>NC_046312.1:18627923-20014256 GCF_009819535.1 Lacerta agilis
GACACTTCCAAAAACAAATTCTGTACATGGCTATAAATATTTGTACATTTTATACTGTAACGTTTTATCTTATAACATTAGAAGCTCTATATATGGTACATGAGGGGACTTGGGTAGATAAATAAAACTTGCAGAGCAATGTTTTGCACATTTACTCAGTCCCACTGCGTTTAATAATGCTTACTGCCAGGTAAAGGGTGCCGAGATCTGCAACCTCAACTTGTTTTTCAAGAAAGCAAAAATGCAATAGCAAATTGTTAAGTCTCCTGCCTGATGCACATCAACTCGGCTCGTGATACTGATGGCCCCACTTGACTTAACACATTTCATGCAAACATGTAAACAAAATCTCCAATTTCTTTCCATCAACACACACACAGAGAGAGCGAGAGAGAAAGAAAGAAAGAGAGAGAGAGAGGGAGAGGGAGAGGGAGAGAGAGAGAGAGAGAGAGAGAGAGAGAGAGAGAGAGAGTAGGGAGACTGAATAGGGAAACAATCGAGGAGAGGATTCTTAACCCTCTAACACAATTCTCTGCTCCAGTTTCCCACATAGCTGCTTTGCCACCACCCTTAGTGAGGTTCTGAATATATGTCTGCCCTTGCAGCTCTCATGTTTGAAAACCCATGGGAGGAACACAGCGGCAAGGAGGACTGGAAATGGAGAGGTGCTGGGAAAGCGTTAAGCACCCTGTCCTTATGCTCACCCCATTGCTTCTTCTCTTGAAGTCATCTACTTCCAAAGCAGCCTTCTCTGAAACGGGTGGGGCCCCCAATGTTACGTGGCTGCACATTTGTATGTAATAGTAGTGAGATCCTCCCCTACAAAGAAGACCTGATACGAGCTAACAGAAGTTGATTAAAAGTGATAATGAAGATACTTGAAAGTATTTACACTCATTAAGCAGTCTGTTTAATATTGAAAATAAATTAAAAACACAATAATTGAATTTCAGGCAAAACGCAGGAAAGTAGAAGCACAGGGTTGGATGTTGACTTAGTGATGCTTAGACTAAGCCCGATGCAATCTAGGGGGCATATGTGAGTCATCATGACTTACTTAAGTCTACTTCACTTCACTCATTCAGCTATAGATCAGTTTGTAGAGCATGAGACTCTTCACCTCAGGGTCATGGGTTTGAGCCCCACGTTGGGCAAAAGATTCCTGCACTGCAGGGGGTTGGACTAGATGACCCTTGAGGTCCCTTCCAACTTTACAGTTCTATGATCTAAGCATCGCTAAGTCTGTATTTAACCCAGTCGCTTGAGGCAAAACAGGAAGTGCTGCCCGCCCCTTCACCTCTATCACTGGCAGAGCCAATTCAGGGCCAATTCATGGTGAGATCTTGCACACTCCACAAGTTCTCATGAGATCTCACCGGAAATTGGACTGATGCCAGCAGTACTTCTCAGCAACTGATGGAGGTGGTGGGACGTTCATGGGAGTGCCTCCCAAGGAGGAGGTAGCTTCCCTCTGCCTAATGGCTGGGCCAGCCCTGCAACTCATATTTCTAAACATATTGATATGCAGTACCAGTCAGTGAACAGGGGGAGAAGCTGTCCTGCTGACTCTGTGGTCACTGCAGTCTTCTGGGGGATCCACCAGGGCTGTGCAACAACAGATCAAGTCAAAGCCTAAAGCAAATCAGAGGGAGGCAGAGCCAGCCTTTGACCAAGTCAGAGGGAGGCAGTCCTGGATCTGCCTGGGCAATTTGGACCTCCTGGAACAATCTAGGACCCTTCCTAATATTCCCTCCTCAGCCTACTACCAACATTCCAACATTTGTCTCTGGACAAAGCAGCACCTGCTGAGGTATTGGCCAAAGAGAAATGTTACTTCATGCTAACAAGGTTATGGCCCAAAGTCTAATAACAGAGATAAGCACCAGTGGCCAATGCAAACGAACACCTCAGGTTGAGAGTATGCAAAGTCTTCTTCTTTTCTTCTTTGGCAATCACTCGTAGCCGAGTAAGATTGTCTTCCATAAACACGGTTTTAACAATGAGTCCATAAGTGACTGTGGAGGCCAATTCTTGATCCACATGTCCTTCCACAGTGGGGACATTGGTTTCCGGGCGGGAATTGATCATGGTGTGGATTTGCCAAGCGTGCCTTCCTCTTAGCACATTTCTCCCTTGCATCCTGAGTTCGAGTGTCTTCAAAGCCCATGACACCTTTCGTAAAGGCCGTTCTCCAATTGGAGCACTCGCAGGCAATTGTTTCCCAATTGTTGGTGTTTATGCTACTCTTTTAAAGATTTGCCTTGAGATAGTCTTTAAACTATGCTACTTTTTTAAAGATTTGCCTTGAGATAGTCTTTAAACCTCTTTTGTTGACCACCAGCATTACGCTTTCCATTTTAAAGTTTGGAATAGAGTAGTTGCTTTGGAAGACGATAATCAGGCATCTGCACAGCATGACCAGTCCAACGAAGTTGATGTTGAAGAATCATTGCTTCAACACTGGTGATCTTTGCTTCTTCCAGTACAGTGGTATTAGTTCGCCTGTCTCCCCAAGTGATGTGTAAAAATTTCCGGAGACACCGTTGATGGAATCTTTCGAGGAGTTGGAGATGGCATACCAAAATGGCAGCCCCTTGTCAAGGTCTGGACTGCTACTGTTATTAAGGGTCACGGCTCTTCTTTCACAAACATTCAAGGTCCAGTGGAACTGTCTCTGCCTGCACTTTGTACAATTGATTTCCATCTGTTTTTAATAGTCTTGTGTGTAAACTGTTTGAGCTGGTTGTTTAGAAGGAAGTTAATAAATTAACGATCATCATCACCATTGACTGACCTCACTGCTTACAACCCCCTCTCCCCATCCAATGTGTTTTTTACCTACAGGTTAAGAATACACTTCATACACTGATGATGTAGGACTCCAGTCCCTGGAAGCTAGTGCCATTATTAATTTGCTGGTCGTTGAGGTGCCACAAGACTCTTTTTGAATTAACTTCTAGTTCGGTTTCCCTTGTGTGACTACAGTGCCCATTTCCCATCTTCCACTAGTGGCAAGACTTATATCAGATCCTCTACCTCCTTCTTGTTATGTGAGGTGAATCTTTACTCCATATAGGGTGTCATTTGTAAAGACAGGGAAATGGACATCATAATAACATCAGGGAAGCGGGGAAGGAATACGTTGAACTAGACCAGGAACTTGTGGCCGTCCATATATTGTTGTACTCCAACTTCCATCAACCCCAACCAGCACAGCCAATAGGATGTTGAGAGTAGTAGTTTTACCTAGTTCTATTTGCCACGAACACCTTCCTCATTCTCTTAGAATGGCAATGGCACCCACCTCAGAGCTGCTGGAACTGAGTTCCGGAAAGTTCTGACTGAAAAACAGCTCTGGTCCTCCCACATCTAGGTCACAGGTTCTCATTCCTGGAGTAGACATTATTCAGAGGGCCTTCAACCTAAGGCTGCCATTTTAGGTAGCACCTCAATTTTCTTTGTAACCTGACGTTCCACCTTATCAGTCAGTTATGATGACCTTTTCCATGAATTTATACCATGTTGGTTCCAGAGGAGTACCTAGGGGTTGGCAAAACCAGCCCCTGCTGGGGGCCCAGGCCCAGGGGGAACGCAAAAAACACCCCAGAAATGACATATAAGTGTGTGGTGGTGCATGACTGTTGTTGAGGCGAGATCAAACGTGGGAGAAGCATGCATAAAAATGTAATTTCTAATGTGACTATTGTGGTAAAGTGATTTTTTTCCGGGGGTGGGCACCAATGCAGTTCTTTGTCAAGGGGGCAATGGAACCACGGTTTGCCTCTGGTTGGTTCTCAACAGCATAGGGCCCAACAGAGTAATAGTATCTGTAAGTTGGGAGGGCAGAGTGTCTGGTAGAAGCCACATAACTTATATAACTTTTAGCAGACAGGTGGCTATATTGAGACCCTTCCTGAGGCATCTCCAGCAAAGAGAATTGTTTTTTTAGTGAAGAATGAAGTCCCTCCTGCTGAGGCTTCTAGATCTTACAATTTACCTCAGCTGCAACCATTTTTGAAATGGCTGGCAACAAGAAAAAGGACTAGAGGGTTTATTTATTTTTAACCCTGGGTAAATTGATCTATATCCTTTTTATTTCTTGCCTGTATTAAATGTGCACACATACTGCCCACTGTATGAAGCAAAATGGCTCCGATTTAATTTCTCCCAGTGTATAACCAACAACGTTTTTTGCAAAAAGAGGTTCTGCTGTTAGTTGCTTTTACAACTATGACTGTTGTTGTTTTCAAAAAACGCTTCTTAGTTCCCACCACCACCACAAAACAATGCAAGAAATAAAAGCAATTAAGTATTATTCCCCATCGTTATGCCAGGTGTAGATGAGAGTTATATCTCTCTTGTTTATTAGGTTATTCCCTATTCCTAAAATTAAAGATTTTTTTTCTCCTTTGCTCCTTCAGCTGTGTCTCTCCCCCTCCAATTTGAATTTGTCCATTTAGGGTCATCCAGATTAACATAGCACTTTAATTACGTTTCATGCATACAAATTTACAGCAAACTAAATGGCACTGGATTGGGGGGGCGGGGGGACAACTAGGACGTTTGAAAACTAATTAGTTTACCACAGTCACAATTTGATAAAGAGGGAGAGATTTTTAATGTCAAACTGAGGATTGCGAGAAAATGAATTGTCGTTGTTGAGGAGTTGAATTTCACTCTCGCGCACAAAAACCGGTTACTTGGATACAGCAGATATTGACTTTTTCATAATGTTGTAAATGTTGTACATCTATAGAGGCTGTCAAGAACTTGGTTCCTTTCTGATTTATGGAAGTCTTTCCGTGAAACATCCATTCATGTTAGCTTAAGTCTATAAAAGCACATCATTTCTATTGATGTTAAGGCGTTGTAGATACCACTGTGTGTTTTTTCCCCTTTCTTTCTCTTTTAAAAAAGGGGGAAATCACAACCTGTTTTTCTGGCTTCATTTTTGCATCATTTGATGCAGGAAGGTGGCATTTCTGAAGATGGGGAGAAATTCCTGAAGCGTTTGGTAATCAGAATGATACTTACGATGGCCAACATTTCATATTTTTTTTAACAGAACGCTCATATTCCAGGAGCTTGACCCATAATTAGAGATAGTGTTGAAGTTCATAAATAAAAGTCTCATAACTGTAATATGAGATCACTCCCCTATGCGCCAGGGCCAAGCCCCAATGAAATTTGAGCCCAAGGCTGCATCTGCACTATACATTTAAAGCAGTTCTCACCATTTCTAACTGTCGTGGCTTCCCACAAAGACTCCTGGGAACACTGTAGTCTGTTAAGGGTTCTGCTGAGTGTGGTTAGGACATCCTCACAGAACTTCAATTCCCTGAGTTCCACGGGAAGAGGTATTGATCAGTAAACAACGATGAAAATTGTAGCTCTCCGAGGGAAATAGGTGGTCACCTATTTAAAGATGGGTTTGGGGATAAAATTTATATTAAATACAAATTTTCATACAGTTATTTTAATAGAAGAAATGCAAATTGATGCCAAATTGCATAGATTGAATGGATTTATGAATGAACATGCACACAAAACTTGCATGGGCTGGAAACAAACCGATCCATCCATCCCTGGTAAATATTATTATTTATTATTTTTTAAATTCCATCTTCCAACATAAAAGTCATATTCGGGGGGGGGGATCTGAAACCACCCATTTATGACAAAAACAATGGAAGTACAATGAAACTGAAATAAAATCTGAAGTACAGAGAAGAAAACCATGATTGCCCTGTCCATTGCATGCTACAATGTGCAGGTGGATGGATTTTTCCTTAGGAATTTACAGTCTGTAATTCAACACAGCTGAGACGATAGAGTAAGGGAGAGGGAAATGAAGGCAAGGTAAACAGTAAAAGAATATGCGAGCATTTCAGCAATAAAAGCCAGAACATCAATAAGAAGGGAAGCAAAAATGAAAACAGCATGGCAGCAAATAAATTGTCAAACTAAAAGCTTGCAACAATGGAATTGGTCACCCTGAACACCTGGCACCTGAAAGGAGGCACTAACCAAATGTGGCTTTGGACAGTATTCCACAATCATGGTGGTACTGCTGAAAAAGCCCTACTTTGGATCACCATCTACCTAACCTCAGAAGGTAGGAGACCACAAAGATCTCCAAAAATGAGGACAGCATGCCTTCAGAGAAGTTCACTGTAACCTCTGATCAGCTGATTGTCAGTGCTTGCAATGCTCTTGCCTGAGAGTGCACCTTCAAAGTCCACCTTCTGAGGGAGTCCATTCCACTGTCAAACAGCTCTTACCATCAGAAAGTTCTTCCTGATGTTTAGTCAGAACCTCCTGTCTTATAAACTGAAGCCATTGGTTTGGGTCCTGCCCTCAGGTGCATGAGGAAACAACTTTGCTCTACCTTCCATGGTTTAGCCCTTTAGATTTTTGAAGAGGGCTATCATATCATATCTCCTCTCCTCTTTTCCATGCTAACCATACCCAGTTACCTCAAGTGGTGTAGTGGTTAAGAGCGGTAGACTCCTAATCTGGGGAACCGGGTTCGCGTCTCCACTCCTCCACATGCAGCTGCTGGGTGACCTTGGGCTAGTCACACTTCTCTGAAGTCTCTCAGCCCCACTCACCTCACAGAGTGTTTGTTGTGGGGGAGTAAGGGAAAGGAGAATGTTAGCCACTTTGAGACTCCTTTGGGTAGTGAAAAGCGGGATATCAAATCCAAACTCTTCTTCTTCCTCTTCTTCAACTGTTCCTCATAAGACTTGGTTTCTGGACCAAGCTGTATCACACCGCTGACACATGTTAAGCTTGCGGTCTACAAGCCCCCCAGATCCATTTCATAACCTCCAACGTATCCGGGAGAAAAAACTGGGACACATGTCTTCTGGGCTGCGGTCCTGGGTGAGTGACCCACAAAGAAGCACTTTGGGGGGGCCAAGATCACAGTGCCCAAAATGGTCGCCATGCTCTTGCGCTTAAAAATGGGATCTCCCGGTTTTCACGGGACAGCTGAGGGGTGTGCCATTTCACATGCAAACTAAGTATCCTCCATCTTATATTTGTGCAGCTGGTTCTTCCTGCCTAAGTACAGAACCTGACATTTGTCCCTGTTGAAATTCATGCACTGGCAATGGTGGTGGAGTCTCTGTCTGAATAGTTCCACAGCAGCTATTGGGTTTGATTGTGATCAAAGCTGCTTTTGCATTGCTAAGTATCGGTAAATATATGGAGGCACCCAAGTAAATATTTCTATGTGGCTTGGACAGGATTCTCAACTGCATTTTTTTTACCTCACTATGCATTCAGCTGCTGTTTTTATCCTAAGAATATTTAACTTGGGATCATCTCATCTTGCAGAACTTTCTGTAATGGTGGATCTTTGGGACACGGGAAATCTCAGATCTCTCTGTGCTGCAGAATGATTTATAGCAGTTATGGGATTATTATTTTTTTTATTAAAAAGGTTTTATAAGGTGTGTGTCTTTGTTTCTCAAATTCAGGGATCAGCAACCTTTTTCAGCCGTGGGCCGGTGCACCTTCCCTCATACCATGTGGTGGGCCACACTATTTTTTTGGGGGGGGGGGAGAGAACGAATTCCTATGCCCCACAAATAACCCAGAGATGCATCTTAAATAAAAGCACACATTCTACTCATGTAAAAACATGCTGATTCCTGGACTGTCCGTGGGCCGGATTGAGAAGGCGACTGAGACACATCCGGCCCACGGGCCTTAGGTTGCCTACCCCTGCTCAAATTGATCCTTTTATATGGTTTTGTATGTATTGTGGTATTTTATGCATTGTAACCTGCAGTTATTTTTATTGATAATAGTTTAGTAATTATTTATTGTAATTGTTAAGAGTGAATTTCTGTTTAATTATTATTGCTAATGTTTTGAGAGTTAATTTTATTGTGCACTATTATATTCTAATAAATTATTGAATATTACTTTATTTTAAATAAGTCGTTTCATTTTACAGTTATGCTTTTTATTGTGACTTTTTGTATTGGATCAGTTTATTATAAGGTGTGTGTTCTTTGTTGTATATTTTGTTGATGTAAAGCGCCTCATGTATAGTAATATAGAAAGGCAATATACAAATTAAAAGTGAAATGAAATGGCATTTTGAAAGCTTACCTCATCCATCAAAAAATGAACAGGAGAAGCAAGCCTTAGAACAAGGTATGTCTTCTTCAGAGCACTCAAATTACAATACTCCATGGTAAGAATTGATAAGCAGAAATATTGGACATGTAAAATATTGAAATTAGAAAGACCACTCACTTTTACATGCTGCTAAACATCCAGAAGTTATTTAATAAACATGATATGCAGCAGTTGCTAAGCAGAATTTGATTTATGTACAGGGGCCATATGAAACAACAGCACATCTGGGTTGTACACTTTATCTGACTGTGAATTCTGTTTGGGTTTTTCTTCCTGATGGAAGCAGTTGTGCTGAACTTTATTTATAATCAGCTTACATCACGGGTAGCAGTGGTGTAAGTGCTTCTCAAATTACATAGCAAATCTTGTTGTCTCCTTGGGCAAATAAGAAGCCTAGATCATGAGCTTTAATTGTAATATAGGTCACTGTCAAGGGTAAAACACTTTCCAAACTGTTCTGATTAGTTAAGTAGGAAAAAGGTTTAAGTAGAGCAGAAGTGTTTTATCCAGTGCACCTGAAGAGGGAATTGCATCTTTCCAGCTCTCCCAAATTGTTTTTATTTCAGTGATAACTAAATAAAGAGTTTAACCATCAACCTCTCTTCCCAGGGATCTCTGGAAATTGTATTTTTGTGAGGAGGAGCGAGGTCTCCCAAAAACTCTCAGCACCCTTACGAAATTACAGTTCCCAGAATTCTGTGGAAGAAGCCTGTTTAAGGCGGTACAACAATGGTTCGAATGCATACTGTGGATATGACCTCAGTATAAGGCAGAATCCTAGTCAAACAAAGCCCGTACAATGCAAAACGCCGAAACCTCTTTGGGAAGCTATGCTGAACATGCTTAAGGAGGGCACAAGGCTCTCCACCGCCCCCCCACCCCAATCCATGCGCATTCAACCAACACTGAGCATGATGTTCACACGGTGTCAGCGCCGTTTGCAGTTCAAGTCCGAACATTAGGAAGGCGCAGCTTACACCCCTGTTGCAGTGGGCATGCATAATGACCTCCAGCACTGTCGTGCTAAATGTGCTGCGTGAAATTAAGTTCTCACCCTTTTCCTGCCGCCCTGGCCTCGGAGGTTCACATTTCTCTTTCTCAATCAATAATGACTTAAGTAGCAAACATGGCCCTCGCCCCCCCCTCCTCTCCCTCCCTTCACACTAATAGAACTTCGCAGAGCCAGGAAGGAACAAGACAAAGACTCTGTAAACCACGCTGCTCTCGCTTTTAATGTATGCATTTTATGGCCTCTGATGTATATGGTTCCATTACTGTCTATGAATACGGAGCATTGTAGCTAGTTAATGTATTATTTATTTTATTACCCCTTTGTATCAACTGCCTGTTTGTAATTTGGAATGTTATATGCTTTGGTTCTGTAATGGTTTTATAATGTGCACACAGCTCAATAATTAAAAATATATATCTTGGCCCCTCACCTCAAAAGCCAACTTTGTTTACCCTTGCTGAGCGCAGGCTCAGACCTGGCATAGGTCCACATGCCTCTTGTAATTTACCCCTGGCCTTGCACTCGAGCTTTGCCGTCCCAGCTTTGAGAGCTGGCTCGCTCTGTGGCCACATTCACGCCATAGATTTGAAGTGCTATGGTGCTGCTTAAAACCATAATAGCTTTCCCCCAAAGAATTCTGGGAGCTGTGGCTTCGTTAAGGATGCTGAGAGATGTTGGGAGGTTCCTGTTTCCCTCACAGGGATGTCATTATTATTTATTAAATTTTTATAACACCCTATACCCGCAGGTCTCGGGGTGGTGACAACATAAAATCACAATATAAGAACACAAAATACATAATAAAAACAAAAACAACCCAATAAACCCCTTCTCTCCAACACATTCTAACACGGCATTGGATGTTACTCAGCCAAAGGCCTGGTTAAAGAGAAACGTTTTTGCCTTGCACCTAAAGGTGTACAGTGGTACCCCGCAAGACGAATGCCTCGCACAACGGAAAACTCGCAAAACGAAAGGGTTTTGCGAGTTTTTAGTTGACTCGCGAGACGAATTCGTCTATGGCTATTTTTCCCAAGACGAATTCATCTGGTGAGGTACCACTGTAAGCCGGCACCGGAGCCGCTGCAGCTTTAAAACGCGGCACCGCGCGGCTCCGGTGCCGGTTGGGGGCGGCGTCGGATCACGCCCGCCATCTTGGATGGGCGGGCGCGATCCGCCGTCGCCTCTCCCCACTGGCACCGGAGCCACGCGGCGCTGCGTTTTAAGGCTGCAGCGAGCAAACAGCAGCGCTGCTGTTCGCTCACTGCAGCCTTAAAATGCGTGCCGCGCGGCTCCGGTGCCAGTTGGAAGGGGGCCCCGGACTTCCCCCCCCATAGGAACGCATTAATTAAATTTTAATGCGTTCCTATGGGAAACGGTGCCTCGCAAGACGAAATTTCCGCAAGACGAAAAGTCTTGCGGAACGAATTAATTTCGTCTTGTGAGGCACCACTGTATAATGAAGGCGCCAGGTCATAGCTGTCAACTTTCCCTTTTTTGTGGGAAATTCCCTTATTCCAGCACCGTTTCCCATTGCAAAAAAGGGAAAGTTGACAGCTATGGCCATTTCCCAATGCAAAAAAAAAAAGGAAGGTTGACAGCTCTGCGCAAGGTGAACCTCCCTGGGGAGGTTTCTAATAAAGGACGGTGCAGCGGCTGTCCTCTGTAAACATGACTACCCTACTAATGTTTATTTTTTGTAGACTGGGTGAATCCAGAGTCTTCTGATTAATGCTTAGGAGTCTCAGGTTCCATGCTCCCATTTCTATTCTTCTGTACCTGAATAGCGATTTTGAACTGTAAAGACATACTACCGTTCACAAATAGTGCCAGTTCTCTTTAGGGGATGGGCAAGCTCACGGGCCAGATCAGGCCCAATTGCCTTCTAGATCCGGCCTGCGGACGGTCTGGGAATCCAGGCAGCTGTTGTAGTGCGTGCGCACTATGTTTTTTTTGCGACTCAGCCAGGCTTGGGGGTCAAAAGTGAGGCGGGCAGCTGCTCGAGACAAGCCCCTTCTCCGTCCATCTTGCGTGCGCGGCAATCTTTTCTTCTGGGGTGGGGGGGTGGGGGGAAGAGGGAAAAGGAGCCAGAGTTCAGATTTCCACCATGGAGCTGCTGGCGACTGAACTCAGGAAGGGCAGTTGCAGCGGCAGGGGCTCGGGAGCGACGCCCGCCAGTGTCTGTGGTGGCGGTGCTCCCCACCAGAGGAAGCGGGAAGCGCCTGGGCGGCTACACTCCAAAACAGTTCTGTGGTCTGCTGGGGAGGCTGCTTGTTAGCTACACGGTGCGAGCCATGGAAAGGTAAATAGCCACCGAGCCCTTGTCTTCCCTCACGCGGGGAAAAGAATGTTTTTCTTTGAGCGACACCGGCCTGACTTTGCGTGGCCAATGGCTTTTCCCTTTACCCATGCATGCGCACACGCTCTGCCAGGAACGGCGCGCTTACTTCAGGCCCCACCCCCACCCCACCCCGCCTTACGAGAGAAATAATAATTGTCAACGCGTAAAACACAAAGGAAGCAGCGTGGGTGTATGAGGGAACCCTCCCCCCAAAAAAAAATCACATTTGGGCAACGTTGGGGTTGGTCCCAATAAGGGTTTTTGCCAGAAATGCGGGTCATAATCATGGCAACATATAGTCCGGCCCCCCACAAGGTCTGAGGAAAAGTGGACCGGCCCCCTGCTGAAAAAGTTTGCTGTCCCCTGAGCAAGATGATCTCAAATAGGTACCCTGCCTACTTAGGTTCACCCCCTCCTCTCCACTTTTGCCCGTTCCTTTGCCAAGGAATACCACTGCCGAGTTAGGGATGCGGGTGGCGCTGTGGTCTAAACCACGGAGCCTAGGGCTTGCTGATCAGAAGGTTGGCGGTTCAAATCCCCGCGACGGGGTGAGTTCCCATTGTTCAGTCCCAGCTCCTGCCCACCTAGCAGTTTGAAAGCACATCAAAGTGCAAGTAGATAAATAGGTACCGCTCTGGAGGGAAGGTAAACGGTGTTTCCATGCGCTGCTCTTATTCTCCAGAAGTGGCCTAGTCATGCCGGCCACATGACCCGGAAGCTGTCTGCGGACAAATGCCAGCTCCCTCGTCCTATAGAGTGAGATGAGTGCCACAACCCCAGAATCGTCTGTGACTAGACTTAACTCTCAGGAGTACCTTTACCTTCACCTTACCACTGCAGAGAGGACAAGATATGCTCCCAGGATTGCAGCTACAGGTAAGTAGCCGTGTTGGTCTGCCATAGTCAAAACAAAATAAAAAATTAAAAAATCCTTCCAGTAGCACCTTAGAGACCAACTAAATTTGTTCTTGGTATGAGCTTTCGTGTGCATGCACACTTCTTCAGATACACAGTGTTTCTTCAGTGTATCTGAAGAAGTGTGCATGCACACGAAAGCTCATACCAAGAACAAACTTAGTTGGTCCCTAAGGTGCTACTGGAAAGATTTATTTATTTATTTATTTATTTATTTATTTATTTATTTATTATTTTGTCAGGATTGCAGCGTTATTCATTTCTTTAATTGGGTGACAGACCTATGTGTTATCCTCGCAACTCCATGCGGCTAATTATGCTAAGAGATTGTGACTAGCTCAAGGTCACTCAGTGAGATTTCTGGCTGAGCAAAGGTTACAGAGTTCTCTGTGGTCTAAATCCAAGGCTCAGTATCACTATTTGTATAACCAGAGTCCAGACTTACCTGATTTAGAATATGAATTTGTCCAGCTCATAATGATTGGATATGTTATAAACTGCATACAATCCTCCTTGAGTTTTCTTTTCTCTGTCTTGGGTTAAAACTAGACCCAGTATGCTTCCTTTCCTCCCTGATGTTTTTGGGAGCCTGGGAAATGTAGTATTCCAAGGCACCAGAGTCCAAACTGCAGACTTTGGGAACCCTGGAATTTATGTTCCCCAGGACTCATATTTGGGATGCTGTTGAGTCATGCTGTTATGCATACAGAGTGTGGCAATTTGAAAGGTAAGACCTGCAATTTTTCAAAAACCCAGCATAGGTGAAATGCTTTAATGCAATCGTCACTTCTGAATGTCAAGTTTCATCTCTAAATTCAGCAGAGGCTCTTAAGAGATGCTCCCAAGACATGGCAATAAATTTGATTGGTGTGTTTCTATTTGTATTTTAAGTACATGCCCGCATGCAGATGCTTAGATGTAAGTAACTGGGATGCGAAGGAAGTTGTCTGGCCATTGCACAGAGCCTCCTCCATTAGCCAAATATATCTTGTTGCCAGCAGCAGAAGCATGCATGTGCTAGACAGTTTTTCAAAAGTGAGGAGGCCGAGGAGAGGCTCAAGGACAGTTCTCACTTGCCCTCTGTCAATTTGCAAGGGAATGTATTCCAGACTATTCATACATGAATATTTAGCATAATAAAATTTGCATCCAATGACACCCATGAGATGTTCAGCAATGGAAATCCTAAGGAACATGCACAATTGCTTGGTGTTGGGGTTTGTTTATTTATTTGAACAAAAAAAATATGGACCGAACATTTTAAATACTGACATTCTCTCTCTCTCTATCCCTCAAGCTAAATTAATTAATGTGAAAGGGCATTTATGGAGCAACCCTAAACTTCCAAGAAGAGTGGCTGGGAAGCTGTAGGATGGTGTGGACCTCCTATCCATGGGTGGAAAGGGGAGGTCCACAGTCAAAGGCCTTCCTACCATGGTAGCTAAAACTTGCCACCATTGCTGAACCACCCTTGGTATGCCAAGTTCATAAAGAGTAAAAAGGGAGCATTCTTGGGGTATGCCAGGGGTGGAATGTTACAGATATTAATATTGCACAGTTTGAAGTGACTGGAAGCATAGGAATTGACTCCTTTTGGAAGAAAACATTGTCCAGACCAGGAAACCCAGCCAGATGGGCGGGGTATAAATAATAAATTATTATTATTATTATTATTATTATTATTATTATTATTATTATTATTAACATATTATTCAAACTTTTAGTTGCAGAACTCTTCAAAACAAAACTGAAACATCAAATGATACATCTAAAATATCCATACAATGCTTTGTACTGTCCAGAACTGGGTAATTACCTTAGAAATAAAAGATAATTCCAAAAATCCAAACTATACCTCTCTCCCCTAATCCAGCCTGCTTTTGCCTGCCAAAGACTATGCAGCTTTTGGAAAGCCATTTAGATGCTTTGTTCTCTGCTCTGAGAAAGATTAATAGCCACACCCTTTCAGGATGGCGATTTTGCAGCTCAATACTTTCATCACCTGATCTAAGGTTACAACACTCACATGTTAGCTTGCAGAAAGCAACAATTAGTTAATCATCAAATCAGCAAGACACAATGTTAGCAACACACATTTAACCATTTTCCATTTTAAACCTTAATTAATACACATACATTTTCATTTCAGTGTTAATTAAATCAGTTATACTTAACACGGAATGGATGAGCCTTTATAGCCACAAGAACACTCTTGTTATCTGGCTCCCCTAACACAGACTTTCTCCAACCTCCACAAGACAGCTCTGCTTAGACCTTTATGCCAATCACCCCACAATGAGTGGGCAGGGGAAACTGTTTTATAAAACAGAATGGGGGCATGTTATATAATGAGTTGTTAGTTCTAGGGTGTTATCAGCAAGTCGATTAATTAATACAACCACATGCCATTTTTTTAACAGGAGTCTGGTCTGGACTCAATGTTGGGTTCCATGAGGACTGATAAACCAAAGCTCAAACCAAACAAGAAATGAGTTCAGTTAATAGACAGCAAAGTTTGTATTCAATTCCCAACCTGCTTGAATAGGGCCACACTCTCCTAACAACACCAGAAAACTGCACCTTGTGGGACAAAGACCCACAGACAGTATATTTGGGACAAAGTTGTCCAAAATAAACTGTTTCAAAATGTCAACTAAAATGTAATACGATCAGTTTGTCTCACTTGAGCATTTAAGAAGCTGTTACATACATACATACATACACACACACACACACACACACACACACACACACACCAGTGACAGATAGACAGACATATGGATAGATAGAAGAAAAATAGTTCATCACCATCTATTTTGGAAAATCAAAAGCCCTGAAAGTATGCTCTAAAATCAGGATGTGTAAAGAATTAAGATTAAAGCCCACCCAATGCAGAACATGGTTTAAATTCTACCAAACCCTTGTTGTGGAGCAATGCTGCTAATAAGATTAGGGGACCATGAGAACACCCATACCTCTCTTCTCCCTCACCTACCTCATTCTCATTGCCCATTTTGAGTTCCCTTATATCAATGGGATGTTACCAGCCCAATGCAGACATTACAAACCTGCCTCTAAGAAGGAAGGAACAGTGTTCTCCATATTATTCATTAGTTTATCTCCTCTCCACGCACCCCCTACCCGACAACCCAAATATTTAAATAACACATTTAAAAGTAAAATAACTACAAGCCTTCCTGTAGAAACAAGATAAGGAGATAATTAATGAAGGGATTAGATACTACTCAACAGAGTAATGCAACAAAGGCAAAGGATGAAACTAAGCCTTTTTGGCCCATTACAGCCTCCATAAAGATGGGGGGGGGGGAACCATCAGAACATGTAATTATTTAGTTCCTGAGTCTTGTATAAACTGCACTTGGATAAAAGTTACATAAACTGTACTGAAACTCTGCCAGTACTACTAAAAATAACTCATGAGCTCAGCCACAGATGGCCAGTTTCTGTTTTCTGGGTGGGGGAGATCTCTCTGTTCTCCATCCACAGAAGCTTAGTTCTCACAGACGTAGCAAACCTGTGTTCTACCAATTCTGATTTCAGGAGGAGTTCATAGGACTAAATGTTCCTCCTTACACACACAGTACAACACAACACAATGCAGAGCTGGAGTCAGATTGTGGAGAGGAAGGCAAGGCCCATTGAGGGCAGTTGGTTGAGCAGTCTGAAGTTGGCCCATCTTGCTCAGAGATGGCTATGCCAACAGGCAGTGGCTCTCCACGGTTTCGGACAGGGTTCTCTCCCAGCCCCAGCTGGAGATACCAGGGATTGAAGCTGAGATCTACAGCACCCAGTATTCTCAGGCAGTCTCCCATCCAAGTACAAACCAGGCCTGATCCTGCTTAGCTTTCAAGAGTGGACATGTTCAGGGTAGTATGGCTGAAGCTGAGATCTGCACAGACAGCAGGTGATTCACTGCTGCGTAAAAATGCTAAACATCACATTCTTTCAATTCTAGCTAAGAAGGAGTGTTGTGCATAGTCTGTTATCCCCTATTTGCCAACACAATTGAGTCAATATTGGAAGGAATATATCTTGCTATTCATGTTAGCACTATGAGACAGCAGGAAAAAATGTTTCCCCACACACTCCTGCATCATCCTTGCCTCTAGCAAGGGCAACACACTCAAGCAGGTTTCAAGGTGTGAACCCCACTTTGCTGGGGGAAGTGCTTACCCAGAAGACTTCTCCATTTATTACACTTTTTAATGTACACCCAACTTTGTTTACTATGTGCCTCTGAGAATACAAAATGAAAATGTGGCAAACAGCTGTTCCAAAAAAACCCCAGAAACCGTGTATTATACACATTTTGTAATAAATAAAAAGGTAAATGTAGTTCCGTGGTGAGTGTATATTCAGCAACAAACCCAGCTTTCTTGCTGGGTGCTGCATAAAACAGCCCTCATACTTAGGCCCTTTATAGGAAATAAGCTGGGATGGACTCTCTCTCTCTCTCTCTCTCTCTCTCTCTCTCTCTCTCTCTCTCTCTTTTGCTTCCCTCCATTTTGCAGTTTTCCAATCTTAAATTCAGTTTCCCCACATTTCTGAATTCCCATGAAAATTGCATCAGCATTTTCCTGCAAATTTCTCCTAACAAATACATTTTTGTATTCAATTTTGATTATTCAGCTTTTTTGGAAGGAATTTCCACTGAAGCGATACATTTTTATGTTCTTTTCAGGAATGTATACATTTTTCTATACATTGTTTGATTGGAGAACTGCATTGAAAAATTTGGAGAAGCACAGATGTCCAAGGATAGCTGTGTTTGTGTTTGAGCATTAGTTCGTGAATGCAAATTACATAGTTCCTCGTTAAAATGCAAACAAAATTGATTTCCCCACCCCCAACCCTAGAAATAAGTAACAGAGCCAACATTTGGCTTGGAACTAAAAAGTTTTTCAGGGCCTATGCTTCTGCCGAGTTACTGCTTTCAGTTTAATATTAGCGAATAGTAATGACTGCTGCTTATAAACATAGATTTTGCTTAATAAGGAGGCAATAGAAGGTGCCGGGAAGCTGCATGGTCAGTTGAATCTGTCAGGTCAAATTATTCTCAATTTGTAGTTTAAACTGTGGAGGGTTTTATCCACTGAAGACCAACAGAAGTGTTGTCATGGGTTATTTCTTAAATAAAGAAGCCAAATAACTTAAGAGTCAAACAAACAAAAAACACCCTTGCTGCAGAATTTAGAACCGAAAAATACCCACGCAGAGTTCAGAACCTTGCTCAGCCTTCTGGAAATATTGAAGCCCACCTGAATTTGGTGGAAGACTTCAGAAAGGGTATCGGTTCCTCTCCGCTGTGCAATGTTACTTCTTCAACTCATTAGAATAGTTTTTCACAGGTAAGTTTCCAGTTTGATGCATATGCTCGGTGTTATGTTCTCTGGTGGAAGAGAGTGTTCTCAGAGTGGTGCACTAAATTCTCTGATGAAAACAGTGATTCTGGATAAAAGGGGAGAACACCATTTTTGGTGCAAATTAGAGGTTATAACAAAAGAAGTGGGAGAGCATCAGGTCCAGTGGCTGAATTTTGGCCCTCCAAGGGTTTCTGTCTAGCTCTTAGGACTCTTCCCAGGCCACCCCACCCTGTTGCTTTGCACCTTCTTTGTGTGTTTTGGCCTGGCTGGAATGTGTCTTTGAACTATGGCTTGCCTAGGGCAGGGATGTTTGAGTGTCTATAGAAACAAGCCTCCTAAACAAACGCAAGTTTAACATTAGGTTCTCTACCCACTGTTGCTTCTGGCCATGGGAATATAGCTCCTGGAAGGTTGCATAGAAAATAATGCAGCCTTTAGGAGGAATATATTCCCCATCCCTGATGCAAAAGAACAGGGGGATCCTGCTCCCGAGATCAACAGCATAACTACACAGCCACAGGAGAAGCAGAAGGCCCACTATAAAGCTATGGCACACCTCCATGACGTGCCAGCTTCTGTCTTCTTCCTGTGCCTCGCACATCATACCCAGGGATCCCAATTACATTACAGTCCAGTAACAAAGGAGACTTTCATAGAGCAATAGATCAGTTGAAATAGCTCAGGTGTATAGAGGTGTAGAAGCACAGAATCATAACTAAAGCAAGAATCTCAGCTGAAGCATCCATGACAGATGGCCATCCAAGTAAGGAGAGTTCACAACCTCCTGAGGGAAACCATTCAAACAGCTCTTACTGTCAGGAAGTTCTTCCAGATGTTTAGTTGGGATCTCCTTTCATGTAACTTGAAGCCATTGGTTAGAGTCCTACCCTCCAGAGCAGGAGAAAATAAGCTTGCTCCATCTTCCATGTCACAGCCCTTAAGATATTTGAAGATGGCTATCATATCTCCTCTCACTCTCTTTTCCAGCCTAAACATTCCCAAATCCTTCAACCATTCCTCATAAGGGCTTGGTTGCCCTTGGTCATCTTGTAAGAATTGGAAGTGATCTGTTTAAAACACTCCAATGAAGCAGAGTCCATCACCTCCCAAGGCAGTCCATTGTCCACTAGGTCTTAACATTAGGACCAGTGCTTGGAATGAACTAGTTTGGTTCAGCTAAGTTCACTGAATTCCTTCAAAAATCCCTGAAAGCAGTTCCTATAGCTGCCTGGTGAACTGAACATGAATTAAATTCCTTTTCTGGTAGAACTTTGAACTATTTCTAGTGCATCTTCACATATATTCTCTTACAAGTGTTTTTGACTCTTTCAGCCTTCAAGCTTAAAGAATTTAATTGCTGGGAAAAAGCAAACGAAACAATTCACATTCCACTCTGCATGTGTGTGTGCATTCGGACATTTCTTCATCTTCTTAAGTCCATTTTATTATTCAAGCATAGCTGCTTGTAACATCCTGAATGCTGAAAAGAAACCACGATGTGTCATTGGGATGAACGTGAACTGAACTCATATGCTTTGCAAATGGGCAAATGTGAACTGGAATGAGTTCGTTTTTGGACATGTCAAGCTAGAATGAGTTCCTTTTTAAAGTGAACTTTCCAAGCTTTGGTTAGGAAATTAGTACAAGTCCTGCGAGTTTGAGTGCCGTAATATTAGCTGCCACAAAACATGGCAGGGAGAGCAGAGTTGAGGACCACAAGAAGTGCCTGGTGGGCTGGAACAGCTCAGGCAAGCTGAGGACTAAATGCCAAGTGATGATCCAAACCTGCACTCCCTTGAGAAGATTCAGTAATGACAGAAGTTTTTCTAGACATGCTGAAAAGTTATTTTTACAGGGAAAACCTTAATACTTCCTGCCTTATCTATTCCCCTAGTTTTTCCTCTGATATTTGCTGTGGATTATGGTGAGGATGGTAATGGCGGTGGTGGCAGCAGCTATGGAGGGAAAGTAGGAATGTTTCTCTGCGCTACAATGTTCACAAAGAGAAATGATAGACATCTTGCCCCTAATGTATCACCAACGGCGGAGGATGTATTATCCCTCAAGTATCTTTTTACAAGGAGTTTATCCCAGCAGGGTGGACTCACTCTACGGGGAGTTCGAAAGCACAGAAATTTGATCTGCAGATTTTGGAGCTCTGGTAAAATAGCTCTTCACGACGGCCCCTTTACTAATAAGTGTTTCCATCGATAGGGAAAGGAATTAAATTGAATCTCCTCTACCTCTAGATGAAGTAGACTGGAGTATGTAAGGGTTAAAGCTATTGCACACCTGGGAGGAAGGCTTATTTCCATAGATAAAGCCATGTGAATTAAGCTCCATCCTCCTCTGCTTCTCCATACAATGAAGCGCATTAGCTGCTCATCCTTGGGGGTTTTCCAATTAGTCGAATGAGAAGTGGATGCAGTCTTTGGAATTATGGTCAAGGATAGCGTTTCCCACCATCCCATCCTATATACTTTTTAAAAAGACACAAGCTCCCACTTTAAATGCTGAGTCATTATTTTCAGGTACTTCTTTTGCTTAACTCAAGGATGCCCAACGAGTGTCTTACAGGCCAGATTGGGCCCACTGAAATGCTTTCTCTGGCTCACAGAGATCCCAGCAAAATGTCTGTCACATTCGTATGTTTTCAGAATGGAAGGGACAAGATTCCTATGGTCCTATGGGGCCTCCATTCAGGTGCTCAAAGAACACAGGTAATTTCTGCTAAGGGCTGTTTGAGAGCTCAGTCAAGTCCTGTTGAGCATATCAATCCTACACCGGCTGGTTACTGTAGTAAATAACAAAGCTTTGTTGTACTCGGGGCAATAACAAAAGGAAGTAACTCAGGGAAATAACAAAGCTTTAGCCATTTTGCCCTCCCCCCCCCCATGTTCCAAAAGCATGAAGGTGAAGTGCAGAGCCAAGCATGGTGCGGTTGCAGTGGCCAGCTCCCCTTCCTCCTGCTGAAGCCGTGGAGGGGAAGGAGGGTTGAAGCAGCGCCCCGCCGGTGGCAGTACCAGGAGGAGGAGGATGAACTACCGGTTATTGAAGCCGTGTGGCCGCCATGTTCAGCTCTGTCCAGGCTCCTCCCAACATTCTGACATCACATGTGAGACATTGGGACGTCAGGACATTATTGTGTGCGGCTTTGGCCTCCCAATTGCTCTCATAAGCTGGTGCTTCTTGTTGTTCCTTCTGCTGCCCTCATCCCCTGCCTCATACAGTGCGAATTTAGAGGTAGATTATGGGGAGTGTGACGGGTTCGCCCTCACAGGGTGCCGAACCAAGAGGGTGCTGCAGGGGGCGATGTAACTATGACAAACAACAGAAGGGGGGCGAATTTTGGCATTCCACAGGGCACCACTGGAATTTTAATGCTCAAAGTCTGCCACTGGTGTATGAAAGAAATACCAGAAATCTTTTGAGGCACTTTAACTGATTTCCCCAGAGGAGAAGGCCCCTCTTTTATTGAGCACCACCTCTCCTCTCTATTATTCCTTAAACCCAGGGATGGGGAGCCTATGGTCCTCCATGTTGTTAGACAACAGTTCCCATCATTCCTGATGATTGTCCATGCTGGCTTGGGCTGACGGGGGTTGGAGTCTGGAGGGCCACAACTACCCTCTCTCTGCTTTAGCCTCAAAAGATGCTACATGAAAAATGTCAGGCGCACCAAGGAATCTGTACATTTCACTCAGGATGTTATTATTTGTGGAAAAACAGCAATGATATAACAGCTTCTGGGCAAAATAATAAAATACTACACACACTTGCAAATGCAGCACAACAGCCTAATGTATCTGCCAGTTGCCAAACAAGTGAGATAAAGTGATAAAATGGTTTCTAAACATAGAAACAAAACACAGTGTATGAAAATAGAAGAAAAAGTGACCCAACTGCCTCTTGAAGAGAAACAATACTTTCAGTTGTGAAACGTTTTTTGACTTTCTTAACCCATGCAGAACCATAATGGTATCATGCCACACCCCACAGTGCATGGGCCCAAACTGACTCCAGCTACAAATGTTGATGCTGCTGAATGAACACTTGGGCTGGGGTATTGTTTAGGGGGTGGGGAGGTTGAGCTGTTCTTGATATCAAATGTTTGCTTATTCTTAGACCTTTTTATGACATATGTGGAAATTGTTCAGTTTGGCAGTGTGTGCTTTTTGATGTGTTTAATTTATTTATGACTAGAACAATAGAGATGGGACATGGGTGGCACTGTGGTCTAAACCACAGAGCCTAGGGCTTGCCAATCAGAAGGTCGGCAGTTCGAATCCCCACAACGGGGTGAGCTCCCATTGCTCGGTCCCTGCTCCTGCCAACCTAGCAGTTCGAAAGCACGTCAAAGTGCAAGTAGATAAATAAGTACTGCTACAGCGGGAAGGTAAGTGACGCTTCTGTGCGCTGCTCTGGTTTGCCAGAAGCGGCTTAGTCATGCTGGCCACATGACCCGGAAGCTGTCTGCGGACAAATGCCGGCTCCCTCGGCCTATAGAGCAAGATGAGCGCCGCAACCCCAGAGTTGTCCGCGACTGGACCTAATGGTCAGGGGTACCTTTACCTTTACCTAGAACAACAGAATCACAGAATTGTCTATGCAATGCAGGAATCTCAGCTCAAGCATCCATGACAGTTGGCCATCTAACTTCTGCTTGAAAACATTCATTATAGGAGAGTCCACCACCTTACAAGGGAGTCCATTCCACTGTCAAGCATCTCTTACCGTCAGAAAATTCCTCCTGATTTTCTGTCCCAGCGTTTCTAGGTAGGATTGGGAAAGACTATGCGCAAAACCCTGGAGATCTGCTGTCAGACAGTGTAGACAAAACTGAGCTTGATGAATCAATGTCTCCTCTGTTTACATATGTGACAAACAATGGCTACATCCATTTATCTCAAGCACCAGCAAAAAAAGAGAAAGAAACATGCTTTCTTTGTTTGTAGTACCCATTTAAAAATGCCCTTTTTGCTCAACACCCAGAGTTAAGTTCTTTGTAAGCAGGTGTTTTTAAGTACAGTTTGCATTGTTTGCTAAAGAATATTTAACTTTCATTAACAAGCCTGATAATACGACCCCAACAGAAAAGCTCCATGCGTGTTTCTAACAACTCTGCCAGTCTTTGCCCAAAAGAGAAAAATGGAGGAAACGTCCATGGAAAAAAATATCATTAAAAGGTATTGCCTTTGAAAGGAAGCCAATGAATCTCTTTCTGCCGAAGACTCCAATTATAAAGATGTGTCAGGATGTTGCACATGCATATCTGCATGTTAAAGGATAATTCACTGGCAAGTGCAGGCGATATATAAATTCAAATAAGATAATGATCTTCTATCCCTAGACAAAAAGAAAAATAAACTTAGCTGAGTGAGAGTGAGGATGCAGATAGACAAAACAAGATGGCTTATTTTTGTTTAGCTTTTTTTTAAAAAAAAAATGCATTGCGGCTACTGAGACAAACTTAAAGCTGGCTTAATGATCAATGAAGCAAACATCAAAAAAAGGAAGATACTTAGACCTTTTGCCTATCATCTCTTAATCATTTTCAGTATCCCTTCTGAAATATACTCGGAGTCAAGTGTGAATTTCATGCTCTTTATTCAGCTCATAGTAGTGAGGAATGCAGTTTCTCCAAAACGTCTGCTTTATATACACTATTTACACAATGGGCCCCACGTGATTGGCTAATTGTGATTCGAGGACCCTACTCCCGCATGTCAGAAATAAAACACAATGACGCATGATTTTAAGTTAATGGAGGAAAAAAGGCCACAACTTTATTGGTTACAGCGTGTGAGTGGTATTGGCTTAGGCATTGGGTTGAACAGACTATAGTTGACTCCCCCTGCAGAGCGTGGAGTCACTCAAGGGTTAACCGCCCATGAGGTGGAGCTTGTTGATGCAAGATACAACTGGAAGCTCCACCCCCTGAAGTCACCGGAGGTCGTGCCATGGCCCCTAGCCACCAACAGGGCATTGGACAGGATCCACGACCGCCGGATTCCTTTACGGAATACCCAAACTTTAGGAGGGTTAGGCGATGGCCCGAACCTATGCCCTCCGATACCACACTAAACCCAATGCCTAACCGCCAATCTAACATAGTTGTGACAATTTGCTACGAGGTAGGCGAAAAAACCAATGAGGCTGTGCCAATTTGCCACTTGGCCAAAATTCCTACCAGGACCCTTGTACAAACAAGGCGACCAACCGCAGTCCATAGCAATGTCCTATCCAAGGAACCTAAGGGAGGGTGGGCGGGTGATCCGGCGGTGAAGCGACGCAGAATGGCGGAGAGGTGCCGCCGCGGCTGCCCAGGTGCAGCAAATCCCCGCCCCCAAGTCAGCCTTATTGGCTGACTGCTAGGGGCGCGGCGCGGCGGCGGGGCTAGGTAGGGCTGGGGCAAAACGCCCCCGCCTCAATGCTGGAGCCGGCTCCCGCTCACAACCCCTCCCCTCGCTAAGGAGGAGAGGCTTTGTGATTCGAGGACCCTACTCCCGCATGTCAGAAATAAAACACAATGACGCATGATTTTAAGTTAATGGAGGAAAAAAGGCCACAACTTTATTGGTTACAGCGTGTGAGTGGTATTGGCTTAGGCATTGGGTTGAACAGACTATAGTTGACTCCCCCCGCAGAGCGTGGAGTCACTCAAGGGTTAACCGCCCATGAGGTGGAGCTTGTTGATTCAAGATACAACTGGAAGCTCCACCCCCTGAAGTCACCGGAGGTCGTGCCATGGCCCCTAGCCACCAACAGGGCATTGGACAGGATCCACGACCGCCGGATTCCTTTACGGAATACCCAAACTTTAGGAGGGTTAGGCGATGGCCCGAACCTATGCCCTCCGATACCACACTAAACCCAATGCCTAACCGCCACCCGAGCCAAAGGGGCTCGCCGCCAAATACCCTCACAGCTGCAACCAATCCTGAAGACCTTTGGTAATATCAGACAACCAGATGTCATTTCCCATATCAGAGAGGTGGACGCCATCCTTCCGGAAAAGAGCAACATTGCCATACTTGATGTTGGCATGCTCAATCACACGGCCATTTTGAAAACGTAACTTGCGGGCAATAACACGATTCAACAGCTTTCTGGACTTATCCACTGCTACAGGAGAACGGCTTCCCCACCAGACTCTTCTCTTCAGAAGTGAGGACCAGCACACAGTAGTATCGGGGAAAGAAAGCGCTAATTCATCCAAGTCCTTTTTAATGTGTAAGGTTAAGTCCAAACTCTTCCTAGTTGCCAAGTCGTTTTCACCTAGTTGAATTATCATGATGTCTGGGGGGCCAACGGAAGCTGATGCATTCTTGACCAAAGGCATTAACTCTTCCCAACGCATGCCGCGCCTAGAAAACCAGGAGACCTGCACGTTGTTAGGCAGGCCCAAATTAGTACCAATGCCAGAAGCTATTGCGCGAATTCTGGCCCAATGGACAATGCTGTGCCTGCAAATCCACACCTGCTTCTTGTGTAACCCTGGCAAATAAAGAAAAGGAAAAGGTGAGGGTAAATGACAGGAAATTAGCAGTTTTTCCTTATATAACCCTTGTACGCGTTCGACTTCCAACGTCCCATCTCCTTGATTCTGTCAGCCGGGAGGCCCATATGTGCGGCCATTGTAGCTGCCCCAATTCTGAAGCGATGCAGAATGGCGGAGAGGTGCCGCCGCAGCTGCCCAGGTGCAGCAAATCCCCGCACCCAAGTCAGCCCTATTGGCTGACTGCTAGGGGCGCGGCGCAGCGGCGGGGCTAGGTAGGGCTGGGGCGAAACGCCCCCGCCTCAATGCTGGAGCCGGCTCCCGCTCACAACCCCTCCCCTCGCTAAGGAGGAGAGGCTTTCCGGGATACTCCTGTATGCCAATCGAGTTGCGGATTCACTTCCACCTGGAGCTGGATTGGGTGGCTCCTGCGGACCAATCAGACTGCTGCATTCTGGATCCTATTGTTCTAGGACCAATCAGACTGCTGCATTCTGAATCCTATTGTTCTAGGACCAATCAGACTGCTGCATTTTGGATCCTATTCAACTCAGTACATAACACCTTCTGTACCCTTGGGTTGTTCTGGGCACCAACATAAAACTCATAGGTATCACAGACCCACAGAATCTTCCTGCCACCCCTGGATTTTCCCCATCATTCCAAATTGCCCCCGCTCCCGGATCAGGCCAATCCACTCTGTGCCGCCCCAAGGAAGAGGAATGGATTGTTAAACCAGTCTGAGATTTGTAGCCCTGTGAAGGATATAGGGCTCTCCTAAACTCTCAGTACTCTTAACAAACTGCAGCTCCCAGGATTCTTTGGGGGAAGCCATGGCTGTTAAAGTTGTATTGTAGTTCTTAAAAGGTATAGTGTGAAAGTGGCCCAACTCACATACAACGCGCCATGACTGCACTTTTGCAGCAGAATCTGCACAGAAGGAAACCTACAAAACAGTCGTTTAATGTCTCCAAATTCCAGCCACTTACTAGTCACAGGTTGGCTGGTTTTCCTGTAGTTTTCTTTCAAAAAGTGTTTGAGACATCAACAGCATCTAGAAAAGCAAATTTCCAACTGAATCTTTGTTTGGGTTTCCTTCTTTTTTTTAACATACTGGGTTTTTTTTAAAAAAAAAATACATAGGTTGCATTCACAAGGCAGTTTAATATGTTTGCATGGCCTTTCCATAACTGTTAAGTTCTGCATTATATTTGATCTTCTGCACAACGTAAAAGCAGCCTCGGGAACTACAGTGGAATATGGTGCAAGTTTAGTGCTCCTTTCCATGCTATTTGCTTCCACAAATACCGGTAATCCATTTGCAAGTAATATCAAACTGAGTGCTAAGCTTGCACTATATTCCACGATAGTTCTGAAAGCGGCTTTTACACTTCATGTGAAAGCTCAAATATAATGTGGGAATTAACAGTTAAGGAAGCATCATGAAAATGGAATAAACTGCCATGTGAATGCAACCCTATTGTTTTATTACCATCGAGACAGACACTCATGCACTACAGCACAACAAAAGTGGGTAGGTGAGGGATATATAAGCCAGAACATTCATGGTATTAAAAGATGAAGGATTTCTATGCTACCACCTGCTACTGCAATGTGCTCTGCGTGGAGCTGCTTTTGATGCGGGTGGCGCTGTGGTCTAAACCACTGAGCCTAGGGCTTGCCGATCAGAAGGTCAGCGGTTCGAATCCCCGCGATGGGGTGAGCTCCTGTTGCTTGGTCCCAGCTCCTGCCAACCTAGCAGTTCGAAATCACGTCAAGCAGGGGCGGAGGAAGCCGCTTGGCTGCCAGGGTGCTCCGCAGTGTGCATACGTCCTGATGCATGCGTCGTGACGTGACGATGCATGTGTCAGGATGAATGTGCCACAGAGGTGAGGGGCGGGCCAGCGAGGCGGCGTCACGCTTGTGGCTGGTGTGACGCCCCTCGCTGGCCTGCCCCTCCCATCCGCAGCTCCACCCAGGGCACAGCAGCAGGAAGGGAGAGTGCGCACCAGCCGAGAGGGAGCAAGCCGATCCCCGCTATCCGGCAAAAACCTCGCTTGGCACATGGCGGCAGCTGGCTTGTGCTTGCTCTCTCTCTCTCTCTCTCTCTCTCTCTCTCTCTCTCTGCCTGCTCGTGCTTTCCTTTATTTTTTATTTTATTTTTGTTTTTTTTTGGCGCTGGGGTGGGCCCTGGGCAGAGCCGCACGTGGAGGCGAGAAGCGGGCCAGTGAGGCATCACGCTTGTGGCTGGCGTGACGCCTCTCGTCGCTAGCCCGCCCCTTGCCTTCGCGCACGGCTCCACCCAGGGCCCACCCCAGTGCCGAAAAAAACAAAAATAAAAAATAAAGTAAAGCATGAGTCAGCTGAGAGAGAGAGAGAGAGAAAGCACAAGCCAGCCGCCGCCGCCTGCCAAATGAGGTTTTGGGATCGGCTGGGAGTCGCTGATTGTGAGGGTGGGACCCCGAGTGTCACCCCCTCCAGGGCGGTACCCGGGGCGGACCGCCCCTCCCTTGCTCCGCCCCTGACGTCAAGTGCAAGTAGATAAATAGGTACCGCTCTGGTGGGTGTTTCCGTGCGCTGCTCTGGTTCACCAGAAGCGGCTTAGTCATGCTGGCCACATGACCCGGAAGCTGTACGCCAGCTCCCTCGGCCAATAAAGCGAGATGAGCGCCGCAACCCCTGAGTTGTCCGCAACTGGACCTAATGGTCAGGGGTCCCTTTACCTTTTACCACGAAGAGTCAGACACGACTGAACAACAACCCCTAATCCAGAATGCAGCAGCTAAATTGGTGACTAAGAGCGGCTGCTGGGACCATATGACATTGGTCCTAAAAGATCTACACTGGCTCCCAGTACATTTCTGAGCGCAATTCAAAGTGTTGGTGCTGACCTTTAAAGCTCTAGATGGCTTTGACCCTGTATACATGAAAGAGTGTCTCCACCCCCATCATTCAGCCTGGACACTGAGGTCCAGCTCCGAGAACTGAGGTTGCATGGAACCAGGCAGAGGGCCTTCTCTGTAGTGGTGGAACGCCCGCCTATCAGATGTCAAACACACAAACAATTTTATGACTTTAAGAAGACACCTGAAGGCAGCCCTGTATAGGGAAGTTAATGTTTGGTGTTTTCCTGTGTTTTCATATTTTGTTAGAAGCTGCACAGAGTGGCTGGGGCAACCCAGTCAGATGGGTGGCATGTAAACAATAAAGGTATGGTGATGGTGAGCAAAAAATCATCATGAATGCACAATAAAAGGAACATCTGAAACATCCCTGTGTCAATTTCTTAGTTTCTCTTGAAGAAGGTTAAATGGTGCCCCCCCCAAGGAGGGGGTCTGAAGGCTGCTGTTTTATTTTCCCACAATGCCCCAGAACAAATCAATCATAACAGAGACAGCAAAAAAGGCTTGTATTTAAGCCTAGCTACAGGCCGGGTGTTCTGTCCCGCAGGTCCAAATACAGGCCGGGGCGAAGGATTGACTGATGACCCGAAGGACCCAATTGCAGGGATTCTAAATAAAAAAAAACTCCTGAGCGATCAGTGTTGTATTATAGAGATATATAAAGAGATTTACATACAGCAATGAAATGCAGGATTCCTTGCTGCCACACACCAAAGCACCATGACTTTGTCTGTGAGAGGCTAATACCATATGTTAAGTGTTACTTATACAAAAAACAAAAGTTATACAAAAGTGCTCACTGGAAGGACAGATCCTGAAGTTGAGGCTCCAGTACTTTGGCCACCTCATGAGAAGAGAAGACTCCCTAGGAAAAAAAAAAAAAAACCCTGATGTTGGGAAAGATGGAGGGCACAAGGAGAAGGGGATGACAGAGGATGAGATGGTTGGACAGTGTTCTCGAAGCTACTAGCATGAGTTTGGCCAAACTGCAAGAGGCAGTGAAGGATAGGCGTGCCTGGTGTGCTCTGGTCCATGGATTCACGAATAATAATAATATTTAATAATATTTATTATTTGTACCCCGCCCATCTGGCTGGATTTCCCCAGCCACTCTGGGCGGCTTCCAACAGAAACCAAATACAACAATATCAAACATTAAAAACTTCCCTAAAAAGGGCTGCCTTCAGGTTTTTTCTGAATGTCAGGTAGTTGTTTATTTCCCTGACCTGTGATGGGAGGGCGTTCCACAGGGCGGGCGCCACTACCGAGAAGGCCCTCTGCCTGGTTCCCTGTAGTTTTGCTTCTCGCAGTGAGGGAACAGACAGAAGGCCCTCGGCGCTGGATCTCAGTGTCCGGGCTGAATGATGGGGGTGGAGACGCTCCTTCAGGTATACAGGACCGAGGCCGTTTAGGGCTTTAAAGGTCAGCACCAACACTTTGAATTGTGCTCGGAAACGTACTGGGAGCCAATGCAGATCTCTCAGGACCGGTGTTATGTGGTCTCGGCGGCCACTCCCAGTCACCAGTCTAGCTGCCGCATTTTGGATTAATTGCAGTTTCCGGGTCACCTTCAAAGGCAGCCCCACATAGAGCGCATTGCAGTAGTCCAAGCGGGAGATAACCAGAGCATGCACCACTTTGGTGAGACAGTCCGCGGGCAGGTAGGGTCTCAGCCTGCGTACCAGGTGGAGCTGGTAGACAGCTGCCCTGGATACAGAATTAACCTGCGCTTCCATGGACAGCTGTGAGTCCAAAATGACTCCCAGGCTGCGCACCTGGTCCTTCAGGGGCACAGTTACCCCATTCAGGACCAGGGAATCCTCCACACCTGCCCTCCTCCTGTCCCCCAAGAACAGTACTTCTGTCTTGTCAGGATTCAACCTCAATCTGTTAGCCGCCATCCATCCTCCAACCGCCTCCAGGCACTCACACAGGACCTTCACGGCCTTCACTGGTTCTGATTTGAAAGAGAGGTAGAGCTGGGTATCATCCGCATACTGATGAACACCCAGCCCAAACCCCCTGATGATCTCTCCCAGCGGCTTCATATAGATATTAAAAAGCATGGGGGAGAGGACAGAACCCTGAGGCACCCCACAAGTGAGAGCCCAGGGGTCTGAACACTCATCCCCCACCACCACTTTCTGAACACGGCCCAGGAGGAAGGAGCGGAACCACTGTATAACAGTGCCTCCAGCTCCCAACCCCTCTAGCCGGTCTAGAAGGATGTTATGGTCGATGGTGTCAAAGGCCGCTGAGAGATCCAGCAGAACTAGGAAACAGCTCTCACCTTTGTCCCTAGCCCGCCGGAGATCATCGACCAGCGCGACCAAGGCGGTTTCAGTCCCATGGTGAGGCCTGAATCCCGATTGGAAGGGATCCAAATGGTCCGCTTCTTCCAGGTGTGCCTGGAGTTGTTCAGCAACCACCCTCTCAATCACCTTGCCCAAGAATGGTAGATTTGAGACTGGGCGATAGTTGGCCATATTGGCCGGGTCTAAAGATGTTTTTTTAAGAAGCGGTTTAATGACCGCCTCTTTCAGCGGGGCTGGGAAGGCTCCCTCACAGAGGGAAGCATTCACCACCCCGCGCAGCCCATCGCCCAGCCCCTCCCGGCTAGCTTTTATAAGCCAGGATGGGCAAGGATCAAGGAGACAGGTGGTTGGTTTCACTCGTCCAAGCAGCCTGTCCACATCCTCGGAGGTAACAGACTGAAATTGATCCCACGCAACTGGACTAGACAGGACTCTGGCACTCTCACGAAGAGTCGGACACGACTGAACGACTGAACAACATACAAAAAACAAACGAACTCTCATCCAACTTTCAAGTAAGAGAGTAGCTGGCACGCAGAAGGTGTGAGGAGCTTCCCCTCTCCAACTGAACCAAAACTATGTCTTAAAAGCTTCAAAGCAAGTAGATACACATTAGAGTTCATTATCACAGTAAATACCAATTAGTCCTGGGGATATCTTGACAACCAAGGTGGTGTTTACAGGCCTTCCAGGACACTTGCACCGTTTGGTTCTACACACTGGGTTGCAGCAGGAACCTGGGACCTGGGGACAAGCTTGTCCCCAAAGCTTCATGGTGAAGGTGGGTTTTGAGGAAGGAGTTAAAGGAAGGGAAATTTATGAAAGACAAGTCTACCAATGGCTACTAACTGCATGGGCTATGTTCCATGGTCAAAGGCAGTAAATGCTTTGAATACCAGTTGCTGAAAGCCACAGGAAGGGAGAATGTTTTTGTGCTCAGAACCTGCTTGCAGGTTTCGCACATGCATCTGGTTGGTCACTGTGAGAACAGGATGTTGGACTAGATGGGCCATTGGCCTGATCCAGGAGGCAGGGCCAGAGCGAGCCGTTCTGCCGCCCGGGGCGGCAAACTTCAAGGCACCCCTCCCCAGCACGCGCGCCCTGACGTCACGACACGTGCGCAGCCTCCTGGGTGGACTGCACATGTGTGGACATGCGCAGTCCACCCAAGATGGCGGGCGCAATCGGCCAGAACCCCTTCTGACCAGCACCGGGCCGCGCCATGCCGCATTTTAAGGCTGCAGCGGGCGAACAGCAGCGCTGCTGTTCACCCGCTGCAGTCTTAAAACGAGGCGCGGCGCCAGTCGGAAGGGGTGCCAGGTGATCGCGCCTGCCATCTTGGGTGGACATGTGCAGTCCACCCAAGATGGCGGGCGCAATCGGCCAGCACCCCTTCTGTGCGGTGCGGCAACCTTTAAGGCTGCAGCGCGTGAATAGCAGCACAGACGCTGTGCTGCTGTTCGCGCGTTGCAGCCTTTTAAAAGTTGCCACACTGACGGTGTCGATCGCGGGGGTGGGGCCTGCCCCCAGAGTGTCACCCTCCCCAGGGCGGTACACGGGGCGGACCGCCCCCCGCCCCCTTGCTCCGCCCCTGCCAGGAGGCTTTTCTTGTGGTCTTATGAACCAGATAGGACTCAAGGTAGGTCCTCCCTGTTATCCAAATAATGTGTTTACAAATACCTTTGTATGCACCAGCTTCCCCCAATCTGGTGCCCTCCAGATATTGTTGGATTGCAATTTGAATCACCACTGAGCGTATAGTTGATAGGATATGTTATCCAAAACATTCAGAAGGCGCCGAGATGGGGGAGGCTGGTATATATTCTGCACAATTGTTATTTTAAATGCATTTTGGGTTAATAACGCAGCTCGCCCCCACGGGAACGGCTTCCAACCTGAATCCACCTCTAAGCCTGTGTCATCATGCCAACTTGGAACAACACCACTTCCTAAGAGCAGAGTTTGGAGGGAGGGTGTTGAGCTGTTTAGGTAGCACAGAGAGGTGTGCTTGAAGGGTACCGGGTGACCTCTTGATGCTGAGAGCCACAGTCCACCTCTAGATAATGTACATATTGTGCTAGCCACAAGCCTCTCTCTCCCCATTTCAAAAGCCCTTTATTCCTCCATATCTGCCGTATTTTAAAAGGATCCTTTGTTAATGGCAAAGCCTTTGGTGCCAGTGCATATGTTCTCAGAGTAAACACTCTGAGCGAGTCAGGTACAGAGGTGTGCGTTTCTCTGAAGCTGCCCACTTCAGTTTTCCCTTTATCAAATAAATTAAAGGTGTTCCGTGTGTACTTATAAGTACATCATTACTTCTAAGTGCTATATCATCATTATCAACGCGTTCTCACGCCATCACAGGGAGACCTTGACACGCTGTAAATCACTTCGCCTCTTGCTTTGATGCTACACAGACTCTTGCAATTGTGTTTATTGTCTGCAGGCATTACGGATGCCTAATGTGGAAGAACTGGAGAGTGCACACTCGAAATGAATAGGTATACATTCCGTTCCTATTCAAGTCAGATCTCTGTCTCGGATAATGTTTGATACATCTTTTCAGGCATGGGAGTTGAGGGGGGGGGGAGAGAGAAAAGGTTTTGAGGGGTTGGGTGGAGGGGGGAAAGCCCTCGAGACACATTTCTGGGAGTTTATTTCCCCCTTTTTTATCCTTCAATAAACGGAGAGGAAGTGGAAGGTTTGTGGAATTAAGTGGCGCTTGAATCTGAATGGATTTGGAACGTTGTTTTGGGGAGCTTTGTCGCAAAAATCCTCTGTGGGTGTGTTAAATTTGCCTGCTTCAAGTTGGCCAATACAACCACATATGGAAGGCGCTATAGCATGGTCAGTATATGGGACCCGATATATTAAGGGGAAGGGGCCATAGCTTATTGGTGGGGGGGGGTGGTATCTGCTTGACATGCAGAAGGTCTCAGGTCCACTCCAGGTAGGGCTGGGAGGGTCTTCCTGGCTGATACCTTGGAGAACCACTGCCAGACATTTCTGGGCTTGATGGACTATAAGGCAGCTCCCTATTTCTGATTGTGATATTTTTCGTCATTGCATGGTGCATTCTGGGAGCTGTGGCTGAGAGCTCTGCCATAAGGTTACCAGTTAAATAAATAAACAAATACATGTTTCTAAGAGGGCTGGGTGCTGAAAGTGTTCAACCCCCCTCCCCTGCAAAAAATAAAATGAAGGGAGGAAGAATGTTGCAACTATTAGGGGGTGGTTGGAAGTAGGAGCATTTTTGAGGGGTGGAGTAGATTTATTTTTCAATGAGTTGGCTGAGTTTTTTATAAAAAAAAATGATGGTGACAGTAATCTTAATACTTTAGGAAAACATTAATCTGCTTGAAACAAAATAGAAAATTCTTTCCAGTAGGACCTTAGAGACCAACTGAGTTTGTTCTTGGTATGAGCTTTCGTGTGCATGCACACTTCTTCAGATACACTGAAACACAAGTCACCAGATCCTTAAATATAGTGAGGGAGTGGGGAGGAGTATTACTCAGAAGGGTGGTGGGAATGGGTGATCAGCTGATAGGTGTGGAAAACCTGTTGACGACTCTTAATGGCTGCAATTAGTCTTGCAGGGAAAGGCAAGGGGTGAGTGGCTAAAGATAGCTTTGTTATGTATAATGAGATAAGAATCCAATGTCTTTGTTCAGACCAGGTTTCTCCATGGTTTTAAGTTTGGTGATTAGTTGCAATTCAGCCACTTCTCTTTCCAGTCTATTTCTGAAATTTCTTTGTATTAAGACAGCTACTTTGAGATCTTTTATAGAATGTCCTGGGAGATTGAAGTGTTCTCCTACTGGTTTCTCTGTCTTGTGATTCCTGATATCAGATTTATGTCCATTTATCCTTTGGCGTAGGGTTTGGCCTGTTTGTCCAATATAGAGAGCTGAAGGGCACTGTTGGCATTTGATTGCATACACAATGTTGGAAGATGCATACACAATGTTGGAAGATTCATTGAAACCAGATTGTTTTCAATGAATCTGGGGACACCATAAATAAATAAATAAATAAATAAATAAATAAATAAATAAATAAATACTACACGTTCAGGACGTTGATGCTGCAGCGATGGTGGCGGCAGGGGGCGGCCACCGCCTTGACCTCAACCGCCATGTTTCCCCTTCCTCCGAGGCTTCTGTCTCCTTTCTCCATGAGCCTGGGGAGCCCCTGAGTTGTTGGTTCTTCGGTGGTGGTGGTGGTGGGGAAGTGGCATGAAAGGCGGAGAAGGAGGGTTGAGAGCAGCGGTGGCGGCGAGCCTCAGGCAGCCCCAATCCCATTCCTACTTGTGTGCAAGCAGGAGGGGACGGGAATCCCTCAGCTGGGCAGGGAAGCTTCCCATTGCCTAACTGAGAGTTCCCTGCCCCCTCCTGCTTGCACACGAGCTCTGATAGGCAGCGTGAAGCCTTCCTTCACAGCTGAGAGATCCCCGCCCCGCTCCTGCTTGCACGCAAGTAGAAGTTGGGAGGCTGCTCCGATAGGCAGCATGAAGCCTCCCTTCACAGCTTAGTTGCTGGGGTCAAGGAAGGTGGAGGCAGCCCGGAAGCTGCATCTTAGAGCCCCTGCACCACCATCATATGGGGACTTCTGAGCAGCCCCTGAAGCCAGCCAGAGCCAACTGCTCCAGGCTGCTGAGACTATGTTTCCTGGGGACATTAGATGAAATCTGGGGACATTCCGGGGATGGAATTTGTCCGGGGACTTATTCACAAATCCAGGGACTGTCCCCAGGAAACAGGGACGTCTGGTAACCCTACCATAGGACTCAGCATGTCTTCTCCTGTATATATCTATCTGCCTGTTTGCTGAGATCACCATGAGAGGCCCTTATTCAGGTATCTTGACTGCTGGTAACCTCACTATACTGTTTTAGATGCTGCAAAAAAACATATGTATGTATGTCAACAAACCTATTCAGACACATAATATTCTATTTGATGTAATGTTTTGTTTTAATGTGTATGTATTATCCAGCCTGGGACCCTCATTTGAAGGGAGAGGGATTGCAACAGTTCCAAATAAATGTATTCATTTTATTTATTTACTACTCTGTGATTTATATTCCTTTTATGGGGTTGTTTTGCTTTAATATGTTTGTATTATTTGCCCTGAGACCTTTGGTCGAAATGTTCTAACTAAGTAAATGTGTTCTAAAATAAGTAACTTAGTTATGTATACCCTTTCTTAACATTTGCTGATTTTATCTGTGATTTATTGATAATTGCTTTATATCTCTTTATGTGCCTTGCTTAGGGGTGAGGTTTTTTTTTTAATTAAGTGGCTTGTCTGTTTTAATAAATAAACAAATACATGTTTCTAAGAGGGCTGGGTGCTGAAAGTGTTCAACCCCCCTCCCCTGCAAAAAAAAATGAAGGGAGGAAGAATGTTGCAACTATTAGGGGGTGGTTGGAAGTAGGAGCATTTTTGAGGGGTGGAGTAGATTTATTTTTCAATGAGTTGGCTGAGTTTTTTATTAAAAAAAATGATGGTGACAGTAATCTTAATACTTTAGGAAAACATTAATCTGCTTGAAACAAAATAGAAAATTCTTTCCAGTAGGACCTTAGAGACCAACTGAGTTTGTTCTTGGTATGAGCTTTCGTGTGCATGCACACTTCTTCAGATACACTGAAACAGAAGTCACCAGATCCTTAAATATATTGCTCAGAAGGGTGGTGGGAATGGGTGATCAGCTGATAGGTGTGGAAAAGCAGATTAATGTTACAGGTGGGTAGCCTTGTTGGTGCGCCATAGTCAAAACAAAATAGAAAATTCTTTCCAGTAGCACCTTAGAGACCAACTGAGTTTGTTCTTGGTATGAGCTTTCGTGTGCATGCACACTTCTTCTGTGTATCTGAAGATACTTCTGTGTATCTGAAGAAGTGTGCATGCACACGAAAGCTCATACCAAGAACAAACTCAGTTGGTCTCTAAGGTGCTACTGGAATGAATTTTCTATTTTGTTTCGACTATGGCAGACCAACACGGCTACCCACCTGTAACATTAATCTGCTTGGTGATGCTGGGGCTTGGTGAATCCCAGGGACTCTTTGGCCCACATTTTCAAATGGAAAGGATGGGCTGCTGAACAAAAAACCTGTGCCTAACATCCTTACATCATGCACACACGCCCTTTATTTTATTTTTATTTATCACATTTACATACCATCATTTTATTCCAAGAAGCCTGTGAGGCTGAGAGGCAGTGACTGACCCAAGGTCACCCACGGAGCTTCGTGGCTGTGTGGGGATTTGAACCCTGGTCTCCCAGGTCCTACCTAGTCCAACTTATTACAAAGTTCAATGCAGCATCCAAAAATAAGTTGGGTTATAGGTTACAGAAGCAGGAAGCATGGCAAAGCTCTAAGGACATGGCTAGGCTTCAGCTAAGACATTGACCCAACAATGAACACACCCCATCAACTCTCCTTTTGAAGACCAGGCAACCTCATGCACACACCTAGTGTCCCGAAGCTCAGGAATGGACAAGCAAGCACTCCTCTGAGTAGGATGAGCATGTGAAGTCTGTCCATGCCAGCACAGTCACCTCCACTTCTTTGGGGACAGAGGCAAAGACGACAGAACCAGATTGGTGTCAGATTTATCCTTCTGTGCCTCCTCTCAGGTGGATGGCTCTTTGCTAGAAGGGGGCACTCAGGGGGTTTGATCCCATGACATTGAAGCAGGTTGTTCTCCTTCCCTTGGGTCAAGATCACTACCTCCCAATCCACTGCGTCCCTTTCGAGGGTCAGACTCCAACCAAGTCCCCAATGTCTTCCTGCTCCTGCTCCCCACCAGACCACTGCCTTCAAGATGTTTCCACAGCACTGGTGGACCTTGGGGTCTCAAATTTCAGCAGTGCCCCATGCAATGACAAAATTCAGTGCCCCTGGCCACCTCTCACACTCCATTCTAAGTCATAGTCGCAGTGTCTCCCTGTGGCGCGCCCGAGGCTCCGCATCCAGTGCGACTAAACCAGCCGTGCTCCCATAAATCCGCCTCTGTCCACGGAATGGATGATATAAAGAGCACAAGATTTAACCAGCCTTTCAGCAGTGTGAACGGATCCTGCTTGCGGACTGCACATAGCCATCTGCTTGGCCACTGTGAGAACAGGATGCTGAACTCGATGAGCTTTCGACCTGATCCGTCAGGACTGCTCTTTTTAAAGAAGAAAACACCAAAAAACGCACACATCACCCATAAGAAATTTTTATCTCCCCTTTGATAGTTTTCAAAGGCAATTTCTTTTCTCATGCATCGACAGCGAATGGCAAAACAGGAAAAAGCTGAAAAGGGGGGGGGGGGAAAGGAGTGAATTCTTTTGGCAGAGCGCTGGTTCTCTCCTATGCTTCTGTTAGCCCAACGGGACTGCTGACATTTTGAACCTCCATTCATTCCATCAAGATTTGTGCCAACGATTCGCCTAGCTCATTTCATACATTTTACAATATCGGAGGGGAAGAGGTGCACAGGTGGCCATTTCATTCACTGTGAATAACCTCGCAGGTATGAAAGCCCGTGTGACAACATCCTTACACCTTTTCCTTGCAGCAAATGACTGTCCCCTTCAGCTCTATAGCATATTCCCATTAATGACTAATTGCTTTTAATAGACGCGGCTGCACACAAAGGAAAGGTTCTGAAGTAGCAAGCACAATTCACAGAGAGAGAAATAACAGTTATAATTTCATGTACCAAGCCACCCATCCTCCTACAGCAAAGAGCTCTGGATTTCTACAAAGCCAGTGAAAAATGGAGGGCCTAATGATATGTTTTAGCGATCGCATAGCTATTCTAAAGCATGACTATAATAACAGCACCTTCCTACTCAATAGGTCTACTCCTCAGCTGCTTTTTTTTTTTTCAAAGTCACTTCTCCACTGGTTAAATTCAGATTTTAATTGCTTCTTATTTCTGTCAAGCAAATGGAGTCAGAAGCCATGGGAAGAGCCTCTTTAAGTGCAAGTCCAGCTTCTTTCTCACTTTGAATAAAGAGCGCCGGTAGTGGCTGCAGTCCACAGATTGCTCAGAGCTCTTGGCGACTGTATGATTTAGCATTCTCCGAAAAGACATTCCCTGCACATAGAAAACGTAAAAGTCAGGGACCAGGATTCCACAGTGGCCTATTTCCTGGCATGCTGGATGTCTAGTGCAGGAATGCGCATTATTTTCCCACGTTAGGGATTGATGAATTGATTTACTGCCCTTTATCAGAAGATTCTAGGGTGCGTTGTGTTGTGTTTGTTCTCTACAGGATCGAAAATACCACAGCAGCGCAGAGATAAATGAAATGTTTTAACGACCAATAAAGCAGCAATTGACAGCAGATCAGCCGCTTTAAACAATTTTCAGAAGCCTGAAAGAATGAAAGGAATTCATTGTTGTGCTTTGTGGATCGTTCCATCACGACAAGCCTTTTAGCTTGCCGGGTGGAATGTTTTCCCTCTCCTCCTCCCCATGTGCTGCTTTGAAGGTTCTCCTGGTCCCCCACAAGCCCATTTGGGGGCCACGGGGGGGGGGGAGATGGGGGAAAGCCCCATCGTACAAGCAAAAATCTGCCTTGAGTCCCAGACTGGGGAAAAGGTGGGATAATGATAATAATAATAATAATAATAATAATAATAATAATAATAATAATAGAGGCAGGTTTCACTGACAGGACTCATTAGTCGAATCCCACCCAACAGAAAGTTCTTTACTTGGTGCCAAAACACATCAACATACACACCAGGCACACTTGCTTTGGAAAGGAATTCCTTCAGGGGGGTGAGGCTACCTACAATAGTGGAGAGTCAGAGAAGGGCTTATTTTGGGTGGTGAAGAGCTCCATGTTGGGGCATCTGCCTTGCACACAAATATTCCCAGGTTCAATCCCCAGCTTTTCCAGTTAGGGCTAAGAAACTCCCCTGTCTGAAAAACTAGCAAGCTCCTGGCAGTGCAGTATATGCCAGGCATGGGGCTGATGGGAGTTGGAGTCCATCAACATCTGGAAGACACTATGTTGGCTACCTCTGGAGCAGACAATATTGGCTTAGATTAGGGTTTCCCAAACTTGGGTCTCCAGGTGTTTTTTTGGACTACAACTCATCCCTAGCTAGTAGGACCAGTGGTCAGGGATGGTGGGAATTGTAGCTGGAGACCCAAGTTTGGGCAACTCTGGGTTAGATCAACAAGCGTCTGCCCTGGCGTAAAGCAGAGTCCAATGAACAACCATGTGGAAATAGCCTCATAGTCACTGGCATAGGAAGGGCGGGGCATATGGGGCGGGGCGCCCTGGGCAGCGCAATCCCGGTAGGGTTCCATTTTGGCTGCTACCCCACCCACGCTGCACGCCTCGCCCCCAGAACACATGCCAGCCCTGCCCCCTGCCTGCTTCCCGCCCCCAGTGCCAGAGCATGAAGCTCCGCCACTGCTCATAGTTATCAATTTAGAAAAACGGTGCTCTGTAAAGCTACAGCAGACCTGGACTTTATAAAGCCCTTTAGACACAGACATTATCAACTGATTTCAGCACTCGCTTTGTTTCTTTAACAGCCAGAATAGGAGAAGAGCAGAATGCTCTGCGTGGCCCAGAGAGGTCAGGAAGTGAAGGGAAATTATTCTAAGCAGCCATGGAAGCCCACATGATATGATCACTGCACCACCTAGGCAATGAGATGAGTTGCTATAGTAACCCTAAAGGTCCATCAGGGTTTTTTTTGTGGGTTTTTAAATTAAAATAAAATAAAATGGTGAGTGTTGGAATGGACAGCTTGAAACATGGGGAAGAGGAGCAGGAGAAAGGAAGGCTTGAGAGAAGCATAAGGAGAAGCAATCAAAAGGTTGAGTGCTTTCCGTAATGCAGAAGATTGGATTGGGAAACAATCTGGGGAAATGGGGCAGATTAAGAGGCTTTCTCTCCGAGAATTACTGAAGCAAATGGATGAGAAGCAAAACAAGTTAGCTCTCTCTTTCTTTCTTTCTTTCTCTTTGCATTCATGAAGGTAAACAAGTTCATAAGATGCTGGCCAGTGTTTCTAAGGCCAAGCTCACCCCATGCATTTAAAGTACCACAACACCACTTTAAACAGTCATGGCCTCCTCCAAAGAATTATGGGAGATGTAGTTTGTTAAGGAAGGCCCCTGTTCTGCCTCAGAAAGCAAGTTCCCAATGAAGAGGGATTGGGTGTTATCCCACTCTGGGAAATGCAGCTCCACAAGGGGAATAGGAACCTCCTGACAATTCTCAGCACCCTTAGCAAACATGCCTCCCATACCTTTGAGGGAATTGTAAGTATTTACAGTGGTATGATAGTGCTTTAAAGGTATAGTATGAATGTGGCCTAAGGCAGCAGGGGTTGTCAACCTTTCAGAGATAGGGGGCACCTTTGGAATTTGGAGAAAGTGCTCTGGTCATTAGTAACAAGTGTGGGGGAGAGAAGTTGTAGCCCAGTAACCTGTTGACTCCCCTCCATACCTCAGTCCTGGATTTCTCTGCTCACTGGAATAGACAAATGGAGTCTGTGCCATTGAAACAAATGACTCAAGGCTACAACTGTGACTCTATAATTCTCTATCCTTCACTGTCACTATAGTGGATCAATGTGCCACCATTGCTAACTTGGATCCTTTGGATCTTTGGATTCCGATGGCTTCTCCTGAGAAGTAACACCAGTTCTCCAGTGAAAGGTATGTCTGCATGGAGGTTAGTGGAGTGCATAGTATTGGCCTTCAGACACATTATTTTATCATGCAGAGCATGGAGAACCAAAGGAGAGCTGCTTGGCCCAATGGTTTTGCTGAGTGATGGTCCCTGCTTTGTCCACTTAACTGGTTGAAAGATGCCCAGGCTGCCCCACCAACCCTTCATAGCAGAGACCTCTCTATCTAAGCCTATCTACTGCAGTAGAAGCTCCAGAGCATTGATCTGAGCATGTATGTATATATTATGCACGCTCACGCCAAGCCTGGTTGGTTTTCCCAGTGTATTTATCACTGATTTGCTAATTAATGCTTTCCAAGAGTGTGTTCATTAGTTGACCAACAAATGTGTAATCTAAATTTTAATGTAAAGACTAAACCCACCCTGTTTATGTTACTTAATTTCCGGTTGGCTATGGAGGCATACAGTTAAAAACATTTAGGGATGGGAGGCAGACAGGATGCCGGGTTGGACTGTAGTGGGGTCATACTCTACGGAGTTCGTTCAACCCACAGGTATAATTTATTTGAATGCATTCATTTGCTTGCTTACATTCTCCTCTGTATAGAACTTGGGCACTGAAGTAGGACGATTCACATATTTTCTGTGCCTGCAAACACACCCCTAATTGCTTTCATTAAATATCTAGCCACATGGCCAGATGTAGTGATGGAAAGTGAGACTGGTGCATTTCCAGATGCCATGTAGGGCCACATGAAAATTCAGGAATTGCCATACACCTGCAAGTGAGCTGCATGAATTTGGTTGGGTCTGACACAATTCTAGGAACACTTGGATGAAGGAATCGCATGGATCCAGCGGTGGAAGCAAACAGTCAAGGACCCTGACACAACTACTCCAGAAGCCTTCACTCAAATTGGGGACATTGGGAGTTGCGGTTCAAAACTGTCCTGCTTCATTTGGCAAGGACCTGTATCAGAAGACAGTCCATCAGCCAACTCAGCAGCAGCAGCAGCAGCAGCACTCAATGCAGACTCCAAAGGTCAAACTGGGAGGGGGTTACAGGTAGGTACGCAGTGATGCACAAATCAGGTAGCTGGAACTAAGGCACCCCAGTACCCTGTGCCTGGAACAGAGGGCTTTTGCAAGACAGCACAGCTACAGACCATCCATGGTGCCTGAGGATTTGGTATCCCTTAATTCTGAGAAGTCCTTGTTCCTCAGGTAGGCAAGTCAGCATCTGGTGACTGACTGGAGCCACATTCACATTAAAGCACTTTAAACAGGTTTCCCCCAAAGAATTCTGGGAGCTGTCGTTTGTTAAGGGCGGTGAGAATTGCTAGGGGACCCCTTATTCCTCTCCCAGAATGACAATGGTTTAGCAATCAATCCCTCTTCAAAGGGAACTGTGGGAATCATAGCTCTGGGAAGGGGAAAGGGAGCTCCTAACAACTCGCAGCACTTTTAATTTTTTTTAAAATCAAGCTATGCCTCCTAGAATTTGAGTGGGGGTAAGGCACACCTGTTTAAAAGGGGTGTCATGGTACTTTAAAAGTAGGATTCAATGTGGCCTGAGCCTGTACCTTTAAACATCTGTGCTACCAAGGACTCAGTGGCCATTTCTGCAAGGGGAATGTCTATATCTTGAGTGGGAAGTTGGGTCCCCTGAGGCCCAGAGATACCCCTGATGTGCCTCATGGTCCCACAGCAGAGATTGTGATGCTTGGCTCAGAGAGCTCCAGGTCTTTCTCCTTCAGAGGGAAAATGACGAAAACACATGGGGGCCACCAGGTTGTCCCAGAAGTTCAAGGAAAGCCACTACACATTTAAGATGGGAAACCAAAGTGCAAGAAAAAGCAAGGAAGCAACTTTTGACCTCAACGCTTGACCATTTTTTCTCTTCAACCTGGGGCTTTTAGCATGCAGATCAAGTGCTCTACCACTGAGCTGTGATACTTCCATTTCTCCTTACTCCTTCTTTCATTGAAGTCTCCTGGAAGAGGCATGACAAGTACATGCCACCAAATTCGCTGTCGATTTCCTAAGTCTTCTGTTATCCCTCTTTTCATCCCCAATGGACATGTACTGGCAGGTGCTGGATGAAGAAAAGCCAATGGGTGTCCCGTGACAAGCCTATGTTGATTGTTCGTTCACACCAACACCATCGTCATCCAAGCACCTTTTCTCTTGGCTTTTCAGCCTGAATGAAACTCTTTAAAGCTTCTGCCGAAAGAGATCAGCTTTGGAACAAGAAGTTGGAATGTGGGGTGTTTGTCTAGGCAGCTGAGCAGAAACATCTCAAAGAACTTCCGAGAGAAGCCAAGTGGCTGACAAAGGAGGAATGTGTGCCATTCCGTTGACTCGAGAAGGGGGGAAAAATTAAAATAAAAAAATATTGGCTACCCCTGAAGGCTGCATACACGAAAAGTGGGAAACCAAAGCCAGATATAATAAAGGGAAAGTGTTATGTCAGTGTGATCCAGGGATCAGCTGGAATCTTCATGCCCAGTCTTACAATACCATAATGGAAAATGTGAAATGTAGCATAACAATTAAAAGAATTACAGTGCAACTCAACTAGTTCAGAAATAGGCACTGCTGGATGCAATGGGGGCTTATTTTCAGGATTGCAGCCTAAAGTTTTGGTTCAAAATTCACTTCAGCTCTGAGTTTACTGTCTTAGGCAAACCTCCACCTCTCAGTGCACCCTTCCATCTGTCTTATGGAGATGATCATCACATTGGCCTGCTTTACAGGATGGTTATACAGATTGTAGAAATAATGTATGTGAAGGATTTATTTATTTAATGCCTCTGGATATCCTGATTTTAATATCCCATTGTTTTATACCCCAACATTTCATTTACCCTTCTGTTTCTGGGTATGTAAGCGTAGGGATGGGGTTCAAATTTTAATGTGGACCTATCTAATTTGCATTTCCCAAAATAATATGTGAACCACAACTCCGCTATCCTTTGAGATTTGTACTTCTCTGGATTTGTGATACATTCCTCCAACCAAACAGAACAACACCCAGTAGTTCCTTAAGCTTTTTGAAACCAACCTTCTTAAAGTCCGGGGTGCATGTCCAACTACACTCAGCTTTCCCTTGTCTCTGTATCATGAAACCCAAGAGGACATGATCACTTCCCCCAAGGTTCCCTGCACTTTCACTTTGTCAACCAGTTCCTCCATGTTGCTCCCCTTATTGCTTCTTCTACCTTCTGGGAAATGAAATTGTCAGCGAGGCAATGGAAGAATTTGTTGGACCTTACATTCTTGGCAGAGTTGGAGTTGAGTTTGATGTACCTTCAGATATTGATGGACTACAATCTTGGACCTTTGGGTATGCTGGCTGGGGCTGATAAGAGTTGGAAGGCAACCACATCTGAAGGCCACAGGTCCCCCATCCCTGGGCTAAATGGTGGCCTGCAGAACAAGGCTATTAATGGCTAATAGCCATCGTATGCTATGTTCTGCCTCCACTTTCAGAGGCATTATGCATCTGTCAGGTTGTTGGACAAGATGGGCCTTTGGCCCGATTCAGCAGAGCTCTTCTGAAGTTCTTATACTCCAGCAGCTTCAAGTCTTCACATATACTCTTTGTATCTCAGCCATGATTTTATATATATATATATATATATATATATATATATATATATATATATATATATATATGGCCCCTAGCTCTTGCCAAACTTTTCTTCCTCGCAGAGGGAGCTGAGCTATCGCACTGTTTTCGCACACACGGCCCTCATCTGTGAACAAAAGTGCTTTTCCTCAAGCGCAAAAAAAAGAACAAGAAGAAAGTATAAGGCACTGGGACCTAATAACATGTATTAGCAGTCTCTGATATTAATAGCGCAGGTTGTCACATGATGCGACAGTGATTAAAGTGGGCATGGACGGAGGTCTCCCTTTCTCCTGGGAGTCTCTCTTCCCCCCTGCAAACAGAAAATAAACACAGCCCTTCCAGAAGCGTAAATGCCAATAACTGTGAAATTTTGATTAAATAATAGATATGTGTTCTGAGGCACTTCTTTATAGCATGTGATTAAGAAAGATAACTAGACATCCTTACAGCTATAATGATAATAATTACCACAACACATAAAGTGTAGAATATGACACTAGAAAGGCCATCATTAACCTTTCCAAGGGTTATTTTTTTGGTGTGTTTTTTGACACTACGGACAGGAGCTTCAAGAGAGCTAAATGCAACTTATAGCCATGGTTATTTTTTTTAATGGGGGGGGGAGCCCAGCCTCCTCTCTAATACTTTCAGGGCAGGAGACGAATCTTCCCTTTCAAGCAGATGTTTGTTTAAGATAAGACATCTGGGCAGTTCTTATAAAGCATTCTTTTTATTAAGATTTCTGCAACTGTTGGTAATTAAGAGAACTGACACAATTCTTCCTTCTCTTTAAATGTTAGCTCTGAAAAACAGGCCTGTGTCCCAGAAGCAGGTCTTTAAGACTCACAATGAGCAAGGAAGTTATTGGGGCCAAATATAGCAATTTTGTGTGCATGTACGCCTGTGATTTTATTTTAAATGTATGCCTCGGAATGCACAGTGATAATTGAGATAAACACATTTTTACATAACAATAATAATTTTTAAAAACCCACATATATAATTAGACTCATCGGAGGTTGATTGGACTTCCGTGCCAGATTTTCAGTGCCAAGACGGAGTTGACTGCCATAGGGTGCAGGAAAAAAGAACAAGTGTGGTATAATGGTTAGGGCAGGAGTCAGCAAACTTTTTCAGCAGGAGGCCGGTCCACTGTCCCTCAGACCTTGTGGGGGGCCGGACTTTTTTTTGGGGGGGGATGAATGAATTCCTATGCTCCACAAATAACCCAGAGATGCATTTTAAATAAAAGCACACATTCTACTCATGTAAAAACACCAGGCAGGCCCCACAAATAACCCAGAGATGCATTTTAAATAAAAGCACACATTCTACTCATGTAAAAACACCAGGCAGGCCCCACAAATAACCCAGAGATGCATTTTAAATAAAAGCACACATTCTACTCATGTAAAAACACCAGGCAGGCCCCACAAATAACCCAGAGATGCATTTTAAATAAAAGCACACATTCTACTCATGTAAAAACACCAGGCAGGCCCCACAAATAACCCAGAGATGCATTTTAAATAAAAGCACACATTCTACTCATGTAAAAACACCAGGCAGGCCCCACAAATAACCCAGAGATGCATTTTAAATAAAAGCACACATTCTACTCATGTAAAAACACCAGGCAGGCCCCACAAATAACCCAGAGATGCATTTTAAATAAAAGCACACATTCTACTCATGTAAAAACACCAGGCAGGCCCCACAAATAACCCAGAGATGCATTTTAAATAAAAGCACACATTCTACTCATGTAAAAACACCAGGCAGGCCCCACAAATAACCCAGAGATGCATTTTAAATAAAAGGACACATTCTACTCATGTAAAAACATGCTGATTCCAGGACCATCCACAGGCTATATTTAGAAGGTGATAGGGCCGGATTCGGCCCCGGGGCCTTAGTTTGACTACCCATGGATTAGGGTGTCAAGCTCACAGTGGAAAACTTGGGTTCAAATCCCTTCTCAGCCATGGAGATTGCTGTTAACCTTGGGCCCAGTCACTATCTCTTGGTTTAATCTACCTCACAGGGTTGTAGGGAGGAAAGAAACAGGGTAAGAAGAAGGCCTGCATATGCCCTGAATCCCTTGGAGGAAAGGATATCTTTGAAAAGGATATATTTGAAAAGCCCACATAGCTCAAATATCTTTAAAAGTGGGAGGGATACGACTAATCTCTTTCACGTTATTATATTAATTGAATGTGGCAATAAGGGGAAGGGATCTTGGTATATCCCTGGCAGTGGCCTGCTTTTGGTACATCTCAAATCAGATTACCAGAAAGGCCATCCCAAGAGGGGATCTCAATGATAACAAAGAGAGGATCTCAATGATAACCAAGCGAGCATCCCTGAGAATAGTTCTGTTAAAATCAAATCAGCAAAGCTGATATTGTGGTTTAGGCCCCAGCTAAACTGCACATTTAAAGCACAATGAAACCACTTTAGAATCGTAGAATTGTAGCATTCGAAGTGATGCCAAGAGTCATCTATTCTAACCCCCTGCAGTGCAGAAATCTCAGCTAGATCATACATAAAGAATCATGGGCACTGTACAGTGGTGCCCCGCTAGACGAAAATAATTCGTTCTACGAGTGTCTTCGTAGAGCGAATTTTTCGTCTAGCGAAGCAGCAATGCAGCGCGGAGGTTTTCGCGCCAAAATTTTTTTTTTTCGTCTTGCGAGGCAGCCCCATTGACTTTTTCGTCTTGCGGGGCAGCCTTCCGCTAGCGAATGCCGTTCGTCTAGCGAGGCATTCATCTAGCGGGGCACCACTGTAGTTTGTTAAAGGTGCTGAGAGTTCTTAGAAGACCCCTGTTCGCCTCCCAGAGCTCTAGGTTTGCCAGGGAAGAGGGGGTGATTGTTGACCCAGTGTGGGTCAGTTGTGAAAAAGGCAAATGCCAATCTAGGGGTCTTTAGGAAAGGAATTTTAAATTAAAACTGCCGATATCACAATGCCATTATTCAAATCGGTGGTGATACTATATAGAGTTCTGGTCGTGTCACCTCAAAAATGATATCATAGAGTTTGAAAAGGTTCGGTAAAAACAGTGCTTTTTTTCTTTAAAAAAATGTTTAGGGGTACTCTCATTTTGACTCAAGAAAATCACCATATTATAGTTCAGATCTGGAAAAATAAATACAGTAAATGCAGCAAAACTGACCAATCCCCGTGCTAGATTCCAACTCCTACTTCACACATTAAACGCTCCCTTCCATCTAAGACTCAGGAAACACCATGACAGGAAATGAGGCTGCCATCAGGGGTAGCAACGGAACTGATGATTCACTGTGCTAGAGAAGAAACTAAACCTTTCCCCTTAGATTCCCCCCCCCCCCATAGTGGGTGGACATAGTGATTCTCCAAGCAACTCTCTTTATACTCAGGCTGGAACAGAACTGAACTGATGTTGTGAACCTGAGTGAGAACTGCAGTCATGGTGGGCAGAGTGAAACTATCTACACAACACCCCTAGTGGCCTAGGGTGAGAACTTCAATACATAACAATTTGGGGCATTTTAGTTTAGGAAAAAAGGTGAGCAAGACATGATTGGGCATGGCATGGGAAAAGTGGATAAATAAATGTTCTCTTTCTCTCTCAAGACACTAGAACTCATGGGCATTCAATGAAGCTGAATGTTAGAAGGTTCAGGACAGATAAAATGAAGTACCGTATTTTTTGCTCCATAAGACACACTTTTTTCCTCCTAAAAAGTAAGGGGAAATACCTGTGTGTCTTATGGAGCGAATGGTGGTCCCTGGAGCTAAATTGCCATGGGGCCAAAAGCAGATTGTGCTTTTTATTTTACAAAGAGAAAAGGGAGTGTTGAAAGGACCCCGCTCAGCAGCTGATCAGCAAGAGATTGGGAGAGAGATAAGAGTCCCCGCTCCCTTTCAGCCCCGACCTCCTTTGTTGAATGTGCTGCAGAGGGAGGTTGTTTGTTTCCCCAGGACATGTGACTGGCTGATTAGATTATCTGTGTGGAAACAGTAGAAACCGCTCCCTTTCCTTAAGATTTTTCAGAAATGTGAGTTGAACCCCATAAAAATGGGGCTTTTCCTCTTTGCTTTTCCCCCTTTGCAAAAAAAGCTGCAAAACTTTTAGCTGATCCTCAAAAAAACCCCAGGGCTTTTCCCTTTGCAAAACATTTAGCTGAGCCTCAAAAAAACAAGGCTTTACCCTTTGCAAAAAAAGCTGCAAAACTTTTAGCTGATCCTAAAAAACAGGGCTTTACCCTTTGCAAAAAAGCTGCAAAACATTTAGCTGATCCTCAAAAAACCAGGACTTTTCCCTTTGCAAAAAAGCTGCAAAACTTTTAGCTGATCCTCAAAAAAACCAGGGCTTTTCCCTTTGCAAAAAAGCTGCAAAACTTTTAGCTGATCCTCAAAAAACCAGGGCTTTTCCCTTTGCAAAAAAGCTGCAAAACTTTTAGCTGATCCTCAAAAAAGCAGGGCTTTTAGAGGAGGAAAACCAGAAAAATATTTTTTTTTCCTTGTTTCCTCCTCTAAAAATGAGGTGCACCCTATGGTCCAGCGCGTCCTATGGAGCGAAAAATACGGTACTTCTTCATGCAGTGCATAGTTAGACTATGGAAGTCGCTCCCACATGAGGCAGTGATGTTCGCCAACATAGACAGCATTAAAAGAGGATTAGCCAAATTCATGGAGGAGAAAGCTATCAATGGCTACTAGCCAGGATGGCTATGTTCTGCCTCCAAAGAAATGCTACTGAATACCAGTTGCTGGAAAACAAGAGTGCTCTTGTGCTCTGGTTCTGTGTGCAATTTTCCCACAGGCATTCAGTTAGCCACTATGAGAACAGGATGCTGGACTAGATGGGCCATTGGCCTGACCCAGCAGGCTCCTATGTCTAACCATGATTCCAAATTACACTGCCATGGCCATAGATCAATCAACCAACCAATCATTTTATATGGACTTTAAAAGGTTGTGGAGTAGGAGAGACCACCAACACATGCTATGACCACAAAACAATGCAGCCAAGAGAGAGAGGAGAAGAAGAAGAAGAAGAAGAAGAAGAAGAAGAAGAGTTTGGATTTGATATCCCGCTTTTCACTACCCGAAGGAGCCTCAAAGCGGCTAACATTCTCCTTTCCCTTCCTCCCCCACAACAAACACTCTGTGAGGTGAGTGGGGCTGAGAGACTTCAGAGAAGTGTGACTGGCCCAAGGTCACCCAGCAGCTGCATGTGGGGGAGTGGAGATGCGAACCCGGTTCCCCAGATTACGAGTCTACCACTCTTAACCACTACACCACACTGGCACCACACGCGCATATGATTTCAAAAACTCAGTCATAAATCATTGTAGCACATCTATATTCCTTTGGTAAATCCACTGGTAGGTGACCTCAGTCCCTGTAAATCAGGATTTGGTAGCTCACCACTACAAATTAAGAGGACCTTTCTGCACCCAGGGGTGCTTTTGTTACGCTAGAAGAGTCTCTCTTGCATGGGTAGAAATCTTTTGGCACGAAAGCATGGAAATGATCTTCTCCTCCATTACGGCCTGACAGCATGATGTACAGCATGTGGGGAAGCCATAAATCGTAGGTCAGGCCTGCACGGCAACGTCCTCTTGTAAATAACGTAAGAGAGCCAATAATGCGTGTGGCAGAGAATAGCACTTTTAAAATTCCCTAATTAAGGCAGATCGAAGTAAACCCAACTAAGCCAAGGTTTCTTCAACAGTTTATTATTGAAAACACAATTAGCTGCAGGCACTCTGAGGAGCTTTGTGAAAATCAAAGGCTGTGCTATAACTTGAAGTAAGTTTTCAAGTCACCGACTCATTAATACTAGAGGAGGTCTGCATGGCTGCAAGGCACTGAGTCAGAAGTGGAGGGAATGGGGGGGGGGACACACACAGAATGGCTGCTACAGTATTTGGGCCAAAATACAAATGATGAAATAATCATGCACCCAGCGTTTGGCAGGCTACTGCCGTCTCTAACCTCCTTCTTGGCTTACATACAGTTGTGAGACTTACTGGTATGTATCAGCACAGAAAGGTTATTATGGTTTGGTGTTTTTTTTGCCAAAGCCCAAAACCATTCCCTAAAAACAACTCCCTGCTCCCATACACATTCATTTCATGAGCCTAGTATGGGGTAGACTGCCACTAGCTACGTGGCTAGGAACCAGATTCTGCTCTGCTAAAGCAAAGGCGAAGAATCTGCAGTCCTCTAGGTGTTGCTGAATGACAGCTCCCATCATCCCATTGACCATGCTGGCTGGGGCTAATATGGGTCCAACAACATCTGGAAGACCACAGGTTAGCCATTCCTGCACTACAGCTGGAAGAGGGGACGACAGGTAAGCCTCAGAGGAGGCTGTTCTGCCTCCAGGCAGCGCTAGGACAGTTCCAATATAACGGCTGTTTGTAGTGCTGCCCAGAAAGGAGACCCAACTCCAACTCAAACTTGAGTCCCCAGATACAAGGCCCATCATCCTTGATCACTGGTCCTTCAAGCTAGAGATGATGGGCGTTGTAGTCAGTCCAACAACAGCTGGGGGCCCAAGTTTGAGAAACACTGATAAACGCTTTGAAGGCAGGAAGGTTGGAAGTTCTTAGTGAGCAGAGGTGGTCCTGTGAGCTTGCAGAACAAATTAGGTTTGACAACTTCCAGGTTCAGAAACAGTTTGAGTTCCAGGTTCCCGGGAGCAATTATAGGAAAAGGCTATTGCTTTCATGAGTCATTAGTCGTCTGATCCCAATATGTAGAACGTTGTTGTGTGTTTTAATCCACTTTTTGTTCACTGCTTATCTTATTATTTTAAAAAATGTTTTAAATGGTTGTTTCTAACTGTTTTCATTGAATATTTCATTATTATTTTCTCTTTGTAAAGTGCTTTGAGGGCATATTAAAAACAATCCAGCGGTGTATAAATCTACGGAATAGCTAACTAAATAAAAAATAATCCAACAGTGTAGGGTCAAACGTTCTCTGACAGGAACTTTCAGCTCAGAATTGCGGAGGGGAGAAGGTGGTGGCACAGTCACTCTTCTGCACACGAGATAAAACTGTGTCCAAAAATGGATGTGACATGAGAAATTTGCACTAAAATGTGATGGATTGTCATGAGGACTTGAAAATCACAAACCGACGTGGAAATGCAGAGAACTTGAAGATTGAAAGAGAGAGAGAGAACTTGAGACAAGCCAAAATTGATAGATTCACCCACCCCCGTTGAGAACTTTGAAAACCACTGCCAGGAGACAATGTCTGTTTTGGTAGACCAATGGGCTGACCGAGTCTAAGGCATCTTACCTCAAAATCCTACACAGACATCAGTAGGGCTTACTCCCAAGGAAGTGTACATAGCACTGCATCCCAATGAAGTGTACATAGCACTGCATCCTTCATGGGTTGCATCCAGTGCTATTTTTTTCTAGAAAAAGAGGTGCCAGAACTCACCATGAACATCTCTTAGAATGGCAATGGCACCCACCTGATAGGTGCCGGAACTGAGTTCCAGTGAGTTCCAGCTGGGGGGAAAAATCCCTTGTTGCATCCAACTTTGTCACTTTATGAACAAGAGAATTGTAGCCCTGGAAGAACAGCTTCTGTGTGTACATCTGTCCTTCTGTGAAATGGACACTCCTTCTTTTTGTGCAGCGACAACACACCGTGTACAGTTTTCCCAGATCCTGATTTTACAATGTGGGCAGTTACCTTACCGAGGCCACATAGTCAAGTTTCTCAAGAACTGGACATGGCTGGTGCACTAACATCTGTAGCGACATGGAGGGGAATCAGAGCTGGGCCATTTTGCTGCTTGAGGTAATACAGAAAATGCTGCCATCCAAACACACACCCCATCAGCTAAAGGTGTGGAAGAAAAGGAGGCTGGAGAGGAGTGGGCAGCAGCGGGTGCAGGTGGCTATGGGCAGGTGGTGCACTCCTCAGAGACTGGGTCTGCTCCCTGAGGTGACCATCTCACCTGATGTCAGCGACTGGACAGAGGAGGAATGGTGGAGACTGCCTCCCCAGCCTGACCATTCCAGAGAAGAAGGAGGCATTACAACAGAGGTTTGAGGGAGTTCACAGCTCAGAGGCAGATGAGGGGGAAAGCTGGAAAATAATGGGAGAGGAGGAAGAAGAAGAAGAAGCACCAGGGGAGGGACAGCTGACGGACACAGTGTTTTTTGAAAGCATTCCAGGGGAGGGACAGCTGACGGACACAGTGTTTTTTGAAAGCATTCCAGAACACTCCCAGAAAACGGCAAGCCTTGAAAGTAGGAGAGCACCTGTAGAGGAGAAGATGAGTATGATGAATGAGGAAGTAGGAGAGACGGAGGGGGGTGGGGTTTCGCTCAGAGCAATGCCATTATTCTGAGAGGCCGCATTCCCAAGCCTCTCTCTGTGAATATTGAATAAAAGCAGATGGTAAGAACTTTTCCTTGTCTTGTCCATTCCTGGCAACCTGCCGTGGGGGTTGGTTTCTCTGCCGCCTGACACCTCATGGGCAGGCCAGCCTTGGGGGGAATAATCAAATGATAGAACAGGATGTTGTTGTTATTGAAGGCGAAACCACATGCCCTGGTACTCCTCCTCTTAGGTGTTCCATATGTACGAGGAGCCAAAATGTTACAAAACTTCAAATTGCCTCCATCAGGAAATCTGACAACTCCCATGTTGGAAGCTTCTTCTTCTCCTTTTTTTTAGTTATCTTCCCTCCCCACCCCTCATCTAAGCAGAAACATCCTTGCCATAACAACAAATCTTCTAGAAGGAGGGGGGGGGAGTCTTGCAGGGATGACTAAGTTGCATCCGTTCTCCCAGAGGTATAATGTATACAAATCAAATCAAAATATAAATCATTCCACCCTGTTGTGGTTTATGCACAGTTTCTTTTAATAAAATATGCAAATATTTTGCAGTAAATTGATTTCCCAGTTTCAGTTCTCTTATCTCCGTATTTATTATTCATGATCTCTCTACTCCCCTACTTGAGAAGAAGGGGGGAAATGAGATGGGTGGAGGGAGTGGAGGGAGGAAATCTGCTAAGCTTTTAGGAACTAGCTTTATTATTGTTATTATTAGCACAATTTTATACTCCTAGGAATGAAAGATAAATGTAGATATTACTTCTAATTTCAGCCAAAGCTACGAGGTAATACAATGACACCCTCTTTTAATGCAAATCGCTGCAATAAATGGCTTTGTAGCCCATGCACTTGGCTGCCTGGCAAATTGCAATGGAAGTTTGAATTGCTGAGCAAAATGACTGTTGTTTAACCTGTGAACAAGCTGGATATTATTAGTACTGTTGCTCAAGGTGTATATACATCAGCGCTGCAGAGAAAGAAACAATCCGTGAACCTACAATTGTTATGGTAAAATACTGGGCTGTGTATATAGATGTGTGTGTGTGTGTGTGTGTGTGTGTGTGTGTGTTGCTTATCTGCTTTTCTATAGGATGTCTAAGGGAGATAGAGTGGCCACATGTCTGGTTTTACAAAGGCTAGTGTTTCCACTAAAGGGATGTCAGAGGACATGTGGTAAGTGCATTTGAACCTGGCTGGGTTCAAGTGGGCAGATAACAAGCTTTAAGGTTTTTACTGTGTCCAGTTCTGGGCGCCACAATTTAAGAAGGATATTGACAAGCTGGAACATGTGCAGAGGAGGGCAACCAAGATGATCGAGGGTCTGGAAACCAAGCCTTATGAGAAGCACTTGAAGGGTCTGGGTATGTTTAGCCTGGAAAAGAGGAAATATGATAGCCATATCCAAATATCTCAAGGGCTGTCATGTGGAAGATGGAGTTTCCTCCTGCTCTGGAGGATAGGACCCAAACTAATGGCTTCAGGTTACAAGAATGAGCGTTCCCCACATCAAATGGGGTGCGCATTTTGCATGGTCGCGAGTGGACCCATTGGATCACGGTGGCAGCTCCTGGCAGTTGGTCTGGCATCGCCTTCCCCAGGTTGGGATACCTGTGGACTCCACCTACTCTAGCAGCCGCCCAATCCCGGCTGGGGAGGTGTTGCCAGGGGGATTGGAAAGGTAGAAGGAGGGATTATACAGTACACACAATAGAGCTTGAGTCATACCTGGGAAGCGGCCTTTGGATTCAGGTTACAAGAAAGGAGATTCCAGCTAAACATCAGGAAGAACTTTCTGGCAGTAATAGCTGTTCAACGGCGGAATGGTCTCCCTCAGGAGGTTGTGGACTCTCCTTCCTTGGATGTTTTAAAGCAGAAGGTAGATCTGTCATGGGCACTTTAGCTGAGATTCCTGGATTTCAGGGGGTTGGATCAGATGACCCTTGGGGTCACTTCCAGCTCTATAATTCTAGGATTCTAAGAGTGGGAGAAAGATTTAAGCCTAAGGGCTGCATTCCCTTGGGAGCAACCTGCCAGGGTCTATGTGCCAGACCAGGCAGGGCCAAAGGCAAAATGTGAGCATGACCAAGGATGAAAGGAATGTTTGTATTCATCCTCCATCCTGACAAGTAACAGCCATCATCACTATTCAAGAGCACCTTGAAAGTCATAAAGTCCAGCCCTGCTCAATGCAAGCTGCTATCACTTATTCACTTATTCATTGCATTTTTAGTCACTTTATACCAAAAAAGAGTCTCCAGGTGACCCAATCTTCAGGTAAACCAGAACATTCAAAACAATGTATAGTACAAAATATCTAAAATGGTCAACCAATAGCATTATAATGATAAGTCATATGCACTCCACTCTGCAATTGTACTGAAATTTAATGTGTTGCAAACAACCAAGGGCCTTTTTTTTGTTGTGGGGCGAGAGGAAAGCTAGTATAGAAACAGTTTGTGTAAATAAAATTAAAATAAATTGTACCTTTGTCTTAAACAATCTGTAAAAAACAACAACAACAAAGCTGTTCCCCTCACTCTCAGACCACCTCCACTTGCGACCACCTCCACTTGCTCTGATCACCTTCCCCTTCCTTTCTTTTTCTTTTTTTCCAAACTAGAGGAATTTATTAAGGCCAACGTAACAAGGAAGACTAGTCTGAAAGTAGACACATTTCTCAGAAAGGCAGGAGATTACATCCACAGTTTATAGCTTCGTTTCCAGTGGGGGGGGGATTTTGCAGAAAATATATATCTATACAAAAATTATAAAAAGAGTTTGTATAAGAGTTATTGCATTTACAAAGGATGCGGGCATCCATCTGCTGTGACAGAACGATGTTGGCCTTTTAAAATACCTATGGTTTGTTTAAAATGGGAGATTGCAGAATGCACAAAAAAGTATACATTTCCTACAAAAGAGACAAAACCTTTGATTCCTGAGTGTGCTAAAGCTATTCAATATTAGAAGCTGTCTTCCCCTTGCTTTCTGACTACCTCCCAGATCACCTCCCCTTGCTCTCTGTGCTTTCGCTAGTCTCTATCTCAGTCTCCAACTCTTTTGACTCCAACTCTCCAACCCTCTGACAATGCCTGAACACCCTCCCAGGGTGAGTACAATGGCTGACAGGACTGCCAACTGTTGTTTCCCTCTCTCCCTCCTCCTTCTGACGTTCTTCCACTGCGTATTTTGATTTCCTCCGCTTTTTTTCCAATTTATATATTTATTTTTTGACTGCCTGCACGAGGTTGCGCGATCGCATAAGAAAAGTGAGCATGTGTTGCAGGCTTACTGTACATCGAGCTATAGCGGCCACACACAAATTAACTGTCAAAGACTAGAATAAAGACGATATAATACACAGCAGGGCTTTTTTAAAGGGGGAACTCACAGGAACCCAGTTCCAGCAGCACCTCTCAGGAGGGCGCCATTGCCATTCTAAGAGAATGAGGGAGGTGTTCATGGTGAGTTCTGGCACCTCTTTTTCTATAAAAATAGCACTGATGTACAGTGATAACAACCCTCTTCAGAGCAGGAGCTGTCCATGCAGGGCTGGAAAAATACTTCCTTAAGTGCTGGAATCAAATGTAGAAAGGGGAAGGAAGGGGCATCACCCAGAGGTGTCCGCAGCTTCGGATTGGATGCAGGAGCTTCCTGCGGCCAATCCGAACCCGCGCCAGCATCGTGGAAGTCCATCCCCACGCGGCAAGGCCTCTGCGCCGCTCCAGTTTCACACAGGTGGCAGTGTCCGCAAGGTTCACAGGCCGGATTAATGAGCCTGGTGGGCCGCATCCGGCCCCTGGGCCTTAGTTTGCCGACCCCTGATGTACACCATCTTGGAAGATAAAGGTGGTATGTAAATGAAATAAATAAATAACATTCATAAAGGATCAAGCTATTAGTCAGTGGCTATTAGTCGTGACCACTGGTCCCATCATGGCCACTGGTCCCATCACCTCCTGGCAAATAGAAGGGAAAGAAATGGAGGCAGTGACAGATTTCACTTTCTTGGGTTCCATGATCACTGCAGATGGTGACAGCTGTCACGAAATTAGAAGACGCCTGCTTCTTGGGAGGAAAGCAATGACAAACCTAGACAGCATCTTAAAAAGCAGAGACATCACCTTGCCGACAAAGGTCCGTATAGTTAAAGCTATGGTTTTCCCAGTAGTGATGTACGGAAGTGAGAGCTGGACCATCAAGAAGGCTGATAGCCGAAGAATTGATGCTTTTGAATTATGGTGCTGGAGAAGACTCTTGAGAGTCCCATGGACTGCAAGAAGATCAAACTTATCCATCCTTAAAGAAATCAGCCCAGAGTGCTCACTAAAAGGACAGATCCTGAAGTTGAGGTTCCAGTACTTTGGCCACCTCATGAGAAGAGAAGACTCCCTAGAAAAGACCCTGATGTTGGGAAAGATGGAGGGCACAAGGAGAAGGGGAGGACAGAGGATGAGATGGTTAGACAGTGTTCTCGAAGCTACTAACATGAGTTTGGCCAAACTGCGGGAGGCAGTGAAGGATAGGCGTGCCTGGCGTTATCTGGTCCATGGGGTCACGAAGAGTTGGACACGACTGTACGACTGAACAACAACAATTAGTCATGATGGCTATACAGGCAATCCTTGTTTTGCGTGGTGGTTACATTCCAGACCCCTGCTTTCATCAGTGGGGCCCACGTAAAGTGTTCCACCCCACCCCCTTTCCACCCTTTCAGTAACATTTTTGTGATGTTTTCAGGTCACTTCCAGGTTCAGCGCCATGAGTACACGCACAGTCCCACGCCATTTGGATGTGAGTAAATGGGTTGTTGCCTGTACTGCCTCTAGCATTAGACACATCATTGCTGGCAACCATGAGCACTCTTATTTTACTAGTGGGATCCCATTAGTTGTCCCAGTGCTGGTGCCAGGCTATTTTGTGCTCTAGGCAGGGCTACCTACTTGCACCCCTGATTTTTTAAAAAACTTGAAGATCAAAAACAGATGCCTTGCAGAAAAAGAAAAGAAAAGCAACAAAAAGACCCTCAAGGCTGCTAAATTTATTCAAGAATAAGTAATACAACCATCTTTAATTATCTTTCTCAAATCCAAAAGAAAACGTTTTAGCACGCAAACTGTTTTGAACAATGCTATTATTTTTTTTAGAAAAAGAGGTGGCAGAACTCACCATGAATGCTTCCCTTGTTCTCTTATAATGGCAACGGCGCCCACCTGAGAGGTGCCAGAACTGAGTTCCTGTCAATTCTGGCTGGGGAAAAAGCTCTGATTTTGAATAATCCATATAAATGTATAAAACTGCCTCTCAAAGTTCTTCCCCATAGATAGCCTAATGATAGCATCAGCCCTGGGTTGACCACTACGAAAGTAGGATGTTGGATTAGATGGGTCTTTTGTATGATCTTCATCTGTTCCTCGTTGAGATGGGGGACACCCAGCTGTCAGGCTCTTTACCTGTCCAGATGTGGTGTAGTGGTTAAGAGTGGTAGACTTTTAATCTGGGGAACCGGGTTCGTGTCTCCACTCCTCCACATGCAGCTGCTGGGTGACCTTGGGCTAGTCACACTTCTCTGAAGTCTTTCAGCCCCACTCACCTCACAGAGTGTTTGTTGTGGGGGAGGAAGGGAAAGGAGAATGTTAGCCGCTTTGAGACTCCTTCGGGTAGTGAAAAGCGGGGTATCAAATCCAAACTACTACTACTACTACTACTCCTCTTCTTCTTCTTCTTCTTCTTCTTCTTCTTCTTCTTCTTCTTCTGTATCACTTTATTTTGAAAAATAAGACAATTATTTATTTTTCTGCTACCACTACACCTTGATTTACGAGGCACCACCCTCAAACTCCATGGGGCTCCACCTTCTGACCTGTAAAGAAATCATCAGACTCTTCCTCTGGCCAATCAAAATCCACGTAGCCCCACCCACTGATCCACCCAATTTTGCCCACTGACCAGGTATTTTTAAAATCGCAAGTTGGCGACCCTGATTAGAGGCAAGCGGCATTTTCCTTCCAAATGTTGCTCAGCACTCTTGGACATACAACCCTCATTGGACTATATTGATCTAGTCTTAAATGAATATTCTTCTGGATTGGGTAGTCAGGATGAATTGCCACACTGAAAGGAAGATGAGCAGATTCTTCTGCATGAGATTAACACTTTGCGTGTTCAGACCTTTTAACCTTACCCCAAATAAATTCAGACATGACTCAAATTTTGGTTGGGTTTTTGGCAGAATTTTGGGCCACAACTTTATTGATTACAGCATGTGATTGGTTGCATAGGCTCTGGTTCGACTAGCTCCCTGCTCTGCAGGTAGTGCTAACCCAGGGTTCCAGCATAGGTCAGCCAAGGGTGAACACCTGGATAAGCAGAAAGCCGGGGACATGCTCTATCCGCCACCCAAATGTCCCCCCGGACTCTGGCACAGGCACAACCCCATCTCAGGGGTTGACCAAACCATCAAGTCCCTGGATTCCTTTAACGGAATACCCTTCACATAGGGATGGCGAGAGTGTTCTCCCATCCCTGTCACCTGAACCAGAGCCTATCTGCAACCTTACAAGTTGTGATGATTTGCTACGCGGCAGGTGAAACCCAAATGGCAACCGCCTAGCCAAGTGGGGGAAATTCCTGCCGTGCCACTGTCCCAATGACAGACGAAAGACGATGGCATAGCAAGGTCAAGTGCACAAGCCCTAAAAGTAGGGAGAGGTGGGCGGGTGTTCCGATGCATGTGCCGAAAGAGGAGCTCCTGCCCACATAGCAGTTCGAAAGCACGTCAAAGTGCAAGTAGATAAATAGGTACCGCTCTGGCGGGAAGGTAAACGGCATTTCCATGTGCTGTTCTGGTTCGCCAGAAGCGGCTTTGTCATGCTGGCCACATGACCCGGAAGCTGCACACCGGCTCCCTCTGCCAGTAACGTGAGATGAGCGCCGCAACCCCAGAGTCGGACATGACTGGACCTAATGGTCAGGGGTCCCTTTACCTTTTACAATCCTTTTAGCTTGCGTCCCATTGGCCTGATTGAACCCTGCATCGAGGGACCTACCGAGTTGTGGCTGTCAATCATACCCACCCACAACACAGGGTTTGGTTGCCAGGTCTCACCACAATACGTGCCCTCTTTAAGGGAGGACCCGATTTTGCAAAGTTGAGGGGGTTTTTTGTTTTTGCTTTTTTAAATCTACCTCCATCTTCATATGCACCCAGTAGAATTACCAATGCTGTCTTTTGACAGGGCTTCTGTGCTTCAGCAGGCAGAAATTCAGCAGATAAAACTTTTAGAACAGAGATGAAATGCTAGGTAAGGATTCACCTGCTAAATTTTTGCTTGCTGCTATAGTTACTTGAATCCTACCCCTCCCTGAAATAGGCAATCCTCTCACTTCGTGATTTAAGCTTTGTCAATATACACCTAATAACAAAGTCCATCTTGAGCATCAGAGTCAGCTGTTGTTTCTTCATTTCACCAACTAGTGGTAGTGTGTGCCCCCCCTCCAAAAGATGTAAATTAAACTTTTAAAAAAATCTCTACCAAGAAAAGTCTGCTTTTAAAAAAATAAAAGTTTGCTCGTGTTGAAAAGCACTATCTGTTAAGTCCTCCAGCTAGGCTAAAAGCCTATCCCACTGCTCCTTGGGATTCCTAGTGAATTAATAATGCTGCTGATGAATATTCAAAAGTAGGCAGCTATTGTGCCTCCAAGCACATAATTAATTATTCATTACACATTTTTATTCACTGAATTAAAAAACACAGGGTGCTCTGGGAAATGAAGTGTACTTCACTGCGGGGGCATGAAATTCTACACTGTCCCTTTAAAGATTATTACTCTGTATTTATGGTTGCCAGGCAACATAAATGCTGGGCAATTAGATCATGTGTTGTCCCTGAAGACTGATGGGATAATAAGCAGTAGTCAAGTATTAAGTTGACCTAGTAAAGGTCCCACGCGAATAAACCTGGGGCAGGACCACAGCTGGCATCTTTCAAATGAAACTTTTGCATTGGTACGGTTTGGTAGGGTTGTGGTTGTTGATGTTAAGTGCATTTGGACAGGAATGTCACATCTGGGAGGAAACGGGGGCAGCTGCAGGTTTCGGATTAACAGGGCTGCACCCCAGTGCAGTAGACACCTGGTCACCTTCCAGCACAACGAACGTGACACGTTCCAGGCCGGAGGTTTAGATCAAACGTTCAGCAGTGCTGGGTCAGGCAAATTATGACTTTTTAGAAACTGTGAGGGAAAGGTGACTGGAAAGAGATCCATTTTCTGGGTTCCCCTTCTCTCTCTTCCCCTCCTTAGCGTCCTTTTATTTATTCTCTTGCTGTCTACCCAGTGGCGCAATGAGTCCGTGCGCCTTGCTATTAACCAGAAGGTTGGTGGATCAACCCAAAAGGAAAAAGCAAAAAGGAAAAAGCAAAGACATCACCTTGCCGACAAAGGTCCGTATAGTTAAAGCTATGGTTTTCCCAGTAGTAATGTACGGAAGTGAGAGCTGGACCATAAAGAAGGCTGATCGCCGAAGAATTGATGCTTTTGAATTATGGTGCTGGAGGAGACTCTTGAGAGTCCCATGGACTGCAAGAAGATCAAACCTATCCATTCTTAAAGAAATCAGCCCTGAGTGCTCGCTAGAAGGACAGCTCCTGAAGTTGAGGCTCCAGTACTTTGGCCACCTCATGAGAAGAGAAGACTCCCTAGAAAAGACCCTGATGTTGGGAAAGATGGAGGGCACAAGGAGAAGGGGACGACAGAGGATGAGATGGTTGGACAGTGTTCTCGAAGCTACTAACATGAGTTTGGCCAAACTGCGAGAGGCAGTGAAGGATAGGCGTGCCTGGCGTGCCCTGGTCCATGGGGTCACGAAGAGTCGGACACGACTGAACAACAACAACAATGGTGGATCAAGCCCACCCAGGGATCGCGATGGGCAACTATGGTGTGTGGTCAGTGCACTGGGGGGACTAGGCTCATTCCCTAAATGTTCCCCTGGTGCCTCCTTCTCAAAGCCCAGGAAGCTTCTGCCTGGCTTAGGGTGGGAGGCACAATGCTCAAGCGCTCAACAACATGCGTGCAACCTGTCCTCCCCCTTGCCCTCCCAAGCTGGTGCCTCTGACTCCAACTGTTCCCCTAACTGGTGGGCAGGATTCCAGCATTGCAGGGGATTGGACTAAATGACCCTCCAGCTCTGCAGTTCTTTGTTTCCAGAACTCCCTTTGTTCCCAACATATGAATGAAACAGTGTGTTGAAGATAAGATCTTTCCACCCTGCAGCCAGGCCCATGGTACACAGTTTGGGGCATGAGGCGAACACATGGCCTTCTGCACCTTTGGTAGTAATGTAGAATGTAGAGTTCTAGTAGTTGTAGCTCAGGCTTGGGGCACCTTTCTCAGTCTGAGGGCCACGTTGCCTTCTGTGAAACCCTCCAGGGGTCGCACGCCTGTGGTCGGCTGGGCCCAGGGGCGTAGCAAGGGGGGGCGAGGGGGGCGGGCCGCCCCGTGTTCCATAATGGAGGGGGATGACAAATTATCAAAAAAAAAATTTGAAAAACTTTTTTTTATTATTTTTTTGAATTATTTTTTGAATTATTTTTTTTTTAATGCCTGCTCCGAAGGTCTTATCTTGCTATACTAGGGATTATATAGCTATATATGAAATTTCATGCACATCGGTTAATATCTTGACCCTCCTCCACCAAAATAGCTGTTCACTTGACTGCTTTCCTATGTCATGAAGGCTGAAATTTCAGTTCAGAGAACACTTACTGTTCCCAACCCTAACCCTGTGGAAAGCCATCTAATTAGACTTTAATTTGATTTTGAGATGTTTTTAGAAGGTAATTTAATTATTGTTTGATTTTATACCAATGTTATGTATCTGATGTTTGCCACCCTGAGCCCGACTTCAGCCGGGGAGGGTGGGATATAAATAAAAGTTTATTATTATTATTACTTGTTATTATTCCTTTGTAAGAAAATATGAAATAACGTAAAACAATTTTTGTGGGGTGTTTGTGTGGAATCAATGGGGGGGGGTTGACAAGAAATTTTCCGCACCGGGTACCACCTGACCTTCCTATGCCTGGGGGGGGGGGGTTGACAAAAAAATTTTTTGCCCCCGGGTACCAATTTACCTTGCTACGCCCCTGGCTGGGCCTGAGGCAAAAGTTAGCAGAGCAGCAAGTGCAATTTTTAGCTTTCTACAGCAGGCTACTTTCTACACGTACTCAGACATCCCTTTCTGTCCTCTCCTCATACAAGCAAGAGGCAGGGGGGACGACAACTCTAGCAGGTCTGGTAGAGGTTGTGATTGGGGAGGAGATGGAGAGAATCCCAAGAGGGCAGGTAGAAAGGTGTGTGGGGTCACATCTGGCCCCTGGGCTTGAGGTTCCCCATCCCTCTTTTAGCTCCCACCTGCAAGGATAGGAGGCTAACAGCACCTATTTTCCAAGACGCTGCTGTAGAGGTGGGATGGGGGGGAGCTACCAAGGAGGCAGCAGATCTGTTCTCCAAGGAGCGCCTCACAGCTGTCACTGCCACCACAACAGCATTAGTGGGCAATGCGTTCCTTGGAGGCTGGATCCACTTCCCCTGTGGATCCTGTCACCAAGATGGCGGCCTCAGCTTGCCTCATGGGTGGGCCATCCCTGGAAGAAATGCACTGTTTGATGAGGTCACAACAGAGGGTAAATCGCCCTACACGTTCTAGGGAGAGAGGGAAAGAATGTGACATGTGAATGCCATTTTTTGGGAGCATCCTCATCCTTCATAAGGTGAGTTTTACCCGGAGAAAGCGGGTTGCTCCCTCCACCTTCTCAGCAATAGTTTTTTGTCAGTCCTTTCTCCTTAATTTCAGGTCTATCTCTTTCCTCCCATAACTATTTGCAAGTTCAAGCACATTCACATTACTCTATTCCTCCCACCCACCCACCCCCAACAAAGAAAGCTAAAGTCAGTTCCAGTATCCCCACTGGTGACATGAGATGATAGTTTTATTGTACTTTTAGATCATTAATTTTGTAGAGGAAAATAGGAAACGGTGCCTTATCTCTGTCTGCAGACACTTTGCTATGCTAGAGCATGAAATAGTTCACAGTTGGAGATACAGTGATGCTTTCTATAGTTTTGTAATATGAGGCAATAATAATAATAACAATACAATTCCCAGGAAGTATTATATATCCCTTAGCGTGAGAGGAAACAGAGGTCTTATCAGAGAAAATGCTTGTGCTTGTAGATGTATGCTGACATGTATTCAGTGGCAAGAATGGGGGGGGGGGCCTCCAAAAAGCAAGAAGGTACAGCCATTCTGATTTCACCAGCCTGCTAGTAAGTTCAGCTCTTTGCTGCAAAGTGGGGGGGGGCAGCATATTTTGAAGGTGCATAATGTATTCTGAGTTCTTTTGCCTCCTGAAAAATAATAATAATTGAATGGGTGATTTCCATACGGGTTTTTTTTGTCCCTTGTGGTTGCTAGGCAGGTGTTCTTTATTAATTTGAAGTGGCCATGATTACTTTTGCCACTTCATATGGCAACACAGCATTGCAAGCCAAGCAACATGATTAGCAGAAACATCCGCTGTAGCTGTGGCTGGACTGTTTCACTTCTGATCACAGGTGATGGAGGGATCACTCGTTTTAATGTATCCCTTATGGGTTTTATTTATATATATATGTGTGTGTGTGTTGAATTTTACAATTTTTCATAATAATATCATATCAAATAACCAAAGAAAAAACAATTCCCCAATTTCCCCCTCCCTCCACAACTTCCCTCAACTTCCTCCTCTGTTTTTTTTTTACGTATCAACTCTTCCTGCTTGTTTCGTTATCTCTTAATATAAAGTTCTTTAGATTCAGTGTTGTTTTGCTCTTATCATCATAACATCATCTTTGTAATTTCTATATTCGTTTTGATAATTGTAAGGGTTTACTCAAATCCTGCAAGTGTGTCCATGTTTTTACATTGTTTCTGTAGATACAACATAAACGGCCCCCAGTGTTTTTTAAAGTCTCTATTGTCCCTTATGGGACAAAACAAAAAACAAAAAAAAACCCACACCTTATGGGTTTTCTTTTAAAGTCCCTGTACTTAGAAAACAAGCATATCTATTCCCTTGACAGAGCTGTTTTCTATGTGCAAGGAGGTTTTTCTATGAGGCAGTATTCAGGCACAAGGACATAAGATAAGCCTGTTGGATCACGCCAATGGCCCATCCAGTCCAGAATCCTTTTCTCATAGATGCCAACCAGAAAACAACAGTGCTCTCTCATCCTGCCGTTTCAGTCCATCCTCTTGCTCAGTTTAGTTGCCCTTTTCTGAAAACCTTTCCAACTCTACAATATCCTTTTTGAGGTGAGCCAACCAGAACTGTACACACCATCCCAAATGCGGCCACGCCATAGATTTATATAACAGCATTCTGATATTGGCAGTTTCGTTTTCAATTCAATCAAAATCATCTTTAACCCGCAATTTGTTTTTCTCACAGCTGCTGTGCCCTGGGTTGACATCTTCACCTAGCTTTCCACTACAAACACAAGGTTTCATTCCTGGTCGGTCACTGCCAGTTCAGACCCCATGAGCATATATGTGAAATTAAGATATATATTTTTGCCCTGGCTCGCATCATTTCCTTACAATGAATCTCATTAGCCATCTTACTCCCCATTTACTCAGTTTGGAAAGGTCCTATTTGGAGCTCTTTGCATTCCTCTTTTTAAAAAAACATTTGTTGAAATGGCCTCCTCCCAACTAGGGATGTTAGAGATTTCCGATGAAAATGGTGAAGGAAGCAAAAATTGCTGCTCATTGCGTGTTCCTCTGTGGTCAGGAACAGAAATCAGAGAAGGGTATGCAAACATTAAAAAGATACACTATAGCTTTTTTTCCCCAACAAGTATCCTTTAACCACTGCCTTTTCTTTGGAAGAGTATTTAAAAGTGCATCTCCTAAAGAAGATGTGTTGCCAGAGGAACAATCTGCCTATTCTGTAGAAGTGTGTGTTTCTCTGTCGATATTCAACTATCCACTACAATGGTGGTTCCTTGTGAGCGGCAAGAGAAGCAACTGCTGTTGTTGCATTTATCATGGCTGCCATGATTAAAATCACCTCAGAAGAAGGCTTTGTAGGAGGTGAGGGAGGGTGACAAAATGGCGGCGGCTTTTCCTCTCCAAAGATGTTCACCTCACTCCTGAAATTCAGTGGAAACAAAATAAATGATTTTGAGGTGGGTGAAATGGACCTTCTCAATTCAGTCCATCCCTAGGGGGAGGATGGGTGGAACTATCCAGAAGCGTCTCTCCCCCCCCCCCACTCCTTGTGTTCTTATTTACATATACCAATTATACCATTAAAGTTTTGTTGCTTTCCCTAAAACATAGCACCTCCGAAGCATTTCTTCCTGTGCCAAACAACTTTGGAAACCTTTACCATCTCAGTAATTTTCTGCAGCAGCATCTTTTCCTTTGACAGTGCTTGGAGAAGTGGAAGACCATGGCAGTGCTAGAGAACAAGGCCTTTTATCAGCATCTCTAGATCTTTTGTGCTATTTTGCCCGAGATATGTGTCTGTGTGTGTGTAGGTCCTGCAAGCGAGATGAAGAGTCTGAGAATGAAGGGCAGACAAATGACCTACATCATGTGTGAGATCCAGTTCACGTCTTTGTATTCCCGTTAGAGGGAAGTCCCCGATAACCTCACTTCCGTTTGTTCCTCAAGCAACAAGGCCGGGTCCAAGCAGACCTGTCTGGCAAGACCTTGTGAAAAGCGTGTGAGGAAACAGAGCTCCAAGGAGATGTAGAGTGCCAAGAGATAGTCACTAAAGGATCAGGGGGCAGTCAGTTCCCCCTCTCCCTTTGTAAGGGATGCTTCTCAAGAGCCAAGGTAATGGATTCCGCACCATTTGTAGGCTGGTATTTCAGCGTCGTAACCTGCCCTCTCCACACTGCTCAGCATGGGGCTCTGAGAATTAGTCTCTCACTTTTGACCCCGTGGGTATTGTTCTACAGAGAATAGAGTTATAGGAAAAGGAAGGTTGCATGTTCATTGGTGACAAGAAATAATTTGCTGCTATAAAACAGAGGCAATCTGCCTTGTGATTCTTGTACACATATAAGCATTAAGAAACGCAATAGACAGAATGCGTTTGCACTGGTGCAATTGACGCAGCGGGTTCTTCTGCTGCAATCCAGTGGCTTTTGTTTTTCAAGCTTCTGGTTTTAGGTGGACATTGAGATAAGGTGCAGATGGAGGTGAATTTCTCTCCCCTTTCCCTCATGCTCGTTTTCACATAAAGAACTGAGACACATACTGACATATGTGAATGGTGAAGATATATGGATAGCTGCCCTTCATGAAGGGTTTGAGAGAACCTGCATGTGTAACAATACCAACCCAAGTGTGTGATATCCGATTATCTATCTCCGAAGAAAAAGATAGAATGACCACTACAGGCAGATCTATTTACAAAGACATTTATTTAGAAATATAAGCTGGCTTGCTTAAGCCCTGCATTTCTCTTCATTGCTTTCATGGGTGGGCTTGAGAAAATCTTACAGGCCTCAGATATCCCTGGAAGAAGAAGGGAAAAAAAAACAACAACAGGGAGAATAAGTGGGGTGGCTGCCATCCGGCAGAATCACACAGGCACTTCCATTGGCTTCAGCCTGGCAGCTTCATCTGCTAACTTCAACTTGCCAACTTCTGCAGGTTTCATCTACCTTTCACACCACACATTCCCACACAAACACACAATTTCACCCTTCACACATCGCGGTTTCCTTTCGCACACCAGATTCACGCGCCATTTTGCCTTTCGCACATCACGTTCATGTGCATGCAAGCATCATTATGCCTCAACCACATTCAAAACCTTCCATTTTCTCACACAAGCATAGGCCAGCCAACATCCATGAAAAACACTAGCAGACACATTCACCCTTTTGTGGGTGCTAGAGCACCCAGGGCCCTATGGACCCGGCGCCTATGATATATGATTATGATATGCAATGTCCAGACTCCCCCCAAAACCAAACCCTTTACTTTCAAAAACATAAAACTTTTATCCTGTGAACAGCTTTGAGACCTGCGGGTATAGGGCAGGATACTTACTTACTTACTTACTTACTTACTTACTAAATAAATAAATAAATAAATAAATAAATAGGAAAAACATATTTACAATCTCATGCTCAGGTTTCTCCCTATTAACTTTTAAGGATCTCCTCTGTCTGTTTCACTTCAGACAGATCACAATAACATACACTGTCCTCATCAGTATCAAGAGAAGCCTCTCTCAGCAGCCTTTCTTCTCACACACATACAGAGAAGAACAGAATACAGTTAAAAAATGACAGTTACTGGAATAACAGTCACAACAGAATGGAATGCCTCTCTCATGTGACTCAAAGTCAGCCAATCAAATGAGAGAGCTACTACCAAAGGAAAAAAACCCATGGTAAAAATACACTGCAATTCAACATAAGCAAACATTCTCATTTCAGGAAATTAAACCATTATCCTTAACAAGAAATGCTTAGAGTTGTTGAGAGAACTTTTATCTCCTCATACAGCTACATTTCCCAGAGTTCCTTGGGAAGAAGGATTGCTTGTTAAACCACTCAGAAATTGTAGCTCTGTGAAGGGAATTGGGGTCAACTAACAACTCTCAGCATACTGAACAAACTACAGTTCCCAGGATCCTTGGGGGGGGGGAGGAAGCTACGACAGTTTAAAGGGATGTGATACCGCTTGAAATGTATAGTGCGGATGTGACCAGAGTCTGGAATGCTGGTGTTGAGTGATGATTGGCTGACAGTTTGAAAAGGGGTTTGAATGCTGGTGGTGAGATAACTGAGAGTCAGTTGAGATTTGGTGTTCGGCTGAGAGACTTGGCGATGGGAATTTGGGGGAAGGTGTTGTGGAATGTGGGGGTGGGGTAATTGTGAAATAGTAGTTAGAATAGTACTGTAGGAACAGCAGTATAGTAGCCATTGTTATTATTAGAATGATGGGTCGGTGCATCTGGTTATTAACCAGGAAGTTGGTCGTTCGATCCCACCCAAAGGATTCCTGCATTGCTAGGGGTTGCACTAGATGACCCTTGGAGAACCTTCCAACTCTGCAATTCTATGATTCTATAAAACGACCAACAAGATACAAAAAGACAGAAACCCACGTTATTTATTTATTAAATCACTATTTGTTAAATTGCCTATACCGCCCTTCATCAAAAGGCCTCGGGGCCCTGCCTTATTTATAGCTAATAAATTAGTTGTATGACAGCCCACGCCTCATTCTTGACTACGTTAGGGGTGCAGCGTCCAGATGAAATATTGACTGGGGGTGGTAGCAGGAATAAAGGGGGCGTTTAGTAAAATACCCAGCAGAAATCCAGCTCAGAGTTGTACACCTTGAATAAGGTGGAAAGGTGGCACAGGGGGGTGTTGCCAGAGAATCTCATAGGAAAGTGAGCACTGGCACAACACATCCCTCCTTCGGATTGGACAACCCAGTGCTGGTTTCTTCCAGCAATGAGTTCCCAGGATTCTTGGGGGGGGGGAGAGTCATGGCTGATAAAGTGGAATAAGATTGCTTTAAATGTGTTGGTTTTCTACCTGATGTTTTCTGGTTTTGTTTTTTTGTTTTTTAATAGAGGGAGCATTTTTAAAAGAATATTGGCTGCAAATTCACCATATCTTTAAAGCACATTTAAAACACATGACTATCCCCTCCTCCTCCAAAGAATCATGGGAACTCTGAGTAGCTGAGACTCCTATTCCAGGTCCTTTAACCAAGAGATGCCCATTGGTACTTAGCGGCTATGCCGTGCTATGTCTAAGCAGACCTTCCATAACGGTAGCAGTCTATTTTCTGAAAGCTTGAAGACTCCATTATATGTTTACAGGGGTGGAGGGAAAAGGCTCAGAACATGCTTTATTCCAGCAACCTAACATTCCTCCGCCACCAGAGGACAGCTGAAGGCAACCAGCCCTTTATACAAGTCCTAATAATTTATTACAATTCAGGACGAAGTGGACAAACAAGAGAACAGAGCGAAGGAGATCAAAGAGGGGTGTGTGTGTTCAAAGTGAGCATAATTAGCTGTTATTCCCTCAATCTCTGAAAAGTTCAGAGTTTCACAACCGACAGAATTGATCTGTGTGTAGCATCTGACACACAAGAAAGTTGCTCTGAATTCCTTCAGGCATGTTGGAAAGCTGTGCTGATTTGAATTATGTGAGGGGCCTGCGGAGCATACATATGCCTTCTTTTGTGGAAACGTTTTTCTTGGGAATCTTAACTTTACCTTCCCAGTAGGACCAGAATCTAGGCGTTCCTGTACAGACTGTTTCAGTTCATTTGTAGGAATGGAGATTTATAAATTTCCCATGCATGGGAATGAAATTGTTTATTGCAAGTGGGGCCTCCAACCAAACGTCGCAGTGCAAAGACCCTGTTCAGGATTCCAGCCCAACCAGCCATGCCCTCTTCCAGAATACCATTTCGTTCTCACTCCCCTTGCTTCCCGCCCCAACAGTACTCAGCCTTCATTCCATGATCACTGATGCTCAGTCTTCACTGGACTGTTGTTGTTTTTGCTGGGGGAGGGATACCAGATATTTCTTGGGTTCCTGCAAGCCTTGGAGTTCACTCAAGCCTGCATGGACCAGTGGACTGGCAATGTGGCAGATAGACTGGTGACTGGAAGTGGCCGCCGGGACCATATAACACTAAAGATTCTACATTAGCTCCAAGTATGTTTCCAAGCACAATTCGCAGTGTTGGTGCTGACCTTTAAAGCACTCAACTGCCTCAGCTCCCTGAAAGATCGCCTCCACCCCCATCATTCAGCCCGGACACTGAGGTCCACCTCCGAGGGCCTTCTGGTGGTTCCCTCACTGCGAGAAGTGAAATAACAGAGAACCAGGCACAGGGCCTTCTCAGTAGTGGTGCCCGACCTGTGGAATGCCCTCCTATCAGATGTCAAAGAGATAAAGAACAACACAACTTTGAGAAGACATCTGAAGGCAGGGAAGTTTTTAATGTTTGATATTTTATTGATGTTTTTATATTTTGTTGGAAGCAACCCAAAATGGCTGGGATATTATTATTATTATTAATACTGTTACTACTATTGCCATGTGTAGGGTGGCTCTGATTGGACTATATAAGGACCAGCACTTAGAGGATTGAGTTTGCTACCAGCATATATGATTCTGTCCCCCCATGCAGTGTTTAATACTCCCCCCCCACATCTTCTTTCATATTTACACGTATATTTTTTATTCTTCTCCATATTTTCTCTCCCACCCCACGTCCCACGTCATTGAATGCCTCTTTTCTCCTGAGCACATGCAAATATCCCCTTTTTTGCCTTCAGAGAAAGCGGGCAAAGGTAGGGAGGGAATGAATTTTTCATTCCTTGTACCCTGAAAAAAATGAAGATGAGGCTGATCAGAACATGAATTGATATACAATGCACCTTGATCACACTTAAATTATTCTAGAACAGCTAAAAACAAGGCAGGAATTGTTTTGTTTTCTGCTCTGCATTTTTTTTTAAATAGTGCTCATCATTACAAGGGAATCCCAGATTGCCCCAGGGACCTTGAGATTACAAGTAACCAGGAAAGGATGGGGTAGACAAAAATTCCCACTTCAGTACTCTCATTTTCCCCAATCTTAAATTCTGTTCTCCGTATTTCTGCACGCTCCTTTTCTTTTTGTAAAACTCCTCCTGAAATTTCACCAACATTTCAGCGAAAGTTTCTCCTACTAAACACATTTTTGTGTGCGGTTTTGACAAATATACACCGTTTTGCCAGCAATTTCCCTGAATACAATGCATGTTTGCATGCTATTTCCCCATGTTTTTATACACATGACTTGGCTGGAGAGCTGCATTGCAGGATTTGGAGAAATGCGAATTTTGCACCGTTGCCGAATCTCAGTTTCCATATCGTTTCAGAAAGTGCAGATTTGGATAGGCTCACCTTCACTTGCAAATAGAATCCAATTTCTCCCACATCCCTAGGAAAAGGTTATGTTTAGAAACTCCATTGCCAAACTTGCAAGCTATTCTAACTGGATTCATGGTACAGTACATTGTATATTTCCTGCTGGGTTCACTGTCCCTTGCCTCTTAAGTGACACTGGTTTCCTGTTGCTGGCATTGCCAGAAAACAACTATGGTATAACTTTGCAATTGCAGGTAGAATGGAGGGCCGACTCTGTCGTCATCTTAATATGTCCATATTTTCTTTGGAGCAATAATTAAAATAACATATTCACCAGCTGGTTTTTTCCCCTAGATTTAATCTGCTCAGGCTCTGATTTGCATATTAAAAGCACTAATTAGCCCCTCAGAGTGTCTGAGCACGAATAGTGCAATAACTGGTCATGTAGTCACTAGAGACCACCTTTTCTCCACCCCCCTCCCTGAAACTCCCCTCCTCCTTCTCCCTGTTCTTTTGGGACAAACTCATGTATACACAGCCTCGGTCTCTGGATGGTAGTAATGGCCGTGTGTAGGGGGTTGTCAGCTTTGTTTTCCAGCATTGAGGGAGTGTAATGCCGGATTGCTTCATTCTTGTCTTTCTTCTTCCCTTTGATGTGTCGTGTTTGATCTGTTGGCTTGTCTGTCAGTCCGACACATAAACACACACACATTCTCCATTGACTCAGACGCGTGAGAACTGCAGAGCAGAGGAAGCAGCCATTGGCCAATGGGAGCAGTTGAAACTCCCTCCCACCTGTCCAATCCAATGCTCATTGGATATCCCTCTCCCAGTTTTGATATAGCATTCATTAGTGTGTGTGTGTGTGGCTATAGGGGGCAATAACTTCATCTTCTCAGCTGTTCTTCTTGCTAAGGTTAAAAAAAAGGTAAAGGACCCCTGACAGTTAAGTCCAGTCGCAGACGATTCTGGGGTTGCGGCGCTCATCTTGCTTTACAGGCCGAGGGAGCTGGTGTTTGTCCGCAGACAGTTTTTCAAGGTCATGTGGCCAGCATGACTAAGCCGCTTCTGGCACAAAGGAACACCGAAACCAGAGCAGCGCACAGAAATGCCATTTACCTTCCCGCCAGAGTGGTACCTATTTATCTACTTGTACTTTTTGGCATGCTTTCGAACTGCTGGTTGGCAGGAGCTGGGACTGAGCAACGGGAGCTCACCCCATCGCGGGGATTCGAACCGCCGACCTTCTGATCAGCAAGCCCAAGAGGCTCAGTGGTTTAGACCACAGCACCACCTGCACCCTTGCTAAGGTTATCCCTAGCTTATTTTCAGGATAGTTTAATTGTCTATGCATGTCAACTTAGAAACCACAACGCTGGCCCTAATCCATAGTGGCCTCTTGGACCATTGGAAAAATTGATACAGTCAACACTGAAGTGAGATGCTGGTGACTTTTGCTTCCTTTCATTAGACAGCTCCCTGATACGACGTTTTGACTGCACTCCTAAAAACCATTCAGATGCTATAATGGATCATGGATCCATGTTTTTCTTTTTCTTGTTCGGAAGGTGTGAGATGTAACCTTAGAGCATCATGTAAAATGTGAGCTGATCTTGGCGACGGCAGTTTCTGCAATCTTTCTCAGAAGCGACATCTGGATGTTACTAGCGTTCATGCTAGATGGCTTTTGTAAATGCTAAGAAAAGGACAATCTCTGAGCTGTAAGAACCTGCCAGACATATCCCCAGCCTTAAGTATTTGCTTGCCTGTAGATAGGAAGAAGGGAAGAAGCTGAGAGACTTCACACAACGTACCTTTTCACACAAGGCATAGTCAAAGTATGGAACTCGCTCCCACAGCAGGCAGTGGTGCCTTTGGAGAGGATTAGATAAATTTGTGGAGGGGAAGGCTATCAATGGCTGCTACCCACTATTGGTTGTGTTCTGCCTCCACAGTTGGAAGCAGTAATGCTTCTAAATACAGTACGTGTTTTGCTAAGAGGCTTTTACCTCTTGGAACCGAGACCCTGACCACTGAGGGAACCCCTGGAGCACAACAACATGGAAGCCATGCTTTGAACATATATAAAGTACTTGATATGGTTCTCAGCAGTGCTAGTTTTCTAGACAAAGCTGGAACTGACACCTCCCTCGTTCTCTTAGAATGGCAAGGGCGCCTACCTGAGAGGTGCCAGAACTGAGTTCCGGTGAGTTCCAGCTGGAAAAAAAGCCCTGATTCCCAGTATCTCTGATTAAAGCTCTTGGATAACAGATCTGTGCGAAACTCCTGCTTGCAAAACTGGTGTCAGGCATGGAAAGGCACCTAGCACAGGCCCATCACCCTGCAAGGGATCCATGGCCATTCTCTAGAGACTCTTCCTCCTGCTGCTGCTCATCCTCCTTGTTGTCACTGCCTGTTTACCTGCTCTCCCCAAGCACCCTAGCAAATGACTACATCTGAGCAGTGGGTGTCTAGCCCACATCCCATTGGACAGTTATATGGATTGGGCCCAGAGGAGGAGGGAAAGCAAGTGAATAGTGTCACCTTGAAGAGAAGGAAGGCCCACTGAGTGCAACAAGAACACACACACACACTAACAAAAACCTTGGAGCTCTCACCGCCTGCTTGTGACCCTAGGTAGCAAACACTTACTAGCAATGGCTGAGTTAAATTGCACATCCAACTTCCTTGGAATTGTCAGCTCCTTTGATATTTCCATGGCAATCTCAAGAGCTGACCTCAAAAGAGTATGCAAAGGTTTCATTAAGTTGTGGTCCTGCACCTAACTCAGTTTTACCTTCTGCAAGCTGCTGATTTCTTGGTGCAATTAAGATATTGCCTGAAGGGGCCACAGAGCTTTGGGGAGGGAGGGGGTACAGCACCATAGAGGGAAATGCCAGATGGCAGCTATGGAGGCACTACTGGGGGTTGGCCAAAAACTGAGAAGGGAATTGTCTTGGCTCCCACTCCATCTTTGCCAGCTCCTTTCTGACTCACACTCTCATGTTGCTCTTTCCAAGAAGTCTTCCCTGGGGATTCCAGCATGTTACCTAGACGTCTGCAAAGATGCATGGGAGGATCCAGGGAGAGACAGTCTGCCGGCGAATACTCCTAAAGGTGCTTCCGGGGAAATGAAAGTGTTTTGAGATCGGGCGGACATACTGCAGGGCACAGAGTCCTGCTGTTGTGATATTAGCACCGTGGGTGGGAGGCTTTCTGGCAAAACGAGGGCCTCAGCTAAAACAAGTTCTTGAAAAAGTAAGGTGTTCCTCCGGAAACATGAGATTAGCAATCAAACTGAAGCAGAAAGAGGAGTGTGCTTTGTAACAAATCAGCTGGTGGACTGTCAGTTTGGAGAGATTTGGGAGGGATGCCATTTTCTTATTCTTTCCTCATCTGCATACCTATCCAACACAGAGGCAAGAGCACTTGAGGGAGCAATATACAATACCTTGTTCCACAGAACTCAATGGGGAGCCTTCAAGGACTGCAACATGAATGTAAAAACCCATGCCTGCCTCTCAGCCCAACTTGCCAAATATAATTTGTTGTTGTTCAGTCATTCAGTCGTGTCCGACTCTTCGTGACCCCATGGACCAGAGCACGCCAGGCACGCCTATCCTTCACTGCCTCTCGCAGTTTGGCCAAACTCATGTTAGTAGCTTCGAGAACACTGTCCAACCACCTCATCCTCTGTCGTCCCCTTCTCCTTGTGCCCTCCATCTTTCCCAACATCAGGGTCTTTTCTAGGGAGTCTTCTCTTCTCATGAGGTGGCCAAAGTACTGGAGCCTCAACTTCAGGATATAATATAATAAACTAATATTAATATATCAGCGGTGTCGCCACCTGAGAAACGATACATAGGGCAAAAGTAGCAAGCAGTTGAAAAAGAAAGTATTTATTTACACATAGTTAAAACTATGGCATGCTACTTGGAAGCCAGATCTGCTGCCTCCTCTGTGTGTGTGTGTGCGCGCACACACACACACACACACACACACACAATGGCACCTCGACAGTGGGCTCTAGGCGAATAACAGGTGCTTCAGGTCTCCTCCCACCCCTAGGGAGGAAATGTCAGTGGCTGCCCTCTGAGGTCTCCAGGGGTCTGCAACTGCCCAGCATGATTTAGAGCAAGGCCCCCACCCATGGTCTTTCATTCCATGAATTTGCTACCAAGGAGTGTGGTGGAGTCTCCTTCTTTGGAGGTCTTTAAGCAGAGGCTTGACAGCCATCTGTCAGGAATGCTTTGGTGGTGTTTCCTGCTTGGCAGGGGGTTGGACTGGATGGCCCTTGTGGTCTCTTCCAACTCTAGGATTCCTTGATTCCCACTTCAACCACTAGGTAAGTTTGATTTGATTCCCCTCCCCCTTTATCCCTGATGCAGATATTCACTGACCCCCTTGTTCCTGACTCTTCACTCATCTCTTCTTCACTTATCTCTTCTTCCCTGGCCGCGGGGGCTGGGGGGTGGAGAGGGGTGGAGGTGCCATTTTGTGGTTTGCCTCAGGTGCCAAAATGACTTGGGTCAGCCCTGCAGTCCAAACCTCTCAGCTTCCTGTGTCTGTTCCCACCCCCACCCCACCCCACCCCCCAGAATTAAAGAAATCAAATCGTACATCTCCAATAACGCCAGTGTGGTGTAGTGGTTAAGAGCAGCAGACTCGTAATCTGGGGAACCGGGTTCGTGTCTGCACTCCTCCACATGCAGCTGCTGGGTGACCTTGGGCTAGTCACACTTCTTTGAAGTCTCTCAGCCCCACTCACCTCACAGAGTGTTTGTTGTGGGGGAGGAAGGGAAAGGAGAATGTTAGCCGCTTTGAGACTCCTTCGGGTAGTGAAAAGCGGGATATCAAATCCAAACTCTTCTTCTTCTTCTTCTTCTATGCGCTTGTTCCCGAATGTATGGTTCCTTATTCATGTCATGCCAAAGAGTCGCTGCAGACCATCAGATGGCGCAAGGTGCTTTTTTCCAATGGCCTCAGTTCACATAATCAGCTGCAAGAAACCAGCTACTCTTATCCGCACAAGTTACTCAGCCAAATTCCACATTTTTTGTGTGTGTTCAAGCATTCCCTGAAACCCCACCTCGTAAGCTAGATTCTTCCTCTCAGATTTGTTGGCATAAATCTACTGTCATTCCATTAACTCCCAATGGAGTCACCCACACAGATGTAAGAACTGAAGAGAATATAGACTACGATGCATCATTACGCTGTAGTATTTTTCCGCTGCGGCTTTTAATCTTTGTAGAACTGACAGCTTCTCTTTCACTCTCATTCTCTGGAGTGGAAGCAACCAGTTGTGCTACATTGTGCGCTGGGCTTTAAAATTGCTGCAGCTGCTAAGTATAGGTTAAGAAGGTGTCTTGGAGAGTAATAGGCAGGGCATCTTTTATCTCTTGTGCATTGGGACCCTGGCTCTCAGCAGCTTACATTAGGAACCATGACAATTCTAGCAAGCTTTGAAAGCCATGCCATACTTTACCAAGCAGGCCAAAACTCAACTGTTCTGCATTTCAGTAGCGGGGGAAAGATGTCTGCTGAAAATAATTGGGCCTGGCAGCTTTGCGTTTGTTTCCAAAAATAAAACCAGTAGTTCCAAGACTCACTGAATATTTGGTTGCTCAGTAAACCAGTCACATGCCTGGATCTTGTGCCCAGTAAATCTGGGATGAGATTTCTGTCTATGTGATAACATACTACTGCAGCAAGGTACATTATTATTATTATTATTATTATTATTATTATTATTATTACTACAAATTACTCTAGCCTTTATTTTATTAGGTAAAAGGGTAAAGGGACCCCTGACCGCTAGGTCCAGTTGCGGGCAACTCTGGGGTTGCGGCGCTCATCTCACTTTACTGGCCGAGGGAGCCGGGTCATGTGGCCAGCATGACTAAGCTGCTTCTGGCGAACCAGAGCAGCACACAGAAATGCCGTTTACCTTCCTTCTGGAGCGGTACCTATTTATCTACTTGCACTGCATGCTTTCGAACTGCTAGGTTGGCAGGAGCAGGGACCGAGAAACAGGAGCTCACCCTGTCGCGGGGATTCGAACCGCCGACCTTCCGGCCGGCAAGCCCTAGGCTCAGTGGTTTAACCCACAGCACCATTTATTAATTAACACCATTTGTTGCCTAGGCAAGCCCAATCTACGTTACCCTGTGCATATTGTCCTCCAGACTACAATCCCCATCCACCCCAAACAGTGTGTGCTGACTGGGGCTGGTAGAAGTTGTACTTCCAAACATCTGGAGGACATCAGGTTGGCAAAGACTGGCTTACACCATTCCTATGTGGATAATGTCATTATATTGTTTAGCCATTAGATGGCCCTGGACATAGTTGTATGTAGGCAGAGTCTGCTGGGTCTGGTCTTCTTGGAGAGAGGCATTATAGCTCTTGTTTAGTCTCCTGACAGGTGTCTACTAAGCCAGGGGTAGGGAACCAGCGTTTTCCTTCTCCTAGATGGGCTACCTTCCCAGGTTGATGAGCAGAGGTTTGGTGGGCTTGTGATATGCTGAGACTGTGACAGACCTACTAAGGATTGTCTTCCTACTGTGGATTGAAAGTGAGTCTTACCATCTCGTCGATACCTTCTAAAATATTGTTGGAGACGCCATAAGAAAAAGCGTAGATTTGCCAAGTAGGATAAAGAAAATGGTAAGTACAGAATAAAATACGTCGAAGGCACACTATCGTACATCAATACATCATAATTGCAATTTAAAACTCTAAATAGAACCAGACAATAAGATGTTATACCTGTGAGGCAAGAAATGTATATTTAAGAGATAATACATGCTGGAGGAAATAAGGTTTTGCCAAAACACTTCTTGAAAAAGCACTCTCCAGTGTTACTCTTTGTGTTTGTCCCAAAATTATGGTTGTTGTAGTTGACTAGGCTGCCACAATAAGATTCTCATAATAACCTTCTCTAATATGCTTCTTGCTTCTGGACTTAATGTTTGAGAGACAGAACCATTCGCAATATTACTTTTCTGAAATCATTCCTTTATAAAGAAGCCTGCTGGGAGGTAGGCAGAAAATGTCCAAAGTGGAAGGTTTTTCAATAAGAGTTCTCAGATACACACAACTGGCAGACTAAATAGTTATGAGGAGTAGACCTTTCTGACATTAAAAAAGACTCATTTTTTGTCCATTGTCTTTCCCAGTTCCCAGCACAGACCAGTTTTCATGTTAATTTATGAGATTTTAAGATCACCCACAAGGTTACTGGGTTGTTGTTGTTGTTTAGCACAACAGTAGTGTAGTGAATATTTCATTTTAATAAGACCTTATATGTTGAGGTCTTTTGTGATGTGATTACTACCTCGGGATAAGTGTTGCTTCTCCTGTTATAAATTTCCTAATTTCATCAGAGGAAGTCACATTCAAATAAGATGCTAAACTTACCACACAGAGGCCTTAGCATATAAAGAAGGAACATGAAAATCAGACCTTGAAGATTCAGGTTGGAAAAAATATTGTCGAGGGGCATATCTTTACAAACCTGTTTAACAGTTGTTCCCTCTCTTCAGGGATTCCGGACGCCGTAGTTCTATTTGCTGGATGAGGAATTAATTTTTAGTTAAACAGAAATTTTTTTTTGTCATGCTACAATCCCCCAACATTCTTTGAGGGAAGCCATATCTGTTTAAAATATAAAACCAAAGTAAGTCTGCAGCATACTTGAGGAACGCACTGGAAAGTGTAAATGATAAGTTAAAAGTTTACTGGTGCATAGTGGATTTTGGGAGAAATAAATGACGGCTGCAAGAAGATCAAACCTATCCATTCTCAAGGAAATCGGCCCTGAGTGCTCACTAGAAGGACAGATCCTGAAGTTGAGGCTCCAGTACTTTGGCCACCTCATGAGAAGAGAAGACTCCCTGGAAAAGACCCTGATGTTGGGAAAGATGGAGGGCACAAGGAGAAGGGGACGACAAAGGATGAGATGGTTGGACAGTATTCTTGAAGCTACTAACATGAGTTTGGCCAAACTGCGGGAGGCAGTGAAGGATAGGCGTGCCTGGCGTGCTCTGGTCCATGGGGTCACGAAGAGTCGGACACGACTGAACGACTGAACAACAACAAATGACATCACAAAGAGTTAATACCTTGTGCCTCAAGGGGAAATGGCAGCTTTTTAAAGTAATGTGCAACGTGTCTTCTCCTGCTAGTTAATTTGTTTGAAAGAGAGGCCTGCGTTCAAGCAATTGTCCAAGCGCAGGCAGCCAAATTTCATCTTTGGAACGGTCCCACCCTCCTTTTGCGTGCCACATTTAAAAGCTTTCGCTAGGCCTAGTCTTCTTTCCAACTCCTTTTTCTCACTCCTCCACCCCACCCCACTTCCAAGAGAGACAAAATCTGGAGCGGTGGGTTTTGCGTCTGTCTTTTGGCTTCAACCCCAGATAATGTGGAGCTCCTGCCGCAGACAGCATCGCTAGGTGTCATCTCCGTGTGGATTGAGACCAAACGGGAACAAAAAAGGCACTTGGGCTTCTTCCTACGGGTTTTTTTTTTTTAAGAGATCACACACGTCCCCCACCCCTTACTTTAAAAAAGAAAGAGAGAAAGAGAGAGAGAGATGCATATGCGCTCACAGAACTATCTGCACAGGGCCTGTGGCGCTCCTCTTCACACAAACCCTTTGCCCTCTCCACGCCCCACTTTGCAACAACAACAGCAACAATCAACCCCCAAGGATAGCTCACATTTCTGACCAGATTGTGCGTAAAGGTTCCAACAGGCGCCTAGAAAGTCATTCCAGCAATTAAGTGTTGGTAGCGATTTCCCCCCCTCTTCTTCTCCCCCTTTATGAAGGATATGCCCCACTGTGCAGGGTATTGCAGCCACCCTCCCTGTCAGGCCGTTTCACAGTAGCATTGTGGCGCCATGGAGAGGAGCTAATTGGATTTGTTGTCACCTCCCGAAGCTGCCAGGAGCTCACGTCTGCTCTGGTTACAGATGAAGACATCACGGTGACAGGCTTAGAGATGGCTCAGCTGGCATCCTACGGACACTAATAGAGCCATGTTGATTTAATGTCCGAGCGGAGAGGTGCGGACAAGCTGTTCAAGTTTTCCATTCCAAACAAAGCAAAGATCTGTTATATCAGTCATTTGAGGATCAGTAAATAAACTTCCATGCGTGCGCCTCTCAGTTCCCAGGCACCTAGCAGCACTCCGCAGGATGACAAAGTATTTTAAACATTGAGACTGTACTTCCTTCCTCCTCTCCTTGTCCCCCCACCACCACCGCCCAGCACTCAGTAACCAGAGTGCTGTCTCTATGGTTTATATTGCCCTGAGGGAAATCAGTTAATTCCTCCATACATAAATTTTGCTTAACTATGTAATTATGGATGAATCCTATTAGTCTTTAAATTGCTCACTAGTTAAAAGGTGTGTGTTTCTCTCTCTCTCTCTCTCTCTCTCTCTCTCTCTCTCTCTCTCTCTCTCTCTTGTGTGTGTTTTCTCATATGGAATTTACAGATCATCTGCACTTAAGAAAGATTTAAAATCCACCTTGTGGTTTTATCATCCCCCCCCGCCACCCCCAGAAAAGAGAGCTGTCACCTGAACATTTTAATATATTCCACATGCACAAAGTCTTAATGATAATGATTTGAGTGGGTTAAGAATACTGCACCTATCCTCACAAAACGCCTCTGAAGTGGTGGATTCCTCTTGTTCCCATTTTATAGACTGTGGTGTTATGAATTCTGGACCAGGATTCAGAGCGGCCTGTGCATGGTCATAATGCACTTTTATGTGCACACAGAGGAAAGAGCGGAGAGGAAAGGGAGTGACCTTTTCCTTTCCAATGTCAGCCCCTTATGCAACATGTTTGACAGCAGGTGTGCCAGCTTGGCACCGCGACTTTGTACATCTGGGACCATGGGTGCCATGCAGTATACATGGCCCTGGGACCAAAATTTGTTATAAGAGGGGAAAAAATCTATTGAAAATTATTTTAAAAAAATAAAAATTTGTGGGTGCCCAGCCCCTTCATGGGGAATTTTGTGGGTGCTCAGGCACCCAAGGCCCCGGGGAGTTGGCACCTATATTTGAGAGGATCACTTGATTTTGAGGGGATGGGGTGGGGACCACAGGTTGCTACCAGAAGGACACAGCTGAAAAGCCTTCATGTACGTGCGAAACACCACTTGTGTGATGCAAAGGGAAGTAAACAGCTCAGGAGCACAATACCTCAAGGAGTACCTCTCTCCATATGAACCTACCTGGACCCTGAGATCCTCCTCTGAGGCCCTCCTCCACGTCAAGTCCGCAGGGTGGCAACACAAGAACGGGCTTTCTCTGTAGTGGCTTCCCGTTTGTGGAATGTTCTCCCCAAGGAGGTTCTTCTGGCACTTTCAATATACAGGTGAAACTCAAAAAATTAGAATATCGTGGAAAGGTTCATTTCTTTCAGTAATTCAACCTAAAAGGTGAAACTAATATATGAGATAGACTCATGACAAGCAAAGCCAGATATGTCAAGCCTTTGTTTGTTATAATTGTGATAATTATGGCGTACAGCTGATGAGAACCCCAAATTAACAATTTCAACTTTGGGGTTTTCATCAGCTGTGCGCCATAATCATCACAATTATAACAAGCAAAGGCTTGACATATCTCATTTTGCATGTCATGAGTCTATCTCATATATTAAACTCCAGTAGCTAATGAAAACAATTGCTTACATAAATGGACTTTCCCACGATATTCTAATTTTTTGAGTTTCACCTGTATATCTTTAGGTGCCAGGCAAAAACGTTCCTCTTCAACCAGGCCATTGGCTGATTAATATTCTATGGCCTTTTAAATGTGTTGGGGTTTTTTAAATGTGTTTGTTGTTTCTGTTTTAACTATTTATTTCTGCTTTTATCTCATGTTTTTATCCTGTGAACCACCCTGAGATCTTTTGATGAGGAGTGGTATATAAATCTAATAAATAAATAAGTAAATGAGAAGGCATAATTTTCTGCCCTGCATTCATCACAGGCAGCACTGCTTCCGTTCCACTGCATTTCGCCTTCCGCCAGAGATGACGTTATTTGTCTCAATATCCACTGTGATGAAATTATGTAGGTCACTAACTTCATAAACTACACTTTCATTACGTTATTCAACTCTATCCAAGTCAGCGCCGAGGAAATTCAATGCAAATGGAGGCGGTCGGAATGTAATCAATTACATATCGTTCTGTGGAGGGAAAGCAATGACGGCAAATACCGATCCTATTTGCCAGATTGAGTTCCAATCCAGACAAGGGACATGTGCAATATTGGTTCTGAGTCACAGGGCCTGCCCAAGTCATAGTACCTAAGGCTTTTCATTAATGAAAATTATGGGAAAGTATGGAAAGAAGTAAAAAACGATTTACAAGTATGGGACAAATTAAATTTATCATTACTAGGGAGAATATCAGTAATAAAAATGAATATATTACCTAAGATGATGTTTTTATTTCAATGTATCCCAATATTAGGAGGAGAAAAATGCTTTAAAAATTGGAAAAAAGATTTGGCAAATTTCATTTGGTCAGGGAAAAAACCAAGAATAAAGTACAAAATCATGATTGATAAGAAAGAAAGAGGAGGATTTAGCCTCCCCGATTTAGAATTATATCACGATGCGGTGGGCCTGACCTGGCTGAAAGAATGGATTAAACTAGACGATTCAGACGTATTGGACCTAGAAGGAGTGGAAACGAGATTTGGATGGCATGCCTATCTAGTGGACGAAAAAGCAAAAGTGCATAAAGGTTTTTTGGGGCATATAATTAGGAAATCTATTTACAAAATTTGGGAAAAACACAAAAGAATCCTAGAGCCCAAAATACCATGGTGGGCATCGCCGGCAGAGATAGTCGCAGTTAAAAAATGGAACATGAAAGAAAATTGGGTCACTTATAAAGATGTATTAGAAGAAGAAAATGATGTATTAAAGTTAAAAGATTATGAAGAAATAAAGGCATATATTACAGACTGGTTTCAGTACACCCAAATTAAATACAGATTACAAAAAGATAAAAAAATAGGATTTGAAAAAGGAACTTCTAAATTTAGCAAATATTTATTACAAGAAACTTCAAAAAATATATCCAAATTATATAATTTGTTGTTAGAATGGGAGACAAAGGATGAATTAGTTAAAGAATCAATGATTAAATGGGCAATAGATATTGGAAAGAATATTATGTTAGAGCAATGGGAAAAATTATGGAAAGAAGATATGAATTTTACTAGATGTAATATATTGAAAGAAAATTATTTGAAAATACAACACAGGTGGTACTTAACACCAGAAAAAATAGCCAAAATAAATAAAAACTGCGGAGATGTCTGCTGGCGGTGCAATGCAGGAAAAGGCACCATGATACACATATGGTGGAATTGCCCCAACATAGTCCGATTTTGGGAAACTGTATATAACGAGATGAAAAGAATGTTTAAATACTCTTTTAAAAAAACACCAGAAGGTTTCCTACTGGGAATAGTACCAGACAGTTTAAAGAAGGAAGATAAAACATTATACTTATATGCAACAGTAGCCGCAAGGTTACTGATAGCAAAAAATTGGAAAAGTGGAGCAATCCCAACAAAAACAGAATGGCTCGCCAAACTTCTAGAATATCACAATATGTCTAAAATAATGGAAGAAATTGGAAGGACCACAAAAGAAAGGGCAGACAAAGATTGGAAAGCGTTCAGAGGATACTTGAAAAATTATGTTGAAAAGTCAAATCTCCTATTATAATGAACAAGTTCCGTTACAACTATTGGATATTAAATAAGTTAGACAACAAAGGGGAACTGTAAATAAACGAGAAATTGGAATAATAGTGTGTTAGAAGAAAGAAAGAGGAGAAACAGAAAGAAATTATAGCTGAGTTGACTGGAAGTCATGCACAGGGTGGGGTGTGGGGTGTTGGAAGGTGGTGGGTAGAGTGTGATGAAGATAAGGAAAGTATGATGGAGTGTTTGGTTTTTAAGATGTTGAAAAATGTATGTAGGTTGTGTATGTTTTGTCGGAAATATGTGTATGTATTATAATTTGAAACATTAAAATAAAGCATTTTTATTTAAAAAAAAAAAAAAAAAAAAAACATAGTACCTAAGGCTTTTCAAGTTATTTTGACAGCCGAAGCACAAAATCCCACAAGAACCTTTTTTCTGGCAATTGAAATACAATAACAATATACGAGCAATTTGCTGCCCTTTCATGACACCAAAAATCTGCTGCCCGAGACTCTGCTTCACCCTGCCTAATGGTGGGGCTGGCCTTGCTAACACATGGTGTCAATGCCAGCTTGGCCACTCATGCAGGTTAATGATTAATAAAGGTCAGCTGGAAATGTAGGTAACACTAACTGAGACGAGTGTTCTACCTGGAAGGCAAAAAATAGAGGGAAGAAGGAGAAGCAGCTTGGGGCACAGGGGATAGGAAATATGTTGTAGTTGAGTAGCAAGAAGTAGTCAAGAAGTAGCAAGAAGGCTGCTATTGATTTAGGGAACGAGTGCTGCTGTTAGGTAGAGGGCTCCTTACTAGTACATGCAATTAAATTGTGTATTAAATTTATAGATTTGTATCACATGATAAAAACATTTTCTCAGTCAAAGGTTGCCTTCAGATGTCAGTATTTTGAAGGAGAAATTCAAGCACATTCCAGACATTTAGCTTTGTGTCACTAAAGTGGATTAAAGCACTCTGTTGCCCAACTGTAACAAATCCTCATATGTGTGTGTGTATGGGTGTGGGTGGGTGGGCAGGGGCAGGTGTGAATGTGTGTAGTTTGGAGTGACGTAGAAATGTACTGAAAAGTGTGGGATGGCTGAACGATTACTGGAAAGGCCTATAACCAACATACAAACAAATCCAGGTGAATGCTCATTTTCATTTAACTTCCCAGCAAACAAACCAGAATTAACACACAACAAAGATGGGACGTAGTCGAACCTCCACATAAGTTTTGTGCAAGCAAATGAGGACAAATGCTCAATAAGCAAGTAGTCTGGAAGAGACCAGTTGGGGAGGGGAGGGGAGAGGTAATCCTAAAGCATCCTCAAAGCCTCAAACCCATGGAGAGGTTCAACCACATCAAATGCCTAGTAAAATAAAAAATTCCCCCATTCATCTTGAAACCACAAGCGAAGGGTCTGAACAAACCTTGCTAGGGAATAAATCCCACAGCCTTTGCACCACAACCAAAAGGGCATTCCAGGCAGTCATAGGTCTGAAGATGGCAACATGAAGAGCATGGCCTCAGATGATGAGTATAATGACAATTTCAAGAGGGGTTTGTATTTGGATTTTGCACCAACCAGAAGATTCAGTTTACACTGATTTGAAGTATAGATAGATAGATAGATAGATAGATAGATAGATAGATAGAGTCCACTTTGGCGCTTCAGAGGCTGTCTGGTTTGGCTTGGGGTCTGAGGTCAAGTCCACATTGGGGGTGGGGGGTGGGATGACAATTCATTTCCCTGCCACAGTCACAAGTAGAAAATCTAAGAATGACTGACTTGTTTCCTTTTTGACAGAAGTGGATGGAATTTTCAGACAAGAGGAGCTCTCTAGAGTGAATGTAGCTTGCTAAATTACAGGCAAATAGTTCAACATATTTGCATATAATTATTCACACACACACACATGTCTAATTTCTTGATTTTTTTTTCACAGAAGTGAATGAAATTTGCAGGCATGGTGATCTCATCTGAGAGGATGACCCCTTCCATATTTCAGAAGGATAGTTGTAGTGATTTTTCTGCAAGGATAGTTTGAGGTGGGTAAAGGAGGAGTCGTTTCATCTCACCTAATGTTTTGAGGATGATTGGTCTGTAAAAAGCAGGCATGAGAGAGGTGCTCCTTAGTAAGAAGCAAGCAAAATTTCAGACAAAATGGTCTAGGGGCTTTTGGGTTAGACACTTTTAAAGTTGCTTGGGAGCAGGAGAGAACTAAAAGGTGCTTGCTTTTCTGACACTATTGAGAACAGAAAATCAGATGACCACTGCACAGCTCTGCCAGCTGACATATGTACTGACAGCTGACAACCAAACCATCTCTCATCAGCAACTGACCAAATCTGTTTAGTGAATTTGGTTGCTTTGACAGAACCAGCCCTATCATTAGGCACTGTGGGGCAACCACCTCAAGCAAAATATGCATTGGGCAGCAGCAGATCCTGCACCCAGCTAGACCTGTCTGTTGTATGGAAGAGCAGTGTGTGTCTTGCAGTCTGCTCTGCACCTAGGGTTGGCGGATCAGTTTGATTTGGTTTGCATTTAAAGGCAAATCTATCATAGAAACACTTTCCAGAACAATATGAGAACTGAAACACAGGCACCCTTCAGAATTCCACTCACCCAATTTTTGCAGTGCCGTTCTCCGTTCATAAAAGTGCATATATCAGGGGAAAGTGAGCACAAAAATGAACAGATTGGTGAAAATAACATGCAGGAATGTAATATTTTAGAAAAACCGCTTGCAAAAATGTGTAGTCAAAACTGCATGCAAATTGGGAGAAATTTGCACTAAAATGCTTGTGAATTTTCATTATGACTTTTTTTATTTAAAAAAAACCACAGATTGCTGCAGAAATGTCGAGAGCTGAATTTAAGGTTGGAAAAACAAGAAACTAAGAGAACAGAAATTGACAGATCCTTTCATCCCTTAGCCTACTGCATTCAGGCATGGCAGAGGACATGATCCCACTGCCAGTATTCTAATAGGATTCCAGAGCCAGTCAAGTTGGCTTTTGTACGTAGAATGGTGGGAACGCCATCTTTTCCTTCACCCCAGGCAAGCAAATAGCTTGGGACCAGCTTTGTGTTTTGGTTAGGGGGACTTGTGCAAAAGGGATTAAAAATATGGCATATCCCTTTTTCAGCAAGCCCCTGTAAGAAAGCATTTGAGTCAGTGAACAGGGAAATGATTTGCTTGCCAAGGAAGACTACCTTCCTACACTAGGGCAATGAAAAATTCAGGGGGGAAAGGATAGGGGAAATATTAAACACAGACAATATTTTCTGGCTGCCTAAGTGAGAATCAACAAGTCAGCACCCAAAAGAGCTACCTGTGAAGTCCTGTTGAAGGTATTTGCCGATCTCCAGTCAATCATTCGGCTATAAATTTTGGTAAGTTGTTTGGTCCCTATGTGTGTGAACATCTTATATGATATCACAACCGAATTCTGCATGGCAGTCCTGGTATCAAGGAGCATGTTTTCCTTCCTATGTTTGGATAGAACCGGATGTCATTTTTAACCAAGTCGCCAGACAGAACCTTTCAAAACTGCACTGCTTAAAACCAGTCAGTTTTGAAAGGATCAGTCTCCCATCTTGATTCAAAATCATGCCTAATTGCATCTAAAACCTGTTCCTTGATCTCAGGAACCACCACACCAAATTTGGTTATGATATCTTAAGAGGAGTCAAAATGCTTAGTGAGCAGCTTTCCAAAATACTGTTACAAAAATTGGATACCGCCTACAATTTCTTCCATGTCGTGGCAAGATTCCAGGGGGTTCCAGTCACACACCCAGGGTCTTTGTTCCTGTGGAATCAAGACATGCTGGAGACTATCGTACCTTTAAGAAACATTAATGATTCACATATTTACACCTTCAATCTGCACAGAGGCAGTCCAGATCTTACAGCATGGTCATATCAATCAGAGCTTGTCCCACACAGCAGTGCAGCATTGGAGTCCAAGGAATCTCTCCCAGCCAGCCTTCAGCCAGCCTGCCCAAGATGGATCTCAGTCTTTTTTCTCTCCCTTCTTCTCCCCAGCACACCTTGCTAAAGACATTCTTTTCCTGTCACTTCACACCCAATTAACCTGGCAACCTTCTGCCTGCCCAGGCCCAAGATTCCTCTTAAATGGGCCAGATGGGCTTTTTGTCATGTTAACCCAGGTGAGGCCCTGGCTTGGAAAGAAAGCTTAGCTTGTATTTTTCCACCAGCCTGCAATCTTCCCTCCAATACTCCAAACAACCAAAATCCTACTATTTATTAATTTCTAGGGTTTAGAGGTCCTCTCCAGCCTATAACAATACATAGCAGACTTGTTCCTTTGGCTTCAATGGGACTGGAGATAGCTAACTTCCTCTTGGTTGGGCACATTTTCAGTCATCAGCCCAAGGTGTTAGAAGGAACCCCTTTTAAGATACATTCTTCTCTGAAACCATATGGCTGGCCTCCCCTCCATTGCCTTCTCCGCAGAGTTGCTACAGGGACCCTTTCCCCCCACTCCAAGACATCACACACAAGCCTTCTCAATTGTACAGAATACTTCTTCTGAACACACAAGGAACAAGACTACGAACCAGCCATGTATGCCTTTTGTTTCCTTTTGCTTTCAGCAGTTCTGCAGAAACCAGCAGCCAAAATCTTCCCTGGCCTTCTGTGTTGGCCTAGCGTCTGTAGCACCAGAGAGCTGGCAAGGCAGCCCTAGCAGCATGGCCTGCGTGCCCTCTCTGCAGAAGCAAGCGGTTTGAGTCCAGAACGAGACTGGCATGCCTCAAGCCTACACAGTTTGCTCCTGATGGGCAGGAATCGCTGAAGAATCACTGTTAGAATGGCTGCCTCAAGAATGAAAAGACACAAAGGCAGTCCTTTTTCTCTCTTTTTAGTTGGGTGCGGGAGAAAGTTGTCTTTTTGAACTCTTTTCTTTCACAGGGCATCCTAAAAAGCACTGGAGGGTGCTACCTTCTCAGACGAGATTCTGAGCCTACATACAAGCCAATGTAAATGGCTTGTGAATAGTTCCAGGTACAGTGGTACCTCGGTTTTCAAATGTAATCTGTTCCGGAAGACCGTTCGAGTTCCGAAACGTTTGAAAACCGAAAACTCAATACAGAAAACTCAATACGGAAGCCACATGGCATGTTCGACTTCCGAAAAGTGTTCGAAAACCAAAGCATTTACTTCCGGGATTACGGTATCAAAAAACCGAAACGTTATTCAATGGAGACGTTAAAAAACCGAGGTTCCACTGTGCAAGTAGGCAGCGTTTTAGTCACAGTTCCTTAGTACAGCGATTCTCAAACTCCCCCCCCCCCATGGACCTACTTGAAAATTGCTGAGAGTCTTGGCAGACCCCCTTCATGATTTTTCAGCCTGCTGTAGCAACTGCAATGCACTTTGCTGGGTGCTGTACGGTTTTTAATTATATTTTTATTGCCTCTTTTATTTCCTACATTGTATTTTATGGTATTACAATCTGCATGCTGTAGAATTCAAATCGTAATGCAGTAAAATACAATGTAACAAATAATAGAATCGTAGAGACGCAGGGTTGGTCATTTAGTCCAACAACCTGTAGTGCAGAATCACACCTAAACCATCCCTGACAGGTGGCTGTCCAGCCTCTGTTTAAAAACCTCGGCTGAAAGAGAGTCCCGCACCTTCCAAGAGAGCCTGTTCCACTGTCAAGCAGCTCTTACTGTCTGAAAGTTCTTCCTCATGTTTATTTGGAACCTCCTTTCTTGTAACTTGAAGCCATTGGTTCGAGTCCTACCCTCCAGAGCTGCAGAAAACGAGCTAGCTCCTCCTTCCCAGGGGTGTAGCAAGGGGGCAGGGGGGACGGGCAGCGCCCTGCTAGGGGTGACACTTTGGGCGGTGGCCCCACCCCCTGGGTTTATTATTTTTTTTAATTATTATTTTTTTGCTATTTTCGGCACTGCCAGCGTGGAGCCGCAGGGGCGGCCAGCGAGGAGGGGTGTCACCCCCTCCTCGCTGGCCTGCCCCTTGCCTCTATGCCAAGCTCCGCTGCTGGCTGGCTTGCAGAGCCAGGGCATGGAGAGGGGTGGGCCAGGCCCGTCCCTCTCCCTGCCCCAACTTGCGCACCGCCAAGGGAGCCCGGGTGGCGGCTTAAGGTGTCTCTGTGGGCTGCAGAGACTCCTGAATCCACCGCACGAAGGGGTGCTGCCACCGGTTGGCGGCTTCGGGAGTGTCCCAAAGCTACCACCCGGCACCCTGGGGGGCGGGGCGTCGCGTTGCGTGCGTCATGACGTCATGACGCACGCACGTGCCGCAATGCCCCCCCCCCAGGGGTGCCTCTTGGCTTCCCGCCCCAGGCAGCCAAGGGGCTAGAAACGCCCCTGCTCCTTCCAAGTGACAGCCCTTGGAAGGCAGACAATAGTTTAGGAGTTCATGCTAGAGTACAAACTGGTTGGTGCCATCTCAGATGTCTACAGTTTTCTTTATGCCAGGGTGGCCCTTAGCATATTTTTCTTGTTTGTGTGTGGCCTTCATCCTAACTTCAAAATCACTATGCAAGTTCAGTTTTCTGGTAAGAGGAGCCTGTCCTTTCACTAGAAGGAATAGGAAGCAGGGAGAGGGGGACAGAGAGAGAAAAAATAGAGCACCACCTACTTTTAACCCTCATCTTGCCTGCTGCTGGCTTTGGTCCTGCCTGCACTCAATATGTGGCCCCTTAACAGATTATCCTGAGGAAATGTGGCCCTTAGCAGAAAAATGGTTGCCCGCACCCCTGCTCCAGGTGATATAGATTTGGATGGGACCCTCTTAAACCCTAGAAATTGATAAATGGTAGGATTTTGATTAACTGGGATATGGATGAAAGTACAGTGGTACCTTGGTTCTCACACTTAATCCATTCTGGGAGTCTGTTTGATTCCTGAAACTGTTCGAAAACCAAGGCACTGCTTCCGATTGGCTGCAGGAGCTTCCTGCACTCAAGCAGAAGCCGCATTGGACGTTTGCCTTCCAAAAAACATCCGCAAACTGGAGCACTTACTTCCGGGTTTGCGGTGTTTGAGAGCCGACTTGTTCAGCAACTGAGCCATTCGACAAACAAGGTACAACTGTACAAGCTGCAGAACTGTCCCAGACAAGGAATCCCTGGGTTGCCTTATGCAAACCAGTCTGGCTGGCCCAGCAAAGAGCACATCTGTTGACAAGACAAAAAGGGTTGATGGGTCACCTGAGAGGAATCCTTTAGCCTGGGGAGACAGATGTTGCCAAGGTGATGGGTGTGTGTGTTTGAAATAAAATAAAATAAAATAAAAATCCTTCCAGTAGCACCTTAGAGACCAACTAAGTTCGTTCTTGGTATGAGCTTTCATGTGCATGCAGACTTCTTCAGATACACTGAAATAGAAGTCACCAGACCCTTATATATAGTGAGAAAAGAGAGTTTTTGAGCAAGGGTTGCTGGGGAAAAGGCAGAAGAAAGACTGGGATCCATCTTGGGCAGGCTGGCTGAAGGCTGGCTGGGAGAGACACCTTGGACTCTATAGCTGCATTGCCGTGGGATACAAGCCCCTCTTGAAATGGCCATGTTGTAAGATCTGGACTCCCTCCATGCAGATGGAAGGTGTAAATAGGTGAATAAACCATATTTCTTAAAGCTATCACAGCCTCTGCCATGTCTCAGCTCTCCAAAGGAACACAGATCCTGGGTGAGTGCCTGTAACTTCCTGAAATCTTGCTACCACTCAACAGAGAGGGGTGGGGAGGCACCCGACTTTTGTGACAATATATTCAGTCACTGGAGGTATTTTGTTGTTGTTCAGTCGTTCAGTCGTGTCCGACTCTTCGTGACCCCATAGACCAGAGCACGCCAGACACGCCTATCCTTCACTGCCTCCCGCAGTTTGGCCAAACTCATGTTAGTAGCTTCGAGAATACTGTCCAACCATCTCATCCTCTGTCGTCCCCTTCTCCTTGTGCCCTCCATCTTTCCCAACATCAGGGTCTTTTCCAGGGAGTCTTCTCTTCTCATGAGGTGGCCAAAGTACTGGAGCCTCAACTTCAGGATCTGTCCTTCTAGTGAGCACTCAGGGCCGATTTCCTTGAGAATCGATAGGTTTGATCTTCTTGCAGTCCATGGGACTCTCAAGAGTCTCCTCCAGCACCATAATTCAAAAGCATCAATTCTTCGGCGATCAGCCTTCTTGATGGTCCAGCTCTCACTTCCGTACATTACTACTGGAGGTATATTAATATGGAAATCTAACCTACTGCATGGCTGGTTCCTCCAAGAATGCAGAGCATCCTGGCTGCATTTTCATGGCAGCTGAAAAGGGAGCTACCATACTGAATAAAATCCACTCCTATGAAGCTTGGTCTTTGTTGAGCACATTGTAGTGACGTGAGTGGTGTAGTAGTTAGAGTATTGGGGTAGGACAACCCAGAGACACCCAGAATCAAATCCACACTCAGCTCTGAAGCTGACTGCTCCCTCATTCCCTCCCCCTCTCTTCCTTATCCACCTCACAGGGTTGTTGTGAGAATAAAAAACAGGAGGAAAGACAACTTTATTTGGAGGAACGGCACCTATTAGCTCCTTAAGTCATTTTTGGCAAGGCACCGCATCTGCAATATGGAGATAATGTACTGGCCTGCCTCAGAATCCCATTGTAAGGATGAATGATATAATGTACGTCAATATTCTCCTAATCATCCATGGAAGGGACAAGACACAGGCTACTTTCTCTTCTCCAATGCATCCTTGTGAACAGCTGGGATACAGTTAGCCCACAGTGAATCTTAAATGTGAAGCAGCCAGTGTCTCTTAAACAAGTGAGTCCCATTTGCCCTGTATGGAATGGGGAGGGAAGATTCTCTTGAGTTAAATTTACTAATGAAGAACTAAAAACTATACTGCTTGTGAAATTCTGACCACGACAAACGATACCTTCAAAAATATGATAAGCTTCCAAATTGCAAAAGCTGTTCCATTCCTTTGAGAAGATGTCTCATTATTTCATTACATTTCCTTTTTTTGTTACACAGGGGTCATCTTGCAGAGTGGAATGATGACTGATTATTATTTTTCAAAAAAAGAGAGCACCAAACCTAAAATGTACATTAGGGCTGGCCTTTAATTGACAAGAAATTGTTGCCATTTAGTCCTAGAGGGGAGTTCCTAAACTGAGCAGTACAAAGACAACCTCAGTGACTTCTCCATAATTATAGACTCGGTTCCCCTTGTAGACTTGTTAATTAAATATCCACTCCTGATCATCAGAAGCACTCCATGTGCATGACCTTCATAGGAGAGTTTGGGGAGTGCTGCTGAGTGGTATGTCCATTGCCTGTCTGAGCCAAATTTAGCCTTTGCCTCTGACCTGCTCCAACACCATCAAGCATTGACCAGCGTTCAGAGGTCAGGGGCAGTCAACCAATGTTAACAAACAGTGCAGCTGATAGGAGCTGAAGTGAAAGGTGAGGCTGGTGGGAATAGGGGCGGGGAAATCACACACGGGCAGGGGCGTAGCAAGGGGGGGCATAGGGGGCGGACCACCCCATGTTACATAATGGAGGGGGTGACAAATTATCAAGGAACAATTACTGCCCTACTAGGGCGGTTCATAAAAAACTTTTTTTTGGTTGAAAATGCCTGCTCCAAAGGTCTTATCTTACTATACTAGGGATTATATAGCTATATATGAAATTTCATGCATATTGGTTAATATCTTGACCCTCCTCCACCAAAATAGCTGTTTACTTGGCTGTTTTCCTATGTCGTGGAGGCTGAAATTTCAGTTCAGTGGAGCACTTACTGTTCCCAACCCTTTGTTGTGTTGTTCAGTCATTCAGTCGTGTCCGACTCTTCGTGACCCCATGGACCAGAGCATGCCAGGCACCCCTATCTTCCACTGCCTCTTGCAGTTTGGCCAAACTCATGCCAGTCGCTTCGAGAACACTGTCCAGCCATCTTGTCCTCGGTCGCCCCCTTCTCCTTGTGCCCTCCATCTTCCCCAACATCAGGGTCTTTTCCAGGGAGTCTTCTCTTCTCATGAGGTGGCCAAAGTACTGGAGCCTCAGCTTCAGGATCTGCCCTTCCAGTGAGCACTCAGGGCTGATTTCTTTAAGGATGGATAAGTTTGATCTTTAAGGATGGATAAGTTTGATCCCAACCCTAACCCTGTGGAAAAGCCATCTAATTAGACTTTAATTTGATTTTGAGGTTTTTTTAGGAGGTAATTTAATTATTGTTTGATTTTATACCAATGTTATGTATCTGATGTTAGCCACCCTGAGCCCGACTTCAGCCGGGGAGGGCGGGATATAAATAAATTTATTATTATTATTATTATTATTATTATTATTATTATTATTACTTGTTATTCCTTTGTAAGAAAATATGAAATAACGTAAAACCATTTTTGCAGGGGGGGATCAATGGGGGGGGACAAGCAATCTTCTGCACTGGGTACCACCTGACCTTCCTGCGGGACTTGGGACTGGGTGGCCTCTATGCACATGTAGTGTTGGACATGGGAGGGTAGCAGAGTCCATGACACAAGGGAGCTAAGGAGACAAGCGGGAAATAGAGAGGGCACCTAAAGAGGAAGTGTTATATTGGTGCAAATGAAAATAAAGAGAGGAAGAGGAGCTCTGGTGACCTCTAGGTTAGATTACTGCAATGTGTTACATGTAGAGCCGGCTCTGAAGCGTGTTTAGAAACATCAGCTGGATGCAGAATCCAGCAGTCAGGATGCTTCCTGGAGCAAGATGGTAAAGGGCAGTAATATAATAATTTAAATAAATAAATTTATAAAATATTGCACAGGGTCAGGGAGCCAAAGAGGGGGTTTCAGCATTCTGCTTTCAGTAACAGTCCTCCACACCGCCCAGAAAGCCTCTGTGGAGCCTGAGTTAAGCAACCTCAGTCAAGCCAAGAGGAAGCTTCTGCCCACGTTTCTGTGCATTTCTGTGCATGCTATAACCTAGCATACGATTTTTGTACACAACTTGCCTGGAGAACTAGTAATAATAATAATAATTTATTATTTATACCCCGCCCATCTGGCTGGGTTTCCATAGCCACTCTGGGCGGCTTCCAACAAAATATTAAAATACAGTAGTCCTTCAGATATTAAAAGCTTCCCTAAACAGGGATGTCCTATGGAAAAGCAGGACATTCCAGGATCAAATCAGAAACTGGGATGGCATCTGTAAAACTGGGACTGTCCCAGACACGAGAGCCACTGTGGTGTAGTGGTTAAGAGCGGTAGACTTGTAATCTGGTGAACCGGGTTCGCGTCTCCGCTCCTCCACATGCAGCTGCTGGGTGACCTTGGGCTAGTCACACTTCTCTGAAGTCTCTCAGCCCCACTCACCTCACAGAGTGTTTGTTGTGGGGGAGGAAGGGAAAGGAGAATGTTAGCCGCTTTGACACTCCTTCGGGTAGTGAAAAGTGGGATATCAAATCCAAACTCTTCTTCTTCTTCTTCTTCTTCTTCTTCTTCTTCTTCTTCTTCTTCTTCTTCTTCTTCTTCTTCTTCTAGGGTCTGCAGTACCATATTAGACACACACACAGAGAGAGGGGGTGGGGGAGAGAGTCTGGATAAAAACCAATGAAGTCTTAAACTGACCGTGCCTATGAAAGTAAACTAGAATAGGTGGCAAAAAACAACAACCATCTCTTTCTTTAACTTGTTTGTTCCTCACTTGGATTCTGTTGGCTTGAGTGGAGAGCATTTCTGCTTTCCGAAGTGCATAGGCGCTTGGCAAACTTCTGCTCTCTATGCTTTGCTGAACTCCTGAACACAGATGTCCCATTTGTGTTTCATTAGTGCATCAGTCTCTCAGAGGCTTCCGATCTCTGCACCAGGCGATAATTACCTGGCTCCAGCCCATAGCCTCACCAGCTGGCCGGGGAGCTGCTCTGCTCAGGCCAGGGCCCTCTCTGCTGTCAGCCCTTTCCAGTCAACTGGACAGCTCAATCAGCAGAAAAGATCAAATATGCCTCTCCCCCAACCCACCCCCCACCCCACTTCAAGCTCAGCCAGCATCGTTTTGGTCTGATCTGACAACGCATCTCTCAAAAGACACACACAATTCCTAAAGAGAAATTGGGAAATTAGTTAAACCACAGAGCCTAGGGTTTGCTGATCAGAAGGTTGGCAGTTCGAATCCCCGCGACGGGGTGAGCTCCCATTGCTTGGTCCCAGCTCCTGCCCACCTAGCAGTTTGAAAGCATGTCAAAGTGCAAGTAGATAAATAGGTACCGCTCTGGTGGGAAGGTAAATGGCGTTTCCGTGCGCTGCTGTGGTTCGCCAGAAGTGGCTTTGTCATGCTGGCCACATGACCCGGAAGCTGTACGCCGGCTCCCTCGGCCGCAACCCCAGAGTCGGACACGACTGGACCTAATGGTCAGGGGACACTTTACCTTTACCTATATGTGGATGTGGCAACGTTATTATTATTATTATTATTATTATTATTATTATTATTATTAAATTGTGTGTTGGAAGGAACTCCATTTATTACACTGGAAGCATCTGACATGAGCAAAATGAATGGGAAAGGGCTGTTCATTGGCACATCTCACAGCTAAACTGTGGAACTCACTGCCACAGGATAGCCACCAACGTGTTGTTGTTGTTGTTCAGTCGTTCAGTCGTGTCCGACTCTTCGTGACCCCATGGACCAGAGCACGCCAGGCACGCCTATCCCTCACTGCCTCTCGCAGAGCCACCAACGTAGAGGGCTTTAAAAGGAGACTGGACAAATTCATGGAGAACAAAGCTATCAATGGCTGGTGGCCATTGTGGTTGTGCTCTGCCTAACCACAGAGGCAGCAGTGCTTCTGAATACCAGTTTCTGGAAGCCATTGGGGATGAAGGGTTGCTTTTGTCCTTGGGTCCTGCTTGCTGGTTTCCTATGGAGGCATCTGGCTGGTCACTGTGAGAACAGGAAGCTGGACTGGAAGAGCCATTGGCTTGATCCAGCAGGCTCGTCTTATGTACATTCACTGACCTCCCAGTTAATTAAAGTCTTCCGGGCTGTTCACGCTGAGTTTGAATAATATACAATGAAGACATCGATATATTAAAATATTATTTTAAACATTACCAGCCAGTCAGTTCCGTTTATTGGCACCCACTGGAAATAATTTGCTATTTTCTAAGGCTTTGTTTGCACCACAACCAGTCTGATTTGGCGGGGTGGGGTGGGGTGGGGACAGGGACCGGAAAGGTCTGAGATGGGGAGGATGGTGTCTGGGCACCCCTATATTAATGCGGAGACATGCCAGTGTGAATCCACATTTTGCTCCATTGTGGATAAGCCTTAAGGCTAATTCTAAGGGTAATTTCTTTTAGGGTAGTGACTGGGAGGGAAGGGTTAAATATCCCCTGCTCATGCACTGTGATTATTCTGTACACTGCCCCACACGGTTTTTAAAATATATATTTAAAATCTCCTGCTGTGGTTGCTATTCCCATAATAGAAGCAAGATCTTCACTTCCTCACTACTAAACTTGAAGGTTTATTGGATAGGTTCCATGTTCCCCAGTGAGAGCTACCATTTAAATTTCCCACAATGCCCTGGAGTATCGTAGGAAATGTAAACAGCAGCCCACTGCCCACTGAGTAAGCCCATCAGGGGGTGCATTGGCATAGGATAGAGACCACCAGAAAGCAGTTTGCTAACGGCAGCCTGCATAGTTCAGTTGGTTAGAGCATGGTGCTGATAATTCCAAGGTTGCAGGTTCAATCTCCGTATGGGACAGCCACATATTCCTGTATTGCAGGGGGTTGGACTAGATGATCCTCACGGTCCCTTCCAACTCTACAACACTATGATTCTATGACCTCTGGCTCCTTCCTACATCCTTACTGTGATGTGTCTTCCCTGAACACCCAACACTATTGACCTTGGACCTCTGCTTGATCTTGGCTTGCTGAGACTATGCTGTACCTTGAACCCTGCTCTCTTGGGTAAGTGCTTTGCTCAAAGGCTTTAACATCTTGGGACTGAGAGCCAGGAGACACCCTCTAGAGCATGTCAAAATGGAACCCATACAATCCTGGAAATGGCCAGGACACTGCAACAATGATGTAGAATGGAGCGTGAGAGGAGGGAGGCACCAAATTTAGCATCTCATAGGGTGCCGCTGGAATTTGAGAGCCCCAAAAATCTGCCACTGCCATTGGCAACCAATTTCTTAGCTACAGTGGTACCTCAGTTTAAGAATAGCCCTGTTTACGAACTATTTGGTTTATGAACTCCACAAAACCGGAAGTAGTGTCCCGGTTTGCAAACTTCACCTTGGTCTAAGAGTGAAAGCCAAATGGTGGAAGGGCATTGGCGGCAGGAGGCCTCATTAGGGAAAGCGTGCCTCGCTTTAAGAATGGTTTTGGTTTTAAGAACGGAGTTGCAGAACGGATTAAGTTCGTAAACCGAGGTGCCACTGTATGTGGTCCTTTTATCTGATCCAGCAGAGCATTTCTTGCATTCTTACAGCGTAAAGGAAAATATCCCCCCCCCCCAAAAAAAATGTATTCTGGCAAATGTAAGTATATCCATTGCTGATAATGGATATTCAGCTGGAATATCATCACTCTCCCTCTAATAGAGTATTCAGATAAATTAAGCAAAAATGGGGCAGCCAACATGCAAAACAGAGGTTTTAGCATGTTTTGATGAACTTCAATATTTGCAAACTTTAAAAAGAAGAAAAAAGGATGGAGGCCAAACCCAAGGCATGCCAAGGGCCTACTTGTGAGCAAAGACAAACGTGTGCCACTCCTCTAAACGATAAACTTTGCATGAACTGGCCGGGCTGCCAAAGAAGCGGAGGTTAGGCAGGATGCTATTTTTGTGCCTCGCGCCATAATTTATTTAGCGAGACAGGCTGCATTTCAGATCACATGAAAGCAGGTCTGCGAATTTATTCTGCATGAGAAACAGCAAATGAAGAATACAATAATAAAAAAATGGAACTTTGCTTTAGGATGTTCCAAATCCTGTGAATCACAGATTTGCCCGTTTGGCTCAAGGCGAAGGGGAATTCGCTGGGGGGCTGTGTCCTAGTAGAGGCCACAGTTGGATGCTGCCCTTGGCTCCCCACGGGGACAGGGACGGGGGGGGGGGGTGTTGGTCCAGCACTCTGAGTAGCTCCAGGTGGCTAGATTTAGGAAGGTTTTTAACTTCCCACGCTGCCCCTGACCTAGCAGCATTTTTAGGATGTGTCCTATATTACGCAGGATAGTCCTCTATTTCAGAGATTGGCAGACTACTCACAAGAACCGCAAGATCAACCAACCAGGGCCTTGTGCAAAAGACATGTGCCTGTAATTAAAGACTTCTGAGCCCAGGGGTTTGTTCGGTGTATTAGGAATGAACAGAGTTCACAGTGCTTCTTCCCCCATACTCCCCATTATGATGAGATGTGCAGTATAGTAATCCTATTTACATTACAGTGATTATTTCTAAATTTGCATCTATACATACAAATTAGCATGTGCAAACCTGTGTGTCCTTTAAAAAATGCGTTGCAGCTGCCCATCATAATGGCTTGAGACCTTTGACCACATGCAAAGTAGGGCTAGAAAGAATATTTCATTGGCACATGGATTTCTCCTTGCTGGATGGAATGCTCTCTCCCTCTCCTCCATCCTGCACATTCCTTAAATCTGTTCTCGGTTTTCCCCCAACCCTCCAAGCAGATTTAGGGACATCATGAGGGATGAGCAGGGAGGGAACTGTGTGGCACTAGTGCTAATCCTTGAACTGGTACAACAATTTAGTTGCATACCAGCCTTCATCAGATATAGAATGCAGCCAGCAGGATCCTTGTGAGATCCAGACATTCAGAGCATGCAAGCAACATGCTGTTAATCGGCTGCATTGGTTGCATGTTTATTTCCATGCTCAATTTATTCATTTATTCATTTCCTGCTTGGCAGGGGGTTGGACTGGATGGCCCTTGTGGTCTCTTCCAACTCTATGATTCTATGATTTACATTACATTACATTACAATTGCTATGGTTTTCCCAGTAGTAATGTACGGAAGTGAAAGCTGGACCATAAAGAAGGCTGATCGCCGAAGAATTGATGCTTTTGAATTATGGTGCTGGAGGAGACTCTTGAGAGTCCCATGGACTGCAAGAAGATCAAACCTATCCATTCTCAAAGAAATCAGCCCTGAGTGCTCACTAGAAGGACAGATCCTGAAGTTGAGGCTCCAGTACTTTGGCCACCTCATGAGAAGAGAAGACTCCCTAGAAAAGACCCTGATGTTGGGAAAGATGGAGGGCACAAGGAGAAGGGGACGACAGAGGATGAGATGGTTGGACAGTGTTCTTGAAGCTACTAACATGAGTTTGGCCAAACTGCGAGAGGCAGTGAAGGATAGGTGTGCCTGGTGTGCTCTGGTCCATGGGGTCACGAAGAGTCGGACATGACTGAACGACTGAACAACAACAACATTACAATGGTTTGAGGGCAACTTATCTGTCTGAAAGACAACCAGCACCCATACAAACCTGCCTGGGCCTTAAGATCAGCATCAGAGAACCTGGAGGGTAGGACTCAAACCAATGACATCAAGTTACAAGAAAGTAGATTCTAACTAAACATTAGGAAGAACTTTCTGACAGCAAGAGCTGTTTGACAGTGGACCGGTCTCCCTCAGGAGGTTGTGGACTCTCCTTCACTGGAGGTTTTCAAGCAGAGGTTGATGGCCATCTGTCACGGATGCTTTAGCTGAGATTCCTGCATCGCAGAGAATTGGACTAGATGACCCTTGGGGTCCCTTCCAACTCTATAATTCTATGATTCTAAGATCTCTCAGATTGGCTGGCAATAGAGAAAGGGCCTTTTCAATAGTGGCCCCCTCTCCCCGAGAAGAAGTGCACACCTTTGTTCATTAACAATGAATTTGCTTCAAACTGTGCTGTATTAAAACAGTCGTCAACAGGTTTCTCACACCTATCAGCCAATCACCCATTCCCGCCACCCTTCTGAGTAATACCCCTCCCCACTCTCTCACTATATATAAGGGCCTGGTGACTTCTGTTTCACTGTATCTGAAGAAGCATGCATGCACACAAAAGCTCATACCAAGAACAAACTTAGGTGCTACTGGAAGGATTTTTTTAATTTTTAATTTTGTTTTGACTATTAAAAGTGGCGTGACTTGTGTTTTTAAGCTGTTTTAAATTGCTGCCATTTTTGCTTTTGTGATTGGTGGGTGTTTTTGTTTGTTTGTTTGTTTGTTTTACTGTCTTTCAAAAAAGAAAAAAAATATTGCTTTACAGTTTTAGTTATCTTTCGTAAGCCACCTTTGGAAGGTTTTGCCCAGAAAGGTGACATATGAGTGATTTAAATACACAAATCAATAAATCAATCAATACATTCCCTCTTGCTGTCCTGCTCCATCCCTCAAACTGCCAAGAGGTGCTGTTGCCGAGGCACCTCTAGAACTTAGAGAATCTCACCAGATATTGTAAACTCACTTTCAAACCTGTCACTGCAGCCACATAGGTTTTTAAGAGAGAGAGAGAGAGAGAGAGAAAGAGAAAGAGAAAGAAAGAAAGAAAGAAAGAAAGAAAGAAAGAAAGAAAGAAAGAAAGAAAGAAAGAGAAGCAATGTTGAGATATTCATTGATCATTTCCGGTTTCAAGTACTGAATTACCGAGGCAAGGAAAAGGCAATTGTAGCTGTGTGGCTGGGTGATTTTAGGGAGGTTCTGTCATTGGTGTAAGTTGCTTTGAGTTTCTATTTTGGGAAAGCAGAAATGGTGACGACGACGATGATGATGATGATGATGATGATGATACATGGCTCAAGGAGGTGGAGGGGGACCAAGGATCAAAATGCTGCTTTTTCTTCATGCTCATTAATCTGTGTCCGAGCAGCATGCTGACATGTAGTCAAGAGAGAAAGGAATGCATAATTTCTTTCTTGCCGGGGAAAAAAAAACGCATTGAGGAACCTTGTGAAGGTTGATCTGAATAATCTCGCTCAAAGACAAAATAGAGAATCGGTACTAGGGGAGCGCAAGCTCTTGTGCTATTCAAAAGCTCGGAGAGAAAAAGCAGGGCGAGGGTGAAGTTCAAGGCAAGAACGGAGTAGAGTAATTTCTCCCCGCACAGTCGCAAATAAAATGAGTCTCGACTTGGCAGGATTAAATTAAAGATGGATCTTGTGCTTGATGATAGTTTGATAGAACCAGGGTTTGTAGTGCTTGTATCATGAACATAAGTGGATCTCTCTAGTGGCCATCTAGTATTTTCTTTATACTCAAGCGTTTACTATGGCACACAAATGTTAACTGGTTTTTTTTTTTTATCACATGCTCATTACCATATCTTCCTCTGTTACTTTTCTAAATGCTATTCAGGTAAGCCTTGCTAGGAGAGGATAATTCAAGCGTCACCTAACGACTGCGCGTTGCCTTCAAAGGGGACGGCACTTTTTGAAAGCGCCTGTTCAACTTTTGATACTGCGTTCTGTAGAATATCATGATTCTTTTCTTTTAAAAAAAGAAATAAACATTAAAGAAAAAAGAAGGGATAGATACCCCTTTTTAACAGCACAACAGATTGGAAGGTAATGCCAGGCACAAGTGAAAGTTTAGAAAGGTAGCTGAAACTACCTGGCACATAATGCAAACTAAAGAAAAGCTTTTAAAAAAAATGTCCCCTCCTTACTAGTGTTGTTGACACCATATCATTTGCTATAAATAAAGGGTTGTTTCCTCTCCCCACCCAACCCCACCCCGCATGAAGCAAGTTAAGGATTCTTGAACATGGAGATTCTGTACAAACACAAATAAATATGTTTTAACCTTTAGGGCCACCTCTCTATTCATTCAATGATTTGAAGAGAAAACTAAATTTTGATGTTGGTTTTTTTGCCAATTAAGAAGGGACTTACAAGAGCCAAATTTTTAGTAAATAACACCAAGTTTGCAATGCTGTATTCGTTCACCTGAGTGACGATTCCCGCTGAAAAACAATGGTGTTTACTTGTGAGTAGATGGCGCTGTGGGGGGATTTTGGCATTTGGGAGGTTAATTTTTCATATTTAAAGTGTACAAAAATCCTAATTCTGCATAGTAGCAATTTGGAGGGGGGGGACCAGCAATTGGGGAGGGGGTGGTATTGGTTATGCTGCACTAGACATTCCGTACTCAGGGGATCAATTATAAAAACACTCGTTCAGCTATTTCTATTCAAATGAACACCTGAAGAGAAGGTCTCAAATGGTTTTAAAAGTGTGTGGATATTACTGGATAAATGTTAGCCCAATAAAAGAGATCATCATCTGCTATTTGTGTGCATTTAAGTTGACACTAAAAAGATCTTTGTGGAAGAGTACAGCTTTTTTTCTCTCTCTCTCTCTTTTTTGTGAGCGTGCATGTTTTATCTTCTATTCCCTTAACAATTTGGGAATTGAAGGAAACGTAGCAGATGAGCCGTTCTTTAAGATTAAAGGGGCAGCGTTTAGCTGAACACACCTGAATGAGGAAGGAGTCTATTTCCTTCGACACTTATAAATATGGAATGATGCGCTAGGAGGCAAAGTCGCGAACCCCTAATAAGAATTCACAAGCCTGTGTTTTGAAAACAGGGATTTGCATTTAGCCTGCGGTCACAGAACGCAGGCCATTCAGAGTCAAAAATTTACAGGCCTGCTCTTCTCACCCCCTTTGGCCCTCTTCAACCCCCCTGCGAAATATTTCCTTGCTTTGTGGGTAAAAAACAAACACACACACAAAAAAACCCCAGAACAAAACAGGAGGAGGAAGGTCCTACATTACCTTCTGCATTCAGTTAGGAGGGCACAGAACAATTACTCACAGACAGGATGTAACTGTTACAAGCCAGCATAATGTATATTGCATTGTTCACTCGAAATGAGAAAAGTCGCAGTGTGTCAAACGAATATACCACTAAGATCCAGGAACGCAGGCGTGAAAGTGGGCCACAGTGTAAAAATAAGTAATTCTTTGGTGCTCGGGAGGAACTAATAGAAATCAATTGAAAAGACGTCTTTTTTTAAAAGAAACAACAACCCACCAGTAAGTATGCTGGGAGCTGTGCCACAAACTGGGAATGCAGGGGAACAAATGCACCAACTACAGTCTCAAAAACATCAAGCCGAATACTGATCCGTCATATAATAGTCACAGAATAATTGGAAGAGTTATCCACGTTGGCATGTTCGGAGACAGTGGAGAAAGGAGAATACACAGGCTCCACCCAGTATTATTAACAAAAAAATAATCTAGCATTTAAGCCGTTACTGCATCATGTGGAAGTATGCCTATTAAAATTGTTAGGCTGAAGTTCACTGTGCCATCTTTACTAGGAGTAAGTCCCGCTCAGCTCAGTGGGCTCTCGTTCCAAGTAGACATGGTACAGGATTGCACCGTACGGCTGCTTGCTACATCGCAGCCACACTACCAGAAAATAAGCAAGCATTGTGGACTTGAGATTTTATGTAAAGGATTAGAAGATTTTATTTACAGGTTTTTTTCTGGAGAACGGCGTACCTTTTCAACTCACTTCTGGAGAAAATAAAGTAAAATATTCCCTTTTCAACTCTCTCTTTTTAATCTCAGCTCTCTCCACACTGGCTTAGCCCCACACAAGAAAAGCCAGCCCAAGCTGAGCAGCCCTATAGTGATTTCACTCCCTGCCTGTCTATTCGATCTATTTCTTACACAGGTGTCTTTTTGGTGTGTGCTATAAAAAAAAGAAGAAGAGGAGAGAGGAGACTTCAGTAAAGAATAAAAATGGATTTGTACACACCGTGTCTGCAAATTCTGGGTTTCTTACAGACCAGAATTCCCCCCCCCCCCCCGTGCTACAGCATCAAGTATGCATTTTTTAAAAATTGCTTTTTCTTAATCCCACAATATCATCACTTTACAAAGTGGGGTTTTTTGTGGGGTGTGGGGTGTGGTGGAGATCAGGTACCACTCCTTAAATAGTATTTTGAAAAATAAAAATAACAAAAATCCATCCTAAAAGTAGCATCAACATCTTTCATTTCCCCCACTCTGGTATAGGAATTGTGAATGTAAAAGCACTGACATAGTGACCAAGATGTTTTTAAGCATGTATATCATGCATGCGTACACCTATACCGGGAGAGGAGGACACACACACACACACAAACACACTGCCCCTTTCTTCACCCCCCCCCTTTTCCCCATTGCTTTCACGGTTGTGATGTGAGGAAGGGAACAAAAAAATTACTCCGAATGATAGCAGCCGTCAAAGAGCAAGCTCCTGATTTCAGATGTAACAGTGACACCTGCAGTCGAATCACATTCACTGAGGCTCAGATATTGATGCTGAAGCGCGTCCCATTGCATTCAACAGTACACTGCTGCACAGAGGATTGTGCTGAAACATCGAGGTCCCTAAACTCTGTTGAAGAGGTGGGCAAGGTGTGAGCATACTCCCTGCATCGATGGCTCAGCTTGCTCTACTCGCTGCCCAAACTTTCTGAAGTTGTTTCTAGAAAGGCACAGGCTGTAGGTTGGTTCTCTTAAAACATAAAACTAGTGGTATCAGAAAACGAGAGGGTTGGCACCTATGGTGGAAGACCAGCAGCCTCTTCATACAAAATCAATTTTACCTACACTGCCCAACCACAATGCTCCATAGATCAGGACCAGTCTGGACAGTTGGCAATTCTGTAAATGTGTGTATGTGTTTAAAGTAAACTGCATTTGCAGGAGTTGCTTCAGCTCAGGGCCCTGGCATGGAAAGGAGTATTTCGGGGTAGGCGCTAGAGGAACCTGATCCCTTTGCTGCCTACTGTGGTCCCAGTGTGGACCAGGGCTGGATCTACACAGAGGAGAGAAAAAAACCACCCTATAAATAAGTCAGAGATTAGATCGTTATAACAACAACAAAAACCCCTATGGAAAAACACATATAAAAATTTCCTGTTCTCTAGCGCCATCTGGCTTCGCATGTTTATAGTGCATTCAAATAATTGTTTCTTTATTAACGTAGCTGAGTCCCAGGGCTCCTGCACCTGCAGATTACTTGTAAAAAGCAACTGACAAAATTGGCGCCGCATCTAGTTTTGGCCCACAGAGGCAGGACATAGGATTTGCACTCAGAAGGGCTCGGGTTCTAGTTCCTGGGTCCTCCAGCTCAAAGGATCTCAGACAGCAAGGCTGGGCACGACCTAAGAACTTGGTGAGCTTCTACCAAGTTGAATTTTAAAAAAGGACTGGTGTAGATGGCAATGACAGCAGAGCAGAGCATTGGTGGGGAGCCTGCAGGAGGCAGGCCTTATCTGGCCCATTGTATCCCTCAAATGACTCACCGGGCCTGTCTCAGTGAGCCCCACCCGCTTGCCAATCATTCCACATCCTTTTTATGGAGACTGGGGATAAGACCTTGAAGAGCAGGTGGAGGGATCTCTTTATCTCTGGTCTTAGCTCTAAGCACAACATTACTGAGATGGGAGATAAGAGCAAGAGGCAGCAGTGCTGGAGTGGGGATAGGGGAAAATGCAGCCTTTTACTCTTACCTCCAATCTTAGCGTTGTGGGGCTTCGCACTAAGATCAGGAGCAGTGGCATAGGAAGGGGGTGAAGGGGGGCGGGACGCCTGGGTTCCAGCCTGGAGGGGGTGACACTCTGGGCGGCCGCTCCCCCGGCGTGACACCCAAGCCGAGCCCTGCGGACGCCGGGAAAAAGCCACGCTCGGCGGCGGGGCTCGCAAACTTGCTCGGCGCGCACTTGGCTATTTCCGGCTCGGGCTCGCCTCCGCTCAGTATCGCGCATGCGCAGCGTCACTACACAAGCGTCGAACGCAGCAACGTTGCGCACGTGCGCTAAGGAGTGACTCCGCCCCCAGGTTTGCCGCCAGGGGTGGCAAAGCGGCTTCCTCCGCCCCTGATCAGGAGATTAAACCCCTCTGCCTGCTCTTTAGGGATTCCTTCTAAAGAGTAGGTAGAGCCGTCTTTCCAGTCACACCCGCCACAGTGCTGGAAGGGAGAGGGCTGGAAATGCTGTGTGGCTTTTTGTTTTGTTTCATTCCTCCTTGCCCCACCCCCATGCGACCCCCATCCAGTAGACCCATCAAGTTCAAATCCTGAAATAGGCCCCCCCCACACACACACCTGAGCTAGAGTATAAATATTGGGACAGCGCTGGAGAGATACGGTTGAGCTGCACAGTTCTTGTTTTTGCATTTGGGGTAATGCGTGTTTCTTGGTATTATCCTGGCAAGCATGTAACTCTTTCATTTGCAGCAAATGATGGGGTGGGAAAGATTTTGTCTTTATTTGTTTGCGTATATTTTGCTGATATGGTCTCGTGATGTTCTACCTGAAATGGATTCAGTATGTGGAGGCAATTCCTTAAAACTACAGGAGGAGTAAGAGCTGTTACTCTCGGGTCCTTTTCGTGGGCTTCCCACACGAATCTGGTTGACCACAATAAGAACAGGATGCTGGACTAGATGAGTTTTAGTGGCTATTTGTTTCTGGTCTGTTGTGATAAAGAATTGGACAACAATAAAAAATCAATTACTGGAGATTGCCTTTGCTTCTAATAAGGACTTTTGTCTAATAAATTTTTAGACATCAGAAACTTCCTCCAGGATCTCAAAAATGCACCTATGAAGTTTTTGCAATTTTTAAAATTCATTTAAATTTAATTGGTTAATTAAGGAACAGATGATTCATCAAATGAAAGCCCATTAACTGGTTGACAAACTGTGTGTGTGTGTGTGTATGAATCACAGCTTTCCCCTTCAAAATGCACACAGGGTGAATGGCTAGAAAATGTTTCGCATTTTCAAAGGGGAAAGCCATGATTTATATACCAACTTTTGCTAGCGGATCTGCCAACTTTTGGACTGCTCCATTCTCAGCTGCTCGGTCTACAACCGTTTGCGGGTGATAATGTTCATCGGCAGGCTGCGAACAGCATTTCGGCAAAAGAGTGTGTGCCACAACAGTGGGCAGTTAACAGCGCAGGAGAAAGCCAGGCCAGTTTTGTTGTTGTTGTTGTTGTTGTTTTCCTGGTCAGCTGGTGGTTTTATTCCTGAAAGATGCTATGCATGGATTTTGTGCTCAGGTATTGGAACACCTAGTACAAAATGACTTGTACAAAGTGGCTCTCAGGAGTCCAGCACTAAAGGGTTTGTTAGAGCTCTTTCCCTTTTTGCATTACTATAAAGGCCATTGCTAGGGGCCCTCTGCATCATCTGAATACGAACTAACCAGGGAAGAGAGGGGCGGGGGGGAACCCTTGATCTATTATTTGTTTTCCCCTTCCCCTATTACTATTCTGCTTCATCACACAGCCTGCAAAACAGAATAAGCCGCCTGTCATGGTATTACAAAGGAAACCCTAGATTCCCCCCACCCTCGAAGAAATATGCATATTATTGCGTTGCTGCTGTTGTTGTTGTTGTTGTTGCCATCCATCTTACTGACCCACTTTCCTGAAAAGAAAGTTCAAATATAATCTCTCTCCCCTCCTCCTGCCACAAACTGCCCCCCCCTGCATGCTTCTCCTCCTGAAAACTTTATGAATTTGGTGCTCTCCTTGTGGATTTGAGCTGCAGTGCTCTGATCTGATTCCTCCTGTATGCAAATGTCCTTCGCTCCGTGTGTGTGTCTGTGTGTCTGTGTGTGTGTGTGAGAGAGAGAATGTACAAAAAGATTTCTTTATAACTTTTCTCAATATTCTGCTGATTGCCAGCTCAGTAGCAGATGTGCTGTGCTTAATGGTGCATAGACAAGAAGCATTCCCTAATCCCTAAATGAACTTCTTATCTCTAAATATATACAAGATAAGCTATATAAACTCCATTTAGCTACTATGCTATTAAATCTACCAGAACTGAAAAGAGAACGAATATTGTTAAACCAAGCACCTGTTAGCAGAAAAGCATTAAAAAAAATCCTCCAGATACAAACAAAAAACAAAAACAAAAAAACCCAACCCAAAAACAATGCCAACAAATCAAAATTATTTAAAAGAACAGAAGTCAATGCAGATAAGATTGTTGATGCTCTGTGGGCGAATGAACACAGGCTTGTCTTTCCAAGTGCAGGAATGAGGCTCATTGACCCATTGTGAGATCCTAGAACAGTTTGTTTGCAGCCCAGAACAGTGGATGGAACTGATGCACTCAAGGACAAAGGCAAAGCTGCATTGCTATTCTCTTAACAAATCTTCGGAAAGTGTCAGCCATGATAGGTACTCACCCAGTCGTCTGTGTGTATTATTTATTTCCTTACACCCACAATTCCGCTTTCCTTTCATAATGGAACCCAGGCTGCATTCATAAGGCAGCCTTTTCCATTTCGTCGGCGTTTCCCTGACGCTTTGTTTCCGCTTTATATTTGAGCTTCCACGTGGCAATAAAACAAACCTCTGGGATGCTAATTTAGCTGTGGCTCCTGCATTGCAAGGGGTTGGACTAAATGACCCATCCGATTCTACAATTCTATGATTATGAAATATAGCGCTCATTTTCACGTTATTTGGTACCCTTTCGCAGGCCCCTGAAGCTGGAAAATCATGGGGGTACAGTGACAAAATTTGGGTATACAGTTCTTTCCTAAAGAACTAAACTAAAGCACCAATCCCCATGTCTGAATGCACGTCCAGTTTGACATGCATGTAGCTCTCCAGGCACTGATGAGACTCAAACCAGCTGATGTTCAGCAAAGTGGTAGCTTCACACATCTTCAGAAATTCCCCTGCATATCTCACTGTAACACTCCGGTCAACCAGTGGGTGGAGGTGCATGTTCCAGAAAAGATGGGGACCGTTCTCTGGGCAGCCAAGAGACAGAGGAAGCTAGTTGCCTTATTCTGATAGAAGGCCATTGACCCATAGAGTATTGTCTGGACCAGGAATGGGGAACTTGTGGCTCTGCAGATGTTATTGGACTCCCATCTTCCACCTCATCTCTATCCGTTGGCTACGCTGACTGGGCCTGGTGGAAGCTGGAGCCCCACAAGAGCCACAGTTTCCACATCCCTGATCTGTACTCTACACCATTTCGGACAGGAAATGCCAAGGGTTGAACCTGGGAGCTTCGGTTTGGAAGCCATGTGCTTTTACTGCTGAGCGATGGTCTGTAAAATGCGGAGATGTATATATATGACCTGAAAACAGAGACTATGTATGTACTTTTGTAACCCAAGAAAATCTTTTATTTTAAAAAACAAAACAACATTTTTAAAAAAACGCTGAGATGCGATAGCGAATGGCCAGTTCCTTCTCATAACTGTTGGGTTCAGAAAGTATAAACACACACACACACACACACACACACACACACACACATATATATATATATATATATATATAAAAGAGAGAGAGTTGATGGCCCACACTCCAGCACTCTGGTCTTATACTCTTTCATTTCTGATTAGGAATCCTCTTACCACTGCTATTTCCTTTACTTAGAAACCCAGTTCAAATTTCCACAGTTATCCTTAGGAAGGAGCTATGTGTCCTCAGTTTTAAGTTCCCCCAAAGCACGTGCATACAAATCTCTCTCCCTCTCCACTTCCCTCTGGAGCCATCTCAAGCAAGAATGCAGCCCTAAACATTGTTATTAAAATCACTTTCATTATTAATTGCCATAGTTTATATTCCACTTTTCTTTCAGAGATATTAAAGATTATGAACAAGAAAAAGCTTATTTTTAAATCATCATCATCATCATTTGTTAGAATCCACGGGCAAGATGAATCTGAGAACAAGAATTAACCTCAGGAAAGAAGAGGAAAAGCAAAAGCTGCAGAAACACCAGCTGTCAATCAGGAGGCAAAGTCTTATTTATTATTATTATAGCAAAGTAATAATAATGAATAAATAAAAAGAAAAATGTGCACACCCCCCAAAGGCCAATCCACTGTAACTATCCAACCACCCAAAATTTCAACACCTCTTGCGATGGTTTGACCCCTTTCCGTTTTAACAATACAATTTCTACAAATACCTTCCATATCTCCTCAAAATCATTTCTCCTCAATATTCCCCATCAAAGAATCCCCGCACTGAATTGAATTGCATTCTATTCCAGAGGAGACCTTCCTTCAGCCTGGAATGGGATTCTCTACCACAGGAGGCAGTGATGGCCAGCAATTTGGGATTGGGCAAATTTGTGGACCAAAGAGGATTGAACAAATTCATGGAGAAGATAGCTCTCAGCCAGGGTGTTCTACCTCCATGGCTGGAGGCAACATGCTTTTGAAACCCATTTGCTTGAAACTACAGGAAGGGAGAGCGCAGTTGTGCTCAGATCCTGCTTGTGGCCTTCCTACAGGCAGCTGGTTGGGAAATTTGACAACAGGATGCTGGACTAGATGGGCCACCGGCTTGATCCAGCAAGCTCTTCCTATGTTCTCATGAGCAAAAAAGATGGAGGTTAGCAAAGACTGCACAGAGGTGCAGGTTTCAGCGTTTAGCAGCGAAACCTGCTGCACACCTGCCCACATTATGCTCGGCTTGCGTCTGGGCTATTGTATTGTCACCTTGGATAAACGTTTTTAAAATGTGCCGTGTTTACGAGGGGAAGGGGAGGGGGAAATTCCCCTCCCCAAACAAAGAAAAGCCAACATTTTAAAAGAAGCAGCTTATCCATATGCAAATGTTTTGCGATTACTCCATAGAAAAGCTGTGTCCTAGTTTTTGAAATATATATTTCACTTTATGTCGCACACAGCTGGGTTTATATTGGCACTTGTGCTAATATGCAAAATACAAGTCTCTTGCAATTCAGAAATGACTCTCTTTATGAAATGCCAGGAGGGCACCTGCTTTCTTTTGAAGGCTCGATCGTGCCAAACGTTGAGCAGCCATTTGTGGCCAACTTCCAGCTCTGACCACATAGCTTTAGCGGCGGTGCGCCAGCTCGAGACCAAAGAGTGTTTACTTCCATTGGGGTGGCCTGGTCAAAAAGTTCCACGCATTCCGCGGGAAGACTTCGATAATTAGACGTGGCGTATTGAAGAGAGAAGGGTGTCAGAGTTGATTGTGTGGGAGTAATTACAGAGAAGCGCCAATGCGCCTCTCGCACGCATGCACACACAGTGTCCCCATCAGCTGGATGAGCGGGAGCCTCATCTACAAAACGCAAAATAGTCCTCACAGACAGCGTGTCAAGCAATTTCTGCAGGCCACTCCAGATCAAGACAGACCACAAGATTCGCTTTTATTTCTAGACGGAGTAGGAAGATTCCCCCATAGGCCACCATTTTGCCTACACTGAGCATAGACTCTCCAGGATTTCTGGCAATACCCGGAGACACCAGAGATTGAACCAAGGACCTTCTGGATGCAAAGCAGGTGATCTGCTCTTACAGGAGGAGCTACAACCCTCCTCCTGTCCCTTGGCTGCACTTTGGGATCCTTCTTAGTACTCATTCTCAGCTTTCAGAAGTGAAGAGCGATGCCCCCTCATTGCCCGGAAAGTGAATGCTGCTATATCCCTATGAAGCACTCACACACCGTCCAACTTTTGGAAACCACAAACTGGGAAGTGTGTTTTCTGACACACGCTCCCGAGTAAGTCATGGGATCCACGTCTCGCTCCCCCCACCCCCCCACCCCCCCAAAAGCTTTCTTTTGAAACAAAGAGAGCAGCACGACATTGCCGCACCCAAAATGGCCACCACAATCTCCCATGAAAAACCAGGATGTCCCATTTTCCCCGGGGCACTTGGCAGGTATGCACTCACTCTGCCTAGACCTATGTTGCTCATTAACGCAACAGCCTGTGGAATCAGACCAATGGCCCATCTGGTCCAGCATTCTGCTCTCACGGTTTTGTTTCGTTTAATAATAATTTTTATTAGTTTATCAGTCCTGAATCTTCCAACATCCGGCCTCATTGGATATCCATGGGCTCTAGAGTTATGAGGGAGAAAATCTCTTATCTATCTGCTTTCTCCATGCATACTTTTTTATAAACTTCCATTGTGTCTGCTCTTGTTCACCTTTTCTCTATAGTAAAAAGTCCCAAATTCTGCACTCTTTCCTCACTGGGGAGTTGGGCAACTACTCTGTGACACCCCCCCCCAAATGTGGTCAGACTACAACTCCCACCACCCCTTTACCATTGGCCCATGCTAGCAGGGGCTGATGGGAGTTGGAGTCCGGCAACATCTGGAGGGTCACAGATTTCTATTTTATTCTTGTATTCTGAAAACACCAGGTTTGCCCAGAATCTGTTGGGTAGAGGTGATGTGGTTCTGGATACATACAGTAAATGTGAGGATAGGAATTAGTATATATGATCTGATAAAACACCCGGACTTTTGAGTGCCTGGTGCACCCATGACAGCTAGAAACTGGATAATGATGATCACCTTAGGCTTGGAACTGTTTTGCAGAACACCTGGGGAATGCCACATCTCTCACTTCAAAACCCACTTTTATTTGTGAAATCTTTTGCTCAGTCTCCGAATTCTATTGTAACTCAGCCTGTGCAAAGGCTAAGCTCGTGTAACAGGGGGGGAAAACCCTCCACATTGCTTCCCTGCTTGCTCCTGCCTCCTTTCCCCTCCACTTCTTCCGTTATTTCCCTGGTGTTGTGTTTTAGATTGTAAGCTCCTAGGGGGCGGGGCCCTGTCCACTTTTACACTGTGAAGTGCACGGTGATCATGCAACCACAGTATCAGGAAGCCGAATTCCACGTTACCCCTGACTTTCTGCATGCACAGAGCCCTCCTCATTCATATGCATGGAGAGATAAACTAGCAACTTTCAAGAATCCGGGGAGAAGGGAGGGAAAGAGGGAAGGAAGCGAAAGAATTAGGGATTCCACGTCCATTTCGGTGCACTTTCCAGCCCTGCCGCCGACTCCCTGGGTGACCTTGGTCAAATTGCAACCTCTTGTATCTTCCTTTACCCATCTAATATGCATCTAACTCCAATGGTCCAATATTTGTTTAGCTCCTGGGGCTGTTGTGAAGCTTAATTAATGTTTGCCGAAAGCTTTGAGATCAGATGATGGAAGGTGCTTATATAAAGTTCAAAATATGACAAAGACAATGGAGGGGTTTGTGTATGTGTACCAGTGTGAGGGCGGGCGAGCAGGAATGGCGAAGTGCCAGAACAGTTGCTTGGACAAAACCGCTGCTCATATCAGGGTTGTCCATATTTTGCCACCTAGTTTTATCAGTAAAACATATACAAAGTTGTTTAAATATAGACTCATACATATTCAGCTGTGTACAGAACCAGGCGTTTATAGATTTTGGGACAGGAAGATACGGGAAGAAGCTGGGGAAAGGCAGATACTGGACCTCAGAGCGCCTCGCCATAAATAAAAACCCACCTTCTGTAGTCGCCGTATGTTGCTGAGGACAAACCTACAGTTGCAAATGCCAGCAAATATGTAAACTGTTAAGGAGGGAAATGAGGTTCCAAAGAGTTAATGGCAACAGACTGAATCTTCATTGCTTGATCTCTTTTCTTCTTTAGCAGAAACTTGGGAAAGACTGGTATGTCAGGAACATCCAAAGAAGAACTTCGTAAAAGGTAGCAAAAATGTAAGTATGTATTACAATGCCCTGGCATATGCATCTTTGAAAATTCACGACTTACTTCAGTGGTGAGGGACCTGTTCATTTCCAGATGTTGTAGACTCCCATCAACCCTGACCATTGGGCATGCTGGCTGGAGATGCACTGCATTGGCTGCCCAATTCAAAGTGCTGGTTTTGATCTATAAAGCCTTAAACAAACAGCTCAGGGCTGCAATACTTCAAGGACTGCCTCTCCCCATATGAACTTACCAGATCTCTTGTGATCATCTTCTAAGGGCCTTCTTCACATGCCTCCTCCACGAGAGGTCCAGAGAGTGGCAACACAAGAAAGGGCCTTTTCTGCAGTGGCTCCCCATTTGTGAAATGCTCTCTCCAATGAGGTTCAGCTGGCACCTTCATTATACATCTTTAGGCGCCAGGCAAAAATGTTCCTCTTCAATCAGGTCTTTGGCTGATTTAATATTCTATACCCTTTAAAATGTGTTTCTGGGAGGGGTGCAGAGGCTTATTGATTTGTTTTGACCATTTTTATTGTGCATTTTGTGTTTTTATTTTTTATTCTTATGCTGTGAACCACCCTAAGATCTACAGATGAAGGGCAGTAAAGAAATTTAATAAATGCTAATCTTCTCCGAATTGTTCCAATTTTTAGTATATGCGCTGTCGAAACAAGCACTACAAATGTAATACCCAGGAATCTTTCGCCCAATGTGGTCTCGAACCTGCAACCCTGAGATTAATTTAACAGTCCCATGCTCTCCTGGACTGAGCTATATCCCTGTTCTTTCAAATCAGGGGTGGCCCTCCCTGTTGCTGGACTCCCAACTCCCATCAGTCCCCTTGTAGCTCAAATCATCTGGTGAGTCACAGGTTAACCACCCCTGATTTAAACCCATTAGCTACTTGGAGGGATTTTTGGCTGCAGGCGTTTTCAAAAACGAGCAAAATTCCCCCCACAATATAAATCAGTCAAGACGAAAAATGTTTTTGTTTTAGATGTTGCACATCTCAAGAGTATGCACTCTGTCAGAAGGAAGTCCTTCTCTTATGCAGAAGGCAGGATGCCTTCAAGGTGGCTGCCACTGATGTAATTTGCAAATGTATTTAGAAACGCAACAATTTAAATCTGCTTCTTGAATTGGAAAGCTAGCCTGAGTTTCTCAAAAGGTTTTTTTTTTGGGGGGGGGTTAACCCTTATAGATCTCCTATGAAAAAAACAACAAAAGGTATTTTTTAAAGCTGTTTCCAAGTGTCTTCTCCAATAGTCCGGAATAGTCTTTTGACCTCTCCCCTTCCACCAGCCCTTTAATATCTATTTGCAAGGTGTACTTGGTGTAAAGTTCCACATCTTTACCATTCCTTAATTTTTCACTTTCCTAATTATAGCTAAAAACCTCTTCTCCCGGTACAAGTTCTTTCATTTTTTTAAACAGCAATTTGCTAGATGTTATGTCTCCACAGACTAATTAATGCGCAGCTTTTGCATCCATCACAAAACAATTTTACTTGAATCCAGCTTCTTCTCACTTTGCCTTTAAAGTTCATTTTGTTATATATTTATTGAAACAAGACAGGGAATTCCTAATGTACTTAAAAGGAAATTAAAATCATTTCCCTGTAGTATCGAATACTTGGATAATATGATGCACGGATAGAAAAAGGAAAGCAGCCAGCTCTGCCACGACCTAACCTTCATCTAAGTGTGAGCACCAAACATGGCGGAATTTAGTATCAACAAACTGACATGCCTAAACTTCATTTAAAAGTCATTAAGGGTTTAAATATCAACCAAAACAGATGGGACATCCAGCAGTGGTTCACTGTGTTATCTTTTTATAACAAGGCATAGACTCTGAAGTTTGATATCAAAGTTGGCACTATTCTTTTGGTGATGATAGTGACAGATGTTTGATGCGTATAGATTTCAAATACTAGTTTGAACCTTCTCAAATTGCATCTGCTTCAATCAACAAACTTGTGATAATGTTGTTTCTGCTGAATACCAAACTAATGCTTTAAAGATGATTAAAGCAAAACTAAAATAATTGTTAATAGAGGAGGTATTCTATAACAGGAAGAACAGAGTGACTTTAAATCTTTGAATAATTTGCCTGATTTGGTAAGAAAGCCAAGAAAGAAGCATGCTGCAAGGTGATTCAGTTTTTGGAGATTTTTACACATATAAACTCTCCAAATGCACACTTAAAGAGAGGTATGTGTTTTAAAATATATACACCCAGTGTAAAAGATGGGATGTGCAAATGGTACTAGTCAGAAGTAAATGAAAATGCACTGGAACTTGGTAGTTCCCCTACATAAATATATTTATAATCAAAATTGAATCAGATACAAACTACAGGTGGTGCTTTCTTTTGCAACTGTGTTCATAGGTTTCTCAAGGCGATCTCAACTCCCATTCACCCAGCTTTCAGAGACACTCTCGTGTAGCTTCTGATGCTGCACAAAGGAGGGCAACTGGGTTCTGTGCAGCTTTTATAAACTGACCCAAGAATGGCCCGCTAATTTCAGGTGCAACCATATAGTTGATGGGATATTTCAATGAAATACTGTTTGAGGCTTACATTAACACAGCTTGTTACTTAAAGTGATTGCACAACAATTTTTAAAAGAGAGAGAGAGATCACCTGTTTTATTCTGGCCTAGAGGCCAATGGGCAATTTAAGTTAAGTGAGGCACTGTTTGTAGCAGTTCTTTGTTATCACTTTGAGTTTTAAACCACTGAAACCAAAGAAAACACTGCCATCTGCTGGTAATAAAGCAATTAACAATGCTTCTCCCACAGAGATACGTACTTAACATTACTGATTGGTTCAAATACAAAAAAAGAAGAAAGCTTCTTCAAGCTTAAAATTAAATCCCCCCCTTTCAATTGTTTGTATTCATGTGCTTCCCCCCTACTCTACCATGCAAGGTTAAGTTGGACACTATGTGATAATATGTAATAAGTACCCTATTGTTTGTCTTTTGAAAAACAAAGTAGGCCGGAAAATAGCAATTTACTCCCCCCCCCCTTTTAAACAGACTCAAACTGAGCACACTGTTAATTGATGGTTTTAAAACTGGCTTCTATTTACTGAATACTTTTCTCGGCATCGTTCTTTTCACATAGTTTTCCAACTAGCAAGAGACAATTAAGTCAATTTTACCATTTTGAGACACCACTATTTTACACGTTTCGAAAGAAACCAAGCCACGGTGGGATTGTGCTGTTTTTTTTATTGTTTTCCATGGAGAAATACATCATCTGTTTACAAAATAGCTCTTGAAAAATACAAGGAGTACAGATACTATAAAACAAAGCAACTCCAGTCATGAGACACCTACGTACATCATGCGAAAGCAACAGTCTGATCTCCAGGTTATGAAAACTAGAATTAAAAAGTCACTATACAGAAAAGATTCCAAGTTCCCAGCTTGGCAAAACTTGGGTGCAGATACATGAAACGTTTAATAAAATGAAAAAAAAAAATTCCTCATGTGTAAACAAAAACGAGACTAAATTTGTGCCTGGCAAGTTCGATCTAAACTCCATAGCTACACAAAATACACAGACAGTTTGTACACTTCAACTGTTAGTTAAACCTTTTGGACTGGGTCCCAGGGGAGAGGGAGGGTGCAAGGTAATATTACGGGAGCGAAGGTTGGGTCACAGGAGGCTGTACAGGGCGAGGGCAAGTATTTTGTATACTAGGCATCGTAGACAAAAGGGCAGAAAATAAAATATTGGTTACTGCACAACTGGGGAGGTCGGGAGAATAAGATGCAATCTCTTGGCTTTGGAAAATTAACTTATGGGGGGGGGAAGGGGAAGAGCAAGTAATTTTACTTTAACATGGAAATGCACATGTAGGAGGATTGAGCACAATGCAGGGAAGGAAGTCATTAAACATGCTGATCAGAAAATATGGGAAGAGCAATTTAACCATCCCCACTTAATTTTGATTGAATCAAAAGTTATATATAGCTTGTTATCTCCATCTGATAATCACTGGCATTCCTCACTTTCTGCTTGCTTAAGTCACGTGAGATTTTCATACCTTTTTAAACAAAGTTGCTGCTAGTCATTTTTATAGCTCTACAGAACAAAACGAAGACAACTGGGCAAGGAGAGCTTATCAGGTTTTCAAGTGCCTGCTAGAATTGTGATTTAAAAGAAAACGCTCAGAATGTAAAAACTGCTTTCAGGTGAACTATCTAAAAATAAAATAAACTTAAAATCCTATAGGTAAGAAAGATCTGCCTTCACATATATATATATATTTAAAATTTGAGATGTTTGTAATGCAGACAAGACTTTTATGGAGTGTACAAAACTCTTATATTTAGTGATGAAAAGGCCATCAAGACAGAGTTAAATACGTCACAGGCACACTTTATTTACTCCATTTCAGTCATGGGGCGGGGGGGACGGGGATGTGGCACTCGTGCCTGAAGGGCCACAGAGTTATAGAGCTTTTGTAACTACCATCACGACCAGTTAAAAGAAATACCAGCATTTGATGGATGACATTAGTCCAAATTTATGCATACAAACTGAAACACAAGTTAAATGCAAAAGCTTTTCTCCCCCCCACCCCCTAAGAAATATGATGACAGGTACAGGAAGGGAATAGGAGGGGATCTGATTAGCTGAATGAAAAATTATTTGCTTTTTGATAGCTGATTTGTATGCACCATAAAATAATCCTACAAATAAAAAATAGACCACTTCTTAATCAAGCCCCACCAAATACCCAGTACTTGTTTTCTCAAACTTATAACCTCAAAATTTGACATTTTCTTTTAAAGTTTTACTCTGGGTAAACAGAGCTAGATACAGCGCATACTTCAGTACACAATGTATCAGATCATTCTCTAATTTGAAGGTTGCAGATATTGAAGAATATCTTCAATAAAAAATAAAAAAAACTATCAAGCTGAAACGCTAAAATTAGTCATATTTCAATAAAAAAGTACATAAAAGTGCATTTTAAGGGATTCTTTTGCCAGTTTAAGCTCTATTTTTGTGTGTGTGTGTGTGTGTGTTCCAAACAATGCAACAACATAAATCCAATTGGTGTCAAATATGGCTAGAAATAGTATTCCCATTCCTTTTGAAAGGCAGTAATCCTTTGAAGTATTCAATGTAACTGTTGCTAACACATTTAATAGTACTCCTGACTTCACATACTAACCTGGACTTCCAGATCAAGTGATTATAGCCCAGCAAGGGAAGTGCAGAAAACACACCTAAATCCATCTGTGTTCACTTTCTCGTCTTGCACTCTCTGTTCTCCATTTCAGCATTTAGAAGACAATAGGTTGAATTGGCAGATACTGTTTATGGACCCCTGAGGTTGGTTTTATCGATTCAATCTTAGTTTTATTGAATTTTTGATAACCGGAATAGGGTTTGCAGGGAGAGCAGGAATATCTGAAAGGTCTGTACTGGGCATTTTCTGATGGAGTGGAAAAGTGAGAAAAAAGTGTTAGGACTCATAATTTCAAGCACAAATGGAATTAGGAACATGTCCAACAATGCCAAGTGTGTTGCATTATTAAATTCTCCCACTACCATAATGGTTTCAGTCACGCAATATACCCAACCTCTTTATTTTGGCCTTGTAGGTAATAAAAATAAGGAGGATTACATAAAATTTACATAAGTCAATGTCTGGGTCCTAAACTCGTGGTCCTTCACCCTTCCTCTCTTTGCCATTTGGGTTGGCAGGGGATCCTGGCACAATGAGAAATGCAGTCGATCTACCCTTCTGCTAGGATGTCTACAAAGGCATGGGACGTCAACTGACATGCTATGGGGAATGCATGAATGCTTGCAGGTGGAGTCATAGAGCTGTAGGGTTGGAAGAGACCATGAGGGTCACCTAGTCAAATCCCCTGCAACACAGGAATCTTCTGCTTGAACTCATGACCCTGAGATTAAGAGTCTCGTGCTCTACCAACTGAGCTATCCAGGAGGATAGCAAACAACAGCTTCTCGTCCGTGGCTGTGTGGAACAGGTCTCTGGACCACTTGTAGTATCCCCAAAACTCTACCTATCATAGAGTTATTGATGCCTTGTGCGATTTATTACTATGAAACGAAACTTGAGTACCTGAGGAGCTTGCAGTGATACTGTTGTCTGAAGGGTTTCGGGTTGAGAGGCCATCTCTGAATCTGTATCAAGTGCTTCCTGAAAAGGCAGAAACAAAAATGGTATGAGCTGGATCCAACCTAACTTCAGCACCAGGCATTGAAGAGTTGATGCTGTAGCACAGCTGGTAGCACACAAGCTTAATTATCACACAGTATAATAATAACAGTGTTGGCGCAGCATCTTCCACAAGTTGCTCTCCTTCATTAGAGGCTTTTAAGCAGAAGTTGGAGGGCCATCTATCATGGCTTTTTTATTTCAGATTCCTGCATGGCAGGTGGTTGGACTACATGACCCTAGGGGTACCTTCCAACTCTTACGATTCTATTATTATTCACTTAAAATGCAGAGCATGCTCAAATCTAAGTTTACCACTTACTGCTGTGGTAACGTATTTTACTCCGTGTCCTGTTTATACACTGCTATTTCACCCTGTTTAATCTGCAGGGCGAAGGGGGAAACAGTGATTTTCTCATATTCCCTGGCATTGTGTGTGGGGAGGATGGTGCCTTTGAAAAAGGGCAATGCAGTGGTATCTCGGGTTACAAACACTTCGGGTTACAGACTCCGTTAAACCAGAGTTAAGAACTTTGCCCCAGGATCAGAACAGAAATTGTGCGCTGGCAGCGGGAGACCCCATTAGCTGAAGTGGTAGCGCAGGTTAAGAACGGTTTCAGGTTAAGAACGGACCTCCGGAACGAATTAAGTTTGTAATATGAGCTATTAATGCCAAGGAGGATAGAAATAGTTACACACTATTCCTGAGATTTTCCATACCACCTATTTTAAGCATTATGGGGGTAAGTACTGTAAACTCCTGCCTCTTAGAGGTCTTCCAGGGTTAGGTTCAGCAATCTATTGCTGGCCAAGTGCAAAACAACAGGCAAATATTCAGCAGTAAAATGTCAGTATCTACACAACATGGGTGCTCCAAACAATCAAAAGAGTCTCGTTGCATCTTAACGACCAACAAATTTATCATGGCACAAGATTTCACGTTGACAGATGCATGAAGTGAAATCTTAAGTTGGCAGGTATATAAAGAAGAAAATTGTATGGTGGGAGTTGGGATGACAAAAATAATTACAGCTTAAATTTATATTAAACAGGCACACCTTTAACAGCATAAGATTGGTGATAATTGCTGAGATGACTGTATTAATACCTGGAGGGGGCAGGGAACCATTTGCAAGAAACAGTCAGAGATAGCACAGGAACCATTGCATTGGTCAGCTAATTAACACATGTAATGTGATAAAAATCTTTTGTCTCAATTTAACCTAGAAGTGATGCCACTTAAGTGATCGATGAATTGTAATTCTGTTGTTGCATTTGATTAGCTATAGCGGACTGGATGGATCTTTGACCTCATCTAGCAGGTATCTTTTGTTCTTAATATGCTGAAGCTGTCAGAAATGGAAAATGCTAATTTTTAGCTGCTGTTTTCAAAGTAAGCATGGATTTACCAATGCAATTTCAAGCCTGTTTTTTTTGCTCCCAAACCAATCTTTTTTCTCACTTATGGCTCTCTGCATTATGCGAAGTATCTCCACGAGGCACAAGAAAACAAAGTAACCCAAAAACTTGAATACACAAGCATCATGTTTCAGAAGCTGGGGGAATCAGAGTACAGTGGTACCTTGGTTTAAGAACAGCTTAGTTTATGAAAAACTTGGATTAAGAACGCTGCAAACCTGGAAGTAGGTGTCTTGGTTTGTGAACTTTGCCTTGGAAGCAGAAAATGTTCCGCTTCCTGCTGAGTGTAATTTGAGTCCACTTGCTGCTATGGGAAAGCACGCCTTGGTTGAAGAACGCTTTGGTTTAAGAACAGACTTCCGGAACATATTAAGTTTGTAAACCAAGGTACCACTGTACTACAGTTGTATGAGAAGTTTACCTTAGTTTCTGTTTTATCGTGATCACTCGTATCAAGACAGCTAGCATCTTCATTCACTTCCTCCTGTCACAAAACAGAACAAAAATTAACATCTTAAAAAGGACAGCAGGCCATGATGCAAGACTAACCTACATGGTTGGAATTAGAGGAATGTCAACTGAAGAGGATGAATGGGAGGCAACGTTCCTGTCCCCTCCTCCTGAGAAGCCTCTCCCAAGGCACAAGGATGTGGATTCTCCCAACACGTTGTGTGCAGATAACGCATACACCCCTCTCACTAACCCTGCTAACTCTGGAATCACCTAGGAATCTTCCACAGGATGTCTAAAATAGCTGGAAAAAGCAACTTGTAGTGAGAAGGCTGAACTGTGTTTTGCTTGCATTGCATGTTAATTGCTATGTTATTTTCACTTGTATTGAATTGTTCACAGAAATCTCATTGGCTGTCATAGGCAACCAATGAATTCACCTGAATTCACCACCTATTAAAAACGCTGCTCCCAGCACTGAGGAATTAATCCTATAGTTCTTGTACCACTTCTTGGCAGCATACACAAAAAACTCAAAATCAATAGTAAATAAAATTACCTCTTCAGTCTTTATTTTTTTGGGAGACTCTTCTTTATGAGGGGATGATGTCCTCTTCACACCTGCTACAGGGCTAGTTACTTTCGTTGCGGTGTTTCCTGAAGGTCTCTGTGGTTGGTTGACAAGACGGGTTGAAGAAACTACTCTAGAGATGGTAGGCTTTGGTGGTGGAGAGATGGCTGGCTGTGTGGCAGTTTGAGGAATGCTTTCACTTGAAGAACCTTGGGAAATACATTGTAATGATTACCATGAAATCAAATATTCAGCATGTAATCCCATGAGCAGGGCTGTACATTTAGAACTAAAAATAAATCAATCAAGAGTTTGGTGCCTAAGCAATCTAAGACCTACACTGAGGAATTTTGTGGCCTGGATAATTTTATCCAATTGTGCAAATCTCCATAGTTTTCATATTGTTTGTTATCTGTTACCCAAATTGCTATTTTATACAATTTATTCCAGCTTTCCAAATCATGTGGCTATGGGCCACCCTCAATCACTGATGAACTTATTCAACACACCTCTCTGGCACCTGATATTTCAACAAGCATTGCTCACACACTTTAAAACATATCTTTATGTCTCAAAAGGCTACCAGCTCTCTTTAAAAATGAAACAGAGTCCAGTTTCTCAGGAATCAACATTTTATACTTCTTTTGCACTCCCACAGAATCACAACATATGTACAGCTCTGCTCAAAGACATTTCAGTTTTCAAGGTCAAACTGCATTCAACATGAACATTAAATGGCTACTTGGTGGGGTGGAGGAATCAAGCATTTATGTAATAATACATCATACTACAAAACATGGGTTTCAGTACTTAATCTTGCCCTTGGGAAATCTGGTATTGCATTAAAAAAAAAGGTTCTAAGCCTTGTTACTGAGCTTTAAGCAATGACTGAAGGCTCAATGGTCATGAGTTTTGTCTTTCAGTGCTCAGAGCTCCACAGCAGGAAATACTGCCATCTGAAGGCATGCAATACATCAAATTTATAATTCACAGTATTTATGCTGAGTTTCAGATCTGGGGCTCCTTGGCAGAGCTCTCAATGCCATGCCAGAGAATTCCAAATATTGACGACCTGACATTATCAAAAGAGTAACTTTGCTTATGTTACTGTCTAGAGGAAAGACAACCATTGCATCACATTCCCTAGCATTAAGATACTGACCAGCACTGGACAGCTGGTTAAATAATGGATTATTATTCACATGTTTTATTACATGCACACTCTAGGGCAGGTTCATATTTTCTGTTTCCATACTGCCAAACTATTTTAGGGGTGGGGGACAAGGACAATAAAGCTGGAAAATAACTCTGATTATGTCAGAGGAACAATGCCACTTAGCTGCAGTGCGATCATTGTATAACCATATTGTGAAGAGCACAAATACCATTTTAAAAGATTCTGAATTTCCAAAAGTAATTCTGCTGTTTGCATTTTGGCTGCTTTATCAGCATGTAATTTCACAATACAAGTTGCAAAGTATATGACAATATTTGTACTACAAGTAAGTTTCTGCCAAGTGGCAAATCACCAACAATTTTAAAGAGAGAAAAAAATGACTTAATGGACAAACAACTTAGAAAGGTAGTATTTGCATAAAATTATTATGTTCCTACCCCCTGAGCTTTCACTGGAATTTGTTTGTGGCACAGTGACTTCAGAAGCCTGTATGTTGGTCACAGATGCTGCCGTCACAGCTGGAGGAGGACTGCTTCTGCTAAAATATTTTTTTTGAAAAAGCACAACATATTCATGAATTAAAGTAAGCCTACACAACTTGCAACTCACCAAGTCAAATAGTTCACCAGCACTTGATAAGCCTCCTGGATTTACTATCTCCCTAGGGGTGTACAAACAGGGTAGCTGAACCTGGCAAGCCAGAATACATGGCTGAGGGGCTGCATTCAGCTTGGTGGGCCACAATCTGTACGTGCTCAAATCACAATTATCAGCATATACGTTTCAATCCATCAGAAAGGATCAACATGGTGAAACGCCCTCATTGGCAATTCTGCACACAGTGTTAGAAGAGACTGTCCATCAATGATAGAAGACAAAACATAACAGGGAGAAATAATGCTTGCTTTTGTCTGAATAAAATACTACTCTAGCACCAGGAAGTTCTTGTAAAAGTACTATGCTTGTGATGGCTGAAACAGTAGCATGGGAAGAAGGAGCAATGATGCTTAATTAATACACCTAGAAAGTAGGGATGGATGCTCTACATAGGTGCAGAACCCCTATGTGGAAATGTGCCGAGACAAAGAAGAAAAACAAACCCAGCAAGCATTTGTTTCCTTTTACTTTGAGATAAATATGTGGTTTAGAGAATGTTGTCATCAGATAGCTGAATTCTTACCCCTGAGAGCTTCCAGAACTGTTCAATGGACTTGTCTTCATAGCACTAGTAGGAGAAGGCACAGATGTGCTGTTATCACTATCCATAGATAAGTCTAGGCTGCTGTCGTTCAGCGCTGTCAACTTGACCCCTTCTGTCGAATGCTGAAATCGGTGAGACCATAAATCACAAATGCTATTCAGGAGCAGTAAGAAACTCTACTGTGATTTGGCAGAAAGTTAGTGACATCCTATGTGGCCACCTGTCAGCAGGACAGACTTACGATGGTGCAACAGGAATCCCACCCCCCACCCCCAAAATCTGCCCTGGAAGTGGGAGATCCTCCAGGGCAGATTTGAGAAGGGGATGGGTGACAGAGAAAGAGAAGTCCGCTCATGCCATGCCGGTTATCTTTAATTCACTCTCTCCTATATATCAACACGGAAGCTTTGTACATGTGCAAATCCCTCTGCTCACTGAGAAGAGTAATGCCTGATGTGGGCTGTATTGTGCTTGAGTGAGGCATCTCTAACTGACACCACATCAGAAAATTCCCCATTATTTCCTAAAACTGACCTTTTTTGGGGGGGGTCAAAAAGTAAGCAACATTGCACAAACTGGATCGATCAGATGCTGCTTTCTTATCACTATGAGGAGCAGAAAAGACTGAGTGTCTTATTACAAAGTTGAGATTGCTTCATAAGCAACATTTGAACAGGGACATAGATGCTTCTGTACACCTAACTTTGCAGTAGGTCAGTGATCCCTCCTCTTTGTCTTTTCTTATGCAATGCCCATCACTGGACTTTATGTGAAAGGGTATTCCAGATGAGCTGGTACTTAAAAAGGGACCCCTGACCATTAGGTCCAGTCGTATCCGACTCTGGGGTTGCGGCGCTCATCTCACGTTACTGGCCGAGGGAGCCGGCATACAGCCTCCAGGTCATGTGGCCAGCATGACAAAGCCGCTTTGGCGAACCAGAGCAGCACACGGAAATGCCATTTACCTTCCCGCCGGAGCAGTACCTATTTATCTACTTGCACTTTGACATGCTTTCAAACTGCTAGGTGGGCAGGAGCTGGGACCGAACAACGGGAGCTCACCCCGTCGTGGGGATTCGAACCGCCAACCTTCTGATCAGCAAGCCCTAGGCTCTGTGGTTTAACCCACACCTTACCCACTGTTAAAAAATGAGCAAGTTTCACTAACTTGAAATGCTTCAGGAATTCTGAGCAGTTACCACCCAAACTACAAGTCAAAGATAATCCCAGAATCATGTCAGAGAAGACAAGAAGGGTAGGTTGCCTACAGAGAATTTGGGCATCCTGTAATTATGACTACAAATATTTTATGACAAGTTAGTATCATCAGAAATCTGGGATGCTAGAATATGCTTGTATTAAGAGTATACACACATATATTTGCCAGTTCATTTGAAGCTTTACCTTTTTCTTTTTCTGAAGCACATGACTAGGTAGCAATTGATGAAGTTGCTTCCTTTTAACATGCATTGCAGCAATTTTCATATCCATCTCAAACATCTTGCTGTTTATTGCTTGCCTATAAACTACATAACGAGAAGACCATTAAGATGTTTTACATTTGGAGAAAGCCCATTACTTGCCCTGAAAGAAATTTGCATTCCTGAGAATTCTGCTTTTGGAATGAAAAATGGTACTTTCTTCAATCCTGAGAAAAAGGAATATGCAGTGTCGCATCATCATGCCAAATGCCTTTCTCCTAACTTTTCAAAAGGCATTATGTGATTATGAGTATTTTTGCCTCGAAGTTTCTCCCAAGGTGTCAGATGGAAAGAGTTGTTACATCTTGTATAGCACCTCCTCTTGGCTGTAGGCAGGGTCACACTACTCAGACGCTAAGGGACGGGGTTATCCACCTTCCCAGACTGACCTCACATGGCTAGCAAGTTAACAGGGTTTTGCTGCAGCTCATAGTTCAGGCTCAAAAAGCTGCACCTACCCAATCACAACTGGGGGTACAGAGATAATAACCAAGGTTGTGTAAGTAATTATGCAGAAAAGTTGCATGAAGCCTCTCTTCCTTCTCGCCTTCTTTAAACTTCAACACTGCTACCAGCAATGTGGTTGCTCCTGTAAATCTTTTTTCCTCTCTTAGCACCACCAAGTCACAGGACACATTGCAACTCCCTCTACTCTTTCTAAGCCCCCTCTCTGGTCCCCCCAAAATCTGGTTCTGAATATCATCTGAAATTCTCTGCAGCAGCATTTCACTAGGGCTTTATGCGAAACATAATAATCATATGTACGCCTTTAAATAAACACATTTTTTTCCTGCAAAAATTATGGGCCTGATCCAACAACTTAGCAAGGCAGTGCAAAGAAGAAAATTCCCAAAGAGCTGCTCTTAGCCACTTTGCTACTCCCTGCCAGACCTTTTTACTGCCACACTAAGCCAAGGTTTGGCTTGGCATGTTGTCTGAATTTGGTCTTGTGGTTACAATCTCTCCTCACTAACCACAAGCTGTAGCCAAGAACAAACCATGGCTTAGTTTGGCAGCTATAAGGACTGTGGGGGAGCTGCAAACTCCTTTTGGGGAATTCGTATGTTTGCAGTGTGAACTGGCACTGGAAGTGGGAGTTGGTATTAACAGCAAGATGAGAGACAGGTGTTCCACTATGAAAACATGACACCTTCCTATAACTTCAATGCAATATGGAAGTTGGAAAGAAGTAAGTTCAGTGTCAGTGAACCTTAACACAGTGTAGCGTAAGAATGGAAATTCCTGTACTGCCTTGCTATGATAAACAATGCTTCAGAAGTGGAATCTCTCTCAAGAGAAGCCTGAACTTTAAAGCTCTTTCTACCCAGGATGCCTCTTTATTGTCTTTTTTTGCTTCACAATTCTCCATTTCTATCTTTTAAAGAAAAGCTTCTTCGCAAGTTAACACTTTTTTGCAATGTTATAAAAAGTGGAGAGCATTCTGTCTTTTCAGCCCTCACTAACTACCACCATCACGATCACAGATAACCAACAAGTTTTAATATTGCTAAGTGACTATTCTGCATGTTATGATTCAGATGGGATACAGACAACTGGTCCACTGTGGAAGTTGCAGCACAGGGCGAGACCAACTTTGCTACAATGGTTACCACTGGCCCTGGTCACAGGATCAGACTATTTATACCAACAAATGTTGAAATAATTGTTATGAAGGAAAATATTTTGCTAGCAGTTGTCAATAACTGCAAGGACATCTGTGATCCAAGGCAAATCACAATTGACTTTGCTGTCATATTTTTAGAGATAGAACGATTTACACGAGTGAGTCAAGCTTACCAGTGTCAGTAAAAGACTGAATGTCATATGTAAGATCAACACTCAGATTTTCAGAGTTCTCAGTTTTCTTAAACACTAACCCAATCACCCACATTGTACGAAACTCTTCCCTGCAAAATAAAAATAAAAACCACCATCACAAATGAAAACAGCAGAAAATTCTAAAAATACACCTTCCAGTAACCAACCATTTCCAACTAGTATTAATTAATTACTGCTACTCTTCAGCAGCCAACCACAGAAAATTCATATTGGATGCTATAAAACAGTCACAAAAAACCTAAATAACTTGAGAAACATCATGGTTTTAAGAATATTTCACTTTAAATCATAATCTAATAATCTAATTCAGATTTACAAAAGAGAATCTGCTAAATGTCACTTTCAATAGAAGGCCAAGTCTGAGTTCTAGATCCACATTAGAATTCCAGCTCATTTGTGTGATTTTCTACAATGTGATGCAAAAAAAAACCCCCACATTTATTTTTACCTTTCAGATGCATAAACTGCACCACTGATTTTTGGTCTTAAGTAATTTGCAACAAGCAACACCTCTCCAAAAGTAGATACACAACAGCATTTGTCTGTTTTGACGACAATCAAGTTTTCAGCTGGGACTGTCTGGTGCCTGATCTATAACAGTAAGGCAGATCCAGAGGTGCCCTTCTGCAAACAAGGCCTAGAAAGTTTAGTTTACCATTATGTGCAAATGTGGCCAGTGTCTTCACGCTAGCTCTTGTGCAACAGTTCATGGAACAGCACAACTGTTATATATATTTTCCTGCTAGTACATTTCTGGATCTAAACCAGCACTTGTAACACAGTAGAGGTAGTTTAAACAACATATTGTTTAACACACTCAGCATCAATCTTTCTATTGGTTTCTATTTCCTGTATGTATTGACAAAGAACAAGAGAGTTCCTCTTCTGAATGACGTTTTTATATTAGAAAGAAGTGTAAATCTTGTTAAAGCATCTGACAACACTAACAGGTAAACTTGATTCCCACCCCTTCACTTTCAGTAAGAAGTTTCTGCCAACAGTCTTATTAAGGAGCCTTACTTGTCAGGATTTTCCTTGGGTGCCGGGAATGACTGAGGATTTACATGAGCCAGTGTGATGAATTCATTCTTCTCCAAGCTTCCAACCAAAATACGGATTTTTGACTCTACCAAGCCAACCCTGAATAAAAATAAACTTGTTAATACTGAATACTGCAAATAAAGATACTCGTTTTCTAGTTGAGAAAAAGAAGCTCCAATTCAACTAGTACTGGAACACACACAAAAACTGGAAGGTAAGCACAAATGTAATGCAATAATTTTTACTATGTGTGCTATGGGTCAGTACCCAGAGATGCCATGAACAGAGTTCCATTCACAACTCAAGGAGGTTGAGGTAACCCTTCAAACAGTGTGGGAGGTGGCAAAAAGGATGTAGGGGGAATGGGCAAATGCTTCTTTCTCCTTCTGTCAAAAGGATCAAAAGTCCTTCTGTAAACTTTTGTCTTTTTTGCTTTTATACTCCTAAATAAAACTTTCCACCTACAATTTGTTTCTGGATTTTGACCCCCGCCCCACTGCTGGCCATCCCATTAATATTAAACATCTTGGAATGCAGAACTGAGACCTCTCAGAATAACCCCAAAAGTGCTCTTAAAAACTGAATGAACTGCTTATATTAGAAAGAAAAGGGGGTGAAATGCTGCAACATAGACTCTTCCCCATAATCCTAATACTACAATACTATACATAGGTATCTAGGTATCTGAAGAAGTGTGCATGCACACGAAAGCTCATACCAAGAACAAACTCAGTTGGTCTCTAAGGTGCTACTGGAAAGAATTTTCTATTTTGTTTCGACTATGGCAGACCAACACGGCTACCCACCTGTAACTAGGTATCTAGGAGTTAACTCAAGGTTATAGGGATTGAGCTCTCTGTGTCCCTTAATTTTAAGGAAGCCTGTGCAGTAGCAGCAGGTTCAACAATGGCTTAGCAAAGGCTGTAAACTATAACACAGCTTTTGCATTTCTAGTGAGCTACAAATCAAACCCTAAGGTTTCTAAAAATACTCTAAAATATTTGCTCTACTTAAAAGTTTTATACTACTTTTTTGAAGTAAAATAGCACTCAAGAAAAAGAAAGTGAAAATATCATGGCCTTCATGGCACTTTCCCTCACTCACTGGTTTGCAAGGCCTTCAAGTCAGATTAGACCCAGGAGTAGGCAAACTAAGGCCCGTGGGCCCGGTGCGCCCCAATCGCCTTCTCAATCCGGCCCATGGACAGTCCGGGAGTCAGCATGTTTTTACATGAGTAGAATGTGTCCTTTTATTTAAAATGCATCTCTGGGTTATTTGTGGGGCATAGGAATTTGTTCATCCCCCCCCCAAAAAAAAATACAATCCGACCCACCACATGGTCTGAGGGACTGTGGACTGGCCCACGGCTGAAAAAGGTTGCTGGCCCCTAGATTAGACTGAGAAAACACTTAATTGCTATCCTGAACTATGAATAACTCGGAAAAAGCGCTTCATCAAGTTCAGCCTAGCATGCCCTTCCCGTTCCATTGTATTTTAAGGCAGGAGTTCCTGATAGCTCTAATTAGCAGGTGTTAAGACAGGTGGTCCTGCACCCAACTGCTCCTTCAGAGTGACTTGTGCAGCCTGAAACATCTTCACATCCTTAGACTATGCACTAATTATTATTATTATTATTTAAATTTATATACCGCCCTAACACCCACAGGTCTCAGGGCAGTTCACAGGATAAAATCACAATATAAAAACACAAAACATATAATCATAATAAAAACAAGATCCAAATGAAATGTTAACTTTAAAAGGGGAAGGAGGCATAGGGAGAAGTCACGTACTCACCACTCTAGTCGCTGTTTTTCTGTTGGTGCACTTGCTAGAAGTACAATATAATGCCTTTGAAGATAAAAAAACAACAACATACTATATGATCTTGATTTTGGAAGTTCAGATTATAACTGGTATATTTTCAACACCTCATGAATTACCGATAAACTAAATCTCATTGTAAGATTATCAATGCCTTCATAGCTTCAGTCAATGGGAAGTAAATATTCATTATGTCTAAGCTACAATTAAAATTCAGGTGACCTTTAGAAGTTATTAAGTTGCTAACATTTATCTGAAAGAGTTGTATTTGTCAAAAATGTATTAACTAATAACATTAGTAGAATCAGCAGAAATATACTCACAAGCCACGTAACTGTAACTGAGGGCAAACAGGGATAAATCGTAATGGGGGGGGGCTTTATTGGGAAGGGTAACATAAATGTATTTTTAATCAAAGGAAGCAGGCAGGTGTTATTTTTACAGTGCACTGTTAAGAAATGCTCTTTTAAATATTAGACATCCCCATGATCCATACCAAGAACTGTGACAAGGCTGGTAAAGAATCAAAATAGTCCTGGAATACTACATGAATGAGCAGAGCCTTTGCAAGGCTCAAGTGACACCTCAATCCTAAATACAGATTGCAATCCGGAATACCAAAGGTGTTTTGCTGTGAATGCAGGGGCAGTGTCCTTCAGTTGTGTGCCAACAATGCTAGGCTTTTTCTATTGAAATAAAATACTGCATTTGTGGGCACATGGTTTCTACATGGTCTATGAGAACACCTCTGGCAGGATGCAGTAGTGCAGTGTTTTTCAACCTTTTTGGGCAAAGGCACACTTATTTCATGAAAAAAATCACGAGGCACACCACCATTAGAAAATGTTAAAAAATTTAACTCTGTGCCTATATTGACTATATATAAAGTAATTCTCTTGAATTTTTCAATTTTTCCCACGGCACACCAGGCAACATCTCGCGGCACACTAGTGTGCCGCGGAACAGTGGTTGAAAAACACTGCAGTAGTGCAATGCAGAAAGCAGAATTTAGCAAACTCTCCCCATGTGCTGATTAGACTTCAATATAGGCAGAAGAACCGCAGCTCAGTATTTATTTCTCTATCCAATTTATATACCACCCTTCCTCCCTTGCAAAACTGCCAGATCAAGGGAGATTTTATGGGGGAAATCAGGTGGAAGAATTCAGCATCACCAACTGCCCCAGCATATACTGCCCCCACATCAGCATTACAAAGCAAACAGGCAGTTGGATCTAGATCTGCTGTTGCATCCACTTTTGTGAGTTGGATCCAGCAGAGGCTCCTGCTCCACAAACTGGACACTCCCATGGGCAGAGGGTGGCAGTTTTTGCATTTCTCCACGAGGCCCTCAGCTGTTAGAGGGTGCTGCAACACTTGGGAGCAGATTTTTCTGGACAGAGATCTATAGGAATGAAGGGGGAACTGGCCTCTATTGAGCAAACATGATTTACTTGATAAGTGAGAATACTGACTCTCTTCCTTCTGCAGGAGCACCCATTTTTGTAGAGTTCTGCTCCATGCCAATCCTAAACACACCCCAGGACTAGGAATATTGATTTGCAAATGTGGGCCTGTTGGACACATTAAAAAGAATAAGGCTTGTGTTTTTCAGAAAGGTTCCTTGTAAGATAGCAGAATCTTATCAGAACCTGTAACTCCATTTTTAGAAACTGGTGCAAAAACATGCACGTTAACAACTGATTATTGTAAGTAGCAATTTAAGCAAGTCCCAGTTTACAGCTCTTAAGGTTAGGATTAAAATAAAAATGGAAGATAGGGGGAAATTGCCAAAGGTCTGCAATCTTTTCATATACACAAATTATAAAGAAGAGGCATGAGCATCTTGGTGCCAATATGTACAGGTTATTTTCTGATGTCATCGTTAAGTGGCTCTTCCTCCCACAGGAGTAGTCTAGTTTTTTTTAACTGAAATAATATATACCGTGTTTCTCCTAAAATAAGACACTATCTTATATTTTTTTTTGCTCAAAAAAAACACAGTATGGCTTATTTTCAGGGGATGACTTATTTTAACCGTGTCGCATCGATACGCTGCATAGCCACGCCTCCCCAGGCTGTTTTAATGGGAGGTACCACGTCACTATGGCTTCTTTTCGGGGTATGGCTTATTTTTGGGGAACGGCTTATATTTCGCAAATGCATAGAAATCCTGCTATGTCTTATTTTATGGCTATGTCTTATTTTAGGAGAAACAGAGTAACAACTCATAATATATCAGCAGAATATAATACATTTAAATATAATTTTAAAAATGCTAGAAGCAGTTTTTTTTGTAAAATAATTTGCAATGCTACCTGAAGGGCAAAAGACACTTTCTGAAAACCATATTACAAAATGAATACTGGTGGAATTATGGTGATTCTAAAGGGTGTGTTTTTTGTTTGAGATGCCATATGACTGCAACTTTAAATACCAGTCTCCTAAATATGCCAATCAAACTGTTTCTGTTGTAACCATAAACATTTGGAGTTAATCTTTAGTTGGTTTCTGTAAGCACACAGATGAGAAATTGGCATTCAGAGAACATGGTTTACTTAGCTCCATGTGTAGCTACCAAACACCTTAATCAAAAAAATCTGATCTAGATAAATTATGGATCTAGTGTGCACAACAGTTTATTGAAGAGGATTGTTAGATTGCAGTCAGCATAATTTGTAAAACTGCAGACAACTCTGACCAGCAATACAGTTGGATTTTCTTATTAGTTGGCATGTAGGTTTTTCAGCTGGAGTCCAACAATGTAGTCAGGGCTGGGGCTTCAAATTTTTATAACTAGCCCTCAAAAGACCTGTTTGACAGTGGAACAGACTCCCACGAGAGGTGGTGGACTCTCCTTCCTTGGAGGTTTTAAAGCAGAGGTTGGATGGTCACTTGCTATGTATGATCTAGTTGAGATTCCTGCATTGCATGGGGTTGGACTTGACCATCAGGGTCCCCTTCCAACTGTACAATCCAAGATTTATCAAACCATTATCCAAGACTGTGGAACTCCCTCTGAACTGAGATTAGACAGGCTACCCTCCTTGCTGAACTTGAGCATGACTTAAGACTTTCTTTTTTTTGTGTTGTGTAGGCTCCTTGTTTTTTTTTTAAATAAAAATGCTTTATTTTAATGTTTCAAATTATAATACATACACATATTTCCGACAAAACATACACAACCTACAGACATTTTTCAACATCTTAAAAACCAAACACTCCATCATACTTTCCTTATCTTCATCACACCCACCACCTTCCAACACCCCACACCCCACCCTGTGCATGACTTCCAGTCAACTCAGCTATAATTTCTTTCTGTTTCTCCTCTAAGACTTTCTTGTTCCAGCAGGCATTTTAAGATTGTACTTGGTTCTATGATTAATTTGTACTGCTTTATTGACCCATTTTCTGTGGATTAATTTAATGTACACAGCTTAGAAATGTGAATAATTAAGCAGTATATAAATGTCTTAATAAGTCTACAGAATATTACTAGAGTAATTACGAACCCTAAGGTTTTGTTTGTTTGTTTTTAAACAGACCTTTCTAAAGTGGTCGTATGGTGACACCTACAAATTCCTATTCTGAATTTTTTGGTGAATCAATTGAGGAAAAGCAGGCTAGTTCGTGTTCATCCTTTACTGCAAGGGAAGCTGTTGTCCAGAGTGCCACTGGTATAGCTCTTAAAAGGTAAAGGTACCCCTGACCATTAGGTCCAGTCGCAGACGACTCTGGGGTTACGGTGCTCATCTCACTTTATTGGCCAAGGGAGCCGGCGTACAGCTTCCAGGTCATGTGGCCAGCATTCCTAAGCCGCTTCTGGCGAACCAGAGCAGCGCAAAGAAACGCTGTTTACCTTCCCACCAGAGTGGTACCTATTTATGTACTTGCACTTTGACATGCTTTCAAACTGCTAGGTTGGCAGAAGCAGGGACCGAGCAACGGGAGCTCACCGCGTCGCGGGGATTCGAACCGCCAACCTTCTGATCGGCAAGCCCTAGGCTCTGTGGTTTAACCCACAGGACCACCCGCTGTTAGGCATTGCTAAAGGAACTCTCTGGATTCTGACCTTTTGAATAGTGTCAAGAGTCTGGGACACGGATATATCATATCATATCATATCAGTCATTACAAACATTTTCCTTGATGGAAATTATTAGCTGGCCTATTTGCTGCTTTAATTTAATGCATAGATGGGAAACCACTGGTCCTCCAGATGTTCTTAAGACAGCAATTCCCATTAGTTCCAGCCACCATTGCTAATTATCAAGGGTGATGGGTGCTATAGGCTAGCAATCTGTGGAATGCCACAGGCTTCCCTTTCCTGACTAAACGCCTAGTCATCAAGATTTTGCATTTGACTCATTAGCCTTCTTTTTACAGCCACTAATCATACTGATCTGGCAACTAGATCTCTGTTTTTAACCCCCAAACATACTGAGAGGCTACTTTATTTCATTTTCTCACCATTGTTTTTTTTAACCAAAGGAAATTAATATTAAATCATGTGTGTATGCTAATCTTTCATGCATTGGCTGGAAGACAAAAAGGTGATTTAACACTGGCAGGAGGATCCTAAAACATCTTCTCAAATTAATCATGGATTTTAGCAGAACTTCTTTCACATATACCTATATTGTAATGAAATTTCTGCTTATATTGCTATATAAGTGACAACACATATAGGAACCAGACAGGGAGAAGACTGAATATTATGTTTCAGGCAAAGTATTCCTGACCTAGTTATCCAACCTTTCAATTTCAAAAGCTGGATAATACTAAATGTATACCAAATCCATTTTTCTTCCTTGATGGTCAGAAAACCTACTGCAATTAGTTTTAAAAAAATCTATGCAGCACCTGAATTAAGAAACCTATGACAACTGAGACACTAATATCATTTATAACTGATGGGTAAGAAAGGTTTACCTCATGATAAATTAGTCCTAGCATTCCTTCCACTTTGTCAAAATGAGGTGTTAAGAGAAACATCTTCAATATTCCTTGAAATACCAGGTGTGCACGCTCATTTTCCATTTTGACACAAAGTGGATTAGCCTTCCAAAATTTAAGATTCTAGCATTTGTAATGCAAAGAGTTAAAGGAATCAAAACACAGACACATTATCATGATCACCAGTCTTCTTTTAATGGGTGAAAAGCTGCATTGTCATTTTGTTTAGATTAATACATAACCACCCAATACAGAAAATGTTTAAGTTTCAGCTTGGAGTGGGCATCTGACCGAGGGCAAATAAAATAAACTATGTTACAACTTTCACCCAAATACAAGAAACAGTCACAATGTTTTCTTCTTATTGGGAACCCTTAAAATACCTGGCAAGTCTCAAGAAATCCTCCAGAAGAGAGTGCTTGCATTGCTTGCATTTAATGGGTAACTTTTAAAATGTGTTTTACTAGTAAATGATTGGAAGCCACAAATATCTTACATTCAACTGAAATGCATACACGTCCCATCATATTTAGGTAAAATTTGATCAATGTCGTGCAAAACAGGGTCATCACATCTGCCCACTATAACTATTGCTAGTCAAGTTAGCCAGTTAAATTAGTGTGAAAGTGTTAAAATAATACTCATAAAACATCTTTCATGCCATAAAATACATACTTGTATTTTTGAAAGAAGTTTGGAGCTTCAAAAAGTTTGGACCACTCTGCCTTACTCAGCAAAATTTCATCTGTGATAGCAAGACCTGAATTATAAAAACACATTTCAGCCTTTTCATATATTATTTTCTTCATCGGAACAACAGTTTACTGAACACAAGGAGTTAAGAGCATATAAATGAAAATATAGCTACCCAAATAAATGCCAAATGAGTTAGACCATTAGCAATGTCACCTCTCACTGCCTAGTGGCCCTCAAAGCTTTCCAGCACTACCTGGAAATGATAGATCCTCAACCTGGAACCTTTTACATGCAAAGAAAGTGCTCGATCCCTGAGCTATCAGCCTGCCCCATAAGTTTGTTTATAATTTAAGTTAGATGGTGGTGTACAACTCTGTACTAAGAAATATCCAACTATAGTTTATCTAAAGTTTCAGACTGAAGCTTCTTTATCTGCCTTGATCTTTCCAAATGGAGAAAAAAATTTTTTTAAATAGGAAGTGGTGGGAATTGAACCTGGAACATTATGAATGGTATCACTGAACTATTTACTTATTTATTCAAATTATTACCAGCCCTTCCATCCAAAGGAGCCCAGGGCAGCAAACAAATAAATAAGTTTTAAAAAAAAAACCCTCATTTATATGGGCTATGTACAAGTGGTGTTTAAACGACAAGTTGTGCATATTGTGTTCAATCGTGGCTAAAATAATTACGATACAACACCATCTTTTCAGGTACTAAAACTGTCTTAAGTGTCCTTTCCGACCAGCATTTTACTGGTGGAACAAGTTTTCAAGAACCCATTTTTTTCAGTATATCCAAACTACCATATATTTATTCCCAGCTGCTAACAGAGAGTACTGGGCTACTGGAATACCCAGAAAAGCTGAAGCTAGATAAGAAGCCACACTTAAGAATTGCTGCTTTCCAATTAGTTTGGAAATGCTATTTCTAAAAGCCTTTACAATTAGAAAAAGCGTCAGATTCACATGATGCGACTAGATAAGCCTGGATCCAAACTATCAACACACACAATCTAAGGAGGGTTATTTTCATTCTTTCGGGAATAGATGTTCAGAATTCCTTACCTTGCTTAAATTCTTCAACCATGACCATACGTGTAGAAACGGACACATTGTAGGTAGAGTTCTGCTGGGGGTATGCTGGTGTAATTATAGGCATAAGATGGTACCTATCACTGGGGTTTACCTACATATAACAACAGCCAATCAGTTTTCTTCAATCACATTTAAGTTAAAAAATGTGGATCTGTCCATTGAAAAAAAAAATCCCTGTTATATACCACTAGTGAAAACGTCAGTGAGGTAATTAATACTGGCAGCCTACTTCAAACTCAGGAAAAGTGACATATTTTAAAGAGCAGATTAAACTTAATTATCTGTTTTTCAATTGCACCTTTACTGAATGCTAGCCTGCCTATAATTATGAAACTGGACTGATACCTGACTGATACATGAAGAACTTTATTACCAGGCACACTACTGTCTGCAACCCTTTTGAAGTATGTAGTGCATTTCCCCCCTGTAGTATATTAATTGTCACGAAGATGCCAATTCAAAAAAGTAAAACATAAAAACTAAGCACCCAACAGGATCAAATGTGTTTAACATATCCTTTATTTAGAACAGTATGTTTGATGAAGGAAGGAAACGTGCAGATGCATGTCAATACTTTTAAGTTGTAATTATTTTAAGTTGAAACCCTACCATTTCCTTACATGGTTTTCTTTAGCTACTGGAGTACAAAGGACTTGTATTACATACTGCTCATATGCCAAAGGATAACAAGGCAAAAAACAATCATAACATCTGATGTGGGCTTTTATTAAAGTAAACTTTTTATTGAAAACGAACTGTACAGTCTTCATATACACGAATTTTTGCTTGTGTTGGTCAACCAACAGGCTCCGATTCCACGCACTGTGTAGTCACAATTCTGATATCCAACTGGGTTTCAGCAAGCCCAGAACTCGATTGTGATAGCCACATTCAATAGGGAGAAAAATACCCTATTTTATGATACACGATGTGTAATTCTTGCAGGAGCCCAGGAGCAAGTAATCCTATAGTACTGCTGAAATTAAGGAGATGTGGCCCTAATCAGTGCCTGATAGAAGATTACTGGGAGTCCCGTGAAAGTAACTTGAGTTTTCTAAAGGAAAAATGGGGAAAACTCATGGCAAAACGCTACTTACTATTCTTGGTTTAGTATAAACACCTGCCTACAGAGTAGAGACCTATGGCATAAGTGTACAGTACTGGCCCAACTTTCTATGGTTATCACAGAAATCAATGTTGCAAAGAAATCATATAGGGAATAAACAGATGCAATCCCCAATTTAAGTATACAATTGAACCACCATTTACGTAACCCTCTGATTACGTAAACTTCGGGATGCATGTGCGGCAAACCTGGAAGTATTTTACTGGGTTTCACCGCGTGTGCAGAAGCGGTCCTCAGGTTGCGGAAACCTCAGGATCTGACCAGACCTCCGGAACAGATCCCGTCCGCAACCAGAGGTACCACTGTAGTCACGTTTTTAAGACTGTGCATTTAGGGAATTTTACAGCAAATGAAAGAAATCCCCAGGTCAAAAGCTTTGGGCCGGAGGGGGGGGGGAAGGCTTCAAGTAAAAACTTGGGGCAAAATTAAGTGACAGCCTACATTTTACAAAGCAAGTATAGAAGTGCTGTAAAACTAACCAGTATTTGTAACAAAGGTAGATTCCCTAGGGCTTAAGCAATTTGTTTTAAGCAGTTTGATCTTATAGGGGGAAAAAATAATACACTAACCCTTGGGTCCCATACAGGCAAATTAAGATTGCATTCTTCTGGCTGTTTCAATAGCACTGGATTTGGCCATTCCCTGTTTAGAGAGATTGTAGCACTGAGTAAGAAAAGCACTTATTTATAACAACAAGCAAGCATGTTTGAATGTGAGCCTTCATTTTATACACCAGGCGCAGCATCAGACGAAGCTTCTTTCAAAGAAGAAAACTGCCTACCTAGCTTTCTTAAGGAATGAATTTTGTTTTATTCCCTTCAATCCAAACATCTTTCATAGCACTTAACTGACAAATGCTTAAGGTTTGGTTTTTAGCCATTCATTTTCAAATGGATACACCTTTAGAGCGCACTTCTTTAGGGCTATTGTTACACTAGAAATATTTATGGGGAACATTATTTTAACATTTGGAATCCATCTCATTCCTCATGTTCAGGATGGGTAAGAACAGACAGCAGCAAGATACCAATAGCATGGACACTCCACATAATTTGGCAAATGCATGTAGAATGTCTCCCTACAAATTGTGTCTTTGCTTAGGAGACCCGCTGCCACTTGGACACTGGTGTTATGTGCAAACTGAACCTAGGACTGCTAGGAAGTATTAATTTTTTTTAAAGGTATCTTCAATGCATCAGCTATTCTGTCCATAAAAAGTTATTCCTTCTAAGAAGCTAACCTTATTGTAAGTTTGAAGTGCCACTCTAGATTATACTCTGCACACACTATGCTACCCATTTGTCTTATGCCTTAGAAGTATTTGGAACAGGTTAAACAACTGGATTATTTATGGAATCCTTGTGTACCAATAGTGCATCGGTGCAATGTGCATTTTAAATTTAGTACTCTAACAGGCACAGCTCCCCCAAACATGTCATTTTCCTAGAGAAACTATGCAGCAGCACATGAGCCAAGGTGCTACTATCAATCCAATTCAGCCAGCAAATTAACATTGGAAAAATCAAATCTTCAAAGGTTCCAAGAAGGTTTCAGATGATGGGCAGCTAGCATGTGTTGTGCAATGAACTCTGCACTTTTAATTTGAAATATCATCTCTGTATGAGAGCACATGCAGAAATTTGTTAATTCTTGTATATGAAAATAATTCCAGTTACTCAAAATATTTTTTGTGCTTTAGAAGACAGGCAGTTCACTTATCCCAGATATTCCCTTAACATGTAGCACAATCACATCATACATGAACTGGCAAATGCTGTCCACCTTAAAGGGTTCCCATTTTAATACACCAACCCGTTCAGACTAGGTATGAATGCCATCTGCAGCCCTTTCCTCAATTAGCGCTAAAATGGATAGAGCCACACAAAAAGGTCAGAGCTCCGAAAGAGCTCATGTGTTTAAGTGCCTCACATAATGTAAGTAGATGTTTTGCACCAAGGACTATAAAATAAAACTTGACAGTGTCTTGCAATTTCTTGGAAGGGTGATTAATATTCCTAAGAGTACACTTGTTAACCTGACACCATCTGACGGAATGTCATAGAAACAACACTAAAATTCAGGGTCTATAATAATTTTATTTTAGTGTAATCTAAAAAGACATACCATTTAGAAAATACCAAGAAAAATTTATGTACAAGAGTTGATGCTATTGCATTTGGATAAAGCTGGCAAGTTCTTGCTACTAGCATAGCCCAGGAAACTCCACCAAGGAAACCTAGTATATTGGAATAGATGTTGTGCCCTGTTGTTGTAGAGATAAAAGACAAGACAACTTTAGTCATTTTCATTCAACTGGAAATGGGCATTTTTTAAAAATCCATTTTGTAAAACCCCACTTACGTTTAGCCCATAGTTTGATAGCTCTCAGTGTTAATCTGAAATTGTCAATATTTGGTACTAGATGGAGAATTTCATCGGTTACTCTGCAACCTAGAAAACAGAAACCATGTTTTCATCATGAATATTAAAGAAAAAACATTAGACAAAAATGGAGTTTTGGGATTACTTTGCTTTTTTTAGAAGAGGGGTCTTTTTTAGCCTAATTATTTTTTTAGCCTAACCAATACTAAGCTATGCACAATAAAGGTTCTCTCTTCAACAAGCACAACACAAACTTAAGATCACAATATTGTGCTATACTATACCCTGAAAGATGGTAATTCAGCATGTACAATTGTCACAGTAAGGCATAGCTACAGCCAATTCTGTATTTCTGTGTCACATAAAGCATGGTGGAGACACCTCCACCATTCCATATCATTGAGAATGTATGCCTTTGTTAAGCCCTTGCCTGACTCCCATTGCAAATTATTGCACTACTTTATGTTATCTCAAATTGTTTGTGGGACTGGGATACACAGGGTTATATCTAACCTTTTTGCTTAGCTGACAGTAAGGCTTACATCAGTGGAACCAGGAGGGACACAGATATAAGGAGGGGGGGTGCAGGGGACCCCCAATATTGCTTTCCTCTCAATTTCTCTGACAGCTGAGTGACAACTCTTAGATACAACCCAAACAGATTAAATGAACAGTCTAAGAACAAATTCAGATACTTTGTAACTGAATAAAATTAAGAGCTGAAATTGCATAGATTGATATGTATGTTTGCCTCAAGCCATATTAAGGAATGGGAAAACACACACACTTTTACATCAATCAACCTTAATTCTGTCTATGGTTAACATTGAACAGACTAATGATCTTTGCAAAGGAAGGTCAGCAAAATTCAGATTCTTGCAGTGTTCAATAATGTCATTAAAATAGTGTTTTGACAGCCACTTTAACCATTATTACACTTTTAATCAATGTATACTGAACAACTATTATGCAATACTGAAATATGCAGATTTGTATGAAGATTTTAAAAAGCTATCTTCCCAATTATAAAAAGAATACCAAATGGAATTATAATATAACTTACCATTAAGACTTCGTATGCATCTAATGTCTAAATTTTTAAGAAGACTATCATCTCGAAGGTCTAGGTCTTCAGGAATAGTCTGAAGCGCTAATCGGGCAAATAATATATCAATCTAAAATAAGCAAGAACAAAGAAGGGAAGTATGTTCTCATTCCATTGTTATGCCAGTCATTAAGTCTATGAACTGCTTAAAAAAAAGTCCACAAATTGTACTTTGTAAATAATAATAATAATAATTTATTATTTATACCCCACCCATCTGGCTGCGTCTACTTAGATTCTCTGTTTGTATAGCCAGTGATTTCAGGATCACCTGCTTCTCTGGACACTGGATGCAAGTTTAAACTGCTGCATCATCACTGCTTTATAATTAATTATGAGACAGCAGAAAAAGAATCCTCATTTACCCCTCATAGTAAAGTAAGGGTCTGCCAAGGACACAAGTTTGCATCACATTAATGAACTCGGGACTGCTGCCCTCCTTCCAATTACATTTCACCTGCCAAGCTGCCAGCTCCTTCAAACCCCACCTCTTGCCTACCCATTACTCCCACCATTGCCCAATCCTCATCCCCTCACTGCTTGCCCCAAACTTCCCCTCCTCTAGCAGCTCACCTAAAGCCTGCTGCTGTCATCACTCAGAGAAAAAAGGGAAAAAGGAAAGTCTTTCGTTCCTTCACCATGCTCTGCCACCAACAGTCATGCATTTTGAAATGCATGCTTCCAACTGGTGGCAATTAATGGACTAAGCAGAGAAAGACTTTCACCCTCTATCACGGTAACAGTGACAACAGGGAGTTTGTGAAAGTCGGCCTGCTCACTTGCTCTACTTGACCACCTGCCGGTTGGCTCACACAGCCAGGCTGCCCGCTTGAACCCTGGAGTTCTCTAGACCTGTTGTGCATGCATGAGATTAATGGTGGGGGGCAGCGGCAGCAGCAACAACACAAAAGGCAGCAGCTAACTGCAGCATGACCTTGTTCTTACAAAGGGATTACATAGCATGTAAGACATATTGTTGACAAATTGGGGGAGCATTTTAGTATGCAGCAATGGGAAGAATGCATTTAATCAGTAACATTCTCTCACTTCACACTTGGCAATAGCCCCCATGCAAACATTTTGGGACTGCAATGAACTGGCAGCAGCATCTTCCTATGTGTGCTGGGGACTGTATATGCAGATGGGTCTGGACACTTTTTATTCCAAGTGGGGTCAATTTTTATGCATCCAACTGCTTCAAGCTGCACAATATTAATATCTGAAATAAGAATCTGAAATGGATGCTACAATATGCATAACTAAAGTAGCATTTTTTGAGTTGTCACTAAAACACAAGTTACCATTGCAAGGTACTGTATATCCCTTAAAAGGAAACAACTGTTCAAACAAATAACTTCCATGAGGATGGCCTGTACACTCAGCATGGACTATGTGACTAGATGTTTCATTTCTTGTACAGAATATACAACAGATGGTGGTGGAAAAGCTATCTTAATTACTCTTACCTCTATTCCATCAAAACACAGTTTGATAACAGGAACAAATGCTTCTTCAACAGCCTGAAAAATAAATATTTTACAATGACTAATACTCATACCTGATCTTCAACAGGAACTATTTAAGGGCCTGGCTAGGATAGCTTTTTGATTCCATTCAACTCTAGTTCTATGTAAACCAGAATTTACAATAGAAAGCAATTCTATCAGAAATTGGATTCCAATATATATTACAATATATTACAATAACTTTCCAACATCACTGAAACATTATGCTTATTTAAAACAGCCTATAATCTACTCAGTTCTTAATGTACAATTATTGTAACATTTTGGGGACTTGTGTCTTTCTTTAGATAAGAGTAATTCACATACCCGTAGGTCTTTTACTTCTTCCTGTAGTTTCAGTTTTTCATAAAACGAGGTGAAAAAATCACTCCTGTCAACATGCCTTGGTGCAACACACAATGCATCAATATCAGCACCTTAAAAAAGCGTGAATAAACAGTTAGTTACCACATAAAGCCTACCAGAAAGAGGCAACACTGCAATGGTATCGTTTTGAACAGAACTTATTGCAGCAAAGGATTCTTTCAAATACTGCACTTAAAAATGGTAATATCATAGAATCATAGAGTTGGAAGAGACCACAAGGGCCATCCAGTCCAACCCCCTGCCAAGCAGGGAACACCATCAAAGCATTCCTGACAGATGGCTGTCAAGCCTCTGCTTAAAGACCTCCAAAGAGGAGACTCCACCACACTCCTTGGTAGCAAATTCCACTGCCGAACAGCTCTCACTGTCAGCAAGTTCTTCCTAATGTTTAGGTGGAATCTTCTTTCTTGTAGTTTGAAGCCATTGCTCCGTATCCGCTTCTCTGGAGCAGCAGAAAACAACCTATATATTGTTGTCATATTGAAATACCGTCATACCTTGGTTGAGGGATGCCTTGCGACTCAAACGTTTTGGCTCCCAAATGCTGCAAACCTGGGAGTGTTCCATTTTGCGAATGTTCTTTGAAACCCAATGTCCGATACAGCTTCCAATTGAGCGCAGGAAGCTCCTGCAGCCAATCAGAAGCCGCACCTTGGTGTTCGAAGTGTTTCAGAAGTCAAACGGACTTCCAGAATGGATTCCGTTCGTCAACCAAGGTACGACTGTACATTCTTTCACTCAGTATGTACAACAACTTCCACTTCAAGAAAACTACCATTTGAAATCAACCACCACAAGTATGATCCTCAACTTACAAATATATAATTGATAATGGAAATATAAGTTAAAACAAGGCTCAATTTAAGTTAGTTAACTTAATTGTTTTGCACTGGAGCTACTTTTGGAAAGCAGCAGGGTTTTTTTTTAATATAAGCAAATATAGTAAACAATTTTCAATAGTTTATTTGAAACTAAAATGGAGCTTCAATGCTAGGCTTCTTATCTATAGCAAAGGTAGCACAGCATGCAAGTTAAAAACTCTCCTATCTCCTCACCCTTAATTTATTACCTCTCTCAGGTTTTTTTAAAATTTGTATGGATAATGATTGTGTTCTGACTGACGGTCGAATAAATTGTTGTTGTTGTTGTTGTTGTTGTTAATTTATTACCTGCCTGCAGCAGACACTGGTTGAGGATTTTTTATTATTATTATGGAGTGGCAATTAGGCCATACTGCATTAAATATTAATGCAAATAAATTCATTAGTGTACCAGACAACTAAAGATGACATAAAGTATACAATGGCCATCAAGAAAAGGCAGCCCCAACTATACTCCTGACAAACAATAAAATATACTGAAGGACAGTACCATCCTCTATAGTTCTGATTGGCCTGAACTACACAAGACAGAAATATACTTTTAATCTCATTGCCTTGCAAGGCGCAGGTGTGTTGTGGAAGGGCAGACAGAGAGCTCTGTTGCATTAATACCAACACCTACCCTGCCACCATCAAGTGTCAGGTCCCGCCATGCTTTTATTTTAGCATCTGATCCTAACAGTTTGTGTCTCTCTGCAGAGGCTTTCAATATTTAATCGGAATTTAATTCATTCTAAGTTCATTTTAAAAACATATTATACCAGCACTTATAGTAAACCCACAAACACAAATGAGTTGCTATCAGAATGTGTCAAACTGTGAGTAACATTCCCTCATCTTAAGATGAGCTCCTTTTGCTGTCCTAGGACTGCATTTCAGGAGTGGCATTCTACTGAACTGTGGTGGTGCAGAAACCATAATTTATTCCAATGTAATCACATTAAAATAATTAATTTTAATGGAATCACATTAAATGGTGTAGACAGAACTACCTAGGAGATTGTTGTGCTTTAAAGGTATGATCATCCTTTCCCAATCACATGTTTGCATGAGGGCAAGTCTCCTGCCCAAGCAAGTCATTGATCTCACTTGCAGCAGAATCGTAAAAGGTTTTATAGGCTCTTTAGTGAATTTTTTTACTTCTATTGGCTACCAACTAGGCACTAAGCAAACATATTTTATAAATGTATAAAATATTAGGTACATATCAGGGACACATTACCTTTTGTATGTACACCTAATCTGTATGATCCAAATGTAAAAATTTTCCCTCCAACATTTTCTATTACAGACTGTGGAAGATTCTAAAAGGGAGCAAACACAGGATTTGAATTTTTATAAGCAATGCAGAACCAGTGAAATAGCAGCATGCTTCAAACCCTAGACGCTGGCTTCAAGCTTACTGATAGGAGCTTATTTCAGTTGTGGCACACTGATAAGAGGTGAGGGCAAAAAGTTAGCTAGTTATCATTGCTAAGCCACTATGAGAATTTGCTGTCACACACACACACCATTTGCAATAGCATCCTGCTAGTTTTATCAACAGAAACAGTCAGTTGCTTAAGCTTGACGCAGCAGACACTCATTAAACTGCATATTCTACAAATCTAATTAAACATCATATTTGGCTGCTTAACAGCTAAGTATCGGTGTATGCAAGACTGAGTTAAAGGATCACAAATAAAATAATCTTTCTCCCACTGATGTCAATTGCTAAATGCCAAATGCTGTGGCTTTAACATTCTGCTGCAGCTAAAGATACAAGTCTTAACATACATCTACATGAATAAAGAAATTCATACCTTAATTTCACTGATTTCCCGTATCCATTCCTTTACTAGGTTATTTAGTTTCCCCAAAATTAGAATTCTGTTGATGGAACACATTAATAAATTACACACAATGAAGAAATTGGGTTAAGGCACTTAAACCCCCTATCACAGAAAAGGGAACTAAGAGTGTAGCAGAGGAGCTGGAGAATGTTTCAAGTAATTTATCAAAGCTAGTCCAGAAATTATTGATTTTATTTTATTTATATTCCATAATTTCTCAAAGGAATAGTGAGGGATACATAATCACATATATTCCTCACAGCAGCTGCCCAACAAGGAAGGCAACCAGAAAAAAATGGCCTAACCTGCTCTTGTGCCTTTCACAGCAGCTTGAGCTGCAGAAACCCAACAGGGAAGCTTTCCAAGAAATGGAGATAACCACCAGCAGAAAACAGATGCAGAACAAACGGAGTTAAAGGCACAATAACAGGGGCCTTTTGGCATTGTGCTTGCAAAGCAGATTAGCTGAGATGAGTGGCCTAAGGTCAACAAAAGTGTGTCATAGTTGAGCTAGTATTTGAACCAGGTCTTTCAAAACTTTATCAATTAAACCACTATTTCAAATTATAATTTAATAGATATTTAGAGGGAAGTATTTTCATCTGTGGAATATTTGGCACCTACTTCTATAGCCAGGTTCCATGCACAAATCCAAGAAGCTAAAGGCACTGCCTACACAAATTAGTGGCTAAAGCTACAATACTGGCCAAATAGTATTTGGAAGACAAGGGCTCCAAATTACTAAGGCTTCCTTTTCTTCCCCATCAAATGCTGGCAGAGTGGGCAGGCGGGGGGGGGGATACCTGACATGGTCTGTTCACAAAATACCTGTAATGCCTTCCTCCAAACATTAACTTAAGCAGCAAAATTTAGAACCTTATACAGCTCAAAGTCTTCCAGTATTTTATCTTTACTATAAATATAAAACACCTATTTGGAATTTTGATAAATACTCAGCATTTCCCCAATTCTGTAACTGCTACTGAGTGAGAAGAGCATACAAGAACCCCCAAACCAAAATTACTGGATACAGTTAAGAGTTTATTTACAAAATTTCACACAACTGCATCATTTTTAATGCTCTATTCTTTCCCATTCCCAAGCCAATAGTTGTCTATTATCTCTTTTACTAGTAAACTCAGGTGGTGAACACTGTTAGAATTGTAACCAAAATGTGACACTGAGAAACAAGAGGGAAATAAAAGCACACTTGGGTAATTGATACTTTTGGAAGTACAATCTATATGGGGGAAAATGACAGTGTCACCCTTTTTCAACAATCCAATGAGGACTAAACATGCTAAGTCATCACAGAATGTAGAGTGTCTGAGGGAAAATAAACATGAAACAGTAAATGGGAGGGGGAGAGAGAAAGGGGGGGCATGTGGAGAAGAAAGGTGGAATGTCCCTGGCTTAGGGGTAATGGTTGACTGGAACTCAGAACAGAAGCACTGCTTTCAGGAGGGACGATATGCTGCATCATTCTGTTGCAGTCCCACTTGTTGAAAATATTATGTACTACTATTTCTATGATACCCTCTCACACAAATATTTGTGAGTACAAATCCCCCCTTTTGTTAGTGGCTTAGGGATTTCCACAGGAAGGAAAGGGAGGTTCCAAGCAGTAAGTAAAACTAAAACATTTCAGGAATGGTTTACAAAAATTAATGCAATTCCCACTTCACACTGCTAACAGCTTAGAATAGATTATTGTGTTATTGACACATTGCTGACAAAGAAGGTAATCATGTCATTCACCTGTGCTATGCAATTACTGGATGTTACCAGCATGACATGGGAGCTGGCTGTGCAGAAACAACAACTATGCTGCAACAATAACCCAAGAACCAATCAATGAACACTAGACATTCCAGAAACTTGGGATTCATGCAAAAATTAAAAGAAACACTTTAATGGATTATCAAGCTATTGTTCAGAATTGTATAGCATTTCTATTACTGGGATCTGAAATCCCAGTAATAGATCTATTTTCAAAGTTTTGTGATTCCATAAACCCCAGTATGGATTGTCACCTCTCCACAGTATATTATATATCAATAAATGTTTTATTTACCTGCGTTGCAGTTCCTCCTCCTCTTCAAAGACACCAAAGGGTTTTAGGGTTTCAATTAATTTCTGAGTAAGAACACAGTCAATCTCCTTGGGGGCAGCTAAACTGATAGGTGAGGTAATGCCATAATGCTTCTGTGGTTGCTGTGTCTGTTGTGATCCCTGGGTTGTAACTGGACTAATAAAGGTAAGTAAGACAAAATTAAGAGAGATGCCACATCAACAAATCCATTCATTGCAGTAAAAGAAAAAATACAAAAAAATGAAAGTGTTTACTTGAGCACATGTTCAGCTGTTTCTATACTATAAAAACATAGTTACTTAAATTGGTTTAACAACCTCTTAACAATATTCAACAACTCTGCTTTGTTCATAATCAGGGTAGTTAAAATATGGTAAATAAGCAAACCTTCCAGATTAGTGAACATAGTACAAGTGTGGTCCTTTATATTGAGCTCTCTGACCACTATATGGAAGTAAACTGACCTACTTTGTACAGTGACTGCAGACTCAGTCATACAGTACCATTGCATGTTGTACGCATTTCACTCATGCAATTTCAACCATGTGTAATTGAAGGTCAGTTAAATGCAAACAAGACAGAGAGCTTAAAAGCACTTTCTGTGTCATTTCCACTTGGGGGACAAGGCCCTTTCTGTGTTCACACAGAGATGGTTTCAAGGAGGCAGTTTGAGTACACCCATTTTTGTGTATACACACCATCCCCAGAACATAACCCCTGTGTAAGATGTGACCACACTGTAACTGCAAACTGTTTAGAAAAGCATGAAGCCTTAGAACTTCAGAGTAGCAAGCTGGATCAGGCCAATGGCCCATCTAGTCCAGCATCCTGTTCTCACAGTGGCCAACCTGATACCTGTGGGAAACATGCAAGCAGGAACTGAATACAAGTACACTTTCCCCTCCTCAGTTTCCAGCAACTGGCACTCAGCCTATCTAGTCCTGCATCCTGGTTCCCCAGAGACCACCCAGATGCCTTGTCTACAAACACAAGGGCAGTAATCCTCTCCTGCACCGCTCCCCAAAAACTAGTATTAGGAGGCATGCTTCCTCTGAACCTGGAGGTAGTAGTTAACTGTCATGACTAGTAGTCATGTTTTATGCCAGTCTTCCATGAATACATTTTGAAGCCATGAAAACTAGTGGCTGGCACTATGTCATGTAGCAATGAATTCCACTAAAGTAACTATACGGTGTGTGAAGTACTGTATTTTTCTGTATACAAGACATTTTTTTCCTTAGAAATAATAGGCAAAATTTGCTGGTTGCCTTATACATGGATAGCAGAGGGGGCATGGGCGATTGGTGGCAGTAGCCAGCAGGAGATTGACAGCGGCGATTGGGTGTGTGATTGGTTGCTGCGGCAAGGCCTGCTCACGATTTGCTGAGACAACTGGGCGGTGGATTTATAGCAGCAGTGAGGCGTGTGTTCAATGTGCTGTGTTTGCGTCAAGTGGTAAGGTGTTCTTTTGGTGGCGAGCATGCAGCCAATTAGTGTAGTTGGTGATGCGTGCTATTTGCAGTGGCAGGCAGGTTGTAGAGTGATTTATGGCGGTGACCCCCCCCCCAAGCTCTACAACTGTGGGCAATCTTCCACCCCCCCAAAAAGCTCTACAACTTTGGGCAACCCCCCCCCCCCAATTTTTTGTTGCAGTCCAAAGAAATAGGGGTCATCTTATTCATGGGGGCATGTTATACACGAAAAAATACGGTATTTTTGTATGTCCCGCTTCTCTCACCAGTCAGTCATTGGATGAGCCAGTGATCTGGTTTACTGATGAGGAAAATTCTAGTATCAATTGCTCTGTGGGAAATATTGTAGGTAAAAGAGGAAGGCAGCTGAAGTCTATCTTAAGGCATGACACAGATGGACTTTCGCTCCACCACTCACAGGACCATGCACTTCAACTGCCCTGTGATAGATACCAGTAGAGAGGCAAAGAAGACTGAGCTCAAGGTAGTTTAGCTATGAACCGCCCCCTCACCTTTACACATATAGGGCTAGTCTACCTGCCCTGTGAGAAAGATTCTGACAACTTTTTACATGCAGATATTGTTTTCTGTGATTTGTAAAAAGGTACAAGTCACCTAAGAAGGATCTGTATCTTGAAAGGCAATATATAACAAATTGTGATGAATACTCTATCCACTTTCTCCATTCCACACATAATTCTATAAATTTCAAACATATTCCCACTTTCTCTAAAGAAGTAAGTCCCATAGGTTAGTTGCTCCACTCTGCTGATAACTTTGTCTGCCCCTTCCAACACCTTCTTGAAATGCAGCAACTGGAACTGTACACCGTATTCCAAACATGCTTACACTTTAATTTTGTATAAAGGCATACATATGTAGTTTTAATTTCCACCCCTTTCTCAATGATCCCTAGCAGACAATATTTTCAATAATTCAACTGAAAGAAAAACACCTGAAGAGAAAGTTAGCAGACGTCACTTAAGGTCACTAGGATAAACCCCCATCTGTGAACTTTCTGAACAAACCCATATAGATATTTAGTCAGTGCAATTGTAATAATGGACTCAGGCTTTAGGAAGGATAACTCCTTGCTTTCTCCTCCTTCCCTCTTTTTTAAACAGATTTCCCATCACTATTTCTAACAACACTGGATTCCAGCATAGACAATGCAAGCTCATTTTATTTCTATTCTAGAATAGCTGAGATTTTCATTGTTTCTATATTTATATCATTTATAAAGGTGTTACCGTGTTTCTCCTAAAATAAGACACCGTCTTATTTTTTTTTTGCTCAACAAAACACAGTATGGCTTATTTTCAGGGGATGTCTTATTTTAACCGTGTCGCATCAGTAAGCTGCATAGCCACGCCTCTCCAGGCTGTTTTAATGGGAGGTACCACGTCACTATGGCTTATTTTCGGGGTATGGCTTATTTTTGGGGAACGGCTTATATTTCACAAATGCATAGAAATCCTGCTATGGCTTATTTTATGGCTATGTCTTATTTTAGGAGAAACAGGGTAGTGCTAAAGTAGGGACTATTTACTTATCTAGATACATCCAGCTCAAAGCAACATCTCTGCAGCATTGTGCCAAGTAGCCTGAGTGTAAGTGAAATCACATATATTGGGAGCACCCTGGAGTCCTAGTGGCCTGCAAAGAGACCTACCCCAGAGCCCAAAGAGGAGGGGCAGTGGGGCTTTGTTGAGGCTGCTCAGCCTCCCTGCCTAATAGCTGATTGTGGGGTAGCGCAGCAGCAGTTGCTGCTTCCCTGTGCGTCAGCTGAGCATCCTCAACAATCCTCTGGCTCACACAAAGGTTCTGGGGAGGGTCACCTCACAAGCCAGGACAACCTCTCCAGGGTGCTCTCCATTTCCACATTGCACTTTCGAGTTCCCAGCACCATGTGTGTATGTGCGGTCGCACACAAACAGACTGTGCATAAATGGGGAGTTGCCTGAACTTGTTTTTGCTTCAAGGGACTAACATGGCTTCACCTCTGGAAAGCATTATCTAAAGTTCTACGCTACCATATCCTGAATTACCAACACTGACGCTCCATATGAATACGGCATTTTTCCATCTCCGCCGTATTAAGAAGTTGGTCCCTTACTTTTCTCGTCCCGATCTGGCCACAGTGATCCATGCAATGGTCACCTCCAGGCTTGATTACTGTAATTCACTCTATGCGGGGCTACCCTTGAAGATGATTCAGAAACTCCAGCGGCTTCAGAATGCCCTGCGAGACTCCTTATGGGGTCCTTGTTGCGGGATCACATTCGCTTTGCCAGCTGCACTGGCTCCCGGTGGAGTACAGGGTCAGGTTTAAGGTGCTGGTTTTGACCTTTAAAGCGCTATGTGGCCTAGAACCCTCATACCTACGGGACCGCCTCTCCTGGTATGCCCCGCGGAGGACCTTAAGGTCCATAAATAACAACAGTTTGGAAGCCCCGAGCCCCAACGAGGTTAGATTGACCTCAACTAGGGCCAGGGCCTTTTCAGCTCTGGCCTCGGCCTAGTGGAACGCCCTACCGCAGGAGATCAGGGCTCTGCAGGCTTTGACATCTTTCCACAGGGCCTGCAAGACGGAGCTGTTCCGCCTGGCCTTTGGGCTGGACTCAAGACTAACCCCCCCCTCTCATTTATTTGATGGAACCCCTTATATGGGATTTGTATATAAATTTTCCCTTGGCTCTTTTTGCTGGCCCATGTAGGACCAGCATGGATAGTTGGCCCCAGTGAATATTTGATGTTTTCCCCCCTTATGGCTTTGATCTATAGGCTACCACTAAAGGCTGCATTTTAAGCTACATTTAAAACTGTATTCCAACTTATATTTTAATCAACTGTTTTCCCCCCATGTTTTTACTGTATTTATATTCAGTGTTAGCTGCCCTAAGCCCAGTCTTGGCCTGGGAGGGTGGGGCATAAATAAAAATTTATTATTATTTATTATTATTACTGGAAGCTGCCTTATACATAGAGAGATCATTGGTCTATCTAGGTCAGTACTGTCTACAATGACCCCTATCAGCTCCCCAGGTTTTCAAACTGAAGGCTCTAAGCTTTTTCTTAAAGTGCTGGTGATTGAACCTGGGACTTCCTGCATGCAAGGCTATGACCCTTCTTCAGTCATCATTATCAGTGTAGTGTTAACACAAGAAAACTATCACAGCAAACCAATGTATTCCACAGTTGGCAGGCCATTAAAAATAAAAACAATCTGGACACCAGGCCATAATGAGAAGTATTAGTTATGTGATCAAACCAAACATACCAACACACAGTTGACTAATTTTTACTCAAAGTAAACCCACTCAAACTTAGTCCTGGTGATTCATTTCAGATAGTAACCTCTTTAGTAAACGTTGATACAACATGTGCATCTAGCCTGAAAACAATCACCACTTCTGCGCTCATTTTAAAAAAGAAATATTGGACATTTAATACTTTCATTTTGATTATTTTTTTTTTTGGAATGCCAATTATCCAGATTAGCCATGGTAAATGCCAAACCATCAGGGATCACTAATACTGGCTCAAGGACCTCTACTGATTTACAGAACAATCCAAAGCCAGTTTAACCTAGAAGTACATCCTACTGACTTCAATGAGATTTGCTCACCAGTAACTGTGTTCAGGATTGCAGCCTTAGATCCATTATTTCAATGTAAAAGTTTATTGGGAATCAAATCCTTTTTCTACATTGCAACTCAATACAGTGGTATCTCAGGTTACAGACGCTTCAGGTTACAGACTCCGCTAACCCAGAAATAGTACCTCAGGTTAAGAACTTTGCTTCAGGATGAGAACAGAAATTGCACGGTGCTGCCGCAGCAGCAGCAAGTGGCCCCATTAGCTAAAGTGGTACCTTAGGTTAAGAAAGGTTTCAGGTTAAGAACGGACCTCCGGAACGAATTAAGTTTGTAACCAGAGGTACCACTGTCTGAGCTATTAATGCCAAGGAGGATAGAAATAGTTACACACTATTCCTGAGATTTTCCATACCACCTATTTTAAGCATTCTGGGGGTAAGTACTGTAAACTCCTGCCTCTTAGAGGTCTTCTAGGTTCAACAACCTATTGCTGGCCAAGTGCAAAACAACTGTATAGTTCTGCATTTACCATATCCTTTTTCTCTATAGTTTCTACTGCAAGTTTATGATCATGCCTGCTTACTAGTTCCCAGTTCCTTGCCCAGCTCCCACAAATGTTTGAAACAGAGCAAGCTGAGAAGCCTTAATAAGAAGCTATACTGTAAAATAAACTTTGGGCTACTACACATAATAATTCTATTGGATCAAAAATATAGGAACTAGAGGGATAAGGAGGCAGGAACTAAACTAAACTCAGCTTCATGTGTCTACCGTGTACTAAACTGGAGAAGAGAAACAACCATTTAAAAATAATAATATACAGTGGAACCTTGAATTGCGGATGGAATCTGTGACGAAGGCACGTCCGCAACCCATAGCGTTCACAAGCTGAAGTGCCGCGTCTGCACAGGAGTGAATTGTCGCTTCTGTGCATGCGCCGCAACCCGGAAGTAACACGTTCTGGTACTTCCAGGTTTCCTGTGGTCCACAACACATAACTTGAAGCAAACGTAACATGAGGTATGACTGTAGTTACTAGTACAGTAGTACTGTGGGGATTTTGGGGGGGGGGAATTCCAGTTTGCATTTGTGATGCCCCCAAAGTGATCTAATTTAGCAAGTTTATTTTACTTGCAGTCAGTAAACAAAGCTAAAAACTTTGAAACTGTCAAACAAGTCTAATACTGCATGTGCAACTAGCATCCACTCGTTGTTACTGATTAACATATGTTAATGAAAAAACTCTGCAAAAAAATTAAGGCCTGGAACATTTTCTGCACCACATCATTGTTAGCTGCACAACATGCACATAGTTCCAGTTACAGGTAAGTAGCCCGTGTTGGTCTGCCATAGTCAAAACAAAATAAAAAAATCCTTCAAGTAGCACCTTAGAGACTGACCAAGTTTGTTCTTGGTATGAGCTTTCGTGTGCATGCACACTTCTTCAGATACACTGAAACAGAAGTCACCAGACCCTTATATATAGTGAGGGAGTGGGTCTGGTGACTTCTGTTTCAGTGTATCTGAAGAAGTGTGCATGCACACAAAAGCTCATACCAAGAACAAACTTACCGGTAGTTGGTCTCTAAGGTGCTACTTGAAGGATTTTTTTTATTTTTTATTTTGTTTTAACATGCACATAGTTGACTTGAATTGTATTTATGAAGCTCTGCCCCACAAGATATTCAAAATGGCTTAAATTCCATTACAAGCTACAAATGAAGAATTTATTTTCCATTGTTGTTGTTCAGTCGTGTCCGACTCTTCATGACGCCATGGACCAGAGCACGCCAGGCATGCCTATCTTTCACTGCCTCCCGCAGTTTGGCCAAACTCATGCTAGTCGCTTCGAGAACACTGTCCAACCATCTCATCTTCTGTCGTCCCCTTCTCCTTGTGCCCTCCATCTTTCCCAACATCAGGGTCTTTTCTAGGGAGTCTTCTCTTCTCATGAGGTGGCCAAAGTATTTTCCATATAATTCAGTAATAAAAAAACACTATAACCTTCACTAGACTTGTGTATTTGTGTGACAAGTCAAAAAATAAGCCAGTTGATCTATCATATATTCTCAAAGCATCGTCTTCATTAGAACTAAAATGATACTGCTATGAAGAGAGATGTAAACCAAGTGGGCCCAGCCTGATTTCTGTCATTTTCAGCAAACAAACACATCCTAAATAAGCCTTTCCTGAGAGGCCCCAATTCTCAGGAGAGGCTTTTATTATGAAGATTAAATGATTATTATCCATCCCTGTCTCTAAAAGAAGCAAAGGGTGGAAAACAACGATGCATTAAAAAACCCCAAAGCCAATCATTATTACAATTAATAGTTTCAAAGCTTCCAGAAATAAAATCTTTCAACGTCTTTGGGAGTTACAAGGCAATGGAAAAACCCTATTCTACATATGGCCATACTTTCATACTAAATATGAATTAAACACACTTTAATCATCAAGTTTTATAGTAGAAAACAAATTAAACCACTCTCATCAGTGATGCAATTTTTTTCACTTGTCTACAACTTGTAGCGAACCATAAAAATTATGGTTGTCAAGCCCCCAACCCTCCCACAAAGGTAGGGTTTTTCTCTCTGACCATACATTACACATCCCAATATAAGCTGAGCTCAGGCTAAGGCTACAGTAAAACTACCGGGTAATTATAATATGGTTAGATCAATTCCACGAACACTACAAAGAAACTCAAATCAGATGTTTAAGCACCATGCAGAAACTTTGGATTCTCCCTCCAAAATACATAAATAAATTGTGTACCATCCCTTTAATCAGTTGCATTTGATTCTAAAATTCAAACCAAACAATTAAACTAAAATTTCCCCCCAAAATTCTAAGTACCGTATATACCCGAGTATAAGCCGACCCGAATATAAACCGAGGCACCTAATTTTCCTACAAAAACCTGGGAATGCTTATTGACTCGAGTATAAGCCGGTTCACCTTTGCCGCTGTGGAGGAGGAGGAGGAACGAGCAGCCCGAAAGCAACCCTTTGGGCTGCTCCTTCCTCTTCTTCCTTTGCCAAGTTTGCATTTATGCGAGCAGTTCAGGAATGGAACAAAGCTGCCTGGGGAGAGTAAAGAACCGCTGTTCTTGTACGCTTCTTAAGGAATGGTTGACTGGGGAGAGCGGGTGGCGGCACGAGCGGAGAGAAAGGGCTTCTTTCTCGCCACCCCCACCACCCGTCTCACTCGAGTATAAGCCGAGGGCAGCTTTTTCAGCACAAAAAAATGTGCTGAAAAACTAGGCTTATACTCAAGTATATATGGTAAGTCCGCAATACACTTCCACAAAATGCAAAGCTTACTTACTGAGTGAGAAGGGGGCTAATCACTGTTACAACCCAAACAACCTTTCCTCCAGTTCCAGTGCAGAAGAAACAAACAGCAATAGTTTATCTTTTCTGATACTTATGATTTTATTAATCAAAGACACAACCATAAAGAAAGCTTTCCATCCTACCTCCCTTTTATGTATTCTGTCAGTACTGGGAAAACAGTTTTTAAGTTCCTTCACCCCATGTTGCCTTGTTACGGCACTCAAAGATCTAAATAAAACATTGACAAGCACTACTATGCTCCATTCCAAAGAGCCTTCAACCTGGCTCCAAAGAAAATTCAACATTGACTGCTGGGGAACACCACCTTCACAGCAAAAACAAGGCACGGAAGACACTTTATTATATAAAGTGCTTAAAAACAATGGAAAAAAGAGAAATGAAAATTTCAATGAAGTATTATTTGATGCTCATCAACCTTTTAAAAAACATTAAGAGTATATCGTCTCTACTGCTTCCTTTTTGTTTTATGCAATATACAGTAATTTTGCTAAATACTAGCAAATTCATCAACCTTCATAAGCAGTTTGCAGAATGTTGCAGAAGGGCTGCTGTTAGAAAAAGGGGAAATCCTACTTTGTACATGCTGAAGGGTATTACTGGATCCAAGTACATCAAACACAAGTCCTCTAGAGCAGATGGGGCGAGGAGAACAGAGGGAGGGGAAATTCCATAGTGTAAGCAGAAGTCCTCATGGAAACTCAAAATACACACTAAAAAGATCCTGTGGGGGATGCAGAAGCAGGTAGATCAGCTTGTTCTGGAGTAAGGCTCCATGTGATTAGGAGGTAGCCTTGCAGTACCAGGAGTTACTTTTACTTTATTGAATTGTATTATTTTGATGAATTTGTTTTTCTTTGCTTTGTTTATATGCTATTGTGTTTGATATTAGTGACCACAATGTTGTTGTTTTTAATGCTATTGTGATTATTGTGAGCCACTTTGAGCTCAACATTTGCTGATAGAAAAGTGGAATACAAATATTATATCAAATTAAAAACCAGTCTCCACATTTAGATCATGTATTAAACTGCTAAGTTGTTGAACGAACCCTCAGTTTCTCTCACTTAACTGAGCTCATAAAGGTTTGGATATAGCCTGATCCTGAAAAGTATGTATAGCTCTTTATTTTTCTAAAGCGGTCCTCTCAATTATGATGTTGGCAAACAGGCAGATAAAACTTTACAATATTTCATTGTAAGTTATTCATCTGCTGCAGTCAATGTTCAAAATTAGCCAGGCACATTTTGCATCTGGCTATCAACCACTTGTGACCAAGTAAAGATGCCTGGGCACCATGATGGCATCTGACACATCCACAACCTGGAGGTGCATGCCTAGGGCTCACTGGATCTAGACTGTTTTCCCACACTAAGGCCCTATCCTATAGAACTCAGTTATATTTTATCTGCACAATCAGAATGAATTCCACGAACCAAAATGCTTTTTCTGTGCAGCCTGAGCAGGAGCAGCCACAATTAAGAAAAAGAGGTAGAAATAGGCCAATATGTATGTGGACTGTCCCTGGATCAAGTGACTTTTCTTCTTTAAGTTCTCAAAGTTCTTAAGTTAGCGCAAGGTTGTCATATGTTTAATTGATAATCAATCACAGTCCATCAATCATTTGAAAAATAAGACTCTAGAGCCATCTTACCCCATAATGGCAACTAGACATTCCATTTTAGTTTAAAGAGCCATTTGGCGGTTGGCTTATATATCTGAGTTTCTAACACTGGCTGCAGGGGATAGTCTCTTAAATTCTTCAAAAGTAAATGTTAATGAAAAATACATGGAACAAATGGATATTAGAAAAGAGGGAATGTACTTCATTCAGGATCTTACAACTTTGTTAAGCTAGTTTTTGCAAAATGTTCAGAAAGGAATCTGAAACTGTTCCCAAAAACTATTAAAGAACCTATTACATACATTTCACAAACATATACTCACTATTAAGAATTGTCAAGGATTGTTTACCTAACATACCCAGCACACAACTATGGCAAAGTTCACACAATGAACAACAAACGTTTATTTTGTAGACTCTCCAGGGGTTTCTGCAGTAGAATGCAACTAGAGTCAAACCCCTGCAAACATTGAGAATCAGAAAAGAGTTGTACACAAAATTATAAATGTAGACTTGGGCTGTGCACATACCATGCATTTAAAAATTACACCCCCACCTACATTCTGGGAACTACAATTTGTTCAGCATGCTGGGAATTGCAGCTCTGGAACTGGGGGCAGAACTACAGTTCCCAGAATTCTTTTCTGGGTGTGTGTGTTGTGCTTTGAATAGGTTTTAAATATATAGTGTGCAGACAGTGCCAGTTACCCCAAATACAATTTGTTTTAATTTTTAAAAAAAATGCGTTCACGAGCATGACAATGCCTCACAAGGATCACGGTGCAACCAAACGAGTGCCAACACATTTACATAGAACTGTACTGTATAGCGAGATGTTCAGCGGCCAACAGAAAACATCTAGTTGGAGAGAAAACAAAACAAAGGAGGACGGGGGGGGGGGATCTAAGGCCACAAAATAAGATGGCCCTCTCCAGGTATTACTCAACAGAGGCGTGCAACTTTAAAAAGCTGCAGGTGTGCTTCAGGCAATATCTCCTAAGCAGCACAGGATTTTTGGTTCGCTTTGCATTTCCCGCCCGTCCCCCCCCCCTTCAAATAACGTGTGGCGGGGATGCGGGGAGGAAGGTGGGCAGGGATTTCGCAACGCCGGCGGGAGGGAGGCGGCGATGGCGCTCCCAGCAGTTGGCAGACTTTTGCCACCATCCGGCTGATTCCGGCGCGGCCTGCGCACCTCTCCAGATAGGCCTCGGCGCCCGCGAGACGCCGCACATGCGTCCTCTCCCTCCCCCACAAAACACCCACCCCCACAAGGCCTGAGAAAGCGGCAATAGGGCCGAGTGTGGGGCGAGGCGTGAAATGCCCGCCGCCACTTCTCGTGGGGCTACGGCTGAGGGTCGTAGGCGCCGCCACCGCCCCCTCCTCCCCCGAAGTTCTGCGCCAGGGCAAAAAAAAAGGGGGAGCGAGAGGAACGAGGCCCTCAGGCGCCGACTCTCTCTCTCTCTCTCTCTCTCTCTCTCTCACACACACACAGAGCGTGGGAAGGGAGAGGACTCGTGCGCCAAGGGAAATGAGGGCCGACGAGGCGGGTTCAAACGGAGGGGCTACACGGCGAGGAGGGGAAGCCGTGGGTTCCGGAAGCGCTCGCTCAGGTTGCCTCCGAAGTCCCCTACGAGGCTTCCCGTGGCTTCTTCTACCCGCCTGCCCGCCCGCCCCCCCTCACGCCAGACCCGGCCTCCACTTACAACGGCATCGTCTCTACGGCTGTGGGTTAAGCGCCGCCACCTCTTCCCCGGAACAGTCACTCTTCCTGCCCCTGGGAAGCGGGCGACGCGAGCATGATACGGGCCTGGCTCGGGCCCTCTGGGCGAGGGGGGAGAGCCGCTTGCTAGGCCTGGTGGCCGCCGCCGCCGCCGCCGCTGTTGTTGCTGCTGCCGCCGCCGCTTCCTCTAGTCCTTCCTCTTCCCCTCCGGCCTCCTAACATGGCGCCCAGGCGCTACCACAGCAACGTTCTGGGGCGAGGGAGGGGAGGGGGCAGAGGCGTGCAGGGCCAGTTAGCGCGCTGACGCAACGGCGGCGTCCGCCCTGCGTCGAGAGACGCGCGCTCGCGCGCATGCGTCAGTCCTTTTGCGTTGGCTGGCGGGAAGTGTAGTCCTTGCAGGAAGCCGAGTTCGAACTTTTGAAAGCTGCCAACGGCTGGCGCGGCTGCTGCGCAGGCGCTAGAGGAAAGGAATCGCTTGGTGGCGCGCAGTTCGCAGTTAAACCTGTCCTTTGCATTTTGCCTTTCCTAAGCGGCAAAAAGGAGGCGATCCATCTACTACTCGCTGGAAGACGTTGTTTGCATTCTGGTGTAATTCATTGGGAGCCACTACGGCTTCGCGCATAATTATCACTCATTTAATCCACTTTATAGGAGGACCGTTAAGTTTGTAAACGATAGGATTGTTGCAGTGCCGGATTTACGTATAAGCTAAACAAGCTATAGCTTAGGGCCCCAATCTCTTGCCACCCTCCCGAAAAAATTCATTGTTAATATACTTCTTAATTGTATTTCAGTTAAACAATTACTTTGGTAAAATACCTATTTTGTTATGCGCAAATTGCTTTAGATACCTATTAGGTCCATAAATTTACCATAACACAAAAAACATTGACAATTTGTTGTTGACAAAGGACAGCTGGACATGTAAATGGCCCCATTACCTTCAGTAGCTTAGGGCCTTATCAAACCTAAATCCATCCCTGGATTGTTGCCTGCTGAAGACAAAACCATGAAAAACCACATCCGCCCTACATTTACAGCACCTGGCTCCCCCCCCCCCCAATTCCTGGGAACTGTAGTTTAGCCCTCACAAAGTTCCCAGCACCATTAAGCTACAGTTCCAGGAGTTCCTGTTCCCAGGAGACATGATTTAAATGTACGGTGTGCAAGTGCTATTTTTCTAGAAAAAGAGGTGCCGGAACGCACCCTAACACCTCCCTCGTTCTCTTAGAACAGCAATGGCGCCCAACAGAGGTGCCGGAACTGAGTTCCAGCTAAAAAAAACCCTGACGATGTGGATGGGCAAAATAGCCAGGTATTGGCATCTGTCTAGCTTGGGAAACGATGGCAGAGTGTGCCTTCAACAGTTGGAGAGTTGCAGCACCTGCTGTGCCTATAGAAACTGATATGGGAGAGATGTTTCCTTGTAGCTGGGGCAGGTGAAGCCTCCGTATTTAGAGGCAGTATGTCTTCCAACAGGATGCAGGTGGCGCTGTGGTCTAAACCATTGAGCCTAGGGCTTGCTGATCGGAAGGTCAGCGGTTCAAATCCCCATGACGGGGTGAGCTCCAGTTGCTTGGTCCCAGCTCCTGCCAACCTAGCAGCTTGAAAGCACATCAAAGTGCTAGTAGATAAATAGGTACCACTCCGGTGGGAAGGTAAACAGCGTTTCCGTGTGCTGCTCTGGTTTCGCCAGAAGCGGCTTAGTCATGCTGGCCACATGACCCAGAAAAACTGTCTGCGGACAAACATCAGTTCCCTTGGCCAGTAAAGTGAGATGAGCGCTGCAACCCCAGAGTCATTCGCGACTGGACTTAACTGTCAACGGTCCTTTACTTTTACCTTTACCTTTATATCTTCCAGCAGCATCTGGAGGACAAGTAAGAGCAGGTGGCCACTGGCATTCCTTACTGGTAGGCTTTCCAGAGGCATCTGGCTGGCCACTGTTAGAAACCTGCTGTTGGTGGATCTTTGGAATGATTCAGCATCGCTTGGGCAAGTCAGGTTAAGGAATCCCTCAAGCACCATCTCTTAAGGCAGCTTCCTCTCTCACTCATATCCCTAAGTGTAACTATAGAATTTGAAGGAATGGAAGCTCAGTTGTGCTTTGTATGCACAAGGTCAAAGGTTCAGTCTCTGGCATCACCAGCTGGGGCTGAGAAAAGACCCTGGAGATCTCTTGCTGGTCGGTGGATGGCTACTAATAAGGTATCTTCTCTTGATGCTTTCCCATTATCTAGCCTGATGGACCAATGGTCAGACACAGTCGAAGGTAACTTCTGTGTTCCATAAACTAACAATGATGTTGCCATACCAAGTCAGACCATTGGTCCAGAAATGATGTGAAATCATGAAGAGAAGTAGTTTATTGGTGTCATATGGTGATATATATTAAACATCATCTAGATGTGAGAGGCTTCTGTTGCAAAACCAGATCAGAACCAGCGTCCTCAAAACTGCCTGGAGTTAAGAGGGCTCCAGCCTTTCCAATATCTTGCTCAAATAGGGAAGGAAGGGGGAAGCTGTATGAAACTAGATCATACTTAGAGTAGACTCACTAAAATTGATGACCATTGAAATTAATGGGTCTACTTTTAGTATGACTCTGTGGCAATTGTCCAAGATAATAGATGGTTTAAACTTGATTTTTTTCTTTTATCAATCCAAAGTACACTTGCAATGATTAAGTTCCTCTGACCAGTGAGTTACTGCTGAATAAAGTCACATAGGATTGTATTGTAAAAAGAACTCTGAGTACGATATGAAAGGGAATTGCAAAGTCTTTATGTCCACTCCTTTTGGAGCTTAAGCACATGCTACATACAAGCATGTGCAACCAAACCTTGACTGTTCTTTTCAGGAAAAGGGACTTTCAGATTTAGAGAAATTAAATGGTGTGGAGACAGTGCTTAACACTTTATTGCATGTGGCTTCTCTGCTCTAAATACATATGTGGGCCTTCTTATGCTATCAGCTGTCAGAGCACTTTTGAGAGTAAGAGGATAATATGAAACGAACCACAAATTACAAGTATCTTGAACAATCATGAAACTTTTTATTCCAGTATTATTTTACAGTGATAAAGAGGAAACATAATAATCTGTAACTACACCTGATAGTGCAATGAGGTTGTATACTTCTTAGTCAAATTCAGGATTATTCCTGAAGAGATATTCTGCCTGTTGATTTAAAATTTACAAAAAAGGTTACAAACTTTTCATACCGTAATATAGGTTTGTTTCTGTACATACAACACTGAACAGTGGCTTATACTAACATCATTGTATTTATTGAAACCCTCCAAAATTTTGCGATGGTTCACCATTTTCCATTCCTGTGCACTGCTTCTTGACCGCTGGACTCACTAATGGTCTCACCCACTCAATCCGCCAGAGGGTGGGGACCAAAATAAATAATAATAATAATAATAATAATAATAATAATAATAATAATAATGTCAACAAACTACCCCAGAAGGAGCACGACATGTTCCTCACCAGAAGTACTACCCCTCGCCTAAAACCCATAATTAGAATGATATTGCAACACTATGCAGTCAGTTAGACTTGGCTATGTGACAGCGCTATTGGGGTCAAAGAAAACTGATTGGAGAGTGAGCCAAAAAGAAGCAACCTGGAATCAACTGTAGTGCACAGTTTGATTTTTCACAGTTGAACAAATGAAGCAATTTTCAAAATCCAAGTATTTGGGCTTCAAATAGGTTTTACTGGTGAAACAGTAGGTTGTCCCCAGTGACTGATGGAATAAAGGCAGTACAAAAATCTTTGTTGGGTTTATGGCAACAATGTAGCATGTCTAGAATTCACAAGTATGTAATAAAAAATGGGACATACATTTTTTTTTTTACTATAATTGAAAAAGACAGACAGACAAACACTAGGAAAATGCATTTCCTTACCAGAAAGTCAACAGGGTCATCTGGCCTAACCATGCAGCAGTGATTCAAGCCTTGCATAAGTGTTGGCATGACATGCTTCATTAAGTAGTTTCTCAACGGAATGGACTGAGCTTCCAGAAGCTCTTGTTCCTGCCGCTTCACTTCCTCCAAACGTTTATTCTTAAAAAAATGCAGAGACAAATATATATTTAGGTTATGCTTAGACAGAATACAAAACCCAGAACAAATTTAGGTCCAGGAATTTGACATTATAAAATGCATTCTGTTTTTGTATTATTGGTTCTTAGTTCTTAAATTCTAAATAGATCTAAATACACATTTTTGAAATTTAACACTGCACACCTAAACCATTATGCACATGCCTCAAATAAAATGTTAACACAGTAACAAATGATTGAGGTCTGCTGTGGTGTTTTCTACACAAATGCCATTCTATGTGGAAAATTCCATGTAGCATTTATACCCCATTCTTCAGCCATTCCCAGTGTGACTTACATACAATCAGTTATAACAAAAATTGAATGGTACATGAGAAGGGATTGGATACATAGATATGAGGCTGCTATTTAGACCAAACTGATTCATTTCAAAATAGACTTCTGCATTAACTTTAAATAGGAACTATCAATATAGTTATGCAATCCCAGTGCAGCTCATTCATTGTGTTGCCATTGCTGCTCTTGAGTATATTTACAGTGGTACCTCGGGTTACATATGCTTCAGGTTACATACGCTTCAGGTTACAGACTCCGCTAACCCATAAATAACACTTCAGGTTAAGAACTTTGCTTCAGGATAAGAACAGAAATTGTGCTCTGGCGGCGCAGTGGCAGCGGGAGGTCCCATCAGCTAAAGTGGTGCTTCAGGTTAAGAACAGTTTCAGGTTAAGAACGGACCTCCGGAACAAATTAAGTACTTAACCAGAGGTACCACTGTACTAGATATGCAGAAGAAAACCATCTAAAATCTTTCAGTAATCTATTACTGTATCTCTTTGCCTGTAAAGTTACATGAGAGAAGCAGTGGCAGTGCCTCATGTAAAGAATTCTCTCCCTCTCTTTTCTTCCCACCTGCAATGTGTGAATAGCCATTTGTGTGTGCCATGTTATTTTTTGGCAGGGTGTGTGTGAATCTCTCTATGTTAGAATAATCTAGTATCTGGGATTAATTTACCCATTCTTCCCAGTTTGCCAATTTCTGAGCCCTTTCCTCAGCTTCTTTTTGTTCCAAATCAGCCTTTTCTTTAGCTTCTCTTGCAAGGCGTTCTTCAGCTTGTTTTCGTTCAAATTCTTCCAGCTCTTCATCTGTCAAACCATAATTTCGAGGCTCGCCAATAGTTTTGATGATTTCTTTCGCTATAACTCTGTTCTCCAGACCTTCAAACTTTGATACATCTTTCAAGTATGGAGCGAGAAAATTAGGAAATTTATTAGTTATACCACAGACTCAAGTTTATTTAGTTAAAATCATTGTCCTACATTATTATCTTAAATATGACAAAAATTGGAGTTGTGATTATTCAAAGCTGGGCATTTTTTTGGCAAATTGAGGCTGTTTGGAACCCTGAGTAACTGCTAGCACCTTGGGATTTACAGTTCTTATCTTGAGGCGGGTACTGAAGTCCCAGGGTCACTGTGCATTCTTAAGCCATGAGAGACAACATCTTGTGGCTGAGCCTGTCATAAGGGTCCATCTCCTGATTAGTTTCTGGAAAGTTCCAAGAATCTTTCCTTGAGATTTGTTGAAGAGAAAAAAGTATTCCAACCTAAACTGAACTATTTTCTTATTGTCTTGGTGTGTGCACTAAAATTATTGACTTATCTTAAAACAAAAAACACACTCTGCATTGGGTTACAGGATCTTTGAAATGGTGCTCTTTTTACTATCTCAAATAAATATTGCTGCTATAGAATTCAGTGTGAGTTGTTAGAAAGCTGCCCTGATTATTTGTTGCAGTACTTTGGCCTCTTGGTTCACTGAAGCTACCTTTTCAGAGATTTTCCCCTCCCTTTTTCAGTGGGGGAATTTCAGGAGAGAGAGAGAGCAAGAGCTATGGTGCCTCTCGTCTCTTGGTAGTTCCTTAAAGCTGGTTTGGACTCCTGTTGCTCCAGTAATCTCAGCAGGTGGTTTAGAGAAGTTTTGGGGGACCTCCCTATCATGACAATCATGATAATAATAATAAAAATAATAGTCGCAAGACCCCAAAGAGAAAGCATGGATGATTATCATGGCAAAAAAGACTGCCTTCATATGGAGCTCACACATTCACCTCATAAGCCCATTCACCAGACAGCACAGTATATAAAACACAGTGCTCCCAAATGGGTAAACACGGCCTAAAGCTATCTCTAAGTGATTTACTTAGCCAAAAAAGTATATTCTTTGCTTCACATTTCAGGTGTTTTATGCTTGACAGACAGACACACCCTGGATTTTGTAGAGGGGCTGATTCAGTTTATTACCTCACAACACAGCTGAGGTTCCAGGCTGACTATAGAGGATGATATATCCTTCCTTACTGGTGCTTTAATTATCTCTTGTAACCTCTCACCTGTCTAGAAAAGTGGTTCAAGAAATGGGGAACCAATAATGATCTCCCACTTGTAACTACCGTAGTATTATATAAAAGTCCAATTAAACTGACTATGACACATCTAGTTCTCTGCCCTCTTCCATTGTTAAGTTTGGTCTAAAAAAAACCCTAAAGGCATATAGCATTTTCAAAAATCAACACAAATGCATGGCCAGGCTTACATTTTTTAGCATTTATGACAGCTGAATGATACTAGTCTAATACAAAAGGTTAAATCATTGTATTGGTTATTGTAAGAGGAGGGAGATTAAGAAATTAAATGCACTTTCAACTATACCAATATACTGTGGATGTATTTCTATTTCATCAAAATAGTTGAGAACAGTTTCATCTTCTGTGTTTAACTCCCTGAAAAGATTCAGGGATCTCAAGTACCGGTCCTGAGCATAATGAGTTCCAGCGACAACAGATTCAGGGAGATTCATGATTCGGTTTTTCAGGAATTCATCCGAAGCATTCAAGGAAATTACATAGTCTGTGGGGGAAAACATATATGAGAATTAATCTTCTGAGAATACCACACATTTAGCTAAGTTAGGCAGAGAACCTGCAGAAAGGGGGCTGGACTTTCAATCAGTGTACCTTCTTTTGCTGTTAAAAGTGGGATACTTTCAACCACCCTCTTATATAACCAGGGCAGATTTTGGTTTAAATACTTGGAACTGCCACCATCACATCTAGTTTGGCCTTAAGCAATGCAAACTTACCAGAAATTATTACTTTGTCATAGTGATGAATTTTGCCTTTTAGATCATCCTCTTCCTCCTCGTCTTCAACTTTAAAAAAAAAAATGCAATTAAGATGTCATCAATAGAAACTTGCACACTAAAGATTACTAAAAATGTCTAGTATCAGTCAGCAGAGATATGACTCTTCTCTTATGTTCTCTAACCATGCCCCAACACATTCTACCCTGCAGGCTCATGGGATCTTTCCACCATGCTCCTCCTCCCTCTTCTTTTCATTTGTGTACCTAACCATGATGTATGGCATTTTCACAAACCATGACATTTTCACAAGTTACAGAGATCTCTCAACCAGTTTGCTACCATGTTTAGTTATTTTAAATGAGGTCTGATCTGTTATGATTTTCCCCATACAAGCAGACACTCAACCACCCAAGACCCTCAAGGAGGCTCTGCAGATTGTCCCAACAAGGGTTTGTGTATATAGGGCACAATAGTGTCCTCAATGCATTATAATACATTTCGGGCGGGGTGGGGGATCTCTGTCAGAGGGCAAAACAGAACAAGATGAGGGAGATCCATGACTGACTCTTCTGCTGCTTTAAATTTTGGCAAAAAAAATTGTAGGATGTACCGCATTTTTCCATCTATAAGACGCCCCATGTATCTTTTTGGGGACTCAGATTTAAGAAAATGGGGGGAGATATATCTGTGTATAAGATGCCCCCCTAAGTTTTGACATTATTTTTAGGGGGGAACTAGTCTTATACACAGAAAAACATGTTAAGTTGTGAGTTGACTGTATTTGCCAAAAGTTAATGAGATGGAAAATGTACTGACAGATGTCCATCATCTCTTATTTGTTCTCACCCTTCCTGCCCCTAGGAATAATCTTTTATTTATTTTTCATAATTTATCTCAGAGCGGGAAACAGCAGCACAGTATAAGATACAGTCAAAATAATCAATCTAGGAGAGGGGGAACAGCAAAATAGTTTTAAATTGTTTACACTCCCCACCCCAGAGTTGCACTTTTTGATTATATTTTCAAATATCATGATTTCTAAATCCACTTGCAAGCTATGACACTAAACCTAGAGAACAGGGAAACAAAGGCAAACAATAAAAGATGTAACATAGTTGCAACTCTCCAGTGTTTCCAGTGTTGCCCTTGGTGCTGAATCAGTTGATCTTCTGGATTTTCCTAACCCTCGTATCTCTCATATATGAGCTGCTAGTAACTTAACAACACTAGTGGTCATCAATGGAAAATAAATATTTCAAGTTATAATCATGATCACACTTGTTTCAGCATAAATCCAGAGTTATGATAAAAACTATTTTATTGTAAATGTGGCCTCTAGCACTTGTTACATGGTGCAATGCACAGTAACAACAAGTACAGTAGAGAACTCTTACTTACGATTAAAAAGATCCTTTGCCAAGTCGTAGGTCTTTGGAAACCCATCCAAAACATATCCTTGGTTCTTACAAGGCATAGACATTAGCTTTTCTTTCATGAACCTAACCACATAGCTATCATCCAGACGACCTAGTTTTACAGGGAAACATTATTAAATTTGCATAATCTTTTATAACTGGGAAGGTGAGACATCCTGTTTTTTGCTCCCCTCTCCCTGAATTCACTAACCGGACACTGTATTGCACTGGAAATCTCATGGACTAGGTTTAACAAGATTCAGAAGGCAGACATGCATTTCACATAAGCTGCATGCAAATAACTAGACTATCTTTTCATCATAAACAAGATTCACCTGCATTTTGCTCCATGTTTTCTTTAATTGAATCTAATAACTCCTGGGCTTCTTCTATGTTCTCCCCTTCTTCTTCTGCCTCTTCCTCCTCTTCTTCCTCCTCTTCCACCACTTCAGGCTCTACTATCTCTTTGGGAGCAACAATTTTCTCCTAGGGATGTAATAGGAAAGAAAATGCCACTCAAATTCTGGACAAATTTTGCCTCAGTTACACAAAAATTACAGCAACTAAGCTGAGTCACTCTGAATGGAACCTCAAACCTGCCAAAGTTACTCTAAAGCAACTCCAGCTTCGATTTCTCTTTCCTCCTATCCCACTGATATTGGTTTTTTAGCTTATGGTTTCTATACTCCAATATGTATTTGAGTTAATGAATTAATCTAGTACTTATTGTAAACAAAAATAGGAATGGGCAAATCTGCCAATGCTAGTTTCTCTCAGTTTCTGGCCTTAACTCACTTTTTAGGTTGTTGTTTTTCTGTTAGAACAATTTAGCAAAATAAAATTCCAGTTTACTGTATTGTTGGACAACATTGTTTTCACACATACATCAAACAGGCAAATATATATACACACACACACACACACACACACACACAGCAGCTTTGTAGACAAAAGAACGAAAAAGAAAAAAAAGGAAAGAAAAACCCTTTTATCTTTGACCTTGCCATCTCATACAAACCCACGAGCTATGGAACAGCTAAAGTACATACATAGAAAAGAAAGAGAAAGAGTTACTGGGATGCTCAGAATAAAGACTCGACTTTTTTTGCATTTTTTATTTTTATTTTCACAAGGTTCTGTTTTTTCCCCCTTCTCCTTTTGAGATAAATGTTTTGGACATGGTCACACCACAAGTAAAGTCAAGAAATATTTCAATTTTTTCTTTTTGGTACTGTATTTTGTTTTCTTTTTTGAGGAACAGCGGGAGAGAGAGAAAGATTTTTATAAAACCCACCACACGTCAAAGCTCCCCCCGCCCTTTGGTCAACCGGAGATCGCATTATAAATGATTGACCTCGTCACAATATATACAAAAATATAAATTGTTAATAAAAAATACAAACAAATTATCCTTCAAAGTTACTTTTAAGAAAGCAAGCTGGGGCTTGAAGTTTTCCGTGGGGAGAAGAGGCAGGGTGGGGAGCAGTACCTTAACTTTTCCGCTCCCCCCAAGCCTCCCTCCCCCCAAAAGTGGCATAATGGGTAAAGAAGGTGGAGACCATTCCCCAATTTCTTTTTTTTTTTTTTTTTTTTATAAGAATTTATTGGCATTTTTCCAAACAACATATACCCTCACCCACACCCACAAATACAAAACAAATATGACAAATACAAACAGTGTCAAGATTCTTATAGTATCTTTCTAAAAAGAAAAATTTCTTTTTCCATATCTTGACCATTGACTTCCCCTGCCTTTTCACCTTCGATTTTATATCCTTAATCTATTTTATAACCATTTCTTCTGAAAAAAAAAAAAAAAATTAGTTCAATTATATATTTACATCAAATTATCTTTTCAACACCTTACTAGTAAATACATCACCATAATAATACCTCATCCTAGTTCTTCTTAATTCAATCTTATCAATTTCTTAACTTAATCTAAGTCTTAATCTTGCTCCTCGCATCAAATCTAATTCTTCTATCCTTAAGATTACTGCTAATAACATAAAAACTTGAAAAATCTCCTTTCATATACAAACAAAAATATAACAGAGTATTGTTGACAGTATTCACCCTCCACTTTCGATTTGCCGTGTTAGACTACTTTAAATTTTGTTTAAGACTTCACCCCACACCCCCTCTGTCCATTATTCTTCTCCTGGTGGCATCGGCACTGAACATCCGTGTAACTTCTCTCTCCCAACGTCCACAGATCCAGGCACAGTCCATGTCTCTTCTTGCCACGAGTTCAGAGGTGTCCATCTCATCATCTCCCTGCTTCTTCGGTTCTTTGTAACGTTCCTTTTCTTCTTGTAAATACCTTAATTCTCTGTCCCTGGCCCCCGAGCTCACACCCCGGGGACTGGATATAACAAATCTTAACGTCGCCTTGGGGCTGCCACCCCCAAAAAGCGAATTTCTTCTCCGAAGTTGCTCACTCAGTTCTCTCCATCTTTCCATCCACTCTCTCAGCTCATTAGCAAGACATTCTTCATAAGTGTCAAAAGTTTTAAAAGCCTCCTCTGTGGGCAATTGGTTCCCTTTCAGATCCCCACACAAGACTTTGACTTTTCTATAAACAAGTTCCACCTTCAAGGCAATGAGTCTCTGTTCATCTGTTAGTCCAGAGTTCAATACCAGTTCAAGGACAAAACCCAGCATACTGGCAGAGGAGGAGGAAGTGGGTGTTGTATTTCTGCTCTCCTCTTTGTTCAACACCATTTTTCTGTGCTGAAGCGCAAACACCGCAACTTTAAATGGAGATATTTTCCTCTAATTAACTGCCCGAAAAAAGAGTTTGCCAGTCTCATGTGTCAATTTTAGCTACATTGAAACCAGTTCTGTAGCAGTAAACCCTCATTTGGTTACATTCTTCGGCTCGAAGGGAGGGAGGCAGGCTACCTTTCCCCTTCCCCCCGGATCGTTCCAAAAACGCGATTTTTAATCCAAATCTTTACTCACGACCACCGGGTTTTTAGCTCCATTCTTCGCAGGTAGAACTTGGACGCTCACCGCGGGCTTTGTCGCCGCATTTGCATCCCGGTTGGGGCATGTCCCCTGAAGCCCGGCTCCGGTTGTCCCTTCACCCCCACTCCCCCTTTACAGGGGGGGCAGGGGAAGGGTTCGGAGCCTCCGCGGGCACAGCCGGGGAGCCCAGGGTGCGGGACGCTCTTCCCGCACCCCAAACGGAGCCGCGCGCTGCGGTAGCGCGGCTCCTGACCCCCGGGATGGACAAGGCGCCTCGAGACCGAGGCAGCCTTCGACCACCCGGCGATGGCGTCGCCGCCGGAAGTCCCCCACTTTCATTTCACTTAAGAATTAGGAGAAGGGCTGCTCCCCTCCCCCGCTCTACTTGATGACAAGTGACCACAGCAAAAAGGGGGGGTTTTATGATACTGAATGAATTAATTTATTTTTACAGTCACAGACCAACTTACTAAATCAATAATACAAAAGTAATACATTGAAATTTGCACAACAAAAACCACACACGTATATATACATATACAGCAGCATTTAAAATATATAGATTAGAATTGGGGCATTAAAATATGGCCTAAAAATTGCCATTTAGGGTCCTATTCATAGCGATAACACCGCTTGTTCTCTGAGCTTTATGGCTGCTACACAGTATTTAGATACTGTTTAATTGTTTTTATGTTGTATTTTTAAATACCACTTAGAGATTTTTAAATATTAAGCAGTTTAGAAATGCTTTTAAATAATAAGTAAATAAAGGCTTTCCACATCATTGTAATACATTGTGACAAGATCTTCATACACATTTTCACTGGAGCATCAGCTTTCCAGTCAGTGATGAATATTGAATAGCCATATGGAATTACCCTTTAAGTAGATCTGCAATCTGGACAAGTCTTTGTTATGACACTTACCATGTACAGTATTAAAAAATAATGCACTAGCACAACAAATACTGGTAATTTCTTTAATTTGATATTCCTTGTTCTTTTCATTGAATTGACATCTTTGTTGGTTGTTCTTAGCAAAAAAAAAAAAAAATTTAAATCCCCTTTGCGTTTTCGTTTTTTGTTCCACTTTAATCTTACTTCATCTTTCTTATTCACATGCAGTCTGCTGCTGCAGCGGCTTGGGAGGGCCATCCCGGTAGACCCATGTCTTGTGGAGGACCTATTATCTCAGGCTTGACTCTGTCAAGCACCAGCCCTCCATCAGGAGGCTGAGGAGGGAGCTGCACCCAGTGTCTAAGCCAAAGCCTAGTTACATCTGTAATCAGTAAAGTTGTAGCCAATTTTTAAACTAGGCTTTCGCTCCTTGGGGTGGGGTCACTACGAGTGGGTCCACAACGTCCCAAACTTACTTTCTTTGGTTTGCCCTAGGGGGCAAAGCAGAAAGGAGGAGTTTCCCAGTCCAATAACAGCACCATCATCCTTATACTCAAAAGCAAGTCTCACTAAATTCAACTACTCTCAGGTAAGTGTGCAAAGGGTTACAGCCTAAGTTGGAAACTGATGACAGAATCAAGTCGAAATGAAGCCTGTTTCAGCACAATTAAGTTAACTTTTGGTGGACCATGTCCATAAATGTCTATAAGCTATCTGAAATTGGATCAATGTATTATCTTAAATCTATTATCCTTGTATCGATAAGGCTAAGAGCAGCACTATAATGAAGTTCATTATTTGACAATAGGTCTGTAAATATTCTAATATTTTACTGAAATAGTGCAGCAGAATACCAATGAGTCGTTTACTGGAGGAAGAGATTATATTAAGCATCAGAAAAAGAAAGATAACATGCACAGTCTGGAGCTATGTAATGAACCGTAAACAACTTATTTTTAACTGTATCCAATGTCTCTTGCCCACATTTTCCTAACAACTTTTCAGTTTATTTCCAAGATAATGAAACAGTGACCTGCTTACCAAATTTTCTATGGCTTTAGCAATTACATCCTTTATTTTAATATGGTGCACCTTGTAATGTTTACACAGTTCTTCTGCAATGGAGGTTTTTCCTACCCCAGGAGGGCCAAGAATACAAATCTTGACGGGCTGAAAGAGAAGGCATGGAAATGTGTTTATTAAAATAGCTAGTCTTTCCATCCCGTGGCCAGAAGTAAAATGAATGGCAAAGGATACAACTCTGTACTCAAATATGGCCAGTTGGTGAAATGGAATATATAGTGCCACCACAACAAATATGCCAGTGGAATCGTTGATGGAAAACAATGCTGGTGGTGTTGTTCCACAAGCGGAGATATGGCGGTAGAATGGTTAAAGCACAGGGAAAGGGGACACTAAGTTGTACCTTATCCTCCATGACTACAACCACCCTCCCTTCCATCAACAGCACTACATTAGCCTCAGACCTGGCACAAAGTATCTCTCGCTCTCGCTCTCTTCCCCCACCCACCCTCCATTTTAATGAATGGAAATAGCCACTCTGCTCAGTAAGCCCTACAGATTCCAATGAAACTTACTCCCTGCTAGTAACATCTTACAATCTATAAATAAATAGTAAAGGTAAAGGAACGCTGGATGGTAAAGTCCAGTAGAATGTGACTAAGGGTGTGGCGCTCATCTCTGCTTTCAGGTCATGACGATTGCCAGAGCGTACAGAAACATCGTTTAACTTCCCGCCACAGTGGTACCTATTTATCCACTCAAGCTGATATGCTTTCAAACTGCTAGGTTGGCAGGAACTGGGACAAAGCAACAGGAGCTCAACCCGCCGCACAGATTCGAGCTGCCAACCTAACAACTGGCAAGCCTAAGAGGCTTGATGGCTTGGAGGCTTAGACCACAGTGCCACCCACATCCCTCCAAAAAAATAAATACTAAGGTTTCCTGGGAAAGTTCACGTTTCCTCTTGTAAAAGCATATATTGCACCACCTATGGATTATAAAATAACATAAAACATTATTTATTTACCAGTAAGCCTCGACTTTGCTTGTATTCCTTCACTACTTGATCAATATGCTCCACTATTCCTGCTTGAGCAACCCACTTAATGTTGAAATTCTCCTTCAAATATACAGCTTCCATTCGCAAGTTCACAAGTAATTCATCCAATTGTTCTTGCTAAAGAAAGTGCAATAATTTATTATAATGATGCACTCTTATTAACAGTATTTTTGAATGACTTTTCAACACAGCATTGATGAAAACAATATAAAGTGTAACACCACAAATGTAAAACTAATTAAAAATAGTAAAATATGCATTAAGAGAAATGGAAAATCTTAAGTTTTGAACTGCTTGGCAGAATACTTATTTACGAGTATTTTCTAAATAAGAGTATTTCTACATCACCAACTCATAAGAACAATATCATGGCAGTGCACATAAAATCATTAAAACACCACAAATATGTTTTAAGCTGTTTCCGAAACACAATCAGGGAAAAAGCTAGATGAGCTTCTCAAGCATGAGCATATCTCCATGCCCACATCCGAGAAGGCCCTGTCCTTGGTAGATGATAATCCAATCTCACAAGAGAATAAAACCTAGAATATGTGGGAAGGTGCTGCTTGAAATAATCAGGGCCCAGATTCTATAAGACTTTACAACGTAAAAAAAATACCTTTAATTGGACCAAAAAATAAGCTCATAAAGTATGAAAGCCATTCGACTCCCACTTTCTCTCCAGTAAGTCCACTTCTCTCTTTCATTCTCCCTGTTGATTAAAAAGCTTGACTACTGACCTGATTTTAAACATATAATTTGGCACTGCATACATCTTTTTAAAACTGCAACGAGCAGTTGCTGTGACTCCCAATCCTGACCCAGTCCTGTAAACCCCTCCCCGTAAAAAGAAAAGCAGTACAAGGCAGTCACCACTAAAGTCATGTCAGGGTTCTTTAATCCATTAGCATTAAATAGTGTTGTTATCTTCTCTGGCAGAAAATATTAGAAGAATAAACAAATACCGTTAAATCTTTGTTTAGGAAAGCATTTTCTCTTGGAACCTTCTGTGTTTTTCCTGGACCAACATTTCTGCTGATGCACTGTTACAAGAAAAATACTGGGTAAGTTTTAAACGCAGCAGTAATAAATATCACACATACAGGAAGAAGAATAAAAATAGATTATTAATTGTTTTAAGCCATAAGGCCATAACAATAAGAACCAATTATCGAGTAGTTTGGTGCCAACAAAAAAAGCACAGTACACTAAAAATTAATATTTGTTCAGAACTATCCCTGCAACACCGCATCATATTCCTTTGTACAAAATTGCTGCAAATTTTGGAAGCTGTCATAGTGGACTGAGCCACCTGCTTTGCAGTTAACATATTTTTCCTATTCAGCAATGCTGCGGCCCTGAGGGGGCAAGAGGATCCACTGGAGCTCCTTTTCTGTAGGTGGAGAAAGAGGCCCACATTAAGCAGAAATTTAACTCTGAATGCATCTTATGGGAGGCTGCAGAAAGGTTTGCAGGTGGTTCTTCTCTAACATCAGGGCTCCAAGGTCATCAATGGGAGGTAAAACTGTTTTTTTTAACAACAACAACAATAAAATCAACAAACCATAGAAAGAGGAAAAATGCAGACACTCCTTTCACTCTGCTCCATGAAAATGCCAAAGCACAGGAAAACACTGTTCACCCAACTTCAGTTTTCCTTTCCCCTCCCTTTCAGATTGCTCTCAATTGTCAACTTTATATTACAAAGGACAAAACGAAACATTTTTTAGAATAATCTCCAACAGCCCTTCTCTGACACTTTTGTATAAGGGGTATTCACTGCCCACAAATACTGACCTGCAAATAATGATTTTTCATATAAAACTGCTTTTAAGGATTATTTCAATATAGCTTGGGAAGCTTGGTGCTCATCGCAGGCCATTAGTTAATCGAGTAATTCATTGGTCTCTAAGGTACTACCGGAAGGAATTTTTTAATTTTTAATTTTGTTTTCATAATGAAGGTGTTACACATATTCTAGTGATCAATGTTTATCCCCAGGACTACAGGGCTCAGCTGAATTTTGTTATGCATCCACAACAATTAGCCTTAACATGGCTGGACGCCATCCACCACTCAATCCTATGCATACAGACTGATCAAGGACTAGGACTGTATTTGCTAAATATGTCACAGCCTTAGGTTAAGGGGACAATCAGATATTGTAGATGTGAGTACTGTTCTTCCTTCAATATATATTATATGCCACATACTGTTAAGCAAGTTGTTTCTGGAAGGTTGGTCATAAGGGCATGTGGCTTTCAGTCTGAAAAAGGTTTCCTGCCTCTGATTGAGGAATGCAGTCCTCAAGATCTCTTGCAGAGGTTCAAAGTCTTTTAGAAAGTATAAGAAAGAGACACATGATGACAGTCAAAAGTCTTAAACTGCTTTACCTTCACTATTTCACTAAATGTTTGTATTGATTCGTCCACTGCAATAAGGTAATGAGTTCTTGGCCTATGATCTGCTATATTCTGTAACACTCTGCAGGGGAGGAAACAAAAGATACAGTTATGAGTCACTCGATCTTTAACATTAATATAGAATAAATATACAGAATACAAGTACTATAATTCTTCAAACTCAGGGAGACAAGTTTATATGATGCCCCCTTCCTTCTGCAGCTACCTAAAAATCTGCTTCAGAGGGTTAGCATGGGAGGGGGCTACAGGAGAAAAAAGTTGGCAAATGTTGCCTTTCCCTTAAATTTCTGGAAGCCTTCGGCGCCATTCTGTGAATGGAATGACTCAAGCAATTTGCAGAAGGGCATTTTGGATCCAACCCAGTCAGTCTATAAACTAGCTGGCATTAAATGAAGATGTCCCTCACATTTCACGGCCGAGACATACCCATGCAGCTGGAATATCAGGATGGCTCAACCCTTTCAAATGGAAGGTTTGCTGAGGATCTGGTTGGACTCTGCTGCAAGGGACTTGGAGGGAGCACAAATGTAAAAAGGTATTTCCCCAAGCCCTCCTCAAAATGTAAGGCAGGAGACTTAAAATACAAAATTATGTGGAAGGAACAAAAATCAGTGGATGTAGTTGTAGTCAGATAGCAGCTGGAGGCGGGGAATTGTTTTGTTTTTGTTATTATGTATTTCGTGTTTCTATCTTGTATTTTTATGCTGTGAACCACCCCGAGATCTTCAGATGGAGGGTGGTATATAAATTTAATAAACAACAATACTGTAATGGCTTCTATCTCATTTTTAAGAAATTTCTCTTGCTCCATAGTGACTAACTGCAACTATTATATGCATATGGAAGAGCCACAGTTCAATGGTATACATGCTTTTTTCAGGCAAAAGGCCCCCAATTCAAGACCTATTATCTCCAGGTAGGGCTGGGAAAAACTCCTGCATGAAACCCTGGAAAGTCATTGCCAGTCAGTGTTGACAATATTGAATAGAGAGGCCAAGGGACTGACTAGGTATATGGAAGCTTCCATGAACTTACTATTAAAAACATAAAATGAGAAAGGTACTAATACAGTTTGCCTCTTGCTAAGTACAATGAAGCCTTAGTTTATTTTACAATTAGGCATGATTCCTTTTTAGGATGTCTCAAAAAAACAAAATCAATTTTTAAAAGTCATCCTTCCTGAAAACCTGAACAGACAGGCATACCTTTGAGTAACACTGATTCTCATTAAGGAAGAAGATGGAAGCTGAGATTCCTGCTTTGCAGGGGGTTGGACCAGATGACCCTTGGGTCCCTTCCAACTCTACGATACTATGATTTTAACCCTGAAGTGAGGCATGGCTAAGAAGTATACGTACGCTGCTAAGTCAACAATGTGAATGGTTGGAATAGCATTTCGTCCATCTCCAAAAATTGGTATTGCCGGAGTCTCACCAAGCCAAGATAACTGAAAAAACAATTGCAGAGTATCCCAAGTTGGTAACTTTAGTATATGTGAATGAGGAATCACTCACTCCAGTTGCTACCTCATCAGCTAGAGGAGTCAAATTAACAACATGTTTTATAGGATCTGAGTTCTACAGCTTTGCAAGTACAAAGCACATGCTCCAGTGACCTGTCACCATTGATGCATCTTCACCAACACAACAGACCACACATTTCACTGCATTTTTAGGATGCAGAACAAATATATGCTAATTAACACTGAACAAATTATTTTGCAAATCTCCTTAAGCCCAGTCTGGGGGAGCCCTGAAGGACCCCTTCCTCAATTGCTAAGCCCTGGTGGCAAGCAGCAGTAGTCCAATTATTTGAGTCTAACTGCCATTATAATTCCCCCAGTGCCTCTGGTGTAGTGTTACTTAAGGGCACTATAGAAAATTACAATGGCAGCTAGACTCAGGTGCCCAGTAGTGCTTGAAGCCAGAATATTTTAAGGGGGGGGGATGTAATGGCTCCTGCTGGGGCCCTAGCCTTGCTTAGGGCTACTCATTGCTCCTTCATTAAATTGTAATTAAGCATTCCTATGCTGTTTAGTGGTTTTTCCACACCTGCCATATTTTATATTTTAAAGGAGGCAGATTTAGGCCATGCCACACTTGGTCACAGAAAGTCAACTGGTGAGACATGGGTACAAGTTCTGCCTCTACCATGGAGTTATTGTGTGGCACAGGGCAAGTCTCCCAAGTGCTCCTTTGCAGTCCTCCATTCATAAACTAGGAATAGCAGCACACCCTCAATATTTCAAAGAAGAAAATAGGACACTCTTAGGGCACTCTTAACACCCAAATCTCTGAGAATGGCAATTCCAATAACTTAAATTAAAGACCTTCTTAAAAGTCGTTCCTCAAAAGTCCCCTTGAAAGACAAAATAGGGACTATTCCTGTATAAGAAGAATTGGAACATATGTAATAGTGGTGGTCTACATCAGATTTGCTGACAGAGGAACACAGTAAGAATTGCAAATTAAAAATGCTCAATAAGAATAGCATAGATTCCATATAGCAACTCACTTAAATTTCCCAGCTCGAACACAGTGCTTGCCACAACATTCTCCTCTCCCTCTTATCTCTTTCGATATTTCCATGTCTACCTTTATTTGTAGAATTGTAGCAGATCCTTTACATCCCGGTCATCATCTGCTTGATTTACTTCCATCTGGACGTCGCTACAGGACTTCATATACAAAATCGGCCAGGCACAAGAATAGTTTTTTCCCTTGTGCCATTAAATTGTTAAATTCATAGTTGTATAGCTTAAGGGGAGGTAAAATATGGGTGGGGTTTCTTCTTTGTATTGTGAGAGGAACAGTGTCTGTATGTTTACATTGCAATGTAGCCGAAACAAATTCCAAGTATGTTGGAAAATGTACTTGGCCAATAATAAATTATTCCTATTCCTATTCCTATTCCTAATTTTCTTCCTAGGCTGGCTGTGCCTTCTTTAATGACTGATAAGTAAGCTGGAAAACAACCTTAATGCACCCAGTAGCACCATCAGGAAAAGCTGGTATCTACAGCTCAACCATTTCAGTTCTTATGCTGTTCCTCCATCTGTTACACAGAGGGGAGAACACTGTGGCCTTATACACACCATACATTTAAAGCACATTCCCTGACACCAGCATCCTGGGAATTGTGGTTTGTTATGAGTTCTGGGTACTGTAGCTCTGTGAGGGGTAAACAACAGTTCCTAGTTCCTTTTTTTTCTTCCAGATGCAATATGGTCAACACTGGTGTCCAGGCAACTGGAAATCTGCACCCTGCTGGTTATATTTTAAGGAATTCTAATATCAGTGCATGGTTTTCTGAACCAGAAGTAAATCCTCTGCTAAACTTGTAAAGACCTAATGCTATTTCATTTTACTACATAAGAACAATTTTGCTGGATCAAATCAAACATCCATCTAGTCTAGCATCTAATTCCAATAAAGGACGTCTTTCTGCATTGCATGCTCAAGATTTAAGAATGTATTAAATCCACTTGCTGACAAGTCCTGCACTATTAACTCTCATCCAAATTACCTTGAAATATATCTACCTTAAAGAAGTAGTGTAAAAGTTTTTCTTCAGCTCCATACTGAACACCAGAAGCGACAACATATGTATTAAATTTGCTTTTTGCCTGTTGGTAAGAGTAAAGGTTATTGTTTTTAAAAAATGAAAAACATTTTACACACCTAAGTTAAGGCAAGTTATTTCCTTTCTAATTTATTTAAACCATTTATACCCAGCCCTTCCACAACAAGTTCAAGATGACAAATAGCATAAGAAAAGGCAAAGGAGTAAACTCTACACAAATCTGGAATAGAGTCACTAAGGCGATTGGAAGGCATCTTGTACGCCTCCTTCCAGCAACTCCTGCAACCAAGCTGGTGTCAAAATACTGCTCTGCTTTCCTTTGGTCCACATCAGTGAGCCTGAGAGGGGGGACCTTGACGTCTAGGCAGCCCAGGACGTCCATACACACTGCCAAGGCTTGTGCCCCAGGAAGGTCACTTCAGTGCTAACGCAGCAGTTTCACTTCATCCCTGGGGCACACTCCATTGCCTCTAAAGACAGACAGATGCCAACAAACCTAGGCGACAACTGCTCAGCCACCATGCAATAGTCCACTGTTAACACCGCAGGTCATAGGAGGTGCCAAGGATTAGGTGTTTTGCTCCCTTTCCTTATGCAGAGATGGAGATAATTCGGGCTGTGGTATTCAGAAACTGGCTGGTGCCCCCCTCCAAGTCTCAGAATCCATCATAAAATTTATATAAGTTTGTAGTGTAGATACACTCTCCATCTTTCTTTCTAAAAACCACATATAATTTATTTTCTGTTAACACTTACGATTTTGCCAAGTTTGGTAATAGTTTTTTCAGCATTAGTGTGTTCTATAAAATTAGGATGGGGTTTTCTTCGACGATAGTCTTCTTCAGTGAAAGGTATTTCTGGATCTTCCTGGGTGGAGAGGAGTAGACAGCAGAAATAAAAAGATTTCTAAAACTCTATCCTTTGGTGTCATTCAATTTTTATTTTGACAAAGCAAAACGATTTTTTTAAAGTAAATAATTGCATTCCTAATATTAGTTAATTGAACAGTCATTGTATGGAATAGTAAGAATTAATCCCTGCTTCTTGTGCTAGAAACTATTAAAAAATGGAAATGCAGTTCAAATGGAACTGTGCCAGGCAAGTTTGAGAAATGAGCCTGCACCATATATTCTGTCACTAAAATTTATGGAAGGCAAATACAGGGTACAGTAATTCAAGTGCAGGTTTACCTGCTGAGGTCAATAAATGTCAGAGGTTTCTTTACTTTTTCTACCACTCACCGGATCAAGAGGTTTGCTTCTTGCCCAGGTCATTATTGTTGAAAGCAGAATGAACACTTTCTGCTTCTCAAACTTTGATGATTCCGCTTGTATTGCTGTGTAATTACATTATAGTGTATATGTTACTGAATGTTTTTCCCCCCAAAATCCTCTACTTACATTTTATGACAATGTTCTGCAGGCAAAATGTTTTCTTTCCCCAAATTAGGGTAAATGCTGTACAAAGACTTGCACACACATATCAAGACTTCTCACTTTCACCCCTGACAGCAATCCATTGTTATGCATCCAAAGATATTTCAGAAGCTACCTGATGTTGGGAAAATGGCTTCACGGATGGTACAAGGCTGCCTGTGGGTGGAGGAGGCTCAGAATGGGAGCTTTTACACACAATTTCGATCCAGCTAGATGGTTCAGCATGTGGATCACTATCTAAATGAGTAACCTGTTTTGTAAACCACTTTGAGGTTTTTTACAATCAAGCGTATATAATTTTTATGAAAAAAACAAAACCAAATAAATAAAAACCAGATGTGCAAATGGAAGCTGGGTACAGGATTCCTCCTATGATTCAGCTAATAAGGTTATACACATGTGGCCCTGTAACAAGTTCAGTGACAGCACAGATCAGTCTGAGATTAGTCCACACACAGCCATTTCCCATTCAATGGGAATTGCCCATGTTTCCCAGGGCTCTACACCTTGGTTGCTGGGATATACACAGTCAATCCCAGGCAGAGTCTTTTGGATTAGGCCACAGAGATGGGCATAAACTGCATCAGAAGTAGGCAAATCATCTAATTTCAAATTCAGATATTGTGCACCTGTTCAACTTCACCACACCATTTAAACCAGCAGTCATTTGGGTGAACATTCACCCAACGTGCATGATTAAATTTGTATGTGTGAGCTAAGCCAAACTATGCTTTTCTAACAAGAGGATAAGAAACTGAGATTTCCCCAATACCACCTGGTAAGTCCAAGGCTGAGGGATTTGAACTCAGGTAGTGCCAATTTGAAGTCTCAGTCTGCTGAATCACACTAGATCTACTGCTTTACTTCCCAAAACTGATGAATGTGCCATACCCATTTCAGATAAAGAACAAATTGTACTAACCAGTAGCTGCCCAGGTTGCTTCCTCAATCTGTTTTACATCTTCAGTGATGTTATAAATAATAATGTCACACTCTAACAGGCGAGCTAGCAGCTCTTCTCGAGAAGATGTCTAAAAACAAACAAAAGCTATAAGGAGGAATTATTTCCCTCTATTTAGTAATAACTTTTATCAATCAATCCTTCATTTTTAAAGAAGAAAATCCTCTATTTTTTATCCTCTAGCAATTTTAAAAGAGTAGAAGTTGGGGTTGGGTTGATGAGGATTTTTGTTTATTTGATTTATAAAAATGGTAAAGGTAAATGACCCCTGACCTGGACTGTTAAGTCCAGTCAAAGGCAACTATGGGGTACAGCGCTCAACTTGCTTCAGGCCAAGGGAGCTGGCGTTTGTCCACAGACTAAATTGCTTCTGGCACAATGGAACATCATGATGGAAACCAGAGCACACGGAAACGCCGTTTACCTTCCCGCTGCAGCGATACCTATTTATCTACTTGTATTGGCATGCCTTTGAACTGCTAGGTTGGTTTATACCTTTCACTCTAGGAGGATCCTGAAGGGACCTTACAGTATAATTAGATAGGGCCTACTTTTACTCCCTCCAGCATATATATTCCATCAAAAATTCAATTTCTTATTAGATCATTGCGGCTTTTATTCCCATTGCCATTTCATCCCATCTAACTTCCCTGACTGCTAGCACTTGGATATTGCACTGACTGGGTAAACTTAAGCAGTGAATAAAGAGGGACAGAGATAAACAGGGTGAAGCAATGGATATAGCTGAAGGTGGCTGAGGGCTCTTACTTTACAGTGTGAGAGATTGTGATTCACTCTAGTGTTCTGACTGCTGGCTTAACCATGTTCGAAATTCTCAAAAGGTAGACTCAGGCTGTTCTCACATGGCAAATGTCAAAGCCAGGCTCTCAGTCATGATGACTACCTTAAGTCTCATTGCTTAGCACTGACAAACTTTAGCTAGACTTTAGCTTTTTTGTTTTACATAATTATAGTTATCAAATGTTTACATGGCTATACAATATACTACCTGCTTTTGATTTATTGATTTCTTTTCCTATCGTTTAATAAAGGTGACAACTTAAAAAAATAAAAAATAAAGGTGACCACCTATATCCCCAAGTATTTTAGTAAATTAAAGAAGTGTAATACTCACTCCATATGCTTCCACAGCAAAATCTGGTTTTGTACTAGTCTCCTGTGAAAGAGTTCCCACTACTTGGTATATTCCTTCCTTTGGTTTCAGAGGTGAAACTTCAACAGCTGATCTACCTTCATCTTCCTCTTCCTCTTCCTCTGCTACTTCTTCCAGAGAGGCTCCAACAGTACAGCTCGCTAGATACTTGAAGTATACAAGAAATGACCAGTGTGAGAGAATTCCATTCATAGTGATATGGTAATCAGTTTTCTGTTTCATAATTGTGCTCATTTGGACATAACAACATACCATGGTGTGCTGCTATGACAACATGCTGCCGTGAGCTATGGGCTTGTCCACTCCCCTTTCACGTGTAAGAAGAAAGAGCTTGAATCCTTATTGCTGTGTCCAAATACAGTGCAAATCAAAGTTTAGCTTGTTAAATGATGAACAGAGCTTCAGTTTCCTTACCATGCATATGAAGCAGGGGGAAATGGGAGCAAACAAACCCAAAGCTCATTGTGACACATTCTGGAAACAATAAACCTTTGTTTATACCTCTGTCCAACCTTCCTCATAAGATGGCTGTGAGGGCAGAATTAGGGAAGGGAGAAGAATTATGAAAGTTGCCAGAAGCTCTGTAGAAGAATGAAGGCTGGGATAGAAATGTAATAAATGTATATATTTTAAATAACCTTTAAAGTCACTCTGAGGATAGATATTTTATTTTGAAACTCCAACATCCACAGCTGGACAATACTTTCATTAACAGGACTAAAAGGTAAAGGTAAAGGACCCCTGGGCGGTTAAGTCCAGTCAAAGGCGACTAAGGGTTTGCGCTTTCAGGCTGAGGGAACCGGTGTTTGTCCACAGACAGCTTTCCAGGTCATGTGGCCAGCATGACTAAACTGCTTCTGGTGCAACAAAACACTGTGATGGAAACCAGAGTGCACAGAAACGCCATTTACCTTTCTGCCACAGTGGTACCTATTTATCTACTTGCACTGGTGTGCTTTCAAACTGCTAGGTAGGCAGAAGCTGGGACAGAGCAACAGGAGCTCACCCCGTTGTGCAGATTCGAACCGCCAACCTTCTGATCAGCAAGCTCAAGAGGCTCAGTGGTTTAGACCACAGCGCCACCTTCATCTGCAAAACAGCACACACGGTTTCATGTTCTCCAGCTGTGGGCTTTGGGATCTGCCCATCCCCTTTCTTTTATGAACCAACATGTTTCATGTCTGTTGCGTTTTATTACACCACTTTTATTACACCAAAAGTCCACTTTTTCTTACCTCCCCAAAACCAGTTGGAAAACACACACGGGTTCTTTTTGTTTGTGTGGAGGGGAGGAAGAATTAAAAGATAATAAGTAGTTTCTTCACACATTAGATCAGCCCTTCCCAACCTTTCCCACCCCCCAGTGTAGTTGGAGTACAATCCCCAATGCCTCTGAACAAATACCAGCTGCTGGAAACCACAGGTGGAGAGAGCACTCCTGCTTGCATCTGGTTGGAGTGTCAACTTGGCCCCACAACCGTGGGTGCATGCAGCGTGCAAGCACTGAAATGTGTGGGTGCCTGGGCCCCGGGAATTTTGTGGATGCTCGAGTACCCAGGGGCCAGGGCCCCAGGGAGTTGGCGCCTATGTTGGCCACTGAGAGAACAGGATGTTTGACCAGGTGGGCCACTGGCAGGGCCGTCCCCAATACATTTTGACAACTGAGGCAAACCACAAAAGGGTGCCCTTCCAGGGAAGAAGGGGGTGAGTGAAGATATATGAGGGAAGGGGGTGAGGAATAAAGAGCTACATCAGGAACTGCTGAGAACCTGCTACTCTTGTGGGTCTTGCACGCCCGAAGCGGTTGCCTCAGCTTGCCTCCTGGGCGAGGCGGACCTGGCTACCGGGCTTATCCCCTCCCCATCTTCCCTCCTGTGCGTCAACCCACTGACGATCCGCGACTATCCGCCTCCGGCCCTCACCCTCCCCATGTTGCTGCCGCCGTAGGTGTCCAAGTGGTTCAGGAATATCCTCTGGCTCCGAATAATCTCCTCCGCCTCCGCCACCGCCTCCTCTTCCTCCGACATGGCTGCGGTTTGGAGGGAAGCGCAGGGGTTGCTAGGCAACCCGGGCGCGCGGGCCGGGACAATGAAGGAGGAGGAAGAGGCGGGGCCTCGGGGAGAAAACAGAACGCAGAACAGGAGAGGGGGAAGCTCGTGGCGGGGCGGGAGAAAACTGGGCGTGGCTTCCTCCTCGAGGAGAGGGGGCGTGGCCAATGGAATAATGTGAAAACAAAGACGCGAATAAAGCGGGCTAGCGCTTGAACGCCCAGATTGCGCGTTGACTTTTTTTCTCCCCACTCCGTCGGTGCAAGCCGCTGCTTTAGTTTTTAGATAGTCAGCAAAATCTTAGTTTAGTGCAGAAATCTAAAAACCCCTCCGTCCATTGTTTTATTTTATTCTGTATTTTAAAAAGCAAACTCACTATGCAGACCACTTTTCTTCTTTTATTTCAAGTGTATAACTGCTAAAATAAACATGGCTGCCTTATTCAAGGAAGTACAGATAAAATGGACATAGCACATTTTCTTCATGTATTTTCCTCGTTTTCTTAACTTCCATGCTATAAATCCAGATTGTAAGTGCACATCAGAGCCGTCTTAAGGGGATCTGCCGCCCTGGCGCGGCTATCCCTCCGGCGCCCCCACCATGCCGCCTCTCCGCCGCCTCCCTCCCGCGCTTGCCGCCCCTTGGGAGGGGGGTGGGCGAGCGGGGGATGAGGGGCGTGGCGCTGGAGCGGCGCGGGGCTCTGCGCGCCCTTCCAGCGCTTCCGGGACGGGAGGCGAGGGCGGCCGGCTCGCGCTCCCGCGCGCATCCGGATGGCGCGGCGCAGCCGGGCGGCGCAGCTGGGCAGCTTGTGCCCCATCGGGTGGGCGGCCGGCTGCGCGCGGGAGCGCGAGCCGGCCGCCCTCGCCTCCCGTCCCGGAAGCGCTGGAAGGGCGCGCAGAGCTGTGCTCCTGTGCTCTGCTGGGCAGCCAGAGGGCGTGGCGTGGCCGGCCAGCTCCCTTGCCGGGAGTCAGAGGGCGCTGCCGGCAGGCGCTGCCAGCGGGGCTGGAGGACGGAGGCGCCCTCCAGGCCATTGCGCCCTGGCGCGCCGCGCCACCAGCCCCAATGGATGAGACGGCTCTGGTGCACATGTACTCAGTTTTCTTAGAAAATGAAATGCACATTTTAGTCTAATTTTCTATATATGGATAAAGCAAGACATTTCAGCGTTTATAACAGTAAGAAACCGTCAATTTTTCATAACAGGTTTTACTATAGATTCTTAGTTATCCTATAATTAGCTGAAATAAGACAAAGCTGTAATAAATGCTTCAACTAAGCTGGTACTCCTTCAGTTCCTAGATCAGGTTCTCAGCAAGGTTAAACAGCATCACTCATGTTGAATCAGGTTTGCATCAAAGAGCTGACGATTGTATAAATTCACTCACCTTGAGAATTAAAACATCTGTTAGTATTATCTTATCACAATGCAATTACTATAGCTTTGTGGGTGTTTCTTTTTTTTTTAAAACCACCTTTATCCCAAGAAAAGATACTGAAATTACAGCACTGGAAGGTAACTAGTATTGTATTTAAGATCACCTATTCTTCTCCCAATTCAAATACCAATTTCTTTCTTTGGTTTTGAATCAATACAATGAACCATTGTAAGCTACAGCATAGTTGGGGCTTTGCAGAAATACTCAGTAACTGTAATATAGTAAATAAAGATTCAAAAATACTTTTAGATATACTGTACATTATGTAAACATTCAAAGCAATGCAAATAGTTCTCTTTACACAGTATTAATAGTTTAACAAAAGCAATGCAGGATTGGGCTTTATGCAGAATGTGGCTTTTTATTTTTTTCATTTCTGTGCTTATCCCATTTGTATTTCAGCTGATGAATACATTCATTATGCCAACAATATATCTATTGTTTAGCATTGCTGCTTGATACCCTCAAGACTACACCAAATACTGCACACTGTTGTTCGGTTACTGAAAAGTACTGGCCTAACGTTTTAGTGGATCATATCCTAAGAGATGTTTTATTTAATAATGTTTCATTTTACCACTCTAATGAATGAGCTAGAGAATGTGTAAATCCACATACAAGAAGTTGAGCTAAATACAAAACAAAATTCATTTCATTAAATTAGCTATGGCAAATATTTGGTTTTCTTAAAACCAAGTTATTTGTGAAGCACACTACTGAACAAATACAAAAGTTGTTAGAAGAATTTTAAAGTAAAAAGTTAAATATCGGAGACAAAAACTATAGACTGTGTTACATTGTAACTATCTAAAGGAAAGTTTAACCAAGAACAGTAACTATATATGTGACTACGTTACCTTAAAAATAAATTGGGCAACTAACTCTGAACAACAGTATCAAGGACATAGTTTACAAATTGGTGTCACTGCAAGTCATAGAACAAGGGATTTTTTGAAAGCAAAGAGTTCAGGTTAATAATTTCTCCCCCTCTGCCATCAGGCCTCAGAACAAACTATATAGATCCAGCAGCAACTTTTGTTGAAGCCCATTTTGATTGCAAATTCAATCACGACTGCCCATCACTTTTCAAAGCCTCTAGTCTTTGTAGCAAAGCATTTCCAAATGCTTCTCGATACGCTGGGCTAACAGAGTCCAACAGAGAGTAGACAGTCTCGTGATAGGGATTTTGTACGCTGTCATCCACCTGGTCAAAAGCATAGCCAACCACCTGCAAAAAGAGAAAATAACATACTTAAGAAATTAAGTGACCAAGTGCACACACACACAAACAAAAATGCTGATAAAGAAACCAAACCAGCTGTCATGCGAAAAAAAGTTCTAGTGACTTGCCCTTCTATGGGGCTTGTAAAGTTTATCAATATATTATAATCCCAATAACTATTTACAAATGGTACTGAATACATTATTCCTGAAAGTTATTGAGTAAAACTTGTGTAGTAATATTGATACATCGCCCAGGATCAGTCTGAGGGCCAGAGCGTGATGGTGGCTTCTCCCAGCAGTATAACAAGAGTAAGCCCACCACCACTCCTGAATCCCTCCACTGGGCACTGGGTGTGGAAGGACTCCCCAGCACTTGGTGGAAGGAACAAGCTACCTTAGCCATGGCCCCGTGGGGTGAAACTGCCTCATATTCCTTGGCAGGAGTGGCAGTGTTTTCATCCCAGTGCCTTACAGCTTGTTCCTTCCTCCATTTCAACATCGCAACGTATCACCTACCGTGATGTTTGGCTGGTGATACATTGAAATGCTGAAAAGCTGCCATCTCCCAGCCCTATTTTGATATTAATATTGGAAAAAACTTGAGTCAAAAAGGAAACAAGAACTCCATATGTATTATTTCAGCCAGAGTAACCATGAGAGTTGAGATGCACACTAACAGTATATTATAGTGCTACAGAGTGATTAGTTGGGGAAAGACTTGTATTATGACTGCAAGTTCAATTCGCACAGTTCACAGTTAATACTTACTGTACACAAACAGGCACAGACAAGACTTCAGTTGCGTTCCTAATAAAAACCTTCATGGATAAAAAGCTCTCTACAGTGTTGGATATGTGTGGGAAATATGTGTTTTCTTTTACAGGTGATCATCATGCAGTTTGTTTCCAATGGTTTAAAGCTGTGGATCACCAGAGAAGGAAGACTTCTTTTTTTTAATCAAGGATGGTTACCTCCTGTGGTCCTCTAGATGCTGCTGGAGTACAGTCATTGGCTATGTTGTCAGGGCCTGATGGTGTTGGAAGACCAACACCTGCAGGGCCACAAGTTCACCACCCCTGCTTTAATTCATGGATGGCTAGCTTTCAACATTTAAAAGTATTCTGGCAGATGCAGATGCTCATGCTCCTTGCAGAACCATGCCATGACAAGTTGCACCTGCTAATATTTTCCCTTCCAGTATAATTAGATGTTGAAAGACTGTTATCCATAATTAAAAGATGAAGTATTAAATGCAGAATCTTTCAATACATTAATCATGAAAAGAAAATGGAAGTTTTATTTAGGCAAACTACAGATAGCACCTTTTAGTGCAAAGGCATCTGGGACAAAAAAGCTGCCTAGTAATCAGAAATTCAAGATTTAGGGCCCTCCTACCATGAACCAAGCCAGTCAGTTTCCCTGCAAAGTTTAAAAAAAGAAACTGTATAGAAACCCTATTGCAGAAGACTGGAGGGTCAAAACTGGTAACTCCAAACATCTTTTCTCTTAATTAGAAATAGCACTGTGTGTTCTTTACACTCTGTTGGAAGATGCCTAAAGTAGCTGGGGAAACCCAGTCAGATGGGCAAGGTACAAGTAATTGTTATTGTTGTTATAGTAGGTTTGTTAACATCTTCTATATAAATATAAACATTCTGAAACACTCGGTGCAAAAAATAAAAATTGAAGAAAGCTGCTTTTGTGATAAAGCAGATTACTAAATAGCCTTTGGCTAACATTTCTTTTATAACTAATCTTCACAAAAGGAAGAATTACCCTAAGTCCTGCTTCTGTGAGCTCTAGGCAATATCTGTTCCTTTCCCTAGTTTCCACGTTGATGTACGCCACATCTTCTGCGCATGGGAGGCTTTTAGAGACAAACATGTTGCTCACAGCAAACAACACATCATTCACAACAGCTTCCGCTTCTAATCTCATGTCCTTCACGTCTGTTCCTTCAAAATCCTTGAATTCAGAATTGTCTTCAACCCCTGTGTTATTGGACAGGTCCATGGAATTGTAGTCCATCTCCATTCTGCACACACAACACAATTTTTAAAATAAAAATATATTCAGAACTATGCTCAGCAAGACAAATGCTCATACACACTGGGAGTTTAAGTTTGTTGTGTTTTAATCAATCGTTATGAACAGCAACCCACTAATGTAGTATATCAATACCAAAAAAAAATACAAACCCCCACCATTACCAAGTGAAGGCACTGAAATCCCACCCATGTAAATTTGTGTTAATAAGATGTGGATTAACACAAGCAATCATTAAAAAGGGCTAGATAAGAGAAAAGTGAATTTTATTTTATTCATTTATTCAATTTGTATTCTGCTGTTCCTCCAGAAATAGTCCAGGGCAGCAGACACAACAATGATAAAACACTAAAAAAAAATCTAACAACTAAAAATGGTTTAAAAACATTATTTAAAAGTTAAAAACATTCTTAACCAGTGATCTAAGGGTTTCCAGAATAGTGTCTTTCAGCCATCAAATGCCTGAGCAAACTGAAATGTTTTTAATTTCCCCCCTGAAAATCAGGGTAATGAAGGAGAAAGAAGCATCTTGCTATGATGAAGAGGAACCAACACTGAAAAGGCCCTATCACAACTGATACCCAGTGGCGGAGGCATCACTTGCAGACCATAGAATGCAAGATTATTGATAATGAGGATGGTGCTCTTTTAGATACTTGGATTCCAAGCCATTAGGAGCTTTAGATGCTAGTACTAACATCTTGAATTTGGCCAGTGCAGAGCTTTCAGGACAGGTGACGGACGCATGGTCCCATTGAGCTGCCCCACTTACCAGCCTAGCAGGTGCATTCTGCACTAGCTATAGCCCCCTGCGGCCTGCAATACAGTAGTTAATACAAATGCATAATGTTTAGTACTTCTTAAAGGCCAATTTAGCTTTTTTAAATAAAAAAATTGGCACTTTCAATATGCACCTTAAGAAGTTGGAATAATATTATATCATCACCCTCTGCCTCTGGGATGCCTTTCACATAATAAATATAATGTAAAGCAATGTCAGGAGGAAAAAGTCGAAACAAAATAGAAAATTCTTTTCAGTAGCACCTTAGAGACCAACTGTGTTTGTTCTTGGTATGAGCTTTCGTGTTGGTCTCTAATGTGCTACTGAAAAGAATTTTCTATTTTGTTTCGACTATGGCAGACCAACACGGCTACCCACCTGTAGGAGGAAAAAGGTTCTGATCCAAACAGATTTGACAAGCTGCAATACCTTGGTCTAGAAACCGACTTTTTTAAAAACTTAGAAGATGAATACACATCTCTGATTGTTAGCCATTTTGCCTAAAATGAGAGAGCAAAAGTCCCAGAAGTTCTGCACTCTGTCATGCTCAGCACCATTGATGCATGCTATAATTCTCCCCTTTCTGCCTTACACCATTTCACATGTCTCTACCACTAAACTCCATACCCTTTCTCCTTGCTTTCCTCCCTCCTCTTCAGCTAGGGTCGCTCTGCCAGGCATTGGTAGTTACAAACCACCATCACTCCAGAAAGCTTAATGGAACATTACTTGAAGAAAGGAACAGCTTGGTACCCGTTTTGATTCTGAGAAAGCAGATTTGCCAACTCTCTACTCAGTGCCTCTTCCTCCTGCTCAAAATTATCTTCTACCATCAGTCTGCATTTCCACCTATGCATGTCAGAAACATCTCCACCCCCCCCCCAAAAAAAATCACTAGATGTTGTTAGCCATACCGTTTCTTAGGTTGGATAAGACAGACATCTGATTCGGGTGGCATATAAATAAATGATGATGAAGACTCCTTGTACAATCCATTCCACCTTCTCTTCAGCTTTACCCCGTAGACATACATTTCCTGCCCGCCTGCCCCCATCTCAAAACAGATTTATTTCCGTTCATTTTGTTCAGCACCCACCCACACACCCAGGGGTGCCAACTTGAATAAAATATGGGGGGGGGGCAGGGAAGCACCACATAATCGATCACAAAATGTGGCAATTCGAATAGCAATGCCTATCAACTTTGGGGTGGGGAGTGCAGCCCCCTCAAATATTTTATTGGGGGTGGGGGAAAACCGAAGGGACCTCAGCCCTTAGGAGTTGGCTCCTACTCACCCACCCACTGAACGGCCCAAAAAGAAATAAAAAGACCCAGGACCGCCGCCCCTCTCAAAACACCTACGCGCTGCTTGCTTGCTTCTCTCCCTCCTTCCCTTCCCCACACGTGAGGATGCCGCAATCCCACGACATGCAGAGAAGCACGTCCCCGTTAAACAAGAGCAGGCCCTACTTCCGAAAGGAGGAGGGCTGCCAACTTCCCAGCCGGCCTCTTTTAAACAGGAAGGGGACCGTGCTCACTTCCACGAGGCGAAGAGCTTCGCCCGCTACTGGTTTATATTATTATTATTATTATTATTATTATTATTATTATTATTATTATTATTATTATTATTTTGCGCCTTAGTAAGCTGTCGCCTGACAGGCACAGGCACAGGCTGGTATGGGGGTCAGTTGGCAACCTTCACCCAGCCACCCCCCTCCTCCCGCAAGTCTTTCAGAAGCTTTTCTCCCACACAACCCGAGGCACGCGCACACAGCTCCACCTGCCAATCTAACAAACGGAAGAGAGAGAAAAAAACAACGGACGCCGACGACGTACCTGCCCCTACTCCATCCCGTCTCTACTCTCCGGCTCTTCGCCACCCGCGAGCCGTTCTATCCCGTCTTGAAGTTCTCGCGAGACGAGACGGAGGCTGTGCAGCCAGCCCTATTCCTCCTTCTCTCAGCTGTTTTGCGCCCGGCCACTCTTGCTCTCTTTTTCCTTCCTCCCACTCGGGGCATTTTCTCTCCCAGTCACGTGCCGAGGCCCCGCCCACGATCGGCGGGACAGGAGCGGGTGGGGACGGGACGACAAAAGCGCCGAGAGAAGCGGTTGAAAGCGACGCCGACACTTCCGGCTCTCGACTAAGCGTGCGGGGGCGAGGCAGAGGGACGCACGGCCGCAGGGGGCGGGGGAGTAGGGGAACCTTCGCCAGAGACCAACTAACAGTTTGTTATATTGGTATGAGCTTTCGTGTGTATCTGAAGAAGTGTGCATGCACACGAAAGCTCATAGCAATAACAAACTTAGCTGGTCTCTAAGGTGCTACTGGAAGGATTTTTTTTTATTTTTTTTTATTGATCAAATAAACCAATCTCATTGCAACATACGCAGATGCTTCTGAATGCCGATTGCTGTTCGTTTCAGGAGGGAAGTGCTGTTCTGCTGCTTGCAAGGTGAAGGCATTAGACAAACTGAGGCGACTGCCTCAAGCACAGGGCAGAGGATCCCAACGTAGAGCTAAAGTGGCATGGCTCTCCCAACTTGAACTTGCCTGGACCCTGAGTTCATCTTCTGAAATGTTCCGCCATGTATCCTCCTCTTTGGAGATGACGAGAGCGCTTTTTTGATTCCCGCCCCTCCGAGTGCTCTCCCCAACCAAGCTCACCCGGTGCCAAGCAGTCTTTCAGCACCAGATTTAGGGTTTTTGAGGAATTTTAATAACACTGCTGCTTCTGCGTGTGTATATGAAGGGCGATGGATATTGTTTTATTGTTATACAGTATTTCATTACTTTTTATTCGTGCATGTAAGCCCCATGGATAGGTTTTGTGTTAGGCGGCAAATAAATATTGATAATGATGATGACAGCACATTATTTAAGTTACTACTGCTTATGCAAATGATTTAATGATAAAAGTCTGAAAAATCTATTTCAAACCACAAAAAAGCCACACAGCGAGACAAGCAGGTCGTAATGAAATGCGGAAACGGTTCTATAAACAAAGGTTGGGAGACCCACGCGCGGGCTCCCCAGCTTCGCTTACAGGAGGAAACCATCACGTCATTTCCGCCTCCATCGCCCCGCCCTCCCTAACGTTTCCCAGCGCCGGGACGGATGACGACGCTCTCCAGCCGAGCGTGCTTAAAGTACTGGTGGGCGGGGCCAAATGCGCGCAACAACCAGCCATGCTCCAATGTGCGCGCTGATAGGGAAGCGAAGTGCGAGTGGGCGGGGCGAGAAGCGGGCCCCGCGACGGGGTCTCCTGAGCTCAGTCGGAGGAGACCGTGAGAGCAGCGAATGAGGAGGCAGAGAGACCCTCGTGGCTGTTGTGCCGCCGTAAGCCCCGCCCCTTTCCTCCCTCACTCGGGAGGCGGGGTTGCTTTGACAAGATGGCGGCTGCGGCTGCTGCTGCGTGAGGAGGCGGTGGCGATGGAGCCTCTTGTTATCGTCCGCGCGGGAATTCCCTCAGGACTTGCCGCTTTCCTGGACGGCGCTGAATAGGAATTGTGGGGAGAGGAGCCTGGCTCACCGAGGGCTGGGCCTCCCCTCATTCTTCCCAGCCCTCATAACCAGCCTTTTTTTTGGAGGAGGAGGGCAGCCCCTTCTTCGTCTTGTGGGCGAGTTCGCCCAGCCGGTGGCTCCTTCTCTGCGGACGCCGCAGCTCTATCCCCTCGCCTGCCAGTCCGTGGGGTCTGGATCGCAGCCGCCATGCCTTGGCCCTTCTCGGAGTCCATCAAGAAGAGGGCCTGCAGGTACCTGCTGCAGAGGTACCTGGGCCACTTCCTCCAGGAAAAGCTCAGCTTGGAGCAGCTCACCCTGGACCTCTACCAAGGCACCGGCTCCTTGGCACAGGTGCCCCTAGACAAGTGGGTAAGTGGCGCTTCACACGTCTCTTAGGAGCAATGGGGTCGTAGAGTTGGAAGGGACCCCGAGGGTCATCTGGTCCGACCCCCTGCAATGCAGGAATCTCGGCTACAGCATCCATGACAGGTGGCCACCCAACCTCCGCTTCTCCAAGGAAGGAGAGCCCACCACCTCTTGTGCGACTCTGTTCCACTGCCCAACAGCTCTTCCTGTCAGAAAGTGTCCCCCCCCCCCATGTTTAGTTGGAATCTCCTTTCTTTCTGGTATCTTGAATCCTTTTGGTTCAGGTCCCACCCTCCGGAGCAGGAGAAAAGAAGCTTGCTCTGTCTTCCATGTGACAGCTATTGAGATACAGTATTTGAAGATGGCTATCATATCTCCTCTCTTAACCTGAGTAAACATGCCCAGCTCCCTCAGCTGTGTGTCTTATAAGGCTTGGTTTCCAGAACCTTGATTATTCTCCTCTGCACACATCCCAGCTTGTCAATATCATTCTTAAGTTGTGGTGCCCACAACTGAACACAGTACTCCCAAGTGTGGTCTGACTAAAGCAGCATAGAGTGGATCTGGACACTATACTTCTGAGGATGCAATCTGGAATAGAATTAGCTCCCCCACCCCCCTACGGCATGACATCTTCTGTCTACCCCTCATACATCCCCTCTGAGGAGCTTGCTATCTGTCAAGTGTCAAGAGCTGTCTTTTCACTTTGACAGACATGCGCTAGCCAACTGTTCAAACTTCCTGTATCCTGATTCTGTCATGGTTACTGCTGCAATAATTGAGCAATTTTCAATGCATGAGAGAGCCAGTGTGGTGTAGTGGTTAAGAGCGGTAGACTCGTAATCTGGTAAATCAGGTTTGTGTCTCCACTCCTCCACATGTAGCTGGTGGGTGACCTTGGGCTAGTCACACTTCTTTGAAGTCTCTCGGCCCCACTCACCTCACAGAGTGTTTGTTGTGGGAGAAGAAGGGAAAGGAGAATGTTAGCTGGTTTGAGACTCCTTCGGGTAGTGATAAAGCGGGATATCAAATCCAAACTCTTCTTCTCTGGGGTGATCCAAAGTTGACAAGCAGTCATTTTTTTTCTATGTGAACACTGCATTTCACTTCCAAGCACTTGGACTTGTAAACTAAATGCTTCGCCCTACCCACTCCAATAACAATAATGAAATTCCCATTGAAGTGAATAGATCGTCTGCGGCAGCATTCCCCATCCTGATGTCCTCTGGATGTTGTTGCATGTCAAATCTCATCAGCCCTGTCCATTGGCCATGCATGCTGGAGCTTATGGGAGTTAAACAACATATGGAGGGCTTTGATCAGATTTTTTTTGAGGGAAAGGGAAAATCAGAAGATAGAAGGGAAAAGACTGCTCCTCTTGCCGGGAGACAGGTGTCTTATCCAGTCTGTAATCTTAAACATGCTCATAATCTTAAAGTTGCTAATTCATTGACACTATAGGAATTTGGGGTCTGTGTGTGTTAGCAGTTAACTTCTAGTTAAGTGGCTATTGGGGTGTGGAGTGCCATTTCTACCAACTAGCTTGTCTGCTGTACTGAAAAGTGTCAGGAAGCACATTGTTTTGGTTATGTGGTTGCTTTCATCTTGGTATTGGTCAACTCAGTTTTCCACTTCACTCCCCCCCCCAATATTTTGTTGTTGTGCAGTACTCCCAAAGTTTATATGTGTGTGCATAAATATATACAGGTAGGTAGCCATGTTGGTCTGCCATAGTCAAAACAGAATAAAAAAAATTTCTTCCAGTAGCATGCACACGAAAGCTTATACCAATAACAAACTTAGTTGGTCTCTAAGGTGCTACTGGAATGATTTTTTTTGTATAAATATGTTTGTGTGGGGGGGGGGTGGTCTGCTCTGTTTCTCTCCAGGTGATCTGGAGACCATTTTTAAACATTTTTTCCTTTACCATTTGAAGATGCTAAATTTTATGATGTTCTATTTTTCTATGTTTATACATTTTAAAAATGCTGGCTAGCTGTGAATCCTGAAAACATTTTTATATGATATGTTCAGCATTTGTGTAAACAGTTTGAGTGCAGTTATTTGGATGTAATTGACTCTGTAAGCATAAAGGTTATTCTCATATGACCCTGTGGCACAGTTCAGTTTTTATAGCCAATAGGTAGGCTCTGAATGTTTTGATTTAAATATCCTCTAGTGGACACCCCAGTGACCTTTGCTCCCTTCAGCAAGCTATGCTAGAAAGAATAAGTAAATTAGTAACTGCTTTTATATATATGTTGATTCTTCAGTTTTGAGTCGACTACCGGTATTTTGCATGGCTCCCATTTTCTAAATAGTACATATGTTTCTCTTTATAATGTATAAATGCATCTCATAAAGCTTTAAAAACCAGAAGTCACCCCCAACTGTGAGGGAAAAAGCCCACTGAAGTAGAGGCATGTGAATCAGGGCAGAATAGATTACCAGTACTCACCGGTTACCTTCCATATCATCTGGGGCATCTCTGTCTGTTTCTCTACAGTTACTGTCTGTCATGTCTGCTGTGATAGTTTAGCTGGATAATTTCATTGTGATAACAGAAAGCTGCACCTGAATGCTACAGTCTTGGAATGGGTATGCTGTGATGGGGGGTATTTTCGATTATGTCTCTCTCCAGGTGTACCCATTGTTTTGTTTTGTCTTCTAGAATGTATGGGATTATGTGGCACACTTTGTTGGCGATGTAGTATAGTTCTATGTTGGGATCCCCCACCCTCCTTCTGAGGAGGAGAGGTGTAGATATTTGAGGTTTATTCATTGTGATCACATTTGACCCAGACTACTCAAAGAGATCATTGGTAGGAGCAGCCAACAACAGGTTGTCTCTTGAGCATTTCTTCCACTATAGTGTAAAGCAGTGCTTAGGAAACCAACACATTGGAACCTCCCTATTCAGTATTTTAACAGATGTTACCTAGTTTCTTTCATGAAAATGTACAGCCTACACTAAATGGGAAATACCATTTTAAGAAAAAAATAATTGAATTAAAATCTAGTATTTTCTGCATTGTGATACAGATGTGAAACTGAATAGGGACATATTGACAGGTACCAGTTGTGTTCAAGTTTGTTCATAATCCATGTCACCGAGAATTAAATAATATTACGGCTCACTTAATAGTGCTCTCTGGAACTTTATGCATGGTGAGATAAGGAGCAGGCTTCAGATTTATATATACCGATAGTTCCCTTAATTTTGGTGCAGCTAACATCCTCTGGATGTTGTGGACTGAAACTCTCATGAACCTCGAATGATTGCCATTCTTGCTGGGGCTGATGGAGTTATAGTGCAGAATGCTGGAGGGGAGTGTTTTGGCTACCTGTGCATTTTGTTGTTGTTCAGTCGTTCAGTCGTGTCCGACTCTTCGTGACCCCATGGACCAGAGCACGCCAGGCACGCCTATCCTTCACTGCCTCTCACAGTTTGGCCAAACTCATGTTAGTAGCTTCGAGAACACTGTCCAACCATCTCATCCTCTGTCGTCCCCTTCTCCTTGTGCCCTCCATCTTTCCCAACATCAGGGTCTTTTCCAGGGAGTCTTCTCTTCTCATGAGGTGGCCAAAGTACTGGAGCCTCAACTTCAGGATCTGTCCTTCTAGTGAGCACTCAGGGCTGATTTCTTTGAGAATGGATAGGTTTGATCTTCTTGCAGTCCATGGGACTCTCAAGAGTCTCCTCCAGCACCATAATTCAAAAGCATCAATTCTTCGGCGATCAGCCTTCTTTATGGTCCAGCTCTCACTTCCATACATTACTACTGGGAAAACCATAGCTTTAACTATACGGACCTTTGTCGGCAAGGTGATGTCTTTGCTTTTTAAGATGCTGTCTAGGTTTGTCATTGCTTTTCCCCCAAGAAGCAGGCGTCTTCTAATTTCGTGACTGCTGTCACCATCTGCAGTGATCGTGGAACCCAAAAAAGTGAAATCTCTCACTGCCTCCATTTCTTCCCCTTCTATTTGCCAGGAGGTGATGGGACCAGTGGCCATGATCTTAGTTTTTTTTATGTTGAGCTTCAGACCATATTTTGCGCTCTCCTCTTTCACCCTCATTAAAAGGTTCTTTAATTCCTCCTCACTGTGCATTAACTTCCCCCAATTTGATGGCATTCAGATCAGTTTGACCTACAACGCTCAGCATTGTTGGCCATTGAATGTTATGGCTGGGGCTGGTTAGAATTGGAGTAAAAAATAATAATCTGGAGGCATCCAGAGAGCCAGTGTGGTGTAGTGGTTAAGAGCGGTAGACTCGTAATCTGGGGAACCGGGTTCGTGTCTCCGCTCCTCCACATGCAGCTGCTGGGTGACCTTGGGCTAGTCACACTTCTCTGAAGTCTCTCAGACACACTCACCTCACAGAGTGTTTGTTGTGGGGGAGGAAGGGGAAGGAGAATGTTAGCCGCTTTGAGACTCCTTCGGGTAGTGAAAAGCGGGATATCAAATCCAAACTCCTCTTCTTCTATTGGCTTATTCCTCCCCTGTCATAGCATGTGCAGCAGTAGTGACTAACTTGTGGTCCTTCAGCTGTTGTTGGACTCCAACTCCTATGAAGCTCAGCCAGCATGAGCAAGCTTCAGGGATGAGTTGTAGTGTAGCAACATCTGGAGAGCCATTCCTGATTTCAAATGTGAACTTTATCAATGCAAGCATATTTCGGTGAGGATGCTGTTGAGCCCAAAACTCATCCCAATCTTGCAACACTTAAAGGTTCTGTGGTTTACTTATTAGCAAATCTGTAGTCAGTATAGTTTAGTGAAGTTCCATCATTGTCATTTGGAGGATGTTTGGATGAGGGAAGTGATATTGGTCTCTGTCTCCCCCATCAGTGCCTAAATGGGTTTGTAATTTGGCATCAGCATAGACTTGATAGTCAGGGAGCCAGATTTCTGATAGTTTATCAGGGTAGCATCCTCTTTCTGTGTTCTCTGGATAGATATTTGAATTCTGTTACATTGTATTGTCTATCTACCCTGCTTAGTAACATAACTTTCCTGACTGGTAGAGGTGGTCTTGGACTTGATGATTAAAAAAAAAAAGGTCTTGGGAGATTCCAGCATCCACAGGGGAGCAGTTCAAGCCTTAATGGCTGCCATGAGGCTACCCCAAAACATTTTGGACCCAACACATGTAGCTGTGTGTTTGCCCAGTCTGATGCCATACAGTCTGCCATAGATCTACTGGTAAATTTGAGGCTGTTAGCAGCTCTTAATGCTGGGGGGGGGGGGCAATTCAGTTGGTCCTGTTGGGGAGGCTTATGGTTTTGGATGGTTTCCTGGTGTCTCTACAATGACAACTGCATGTGTGAATATCATTGCTTCTAGGTTACCTTTTACACTGACTAGGGTTAAATTGGCAGCATGTATTTCAGGGAGTTTGGAGTGATGAAATAGTTGAGGTGATAACTTGAATGCAGATGAAGGAAGAGTTGGGAGAAAACTACCAGAAGTAACCTGGGGAATGCAGATTGCACAATTCTGAACAAGAAATAGGAAAAAGGTAGTGTTTCCTGGAGACTATGCATACTGACTGGAGAACATGCATATTGCCAGAGAATGCACAAAATGCAGCATAATGGCTGGATAATGTACAAAGTTCATCTGAGATATACACTTCCCCTAAGGCTCGTTGGGATTATGTATAGTGACCGGGAAATGTGTGCAGTTCATGGAAGGCTTATGTGCACATTTCCCATGAGGCCTGGGGAATATGCACATTGGCCAGTTATTATGCACATTAATTACTCAAAATACATTCCGTCTCTCACTCTCTCTTTCTCTCTCACACACACACTCTCTCTCTCTCACACACACACACACAAAATAAAAATAAAACAAATATATGACATATAACCCATTTTCACCAAAACCACGGATCCACAATTCACTTTAGTATTTAATACGGAAGGGAACTTACATTATTTTTGATATAAAATGTCATGGGCATCAACAAAAAATGATCATATTCTGCTTATGTAATATGCAAAGTAATTCTTGATTCTTTTTTCTCTTTGTTTCAGAGTCTTAATGAGATTCTCGAATCAGCAGATGCTCCTCTGGAAGTCACTGAAGGATTTATTCAGTCAATTTCTCTTTCTGTGCCCTGGGGTTCGTTACTTCAAGATAACTGTGCACTTGAAGTGAAGGGCTTAGAGATGGTCTTCAAGCCAAGACCCCGACTAAGTAAGTTAAGAAGGATCATTGATGAAAAAAAGTCATGCCTATTAAATTTTCTGAATAGTGGACTATTGGGACATCCCACAGTGAGTACTGTACTGGTTTCTCCGAAGCAGCAGGGTGACCCCAACTTCAGCACATTATAGAGAAGCAGATACTAGTTTCTTCCTGGAGAGGCTGATACTTCTGTTGTGAGTGTCGCCCACAGCTCAGAGGTACCATTCACAGAATTTCTCATTCTTGTATACAGAAGCTGTGTTTCTAATTTATCCTTGTATGTGTGTGCTTTGGTTATGGTTGAACATTTGCTGAAGGCCATTTATGACAAAGCACCTGAGGCTTATCTCTTCTTTTCTAGCTTCTGGTTCAGAGCCCATGTATTGGTCAAGCTTCATGACTAGTAGTATGCAGCTTGCAAAAGAATGTCTTAGCCAGAAACTGACAGATGAACAAGGAGAAGGTTCCCAGCCTTTTGAAGGGCTTGAAAAGTTTGCTGAAACAATTGAAACAGGTATGACAGACTCTTTGAGCTTTCAAAACACTATATCAAGATGTGCTACGTAAAGCTGAGGGATCTTTTGCCAACTGAGTTGACCTTGATAATTTATTTCATATGCAAAACCTAGCAGTTTGCTCAGGTTAGAAGAAGTTCCCTGTTTGATGGTAACAGCAGTCAACTTTAAAATTTGGGCCATGATGTACCAATATGCAAATCTTGCTGTGTCCACAGTGGAAATTGCTGTGGGATACAGTGAGCCCTCTTCCCCCAAGTCTGCATGCATGGACCAAAATGAATCGGTCATTATCTAAAAAGGAAAAGCAGCTTGTGTGTTTCAGCAGTTCTTTCTCTCTCCAGCACCATATTCCCAAGTTACTCCTGCCCTGGGGAGGAAAAGAAGAGCTGGGTAATTTCAGGGCTGCACATTCCAGCTGCTCCTTCTTCATAATTTCTTGCATATGTGAGGAGGGGAAGAGGGCTCATAGTATTTTGTGTTAATTTCTCTTTATTGGTATAGCCAACAGATATCTGCATAGCTGAAATCATATTTTATATTCATGTTTCTATGTGACACGTCCCCCTCCATTTTGCTTTCTTCACTATAGTTTTAAGGAGAGTGAAAGTCACCTTTTTAGACACTGTTCTGCGAATTGAACATGTGCCAGATAACTCAAAAAGTGGGACAGCTCTTGAAATCCGCATTGAGAAGTAAGTAGTATTGTTATTCTAAGCAAAGGTTAGAATGTTATCTTGTCCTTGTGTCTGAGAATTTATTTTATTTTATTTTTTTATTTGATATCTGTCTGGCCCTTTCTCCCTAAGGAGCTTAAGCGGGCGAACAGTGAAGCATTTTAAAACGGCCAAATCTCCTCATTCATGGTTGCTAGGAGCAGTATATTTCAGCCACCAAATATGTGGGTGAACAGGAATGTTTGTAACCTCACCAGGGAGGGCATTCCATAAATGAGGAGCTGCTACTGGGGAATGCATGTGAAGAAATGGGCTTTTAGATGCACATCAGATCAGGTTCTGAATGGACAATAGCGACAGCATGTGTGAAATAGGTTTCCAGCACTCAATTCTCTATAGGGGGTGCTTACTGCTTGGGGCAGGGCACTGCAGTGGATTTTAAGGCTGCAATTCCAATTTAGAGAGCAAGGCTCAGTGAACTTATCTTTAAGTAAACAGGCTTAGGATCATGCTGTACTCTCACTGGATTTTAAAGTAAATTTTTTACTTTTGAATAATTGAAGTAAACAGCAACCAAATTGTTGAAAGGTAATCTTACTTACTTCTAGACTCACTTCTTTTAAGAAAACCAAGAATGGAATGCTGTCCAATATGGTTGTAGAAGTATTTCATTATTTTATTTCCACCCTTCTAGAACGATGTACTACGATGAAACGGCCGATGAATGCTCTGGAATTAATGTGCATCAGCCCACAGCTTTTGCTCACAAATTGTTACACCTCACAGGTGTTTCTTTCTTCTGGGATGAATTTCTGGCATCAGCAAAATCTTCTCCAGTGTGTTCAGCTACACAATTGGTAAAAAATATATATCTACATATATGCATATGTATAGCTAATGAAATGTAGAATATATTTTGCTATGTGATAAGTTGCTTCCATGCACTTCTTCTAGCTATCTCTTGGGCATGTGAACCCAGAAAGTGACCCTGTGCCCAGTTGTTCTTTTACTCTCAGATTTATTTCGCTCCTTGCAGTGTTGGATGTCTCTGCCTCTGTGAGGACTAAATTGAGCAAGATTTCTAGCATTGGGTTATTTCCATTTAGACATTATGCCCTACAGTTTTATAGTAAATGAATTTTGAATGAGGATACCCATCATGATTTTAGTGGCTAGAATGTTCTCTAGACTGTGGGAATTCAGGTTCAAATCACTAGTCTGTCAAGGCTGCTCAGTGAGCAATATTGCTATTTTTCAGTGTAGCCTAAGTTGAGAGTTGCTGCTAATCAAAAATTGCAACTTGGAGGTCTTTAGAGGAAAGAAGATACAGATGTAACAAAGTAATGCTAGGAGTTCATCAAGTGCGGTTTGACAATCAGTATGTTAATTATAATGAGGTGCCATATTTAAGAGTATAAAATGGTCAATTTGTGTTCCATACTGGCATACACAGTGGTCTTAAAAGATTATGAAATTAATGCCTTTCCTTGTATTTCTTTTAAAGGCAACAGAACCAAAGCTCTCACCTAGCTGGAACCCAAAAATTGTGTATGAGCCACACCCACAATTAGCAAGAAACTTGCCAGAGGTTTCTCCATCTGATCCTGTGCAAATATGTAAGCTGATTGGAAGGATGGAACTGAGCCTTACATTAAAGCAAAATGAAGTGCTTCCAGGAGCAAAGGTTAGTTGTAGCTTCATGCATTGCAGGTAAAAACCATGTGTTCAGATTGCCAGTGCAGGAGTTCAGTTGTAGGCAAAAATTGCAGTCATGTGTTTCCCCCTCGTTATGTGTTACTCCGAGGTTTGAGGTTGATACCTTGCTTTATTCCCTATTCCTCTTTTTCCTTGATGTACACAGCTGAGCTCTCCTGGCCAATTTTGTGGGCCTGAAAAGAGGAGAAGGGTAGGCATGTTTAGATCTCCAGGCAATTGCACAACTGACATTTATAAGCATCTAGAAAATTTCCAGAGCATGCAAGCAACTACTGCATGCTAGTTTTTGCTTCCTCCCTCCTGGATTCAGAATAAAGGCCAGCCCAGGACAGAAGCAAGGTAACTGTAGTGTGGGCACCTGGAAACTGACACCCTGCCACTCTTTCTGCAGGTGCTCCTGCTGCTACTGAATGTTCCTTTTAGTCAGTGGATGGCCAGGCACAGATTGTACTCATCCTGTGACCTTTGTTTTGGTTTGATTTCCTAATACATTAGTGGCTGCATTCTGATAGAAAGCTAAGTCATACTTTGTTTTGGCCCTGATACATTGAAGAGGCTGGAATCCAGCTCACATTCAAGCAAACCTAATATACAGCTGTCACCTTAGGTGGTTTGTTGTCTTCCACCCAACCCTGCACTGCCTGTGTGAATGGATAGCTGCTATATGAAAGTATTTTATGGGGTCCAAAGGATCACCAGTTCTCTAACCGTTGGCCACCTGCAAAAACAGGGTGGGGAAGTAAAAAACTCATCTCCACCAAAATCCTTGGCAGCTTGCAGCATGACCCTGAGCCAAAACAAAGTAAAAAAATGACCCTTTCTTCCCCATTCCTAGATACCTCCCTATGAAGGATTGCTAGCTTTTTGTTTTAGTCCTTTCCCTCCAACAGTCCTGAACAAAATTCCTCCATTTTGTGCCTGCTCTTTCAATAATGGTTCATTTTTTTTTCAGTAGTCAAATTACTGGTGAGCAATAAGAAAAACAATAACTGGAGTCCTTGGGATCTAAAAGGAGGTAGACGGGTTGCTGCAGAAAGACTTCAGTGGGAAATGAGCATGGGATTGGCACTAGTGTTTAGGGGAAGCTTTTAGATGAAACAGTAATTGTATCTGTTGAACTGCTGATAACATCTTGGTAAGAGAGAGGGAAAACCCCAGTTAATATATATATATATATATATATATATATATATATATATATATATATATATATATTTATTAGAACTGGGAGAAAGTTCCCTTGGTCCTTTAAAAGAAATAAGAATAATTTCCTCAGAAGGCTACTGTGGCAGCTAAGATGCAGAGGGAGAGCTTGTGAGTGAAGAGGCCGGTGAGGAAAGGATACCCGGGAAGAATCTCTTAGCCATGTGATGGGTTTGATTTTCTAGTCTCTCTCACATTCCATTTCTGTAGCCAGGCAGAGTTCAATTCCCCACACAGTCATGAAGTCCAGTCACTATCTCTCAGTCTAATGTTCCTCACAGGGCTGTTATGAGGATAAAATGGAAAGGGAGAGAACCATGTACACCACCTTGAGCTCTTTGGAGGAAAGGTGAGAAAGAAATGAGTAAATAAATAGGATTAAATTTGGCTGCAGAGTTCAGGCATAATAACAAACCACAGTTAGTGCAAGCCAAGATTCATAAACCAGTGTCAAAGCACGGTATAGATCATGAAGTATTGTTGCTCCTAACACAGTGTTTTTCAACCACTGTTCCGCGGCACACTAGTGTGCCACGAGGTGTTGCCTGGTGTGCTGTGGGAAAAATTGAAAAATTCAAGAGAATTACTTTATATATAGTCAATATAGGCACAGAGTTAATTTTTTTAACATTTTCTAATGGTGGTGTGCCTCGTGATTTTTTTCATGAAACAAGTGTGCCTTTGCCCAAAAAAGGTTGAAAAACACTGTCCTAACAAGTCATAATGAACTTGATTGGGTTTGGATGAACAGACAAGTCATGTTTTAGCGCATTGTGTAAATCAACCAAAACAAGAAAGCATCATGACATAAGTCTACATGTAACAGGAAAGCGATAAGGCTTCTGATGTAAACATAAGCAATTCTTTGAGGAATTGCTGCTTACAGGCAACTAATGCTGTCTCTAAGATACACTCAGTTAAGTGATCCCTGTTGCTTAAAGATGGTGAGATGAAATGTTTTGGAAGCCATTTGGAAGGAAATGATTACTTTTTAGATCTTCTTTTAGGCTTCCTTTTGGCAGGATATGCTGGCAGTGGCATTTGTCGCAGGAGCAAGCAGGAAAAGAAGAAATTACTGGGTCAAAGGAAAAAGAGAGACAGAGAATTTATCCTGTCATAAAGATCCAGAATACTGTTTTTTATTGTAAAAAGTCTGTTGGTATTAGAATATGTTCTGATTTCTACAGAGTGGGAATGAGAGATGGAATTCTAAAGTTGAAGAGGAAACAATGGTCTGCCTCTGTGCATCTTCATACAGTTTTGTGCTATGTCTGGCAGCTTACATATACTGCAACTGCCGAGAGTTTTATATGCCAGCAATTGGGAACTGCTGCAATGCTGTTGTAATATAGAGCATATTTTACTCTTGAACTGAAAGTCCAAGCCTTTTCAGCATGCCCAGTACATTTTGTAACATTGTCAATGCCATCTTAGCTACCAGGGTTAGTCAAGTATTCTGCCTTTATTTATTTTGAATGTTGTGTTTTTAACTTCATTACTAATGATTGTATGGATGGCCTGTTACGTGTGTTGTATCTGTATAGATGAAGGGCAGGTTATAAACATTTAAAAGAGATGAATTAAAAAACTTACAGTGTGAATCAGCCTTTCAAGCTCACCTTTCTGTGGTAATAGGCGAGGATCTGGGAAGGGGTTGAAAACCTCAGCTGCAGATTTAAAATTGTCAGGCAATTGTACAAATAGGCCCAGAAGCACAAGCTGCCTTGTAGATTCTGCGTATGCAAATGGTCCTTGTTCAATACAGAGATGTCAAAGTAAGCATTATAAGCATCCAAGTGTGGACCTAATACTGGTATCCAGAACAATTTAAATGCTGTGTTGTGATACCCTATCAGTCTTTGGGTGAATATAGTGTGTATACAGACTAATAATAATAAGGAATTAAAGCTGGGAATGAAATGTCTGTTTTGGTTCAATGGTGAGACAGTACATAATCTGAAAATGGGAAAGAAAGAATTATTCTGATCCGTATTTCTTGAATATATTCTTTATTCTTCTTAAGTTGGATGTAGATGGAGAGATAGATTCGATACACCTATTCCTGTCACCCAGACAGGTACATCTTCTGCTGGATATGTTAGCAGCTATAGCTGGACCAGGTGAGCCAAAGTTGCATTGCCTTGTGTGGTTAGAAAGAGTATGAGCACTGCATTAAACACGTTGCACTATTTCCAAGGTTTTGAATAATCTCTAGACTAAGGGCAGTATCAAACGTGCACCTTTACAGTTAAACACTCTTAAATCCCATATGTTGAACTGCAGAGGAAAGCACATGCTTAAAACTCTTCCTTTGAAACCCAAGGGATTTTAAAACACTTTGACTAGATTGGCCCTAAATTACTAAAGCTTTACTTTTATTTCAAAAACTCTAAAGAAAATCTTATGTTAGGGGGGAACTTTCTCGTAAGTAGATTTGAATTGTTCTCCTGAAAGTAGCTGATAAGAATTGGAAATAGCCAAAAGGATCTGAAACCAGTTTAGTAGCTCCATAGTTGTGATTAATATTAGTAACATATTTTTCTCATGCAGACTTTATCTAGTCTTCATCAGTTAGTGTTGTTGTGATTTTTTTGAAAGCCCTTCCTCATACACTTCCATGCAGAGGGCTAGTTGTTTAGGCAACAAAATAAGATTCAAGGTCTCTGGCCAAAAAGTAAATAGTGTATTTTAAAGTAATGCTTGATAGATTTTTCTTAAACAGAGAAAATTCTCAAATCAGGAAACTTTAATTCCCTCCTTATATGCCAGATTGTTCCTTTTCTACACAAATTTCTAACACATTTCTTAAGTGTGATTTTTATTACAGCTAAACGAGGTGTTGTTTGGGGGGAATTATTTGGTGTTTGGATATTTCTGGGGCTTGGGAATTGAATCGGAGGTCAAGTTGCCACATCCTGTTTTCAATTACAGAGAATCCTAGCAGAATCGAATTGTGCAATAAAGATAGGAGAAACCGGCCAATGCAGCAGGAAGATGAATATCGGATTCAGATGGAGCTCAACCGCTACTTAAGAAAAGACACATTGCCTACAGGAGCACAGTCTGATCCGAGTTTCTATGAGACGGAGGCAGCCAGAACTCCTTCAAGCCGAGGTGAGCAATTGAACATCTTGGGGTGCTTTGGTTTCCTCTTTGCTTTGGAGCAAGACTTGCTCTTGGTTGTAGTACTGCTCAACTTAGAGGATGGAGCAAGTAGGTGATGGTCACAGATTCTCCCTTCTCGCTGCAGCACCCTGTAAATTTGCTCTGGAGAGTCGGGGGGCAGAATGAGAGGTGATGCAGGCACCATCCAGGGAAAGATGGGATAGGCGAAAGAAGCATTATCATCTCATTCATGCTTTGATGTGCTGTAAATGTTTTTCATTGTGAACAAATCACGCAAGATGATATCTTTTTTCCTATTAGAAGAAGAAGTGTTTTTCTCGATGGCTGACATGGAGATGTCTCACAGTCTTTCCTCTCTGCCACCTCTTGGAGACCCACCAACTATGGATTTAGACCTTTCTTTAACTAGTACATACACCACTACTCCTGCAGGATCTCCCCATGGCGCTGCGGTGGTAGGTCTTTAACTGTTTGTCTTTGAGCAAATGAAGAGGGGAAGGGTCATATCTCAGTGGTAGAGCAGTTTGCTTGTATGCGGAAAGGCCCAGGTTCAGTCCCCAGGATCTGCAGGAAGGGTGGGGAATGTGTCGTGTCTGAAACCCTGGAGAGCAGCTACCACTCAGTGTAGATAGTACTGAGCTAGATGCACTTCTGACCAGGCTCTGTATAAGGTAGCTTTCTACGTTCCTATGATTTTTATCCTATGTGCTTTTTAAAACAGTGGCACTAATCTCTGTTGTGCATGGCTGCCTGCCTGCCACTTTCATACCCTTACAGCCAACATCCCAAAGAGTGTCTGCTGCAGGATGATTTTTTTCGATGTATTGACGATATTTGACAAAATGAAAAGTAGCATCACACCAAGTCAGGCTATTGGCTCATCTAGTTTAGTATTGTTTACACTGACTGGCAGAGGCTGTAGGATGTGTCAGGCAGGAATCTTTCCCAGTCCTGATAGAGATATCAGGGATTAAATTTAGGACCATTTGCTTGCAGAGCCTGTTTTCTACCACTGAGTTTTGACCCTTCCCCTTTAGATGCACATATTTGATCTCATGGTGGCAACTGGTATCCTACGTCCTCCCACAGTTGTAAAGCTACTTTTCCTATGAAGACTTTGACACAGCCCCCCAATTCCCATGTCCTACTGAAACTATTTCTAAGTACATATTACTGAATTAACTAAATATTCTTCCGCTGCTTTCCTTTCTCTAGACTCAGGGGGAAGCCATGTTAGGGCACAAGCTTCTCAGGGCAAGAATTTGTCCTCTGCAAATTGCTGTGCACATCTGTGGCACTAGGTAAAGAGGACCACTGATCTTTCTCTGTAGGCAACATGTAGCAACCTTTGAGTGGGTTTTTAAAAGTATGGAAACAGCGGAACTACAAAATGGATATGTCATAACGATAATATACAGTGGTACCTGTGATTACGAACTTAATTAATTCCGGAGGTCCGTTCTTATCCTGAAACTGTTCTTAACATGAGGCGCCATTAGTGAAAGCGTGCCTCTTGCACACGATTTCCGCTCACATCCTGGGGCAAAGTTCACATCCAGGAGCAACTACTTCCGGGTTAGCACATCTCGTAACCTGACGCATGCACAACCAGAAGCTTTCATATCCAGAGGTACCACTGTATGTTGAGGTTCATTTTCTGTTACATTAGTTAAGTTGAGGTGATGTACAGGTGTAACAACCAGCTCTCTCTTTTTCCATTTAGCAGCAGCCAGCCTGGGGAGATTGTTTTGATCAAAACAAACAGGAACCGCCACACGTAAGAGGTTCATCCTTTACACCTAGTGTCATCCACTCAGCTCCACCGCGGAGGACTTGTAAGTAAATAAGTCAAGGTGGTTGGGGCCGGAAGCGAAAGTGGGCAGAGCAATTAATGTCACTTTTACCTTAGTATAATAGGACTGCTTTCCAGGAATGGAAAAGTCAGTGGTTACTTACCACTTAATCCAGGCAACCAAGAGACATTATCATTTCAAGGACACACTTCAGCCAAGCAGAAGCACTTCAGGAGGATGTAGAGCAGGAAAGATGTCCTTACTGAATAAAAGGAAAGTTTTGCTAACCCAGAGAGATGTCAAACAACCAGCCAGTCGTTTCCTCACCAAACCCTTCTCAACCTCAGTCCTTTTGCCCCTTTCAAATCCAAAATAGGCAAGGGGAATTTAGATTCCAATCCCAGCCCTTTCTTCAATGTTTTCAAGGGAGGCAAGGATTCCAGTGGTTCCTCAAATGCAAAGACAACCAATGAAATCAATGATGGGTCCGCATCCCGGGGTGCGGGTGGGGGTCGTCTCTCCAGCTTTCTCCCTACCTGGCAAAAGTCTACAGGACCAGTAAGAGGATGGCAGACCCAAGGGCCAGAAAGAGAGGCCCATTTTTGGCCCCTGGGCCTGAGAGTCTCCACTACTTTCTGTGGCTTTACTTAAAACATGGGTAGGCAAACTAAGGCCCGGGGGCCAGATCCAGCCCAATCGCCTTCTAAATCCGTCCTGCGGACAGTCCAGGAATCAGCATGTTTTTACATGAAGAGAATGTGTCCTTTTATTTAAAATGCATCTCTGGCTTATTTGTGGGGCCTGCCTGGTGTTTTTACATGAAGAGAATGTGTGCTTTTATTCAAAATTCATCTCTGGGTTATTTGTGGGGCATAGGAATTCGTTCATTATTTTTTTAAAAAATATAGTCTGCCCCCCCCCACAAGCTCTGAGGGACAGTGCACCAGCCCCCTGCTGAAAAGGTTTGCTGACCCCTGAAAGGAGAGTTACCGGTACTTTTGTGGGAATACATTCAGAACAGAACGTTAAGCAAGAAGTCGGTGTTAATTTTGCACGTTTTATTATCTGTAATCTGTAAGGAGATCTGAGCATATTGAAATCCGCCATATGTTGGAAAGTGTTGTTTTTATTTGTAATTTGTGCCAAAATACATTTCTGCAAATCAGAGCAACTTATTATTTTAAATGGAGAGGTTTTTTTAAAAAAAAATTGTATCTTTGTAGTAAATTTAATACTTAACGACTATTGTACTAGTCAGAGATACAATCCTTCATACACTTAAATTAGTCCTATAGAACTCATTGAGACTGCACTATAAAAAGTGTGTTTATACACATACATACACAACACATACACAGAGACCTACTGTATATTACCTTTAAACATTTCCCCCCCTCTCTTTAGCTCTTCCATCCAGATCTGTCTCAGTGGATGAATCTAGACCTGAACTTCTTTTTCGACTAGCAGTGGGTGCTTTCTCAGTATCGGTACTTCATATTGATCCTTTGCCACCCCCTGAAACGTCACTGAACGCCAATCCACTTACACCAATGGCACAGGATTTTTTTACCCGCATAGAAAAGGTTGATCCAGTTAAGTTTCCAACAGAAGATTTTCTGTCCCTCCGAGAAGTATTTGCAAAGGCTTGTTCACACGATCACCTTAGGTACAACTTTCCTTATTCATCTGCTAACATAGCAAACAAAATGCATAAATTCTGTGACAACTTGAGCTTGCTCAGTAAATATTTGATATGAGTGTTTTTGGGCCATACTTGAGAGGCTAAGGTATACCTGGTAGATAAAGGGATAGTTCCCCCCGCCCCTTAATTATTGCAGCAGCAACAACACTGTAGGTTGGTGGGGTTGTGCCTGGTGCACATCAAGTCACCACCACAAAATAAGTTAGAATGCTTTTTCTCTGAGTGTGTGTATGCAGGATTAATTATTTATTTAAAAGCATTTATAAAGCGCTTAATGTTTGTAAAAATCTCTAAGCAGCGTACAATACAAGGACAATTAATGTCATTCAATCACAGATACAACCTAAAGCCAGTAAGACAGCAGTAGAAAAGCAAATGAAATCTAATAATATAGGAATTCAGGAAATTTACACACATTAAACAGAGTCCGATCTTATGGGTCAGGGAAAGGATGAGTCTTTGCAAGATGTCTGAGTTAACTGATGGTTGCTGCTTTGTGTAAGCACAGCTGTTATTTCGCTGTACAGTCGTACCTTGGCTGCCGAACGCCTTGGAACTCGTACGTTTCGGCTCCCAAACGATCGAAAACCAGAAGTGAGTGTTCCTGTTTTTGAACGTCCAGCACAGTTCCCGCGGCTTCCAGTTGGCTGCAGGACGCTTCTGTAGCCAATCAGAAGCCGTGTCTTGGTTTTCGAACAGTTCCGGGAGTTGAACTGGAACTCATTCTGTTCAGGAACCAAGGTACAACTGTATATGCTTTCTCTATATAGGCATTATAAGATTTGTACTGAACCATGCAAAATATAGATCGGTGTGATCACGATCAGATCTCTTTCTTGAATACTTTCAGATTCAGAAATTCATTTGCCCTCCAAAGTGCACACAACTCCTACAAGAAGTGAGGTTTGCCATTGACTTTAGTAGAGGGTGCAGCATCCTGTAGCATTCGCAGAACTTCTTTCTTGAGTGAAATTAGTGAATAACCTTTGTGTGTGCAACAGCTGCCAGAAAGCTGGTTTAGGGCAATGTTGTGTTGGAAATCACTGCATTTAATTTCAGAAGTCTTCTACAGTGGAGGAAGGACATGGATGTTTGTTTGGCAATGCAAATTAAGATGTCACTAGTTGGGGGGAGGTATTACATAAATAAATTCTTTTCATTATTTATCTTCTGCCTTGCAGTTTTAACACATCTTTGTATGTTTTGCAAGGAATAAAGCATTAGCATATGCTGGAATAAGATCGCAAAATCACACCTTTCTCCTTTTTTATTTCAGTGACGTTGACAACTTAATGACTGATGCATTTTTATGAATGTTTAAATAATTTTCAATGCAGAATGACTATAGGTGTTCAGTTTATGCAGTTTTATACTTTTGTTTCTCGCCATAGGTTTATAGGCACAGACATCAAAGTGTCCCATGAACAAAGACAGAGATCGGCTTCCCGTTGTTTGAGTACAGATTTATATATTGGACAGATGGAACTTCTGGAGTGCCTCTTTTCCATGGACTCTCATTCTGACATACCTCACTATACAGAGGTAGAAATCCGTATGGCTTAACACAAGCCATTGAAATGCATTGCAAAAACTCTTAATACACTAGTAGTACTCTCCTATGAATATTTGCTTTCAAGTAAACTGCGTTCAGTGGCCAAGTGTTCCATAGGAATGCTTATTTGGGGAGGAATTCAGTGGCACACTTTCCCAGATGTTCAAACAGCACAAGCATTTCAGCTGAACCCTGGTTCTGCTGGACTACTTCTCCTTTGTCTTTTAAATTTCCCAAAGCTCCATATTCTCTCTTTACACATGCAGTTTGTAGTGTAAAGAGAGACAGCATCTTGGCAATACAGTTGTTGCATCACTGCAAGTTTCTCTAGACAACTCATAAAATGTCAAAAAAATACCAAAGGTCTATTTAATGGATTAGACCACAGCAGATCATCTGGTACAGAAACAAATCGAATGAGGTGACCTTCTCGTAGATAATTTTGTCTTCCTCCCTAATCAATGTATTTGCTTTCAGTAGAATTGTAGAGTTGGAAGGGACCCTGAGGGTCATCTAGTCCAACCCCCTGCAATGCAGGGATTTTAATTACTTGTGAAATATACTTGCATTTAATCACTGCCTTTTATTTTGCTATAGCTGCTAATGTTTAACTCTGAAAGACAAGGAAACAAGTTGCACCCTCTCTCCTGCCTTCAGCTCCATTACAAGCACTCGGATAACAGAGGGCCTCAGGTAGATTAGAAAATATTATTTCCTCTTATCTTTTGAATAAAAAACAATTGAAATCTTTATACCAAGTTGTGTGTAGCTCTGTAGAAAATTATGTATTTTGCCACTAAGACTCTTTATTTTATTTTATTTTGTAACAGGGTAGCCAAGGGAGATTGAGCTCTGTCCCCCAGAAAGCAGATTTACAAATCAAGTTGAGTCCAGCTTTCTGTGAATTAGATATCAGCATTGTGGATAGACTAAATTCACTGCTTCAGCCGCAGAAGTTAACCACAGTGGAGATGATGGCATCACATATGTACACCTCCTACAACAAACATATTAGCCTGGTAAAGTAATTGTACGCTGCTTACATTTTTGTCACTGATAAAAGGAAAACGACAAGATGGCATGTGGTAGCTTTTCTCTACTGATCACTGTCAGGTTTACAATTCCATGTAAATAATTTAATAAATAATTGTACATTGTGTGGTTTTGTCCCACTCAGAAGTTGATTACTTGCAACTCAGGGTGTGAACTTTATTGAAAAGTTTAGGGAGGCGAGATGGAACAAAAATTATACCAGTGGTATTTGATCTATGATGAAGCATTTTTTTTTTTTTTTGCAGTAGAACAGCTATTTGGCTTAGACCTTTGCTAATTGACTTTAGCCAGTGCTCCTATATTAAACAGGAAACACTGTTAAGAATGTTTGAAATGTACAATAAAGCATTAAAAATGACTATGACTTTCTATAATTTTAGCTAAATTGTACATGTTTGCTGTAATGCAATGGACTGTGGACATAACTGCTTTGGACTGCTGTGATTGAACCCCCCATAAAAGCTTCTCTAGAAGGTTGGGAGGGGATCCAAAACCTTGTGAAATTCAGAATTGTTTTAAAAATATTTGTTTGCCCTCCCCTTATTTTGCAATTGATTCAGCACAAGGCATTTGCTGAAGTTTTTCTGGACGATTCCCGTACTCCTGCAAATTGCAAAGTGTCGGTACAAGTGACTGCACCAGCTTTGAAGCTCTCAGTTCGCTTCCCAATTCCTGACCTGCGGTCAGACCCAGAACGTGGACCTTGGTTCAAGAAATCACTTCAGAAAGAAATTCTTCATTTAGAATTTGCAGATATGGAACTCAAAACCGAGTTTACAGGAGGACCAACTCCAGAGCAAGTTAAATTAGAGCTCACTTTTAAAGAGCTAACTGGTAAGCAAAGGGATCTCTATTGGTTGCAATAGATGGTTGTAGCCAGTGCTTTTCATTTGAGGTGCCATGTATTTATAAAAGTGCAGTGGATGCCAGCACAAAATGGCTGGCATGGGAAGCGAAAAAAGGGGTGCTGGTACTCAGCACCACTGAGTACTGTTGCACCTACCAACCCAAAATCCTGGTTGTAGCTACATTGTTCCTGGGAAATATGAGGGACCTATTAATAAGATGATACTTATTTATTGTTCCAGTTTCTATTATTATAGGAATATGCGGACTTTCTTCAGAGAGAATGGAAAGGAAGACAATTTTCATATATATAGCATATGAGATTACAGGGAAATTTGCTTGTTACTTTTTTTTTTGCAACTTTAGACAAAGCCCAATAAATCTTTGGCATTTGAGACGTAACTGTTACATGATAGTTAGAGATATTTGGTCTTGTGTAATCATAGTAGTCTGCAATCCTCTTTTGATGCCAGAGGAGCTCACTACCTAAATTATTTTCAGAGCTTACAAGGAGCTACTTTTCCATTCCATCTTTGTGATGGAAAAGGAAAAATTGTTTCAAAAAGGCTGATTTTGTGTCACTGCTAAATGAAGAAGCTAATCTCTTCATAATTAAATGGCTAATCCTAGGCATGCACACCATAATCTTCTCTGGTTTCACCATAGCATCATTTGAAGAAGGCAAAGAGGAATCAGCTGTACAATTTTTTCAAGTTTCCAGTGGAGTAGTTGGAGAGATGGTCTCATCAGACAACTTTGACTGGCCACGGTAAAACAAAATACTATTTGTTCTCTGTGTAAATCCTAACCACTTATGATGTGCTGCTGCTGAAAAAACTAACTGTTTAGAGCAGAGTTAAATTATCAGTCATATAGTCACTTCTAGTGTTTCAGTGCTGCCCAGGAGACTGGTCTTCCTCACTCTTAATACACAGGGTTCGGAACTGCAGAAAGCTGAGAAACTATTCATGCTTGCACTTACTTAGGGGAAGTACGTTTATATAAACATATACAATATTAACATGGAAATAGATTTTGTGTGTGTTGAAAATAGCTGTAGAAACTTTTATGAGAACCTTTTCATTGCCACAAAATGCGTAACTATTTCTGGAATTAGTTACAGTTTCCTCCTCTTATTGACTATTAGGATTGTACTTAAAATAAACCCACTGGCTGTGCACTCCATTCTGGAAAGGATAGCTCCTGAGGATGAAGAGGAGGTTGATGGTCATTTTCAAGAAGAGGAAGAAGGAGGATCTCACTCCCTGAAGGATGTGTGTGATCTTAGAAGACCAAAGCCATCTCCCTTTTCCTCTCGTCGAGTCATGTTTGAGAATGAAGAAGTAAGCTCAAAGGGCTTATCCGTATGGCATTTTTTGCATCCAGTTGCTGGATTCAGTTTCAACAAATAATTAACCATCATAAATTGCTCAACTTATGCTGTTTGGTTAGTTGGCATGGTCTCAACAAATCACTGCAAACCATTTCCCCAAGGCAAGCCTGTGTCACTTACATGAGCATCTAAAAACAATATGAAGTAATCTGCTGTTATTTACTCTGTTGTTATTTCCTGTGTTGTTTTTAGCTGCTCTGTCATTGCATTTTGTACATTGCATTGAGACACGTTTGAGAAAGGCTAATAATAACCACAGATTATACCTGAGATGATGTTTTTATTTCTAGATGGTGATGCCAGGAGACGCATTGGAGATGACTGAGTTTCAGGATAAAGCAATCAGCAATTCTCATTATGTACTGGAGCTCATGTTACCAAATGTGTATTTAACATTCCCAAACAAGACCTTTTATGAAAAGCTGTATAATCGGTAAGTATAAGCACTAAGCTTTCATGGTTTGCGTGACCCATGATTTGGATCCAGAGGAGGCCTTTTTTGAGCAGAAGGCAGGGGAAAGCTCTTTCCATCACTTTCACCCTACAGCTAATGCCACCTCTCTCTTCCCTTTCCTGCTTTGGACTAGGATCACCTTTCCTAGCCCCTTTACAGGTTCTACATAATACCTGTTCCATAGTTGTAATAAATCCATACAGTCAAACCTTGGTTGTCAAACGCAATCTGTTCCGGAAGATGGTTCGACTTCCGAAATCTTTGACAACCAAGGCACAGCTTCCGATTGGTTGCAAGAGCTTCTTGCACTCAAGCGGGAGCCACGTCGGGCGTTTGGGTTCCGAAAAATGTTTGAAAACCAGAGCATTTACTTCCGGGTTTTCGGCATTCGGGAGCCAAAACATTCGAAAATGGAGCCGTTCAAGAACTGAGGTTTCACTGTATTCTAGTGTGCCTAGCCTGTTGACATCAGGCAGGTGCTTTCAATGTAGTCTTTTTGGTGCCTGCTTAAGACATTTTTGCTAAGGCAAGCCCATCCAGATACATAGTAGTTGACATGCTTCAATCTTTTCCTGTTACTTTTAATTCTCTCTTTTTAAGTATTTGTTTTCAGCTTTGCATAGGTAATTTTAATATTGCTTGTAAACCACTTAGGAGTTTTACTGTAATCAAGCGTTATATACATTTCGTTGAGTTAAATAAAATAAACCCATTATCAGTTCATTTTTCCAGATCACAGACCTGCCTTTGTTCAAGTTCTTTCAGGTTCAGATTAATACATGCCTGTATTTTTCCCCCTTTCTAGGATCAGTAATGATTTATTACTGTGGGAACCCACAGCTCCATCTCCTGTGGAAACATTTGAAAATATTTCTTACGGTGTTGGACTTTCGGTGGCCAGCCAGCTGATCAACACATTCAGTAAAGACAGTCAATTCAAATCTACTATTCACTATGGTAATATACTATAAACATCTTACCAAATTATTATGTTTAAGCATATAAAAGTCCAGGTGTATCTCTAATACAGCTGAAGCTACTGAATTGATGAGGGAGAAACTATACATAAAGGGGTTACTTGCTGTTCCTGAGGGAAAATTTAAAATCTGCTTAATTTTTAACATCCTTATTTTTTTTTAAAAAATGTGGTTTCGCTTTCTATGATAAGCTGTTTATTGTGCATGGTTAAAGATTCACTTGTTGTTGTTTTTTGCTTTGCCTTTTGTAGATGATGATAGTGGGTCTGAGGAGGAAACACTCCAATATTTTTCCACCGTTGATCCAAATTACTGTTCCCGGAGAAAGAAAAAAACTGAACCCCAGAACAGGAACACACAGAGTTTTCTGTCAGTTCTTTTGAACGTTAATCATGGATTAGTGTCAATATTCACTGATGTCAAGGTATGACTTCTAGGGTGAGAGAACCCATAATAGCTTGTTATTTTTACTATACTGCATAAACCACTATGGTAACATGTTGATTGTTCATAGCATGTTAGGGATGGTGTTGGTTTTTGTTTTAAAGGATGAGATTGCTTCAGATAAAGTGTGGGCTAAGCAGAGGAATCTTTTCAGACAACCTATAATTCTCTGATTCTTTCTCCAGCAGGACGATGGGAGTGTATGTGAAGACAAACATGGAGAATTTTGGTTTGAGTTCAGTAGTGGGTCGCTGTTCTGTGTGACAAAGTATGAAGGCTTTGAAGACCAGCATTACATCTGTCTCCATTCTAGTAGCCTCAGCTTATATCATCAAGGTATGAAATGTCAGTGTAGAAATAATGTTTGTGTTCCAAACTATAAAAAGGTGAGGGGTTGAGTAAGGGAGAAAATGAGCGATTGTCATCTAGCAAGTTATACAAAACCTTGACAGCTAGGGTTTGTGGGCCTTACAATTTACAGATGAGTGAGAAGCAACTCCTCCTTCCAGTATATGTTTCTCAAATAATTTTGATTTGATTTGATTTAATATTCTAGAGCACTTGCCTTTCAGTTCCGCCCCCCCCCCCAGTACAAATATATGAATCCAAATTGGGAATTATTACTTCCTTACAAATGTAAGTCTACTACAGTCCAATTTATCCACCACAACTGCATTCCATAAGCTAATAATAATAATTTATGATTTATACCCCACCCATCTGGCTGGGTTTTCCCAGCCACTCTGGGCAGCTTCCAACAAAATATTAAAATACAGTAGTTTGTCAAACATTAAAAGCTTCCCTATACATGGAAAGAAATGTACTCATAATATGTCTAAGGAGCTAGTCGTGGTGCTTATGCAAAACACAGGAGGGTGAATTGCTAATAACTAATTCAGAACTAAATAAAAAATTCCTTCCAGTAGCACCTTAGAGACCAACTGAGTTTGTTCTTGTTGTCAGCTTTCGTGTGCATGCACACGAAAGCTCATTCCAAGAACAAACTTAGTTGGTCTCTAAGGTGCTACTGGAAGGAATTTTTTATTTTATTTTGTTTTGACTATGGCAGACCAACACGGCTACCTATCTGTAACTAATTCAGAACTGACATATAGAAAGTTTTTTTTCTAAGTACACCTATGGTTGCAAAACCATCTATTTGTACAGTAAGAAAGTTGTGTTGCATGTCTGCAGGTATTCCTACGGAATTTCTGAAGGACTCCTTTCCTAGAAGAGAACTACTCCTAAATGCATTGTTCTATTTTTAAAATAAGTATAGTATTTCTGTCAATATATATAACAAAACAAATTGCTGATTTGTTTGACAAATTGACAAGAATTGAGAAATCTTCCCTGCAGTTTTACTTACCAAAGTCTGGGTGTTTAGAACATCAGTCAGATGTTAGCAAGTTTTAGAGTAAAATATGTGGATTTTTTTATACCTCAATTCAAAATGTCTTTGAAGGACCATCTAACCACAAAGCTGTCTTTCTGCAGGTGTGGTGGATGGAGTTGTCTGTCCATCTGAAGTAAGGCTGCCAAGTGCAACGCCACCCCATTTGTTAGAGCCTACTATTTACTTTTCGGAAGAAGACGGTCTCAGTAGGGCTTCCTCAGATGGTGTGGGAGTGGACTGCTTAAGCATGTTGTCTGTTGCAGTTAAGATACAATCAAATAAGTTGGAGACCAATACAAAGGTTTGTATTTAGAAATTAATATCTACATATCAATATCTATATCTGTATATACCCGGAAAGTATTTACATGAATACTTTGGATGAACTTGTTTTTGTAGGAGTTTTTAGTTGCTGTTGGACTAAGAGGAGCCACTCTTCAACACAGAGTACTTCCTTCAGGTTTAAGCTGGCATGAACAGGTATGTTAATTTGCTAAATTTTCTGTGCTATATAGGGAGATATTTCTCTTGGGGTGGGGTGGGGGTGGCTATGTTCTAATAAGGAGAAAGATGCCTACTGAGTATTGGAGTTCCTGTAAGCTTGCTTTGTGTGACTCAGTCCTGTATAAGTAGGGACCCCTCTCCTTCTGAGTAAAATATAAAGTAAAGGTAAAGGGACCCCTGACCATTAGGTCCAGTTGTGTCCGACTCTGGGGTTGCGGTGCTCATCTCGCGTTACTGGCCAAGAGAGCCGGTGTACAGCTTCCGGGTCATGCGGCCAGCATGACAAAGCTGCTTCTGGTGAACCAGAGCAGCGCACGGAAACGCCTTTTACCTTCCCGGCAGGAGCTGGGACCGAGCAACGGGAGCTCACCCCATCGCGGGGATGCGAACCGCCAAACTTCTGATCAGCAAGCCCTAGGCTCTGTGGTTTAACCCACAGCGCCACCCGCATTCTTATTGTTACCTTATTGTAAAGGTAAAATATACCTTTACAATAAATATATTATCCATCTCTTCTCCTTTTTATATATTCTGCAAAATCTTTCAGTGACAGCTAATGTTATCTTACTTGCTTAGAATACAGTGGGCCTATCTTTACACTTTTGTAATTGTAGATTTTGTATTTTTTGAACATTTCTGATGAGCCTGTGTTGGGATATAATCCTCCAGCTTCTGTTACAACTTTTCACGTCCATCTCTGGAGTTGTGCCCTGGATTACAGGTAAGCTAAACAAATAAAGTGTTTGAATCAGCCTCTTAAGTCAACTGTTGTTCTGAACCAGTTGCTTTAATATTCAGTTTGTCAAGTTTATTTATGGTCACTTGAAGTTCTGAACAACTTGCTTTCCAAATATGTTTCAAATAATTTTTATTTTATTTTTGGGTAGGCCTCTGTTTTTGCCAACTAGATCACTTCTTACCGTTGAAACATTTAGCATTTCAAGTAGTGTGGCACTGGATAAATCATCTTCTACTCTCAGGTAAAGTTTGTTAAGAACTTTAACAAATCCCACATTTAACTTATATTTCTTTCAACACTTACAAAATTGTTGGAAAATGCAATTCCTTAAAAAAAACACCCTTTTTCTTATAGAATAATCTTGGATGAGGCTGCTTTGCATCTGTCTGACAAGTGTAATGTTACAGTGAACCTCCAAAGGGGTAAGTGTATGTCAGCTTTTAAAGGGATTCTAGTAAGGATATTAAAAGGTGCTTTTACGTTAAGCAACAGTTAGTTGAGCTGGACATGATTGTCTGATGTAGCATGATGGAGGGAAGAAGCTTTGTCATTCTGAATTTCCCATGCATGTGATTATTGTCTAGTTACGATCAACATATTAGAATCAAATGTCAACCTGCATCCCAGTATATTAATGAATTCTGGATTTATTGCTAAACAACTGTAAATTTGTCCATGGAAGCGCAAGACAAAATTGGCCACTAAAATAGTCATTCTAAAATCATTCCCATTCATAAGACAAATAAAAGCAGTTGCAATCATAGCCGGGGGGGGGGGGGGGGGGCAACTGTCTGATCGTTTTCTGTAGTTTGGAAAGGGCTTGAGTTTCAGTCGTAAAACAATCCATCATCATGAGGCCATTTGACGTCTTAAATATGAGGCATAAGCAGGAATTCAGGAGTTTAGCAGATAATTATTTTGTTTTCTTCAGATTATGTTCGAGTTATGGACATGGGACTCTTAGAACTGACTATAAGGGCAATGAAACCTGGATCTGATGGAGAGAGAGTAAGGAATTGAGTTAAAATATAAAAGCTAAATTATGTGTGTTTTAAGTTTTGGAGTGTGTGTGTTTTTTAAGTAATAGTATAATAAAGCTTTGGACTTGAGATACTTGTTGGGAAAAAGTGTGATTGAAATTGACTTTGCCTCTTAAACATACTAGGTCATTTTCTCAACACATATGTCTGGTTCCTTGATCATACAATCAGGACTGACTTAAGAAAAGTGCATCTTCTGCTGATGTCGGACATGATTTTGAATTATTGTCTGTTTAGAGTAAGCCACGTTTTGAACTCCATTGTTCCAGTGATGTGATCCACATTAGAACGTGCTCAGATTCCTGTGCTGCGTTAATGAATCTTATCCAGTATATTGCAAGTTACGGTGATCTGAATCCACCTGCAAAGATAGAGAATACTTGTGGAGCAACCAAGCAAAATGTTAAGGTATGAATAGGCATCTCTCTCTCTCTCTCTCTCTCTCTCTCTCTCTCTCCTGTTTCCAGTCACCATAACTTTTTATGGCTTAGCTTTGTCCACAGTTGTGAAAACCAATTACACAGAGCTTTTTAAAAAAAAAAAAATTATCCCTACTAACTCACAATAGGCTATGTCTTGCATGGACTGGGCTGACTTTCAGATGCCAATATACCCTCACCGAATTCGTATTGGTAGCCAGCAGTGGTTTTGCAAATATTCTGAAATCTGTCATATAGGGGTAGCAATCACAATTTCAGTTAATTTGTTTAGCTTGAAAAGAAATAACCTAACATTGGTTCCCAAGAGGATGGGTTGGTGCCTTCAACTGAGGGCACTGGCTACCACGAGGGTTAATTATTAATAACTAACCTCTGGACCGGAGCATTGAATCAACATTTTTACTGTCTATCTTGATCACTTTTGTAAAGTTGAGAAACAACACTCTTGTAAACAAACTAAGCTAGCATGCATCATAGCTACAGATATTTATCAAGAACTGCACTGTATTTCCTTTATAAGTTTAGACTGGTGTATTTCTTATCTTCCAGGCAGATTTCTCTAGCCGGCCATCATCCCAAGGTCCAATCCTGGCAGAAGCTGACCAACAGATTTTACGGGATTTAATGAGTGATGCTATGGAAGAGATTGAAACCCAGCAACTTACTTCCCCCTCTAAGCCACAAGCTAATGGTAGATCTTTCCAGGTTTCTTTTGTTTTTAAAGAGTTGCCATTTAAATACAGTATTTCAAATGAATCCTGTTAAATTAGGGTTGCCATACGTCTGGAATTTCCCAGACATATCCGGAATACTGCTATCTCTAGCAGTGTCTGGGTGGAAATCAGAAATATGTACATGAAAATTTGTTGGCAGTGCTGCTTTTGCCAATTTTTCCTAAAAGTAACTCAAAAATGTTTTTTTGCGGATTTGCCAAAAGAAAAGAAAAGCTGAACAACTTTGGGTAAAGCTTTTTCTGTCCTGATTTTCACTGTTTGAAATCTGGCCACCCTATGTTAAATGCCTTCTGCTCATACTTCACCTGCTTAATCTTGATAGAAGTGTCTTGTTTCTCTTCTCCCAGGTGTTTTGGATGAAAAGACACAAACGCCAGCACCAACTTGCTCAGATCTCTTCCTGTTTCCTGATGAAAGTGGGAACCTCTCTCTTGAGCCAAGTCCTACCTATGCTTCCTTCACTCCCCATATGATTAATGAAGCGATAGGAGATGTACCTTCCGAAAACGATGACTTCTGTATTCTTTTTGCACCGAAAGCTGTTGTCTCTGTAAGAAAAACCTAATGTTAATAAGAAATCAAATGTGTGTGTGGGGGGGACCTTTTAAAACTCATGGGTTAATTGATTTGGTTAACAGCTGTTGCATGAAGACAATCTGTGTTGGATCTGGAGAGCTTCTCACTGGGGCATCCTTTTGGAATGTGACATGACAGATCCATGCAGAGCAGGTTGATAACGCAATTGCTAAATGACCTTAAAGGCGGTTGCTCAAATTGGGCAATAACTCCAGCATGCTGTGGAGAGAAATGGGTAGTTGCCATTTTGTGCAAAATACAGCATGAAGTTTGCTGCTATGTATTATATATGCATTATAAGTGATGTTTTCAGTATTTTTAATGTTAGAATTAGAAGTTATCTTTGGGCAAGGGAATGGAGCCTTTCCGTTTGGTTAAAGCAGAGTCAAGCTAAATCAATAGAAAATGCTAGCCCCCCCCCCCATTTTACCTATGTTAGTCTCCAGCTACCTTCTAATTGTAGGGGACGCTGGTGGCGCTTTGGTCTAAACCACAGAGCCTACGGCTTGCCGATTGGAAGGTCAGCAGTTTGAATCCCTGCAACGGGGTGAGCTCCCGTTATTCGGTCCCAGCTCCTGCCCACCTAGCAGTTCGAAAGCACATCAGAGTGCAAGTAGATAAATAGGTACCGCTCCAGCGGGAAGGTAAACGGTGTTTCCGTGCGCTGCTTTGGTTCACCAGAAGCGGCTTAGTCATGCTGGCCACGTGACCCAGAAGCTGTCTGAGGACAAATGCCGGCTCCCTCGGCCTATAGAGCGAGATGAGCGCCACAACCCCAGAGTCGTCTGCGACGGTCAGGGGTACCTTTACCTTTTACCTTCTAGTTAGCAGAATTGGTTGTTTTGAAGGCCGTTCTTTCTTGCCACTGGCCACAGGCAAGGGCCTATTTACAAACCTGCAGTGAACATAACAACTGGGAGCCGAGCAATATTTATAATTTTTCCACAGAAAAACAACAATAAATGGATTATTATTATTATTATTATTATTTAAAAAAAACAGCATTTAATGTGCATGCACTTAATATCCTGTAACCTTTTAGGATAAAGTAGAAGAGCCAGTAGTAAAAACTATGGTTGATGATGCGATCCTGATAAAAGAGAACCATTTCAGTCTGCCGGTGAAAAAGGCAGACACTAACAAAGGTCCATTGAGATTTCCTATCCCATTGGTGCGCTACGTTGTGAAAGAAATCTCACTCATTTGGCACCTTTATGGGGGAAAGGACTTTGGAAATGCACCCCCTACATCTCCAGCTAAGAGTTACATGTAAGTACTTCTAGTATTAGCTTAGCAACTTCATACCATAGGGGAAAGATTCATTTGTCTTCAAAACTGAACCCTGTGTCCAGGTGAGGGGTTGTTTTGCCCTTTCTCATTTACTCTCCCTCAGTATAGCCCATTGCTTTTCTCTGCATTCCACTTCTTAAACATGGCAGAAAATTGTTTATTACCTTCTTACATAGGAAAAAGATGCATTTGTCTTCAGAACATAAAACTCTCTGGGCTAGTGCATTAAGGGGGGGGGAACGCTCTAGCTTAGTTCCAGCTAGACTTTCCCCTCCTCCACCTTCAGACAGGGTGTTCTGTGAGGAACTGGATTTAAAAAAACAAACAAAAAACACGATACCATTTATTGCAGCTTTTATTCTCTCCTCCCCCCCCCCCCCCCAAACATGGTTTACTATTTCTTATATTCTATCTTGGGAGATCTTGTATCCTAAAAGCAGGATATTAATAATTGTAATACATAAAATGGCTATTATTTATCTGTGTCAGGACATCATCTCATTCAGTTTCCCCTGGAGCTCCATCTGAGCGAGTGGAAGTGTTTTTTTTCTTCCTGGCTGGCATTGTTGGTTAAATCTAAGGTGGTGAAAGCAGGCAATGTACTTTCAGTGTTTTTTTTTTATGCCACTTTACATTTTCCTAATACTTATAGAATGCTTGCCCATCAAGTTCTTTTGAAGAGGAAAATGCTAACAGTGGCAGCTAGTTGATTCCCCCCCCCCTTTTATTTTTACTCTTCTGTTTGTTTACTTTTTATAGAAATATTTATAAAACTGCTCGCCTTATAAAATGTCAGAGTAGTGTTGAGAATACACTGAGAATAAAAGTTATAATAACAGAGCTGTCAACCTTACTTTTTTTTTTGCATTGGGAAACGGCCATAGCTGTCAACTTTCCCTTTTTTTGCAATGGGAAACGGTGCTGGAATAAGGGAATTTCCCGCAAAAAAGGGAAAGTTGACAGCTGTTTAATAATACAGTCTTACCTCGGCTCCCAAACGATCAAAAACCGTAAGTTTTTCTTTTGGAAGCCGAATGTCCGATGGGGCTTCTGCAGCTTCCAAATGGCTGCAGAAGTTTCCTGCAGCCAATCACAAGCACGCTTTGGAAGTCAGAACGTTTCGGAAGCTGAACGGACTTCCAGAATGGCTTCTGTTCAACTTCCGAGGTACGACTGTAATACAGCACCAAAAGATGACCAGTTGAGCATTGAAACAGTTGTTGCAAGCCAAGCTTAAAGTTTAAATAGAAAAATAATCCTCTTTCTCCTATTCCAGTAGTCCTCAGAGCTCTCCTTCTCACACACCAACAAGGCATGGGCGCAACACAGTCTGTGGTGGAAGAGGAAGGAACCCAGATTTCTTAATGGAAATACAGTTAAGTAAGGTAAGAATAACTGAACAACTGCGACAGTTGTTCTTTATTGCTGGGAAGTTCTCTACAACTGATGGGCACCATATTTGCCCATTTGTTTGGCATGCATAGGATATGAAGCACTACAGAAATACAGAGGCAATGTGGCCTTTTCCTCAGGCTCTAAAATCTGAGGACCTTTTTGTGAGCCATAGCAGTATATACTTGGACCTTTTGAACTTACAAAGGGCAGAGAGTGGAATGACCATAACTGGCGAATTGGCCACAGCTGGAAACAGGCACTCCTTGCCACTGAAGCCACCTGAATTTGTAAGGGACAACTCTGTATCAAGAAGCATTGCAAATGCTACAGGGGGGTCTTAATAGGGTTCTTGCCTTTTCCCTTTCCTGGTTATAAGGTCAAATTCCAGCATGAGGTATATCCATCCGGCGAAGCAGAGTGTGAGGTCAACCTGCTGGAGCAACCTGTGTCTCGTCAAGTGTTTGTGGTTCAAGATCTTGAGATCAGAGATCGCTTGGCTACATCACAGATGAATAAATTTCTCTACCTCTATTGCAGTAAGGAGATGCCTAGGAAGGCACATTCTAATATGGTAAGGCTGTGTAACAACTTGCTAAACGTGGAAATGATGGGGCTGAGAATAGATGTGGCATCCACATGCAGCGTAGAAGTATGTGTTCCACTAAAGTTGTGTCTGACCTCCACTGGGACTTGAAAAACAGTCCATAAACACCCAGTAATAAACATATCAGTAATGATTCTGCTGGAAAGATTCTTTATCTTTTATATATGCTCTCAGAGCAATTCACATATATACGTTCATTTTTATTCAGCTTTTCTTTCTCTCTTCACTTGTTACTTCAGTTGACGGTCAAAGCTCTGCATGTTCGTCCAGAGTCGGGCAGATCGCCCCAGGAGTGTTGTTTGCGAGTGTCATTAATGCCACTTCGTCTCAACATTGACCAGGTTGGTTTAGCAAGCAACACTTCTTAGGAAAATATATATATAGAATTTATGCAGTGCAATGATTCCTTAATCACTTGTTCCTATAATCTGTAGTAAACATTTTGTGGGTATGAATTGCAAAGTTGTCATTTGATTAAGTTTGCAACGATAGCTGTGCGAAGTTGCCTTTATTGCATAAGTAACTTGCTTCGGTGGAAGAAAGACAATCATTTATGAAGTACAGTTGGTTGTTGTTGCTATTTATTGAATTCATTGGTTGTTTTATTTTGCCAAAGGTAACCCAAAACAACTTAAAATTAAAATGTTTTTGTTAATCATTAGAGAAAATCTCATAATCATGCTGGGCAGGGTATTCATGGATGGAGGTTCCTCCAGGGATGCATGTTCAGTGTGTATTTTTGCGCCTTGTGCACAGTGTATCTTTGCACCTGCTTATGTGGTCCACTCACTGACAGGCGGTAAGGATCTTTTGCCTTCATTGCAACAGTGCTTCTACATGCAGCACTTTTGTTTTCCTCAATATGAATGGAAAGCATAGGAAAAAGTAAAAGGGGCTCGTGGGAAACCACCGCAACTCGACCTAACCCTGCCACTCATGGAGCCAGTATCTGCGTGAGGGCCTGTTTTGCTCTTTCTCAACTTGCCTGGCTGGCAGCCCATTTACTCTCGCCCATAGATGTCGATGGGTGTCATTGAGAATCGAGCCAGCCTGTGTCAGAATAATCCATTCCTTTTCTCTGCATTCTCCCTTTTTATCATGGCAAAAGATTTGCTTATATATAGGCATGTGTGATGTATATAAAAATGCAAAAACACTTTCTCTTATCCCTTCTGTTGAACTCAAAGAAGTGTCTAACAGGGATGGTCAAGCTGTGTCTATCCCAGGCTTCATCACACTTGGCCCTCCAGATGTTTTGAGACTACAATTCCCATCATCCCTGACCACTGCTCCTGCTAGCTAGGGATCATGGGAGTTGTAGGCCAAAAACATCTGGAGGGCCAAGTTTGAGGAAGCCTAGTCTATCCTGATGTTGCTGAACTACAACTCCCATCAGTCTCTGGCAGCATAGCCAATCACCCAAAGGTAATGGGAGTTGTATTTCAGTAACATCTGGAGGGTCACAGTTTATCCACCCCTAGTATATAAGGTAACCACACTTGTTTGTGATTTATATGCTGCTTTTATGTTTCAGGATGCCCTGTTTTTCTTGAAGGATTTTTTCACTAGCCTGTCTACAGAAGTAGAAGTCCTAATGACTCCAGATCCCGAGGGTAAATAATTTGTCTTTTTTTTTGGTAATGAATTCATAGAAACATATAAATGGACAGCAGAGCTACAAGCAAATAACTCTTTCATTGGCAGCCTTAGATTTCAGCATGAATTTATTTATCTGTTTGCAGTTAAGAAGCCTCCTGGTGCAGATGTAACATGTACCTTGCCCAGGCACCACAGCAATTTCAAAGAGCCAAGTCCAGTCATTTCTTTCTCCTTATACAAGCGAGCGAGCCAGAACGGAAGTGTCGATTCTGTGGATATGCTCAATGGGGATGACCATAATTTTGCACACGAAGAGGCATCATTCAGTGACCAGCCAATCTTTTTCAGGTACCTTGAGACATAGATCACAGGTGGTTTCAGGTGTTGTTCGACTCCGGCTCCCATCATCCACAGCATGAACGACCAGTAGGCAAGAACAGTGGGAGCTGTAGTTGAGCAACATCTGGAGAACCACAGATCCCCACCACCACCACCACCACCTTAGATCCATGAGATGCTCTAGTGAAGTTACAGTCATCTCCTATTTCACTCCTTTGGTAAACTCTTAATTTCTGCAGTCCAGAAGCATCTATTTTATAATCAGTGGACTTCTTTTATCTGTAGCCCCAGTCCATAACCCTATATGTGTAACAAAGCATATATGCATGTATATATGCGGAACTTCCTGCATATGTAAGGCTATCTATGGGCGGTGGGGTAAAGATCACAGTCCTTGCACTGTTAACAGCATCCCTGATCTTGACTGCATTGATAGTGAGTGGTTAGTTTGTGAAAAAGAGAGAAGTGAGAAGACTGCATGCAGGCGCACGTAAATGCACCTGCATGTAAGGGGCCAGTTGTTTGTCTTTGTGCCCTCTGTGTCAGGTTGGGAAGGATGTGTGTATTAAACAAGCAATCATTAACATAAAAAGGGGTGGGGGTGATTTCAGCCTTAGCCACAGTCACCAGTGAGTCTGGTCCCATCCACTGGAAAGCAGCCCCTGGAGGTAAAAAGGTTGCCCACCTGATGTTTAAGCTCATCATATTCATGCTTCCCCCACAGTGTATATTATGTGACCATTTTCATCAGATGTTAAACTAAAAAGATAGTAGGAAATACAAGTTTCCTTCACAGGACCAACCCTTGCTTGCATGTAGTACAGTTGTACCTTGGAAGTCGAACAGAATCTGTTCCGGAAGTCCGTTTGACTTCCAAAACATTCGGAAACCAAAGCGCGGCTTCTGATTGGCTGCAGGAAGCTCCTGCAGCCAATTGGAACCCCCGTCAGATGTTCGGCTTCGAAAAGAATGTTCACTTCCGGTTTTCAATCGTTCAGGAGCCAAACCATTCGGCAACTAAGCCATTCAAGATCCAAGGTATAATTGTATTCTTAAAAATGCTGCACGGTAGAACTGCACTTTAATTTTCCTAAAGGTGACTTTTCTGAGTATAAGCATTATCAAAAAGAATAGAAGTATGAGACTGGATTTTGTAAGATTAAGATGACCAGTAGGTCTGGCAACTTTTAAATCCACTAGAAAGTTGGGGATTTAGCAAATATAGGTGGAGGTTAGTGATCCTAAAAAATAATAATAATGGAGCTCAGGGATGTTAGTTTTACTTTTTACCATCTTAGGTTTTATTTGTTGATCCCAACTTTCCAACTGTGTTTTTGTTTCTGTGTAGCATGTTACCACATATTTTTCCTTTTAGAGAATTTCGATTTACATCGGAAGTTCCAATACGTCTTGATTACCATGGCAAGCATGTTTCTATGGATCAGGTTTGTTGGCTTTTGTTGATTAAATTAGCCTTTTGGGGTGTCATATTCAATAGTTCTTTCTTTATTTTGGAAACATGAAACATTTATGCTCAAAATCTTCAGATAAATCAAAAGATTGCTAAACTTATGGTCTTGCAAATAAGTCCAGAAAAGCTGGTAGCCTGCAAAGATTCTTACCAGTCCATTTGCCCACACATAAATTTTGAGGGTCATTTGTGGTTTAAAAGAAAAAATCACCAACTTTCTGCTTTGTCACCTGGAGGAGATTCTTGTTCACTGCAGGCAACTTGCAGGTGAGGGGACCTCCAACTTTCATTAAAGCAGCCAGAACCCAATATGCCATCAATTTTCAGATGGCATTCTGCAGTAGGTAGTAGTGAAAGACCTTTTGGTAAAACTTACATACCTAACTGCAAAACAGGGATGATTTCATTGGTGGCCCCTCATAGTGATGGCTGTGGAATACTTACTGTAGGAAAGCTAAAGTTGTCCTTTCAGTGCCAGGCCTAGACTGCCTTTGTTCTCACAGGCCATGGGTAGGCAAACTAAGGCCCGGGGGCCGGATCCGGCCCAACTGCCTTCTAAATCCGGCCTGCGGTCAGTCTGGAATCAGCGTGTTTTTACATGAGTAGAATGTGTCCTTTTATTTAAAATGCATATCTGGGTTATTTGTGGGGCATAGGAATTCATTCATTTTTTTTCCAAATATAGTCCGTCCGCCCCCCCCCCAAAGGTCTGAGGGACAGTGGACTGGCTCCCTGCTGAAGAAGTTTGCTGACCCCTATCCCAGGCTATTTAAGATCATGTACTTTAATCCCTTTTGTTATGGTTGGTGGCTTCTGACCTCCTGTAACTTGATGGTGATGCCAGGTTCTATGCTTTTGGTTGTATTTTATTCCGTTTTTATTATATTTTGTGTTTGACTTTAACGCCAATCGACTTTCTAAAGCTTATTGTGAATTCTTAAGCTAGCGTTTCCTTTATTTTTCTATACAACACCCAGGGACTTTTATTTTGGGAGGCCACTTATAAATACAGTTAATTTAGTAAAGAAATGATGAAAACAGTCAAGAATACTTTGGTGTTTATTTGCTGCTTATGAACCGTTTGACCCTTTTAACTTTCAGGGTACATTAGCTGGGATTCTGATTGGGCTTGCTCAGTTAAACTGCTCAGAATTGAAACTGAAGAGGCTTTGCTATAGACATGGGTAAGTTTCTCCAGTTGTTCTAATGGAGTTGCTGTGTTAGGCTTTCCGTTCCAGGAAAACCAACACCGAGCATTGCAATTGTGGGTGGAATTCAGCGTTACATTTTTCCAATGGTTCCATCTGTACAAGCATTACAACTTGCCATGCAGAACTATCCTACCTCTCCTCCCCCTGTGCACCGTTCTGTGGGTTCTCTTGACCCCACTAAGACAATTTAGGGGTGGTGCACAGGGCGAGGAAAGCAAGAGGGCGGACGTCCTTGTGCAGGACTTCTGCTGACGGGGCTGGTGAGGTGCTCCTACCCTGTGTTTGCTGTGAAGGAAAGACAAACAGAACAATTCCACTAGATCAAGCACTTTGGGCTGCATAGCTGAACTTTCCCTCCCTCTCCTGTCTTTGTGAAACCCCTGTGTGCCCCCTAAATTGCCCCAGAGAGTTGGGGGAACCCCAGAACACATTTAGAGGTACACATGGAGAGGGAAGGAAGTTCCGTAGTGCAGCCTACGGTGCTTGCTCTAGCAGAACTGTTTGGTTGGTAACTGGCCAGAGTAATTCACAGATCTTAATAGCAATAAGTGATGTAGTCTCTCCATCATACCTTCCTATCATTCTTTAGGTAACAAAATGTTACTTTTGTACACACACAGGTTGCTAGGTGTGGATAAGCTTTTCTCTTACGCCATCTCAGAATGGATTAACGACATCAAGAAAAACCAGCTACCAGGTATTCTAGGAGGAGTCGGGCCAATGCATTCATTAGTTCAATTAGGTAAGTTCCTGCAGTATTTTTTAAGCCTCTCTGTTTTTTATTCTACGCGCATGCATTCATATGAATGAATATTTTTCCTGAGCGATTATCCATAGCATGCTGTCTTTAATTACAGTGCAGGGTCTAAAAGACTTGGTGTGGTTACCAATAGAACAATACCGAAAAGATGGCCGCATTGTAAGAGGCTTTCAGAGAGGCGCAGCTTCTTTTGGTACATCTACTGCTATGGCAGCATTGGAACTGACAAACAGAATGGTTCAGACCATACAGGTATGTTTTCCCTTTAAGGAGGCCTAATCTTACTTGAAGCAAACAAAATTTTGGGAAATGGTTTCAGAAGGCAATAAAGCCTACAATTACATAGCCAGCTGAAATCTCTCTTTTTTTCATCCTTAATTAAGAGGAGGGAAGGTGTGGCCTGCGATGTTTCGGTAGCTTGGTATTTGGAATAGCATTTTAAAGAGTTAGGCATGAATGCTGAAATCTGAACACTCAAAAAAAAAATCTTTTAGAAGTGATGTCTATTCATTGCTGGCAAAATATCTGTAGATGCAGCAGGCATTGTGTGAGAGAGGAGGGGTTATATCCTGTAAGGAGACTGTGGGGATGCGTATTGCAGCTCCCCGTGGGAATCATGTCAGCAGAGCCCAGGTAGCGTAGGGTTGGAGATGAAAGACTTATTTTATCCACACCACAGTAATACCCCCAAGAAATATTATATCCCCCACAGAAGTGAATGTCAATAATTAACTTAGTTGGGAGAAAAATGAAGGTGTGCTCTAATTGGTCCCTTTGAATGCCATAATTTGCTCTTTTTTTTTTTTTTTTTGGACCATGCCCTAGTGTATGTTGGGAACCAGCAGGAGTGGATAGATAGATTACATGGAGCCCCAGGAGATGAGAATGCATTCTTAATATTTAGCATCGGCTTGTGTTTTAAAAAGCTAGGAGGCTTATCATGTACAGATAATTGGATATTATGGGCATATCTAGGTTTTTACTGGCTCACCACACTTGGTAAGACAATGATTTTATTTATTTATTTATTTATTGAAACCGATACTTAGGCAGCTGCAGAAACAGCTTATGACATGGTTTCCCCCGGGCCTAGTTTAATTGAGACAAAGAAGATCAAACGACTTTCTCGCTACCGCCTGGCTCATCAGCCTGTGGACCTTCGTGAAGGTGTGGCCAAAGCATACAGTGTTGTAAAAGAGGTAAGGAGCGTTACCATTGCCTTCTGGCCATCTGCATTGCATTCACAGAGGCAGGGAGAGATGCCTTCAGAATGGGTATTGAGCGCCATTTTTAGGATATTGCTATGGCTTTAATGAGGCTATATAGCCTTCATTTTTCTGCACAATAATTTTATTTCTCCTTAGGGGAGTGGTATTTTCTCCATGTTGGTTTGTCAGGTGGACACCCAAGAGAGGGTTGCGGTTGTTTGGTGTCTGTGCAATGTGGCATTTCAGCTGCCCTTTGTGACGTGCTGAAACCCCTAACCACTGCTTGCTCTGATTGCTCTATTGTTGGTTTCTTTTCAATGACTAGGAACAGATTTAAATCCATGCTTGACCTTAGAACATGGGATGATACCTCCAATTTTTTTTTTATAATTTGGCATAATATTTGGATTTTTTGAGCATTGAATAATATGTATAATTTGGAATATTTAATATGGTTTGATTGGATTGTTAAAGTGGAAAATTTAATAAATTGTATTTTTTAAAAAAAATAAAAAATAAATCCATGCTTGACCATTTTGTTTCTCTGCCCAATGTGCGGCCCAGCAGGCCACATACTGCATTTCACCACTGGTTGTATCCACTCACTTTGAAACCAGCTTCTGGAGCTTAGGCATCAAGCTGCTTAGCCAGTTCAGCTCTGCAAGAACTGAATTCACCGTTTTGCTGCTCTGTAGGAAGGGCTTCCCTGTTTCATTGCAGTGAATAATAGGATGTAATTGAGAGAGATTCTGGGGCTTAGAGAGACTTGATGACCCAACCCACTGCCCCCCCCACCTCCCCCAGCAGTTTACTTCACTAAAGGGAGATGGTGCAGTTCTTAACACTCAATGTTTTGTATGTCTGGGACTCTCTTAAGGGGATTACAGATACGGCGCATACCATCTATGAAACTGCTGCTCGAGAACATGAGAACAGAGGAGTCACTGGAGCAGTGGGAGGTGTCCTCCGCCAGATCCCGCCAACTGTGGTGAAACCTCTCATAATGGCAACAGAGGCGACGTCAAATGTGTTGGGCGGCATGAGAAACCAAATCAGGCCCGATGTGCGTCAGGAAGAGTCCCAGAAGTGGCGCCTTGGAGAGGACTGATAGCTTTAAGCATGTTTGACGTACAGAGACTGGGAAACTGGAAGCATAAATCGTTTATCCTCATGGCAGCTTTAGATGGGACGTATCCTTTGAATATGCTTATCTCAGGAACACAAGAGATTGGAAAGCAATTGGATGGCAAAACCTGAAAGCAAGTTTGGTCAGTGCCAAATGGAGCTTAGGCATCAAGCTACTTTTTTAAAAAATTACAGCCAAATCCAGGAAAATGCTGACTTTAGACTGGGCGCCATGTCCTCCTTGGTATCTTGATATTTGTTGTTGGCAGGGTATTTTTGTTCTTCTTTCGAAGCAACCACACTTCCCATACTTATCAGTCTACATGCATATAAAGGGGTTCCCCAACCATGGTTGAAATATGTTTTAAAAAGCAAAGGGTTACATTAGTGCCCTTCTGTAACAGGGTTGATGTCTGGTGTGAGACATGGACACTACAGGATACTAAAAGGAAAAGGGGATTTCAATTATTTTGCTAATTGTGAGTGTCTCACATGTGGCACTTAGCAACAAGGACAATCTGTCTTGATACCTGGTCAGAAAATTGTTTTCAGATGACTGTGGACATCTGTTTCCCCTACATAATGACTGTTTCCCCTACATAATGAATTCCTCCTTTTGTGGAGATTTGAGCAATCTGAATGTTGCAGACATGTTCTGTTGTGTTGCACTTTAAAGAATTTTGCCTGTATATTGCCTTTTTAAAATAGTTGTTAATAAATGTGCATTTTGTCCTTATGTAGTTTTAAAACTTATGCAAATCACTTAAAGGGAGAGAACACTACAAGATCATCAGTGACATTAAAAATGGATTGCAGTGCTTGCAGTTATTCAGATTGCTGCATAGGAAAAAGGTGCCTAGTGAGCGGTTGGTTCTGAATACACACAGAGGGAATGTAGTTTGTGGGGAAAGGTGTCTTGTGAAAGGAATATTGGGACTTGTATATGTTGACATGAGTTCATGATTCAGTTTAAATGCTATGCAAGTTACATCTTGGTAGTCATTTTTTCCAATTTTCACAGCAAAGAGTTACTTAAAACTTGTTCAGATATCAGAATATTTTTTGATTCAATTTGACAAGCTGCTGTTCTACTGTGATCCTAATTTTCTTAATTGATTCCAGATCCTAATTTGTGTGCACTTTTTCATTGGAAACAGAGCTCAGAAATATTGTACCCTGAGAGGGGATGCAGATTCATATTAAGCTTCTCTTCTGACACACAGTGGCAACTGCAGTGAATCTTCTTCAGCAGTTTCTTCAAAATAAACTCTGCATTTTGGGGTTCTTCATGGAGACATTCAGCAATGAAATCAGTTGCTGTCATTTAGAAGCTGTTTTCTTAACATAGTTAAGAAACAATGTATACATTTGAATAAAGGTCCTCTGGGCAGAGGTAGCCAGCTAGTGTTTGAGTGAATAAGTGAGACTATATTTGGAGATAGGTGCTAACAGAGCAAAGAACAAGCACCAGTAAGCTAAGCAATAACATTACAATCAGCTGTCTCTAAACTAGGGGTAGAGAATCTTTGACCCTCTAGATATTTTGGTTCCTCACCCCTGCTCTAATGCACAAGGGAAATTGCAATCTACCCCACTCTTTTGAGGCTAGTATTTTTATTTCTGACGTTGGCTTACAAGTGTTTACAACATTCCCCATCTTTCCTTTGGGATACCGTGGCCAATATAACAGCCACAGCTTCCTGCAGTATTTCCCCCTGCATTCATGGCTCTGTATGCATGCCATTTGACACTATGACCCTGGATTATTTATTTTTGGATCAAAATATTGCCCATCCCTAACTTAAGTTACTTACGAACTTCACCAAGCTATTAGGATGGATGTTCTGCGCACCTTGTCTAACAGCACTTAATGCAAAGTAATCTTTCTCCACTTCACATTGCTGATTGCTATGTTAACATGATGAAAATGAGTTGAGAAGAAGTAAAGTCAATACATTTACTGATGTGTTGGGAATAAACACAGTTTCACTTGTCCTGAGTGCACTGTTGGCAGTATTTTGCAGCTTAAATAATGGTAGTAATTGATACAGATGGCTGGACCTAGAATAACTTAAATATTAGACCCACAGTGCATAAGAAGAATCAGACTGCCTGTCTTGTTTGGAGTGCTTCCATTAACAAGCAGACATCACTACGAAGTACTTAAAACAAATGCTAATCATTATTATTATTATTACTAATCAATATTTATTGCAGAAATAGCACGTTGGTGTGTTGCTGCCTTTTTTGCAAAACAAATTCAATACCTTGCTATGCAGATACAGTTATCACAATACACAAAGTGCAAAAGGCTGAATAATAATAACTGTAAACATTTTACTATATATACTGTACAAATGAATTGTATATGTTGCACATACTGGGCTAGACCTTAAGTTAGGAAATAACCAATAAAATGTTTACAGTTCTTATTATTCAGCCTGTTGTGCTTTTTGTATTGTGATGCCTTTTTTGCAAAGGCAAAGCAATCCTTTTTCTCATTTGCCAGTTTCCCTTTAGGTCTTGGGTAGGCAAACTAACGCCCGGGGGCCAGATCCGGCCCAATCACCTAAATCCAGCCCACGGACGGTTTGGGAATCAGCATGTTTTTACATGAGTAGAATGTGTCCTTTTATTAAAAATGCATCTATGGGTTATTTGTGGGGCTTGCCTGGTGTTTTTACATGAGTAGAATATGTTCTTTTATTTAAAATGCATCTCTGAATTATTTGTGGGGCACAGGAATTTATTCATTTCCCCCCCAAAAAAAAATATAGTCTGGCCCCCCCACAAGGTCTGAGGGACAGTGGACCAGCCCCTGGCTGAAAAAGTTTGCTGACCCCTGCAGGTGCTTTTATCTGCTCTTCCATCACATGCATTGAAGATAAAGGAGCAGTGGCACTTACAGGCTTCTCATGCAGTAAACAGGCAGACCAACCCATCCCATCATAAACCTCCTTTAACATGTCCAGCCAATACGAATACCCCACATTCCTCAATACAGTGCCGTGCAGAAAAGGCAAAAGAAGATGCATTAATATACGTTGGCTGTAAAGTGCACATTTTAAATAAGTTATGCCACTTGGTCTAGATCTGTCCTTAATCTCTAGACTGCGTGACACAAATGAATGAAATTTATTATTTCGGTCACAGACCAGTTCCAGCCCACATGCAATATAAAGGAAATCATAAAACACAATAGGGATACATTTGAATTTGCAATTAGGTATAACAAGGGCAATACAGATATAGCAACAATTAAAAATATATATAAATTAAAACTTAGTCACTAAAATATAACCTAAAATTATCATCATGATAGCACTGCTTGTTCCCTGAGTTTTATGGCAATCACACAGAATTTGGCTACTCTTAACATGATCTCAGGATCCTTGTCCTCTACCAGGCGTGACAAAAATGGTCAAATGCAGAACAACCAGGGTTGAAAGCTAATTTGTGCCGATTCAACTCAAAAAGCTTTCCATCGGAGCTCCTTTGTTAGCCTCTAGCCAACTGCGCCAAAGCCGTCGTGGTAGTCTAATTTCTGCAAGATGAGAAGGAAAACCGGTAATGAGTCAATGAGATTTTACCATGCTCCATAGGTAATGGCCCATTGGGTGCTAGTAACAGACTGCCGATCTAGGTGTAAAAACAGATTTTGAACCAACTTTTGAAAACTTCTCTAGAGGAAAAGAAGCTACAAGCAAGCCCTTGCATTTAGATCCCAGTGCAGCTGGTTTGGAGTGGTTAACTCGTGCAACCATTGTTGTGTATTCAGTGGCCTGATTCAGGCAGGTTGCAATATGTGTCTACGTACTTCTGGCAGATGCTGATACCCTGTCTGTTTCCCTTTCTCTTTCCCTTGATCAACAGAAGGAAGTGTCAATATCATAATTTTTTTTCTGGAACATATAAGAACCAAATTACTAACGTTTTGCAACTTGCTACTTTGCTGAAGGCAAGGTATTCTATGTCGGTGTAAAATAATATGTACAATGCTTCACATGGGAGCGTCTGTTTCGCAATGGCAGAGGAACATAGGAAGCTGCCTCATACCAAGTCCATCTAGCTTTTGAAGAGTGGAGATGCCAATAACTGAAACTGGGACCTTCTGCATGCAAAGCAGATGTTCTTATGCTAAGCTATGGCTCTTTTCCAATGAGTTCACATCAAAAGTCTTGCACAGTCGTCCCAGTTTTGCTCAGGCATCATTTGCACATAGTTGTGGTATCCTGTGAACATGCTTTCCTACCTAGATCTTCCACCTTTCCTTCTAAAAATCAACTGCCACCACAGTCCTCCTTGACTATGAGAAAGGTGGCACAGAAAAAGGTTTCCCTTTGGCTTGCAGGGCTGGTAGAATGGGTTGCGGCTCCACGTTCAGCTCAAGGCAGGAATTAACACTTTGAAAGTCGGCCACTATCATGACGCTCTAGTTTGCTTCCTGCCTTTGACACTTTCAGTCAACCAAACCTTCAGCTTCTTCAACTACTTCTCAGGCTAATTCTTTGCTATTTTCCCTCCCTCTCTGCTTCATATGCTACCTTTCTTGTCTGTCCCTAACGCTTTGCTGTGAGTTGGTGTTCTTTTGATTTTGGGTTAATAATACGGTGCATTTACCACCGTTTAGTGAAATTTATAAACCATAAGCTGCATCCTTGAAGCTCCATATACCATCAGCAGCTGATGTAAAAGCCGAATCTCTTGGAAACGGACTTGAGTTAGGCAACCTGCCGATGGGACACCTCATTCTTTTTATACGTACTGTATTTGTAAAATAGCAAGACGCGGTTAATTTAGTAGAAATCTCTTTTACATGTGAAACATGCCAGGCCTCGTAGCAATAGAGTATTTTTCAACAGTGACAAACATGCGGGTATATGTTCTCTTGGATTGCTGCTGTTTATAACCTTGCCTCGTCCATCACCAGCCTTCTACAGCTTATGATTCTGACAGGAAATGGAACTTTTTGCAAATGCTGGTTCGTGTTTACATTTTGAAATCAAGTTGACTCATTAGTAGGCCTACACAATGTACTTCACTTTGTGTGGTATAATTTTGTATATAGCCTGATATCATAAAAAAGCAAAACCAAACTGTAGAATCATATGAAAACTAGAAGTTACTCTGGAAGAGAGCTGCTGTAGTCCTTTTTCTTCTTTTTCTTTTTTCCTTATTTGGCTTCAAACACTGTGGTTCCCCCCACCCCCAGCAATGCTTCCAGCATAGTTTCTTGGTACCAGTTTTGATGTATATCGACTAGTAAAGGCCTTACACAAATACGGTGTTCTGTTTGATGCAATTCATGATTTTGTCAGCTGCTGTCATTATAAAAATAAACAGTCTAAACTGATGTTTTGTGTGGGTTTCCCTGTGTCGACTTATCATTGGAACTGTAAAAAGGTCTGATGCACATGGCCAAGGTTTTTTTGTGGGGGGGAGGGGTTTTGGTAGTGTCCAAATCAGCAGGAACGCTACAATTATATGATAAGGGAACCAAAACCAGCCCTTTGACTCTTAGCAAAAGTCACCCCAAATATCAGATTCCCATATATACTGTGAAGTCCAGGCCTACAACGTGCCCAAAGGAAAGTATTGGCTGTATCCCACATGTGTGCCTTTGGTCCATGACTGCACCATCAGATGGTGACAGGAATGTGTAAACAAAACATTGTAAAACACCACTGAGTTTCCACATCCCCTTGTGATCACACAACTGCTAGTTATCAATGAGAAATTAAAGGGCTGTTGTAGACATGTCTGAACCAGTTCAGTTAACTGCACTCAAGCGACTGAGGTGATCACCCTTAAGTCACTTGTTATTTATATTTTTTTTGAGGGGGGGAAATGCACACAACATGGGCTGGGAAAACCCAGCCAAATGGGTGGGGTATAAATAAATTATTATTATTATTAGGATATCATTAACTGAGAGAGCGAAGCTTCATCGCTGTGCTTACTTATGGCCTCCCATGTCTTGCGCTTAAAAACAGGCGTTACGAATTTACACCTTTTGGGGTAACCAATTTTCATTGCCTGAAGGCAGCCACTAAAATGCTAAAGTCCAGAGTGCTGAACGATACTGTTTTGATTTTGATTGTATATTTTGTGTTTTTATATTGTGGTTTTGTTCTGTGAACCGCCCTGGGACCTGTGGGTATTTATTAAATTTATATACCACCTGAGGGTGGTATGATAAATAATAATGATGATAATAGATACTAGCCAGTGGATTAGAGTTGGGCTATTTATTTATTTTTTACTCTCCATGAAAGCGCCCATGTCCCCCAAAAGCCTTTCTTGGGGAACCTTCAGGCCTTGGATGTGATGGGGGATTTGTGAAAATCAGAAGGTGACACTTTACATATAAGGGGTGGGAGTCTACGATACAGAGGAGTTGGTGTGTACGCCTCATTGGTGTGAGCTGACTAACTTTTGCTTGGGCAACTGATCCAAACCAAAACAATTCCTGAGTTTGTATCCTACAACTTCTTTCCCAAGAATGGGACCACCGAGGTGGCGGATTCCAACTCGACTTGTTTTTTAAAGGGCAATGCAAGCCACAAGGAAAGGATTGCAAAAAAAGCGGTCATTTTGGGGGTTGGGACGTTTCCTCGGCATTGCAGCTTGAACTGGGCCCTGTCTGTTTGGCCTAAGCCTGTACCCGGTACACTGCTGGGTTGACAGGAGGCAATTGTGGTAGATCATGTTTCCCTGCATGCCCTAGTGCAGTCCGCACAGCATTTCCTCAAGCTCCCATGTATCATTTAATATGACGATCCATGCTGACATCCAGAGAGTGGGCCTTCAAAGGCAATTTGCTTCAGAATCGTTCACATCGTCATCCGAGCCGAGGTTTGCTCGCCGATGCAGCTTCTTGTGGAGTGTAAGCTCCAAACGCCTCAGAATTGCTGCAGAAGCACATGGGGGGCTGGAAGCAGAAAGACCAGTTCATTTAGCTAAAGAGCCCCCCCCCCAACACACACCGCCTCCCTCTCTTGTCTGCTATTTGATCCATAGCTCTACAGCATGAGATTCTTAATCTCAGGGTTGTGGGTTTGAGCCCCGTGTTGGGCAAAAGATTCCTGCATTGCAGGGGGTTGGACTAGATTGTTTTTGTGGACCATTCTGACTCTTCTCAATTTGCTGTTTTTTGTTGTTGTTTATTTTAATGTACAAGTTATTTTATGATGCTTTCAATACACTTCCATATCTGAAGAAGTGTGCATGCACACGAAAGCTCATACCAAGAACAAACTTAGTTGGTCTCTAAAGTGCTACTGGAATGAATTTTTTATTTTATTTTGTTTTGACTATGGCAGACCAACATGGCTACCTACCTGTAACTACCCTGATCATGTGTACAAAGAGTAGGCTGGAAGTTCAAATAAGGAAATGAAGATACTGTACCAATCTTTGTATTCTAATTTTGAGGAGTTCTTTGTAGCTCTTGTACATGTCTTACATAACAATTTCCCCCTGGAATCAATCCCTACAATTTCCACAACCCTAAAGTGGCAAGGTTTCTACAGCAAACAGCCCTCAGGTCTCTGGCACCTGTCGTGCCGCTACGAAACTTTGATTTCCATTTTTTCCCCCTTGACTGCTAATGGTTCTAGTCAGTAGAGGGCGCTCAGTAACCATCTCCTTGGCTGAAGCCTTCCTATACTCAAACCGACTTCTGGGACCCTCTCCAACAAAAATACGAAGAAACATATTAAAGTTAAATGAAAACGATCTCCACCACACAGCAGTGATAAGCATACGAAAAGCATAACTCTGAATATGCAAAGGTCATGTCTGCTGAACTCATAGAATCATAGAAGGGACCCAAGGGTCATCTAGTCCAACCCCCTGCAATGCAGGAATCTCAGCTAAAGCATCCATGACAGGGACCACCCAACCTCCGCTAAAAACCTCCAAGGTTGGAAAACCCACCACCTCTCGTGGGAGTCTGTTCCACTGCCCAACAGCTCTTACTGTCATAAAGTTTTTCCGAATGTTTAGTCGGAATCTCCTTTCTCGTAACTTGAAGCCATTGGTTCGTGTCCTACCCTCCAGAGCAGGAGTAAACAAGCATGCTCCTTCTTCCATGTGACAGCCCTTAAGATATTGGAAGATGGCTGTCACATACCCTCTTTTCCAGGCTGAACATACCCAGCTCCTTCAAGCGTTCCTTGTAAGGCTTAGTTTCCACTTTCCAGACCCTTGATCATCTTGGCTGCCCTCCTCTGCACACGTTCTAGCTTGTCAATATCCTTCTTAAATTGTGGTGCCCAGAATTGGAATAGAGTTGGTACTATTACTTCCCTTGATCTGAACTGTTGTTTGCATTTGCAGAGCAGTCCTTTCCTCGTTGCGGTTCCTCAAGATTGGCTTTATTCTGGCTGGAGCCTCTTCGCAGAGCCACCGCACTGAATGTTTTCCCCCATGAGTCTCTGCTTGCATTGCAACAATGCATGAAGCTGCCCATGAGTCATTCATTCTACGAGCACTTCTTGTGGTGAGCCAATCATTCTGTGCTTGGCATTCCTGCTGATGAACCAACCTTGTGTACATTTATTTCATTGACTTAAATATGTTGAGACACTTACTTCCATACTCTTTTGGGCAAAGGACATTTGCTTATTTGTTTTAGTCTGCTGTTGTATGAATGGTTATGTCAAAGCAGGAGTCTGCAGAATGAAATGGCAGCTACGTGTACAGAGCATTTTTAATTACGTTTGTCAAAACAGGGCTGGCTTGCTTCCCTAGTACAAGAACATCCTATTCTTCCTTTCCAATCCATATTCTGCTGTGAATCATGAAATGGGACGAGTTGTGCTTAGTGGGCCAACTTTCTTGACTCAGTTTGATCTGCAGGTGTCAGCGGCTTACCTCCCTGTGAGAGTTCTCAACTCAAACGTGAACAAATAAAAACAAAAAACGTAACTTGTCCATGAGCTTCCATACCCGAGAACTGGAAAAATAGCCCTTGTAACACAATTTTTAAAAAGAGATCCCAGGAGATTCCTGGAAGTTACGGGCCTGTTGGTCAGGTGAGAGGTGGCACCCCATCATGCCATCTACTGCAGATTAGTGTTCCACCGTTTATATCAAGCACGGGGAGCTGAACTACAACTCCCATCTGCCACATGGCTCATGGCTAGGGATGATGGGAGTTGTAGTTCAGCAACAATCTGAAGTGCCAAAGGTTTCCCCACACCAGAGACTCAGCTTTGTTGTTCAGTCGTTCAGTCGTGTCCGACTCTTCGTGACCCCATGGACCAGAGTACGCCAGGCACGCCTATCCTTCACTGCCTCTCGCAGTTTGGCCAAACTCATGTTAGTAGCTTCAAGAACATTGTCCAACCATCTCATCCTCTGTCGTCCCCTTCTCCTTGTGCCCTCCATCTTTCCCAACATCAGGGTCTTTTCAAGGGATTCTTCTCTTCTCATGAGGTGGCCAAAGTACTGGAGCCTCAACTTCAGGATCTGTCCTTCTAGTGAGTACTCAGGGCTGATTTCTTTGAGAATGGATAGGTTTGATCTTCTTGCAGTCCACGGGACTCTCAAGAGTCTCCTCCAGCACCATAATTCAAAAGCATCAATTCTACGGCGATCAGCCTTCTTTATGGTCCAGCTCTCACTTCCGTACATTACTACTGGGAAAACCATAGCTTTAACTATACGGACTTTTGTCGGCAGGGTGATGTCTCTGCTTTTTAAGATGCTGTCTAGGTTTGTCATTGCTTTTCTCCCAAGAAGCAGGCGTCTTCTGATTTCGTGACTGCTGTCACCATCTGCAGTGATCATGGAACCCAAGAAAGTGAAATCTCTCACTGCCTCCATTTCTTCCCCTTCTATTTGCCAGGAGGTGATGGGACCAGTGGCCATGATCTTAGTTTTTTTGATGTTGAGCTTCAGACCATATTTTGCGCTCTCTTCTTTCACCCTCATTAAAAGGTTCTTCAATTCTTCCTCACTTTCTGCCATCAAGGTAGTATCATCAGCATATCTGAGGTTGTTGATATTTTTTCCAGCAATCTTAATTCCGGTTGGGGATTCATCCAGTCCAGCCTTTCGCATGATGTATTCTGCATATAAGTTAAATAAGCAGGGAGACAATATACAGCCTTGTCGTACTCCTTTCCCAATTTTGAACCAATCAGTTGTTCCATATCCAGTTCTAACTGTAGCTTCTTGTCCCACATAGAGATTTCTCAGGAGGCAAATGAGGTGATCCGGCACTCCCATTTCTTTAAGAACTTGCCATAGTTTGCTGTGTTCGACACAGTCAAATGCTTTTGCATAATCAATGAAGCAGAAGTAGATGTTTTTCTGGAACTCTCTGGCTTTCTCCATAATCCAGCGCATGTTTGCAATTTGGTCTCTGGTTCCTCTGCCCCTTCGAAATCCAGCTTGCACTTCTGGGAGTTCTCGGTCCACATACTGCTTAAGCCTGCCTTGTAGAATTTTAAGCATAACCTTGCTAGCGTGTGAAATGAGTGCAATTGTGCGGTAGTTGGAGCATTCTTTGGCACTGCCCTTCTTTGGGATTGGGATGTAGACTGATCTTCTCCAATCCTCTGGCCACTGCTGAGTTTTCCAAACTTGCTGGCATATTGAGTGCAGCACCTTAACAGCACCCTCTTTTAAAATTTTTAATAGTTCAGCTGGAATATCATCACTTCCACTGGCCTTGTTGTTAGCAAGGCTTTCTAAGGCCCATTTGACTTCACTCTCCAGGATGTCTGGCTCAAGGTCAGCAACCACATTTCCTGGGGTGTATGAGACCTCCATATCTTTCTGGTATAATTCCTCTGTGTATTCTTGCCACCTCTTCTTGATGTCTTCTGCTTCTGTTAGGTCCTTTCCACTTTTGTCCTTAATTGTGGTAATCTTTGTACGAAATGTTCCTTTCATATCTCCAATTTTCTTGAATAAATCTCTGGTTTTTCCCATTCTGTTATTTTCCTCTATTTCTTTGCATTGCTCGTTTAGAAAGGCCCTCTTGTCTCTCCTTGCTATTCTTTGGAAATCTGCATTCAATTTCCTGTATCTTTCACGATCTCCTTCGCATTTTGCTTGTCTTCTCTCCCCCGCTATTTGTAAGGCCTCATTGGTCAGCCACTTTGCTTTCTTGCATTTCTTTTTCATTGGGATGGTTTTCGTTGCTGTCTCCTGTATAATGTTAAGAGCCTCCATCCACAGTTCTTCAGGTACTCTATCCACCAAATCTAAATCCTTGAACCTGTTCTTCACTTCAACTGTGTATTCATAAGGAATTTGATTTAGATTGAATCTTACTGGCCCAGTGGTTTTTCCTACTTTCTTCAGTTTAAGCTGGAATTTTGCTATAAGAAGCTGATGATCTGAGCCACAGTCAGCTCCAGGTCTTGTTTTTGCTGAGTGTATAGAGCTTCTCCATCTTTGGCTGCAGAGAATATAATCAATCTGATTTCGATGTTGCCCATCTGGTGATGTCCATGTGTAGAGTCGTATCTTGTGTTGTTGGAAAAGAGTGTTTGTGATGACCAGCTTGTTCTCTTGACAGAACTCTATTAGCCTTTGCCCTGCTTCATTTCGATCTCCAAGGCCAAACTTGCCAGTTGTTCCTTTTATCTCTTGACTTCCTACTTTAGCATTCCAATCCCCTATAATGAGAAGAACATCCTTCTTTGGTGTCATTTCTATAAGGTGTTGTAAGTCTTCATAGAATTGATCAATTTCGGTTTCTTCAGCACTGGTAGTTGGTGCATAAACTTGGATTACTGTGATGTTAAAAGGACTGCCTTGGATTCGTATCGAGATCATTCTATCATTTTTGAAGTTGCATCCCAGTACAGCTTTCGCCACTCTTTTGTTGACTATGAGGGCCACTCCATTTCTTTTATGGGATTCCTGCCCACAGTAGTAGATATGATAGTCATCCGAACTGAATTCGCCCATTCCTGTCCATTTTAGTTCACTGATGCCTAGGATGTCAATGTTTATTCTTGCCATCTCATTTTTTACCACATCCAGCTTACCAAGGTTCATGGTTCTTACATTCCAGGTTCCTATGCAATACTTTTCTTTACAGCATTGGACTTTCCTTTCGCTTCCAGGCATATCCGCAACTGAGCGTCCTTTTGGCTTTGGCCCAGCCGCTTCATCAGCTCTGGATCTACTTGTACTTGTCCTCCGCTCTTCCCCAGTAGCAAGTTGGACGCCTTCCGACCTGAGGGGCTCATCTTCCAGCGTCATATCTTTTATATGCCTGTTGTCTTTGTCCATGGAGTTTTCTTGGCAGGGATACTGGAGCGGCTTGCCAGTTCCTTCTCCAGGTGGATCACGTTTGGTCCAAACTCTCCGCTATGACCTGTCCATCTTGACCTGTCCATAGCTTGCCTGAGTAATTCAAGCCCCTTCGCCACGACAAGGCAGTGATCCATGAAGGGGGAGACTCAGCTATACAGCTGCAAATAAAATGTTAAAGTGTTGTGAAGTGCAGTCTACAAACGTGACACTAGATGGCGATGGTGAGCTACGGCAAATTCAATATATTTTTTTCAAAACGTTTTTTTGAAAAAGCATTTTCAAAGCGTTTTTTTTTTTTATGTGTGTAGATTCCACCCTGGTTTACATGAGACTCTCTTAGCACTTTACCAACACTGGCATTACGAGCTCTGCAAAGAAACGATCTCTGCCTCCCCCCCCCCATTTCATCCCAGGCCCTTTTGATTTGACGCCAGGGGACGGGGTGGGGGGAGGCTCAAATTATAGTTCCTCACAACATTCAACACCCATTGCTTCTTTATTCAGCTTCAATGGTTGTTTCTCAGAAAGACACAGTGCCAAAGCAATGATGGAAAATGCTAGGTAATCGGGGCTCCTTTCCCACTCTTTCCATACTGATTTCATGCTTGGTCTAACTAGCCCTTTTCAAATCAGACGGCTGCCTTAAAACACTAATGAACTACAGTATAAAGTGCATTACTGCCTCTGTTCTTTGACAGGGACTCTGCCGGTACATGCAAGCCTAGCTCCGCCAACTTCAATTTGTGTGAACTTACAGTGACTGACATGCCGATGCTAAACCTTTTATTATCTGAGGATTTGTGGCAGCGAGAGGAGCAGGTGACCCACTAGCTTGGAAACGGGTGCTCACAAGCCGTGATGCCGGCAGGACCACTCTGCACACTAGGAAGAGCGCCAGAATCTTAGAGTGATAATAATAATAATAATATAAAGAGGCTGGGGAGAATATTTTCATTTACTTTTGGACAGAGGCAGATGAAAGTAGCTTTGCTGGCCAGCTGCTTCCCCACTGCATCCCAGAGAACATGGCTGAGAGCCCTCTCATCTTGTATTGGATGTTAAGGGCACAGACACAGTTGTAAAGTGGAGAAAGGAAACGAGGAGCACTCCTTATAAATGAGCATGAGAACTGTTATCCATTTATAAATCCACCTGCATGTTTCCAAGCAGCTGTACAACGATTAAAAAGGTAGCTCCTGCCCGTGGAATTGCAATGTAAAAGGCACAACATAAAAATGGGATGGGGGGGAAAGGAAGAAAGCAGAGAGAATCTAAGATGGTGATTGTGGGCTACAAAATCCACTCGGATTTTTCTGTTTATCCCTTTTCCTTATCAAAGCATCTCCAGACGTGTTATAATCTCGCCTGCTTCTTGGCTTTCAGAGCAAGGAAACTTTTTCTTAATCTTTCGGGGCTCACTATATGGAGGCTGCCAACTTATTCCCCCCTCGCCTCACACGCAGAAACACAAGTATGCATGGGAAAGCAGCAAAATAATATTAGTCTAACTAATAATCCCTTTTGTTAGTCTTTGGTTATTAAAAGACTTAAGGATTCTATTGTTAGTCTTGGATTATCAAAAGACCAACAATTATTTTGTTAGTCGTTTGATAATAATAGATTGACACATTTATTCGTGTACTACGGTACACTTCATCAGATGCAATGACACGTTATCCTGAGCTGTAGGCATACATACATGGGGCTGGGGCTGGAAATACTGAGGTCAGAAGGAAACAAAATGCAAAAAAAGGACAGTGATAATTATATTAGTAGCATTTGCTATTCATCAAAACAAAACACAGTTGTTGATAACACAGACATTCTGGCATTGGTGAGCCAATGAACACATGAAGTGTTATTTTAACATTTAAATGAAAGCTTTGAGCTGTTTCAGTCTGTCAGTAATAACACTGAGTCCTTTGATGAATTGTAATGCAGCGGTTTCATGTTACAGTCTCCCTTTGAAATTTATTGTTCCCGTATGGCTGCCTTAAGGTCAGAGAGAAAGAGGGAAATGAGCACCAACATAGGCAAGGGATCCAAAGAGGAAAGGAAGGTTCAGGATAGCCTGATGGTGGCTGCAGGTTTTCCCATTGCAGCTTTATATGGAAAAACTATTCAGTCAGCTTGTGTGAGAGTTGATTTTCAGATTCCAGTGCAAAAGAATGCCAGAAACTGGAGAAGGGTTCATTTATCTACTCCATAAAAAAAAAAATATTCCAGTCTTGCAACTCCTTTTACTTCTGTCTTTGTGCTTTTTTTATTTTATTTTTAAAGAAATGGAATGAGAATTGTGGATTCATTCATCATGGTCACAGACAGAAGCATTCTAGCTGAGCAGGGCAGGTTGTTGCTCACAGATGACTCACTAGAATGAGTATCACACACCAGAGGGATTTTCTGCTCACATTCCTCAATTTCGTCCAAAAGGGTTTTCCATGTGCAAGTTGCAAAAGACTCTGTGCCTCATTTCCTCCATGTCTCAGTGATTCTAGTCTTAGGGCAAAAGATTTTTTCAGGCATAACATCAGGAGATCTAGCATTCAATATTCTGCAGGTGGGACAGCAGTATATGTGTGTGCTGAATCATATCAGAATCACAGCGCTAGATGATCAAAATGTCACCCCCTGTAGTCACTATTTACCTTTTGAGGGAAAGCATATATGTACTGCTATGGGTTTGCAGGGAGCCAGGATCTCCGAAAATTCTTAGGTGCCAGGTTCTGCCCATAATTTCTGAAACTAGTGAACATGGGGTTTGAAATCAAGCCAGCTTCCCCAAGAGAGCTGCCATCTAAGAACAAATACAAGTGATAGCAGAGTCTTTACCTGGACAAAAGGTGAGACATTCAGCATCAGACAAGAAAGGGGGAGGCTGCCAAGATTGCAGGGTGTGTGGGAAAAAAGGTGCCCTTTCCAGGAGGCTTTTTGTTATGTACTGAGTTGAATTTCACTTTTGAAATGGAGGTCACAGAGAGGGGGAATGCTGGATGTGAAAGGGTTGTTTTTCTGCAAAGGCTGCTGGGAAGATGATGGAGGATGCGCTGAGATAATGGAAGCCATGACTGACTGCTGCTTCAGACCCAAGCTTACTGAAGCTATGAGAGGGGTCATCAGGAAGGGAAAGAGGGAGGCAGATGTCTGAAGAGCCATCATAGAAACATTTCCACCTTGGTTTTTGCTCTAGGCCAGGGCATGGGTCAGCAAACTAAGGGCCGCGGGCCCAATTGCCTTCTAGATCTGGCCTGCGGATGGTCTGGGAATCACCGTGTGAATCGCCAATGCGTATGTTCTTTCCCTCTCCCTCCCTCTCCCTCACATGGCGGCGCTTTTCTCCTCAAGAACGGAGCAATCTTGTCCCACCCACTCTGGGCGCCATCAACGGCGGGAGTCGGCTCACCCGCCTGCCCGCCTCAGTAGGGCGGTGCTATGAAGGGGGCGTGTGACGCTGGTTGCCAGCTGCTGCTGCGTTTTCCTCCTGCTCCTCCTCCCACTCCCTCAGTCTTCCCTTCCTTCTTTCTCCACGCCCCTTTTCCGCACTGCTTCATCGCATGCTTTCTGCGTTGCCACCTCCCTCCCTCCCTCCCTCCCTCCCTCCCTCCTTCATTCCTCCCATAGCATTCAGGCAGTTTGTTGTGGTGGCCATGGCTGCCGCTTGAGGGTTGGCGGGTGGCTCTGTCTTCTTCTCTGCAGCAGCAGGTGGTGGGTAAAAGCTCCAGAGATGCCCCAGTTCCCCTAACTCTGTCCATGGCTCCTCCGCCAGGGCTGCTGCTTCTGTCTTTGCTGGCCAACACAGCCTCCTACCTCGCCACGGTGCCTGGCTGGCTGGAGAAGCCCAACTGCGGCTATTGGGATGACAACTGGGACAGGTAAAGCAAATCCTCAGGCCTCTTTGCGGGTGGGTGAAAATTGTTCACCTCCCCCCCCCAAAAATTGTTTGGCCCCCCACAAGGTATGAGGGATAGTGGACCAACCCCCTGCTTTTGCTGACCCCTGCTCTAGGGGCTAATGCCAAAGTGCTGTTCTCCATTTTATTAATCTCCTTCAATGGCCACCCTATTGAGACAGCTGTTTGTAAAAGCCAAGCATGCAAAAAAAACACCTGGTTGCAAAAATGAACAACTTCCCCCACAAAAGTCCCTCAGCAGCTTTTGTACCGAACAAGAAATCCAGGGAAAAGAACAGACGGAAGGGATCTCAGCACGGCAGGAATGTAAGCAACTCAATGAAGGAGATAAACAGTGAAGTGGCACCAGGCTCTGGGCTTGTGTGACTTCTGAGCACTTCAACTTTACTTGAACTCTGAGAGACTGAATGGTACAACCATGAAAGATGACAACTCCCGCAGATGGTAGAGCAAATCTGGTGATGCTGAATGGGAGGTCATTGGTCCTCTGCCGAGTTTTTTGAGGTTGGGGTAGGCCACGTAGAAATGGCTTCTACCTTTGAGGTTAATGGTTTTATTTCCCCTCCTCCAATCATGTGACCTAAGTATGGAATTGTTGTGCCTCCTATTTGGCACTTGCTGGCTTTAATAGTTAACACTGCATCTTTGAGCCCCTGCAGCACTATTTTTAAGTGGGTTTTGTGTTCTTCCCACGTCATACTAAATATAGCTGTATCATCTAAATATGCCACTGTTAAGTCACTTAATCCTTTTAAGGTCATGTCCATTAACCGTTGGAATGTGGCAGGTGCATTTTTCAAGCCAAAGGCCATGACCTGAAATTCATAAAGTCCTAAAGGACTCCTGAAGGCAGTTTTTTTCTCTGTCCCGAGGGTTCATTTTTATTTGGTAGTACCCCTTCATGAGATCTAGACTGGTGATGTAGTGGCAACGCCCGATGGTTTCAATTAAGTCATCCAACCGCGGCATTGGGTAGGCATCAGCTTTTGTAATATAATTCAGTTTCCGAAAGTCCAGACAAAAACGGATTGTGCCATCTGGTTTATCTAAAAGTATTATGGGAGCTGCCCATGGACTTTTGGATGGTATGATTATTCCTGCCTTTAACATTTCTTTCACCTCTTTACTAACTTTCTCTACATAATTCCCCGTGATTCTATATGGATTCAAAGCAATAGGTTTAGCGTCCCCAGTGTCGATTCGGTGTTGTACCCCCTTAGCCAGTCCCAGTCTATTACTAAATAATGGCGCAAATTCTTGTAAGATTTGAGTCACTTCCTCTTGTTGTGTCTTGTTTAAATTTCTGGCTAATTTGACTTCAGACACACTGCTTTGAATTTCTCCCCCCTCCCAGCAGGGTATTTCTGGTTCATGGGGGTCCTCTCTAAGTGCGTACAAGGTCCACCCCTCTGATTTAAAGTAGGGTTTAATCATACTGACATGTACTACCTTCCGTCCTTCCCCATGTTGAATTATGTAATTGACTTCATTCATTTTTGCTATGATTTTGTAGGGTCCCTCCCATGTTAGCTGAAGTTTGTTTCCTTTCACTGGTCTTAGCAATAGAACTTCGCTTCCAGGGTCAAATGTTCGGACCCTAGCCTTTTTATCATACCAAGCTTTCTGCTTGGTTTGTGCCTCTTTGAGATTCTCCCCTGCTAACTCTATTGATCTTTGAAGAGTGTTTTGGAGATTAAATAAGTATTCCACTACTGTATCTGGCTTTTGATCTGGTTGTCCCTCCCAGTTCATACATAGTAAATCCAAAGGCCCTTTCACCTTTCGCCCTAATAATAATTCAAAAGGGCTAAACCCAGTACTTGTCTAAGGAACATCTCTATAGGCATATAGTAAATGTTGGATTTTCTCATCCCAATCATTTGGATTTTCAGCCACATATGCTTTGATCATACGCATAAGGGTTCCGTTAAATCTTTATACCAAACCATTGGTTTGGGGATGATAAGGAGTGGAGGTCAAGTGTTTAATACCACACACTTCCCAAAGGCGTTTCATTAACCGTGAAGTGAAGGTGGAACCTAAATCAGTCACAATTTCGCTGGCAAATCCTAATCTACACATATAGCTGATTAAAGCATTCACCACGGTTTCTGTTTCAATATTCCATAATGGCACCGCCTCTGAATACCTGGTGGCAAAATCTACTATCGTGAGGACAAATCTATTGCCCCGCCTGCTGGCTTTTGGTAGTGGACCTATCAAGTCCAATCCTAGCCGTTGGAATGGGTTGGTGATAACTGGTAAAGGGCATAATTTGGCTTTGGTCTTATCCTGACCATGGCCCCGCCTCTGGCATGTGTTACATGTCTGACAATATTGCCTGATCTGCTTCCCCATCCCGGGCCAGTAAAAATTACGGGCAACCCTCTTTTTTGTGCTATTAATCCCCATGTGAACGCCAAACACACTGCTGTGTGTGTTTTGCAGGATCTTGCCCCTATATTCAGTCAGAACCACCAATTGTTGCTATATCTCACCCCCACCCCTTGCTGGAGTGATAAGGACTTCTCTATATAATAAGTCTTGGTTTATCTTAAATTGTTGTGGGCTCTCAGGAGTTAAGGTTTTATTTACCTCTGCTGCCTCAAAATACAGTTTTAATTCTAAATCCTCCTTTTGTTTTTCCACAAAGCTTGAGGTTTGACTATTAGTCAGGGGAAATAAGTAAGTGTCTCTTGTTTCCACAGACACCCTTCCCCCCAGCTGTTCTCCTTCCTTAGTTGTTTCAGCAACTGTATCAGATTGTTCAGGCCTGGGCAACAATAACTTCCCTTGTGCTCTGGTGACTATAAAAGCACTTTGCACATGTTCTACTATATCCTAACCAATAAGAACTGCGGTGGGAATCTCTTCAGAGATCGCTACTTCCCACTGTCCTGACCAACTCTTATATCCAATATTAACTTTTGCCATCGGTAGTGTTGCATTGGGCAAAAGACCCTTCTTCTGAGCTACGCCAATAAAACTCAGAGACTAGAGGAGCTAGGAGTCCATTTTGTTTTCTTTATTGCAAAGCAATAAGGGTTACAGTCGAATCATTTCGCAAGCCCGCAACCCCGCCCAAAGGTCTGGGCAGGGGTATTTATAACATTTCAGACAAAGCATTTCAAATTAACCAATCATATTTCACTACATCATTTTAGTTTAGTACGCATGTACATTACCTAATCTAATACGCACGCGCAATAAGCATTTCTAACTGAACCTTGGTTCTCACCAATTTGTTACATCTTCGTTAGTTTGCATGCATGGGAATCTGTTTTAAGCCTTTGTGCATGGAAATCTGTGTTAGGCCTTTGTTCTATGTGTCAACTTATGTACTAGCTTTATGAATGTGATTGACGTATTTGCTGTCCTTCTTTCCCAGTAGGGAAGGTATTTTGCAAAGAATCATCAGTTTCCTTAAAGCAACAGGTTACCATAACATTTCTATTATAGCATATTCAATGATTTATTGGGGTTCACATTATATTCATTGTGGCCCCTTTGGGCCACTGCTACAGTAGTACCTCAGGATGTTTGGAAATTCCCTTTACCTTTATGGTCTTCCCGGGAATGATGGCCTCCGATTTCACTATATTGGGGTGAAGGATTGTGATCTGTGACCCCGTATCCTTCAGCCCCGGTATCTTTCCCCCTCTACCCAAATGTTTTCCCCAGCACTTTGTAATAGGTGTTCATCATGTTGGATTGTATAACATTGTAGCACTTTGGCCTCAGCTACCTCAGTAGGCCCTTGCTCCACTGTATTCCGGTTGGTTGCCATGACAACTGAGTCAGTTGGGCCCTGCTCTACAGCCTGGACACAAAATGTTTTCTTTGTAGTCATGTGACTACTTATTTTCTCTTTTTCTTGCCAACATTGATCCCTTTGATGTTCCCTCTTCCCGCATTTCTAGCAAAAGATTTCATGATATTCTACCTTGCTGGGTTTATTAATTTTTCCCTCAGCACTCCCAGATTGTAGGGATGTATTTTCATTGGCCCCCTTCTCTGAGGAGTAATTTCCCTTAGTGGAGTCTGGGGTAAATTTTCCTTGTTTTTGTTTGGTTTTATTTTTATTGTTCTCCTGAAGGGGTGAATACAAAAGAAGTCCTTCCCAGTCTTATGTGGTGATGACAGTGGCTGAATCTCAGACCTTCTGCTTGCAAATTGTGTGCTCTGCCATCCAGCTGCCATCTTCCGGTAAGCACTGGATGTGCTCTTGAATGTAGTCTCAGTTCACACAGAGCAATGATGAGGATCAAAAGGCCTCTACATGAAATGTGTGCAGCCTAGAATACGTCCCATAGCAGTCATGCAGTCACATGGATCTGGGACAGGTTCCTTTAAAACTTTGGAAAAAAACACTTGTTTTGAAGTGATTTCTGTCGTGCATCATGGAAACCTCCAGCTGCACACTGACTACCACTGCACAAGCAACTGTTTCTGTTTTGACTATGGGAAAAACCCAACTCACCTTTTCGCTTCTCAGTTCTCAGAATGATGCTTATCCTCAAGAGGTATGGTGGCAGTACCACTGTGTTCTAGTCGTAGGTCTTCTGGCTGCAGGATGGAGTTGTGATTGACGCAATCGCTTCATCCCACTTAGTGACCCATACAAGGCAAGCCTGGCTGAAGAGGAGTCCTTCGTCAGAAGGCTTGCCATGTTTCCCCATCACCAACGCTGACTGTTAACATTCCTGCGCTTAGCAATTATTCCAGGTTCAAAGATATTTGCATAAAAACAACCTGTCTTAGTTGAGAAGACTTCTGGCCTCCTTTGGAATAAAGCATTCCTAGCCGGGAACATTCACTGCATAAGAATCATGGCTGAAATATTTCAGCTGTGCCTGGGGTTTTCATGAGGGAAGGGAGGATTTACGGGGAATATTTTCCACTATAAAACTCACATAATGCCTGATGCTGGGCCAAAGAGACAATGGGTGCAAAATCTGATCTTCTATGGTGCAGAGGCTCCTATCCTTCTCATTTTACTTGACTAGGTCAGCTCTGTATTTACACTCAAGCAGCTGCTGCCATCCTGGCTCGTTTGGTTCTCAGGTTTAACAAAGCCAAGACCTGAAAACCTAAGAAGAGCACTGCTGGATCAGGCCAATGGTCCATATTATCCAACTTCCTGTTGTCACAGCAGCCAGGGAAGCCCAAAAGCAGTATCCACACATCCCATTCTGCAGTTTGCAGCAACTGGTATTCAGGAGCATTACTGCCTCCCACTGTTGAGGCACAGCCTAAACATCATTCCCCCTAATAACAAATCCAAGCTATTAGTGTGTAACAAATCCAAGCTATTAGTGTGTAACAAATCCAAGCTATTAGTGTGTAACAACACTCTTTTGCAGGTTTCCTTTTGCATTGCACTGCTGAACTAACCACCTTTTCTTCAATCTGCTGCAGTAACAAAATAAATGCTGGACTTATAGTTTAATCTGCACAAAAGTTTTATTTTGTAGAAGAACGTATTTTACAATACCATACAACAAATGTCCTGATGATATATTCGTACATATGCGCATTTTGGAGAACATTCTCGTTTATTTTGAAGTTCAGCTTGTGTCTAAAATCCTATGCGATTTTAAAATGCAATTTCCCTGTTTTGTGTTTTGTTTTGTTTTGTAGAGCCAGAGTTGTGGCTGAGCTGAGCTGTGAGCAGGCTGCAGGCTGAGAAGCTGAGCCAGATCCATGCTTGATTTGTGTTTAACTCCTAGGCTTTGACTATGGGAGAAGCAAAACCTTTTGGGGAGTTAATCCTGTGAGCCCCTCCACCTTAGGCTCAGGTTATATATGTGTGTAAATAAATCATATATCCTAAATACACCACCACGTTTGTCATCCCTCATTACAAAGAAACTCAAATCTGGCTAAGGCTAATCCCTTGCCTGGAACCTGTGGGATCTCTCACTGCCTGGAGACTGGGGTGGCATGTGACAATTGCCATTTACATAGCACTTCAGAAACAGCAAAGTATCTCCCATACATTCTCTCAGATCAACCCTGTAAGACAGGGCAGCTTATTATCCTCATATATTAGCTGGGGTGGCTGGCGGACAGGACTACGATGAAGAGAATTGTGGCTTGCCTAATGCCACGTTGTCAGTGGGTGCAATATTTTAATCAGTTGACTGTCTTTGAGAGCCAGTGTGGTGTAGTGGTTAAGAGCGGTAGACTCATAATCTGGTGAACCGGGTTCACGTCTCCGCTCCTCCACATGCAGCTGCTGGGTGACCTTGGGCTAGTCACATTTCTCTGAAGTCTCTCAGCCCCACTCACCTCACAGAGTGTTTGTTGTGGGGGAGGAAGGGAAAGGAGAATGTTAGCCGCTTTGAGACTCCTTCGGGTAGTGATGAAGTGGGATATCAAATCCAAACTTCTCCTCCTCCTCCTCTTCTTCTTCTCCTCCCCTACTCTATATCCCTTTCCTCCATGTTACAAGGAACTTACAGAGGAGAAACTGCTCTTGATGCACTGGTGCATTTCTGTGAGCTCAGCTTTTCATCTGTATAGAGGCAATCTTTTGTGGTTGTTGAACTACAACATCCCTGACCATTGCCTATGCTAGCTGGGACTAAGGGGATTTTGAATCCAGCAATAGAATAAGTGCTGCAGATCCCTCAACTCCTGTAAGCAGTCAATGGCTGCAGTCTCCATGGCACAAATGTGCAAATGTCCCAGGACAAAAGCATGGGGTGCATCAGGACAGAATGTCCTAACTTTGCACCAAGACACACTTCCGGGGCTTTTTGCTGTGCGTAACTCTCCCAGCCAGGAGCAATGGGGTGCTGTTCTTTGGATGAGCCCTAGAATCTCATTCCAATAATAGCCATGCATATTTCCCCCTGCATAAATATATCATCTGAATGAGGTCTCCGTGTTGCAGATCTGAGTAGTGTAGGTACCAAGAGAAGCAGGATAGCACCAAGGACCAATATTTGGATCAATGACACACCGAAATCACTCCCTTAGTTTGAGCAATTGCACAAGTTCAAATGATAGAAGAAGGCCCAAGACAGATCGCTCCTGGAAGTGCAAATGTATATGTATACAGAATTCAGTCCTAGAAATAAAAATAGCATTCATTTGTTGGCTGGAGCAGGTGGTCAATGCAAACTTTACAGCTGATATCTGTTTTCTCCAAAGTTTCACCAGCAATGAATTAATCCACCTGGTTCAAAATGTGGGCACCATATCAAACCCTCTGCTTAAGCCTGCTACATTCAACACTTTATGTATGTTTTTTCCTTATGGTAACAAGCAAGTGGCGCTATCGCAAATTAACAGCAGACTTTTTCCGGTGGTTTTCGACTGAAAAGGATGTTCGGAGAGTTTCCAGGGTTGTCACTATCTGGATGGATGGTGCTGCGCTAGGTCTTCTCCGGAACATCCGACAGTAGACCTCCTTGGATTTCCTTCGGAAGTGTTTGCCTACCAGGACAAACACAATTGGGTTAAGGCAGCTGTTGCTGAAGCTGCAGTAGGTGGCAATCTGGCTAGCCACATCAATGGCTTGCTCAGCCCTACAACCAGGAATAACCCCAGTGCGAAACAGTGTTTCCAAGAACGTGGTGATCTGGAAAGGAAGCCAGCAGACAATGAAGAGAAGAAGGACGAAGAGAACCAAGGCGGTGGCTTTTTTCTCTGTCTGGATAGCTCTGATCTTTTGAAATGTGCTGTTTTGTAAAGTATGGATGATTTGCGCTGTGCAGTAGGTTATGACGCAGACAGGCATCAAAAAGCCCACTGTGTTCAGCAAAGTGTTTGTGATCACTGTCCATTGCACAACTGACGGATACTCCAGAATGCAGGCGGTGACATTGCTTTTTTCGTCATATTCCAACGATCTAAAGAGGAGAGTGGGAGAGCTCAAGAACAGCGCAGAGACCCAAATGGCAAGGCAGTTCCACTTTGCACAAGAAGGCCGGCGCAGGCGTCCCAGAGACATCGTTTTCACCAAGGCCAGGTAGCGATCAATGCTCACCATCACCAGGAAGTAAATGCTGGAATACAAATTCATATAAACGATGGCATTGACGGCTTTGCAGAGGGGGAGCCCAAACACCCAATGGAAGTTATTGCTTATCGTGATCGCCCAGAAAGGCAAACCACAGAGGAGGAGGAGATCAGCGGCTGCTAAGTTTGCCAAGTAAACTTCGGCCACCGTGCAGCGGCTCTTGTGGAAGCAAAAAACACTGAGGACAAAGATGTTCTCCACAACTCCCACGGTGGCAAGAAACCAGAGGAACACTGGCTGGATATCTAGCAGCCATTGCCATTCCTGAGGCCAGGGGCAGGAGGAGTTGTTTGTTGTGTTGTGCCAAGCAGACTGGCTCACCCCAGAGTCCCAGGCGGCTGTGACACCATAAAGAGCTGTGTTGTTTTCGGCCATGACGGTGGTCCACGTGGGGGCTAGAAAACAAGAAGGTAAATTTAGACTGGTCTTTGGCGCAATATACAGAAGCTCAATATGCAATTAAAAACCAAGATTTTTTTGGGGGGGGGGGTGTATAATCAACTAGCAGAAGCCAGTGCAAGGATTTCCACCAGTGCAACAGGAGTCCTCCACACCCCCTGCACCCCCCCATCTGCTGTGGAAGGCTAGGGGACTCCATCAGAACAGATTGAGGAGGGAGTGCATAGAGAAGCCGGGAGAAGGTTCAGCCATGTAAGGAAAGCGTTGCATTGCAGCCAGGCTGGGCAGCTCATTAAAAGATGAAAAACTGCTGCTAAGATGAAAGATTCATTTTGTTGCACGACTGAGACATTTGAGATTGATCAGGGTTTGTAGGCTAGGTCCCCACACGGCGATGTGTTGTGCATAGGTGACACACTCCCAGCCGGCTGTCAATGTCAGAAAGGGACAGGCATCTATCAAAAAGAGAAGACTGTGAACAAGCCCTGAGACAACCTTTTTAAATGTACTGCAGTGGCCTTCCCTAAGCAGGCTGGCTAGGGCTGATGGAAGCAGCAGTTAACCCAGGGGTGAAAGAAACTGGCCCCTGCTGGCAGTGCAGGCCTGGGTGTGTGGGGTGGGCAGCGGCACAAAAATAATCTATGAGACTAATGGGGTATATGAAGTGTGGTGCCACGACGAGATCAAACGCAGGAGAAGTTTCCTTTACCTCTCATGGTAAAGATGTGCGGTAAAGTGGGTGGGTGGGTGGAGGGGTCCAGTGGAAGGGCAGCAATACAGCTTCTTGCCAAGGGCACAAGGGACCCTAGGTATGTCTCTAGATGGGAGTTGTAGAACAAAACATACGGAAGGCACCATTTTCAGGAAGGCACGCCTGCACATAGCTGTGAATCAAAAGCTGCTGCGCTACAGCCATTTAGCTAACTATGCTGTCACTACTTCCTCCTTCACTTGGGGCATGAAACATCCCCCGGATGCTTGCTTTAGGTGGGAGAATGTTAAGTGACCTTGAAGGCACTTCCTTTCCCAGAAGCCGGAAAGAGAGAGGCATTGCCAGGAAAAGTAAATAGCAGGCAGCCAAGTTTTGTGCCCAATTTTGGGTGCAATTCAGAGTTCTGGCCTTAAGCTTTAAAGCCCCAAACAACTGGGGTCCAGATTAGCAGTGGGTCAACTTCACCCATTTAATCCTGCCCATATTCTCTTCTTGAGTGTCCACCATCAGTTAAGTTGGAACACAAAAAGGGCAGGGCCTTATTGATGGTGGCCCCAAAGCCACATAATTCCTTCCCAATGGACTTCTGGTTTGCGCCTTTGATTATAGCATTTGGAAGTCTCTCCTCTTCACAACTGCCCAGAGCTGACAATGTAAATAATTTCATACCAGGGACATCCTGTTTTCCCACAAAGGATCACTGCATCCATTTTGGGTGCCACGATTTCGGGCTGCACTCTCACTCCGAAAAAGTGCTCCTGGTCAAAATAGCATAGCAAGTTTCCATTTGCTACCATGCTGCAGTCACATGTGCCTTAAAAAGTGGTGTCAAAGTGCATTCACAGCACCTTGAACCGATTATTGATATAAGTCTGTCTCTGCCATTAACCAGACAGAAAAGAAAGTATGAGCACACAGTTAAAAACTGGCAGGCAGAGAGAGGTTTTAGGGAATCACACAGGCTATAAAAAAACACCCCAGAGAGGACGGATGCAAAGCAGGCAGGGTTACTCTGCTGCTGTTCATTATTGCATGGAAGAGAGAATTACAATAACTGCAGCATTCCTTGCCCTTATTTGACAAGTTTCACCTGCTGAAATTCTGTCTTCTGCACAAATATTAAATGCACAGGATCCCAGGATCCCTTTGCATCTTGTCTCCTTCTAAAACAAACAGATTTACCCAAGCATGTAAACAGTCCCAGCAGCTTGCAAACCCCCCCCCCTTTCCCCCCCTTCTAGTCAAATATTTCAATTTAATTCCTTCTGGTAACTGGAAAAACTTTGTGGATTTTTAAACAGTACATAAAACTAAGCGGCACATACTTTCTTTCTTTTTTTAAAATGCTGCTTACTAAAACTAAAGGCAAAGAAACACATTGCATGCGATCTCTATTGATTTGGGGGGCAACTAACACTGGACAAATTTATTAGTAGCAAAAGAAAGACAACTGCCGTGTGCATGAGATGCTCTCCTCTCTCACCTATTTATGGCAACATAACAATGACAAAGGAAATGGAAGGAGACTCCTTTGACAGTTCCACGCAGTGCAACTGCATCAACCACGTAATGGCAGGATACTTTCACACACTAAATATACCAAGAATTGGGCGTGGGAAGCAGCCCAGCATTCTGGAAAAGGGCAGGTTTGCCTGGACGTTCCTACACAGAAAACTGAAAATTCTTCACTGGAATGTTTTTGGTACCTGAGGGATTTTCTCCCATAAATACATTTAGTTCTTCTGCACACCTCGGGGTTCCCCAAAGCTACTTGACAGCTTATTTGTGTGCAAAGTGTGTTGGGTTCAACAAATGTGTCCCGTCAGTGCAAAGATTTCCACTTGCATAACGGTGCTCTCTCCCGAGGTGGAGCGTGCTGCTGTGCACCCAGGGGCGGGGCCATGGGGGCGGGACGAGTGTCCCAGGGGAAACACTGTGGCAAGCGTCCCAGGGGGCAAGACACCCATGGGGGCAGAGAGAGCCACCCATGGGTGGTGGAGTGAGCTGCCCATGGCGGGCTGCTTCCTGGGTGGGGAAGTGGGAGGGAGCCACACCGCTTTGCCAGCAGCCTTCCTTCCTTCTCTGTTCCTTTCGACAGCTCGGGGGAGGCTTCCCCCCCCCGAAGCAGCCCAGGAGCAGGGGGCAAAGGCGCTCTGCCCGCCTGTGACTCCCAAGCCTCCCCTGAGCTGTCAAAAAGAAGGGGGAAGGCCGCTGGCAAAGCGGCACAGCTCTGGCCCTTCACCCGATGGCTTGGGGTGGGCTTGGGAGTCGCGGGCGGGCGGCGCACCGAATGTCACCTCCCTCAGTGATGACACCCGGGGCAAACCGCCCCCCGTCCCCTTCCTCTTTCCCTGGGTCTCTCCTTCCCCCATGCTCTCTCCCTCCCTAAATCTGCTCCAGAGAGTTGGGGCAACAGATTTAGGGGACATGTGGGGGGAGAAGAGGAGGCGACAACATCTTGTTGCACAAGCAGAAATCCTTGCGCCGATGGAACATTCATGTACATGGAATACAACCCAAGGTTCTGGGAATGTAAGGATTGGTGCCCCAAGAGTGAATTTTTAATTCGTAAGTATAGGATTAACCACATGTGTTCCATTTTGTTAGATGACAAATCACCTCTCAGTTTCTATTATCTGTTGTTTCAACATGAGGATGGCTGAAGTGAATTAAGGAGTAACCACTTTCCACACCAGCAAACAGATATTGCTTTTCTCATTCGATACTTGTCTTCTCTCGTGTCATTATGCCGTTTCCCTGTATGTGTTTATATTAAAATTGACAAAAACAACCCCACAAGAAGCAGTTAGAATATAAAAAAGCAAAACAAAACAAGCTGACAGGGAAGGACTCCCAGTCTAACCCCTGTATGTTTACTCAACTCCAGCTGAGATGTGAGGTTAGTTTTGTTCTGGGCAACCAAAAAAAGGTGCCGACAATATTAAGTGGAGTGTTCCTGCCATTACATCATTTAAGTGTAGTGAGTCTATAAAAAGCCTGCCCTTTCAACCTTTTGGCAGGGTCAGTTACTGGCTGCTTATAGTAACAAGTTTTGTGTGTCCAGGTGCCGAGGGCCCGCCGCCCTGACAAGACCACACAAGACAACGTTCTTTGGTTCAAATTAGTCCACCATTTTATTGATTACAGATGCAAGGGGTTTATGCCCAGGCATTGGGTATATCCCGAATCAACCAACCAGCTTGCTGGATGTTTCTAATGGGGTTGATCCTGAGGGAAGGAGGTCCTACGACATACATACAACAAATAGGAGCAACCTCACCAGGATCGCCGGGACCCTGTGGCCCTAGCACCTGCCTGGGTGACTGGACAGAAGCAACTTCTCCTGGGTCCCTTAAACAGGATATTCCGTTCCCTTGGAGGGGCAGGCAGAGGCCTGCAACCTCCCCTCTGATCATGACTAAGGCTCCACCGAGTGCCTAATCTGCCCAAGTTGCGACAATTACTATGAGGAGGGCAAAACCCACAGACAGGCGCAATTAGTCTGAAGGATAAATTGCTCCTTGGTCCAGAATACAGCAACAGGCAGAACCATAGCAAGGTGGTGGAGTTGAATGTGGCAGGAGTGCAGCTTAAATGGCCAATGGCTCCTCCGCTTTGGGCTCGGCCTCCTTCTCCTCCTGCCACTAGCCAGTGGATGCTTCTCCCATCTTTCCCTTATGTGGCAGCAGCAGGAGGAACCGCTGAATGTTGAAGCCACGCCCAGCTCCACAATCGGCCTCCTCTTTTTCCTACTGCTGCTGCAACTGGCTGGAGGCCGTTTCCTTTCTCTTTCCCCTCCACTGCAAAAGGAAGAGGAGCCGGCCACTGAAGCCCCTCCATGCTCAGCCTCCTTTGCCTCCTGATCATTCTGTACATTAGGAGGTGGGGAATGAGCTGGGCTCCTGGGAGTTGGCACCTATGGATGCCTATAGACAGATTAGACAGGTTAGACAGATTCATGGAGGATAAGGTGATGGCTGCTTGTCAAGATAGCTATGCAGTACCTGCAGTATCTGGGAATGACAAATTCTGCTTATGGGCTTCTTGGAGGCATTTGGCTGGCCACTCTGAAAACAGGATGTCAGACTAGATGGGCTTTTGGCCTCATCCCGAGAGGCTCTTATGGCGTTCTTATAAATATTTAGCAAAGAATCCCAATAAAACTAGAGGGTTGCATGAGAAGAATGTATGAGACCCTGTGTGCTGCACTTATCCACTCCTTCTATTGGTGAGTAGCCCTCATTGATCTTTCTCATCTCATCTCATCTCATCATGGCGATTCCTTGTGAAAATAAATACTATTGCAGGTTTAATGAGAAGCAGAAACTTCACCCACTTAGAAAGAAGACACCTGGCAAGTGTGGGAGGATGTCAAAGCAGTTTTTTTCTCTTTCTTTCTCAAGGATGCACCGGCTACTTCGTCATGATGAATATATGCACAAAAAGCCCCCAAACAAGGGTGAGAGTTGATGCCAAAGTACAGCCCATGATTTGTATGATTATACATGCATCACTTAGACCAGAGGTAGCTAACACACGACCCTTCAGATCTTGCTGAATTCCCAACTCCCATCTGCCCCAGTGTACAAATCCAGCTTTGCTATGCCAATTTTAGGCTAGGAATGGGACTGAGTCTTAAACTCATGGAATCAAACTGACACATAAAGTCTTGTTCAGATGTCTGCTTAATCAACCCGGTCAGGTGGCATTGTGGGACGGCGTGACACTTAAAATGGTCCTCACGCTGGCCAGGGAAGTGGATTGCACCCTGCCCCCAAACTGGCCAATTGTGGGAGGACTACTTGACTGGCTCTGCCCCTGGGGGTGGACCAGACTGAGCCTGTAGGCCTCACTCTGGCCCACCTCTTGGGTATTTAAACCAGGCCAGTTTCCACCTCCACCAAAGGTTCCCTACCTTGTTGTAAGGTTTAATCCTAGTAGTTCCTTAAAGGCTGCACGCATGTCTTTCATCGTGCCTTCACAGACCTTGCTAGCATAGATCCAGTCCTGTATGTAATTAACAGGCTTCGCCTCACTGTTCTGTTTGTTTTTTGTTTCCTGGAGCCTTGCCTAGCCATATGGGAGTCCCATTTATCATCACAACAGTTCTGAAAGCTGTTGTGGGGGAGGCAAAGGTCAGAGCACAATTGCGTGCCGACGGCAGCTCAGCCCATCAATACGCTGCACTTCCTGGCATCAGCTAACTGTGGATGGGATTTCTTTCTGTCTACCTACAATTTCTTTGGCCCGGATCCCCAGAAAGGAAGCAAGATTTAAAAACTGATCAAAGCGTTCAGGCCAAACTGGACATTATGGGATATATCTGATAGTAGTTACGGTACATTGATTTTTTTTTTTTTAAGGAGTAACAGCAAGAGGTCACCCCGATTCTGAAATAAGACCATAATACAGGAGAAAATGGGACGTGGGTGGTGCTGTGGGTTAAACCACAGAGCCTAGGGCTTGCTGATCAGAAGGTTGGCGGTTCGAATCCCCGCAATGGGGTGAGCTCCCGTTGTTCGGTCCCTGCTCCTTCCAACCTAGCGTCAAAGTGCAAGTAGATAAATAGGTACCGCTCCGGCGGGAAGGTAAACAGCATTTCCGTGCGCTGCTCTGGTTCACCAGAAGCGGCTTAGTCATGCCGGCCACATGACCCAGAAGCTGTACGCCGGCTCCCTCAGCCAGTAAAGCGAGATGAGCACCGCAAATCCAGTGTCGTCCACGACTGGACCTAATGGTCAGGGGTCCCTTTACCTTTTTACAGGAGAAAATGGATCTAACCCCTTTCCCGTCTTGTCATTCCCCCTAAGAAGATTCCCCCTAAGCTGCTACTTGCACCCACAGCAGCCTCCTTTCCAGGGCAAATAGCAGGCTAGAGGGAGGAGGAGGTAAAATGTATCATAGGAGTGCAAGAGTTTTGGATGAAGCGGGAGTAATGAGGTGACGCTGGCACATTTGCTATGATGCTTTGCCACAGCAAGGAGGGGGGAGGATGGTATCACAAGCTTGGAATATTACAACTTAAAAGGAGGTTTGTGCTGACCCATCTCTCTCAGTTCTGTCTGCTCTGACTGGCAGCAGCTCTCCAGGGAACTGAGCAGAGTCCTTTCCCAGCTCAGCTACCCAGGCTACTTTTCAGCTGGAGATGCCAGAGGCTGAACCAGGCATGCTCTGTATTCCTTGCATAGCTTTGCCACTGCACTGTGGCTTCCTGTTAAATGCTACCTGCTGTTTATTTTCTGACGAATGTTATTATGGTGTGGAATCAGATCCACCCTCACCTTCTCAAAAAATAATAATACAGTGGTACCTCGGGTTACATACGCTTCAGGTTACATACGCTTCAGGTTACATACTCCGCTAAACCAGAAATAACGCTTCAGCTTAAGAACTTTGCTTCAGGATAAGAACAGAAATCGTGCTCTGGCGGCGCAGCGGCAGCGGGAGGCCCCATTAGCTAAAGTGGTGCTTCAGGTTAAGAACAGTTTCAGCTTAAGAACGGACCTCCGGAACACATTAAGTACGTAACCAGAGGTACCACTGTAAGAAGAGAAGAAGAAGAAGAGTTTGGATTTGATATCCCGCTTTTTACTACCCGAAGGAGTCTCAAAGCGGCTAACATTCTCCTTTCCCTTCCTCCCCCACAACAAACACTCTGTGAGGTGAGTGGGGCTGAGAGACTTCAGAGAAGTGTGACTAGCCCAAGGTCACCCAGCAGCTGCATGTGGAGGAGTGCAGACACGAACCCGGTTCCCCAGATTACGAGTCTGCCGCTCTTAACCACTACACCAAACTGTAATGCAATTTTGTTCATTTTAATCAGGCCAGTATAGGAATGGAATGGATTTTGTTGACTTTCTTTCAGTGCATTTTTCTGGGAGCAATCTCATGACTTGGTGCTTCCAATTTTCAGCTCCATTGCCTGTGTTTTTCTCTCAAGACTTGAAGCCACAGGGCTGCCCTCCACCATTTCGAACGATAGATATCAGCATGTTTTCACTCGTTGATGGTCATTCTTTGGGGGGGTAAGTAATGCGGATATAACTATAAATATCACAGTGTGAGATGTATCACTCTTCTTCCTCCCGCCTCACTTACAAAAGGTTAACAAGGAATCGGAAGTATCGTGACGATCAGATTACCCAATATCTGTCTGAGAACAGGTCAAACCTTCTCATGCCAATTCCATTAAATTTAGCAACGTATTCCTGGAAGCTGTGTATTTCCCCATAGTTCAGGCTGGTCCAGGGAATTAATCCACAGCAGGTATCCCTAAGGTAAGACGACCCCACAGAAAGCATCAAGTAAGTAACTCAGACAAAGTTTGGCAGCAAAAACCTGGCCTTATCTATTATGACTTGATTAGGATGGCTCTTTATTGACCCACAACAAACATGTCTGACACACAGAGACCTTGAGATACCATAAATGTTACAATGCTACTGGATTGAACCGAGAGTGCTAGATTTACGTATAAGCTAAACAAGCTATAGCTTAGGGCCCCACTCTCTTGGGGGGGGGGGGCAAAAAAATGTAAAGGAAAAAATGCTGGATGTACATTTCCAAAATTTAAGATAAAAAACAAATAAAACCGACATACAGCAACAGTGTTTTGTGTTGTGTAGGCTCCTATGGGGTAATGGGCCCTGCTTGCTAGCCTGCTCCCTAAAATATCACTGGTAATTATTTCACTATTAATATACTTCTTCTTAATTGTATTCACTATTAATATACTTCTTAATTGTATATCAGTTCAACAATTACTTTGGTAAAATACATATTTTGTTATGTGCAAATGGCTTTAGATACCGGACAGCTGGAAATATAAAGGGCCTCATTACCTTCAGTAGCTTAGGGCCTCATCAAACCTAAATCCGGCCCTGATTGAACCTTAAGAGCATTATTTAGACAAAATAAGGAAGGCAGCGCAGAGCTGCTGTGGGGAAAACATCTGGGACTCACTGAACGGGGGAAAACAGAATTGGATCATATGTCCTAGGTGGATAAGAACTGGTGTTGCAATTGAAACATTAAAGGTGTGGCAAGCCCTGACTGTAGAAGACTAAAATTATGAAGGAATTAAAGAATTAAAGAAAGTTGAAATGGGCGCGAGAAAGAATGAGCAAGTGAAGGTTGGAATTTGAAGATTGTGTTTGTAAAACCAAATAAAAATGTTTTAAAAAGAAAGAAGATAGAAGCTAGCAGAAAGAAGTGTAACTATACATGGACAAGGCTTTCCTATGCTTGTAAATGTATAAATACCTGTGCTTTTTCATATTTGGTGAGTTCAACAGTGGTTTGTGAGGTGAGTTGTAGTTAAGGTTTAACCACATTGTCCGTGTTTGGACGACACAACAAGCTGTGGTTGATCTAAAACAGAAGCAAAACATCCAAACTTGGCCTCATGTCCATGTCAGTGGAGAGGGTAGGGGGAAGAATATGAGCTTGGGGCAAGACTAGGCTCGTTGCGTGGCTATATCCCTCCCTCCCAAGTGAATAATGACGCAGGACACATTGAATCGAATTAAATGGGTGAAAAGGCCACAACTTTATTGGTTACGGATGTTGAGTGGTATTGGCTTAGGCATTGGATCCTAACCACTATATCTGACCCCCAACCCGAGTGCTGGAGGTCCGTGAAGGGTTAACCACCAAGGGCAGCACCCCTGATGTTGATCAAGGGGAACTGCCCCCATGATCACCGTTGGGGCGTGGCTTAGGCCCAGACCTCCCTAGGCTTCAGACGGGACCATGCCCCCCGGAAACCTTTAACGGAATACCCTTCCAATGAGGGGCAGGTGATGGCGCTACCTCCCCTTTTTACCTCTATTGATGTTATCCAATGCCTAACCGCCAAAACCAAAGTTGTGACGAATTGCTACGAGGTAGGTGAAAAAACCCGATTTGGCTAGTCCAATGGGAAAAAGTCCTACCCGGCCCCCCAGCCAAGCGAGGCGACCATAGCAAAGTCAATACCTAACCTAAAGGGTGGGTGGGCGGGAGAACCGATGCAGCTGGGGGCAGCGAAAAGAGAGGGGGAAGGATTCCCGCCGTCTCAAATTAAAGGGTCTGCTGGCCCCTCCCCTTGGCTGACCGGATTGGTCGGCCACTGGGGAGAAGCCCCCGGGAATCCACCAATCGTGCAGGGGCTGTGTATCAGCCCCTGCACGCATGCTTGGGTCGTGATGCCCGCAACGCCACCTCCTGCCGATAGGCGGAAGTGGCTTTCTCATGATGTTGAATCATGGTTTAGATCAGGCATAGGCAAACTGGGCCCTCTAGATGGTTTGGGACTACAACTCCCATGATCCCCAGCTAACAGGACCAGTGGTCACAGATGATGGGAATTGTAGTCCCAAAACATCTGGAGGTCCAAGTTTGCCTATGCTTGGTTTAGATAATCTAAAGGGTTGACGAGATTCATAGTCCTCCTAAGCTGCCCTTTCTTAGCACAATGCCTTCCAGGTGGTGTTCGACAACACCTGCCATCACCCCTGGCCCCTGGCCGTGCTTGCTGAGGCTCTGCAGTCCTGATGTAGACAATATTGGACTACATGTACCACTGGATTTATTTAGCATAAAGGCAATCCTACAATCAGGTTATTGAAGGCCTGTAGGTCAGAACGCAACACCATTCACTATTTTGCAGCAAGGATTTCAGAAACCTCTAAGAAAAATAAAGGAGCCTATGCCTCACACTAGGTTGTTTATGTTTCTGGGTCTTTTCTGGGGTTGTTTTTTTTAAAAGAATAAAACAGTCTTGATCCTAATGGAAAGCAACATCAGCTTCATCTGATGAAAATAATTCCTGATCTCTTTTTAACAAGCAGAATAGTTTTTGCCTGCGTCAGGAAAGAAGCAGTAAACTGCCGAGATGCCACTGGCATCGTCTGATGAAGCTGCCATGCAACTAGCTCAAAAGATAAATTGAATACTGTAGGCAGTGGATTTCTTGTACAATACAATTATGTGGCCATCCAAATGACCACATAACGTACCTTTCTGACAGTGTGCCAGAAAAATGTCTGTCTGTGCCGGAGATCTTTATCAAAGAGGGCAATTTCCCCTGTGACTTGTAGGACTTGTCTGCCTGCCATTTTGCTTCCCTTCACGTCATCCAGTTTAATATATTTCTAATGTCTGGAGGAGAGGGGAGTGTCCAAAGGCAGAGGCAGTTCACTTACCAAGATAAGGAAATAAGGAGAGCCCTGCTGGATTAGACCAAAGGCCTGCCCAGCATCCTCTTTCCTGCAGTGGCCAACCAGATGCCTCTGGGAAGCCCACAAAGATGATGGGAAGACAACAGCCCTCTCTTGCTGTTGTTTCCCAGCAGGCTGCCTCTGATACTTCAGGAAGTACATAGTCATCCTTGTAACCTTGCCCTCCATACATTTGTTTCATCGCCTAGTGAAGCCATATAACTTGGTGGCTTCACTTGATAGGGCTAGATTTGACCCCTGCCCTAATACAAATGAGAATGAATGAATGAATGAATGACTGAATGTGTGTATGTTTATATCTTCCTATATACATAAAAATGTAAGGCTGTCATCACACATGCCCCATTGGAGGCTTTGTAGTGCCACATCACAATCCTAGATTTGCATGAAGAAATCAGGCTGGGAAGCTGAAAAGCGAACTTAGTAGTTGCATTGGGGTAGGAAGGGAAAGTTCTAGGGATTTAATGGGGGGGGGGAGTGGCAGGAGAGTTGGTGAATGGAATGAGCTCCAAATTTCATAGATAGACAGACACACACACACACACACACACACACACACATGTGTATGTGTGTGTCCTGACTGCATGTAACACTACGCCAAGCCACTGCCATTCTCCCTAAGTCTCAATTTTTCTCAAATGTCAGGGCCTACTATAGGTAGGTAGCCGTGTTAGTCTGCTGTAGTTGGAACAACAACAAAAATTCCTTCCAGTAGCACCTTAGAGACCAACTAAGTTTGTTCTTGGTATGAGCTTTCGTGTGCATGCACACTTCTTCAGATACCTACTATAGTTACCCTGCAGTTTTTTTTAATCAACAGGAGGTGCAGACAATTATCAAGACTATAGCAGATGAGGAGTGAGATTTACCTCTTTCCTCCTGAGGAAAACCCCTTCTCTGATTGCATTGGGAGTAAATGCAAACCACCAACCCTGTAAAGGATGCTGGACAGAAGCAAGGCATGTAAAGCACTTTGTACCGTAAAACATGCTTTAGAAACAGTCCATGATAAAAAGACACATTCTGAAGGTTTAAAAAGCTTTTCAAGAGTGAGCTGATTAAAAAAGAATGGAAAAAGGCAACTTGGGGCTTTGTTTTTTAATACTTAGAACCAGTGCTATTTTTCTAGAAAAAGAAGTGCCAGAACTTGTGGGGGTAGCCAGCAGATGGGACGGCCAGTAATGCTGGAGTTCCCACTCCCACTGCGCCGTGAAAAAGGTCCACCGGCTACGATCTGAAGTTTTAGCTTGTGAGTTCAGATAGTTGGTTGCCTCTGAAGTTTTCTGCAAGCGTCTGAGTTCCAAAGGTTCCAGAGAAGAAGAAAAACTAAACTAAGCGATGGCCAAAACTAGATGGCCAAATAAAAGGTTTTAAAACTAAAACGAAATGAAATAAATACGAAGGAGACTGCAGTCTGGTGAAGAAGCCTTCCGCTACCCTGCGTGGTTGGTTTCAGTTTCTCTTTCTCTCTATGCTTGCCACGCAACGATGATCTTACTCGGCTTGCCTCGCGCTTTCTCCACACCACAACAGGGAATGGCGGCTATTTATTGAAGGGTCAAACAACGTCACAACATGCATATCAACCAATTACAATCCTGTTACTGTGCTAAGTTTAAGCGGGAAACAGACTAACGACCATTACCTTTTTTAAAACTAGAGCGCCTTTTTTAGCCGCGGAAGGATCCATGCAGCGAGTTGCCTGTCGGATCCTTTTACCCTTCCTTCCAAGGGCTGAAGGATTTCACAAAGTAAACATAAATAAACATAAATAACCAGGTGCAAAGGCACCTATAAAACATATTCCCACAAGAACTCATCATGAAAACCTCCCTCATTCTCTTAGAATGGCAATGATGCGCACCTGAGAGGTGCCGGAACTGAGTGAAGCAATTTATGGATGATGCTTCACATCACAAGCTAAGCTGTTAATCACCAGCTTCATAGGGGGAATGAGCTATGCCGAGGTTTAAGGGGAGCTCATCATTTTCTCTTTTGCAGGAAATGACCTACGCCACTTTATTGCCTGTAATTGGCAGGGTGCGTGCCCCTTCTCAGTGCAGTTTTGTGTGCATTTTCCCCAGTGTGGCAGGCTGCCCCTCCCCAAATAAGTGCTCCTTGGTAAGTCATCACATGAAATTAAAAGCCAGAGATAGGAAACCCTCCTTCAGGAGGTGGAGAATGGAGTTGCCAGGTAGACAAAGCAGACTTTTTCTGGTTACAACTTGCATTCTTCTGCCAGAGAAATGCAGCTTGTGGCAAAAAGCAGAACAAACATCTGCCTCTTGTTTCCTGCCTAAAGTCACACACGCCAGCCTGTTAAAGTCTCCAAGAGAAAGAATGTTGTCTGTCCTTTGGCATCTTCCACAGGCCAGCATTAACCAGAGGGTCTCTATTGTATTCAGTTCCCATTAGTAATCTCAAGGAGAAAGTTACATTCATTGGTTTACACAGGTGTGAAGCCTGGTTGCAGCTCAGGGGCTTCAGCCCTGGAAGCCACCTCAACTCCAAAACAAACTTTCTGAGCAAGACTCCCAATGTTTTCTGCTAAAGAGCCAAGACAACGGTTCGGGTTCTACACTCAAATAATATTACATTGCCTCCCATCAGCGGTCCACACTCCCCAAAGAGCCTAAAGTTGGAATCAAGGGAAAGTATTTGGACACAACTGCCAAGGGGTGGTGTTGGCAATTTTTTGTATTGTTCCCATGAGTTTAATACCTGCTTGATGTGCACACATTGCCAAGTGAGAATGTTTATGTCCTTGTGTGACGGATCATGCCTGAGCCTGGGTATGGTCAGTGGCCCAGAGCATAAAGAGTTAACACCCACTCTAGATGACTGGCAGCTCAATCGCAGAGGCGGGGCTTTTCGACCTTTTAAAAGCGGGAGAATGGCAGTTGGGCGTTGGTTGGTCAGGGATTGAGGGTGAGAGGGTGAGCGGGTTGGAGGTTAGGCTTAGGCTAGGGAAGGAAAGACTTTTATCCTGCTTAATGTTGTAACCAAGCTTACGTACCTGAAAAGAAGATTTGTAACCGCATTATACCTGAACATCCATGTTATTTAAGTTACCTCAATAAACTTATTTTGTGTTTCAACGTTTGTGGACTCTGGCAGTGCGTCAGTGCCTCAAAAGGTGTGGCTGAGGGGAAAAGCCCATAAGGTTTCCTGTGGAAGAGGGAACGGGTGGCTTGTTTTCCTATCATACAGAGGGCTGGGCAGTGAAGCCAAAGGTGCCACGCAGTTGCCAAGACAAAAAGGGAAGGCAAGCTGCAGTAGTTTGGGAACCCAGGGCGGGAGGTCCCAAGGTGGCAAGAGTTTTTTTCGAACGTGGAGCACTGAGGTACCCCGAGGACATCTCTCATAATATCACTTTAGGATTCATTTTAGTCGTCGGTGAAACCTAGGGAGAGACACGGTCTGGGGAAACGTTTTACAGTGTGAGGGGTGTAGCTAAGTGTCCCGTCACAGCTTGCACTTAAAAGCTTCCTGTGCTGATTTCTGCATGTCAAGCTGCTATTAAGGGCACAAGAGCGAAGTAAACCAGATTTTCTTTTTTCACTGGTGAATGCTACCTAGGACAGGTGAAAGACTGGCTCACTTGTAAGCATAATTGATTATATTTGCATTCACTTCCAGTGACGATCCCCGGGGGTATGAGCCACCGAGTTCCCCTCAGGCACAGGAAGCCGGGAGGGAGGGGGGCTTTGGGGAGGGAGTGGATGTCAGGGATTTGCCTTCTCCTCGCAAGGAGAGCCCGGGCGGAGGTCCAACTCGTGAGAAGAGCCAGGGCGGGAGTACCCCTCGTGAGGAGAGAGGGGAAAGAGATCCTCCGAGGGGGGAGGATCAGGACAGGGAACTTCCTCGAGAGAAGGTCTTGCTTAGGTACAGGGATACCCAGCCACTGCTGTCACCTGACTCCTCTCAAAGCCCATCGCCAGAGCTCTCTCCCACGGAAGAGGAGGAGGAGCAGACGGTCAGGGATGCAAGGGAGAGACCCAGCACCGCCAGCCAGACGCGATCGGAGGGAAAGTTGCAGTTTACGGCACAGGCACAGCGTAGGGGGGCTAGGAGACCCAGAAGACATTGTTTCAGAGTGCTGAGGCTTTGGTGCTGGGTGGGAAACTGGAGAGGAGCACTTCCGGATTCTTCAAGTGACTGAGCAGTCATGTTTTTAGCTAGCTCTGCACTGTAAATAAGTATGCACAATAAAGTAGTCTTTAGAGTAAGAGGACTCTGTTGTTACTTGTGAGCAACCCCCTGGGGTATCCTGACACTTCCAGAATGCAAACATTTGATTGAAGGTGCTATAAGTCACCATGACATCATTTGTCTGGCATGGAGGAGAAAGGAATGGAGATGTCTCACCAACAAATTTCTTTGGAGAGACTTATTGGATGCTACAGAGACTTGACTACTTCCCAACTGGCCATTTAGGGTGGCGGGACTGGGGCAGCTGGGGGGGGGAACCATCCTAGATTCACGTACTTTTCATGAGGCAATTGCATGACACCATGAATGAAACATTCTTCTCCCATGTTTTCCCTGCTCAACTTCTGGGTTCCCCCTGACCCCCAGGCTCAGAAAATCCAACTTTTTATTATTATTATTTTACAGAGTGGAACACCTGGTATAAGCTCTCATTATTGTAAGATCATTCACCCCAGTATCATTAATGCAAGTCAGCTCAGCAGCACCCAGCCTACTCATTGATCAGCCAACTGAAGTGAATAAGCTACAGTACTTTTGCTGGAGACAATGTCTTTGAGTTTGCGTAATCCCTACCAATATCTTGCATTGCTGGGATGTTAAAGTAGACTTGTTGGCACTAAATTTCACTGAATGCTCTTAGGCCTGCTGGCGTTTCCACGCTCGAGAACATAGGAAGTGCTCTTCCTTATCTTTACATCTTCAAATCTGGGATTAGGAGAAGAGGCTTCCAGGGCAAAAGAAACAAAAACAGCACCTTTTGCCTCCTATATTTATAGAACATGGTTTTGCTGATTGGGTCAAGCGTTCCTGCTGCAGGCATTTAAGATTGGAGGGGGAAGGGAATTATATTTAAAGGAAAGTGCTTTAATTTTAACTATGCTATATGCCATATGTAGGCAAACTAAGGCCCAGGGGCCAGATCCAGCCCAATTGCCTTCTCAATCTGGCCCGCAAACGGTCCAGGAATCAGCATGTTTTTACATGAGTAGAATGTGTCCTTTTATTTAAAATGCATCTCTGGGTGGGGCCTGCCTGGTGTTTTTACATGAATAAAATGGGTGCTTTTATTTAAAATGCATCATTGGGTTATTTGTGGGGCATAGGAATTCGTTCATTCCCCCCCCCCTTCAAAATATAGTCCGGCCCCCCACAAGGTCTGAGGGACAGTGGACCGGCCCTCTGCTAAAAACATTTGCTGACCCCTGCTTTATGTAGTAGTTTAATTGCATTATAGTACTTGTAAATTCTCATTGTGAACTGCTCTGGGATACATTTGTATGGGTAGTATACAAATGGGACTGAAATAAGATGAACACAGCCCAAGTGAGCCCACCTACAGGAAGTGGAAGCAAGGCCTAATGGTAGGTACCTCAGCAGTCTTTGGGAACTAACAAAATCAGAACACACCCACCATTTGTTGTTGTTTAGTCATGTCCGACTCTTCGTGACCCCATAGACCAGAGCACACCAGGCACTCCTGTTTTCCACTACCTCCCACAGTTTGGTCAAACTCATGTTGGTAGCTTCGAGAACATTGTCCAACCATCTCATCCTCTGTCATTCCCATCTCCTTGTGCCCTCAATCTTTCCCACCATCAGGGTCGTTTCCAGGGAGTCTTCTCTTCTCATGAGGTGGCCAAAGTATTGGAGCCTCAGCTTCAGGATCTGTCCTTCCAGTGAGCACTCAGGGCTGATTTCCTTCAGAATGGATAGGTTTGGTCTTCTTGCAGTCCATGGGACTCTCAAGAGTCTCCTCCAGCACCATAATTCAAAAGCACCCATTCTTCGGCAATCAGCCTTCTTTATGGTCCAGCTCTCACTTCCATACATCACTACTGGGGAAACCAATCAATGCAGACAATGTTGAGTTAGGTGCACCAATGTTCTAGCCTGGTATAAGGCTGCCTCTTGTATTCCAGTGGATGTGAGGTCAATTGAAACGGTCCTTCTTCTTATCAACTGTCTGATTCCAGAATCTCGCAGTTGGGACCAGTAGAACGGACCACCTCGATAGGTGGTGAACCCTCCACCACTGGAGGTTTTAAAGCAGAGGTTGGATTTTAAACAGGAAATTCTTTAGCTGTGATTTTTGCTTTTCAGGGGATTGGACTAACTCTATAGTTCTATGATCCTATGGAGCACATTTCCCGTACTCTCTATAGCGGACAAAGCTGCCAGGAAACCTGCAGATTCCCTCAGGAAAGAGAAGCTTTTACGTAGGAGTTTTTTCCCTACATAAAATGTTATTTGCAGCTTAATAGGTTAGTTGCAGCTGCACATGCATTAGAGATTTAATGGGGTATTTATGCCCACCCCCCACCGGGCCAGCCAAAGACATTTCAATACCTGAGGTGGACCTCCAAAGTGGTGCCTCCCCACCAAAGAACATGGGGGGCAGGGAAGATCTACATCAGGAACAGAGAAGAGATTGACATCAGGATCTGCTGCCCACAGTGGACCCTGCTACCTGAGGTGGTTGCTTCATCTTATCTCATGGGCCCTGTGTTCCCCTCTTTCCATTTCTTTATATCAGTGTGGGATTTTTGTTCGTTTGATTTTGTTTTTCCTTCTAGCAATTAAAAATTGGAGTAGAGAACCTGTGGCCCTCTGTTGGACTGCAGTGCCTACCATCCTGACAACTGACTACGCTGATGGGAGCTGGAATTCAACAAAATCTGGAGGGCCACAGGTTCTCCATCTTTTTAGTAAATGGGGTCACGAAGAGTCGGACACGACTGAACGACTGAACAACATTTTGCACACACATTTCATGGCCTTTCCAGATTAGCACTTCTGCAGGTGAGCAGCTACCTGCAAGTCACACTGAGAATTTTATCAAAACAAAATAAAAATTCCCTTCCAGTAGCACCTTAGAGACCAACTAAGTTTGTTATTGGTATGAGCTTTCGTGTGGATGCACACTTCTTCAGCGAAAGCTCATACCAATAACAAACTTAGTTGGTCTCTAAGGTGTTACTGGAAGGATTTTTTTTTTATGACCTCATGTTGATGGTTACCAATTCAAAGTGACTAGTATGATCAGCATGGGTAGGAATTCCTTCCCTAGAACTATCTTCTTCTAGACTGGTACTATCATCACCGCGGGGAACTCTGCTTGGAGACAGCTTAACATTGCAATAGTTTTCTGCATTCAGAAGCAGGAGTCCCAACACAGGTGCAATTCAGGAAAGGGGAGTTATACTGCAGGCAAATACTCACTTGGAAAATGGTAACAATGAAGTGGTGGTCTAGAGTTCCAGTGCTATTGCTACTGTCCCTGCCGTTAATACTACTACAACTGCAAACTCCATAAAATTTATTAGCCCACCTGCCCAGACACATCTACTACTAGTAGTACTGCTGCTGCTGCTACTACTACTACAAACTTGCAAATATATTCATGAAATTTAGTTGCTCACCTGCCCAGACACATGTACTAGTGCTATTGCCAACTTGCAAATATATTATTTGGAAAACTGCTAAAGATGTATTATAATGAAATTCAATAAAGAGGGATTTGAGGAAGTCATGTAAAACACGTGAGGAAAGTTAGGAGTTTTAAATTTTTATTTGTGTTATAAGTTGTGATGATGTTTAGCAATTTTGTTAACGTAAGTATGTTGTAATCTTTTTTTTTTTTGTGGAAAATGAATACAAATATTTTAAAAACTTGCAAATATATTAATAAAGCATATTAGTCCACCAGCCCAGAGACATTTCTGTATGCATATACGCAGAAATATCTACCTAGTTGTCACTTTGTTTCATAACATGATCTTTTGCATTTTTATTCAGAGCTAAGTGAGGTCAACAAGACTTACTCCCAAGTACGCACGCTATGGTATTTCTGCTCCAGTCTATTCCCTATGTCACATTTCCCACAACAAGGCAATTGCACTAGGGACCAGATAACTGTTGTTTCTTTTCATAACCATAACTGTCTTCTGCAGCCTTTTCAAAACTAGGATCCATCTTCCCAGCTTGCAACTTGGGAGCCAATTATTTTTACACTTTTATCTCTCTGTTTTCCTTCTCCTGTCTCTCTCATTTGAAAAAAGAAAAACCTAAAGCACAACAAAAGGAAACGGTCCTGGCAATGCTGCAGGCACAACCCATATGGGTCCCGATCCAGCAGTTGAAGATCACTATTCTACATGCACCATCCCAAACATGAAGGAAGAAGAAGAAGAAGAGTTTGGATTTGATATCCCGCTTTTCACTACCCGAAGGAGTCTCAAAGCGGCTAACATTCTCCTTTCCCTTCCTCCCCCACAACAAACACTCTGTGAGGTGAGTGGGGCTGAGAGACTTCAGAGAAGTGTGACTAGCCCAAGGTCACCCAGCAGCTGCATGTGGAGGAGTAGAGACACGAACCCGGTTCCCCAGATTACGAGTCTACTGCTCTTAACCACTACACCACACTGGCTCTCAAGGGTCCACAACTCCTTGAAACTGGCTGCCATCACCAGCCAATCACCCAGTAGTAACTTGCAGAGCAATCCCGTGCATGCTTACTCAGAGGTAAGTCCCCCTGTGTTCAGAGGGACTCATTGCCTTTTACAATCGCGTTTAGGACTGTAACTTTAGTGACCCATGCCTCTGACATTTATGTAACCCACTGGCAAGTCCTGCCTTGGCACCCTAACTTCAATACTATCATCAAATCAGCAGTGTGTGCACATCCATTGCGTCGGAGGCAAAGGGACTGTATGTATGTGTGTGTGTGTGTTTGTGTGCATGTTGACTCCCAACAAGTAATTGCATTCATCGATAAAACCTGTCACTGCAATGCAGTAAGTAGAAATAACAAGCCCTTTGGGAACAAAGGGACACGCTGAGGAAAGGCTGTAGCTCAGTGGTACAGCATCTGCTTTGCATGCGCAAGGTGCCCAGTTTGATCCCTGCCATCTCCAGGTAGAGATGTAGAGTGCTCCCTGTCTGAAACCTTCATGGACCCATGGTCTAACTTGGGATGACACAGCTTCCAATGTTTCTAAATAAAGCAGAATTTTTGTAACACAGAAAAAGAAGTGGAGAACGCCTTCGTTAGTAACTGCAACTGGGAGCTAAGAAAACTTTTGGGAAAATTCCAGTGTTAACAGAGTTATAAAGTCAGAGAGAAGCAGAAGTACATACCTTTCTAGCAAAGACTTGGGTAGCTCTGGGAGCACCGGGGCTGGCTGCGGAGTGCCTTTGTGAATGTTTCTGATGAGTTTTCTTGTGGTTTCCGAAGAGTACTGAAGCAGCTCCTCCCTCTGTCGTTGAGACTGTTACACACTTCCACACCCACCTCTTTTAACGCAGCTGCTTTGGGCATGATGAAGTCACCGGCTTTTGACTTCATAGCAGGAATAAATAACACCCAAATCACTCCCAGGATGTTGATAATCTGAGAAATAAAACTAATTTGGCAGTCCAGTGTGGTCACTTCACTGTGCTGGACTGAGTATGCTCTGATGTGATTTTTGTATTTTTTTTTTTAAAAAGCAGAAGATAATAAAAATATATTTATTTATTTATGCAAGCATCTTTTTCACTGTGGTTTTCCAGACAGACTTAAACGTAACTCTCTTTCATTTCTCAGGAGAAACATAAAGGTGGCCGGTTTCGCTTTTTAGACCATGCCCATAGAAAACCAGTGATACCCAGGTCAGTGGAACAATATAAAGTTTGCAGTTGGGGTGTGTGTGTGTGTGTGTGTGTGTTAGTTAAAGAGAGGGCTTATTTTTAAGAGTTTGTCCACAGACAGCTTTCCAGGTCATGTGGCCAGCATGACTGATGAGCGCCGTACCCCATAGTCGCCTTTGACTGGACTTACCTGTCCAGGGGTACTTTACCTTTTACCTTTCCAGGAGTAGGGCCAGCCTAAGGCATTTTGGTCAAGATACCCCCTGCCACTCCCGGTGAATGTACAGAAGCCAACTGGACAGTCAGCTAATTCTCACTTCAGTTTTGGCAACAGGGCATTGAGCTGTGAACAGCAGCTGCTTTAGGGAACTGTGGGCAGACTGCACAGCAGACACGGCTCCATCCTTCAGTACCTCGTTGTTGCTCTTTGACCCCCAGCATTTGCTGCCTTGAAGCAGCTGCCTTACATTATCTAATGACAGGGCTGGCCCTGGTCAGGTGTTCAACTCCCTCCCTTGACTGCTTAACTTTAAGATGCTGTTCACTAACCCTCAGTACTTGCTTTGACACCGTTGTTATTGTTTTTTTTTATAAAAAAAACCTGCATCTTCCTTCTACAGATAGTATTACCAGCCTGTCGGGAATCACGTGGACAGAATAAGGTTGCTATGGCATCACATTTGGCTTTATGACGAGGCAAAGCTCATTGAGAGTGAGGGCAAAACATGCTGACGGTATGAACGCTTTCTGCCCTGGGTTATTGTTTCGTTGTTTCTGTTACCATTTATTTGTGCTTTTATCTGGTGGTTTTTATCTTGTGAACCACCCTGAGATCTTTTGCTGATGGTATACAAATCTAATAAATAAATAAGTCAGCCTTGCGGGGGGGGGGTGATTCTGAAAGGGAGGCGTTCTTCCTCAAGAGGGAAGTGTTCCTGTTCCCTTTTGCTTCAGCCGTGATTGACTTGCTCCATTAATTTCAACAATATTTAAGTAAGGTCAACTAATTTTGACTAGCTAAGCCCCGCTGAACTAGTGGGGCTTTCTTCTTAGTAGATAGGAGGATGGGACTTATAGTTTTGTTTGTTTGTTTTTTAAAAAACCCTCACACAATTGAGCTTCAGTTTGAAAAACTAAGCATTATTATGTGATGTTGACATAAAAATCCTTTATGGCATGCGGTGGTCTTGGGAGCCATGCTGCTGTGTTACGTAAATGGGAGAAATGGGTTTTCTTTTAGGCTTTGCTATAGACCAGGTGTTGCCAACATGCTGTCCTGCAGCTGTTTCTGAACTTCGACTCCTGACTATTGGCAATGCTGGGAATGGTGGGAGCTGTAGTCCATCATCTGGAGGTGAGGACTACAACGGCAGTACCATTGGGGTAGAACTTTTGGGTGAATGGCCAGGGCCACACTAAACAGACTGAGCAGGAGTCCGCCCCAGTGCTGCATGGCTGGCTTGTTACATCTTGAAGGAAGTGAGTGAAGTACTACACACAATGAGACCATTAAGACCTAAAATTACCTAAATGCACCACACTTAAAAATTCTTAAGAGCTGGTGGGCAGTGGTGCAACAAGATCCATTTCCCCTTATTTAATGTTGACCCATCTTTCCACTTTTTACCTATAAATAGATTATGAAGGCAAGATTTAACACCTTCCCATCCAACGTGTTGAGAAATAGATTCTCCAATGGACAAATATCGCTCTTATGTGACTGTAATTGCGGAGCACCAGAATCATTGTATCACATAATCTTTGATTGTGCTCTTCACTCATCGTCCAGGAGTAAGTTTCTTGCTCCATATTTAAAGGGAATTGCCGATGACTCGAACGAAGCCAAACTGAGATACCTACTGAATGATGAAGACCCTCCAAGATCACTTACGGTTGCCAGATTTCTGATCACTGTCCTATCCCAAAAGAAGAAAAATGGACTTCTGGGTGGATTGGACATTCCTTTTAAATCATGACTCAGGATGTAATTATGTGTTACCTTAATTGATGTTTTTATAATTTTATAAATAGGGGGTGATATTTTATGTTGTCAATTTACTGCTTAGTCTATTACTTTAAAGTCCTTTCGAAGTTCTAAGTAGAAAGGCTAAGTATATATATGTTGTTTGAAAAATCGTGTGTGATGGGCCAATGGCCGTAATAATAAATATCTATCTATCTACCTATAAATAGGAAAACACCTGTGTGCTTGTTTCAGCACACCTAGACTTCCTGCTAGACTCCAAAAAGCCTATTGGATTTGAAGGAACCTGAATTGTTTCAGAGACAGCTATGTTTGCTATAGACTCTTGAGTTTTCTATTTTCGATCTGTCTGTTTGCAGAGATAGACAGGTTATTATAAAGGCAACAATGCTTTCCTCCATAGGAAACAAACTCCTGCCAAAGTTGCCTTCAACTTCCCACTCCTCTGGCAAGCATAATAGAAACGTTTCAAACATGTTGATAATTGAGAAAGGCAATAGTTTCCAAATACCAACCTTTCATTGTTGCATTATGCAACAGGATTTGTGGAGTGGAAGCATCACGGATTAGTGGTTTGGATTACTGATTGCAACAAGCAAAAGGCCCCAATTCAGCTATGTGCATCTGCAACTCTGAATTAATGTTTCCCTGTATGAGAGATAGGAATGTCTGTGCTAAATTACCAAAATCAAATGTAGTCTTTCTGTAGGCCAACTGGCGTCCAGTTCTAGGGGGGGAAACTGAATGCAGCTGTCATTTCTAGATATTTGGCTCATATTATTTGTTGTGGGGATTGAACAAGAAGAGGGAGAACCATGTAGGCCACCTTGGAGCTCCTTGGAGAAAAAGGTGGGATATCAAAATATATATAATTAAACAATTGTATCCATGTAAGAGACAGGAGAAACTTTTTTATGTATGGTGAATATCTTTTATCAATGATTGGTGCAAATTGCTTTAGTTTGTTGAATATCTTCATTTGTACAGGTCATATATCTGTAGATCTTTTTGTTGTTGTTCAGTCGTTTAGTCGTGTCCGACTCTTTGTGACCCCATGGACTAGAGCACGCCAGGCACACCTTCACTGCCTCTCCTTCACTGCCTCTCGCTGTTTGGCCAAACTCATGTTAGTAGCTTCGAGAACACTGTCCAACCATCTCATCCTCTGTCGTCCCCTTTTCCTTGTGCCCACCATCTTTCCCAACATCAGGGTCTTTTCTAGGGAGTCTTCTCTTCTCATGAGGTGGCCAAAGTACTGGAGCCTCAACTTCAGGATCTGTCCCTCCAGTGAGCACCCAGGGCTGATTTCTTTAAGAATGGATGAGTTTGATCTTCTTGCAGTCCATGGGACTCTCAAGAGTCTCCTCCAGCACCATAATTCAAAAGCATCAATTCTTCGGCGATCAGCCTTCTTTATGGTCCAGCTCTCACTTCCGTACATTACTACTGGGAAAACCATAGCTTTAACTATACGGACCTTTGTCAGCAAGGTGATGTCTTTGCTTTTTAAGATGCTGTCTAGGTCTGTAGATCTATTAGTAATTAATTAATTACCAGCCCTTCACTGTATGGTCCCAGGGTGGGATACAGCATTAAAAAGAATATTAAAAACAATTCAAAGCAGCTCACAACCACAAAAGGAGGCGGGTGGGTCTTAGAAACATACACCTCAATTGTTAAAAGTCAGAAGAAAAAGGTGTGTCTTCAGCATTCGCTAAAAACTGTATAATGAAGGCACCAGACGCACCTCTGTACTGATGTATTGTTCTTTTTCTTCTTTCTTTCTAAACCAAGTATAAAAAAATGGGGAAATTGCACACTCACCCCTTTTGAATATCCCACTTGCTTGTTTAGCCAAAGGGTCTAATCCTTTTGGAATTTGATAACTGTTCCATTCCGTGCCAGGAAGGTAAAAGGTGCAACCCCCGGCCCTCAATCACTGCAATCTCAGTTATTCAGACACATCTCTCCTCTGACTGGTTCTACCTTTCTCTACATTCCACAAGTTTATATAAAAAAAAGCTTGCCTTTTTTTAAGAGCTTCGAGCGGCTGTCATGGCAGATCCATTAATTCCTCTTGGCATTGCGAAAGTAGGTTTCACAGCTTATTAAGTGTGGGAACACACGGCAGACGACTTCAGAGTCCATTTGTCCCATATTGATAGGGCTATTAGGATTCTCCTGGGGGCACGAAGGACATCTGTGACATCCGGAGATGCACATTCGATGGACTGTCACAGATGCATTTCAGCACTATGGTCCCTAACAAACACTTCCCAATTGTTAGGAAGCTTTATGAATTATTAGTAGAATATCAACCACTATTTGTCTAACAGCAACGGATGCGGTAATATTTTCTATGAGAGATTATCTCATCATAGCCAGTGATGTGCACTTTGGTCCTTAAAAATAATAATTAAGGAATAAGAAGAATGCATAAAGAAGCAAAAGCAACCAAGAGTCTTGTGTCACCTTAAAGATGAACGCATTTATTTACCATGGCACAGGATTTAGTGGAATCATAAAACATAGGACGAGCTTGCTGGATCTGGCCAATGATCTATCTAGTTAAGCATCTTGTCCTCACAGTGGCTGGCCAGATGTCTGGAGGAAGCCTGCATGCTGGACCTGAGCACAACAACGCTTGCAATTCCCAGAAACTAGCCTTCAGAGGCACAATTCCTCTGACAGTGGAGGCAGATACAGCCATTGTGGTTAGAAGCTGTTGATAGCCTTGTCCTCCATGAATTAGTCCAATTCTCTTCTAAAGACATCCAAGTTGGTGGCTATCACTGCATCCTGTGGGGGGTGAGTTCCATAGTTTAACTATGTACTGTACATACCTTCCAACATTTCTCCAATGAAAACAGGGACATCCTAAGGAAAAGCGGGACAGTCTAAGATCAAATCAGAAACCGGGACGGCTTCTGTACATCTGGGACTGTCCTTGGAAAATAGGAACACTTACAGGGTCTGACCATGCAAGACTCGGTCTTTCTCGTCTTTCCTGCCAGAGATCACCATGGCTACCTCTCTGGAATTGCATGAAGAATTTCTCTACAAGGTGACCCGAAGAAGTAACATTTGTTTATTTTGTCTTGGATAATCATGGTGAGGGCCAAACATCTATGCACAAGACCTCCAGCAGCAGAGGCAGTATGACTCTGAATATTGGTTGCTGTGAAACATTCGTGAGGAACAGGCCAAAGCTTGTGAGCTTCCCACAGGCATCTGGTCTACATAGGCCATAGGCCTGATCTAGTTGAGCTCGTCTTAGGTTACACCCTTAAGGTCCTTGACCATGCAGAATGGCAGGCAGACGCCATAGCCTGGTGGCAAGCACATGTTCACAGAGGTAGTGAACATGGCACCTGCCTGGTGTTCCTGTAATACAGCTCTCATCTGCTCCTGTCAGCATGGTCAATGGTCAGGGATTTGGGGAGTATCTTGAGGGCACCACTTTGGATACCTCTGGTATAAAAGTCACAACTAGATATGACATACCCTCCAACACGATGCGGCCCAAATCTGGGACACCATCTTCCAGGACCAAAATCCTGCATGAGTCACATGACCCACATGAGATCGTGGTCTCAGAAAAAGTACTTTTTCAGGCATGACACACACACACACACACACACACACACACACACACACACACATTGTGCTTGGGGGCACTGCATAAGATTGCAGACCCCCGAAAAAGTTTTTTCAATGAGAGATCTCGGTCCAAAATCACATGAGAGTAAGGTACCCAAAATGGCTGCCATACACTCGCAAGGGGAAAATGGGATGTCTCAGTTTTTCCAGGGAAGTTGACGGGGATGGATATGGCTAGAAGCAGTCCATCCTTCAAGCGGTGAAAACTTGGATTCAGAGCAGCTGTGCTAACTGTTCCTCACTTTCCTCATTTTTGAGCCAATTGATTTCCATAGAGAGATCCACCCAGAAGAAACTCTTGTTTCTTGTCACTTTTGAATCTTATTATTTATAATCGCCCAGATGAGCAAATTTAAATGTGTGTGTTGCTATAGGAATGGGGGGAGTTGGGGAAAGGAGGCAAAAACGAGTGTGTGCCCTTGCCCAGAAATGCTTAGCTGATGACACTGGAAGGTACGTACAACAAGAGAGTCAGATGTTTGCTTGTTCTTCCTACCTGATCAGCCCAGGGCATGTCTCATGTCTGCAGTGTCTTTCATTGTTTCCTTGAGGAAATTCAGTCGAAAGAACCCTTACCCCCGCCTCTTGCTTCCTGATACTTACTGTGTGTTTTAAAAGTCAACAAGACTTTAATTATACACCTGAGTCTATGTCCATGCCAGCTTTGGGACGACTTTGAAACTCTTGGATTGTCCATCAAGCAGAGGAAGCATCCTTCATTTCCTTCCTTCTTGGTCTTCAACAAGAATTTCAAAGTCAGGAAACAACCCCTTCCCTTTCATGGTCCCTCCAGGCAAAGAGTATTCCAAGCAGTCTCTGGGTGATTTTGTTTCCCCCATCACTGTTGCCAGGGGAGATGAGAGAAGGCAGCTGAAAACAGCCTGAAAATGGCGTGCTTCTTTGGAAACCTGCCAAAGGAAAGAGGTTGTTTTCTGAATCCTGCTGGAACACTTATGGCGGGTCGGCTGTTTCCGCTGCTTCCAAGAGGTTGAATGCCTTGGACAGAGCTGTGGCAACTGGCCTGAGGGAGTGATTCTTCAGTTTGCACCCAGGGCCTTCCATTCTTCATTCAAAATGCTTCTCAAACTTCTTGGACAGGATGAGCCAGAAACACTGGGCTGCAAGACTCGGATGACATAGATGTAGGAGACATTTTTTTATTGCCAGGCCAAAGTCAAGGGGTCTCGACCATGTAATTCATTATAAGTGAATTCATTCATGGGTCTCAGCACTGAGAATTATGGGAAAATTTGGTCATCAAACACGTTGTCACTTTAGCTCCACACACTTGCTAGTGAAACTGTCTACTGCTATTCGAGTTGGGTGGATCTGTCCACTTGTATTTCTCTCCGTTCCTCACTTTTCCAATCTTCAGTTCATCACATTTCCACATCAGTTTGTGATTTTCTTTTAGAAGTCCCCTCGCAAAATACGCATTTTGGTGCATATTTTCCCCAATGCACACATTTCTACAATCAATTTTCCCATGTACTTTTGCATGTTATTTTCACTAAGAGATGAATTTCTGCATGCTTCCCCCAAATACGTGCATTTTACTATACTGAATTGCAGGTTTCAGAGAAATGGGAATTTCGAGAGATGGCTGTGTTTCAATTCACATATTTTAATTGCATTAAAACCCTAACTGAACCACTCCAACTCTTAATTATTATCAAGACATGGGATGTGCTGAAGGCAAGGTTCCTGTATTGCAGAGGCAAGGCTGCTGAGGAGACTTCTGTGTAGGAAACAGTCAAAAATAAGGTCAAGAAAAATGACGGGCTTCCTTTATTATCTCCAAAAATAATGGAGAGAGCACAGGGGATTGGAAAATAGAGTACTCCCCCAGGCCAGCCTCATGTTTATTCTGCTCATACAGGTCAAGATACCATCTTCCATATCCCATTTAGATAAATGGCAATGCACAACAGCAACAGGCTCTAGATAATGAAGGGCTAGGAAGCAAATTTGCTTCCACTTTAATTTTTTTTTTTACCAGAAGCCCTAAATAAAGGAAAAGAAAAAGAAAATAAATTCAATTATTGCTGTACTTGTTCAACATCTGTTTTTACACATGCAGGGCCCTTGTTTTCCGGTTAAAGGTTTCCTGAGTGAATCAAATTGCAGTGATCTTTTTAGCCTGAACACAGAAAAGGTTTCGGTAGGTAAATGGAGAATCCGAGAATTGTAGAGTTGGGAGGGATCCCAGGGGAACATCTAGTCCACCCCCCTGCAATGCAGGAATCTCAATATAGAAATGAAGATGTTATTTTGCATGTCGTTCCATCAACCATGAACCAAATGAGTCTTTGGGATGAAGCCCCCCCCCCCCATAGGAGAATGTCTTGGTTTTAAAACAATCACCATACCCTGTCAATGGGAAGATAAAGAATGTCCCAAAATCGCTCCACTGCAAGGGAAGAGGCGAAGGAAACTAAGCCTTATGAGGAATGGTTGAAGGAATTGGATATGTTTATAGCCTGGAGAAGAGGAGACAGAAGCGATATGACATCCATCTTCAAATATCTGAAGGGATGTCACGTCGAAGATGGAGCAGGATCCCCCCCCCCTGCTCCAGAGGGTAGGACCTGAACCAATGGATTCAAATGACAAGAAAACATTAGGAAAAACTTTCTGATGGTGAGAGCTGTTTGACAGTGGAACGGACTGCTTCAGAAGGTGGTGGATTCTCCTCCACTGTAAGTTATTAAGCAGAGGTTGGATGGCCACCTGTCTTGCTTTAGTTGAGATTCCTGAACTGCAAGGAGCTGGATTAGATAACTCCTTGGGTCCCTTCCCACTTTAGTTCTACGATTCTATGACATTGTGGAAGCCATAGATTCTGAATACGTTAAGTAAGCACTCTGTAACCCCAACACTGCTCAGTATGTGGGAAGCAGGGTTTTCTTTCAGCTGGAACTCACCAGAACTCAGCTCCGGCACCTTTCAGGTGGCCACCATGGCCATTCTAAGAGAGCGAGGGAGGCATTCATGATGAGTTCCGGCACCTCTTTTCCTAGTGAAATAGCACTGGTGGGAACTGTTACATGACATGACCCAAACAGTCTCCTTTGAAATGTTCTGTATATATTTGGCAGCAAGCTTGCACACAAGTAGCTGATGGGCCCTTGCCTGTCGAGAAATTGTTGCTGCATTATTTATCCTTCCCAATGCACCACCAAATATGGAAATTGCAGCCACCACTGATGATTTAATGAGTTTACTAAAAGCTCATCTTTAAGGGGCATTTGAGTGTTGTTGTTGTTGTGGAAATCCACAGTTATGATTAATACTGGCCTTGCAAAAATGTACCACCCACTTGCAGAGTACAGAAACAGTGGGCACCATGAAAATTCAGCGCTGGCAGAATCGAGGAAGAATCGGGTAGCAGTGGAATGAGTGTCTCTCCCACTCACTAGCAGGCCTCAGTCTCAGTTTGATGTTCTTCCTGCTTTTCCCTGTGGGGAAACTGACAGACTATACAGCACAGAGAGAGTGCTAACTAGCAAGGGAGGCAGCCTACATTGAAGGGGAACTGACACAAGGTAGAAAGTGAAGGTTTCAGTGACATTTCTTTCCTGTTGCTCAGCCTGAATAATAAAATGATGGTTGATGGTGGCATTATATAGCCCAGGGATGTCCAACTTCAAAGAGACTGCGATCTACTGCCACTAAAAAAAACTGGCAGTGATCTACCCATTGTTGAGCTTTTTTGGGGAGGGAGACCCAAGGTTGTTGATTTTTTTTTGGGGGGGGCGATCAATCAGGATCACACGATCGACCAGGACATCCCTGATATAGCCTAACTGGGTCTGTTTTATGTTCATTTTCCTGCATCTGAATATAGTTGACCCAAGTGGAAAGGGTACATCAACTCCTTTCAGGTCTATTCAGACACGTCTGATGGAAGGCCAGTCTTTCTCCAGGGCTTTCTTCACATCCCCTGAGACTGGGCAAGTGTGAGCAGTGGCAACTGGCCACATCTGTTGCTTTAAATGTGCACGGTTTGTGCACATTGAGAATAATTTACTTATTTACTTATTTATTATTTACCGCAGCTGCTTATATACTGCTTGATTGTGGAAGTTTCTAAGCAGTGTATTAAAAGCTGGCTCCTGTGGTACTTCTTCATCAAGAAAAATCATAAGTATTGGAGGGGGCTGGGCTAGATGACCCTTGGGATCCCTTCCAATTCTACTGTTCTGTGGTTCTATGATTCTAGACAGATCAGAACTGTTTCCATCAACATCACACTACTTTTAATTAATGACACAGAACTGGGTACTGTTTGTTTGTGTGTGTGTGTGTGTGTGTGTGAGTGCGCACACGCTTTCACTTTAAGAGCAGGGTAGGTTTTATGCTAAATATGGTGCAGGAAGGGAGTGGAAGAAGCACTGTCTGCCTTTAGCACCAGCTGGAAAATTTAAAAATGGAGTAAGAAAAAAATAAGCAGATAGCTTCTCTTCATGGTATAGATTGGTACAATCAGGATCCATTTCAATCAGGTTTAAGGCCCACTTGTGAAATGCCTCCACTGTGGGGAAGTCTAACAAGGCCTGGCCCCTCAATATTGCGGGGGGGGGGCTGAGGTGTCCTCAGCACCATAGATTTGGTATCTATCTATCTATCTATCTATCTATCTATCTATCTATCTATCTATCATCTATCTATCATCTATATCAGGGGTCAGCAAACTTTTTCAGCAGGGGGCTGGTCCACTGTCCCTCAGACCTTGTGTGGGCCCGGACTGTATTTTTTTTTTGGGGGGGGTGAACGAATTCCTGTGCCCCACAAATAACCCAGAGATGCATTTTAAATAAAAGGACACATTCTACTCTTGTAAAAACATGCTGATTCCTGGACCATCCGTGGGCCAGATTTAGAAAGGGATTGGGCCGGATACGGCCCCTGGGCCTTAGTTTGCCTACCCATGATCTATCTATCTATCTATCTATCTATCATCTTCTATCTTTCTATCATCCATCCATCCATCCATCTCTGTGATGTTTGGAGCTTTCAGAGTTAAAGAAGCTCAACAGTTCACTCCTCCCACAGGGAGGATGTGTCACAACATCCAGGTTATCTGCTGTATGCGATGTCTTTGTGATTTATGTGACACACCGTTTATTTCTGAGTCAGTCTTCCTTTCACTTTTGGAGGAACTGGAGATGTCTTCTCAATCTCCGGGCAAAGCTCTGTAATTTATATGCTTGTAATAAAGCGTACTTGCTTTGAAACAACCCAGACGTTGTGGGAGTTTAATTGCTGGCACGAAAGGTACACACACCGTTGCGCAAGAAGAAGTAAGAAGTAAGAAGTTTGAAATAACTCTGCTAAAGCACTGGAGAAGCAGGAGAACGCAGAAGGAAGCATAGCTGGACACCACTCCAAGTGCTCAACTGGTTTTAAGGCTTTTCCAGTTAAAACCGAAAGCCCCACAATCTCCTTCACTTCCTTTTCTGTGCAGGAAATTCTGTGGCCTTTTTGAAAACTTCTTTCAATGCTTCTCCTTGAATCACACATCCAGAGACCGGTCAAGGGTGGGTGGGGGACCATGCATGGCATCAGTGTGACTCACCAGGGCCAATTTGACTGCAGAATGAGGACTTCAGTTAGAAGGTACAAACCCAGCAGCCGTAGCTATCTCATCACTTGTGCCATCGATTCCTTTTAAAGATAAATGCACATTATTTTTTCATTTAGTTTGCAACCTGCCAACCATACAAGAAAGACTAGGAAACTATTCAGGCAGATCAGGACACATTAATTCAGAAATACAAGGGGATTTAGACTTACAAGTTGGAAGGTCATGGACTTGGGGACATTCTTGGCTTGAGGCAAGTTAGTTCTGTTTAATGGTTGAGGGGAAAGGGGAGTGGAGGCCCCATTCTTGTGCCTTGGCAAAAAAATACCCCAGTCCCTTCCTAGTTCATTTTCCTGTGAAACCTCACCGCAGCAGAAAGAGACCCGTTTGCACAAGCCGAGATTCTCCCCTACTGTTCAACCCAGGAAAGAGAAATTCTTAATGAGGAATGGTTGTTAACAGGCCTGATTTTCCTCTCCATTGGATCAATTTTACACTGGCATAGCTCAGATGAATTCCACCGAGCTGTGCAGTGTAATGGAGTGTGGAGTGTCTGGCCCAAAGCCCTTTAAACAAGCTCGGTGCCATTTCTTTCGCTTGCATCTAATAAAATTAGTAAGATTTAAATCTGTGTCGGGGGAAATTCCTCAAGCAAAGAACACTGTGAGATGTTCGTCGCTTGGTTCATGGTTGCACCCAATAAATAAATGTTGCCTTACTTATGTCCTGCCAATATTTCTGAGCTACAGTGGAAAGGAAAGGCTGGCTTGGTTATCAAGTTATTAATGGTCAGGCGCTCATCTGGGTTTGCGACAGAGTGATGCAGGAGGCTGCCTAAGACGACAACACTTTATAAGGAAGAGAGCTCTTGTGCTCTGTTATCAGGCGGAAGGAATGCTGTGCTGCCTTGTAGCATCTGCTTTCATGGCTCAAAACCAGCATAAGAGAAAGAAAGACAGGGAGTCAGAGAGATCCTTCACGTGTACCAGTTGTACTTGGGAAAGCCACTTCCGCCTAAGGAGGAGGTGGAGTTGCAGGCTTCATGACCTCCCCACGTGTGCAGTGGGAGGGAGGCCCGCCCTGCGCAACTGGGGGATTCCCCGCTGTGTCACACCACCGGCCAACCAATTGGGTCGGTCAGGGGGTGTGGTCTGCCCCATAAAGGCAAGGCACAGCTGGGGATCTTTCTCTTTTGCTCCTGCCCCCTGGTCAGGGCCTATGGCACGCCCCCTATCTGTGACCCCAGGGGAGCTCCTAGTTGATGTGCATCGACAGGAGTCCCTCTACTGGTGGTTAACCCTTCCTGGACTTCCAGCAGACGAGCTGGAGTCAGATATACTCGGTTAGATCCAATGCCTAAGCCAATACTGCTCATCACCTGTAACCAATAAAGTTGTGGCCTTTTAAAGCCCCTTAACCTTAAATAATTGTGTTATATGTCATTATTTCTACGGGGGGGGGGGTGGGCAGGAACTTGCCACACAACTGATTTATCAGTATACAGTTTTGCACACAGCATTGCTTATAAATAGTACACATGTGTTTGAAACCGGAGAACCTGTGGTTCTCCTGATGTTGATGGATTCCATCTCCTTTCACCCCTGGTCATGGGACATGATGACTGGGTCTCACAGGAATTGGTGTTCATCATCATCTGGAAGGCCACAAGTTCCCCAGATCTGCTGTATCAAGATAGTAATGTACAGGTAACATGCAAAAATCAATATCTCTGGGTGGGAATTTTCATGGAAAGCTTGGAGGACATGCCAGTCAGGAAGCTAAGTAAGAAGGAGAAGGGCTGTAGCTCAGCGGCAGAATGCTCCCCCAGGTAAGGCTGAGAAAGATGCCCTGACTGATACCCTAGAGAACCACTGTTGGCCATGCTGACAATAGTGAGTGAGATGAACCAATGGTCTGAATTGGTATATGTTCCTATGTTCCAAGAGCTCTTACTCGTATTGGTGCAGGAAACTCCCAACTCCACTCAGATGCAATTAGGTCCAATGGCATGTTGATGGCATCCATCTGTCTCAAGAGACAATGGAGTGCACCTCTAGGGGGAGAAGTAAAACTGCTGGGTTAGCAACACCAAAGTGAGCTCCCCGGGGCACAAGCCTGGGCATTGTGTATGGGGTACCTGGGCTGCCCAAATGACAAGACCCCCCTCTCGGCCTCACTGATGCTGTCCCAATATGTTTGGCACCAGCTTGGCTGCAGGAGTTGCTGGAAGGGGGTATACAAGGCTCCCTTGAAAATGACCCAGCTTACTCAATGACAGCCGCCCATTACTCCCAGATAAATGGGTTTTATCTGGGAGAAACCCACAAATGCCTCTCCCTCTTCCTGGCAGTGAAAAACATTACATGTAGACTAACCATTCGTTGGCCTTGCATGAAACTCAAAAGCAGCTGTCCGGGGAGGACATCCAACTCTGCCAAATGGTAGGGCCGGTCCTGGGCTGCTTTGTGACGAAGGGCAGGATGTAAATTTCATAAATAAACGAGAAACAAAAGAAATCACCATACACTGGAGAGGGTAAACAAGCAAGCTCTTGAGCACGCACTTGAAATATGAAATGAATATTTTTTTTTGCAAAATGGCCACCTTCAGTGGCTCTGAAGAGCTAGAAAGTGAAAGGTTGATGATTTCAAGGGAATTTAGGCCAAACAATTAAGTTGCAATCCTTTCAGCCCTGAGAGGAATTTTTTTTTTAAATAATAAAAAAAGACTCTCGGAAAATGACAAGTGGCATTTTAATTGTGTGGCAGCCAGCAGGGTTGACATACTAATAGGTATTATTCTGAGGAGAATAAAGTGAAGCGGGAAAGTCAAGGGAATGTTGCCTGCAAACGGGGCTGTTTAGACAGCTGTTAAATTCAGCTGCTAACATCTTCTCTGAGCTTTGCAAGTTTCAACGACATGGGGATTTTATGACACAGCTAAAAGGTCTGAGGAGTCCCTCTGTGCTCAGGTGCTCTTTGAGGGAGTTCTGTTGGGCACACATTCTAAGTCTGAAGAACACGGCACTTCATGTAAACTCCGCTGTTCATAAAGGTGTGAAGAGAAAATAAGGGTTCTGTGAGCACATCAGTGGCACAGTATTTGCCTTGCATGCAGGAATCCCAGGTTCAGTCCATGGCATCTTCAGTTAGGGTTGGGAGAGACGTCTGTCTGAAACCCTGGAGAACTGCGGCTAGTCTGAGCTAAACAAATCAGTGGTCTGACTCGGTAGATGACAGCTTCCTGTCTAAGAACTTTTACAGTCTTGCTGAAACAAGAATAGAACAGACCAGGGGCGTTCCTAGCCCCTTGGCTGCCCGGGGCGGGAAGCCAAGAGGCACCCCTGGGGGCGGGGCGTCGCCCTGCGCGCGCGCGCGGCGACGCCCCGCCCCCACGGAGTGCCGGGCGGGGGCTTTTGGAGCATTTTTGGGCTGCAAAGTGTCCTGAAGCCGCTGCTGTAGCACCCCCTTTGTGCTACAGCAGCGGCTTCGGGACTCTTTGCAGCCCAAAAAGGCTCCCCAAGTTCCCGCCCGGCATCCCCGGGGGCGGGGCATCGCGGCGTGTGCATCATGACGCACGCACACACGGCGACGCCCCGCCCCCGGGGGGTGCCGGGCGCAGGCTTTTGGAGCCTCTGCAGCCCGCGAAAAGCCGCTGGAGGGCACGGGGGCTATTTTGGGTGCTGCCGGGGCAGAGCCGCAGGAGCGGCCAGCGAGGGGGGTGACACCCCGACTCGCTGGCGGCCCCTGCGGCTCCACCCCGGCAGTGCCGAAAATAGCCTAAAAAGAATTTAAAAAAAAATGTAGAAAAAAAGCCCAGTGGGCGGGGCAGCCCCCCATGGGTCACCCCCAGCAGGGGCGCTGCCCGGGGGCCCCCCGCCCCCTCCGCCCCCACCTGCGACGCCCCTGGAACAGACACAGGAAACTCCTGGTTCCACCCAGATGCAACCGAGTCCAGTGCCATCTAGTGGCAAAACTCTATAATGACACTATCCACCCAATCCCCACCAACAAAAAAAGAGAGACACACACCCAGCTTGCGAGGGTGATTGGGTTATCTGATGTCGCGCATTCGTGAAGTCACCTGTGACATCACACACATGCAACATCAGGATGTCGGGAGGAGTCGGGGGCAGAACCAAATGCAGTAGCCACACAGCTTCAATGGCCAGTGGCTGCTCCTCCTCCTGCCACCACCACTGGCAGAGGGCTGCTTTGACCCTCTTTCCCCTCCCTGACAGGAGGAGGAGGAGGAGGAGCTGACCACTGAAGCCATGCCACATTTGGCTCTCTGCTAAGCTTCCTCCAGCCCTGATTTTTTGGGACATTGGGGGGTCACGGCCCCCCAAAAAGGGCTCACCCCCATGAGTTGGCACCCCTGCACACACCTATTTCATTGGGGCCCAGGTGAGCATCAGAATGTAAACACACAGTTAACATAGATAAGGGGCAGGCAACCTTTTTGGCTCAGTGGGCCAGATCCTTATCAGGATCAGCCTTGCAGGTCACATTTGACACTGGCTAGTGCCACCTACCTTTCTGTTTCCATGGCATCAGAATGATGTCACATGCAATGTGCTTTGAAGTCCTGCAACAGGTTCATGGCCTTCTTCATGTCCACTATGATGGACAAGCAAAACTCCACCCAGACCAATTACTCCAAGTTGCACAATGAAACAAAACTGACACGCATTAGAATTCTTAAGTGACATAATCTAGCGGTATCACGGAAGGCTAGGAAGGTGAGGAAAACAGGTTTACAATTTTTAAAATAGAATAATGCAGCAAATTGCAGACAGTTGAATTTAAGACTGGGAAAATGAGGAAGAGAGAGTACTGAAAACGACAAATCCTGCCACCCTGAGCTTCCTGTTTTACCCCATCCTAATTAGTTGTTCTTTCCCTTTTATTCCCTCTGCCCGCTCTGGCTTCCACTGAATTATAAGCAAGAAATGAAAATCCCAGAACCACTTGTCAAGTGGAGATGCGCCGGTCATTCATTAAAAGCTGTCTTCTCAATGTCAAGAAATGAAAGTTTTAGGTGTTCCAATGGTAATTATGTTCCTTGGCTCTAATGAATTGGAATGGCAGCTTTGCAGCAAACTCTCCAAAATACTTTGCAGTGATGAGTGCTGTATTCACCAAAACATCCCTGTGGTAGGGCGCATCCTGTAGCTTGCATAAGTAAAGCATTAGCACATTTCAAAAATAAGAGAGGAGAACATAAAACATCCATTAACAAGGAAAACTTGAAGATTCTAGCTTCTTATAAGTGCTGAGCATCACATTAAAATTCATGTGGCTGGGAGCGCAAAAGGAGGAAGGTGGAGTGCTATTGGACAATGTAATTGTCTGCAGAAATGCATATTGTAAAGGAGGCTAATGAGATCTCAAAGATTAAGCTAGTGGTGTCCCCAGTTTTTGTGAGGTTCAATATTTGTGTTTGAGATGCCCAACAATAATTAGGATGGCTAGTCCTCCTTTTCCTTTCTTTTTGCACTACAGTTCCCATAGTGCGCCTAGTTTTGGCAGAATGATTTCATTACTGTGATATCACTTGAGGGTGACATCATTTATTTAAAGGTGTGCAGTCAAAGGTATTGTCTTTTCTTCTGGCTGAGAGCTACGTTGGGCCTAGTATTTGTTAGGGGTGTGCACCAGCTCTGTGTGTAACCCTAATAGCTAGGCAAATTGGGGAAATTCTGGTCAAACTCTCATGTTCCTCAGCTGGGCCACTCCATTAACAAGGCATCTCAAACTGGGCGAGGAAGTCCCCAACTTTTCAAGTCACTCAGTTGCCTTGGTTTTTCTAAGAAGTCAAATGGTTGACTGATCTCATGTTTTTGGTTTAAGTGTTAGTTGAGTTTTGTTATTGCTTAGAATTTGCTTCTTGTACTGCCATTTTTATCTATTGCATTATATGGTTTTAGCATGTTGTTATATGCCACTCTGGGTACACTTAGTAGAAGAGTGGGATATCATTTTGATTGATGCTGTTGTTGTTGTCATGGTGGTGACCTGCAGAGTACTGGGCTGAGTAGGTAAAGTTTCCTGAGTGTTAGGGCTCATCCACACTTACATTTTGCCCCACACTTTCTAGGCACAGGTCTGGGTTTTTCTGGTCTGTGTCTGAGTTTTCTATTTTTTGCCCTGCCACTTTCCCTAGGAAAACCTAATCTTTACCATTGAATTGGAGCAAACAGCAATTCAGGTGTTCAGCAGATTGCTGTTTGCTCTGGTTCAACTATAATGAGCAGGTTTTCATGAACCTGGAAAGCCCAACCCTGCGCTGAGAAATGCAGAGGAAAGGTGTGGGAATACACTTCGTGGGTGCATTTGCACCTACGGTCGTTTATGTTCATTTGTTATTAATTATGTGTTATTTAATGTATTCCTCCGCGAGAAAGTGAAAGTGAAAGGAGGATCCAGCAGGTGGCTTGCCGCTGAGATCCCTCCGCCGGGACTTTTTGGCTCCAAGTTTAAATTGTTTGGTGGTCAGTTAATCTGTTTCCCGCCCTTTTCAAGGGCAGCAACAGTGTTCTGATTGGTAAAAGTATTGATCATGATGTTGTGTGTTCTTGTCAATAAAAGGCTGCGGCTCCCCGTGCTGGGCAGATAAGTGTGTAGAATTTGGTGTAGAAGCTAGCGTGGAAGGCGGTGGAACGGACAAGCCCAGAGAGAAGGTTGCGTGGCAAGGTACAGAGAGATCGAAACAACCCATGCAGGGTCAGCCAAAGCCGTTTTCAAAGAGACCATGGTCAGAGTCTTTATTTCATTTTAGTTTAAATTTTACCATTTACCAGTGTTTTATTTGGCCGCCGTTTTGGCCACCTTTATTTTGGTGCTTTACTTTCTGGAACAACTTAAGAGGTCGCAAGCACCTGCAGATCCATCTATGAGGCATTCATTCATCCGATCAACTCACTCATCCTTCAGATTCAGCCTGGCGGACAACCTTCTTCACGGCACGGTGTGAGCTGGGCTCCGGAATTACCGTCCGTCCCGTCCACAGGCTTGGCCGGTGCTCCGTGCAAGGGCGCACGTGAGGCGCTGGCCACAGATCCCCCAGCAACTGGTATCCCGCGTGCAGTTGACCTTGTCCTGTGCGCGGGAGGCTCCAGCCAAAGAATTCCCGCAGAAAGGTAAGTGTGGATGATCCCTTAGATGAACAACAGCTTGTGGTTTGCAAAAGCAGAGCCGGCCGGCCCTACCAAACAGCCCCCACCGTTCCCTTGGATCCCATCAGTTAGCCTGCTGCCCTCGGTTACCTTGAGCAATGTTATCTCATTGCCACTGTTGAGGTAAGGTTGGATTCTGCCAGGCTGGGTACATCCTGTACAAGGAATGGGTATGTGTGCCTTCTTCTTCTTCTTTGGCGATTACTTGTGACCGAGTAAGATTGTCTTCCATAGACACAGTTTTAACAATGAGTCTGAAAGTGACTGTGGAGGCCAGTTCTGGATCCACACGTCCTTCCACAGTGGGGACATTGGTTTCCAGGTGGGAGTTGATCATGGTGTGGATTTTCCAAGCGTGCCTTCCTCTTAGCATGTTTCTCCCTTGCGTCCTGAATTCAGGTGTCTTCAAAGCCCATGACACCTTTGGTAAAGGCCATTCTCCAACTGGAGCAGGCAAGTGTTTCCCAATTGTTGGTGTTTATACTACATTTTTAAAGATTTGCCTTGAGAATCTTTGAACCTCTTTTGTTGACCGCTAGCATTACGCTTTCCATTTTTAAGTAGAATAGAGTAGTTGCTTTGGAAGACAATAATCAGGCATCCACACAACATGACCAGTCCAACAAAGTTGACGATGAAGAATCATTGCTTCAACACTGGTGATCTTTGCTTCTTCTAGTACACTGTCTTCCCAAGTGATGTGTAAAATTTGTCGGAGACACTGTTGATGGAATCTTTCGAGGAGTTGGAGATGGCGTTTATAAGGTGTGTGTGAACGGCACCCTGTGTTTTGCAAAATGTCTTAGGCTTGTGCAAAAGGTACGGCAGAAATTTCAGGCTGCCTTCGGCCTGAAAGCGAGATGAGCACTGCAACCCCATAGACGCCTTTGAGTGGACTTAACTGTCCAGGGGTCCTTTACCTTTTTTACCTTACAGCAGAAATTATTGTGCCTGAGAGCATATTCAGGGAGATCACAAGCTGTTTACAGAGTCGGTCTGCAGGCCGTAAAGGTCACTGCCTTCAAAGCAACATCCTTATGCAACTTTTCTCTCCAATGTCTACTGGCAGGACCTGAAACCAGAGGGATAAAACTCACCACAGGAGCACAGGAGTTTCAAGTGCACTTGAATCTTAAATGCATTCAAAATGTTGAGAAAACGCTTCACTTCATTCTCTTTCAATCACCAGCAACTTGATACAAGTTCAGGTAAGTGGAACTGGTGTTCTCCTACTCAGACTCCTTGAGAAAAATGAGCAACGGAGAGAAACGGAAACATCGGTTTCCTTCTGTGCTTGGCAAGGGGTTTCAGAACCAAGCATAAACAGTATACAGAAGTTTAGATCCCTGCTTCACGCCACAAGGATCCTGATTCAAGCCCCTGGAACAGTGGTCAGGAATTTGTGGCTGTCCATATGTTGTGGGACTCCAACAACTATAATCCCTGGTTATTGATCATGCTGGCTGGGAGCTGATGGGAGATGGACTCAGACAACATAAGAATGGCCATAGGTTTGCCCCTAACCAATATAATTGTTTAATGTACATTGAAATGGGAATTACATAATATGCTTGCATTACATACTGGGAAGCATGGCTGGAAGTTCCCATGAAGTTGAAGAAGAGCCTACCAGCTTGATCATTAATGGAGCTGTGTAACGGAACTGTATCTTTGTGGCTCTGCCACAAGGTCATCAGCTCACAGTCACATGAAAAAATTGTATTTCAGGTCTATGCATATGCTAATCTGGTAGGCATCCATGTTGGGTGTGGTGCTCCTTTTGTTCTAAGCTACCAAAGAGAATGGATGTGTGACTCCCTGTCTCTAGCAAACAGCCTGAGGCTAATCGAGGCTGCAATGGAGAAGAGAGGGAGAGCTTTGATTTTTAGCACAGAATGCAATACAATGGTACCTCTGGTTGTGCATGGGATCCGTTCCGAAGCTCCGGTCGGATCCTGAGGAATTCGCAACTGGAGGTGCCGCTTCTGCACATGCGTGCAGTATGGTAGAGCGCTTCTGCATATGTGCGTGGGGCGAAACCTTGAAAAATACTTCCAGGTTTGCCACGTTCGCATCCTGAAGGATACACAACCAGAGGTGTGCGTATCCAGTGGTACTACTGTACATATTTAATGCAGTATGCCTTATGCTGGGATCAGTATAAGAAATAGGAAACTAACTGGCTGCAGTTTTCATTGTTTTAAGTTGTTTTGAAATTAAGTTTTGTGAGTAAAGCTTTTGAACCATATTTTGGGACTGGATAATTTTTATTTCAGCACCAGTATTTATTCACCCAGTAGCTTCCACAAGTGCAATATTAATAATCTCAATACCTACTGCCCTCAAGCCCCTTGCTGACATCATTTTGTGCTGCTGAATGTGGGTCTGAATGTGGAACTCAGCACCCCAAGGTCAGCCAGGCTTCATAAGTCATCTTGTCAAGGTAGGAATCTACAGCACTTCCAAACTGCAGGCAAAGAAGAATCCACCAATCTGAAGCACTTCTTGCACACAATATGTTATGGTTGAACAAAAAAAAAAAAAAAAAGGCCTGACCTTTTAAAGATGGCACGTCACCAATTTTTACTCCAGGGAAGTGGACTTTTTTTGCTTCTTACTCATTGGTTCCCAAGATACATACCTCTCTGGATGAAGAACAAGCTGGTCCTCACATGTATTATTTTGTAGTGGGGGGTAGAAGTTCTTGAAGGAATGCGAACAGACAGCTCTCTCCGGAGGCAAGTGCTGGAAAGGCCACTGCTGAGGTGAGTCCATAATGCACAGCGCCACTTAGAGAGGAAGCAGAACTAGAAATGGAATTTCCACGCTTTCTGCCATCATATATAGCAGCCTACATGATGCTGTCTGGGGCTGATGGGAGTTGTAGTTCAAGACCTTTGGTGGGCACCAGGTTGGCAAAGTGAAATATACACAGAGTCGAGTGTGAATTTCATGCTCTTTATTCAGCTCATAGTAGCAATGAATGGATCTTTCCCCAAAACGTCTGCTATATATACATTATTTACACAATGGGCCCCACATGATTGGCTAATTCCGGGCTACCCCTGTAGGCCAATCAGGTTGCGGATTCACTTCCTCCAGGAGCCTGACTGGCTGCTCTTGCAGGCCAATCAGACTGCTGCATTCTGGATCTATTGTTCTAGGACCAATCAGACTGCTGCATTCTAGATCCTATTGTTCTAGGATTCAGCTCAGTACATAACATGAAGGCTACTATATAATCTAACAGTGAACTCAGTTCTCCAGGTGTTGCACATTTATGCAGCTAAGAGGCACTACTCACATACAAAAGAGAAGTGTCAACAGGACTGGAGAAAATCTACATTTTTGCAAAAGTGCAAACATTCTTTAGCGGGGGAAATGCTAAGAGGGGGAATCCACAAACTGTCCAATGGGAACTGAGAATCCTCAGGATGCTGACTGACTGTTGGGGAGGCATGAAAAAAAAAAGAAAAGGTAGGGATTAAGATGGAGTACTCTGAAGAAGAGCCTTCCACACGGCAACATTTTGGTAATAACTAGAGATAAAGGCCAGAATCTTGCACCCTGATGAGCAACAGCTCAGAAGGTTGTGGCAGCCAACCTTAGAACTGCATGCATGGATCTCTTATATAGACAAAAGATACAATAAATAAACATACTCCTGCTTTCTTTGAAAATTCTGGCAAAGGGTTGTCTTTTGCAGAGAACCCTACATTCTGCAACAAGTGCAGAAGCTAAAAAGGGGGGGCAGGTTTCCCCCCTCCTATTTGGAAATCCTAGGGTCAATCCTAGTTCTCTGGCTGCTGTGATGTTTGGAGGGGGGGGAACCAATTGCGTTAGGAGTTGGAGGAAACCCCCCCCCCGACCTTAGTAATCATCTGATAACTAATAGAAAACGGTAACAGAATCAGTCATAAATTACTAATAGATGGAAAGTGAATGAAGGTCAAAAAGCCAGTCACAACTTAAGCTGCCCAGAAGAGACATGTAAACATGCTGTCACAGCTTCATGAATACAATATTAATGGTTATTACAGCACAAAATAATGGGCCTTATGACTATGCACAGAATCACCAACCACTTTCATTCAATTCTTTTTATGATGCTTCCTGTCTCTACTTCCTCCTGATTAACCCGAACATAATCTAAAAACTAAAAATAAGGGCAAGGTATACTCATGCAGCCTTTAGTGATCTATTATACTGCCCAGATAGAATTGTATAATATAACAATACTGAAGCTATAATCAGTTATGACCCTGTTGTTGTATGGATGCAGGAACCAGGAAGGCCAATGAGCCAGAGGCATAAGAGTGGTTTGAATGAACCTATATGGAAGGGGTGTGTGTGTGCCAGACACACTGAGGGGAAGGCTGATGAGTCAAGGCCCAACCAGAATTGATCCCAAAGCTCCATGTTGGATTAGTCAACAGCAAAGTTCATGAATCAATAAGTGGATACAAGGCTGTACATAATCTGCGTTAAGGAAATGGATCAAAATTCTCTCTCTCTCTCTCTCTCTCTCTCTCTCTCTCTCTCTCTGTGTGTGTGTGTGTGTGTGTGTGTGTGTGTGTGTGAGAGAGAGAGAGAGAGAGAGAGAGAGAGGTGTCTTCTGTGGTGTGGGAATTATAGTTTAGCCAGGTGCTGGCATGCCACGCCTTTATATCAAGATAGAATAATTAATATACAGTGTTGGCATGCCACACTAATTAACCAAGATACCACACTTAATTAACCAAGCTACAGAGCCCTCAATTGGCACGCCATTTGGCTCTGTGGGCACCAAGTTGGTAAACACATGTTTAGGCAGAGCAGGTGAACAAAGGAATAGCTGGAAAAGTACTGGGCGATCATGAGGTGTTCAGCGGGAGGGGTGAGTAAGTGAGAGGAGAGCACGTACACAATGACGACGTCATGTGGGTGTAGCCAAAGGAGTAACTTCCATATTTGGTATTAGAAGGCACACCATTCCTTATTTGGTCTTTGGAGTTCTCTCTGTATGTTAATGTTTAACCTAGCTGTGAGTTTTCAATAAAAGGAGCCCCCGAGAATGCCTCGAGGTGGCCTTCCCTTCACATCATCCTGTTCATCATGTCAGTTAATTTTCCACAATCAACAATATCTAATATTAGTTTTAATATCTAATATTTCGCCATAACACTGTGGCATCCCCCCCCCCACCGATTAAATTGCTTCCATGTATTTCCATACCACCCAACATTTCTCCATTGAAAATAGGGATGTCCCATTCCATAATGATATTTTTACTATTTATACGCCACACATCTTACTGGGTTGCCCAGCCGCTCTGGGCAGCTTCCAACATATATAAAAACATAACAAAACATTAAACATTTTAAAAAAAACTTCCCTAGAGGGTTGCCATATTTTGAAGAGCAAAAAATAGGACACATTTGCCGACTTCTACTTTTAACTATGGATCGCTATGATGACTCTACCCATGAAAAAGAGGACGTTCCCTGGGTAAAAAGGACGCATGGCAACCCTACTATACAGGATTGCCTTCAGGCAGCTCGGGGGTCAGATAACTCCATACCCTTCAACATTTCTCCAATGAAAATAGGGACATCCTAAGGAAAAGTGGGACATTCCAGGATCAAATCAGAAACCAGGGCACCTTCTCTAAATCAGGCACGTCCCTGGAAAATAGGGACACTTGGAGGGTCTGTATTTCCCCACCAGCTGGAGATGGAGGGATTTTTAACAGGGAAATGGTGTAAGGGAAATGGATAAAATGTCTCCTTCCTCCAAGATTAACAACAGCAACCACCACCCGGCATCCCTCCGTTGGCTGCATTTCAGTTTTTTTGTGTGTTTTTTTTAAGTAAGGCAGTCAAGCCACAGATCTTCTGCCTAATGTGTAGTCTGGCCCTGAGCGAATTCCACTTACGAAATCCATGTGTCTGACTCCTCATGTAACACCTGGATGGGGTGCAGTATTTGTCACATTCATGTAGTTACATTTTCATCTCATTTTTCAGCTGAACGCTGTCTTCTCCCAAAGTGGCTCACATCAGTTCTGAGGGCAGGAGAGAGAAGCCCTGCCCCCAGGCTCACACAATAAAAAGAAGAGAAGGGCAGTGGGTGGGAAAAGTTAGAGGAGGGAGACCAGTTTGAGAGCACCAGAACAATGTAGTGAGTTGTCAGCAGGCCTTTGTGTATGTCCATTTAGGGCCAGACTTATCTTCCCTTGATGGTGGTCTGGCTTGAACAGAGCTGCTGCAGCTGAACCAACAGACCCTTGTTCCTCTGGCTGGAAGCTGCGATGGGCTTCTCCATACTTCTTCAGTCGCAGGACAACAGGAAGTTCAGTTGAAGCAGAGCATTCTATTCTCTCCATCATGAAGTGGGGAAACAAGCACCTTCGGTTGATGTGTGGGCCCAGGTTCTGTCTTCTTGTTGCTGTGGGGCAGGAGGTGTAAACTCCCAGTGGTCCATGATCTCCTGACTACAGAGACCACAGTGTGCTCTGCAGCCAAGAAGTGGCTTGAGGGTGGGGCAGAGTTTCCCGGTTGCCTGTTTCCCGGTTGGTGGGTCACTGTTGCTTATCAGGAGTTAGAAGGGTGGTGCAGTGGGGAAATTGGCTTGGTGCGAACCCAATAGCAGGAGGACTGGGCGGACTCCACTGATACATTTGCACCGTGCCAACTTCCCCTTGCCCCTCTCCCATCTGGAAAACATCAGGAACCCACCGGGCAAACCAATTCTGACTGCTGCCCCAGGGCAAATGAGATTTGGGTGAAAGGTGAGGGAAGGAGGAGAAGGAGGAGAAAAAGAAGGAGGAGGAGAAGAGTTGAGCGTGCAATCAGAGAATGTTTTGAATGTGAACCTTTCCACACAGATGATGGAACTGTTAATTGGCCCAAACTCATATCATAAGAGCCTGTTGAATCAGGCCAATGGTCCATTTAGTCCAGCATCCTGTTCTCACAGTGGCCAAGCAGATGCCTCAGTGGGAAACCAGCCAGCAGGATCTGAGCACAAGAGCACTCTCCCTTCCTGTGGTTTCCAGCAACTGGTATTCAGAAGCATTGCTGCCTCCAACCATGGAAGCAGAGCATAGCCATCATGGCTAGTAGCCATTGATGGTCTTCTCCTTCATGAATGTGTCAAATCCTCTTTAAAAGTTACCCAAAGTTGGTGGCCCTCACTGCTTCCTGTGGGAGGGAGTTGCATATTTTATGTACTGTTCTGAATCTTCCAGCCTTCACCTTCTTTGGTTATGAGGGAGCAAAACCTTTCTCTAATCCACTTTCTCTATGCCTTGTGCAATTTTATAAACTTCTATCATGGTATCTCTTACTTGCCTTTTCTCTAAACTAAAAAGCACTGAGTGCTGCAACCCTTCCTCGTATTGGCATAAAAAATATTGTTGTTTAATTCTTCTCCATCTTGCATGAAATGTTAAGTACAGTGGTGCCCCGCTAGACGAAAATAATTCGTTCTACGAATTTTTTCGTCTAGCGGTTTTTTCGTCTAGCGAAGCGGCAATGACAGCTGCACTCCGCTAAACAAAAAAAACAAAAAAAACAGACGAAATTTTTTCGTCTTGCGAAGCAGCCCCATAGACTTTTTCGTTTTGCGGGGCAGCTTCCGCTAGACGAATGCCGTTCGTCTAGCGAGTTTTTCGTCTAGCGAGGCATTCGTCTAGCGGGGCACCACTGTACTGAGAAAATCTCGTTCTGCAATTGATTTGCTTCTGTTTTGGTTCTATGGTTAACTATATTGACGCTGTTTTAATATGTATGTTTTTCTCTTCCTGGGACCTTTGGGCAAAGGGCAGGTTCTAAATGTTCTATATAAATAAATAAATAAATCTTACTTTATGAAAAAGCCACTCTCTTAGTAAAACAGCAGCAGCAGCAGCAGCAGCAATAAAGTAAATTACTCTGCAGCAGATCCATGAGTGTAGCTAGGACCTCCTCTAAACACATTCTTGAATTTCAACCTGCAGTTTGTACTCCAGATATCGCTTGTCTTTTTTTTATTCCTTTCTCTATGTTTGGCTAAAATGGAACATTTCTACAAATTGGAAATTCCGTCTCTCTCTCTCTCTCTGTTGTCTAAGTGGCTGCATCACAGACCTAAACCAATGACTAATGCTGACGGAGAAGGAAAACTGGAAGCAAGTGATTTCCAAATATTTAGTACTGTATTATGAAATCCACCCACTGGTTGGCTCAAAACTCCATATGTGTGTTTACTTGGCAGACAATATATTTATTCAGGAAACTTTCTGTTCACCAGCTAGGAATAACAAGTTGTATATATATATTATAATAATTTTAAAAAGTAGACTTGCAATCTGCCTGTCAGGGCAGGAGCCAGGAGCAAGTCAGCAACAACTCACACAGAGTCGGTGAGATAAAAATGCTATTGGTGCAAACCCAACAGCAGGAGTATTCAAAGCTAGGGAGCCCAGGCCTAGTGAGCACAGCAACTCTTCCTGGTAGATCTAGCACCTATGAGGCAGTTATGAGGACTGAAGGTCCCTGCCTTGTCAAAGCTCCCTAAATCTCCCCCTCCCCTGGTCCATTTCCAAGCAATCTGAGACTCCCTTCACCTTGTCTGCCTTTGCTCTGCTCTCTTCATACTTCTTTGGGTGCTGAGAGACTGGGAGGTGGGGAGCAGGTTGCCACAGGCGGACTCTTGTAGGAGTAGAGTACTGCTAGTTTTTTTGGGGGGGGGAAGAGGCTGGACATGGTGCCCTCCAGGGACCCCTATGCCATGCTGGCCACTCCACCCATGCTCTGTCTTGTTGCTAGCGCTGCTTTCCTGCTCCATTGGTTTCTATCCCCATCCAGTGCAACCACTGTGTCCAGTTTACTAGACAGCAGTGGGAGCTGGGAAGGGATCCCTTTAAATTTTATAACAGTTCAAAGGATCAGGTGGCTGGGCAGACTGTGCAGAGAAGAACTGGCAGAGAAGAACTTTCCTTTCCCTTGGGAAATGAAGATGGGGTGTCTGCCTGGAGCCTCAGCCCCTCGGAGTACAGCGCATCTAGCTGCCCCACCTCTCTGGCTGGTTTTTTTGTTTTTGTTTTTAAGAAGCAGCAAATGCATAACAATACAATGAAATCAAAAGAAAAACATGAAGCAGGGAGATCTGGAGAAAGCATTAGTTTTTTGTTTTTGTTTTCTAGTTTTCCTGTATTGCACAAATCTGTTTTTTTTGGGGGGGGGAAGCAACCAGGCTCCATGGAAATATACTGATGTGGGAACACTTCTACCCTTAGGGTTCTGTAAGAGGAAAAGCAAAAATTGATGCCTGATCCATCCCCAGGAAAAATCAAGGCAATGTATCTGCTGTAGAGAGGTTTGGTTTGTGTCAGGGTACTGTCAGCGGCTCCTGGCTGGTTGCCCAGGAAAGTATAAAGACAAGGAAAACTTTCTTACAGTCCTTTTTTATTTCAAACTTTACACAGAGAAACTATAGAGCCCAACCTCTTAGATAATGGCATTGTCCCGAGTGAATCTCCACCCCCACTTCCTCATTTGTCATCATCATCACCACCTCTACGAGTGCCACTAACTATCCTCTGCCTTTGAGCTCTTTGCTCTACTACTTTTAAGGCTTGCTGGGTTCTGGGAGATAGCGGGTCTAGAATGCTTTCTAGTGACAATGTGTCAGCCAGCTGCTGCTCCAGCTCTGACTGCTCCTCCTCTCCCATTATTTCCCAACTTTTCTCCTCCTTCCTCCTCCTGGCTGGGGAAACTCATATTATTATTTTTATCTGCCTCTGAGCTGTGACCTTCCACAAACCCCTGTTGTAAATCTATACTGTCTTCCTCTTCCTCCTCCCTGGGTCAGGCTGGGGAGCCGATCTCCACCACTCCTTCTCCTCACCCCAACCCCTGACATCACCCCTCTCTCCAGCATCCTCCTCCTCTGCCCAGTCCCTGACAATTTGGAGTCACATTTTCCAAAAGTTATCAGGATTTTCACTGGATCAGGGAAATCTGAATGGGGGGGGGGGAGAGAGAGAGAGAGCAGCACAACAGGAATTGTTTGAGGGGAATGTCATGTGGATGATCCTACTAAAATGGGATTGCAAGCATTTTCAAATACGCATTAAATTCAGCTCCGGACAAGCCGCACATCACATATCATCCAGCAATCCGGCTTGAAGCTGGCTCTAGTTAGAGCCTGGATGGGAGAAAGGAAGTGTATGACGTGTGGGAGTTGAATGGGAGGTATAGTATTAGGTGAATATCAGCTTCCGACACCTCCTCCTCCCAGTCTGCTCCCTCTTCTACTTCTGACCACTCATTGATGTCTCACCACCAATCCCCTGGCTCTGAGCCTTCATCCCCTGAGGGTTCCCCTGGGGTCTCCCCAACCGGTGCCTCCCACCACTCCTCTGTATCTAGCCAATCCATGACAACAGACTTACTTCCCTGTAAGTGCAGACCCTCCAAGTGTCCCTATTTTCCAGGGACAGTCCCAGATTTACAGAAGCCATCCCAGTTTCTGATTTGATCCCGGAGTGTCCCGCTTTTCCTTATGATGTCCCTATTTTCATTGGAGTAATATTGGGGTGTATGGAGTTATGCGACCCCTGAGCCAAGGAGATATATAGAGGGAGTTTTGGAATATTTAATGTTTTATTATGTTTTTATATATGTTGGAAGCTGCCCAGTGTGGTTGGGGCAACGCAGTCAGATGGGTGAGGATATATGATGATGATGATGATGATGATGATGAAATAGGATGCCCATATTTTCATCAGAGAAATGCTGGAGGGTATGTAAGAGCGCACAGAATTGTGCTGCTAGTATGTAAAAGAAAGCAAGAATTGGCGACCAACTTGTTTATTACAGCTAGAATAGTAGCAGCTTTTCTCAGGCCACTGAGAGAAAAAATCGGTGAGTAAGATTTGGGTAGTACAATCCATATTGTTAAAACTCGTGCATTCAATTTGACTCTGATAAGGGAGGGAAAGGCAACTTAATAAAGTTGGAACTCATTTGTTGACTGTTCCAGAAACAAAGAGCACAACTGGAATTAGTACACATACTGGACATCCTATTTATATACAAGAAACCTGAAGGCCGCACTGGTTCTGCCCAGTTGCTAAGCAACGTCTGCCCTTTGCAGTCAGGGTTCTCTGGTTGAAAGCAGAACTGTTAATTATCCTTGCACCTTGAGTGACCCCCGATATTACACCCACGAACTGAATTAAAAACCCTAATAATTAACCCTTAGCTTTGCTCTTATGATGCCTAAGAGATTTATTCTGGAATGCTGAAACACCCACCATCTCTCACCTAGTGATCTGAAGATCTCACTGTCCTTTCTATGTTCGAACATATGGCTTCTTCTTCTTCTTCTTCTTCTTCCCCTGTCTCCTACGCAAGCGTGTTAAGGTGATGTACAATAAAAACAGCAAACAAACAGTTAAAACCACAAGAAGCAGCAGATGCATTTAAAACAAAACTAAAAGAATACAAAACAGAGACTCATTGCAAAGACTCATTTATTCAGCAAGACAAAAATGTCTGCAGTTGTTTCAGGAAAGTGCAGATAGTGGGCACTTGGTGCAGGAATGCTCTTTTATAGGGGAAGCCATACTAAAGTCCCAGTTCCAAGTTACTGCAGAGCGAGCTTCTGAGATCTTTGGGACTTGCAGAAGAAGCTTTCCTGCTGACCTGCTGGGAACTACTGGGTATATAAGCGACAAGGCAATCTCTCACATAACCTGCTCCTGAGCTGTGTAGGGTCTTATATGTTAGCACCAACACCTTGAACTCAGCCCAGTAGCAGAGTGGCAGTAAGTGAATATCCCACAAGCAAGGTGTAATGTTGACAGTGGTAGTTTGTCCCCACATGCTACCTAGCTGCTGTGTTCTGCTCCAGCAGCAGAACTGGACTGGACTGGACTGACCTCATGGGCAGCCCCATGTAGAATGCATTGCAGTAGTCCAGCCATGAGGTTACCAATGCATACAGTTTTATTTAGGCACCTATTTGGACACTTGGACTGTGAGTTGAATGTGAGTTGAAAGAACTTTAAATGTATGGTGTGGATCTGCCCAAGCTCTGTCTTTTACTGGACTATGGGATTCCAGAGGGGCCCACACCAAGGATGCCCCTGAGCCCCACCTACATCTGGTGCCATATTTGAGAAGTTAGGCACATAGCTAAGGTCCTAGATTCAATCCCTGACATCCCAAGCTAAAATGAAAAAAAAATGGAATGGTCTCCCTTGGGTGGCTGTGGACTCTCCTTCCTTGGAGGTTTTGAAGCAGAGGTTGAATGGCCATCCACCATGGATGGTTTAGTTGAGATGCCTGCATTGCAGGGGGTTGGACGAGATGAGCCTCAGGGTCCCTTCCAACTCTACAGTTTTATGATTCTATGATTTAAATAGGTAGGGGCTGGTGAGGAAGACCCCTTGCTTCATGTTCTGGAGAGCTGCTGCTAGTTCAACAGTACGGGGCAAGATGGGCAACTAGCACGCCCCTGAAGAACAGTTGCTGGGAACTGCAGGTGAGGAGGGTGTTGTTGCACTCAGGTTCTGTTTGTGAACTTCCCCTGGGTATCTGATTGTCCACAGTGAGAACAGGATGCTAGACTAGATGGGCCTTTGCCCTGAACCAGCAGGGACCTTCTTACATCCTTATAGTCTAACCTTGCATAAGGCGGCTTTCCATATTCACTACTGGTGATCTCAACAATCCAGACATCAGAGACACTTGCAGGAAGGCAGAGGCCCCACTAAACATGCCCACAGGTGCCCCATTTTCCTGAAAATTATTTACTGTGGTTCTTCAACACTCTGTGCTGGAAAACACCAGCCAAACCACAGCACTCCCTGGGGATGGAGAGAGACAAATGAGGAGTGTACCAATGCACGGTTCCAGAAAGAAGCCAGGGTCGAAAGCTTTTTAAAATGCTGAGCATTTGTTGCCAGCACAGGAGCATCACATCAAGATGAACATTTCGCACCTTAGTATTTTTTCTTCTTCTTTGTCCTTTAAGAAAGTGAATCTCTGCTAAGTTACTGCTGTTGCTGCAAAGGGGGTGTCAGTGTTTCCAAGAAAAGGAGGTAAACTCGGAATTTCAGAGCTTGGTGGTCACAAAGCTGATACATCTTAAAGGCATGTAAACTGAGACAAGAAGCCAGGCGGATATTGGGCCTAACTAAGGCCATGTATTATACCACTTTAAAAAGTATTATATCACTTTAAACAATCATGGCTTCCCCCAAAGTATCATGGGAGCTGCAGTTTGCAGAGCTACAATCAACCATGATATAACAATCAACCCCTCTTCCCAGGGAACTCTGGGAACGGTAACTCTGTGAGGGGACCTTTTGCATTGCTACAGCACTGAGCTACGGCCCCTTCCATGGCTTAGAAAATAAAGGTATTTATTTCACCAATCCTTCATCAGTTAGTTTGAGGCGGTCCTTTTGGCTTCACTACCTGGGATCATCAATAAATCACCTTACCCTCCACTCATTTTGCAGCACTTAAGAAATGAATCGTAGCCAATGTTCCTTATATGCTTCGCCTTCCAAATTCTTCATGTTTGTTTCTCAGTTCTGAAACCCTTTCCAATTTGGCACTTCAATCATAAACACTGTGGAGGAACGTGACTGCAGGGTTTGGAAGGGACGCTTTCACTAATGGATTCTCCACATCACCTTTTTAAAAGTCCTATTTTGAGCCAAGTTCCAACTTTGCTGTTGTGTTCAGCAGAGTTCTTCGGCTTGTAGCCCACTTTCCTGGCTCTCTGGAATTCCTCGCTTGATGTATCTTTAATCCAGTTGACTTGCATATAAACGCGTGTCTAGTAGACCAAACATGCTAGCGCAATGAGGCCTGGAACCAGCACGCAGGTTATGGCTCCATGGCCTGAATACAGTCCAACTTGTCAAAAACCGAGACGCCTATCTTCTGGGCAAGCTCCCGTGTCAGGTGACCTGCATTAGAGCACAGAGCCCCAAAACACATGCCTGAGAACATGGCCCTCAAAAATGGGATGTCCCGGTTTAATCAAGACAGTTGAGAAGTATGGGCCTGCATGGCATCCTTCACGGCTGCTGTTGCTAGGCTACCATCTAAGGGTGGCAACCCCCACCATGGTTGATGGGAGTGGTAGTTTAAAATATCTGGAGGGCACCAGGTCGGGGAAGATTCATATATATAGGGTTGCTTTGCCTGGATGCAATGCTATGTACACACTCCTGGAAGTAAGCGCCAAAGGAAACAAAGGGAATTACTTCCAAGTCAATGTGCCTAGGATTTCATGATATGAAGAGGTCCTACTTGGCAGAAACGGGCTATAAGAAACTGCCACCTTATTCTGTTTATTCTTTATGGGCAAATTAGACTTGACATTGGATAAATAATACAAAACAAATTGTTATGTGAATCTTATATTTTTCTCTTCCAAAAGCAAGATGTAAGGAAATGGCATTTTGGTCTTCAAGTGGAAAGCTTTATGTTAAAATAAATGGCATCATTATTGACCTGTGAAAGGACTTTTAATATTTAAAAGCAAACTGTCTACTCATTGTCTCTAAAAGGCTTTTTTTAAAAAAGGTAGGAAGTTCTCTTTTCCAGCTGGGATGTTGGCCACGCTAACATCTACGATAAGAAAGCACAATGAATAGTTAAAAATAGAACTGTAACACAGTAACTACAGAAGCAACAAAGAATCTTGTTGAACCTTCAAGATTAATTCACGTACCAGCCATTTTGTACTTCTCTAAATTCTGCAGTGTGAAGTAATATATACAAAAGTGCATGTATTAGCCTATCAATGCACATACAAGTGAAAATAATGCACAAAATGCATAACATTGGGGGCGGGGTGCTTTGCCAAAATGTGTGTATTGGGAGAATGCTGCTGAATTTCATGAAGACTTTGAAAATGAATAATTTGCAAACTGATGTGGCAATGTGGAGAACTAAGTTTAAGATTTGTGGTGGGGTGTGTGGGGATCAACTAAAATTGACATGTTTACTCACCTCTCCCTTTCTCTCTACCCCCCGTCAGGTGAACTCCTGAACTCAGGAGTAAAACCCTGGAAACATATCATCCTTGCCTTGTGTTGTCAAATCTAGGTCCAAATGTGGACGGGAGGGAGACGATACGTCCTCGTTCCTTCAAACCAATTGCCTGTTTTCTGTTTCATCCACACATTCTGAGCATGCCAAAACACACAGAATGCCGGGTACTAGTTAATTGGTACACAGGGAGGTCCTGCAACAAAAAAATGCTGCAGTGTGGATTTCCATAATATTGGTGTTTCATAATGTTGATTATTTCACAGTCCTCCCCCAAGGCATCTCAACCTCCACTCCAATATGCTCAGGGATGATGGGAGTTGTAGTTCGGCAACATTTGGATGGCTACAGGTTCCTCAGCCGTGCCACAGGGCTCATTCTTTGCCAACGTGCATCTGATCCAGCAGAGCTCTTCTGCTGTTCTTGAGCGATTGTACCTCCCTCCTCTGTTGAAAAGCAAGTGATTTACACGGGGCTCTGGTGGCTGCCCGTCCAGGCATTGATGCCTCCAGCTACGCCATTCACTGGTTCTTCTGATTATATCGAGAGTGTGGAGTGTGGAAACAGCTGCAGCCTTGAACATTCCGCAAATGCGCATCTGTGGATGGATGTGCAAGCAGTGATGACTTGCTTGGCATAACTTTTGGTGCCCAAGGCACCCTTTTTCTGGATTTCAACCAAGGAACTAATGAAATCCAACGGGCACTTCAACCCAGCATAAATCAAGTTCTCTCTTAAGCCTTCAACTTGACAAACCCTTCTCTCCAAGCCCTTCCATCTGCTTTAAATATTATTATCATAATTACCACACTATATTTCAGAGGCAAAATGAAACGGTAAGTTTTGTGCTTCAGTGTTGATAAAATTGGTTTTCAGATTGCCAAGGTAAACCATCCATTAATTAGATCCACATACTGTATAAATATGGGACACAGGTGGCACTGTGGGTTAAACCACAGAGCCTAGAGCTTGCCAATCAATAGGTCGGCGGTTTGAATCCCTGCCACAGGGTGAGCTCCTGTTGCTTGGTCCCAGCTCCTGCCCACCTAGCAGTTTGAAAGCACGAAGTGCAAGTAGATAAACAGGTACCGCTCCGGCGGGAAGGTAAACGGCATTTCCGTGCACTGCTCTGGTTTCGCCAGAAGCATCTTAGTCATGCTGGCCACATGACCCGGAAGCTATACGCCAGCTCCCTCTGCCAGTAACGTGAGATGAGTGCCGCAACCCCAGAGTCGGACACAACTGGACCTAATGGTCAGGGGTCCCTTTACTTTTACTGTATAAATATATTTACCTCTTACGTGGCATTGCAGGTGTCCTTCCTTCTTTGTCTCAGAAACAAGAAGTTCATTTTCTTTCAAATGCAAGATGCAAACATGTTTGCCAAAAATGGTTGCTGGCCAGGATGATTATAATCTCCCTCCCTTGCATTAGCAGTCAATGGGAATCACAAGTAAGAAGAGAGCGCTGTTGCACTCGGACCTTTCTTACAGATGTCTCATAGAAATCTGGTTGGCCAGCTCAGTCAGTAGAGCATGAGACTCTTACTCTCAGGGTCGTGGGTTCGAGATAACAACAACAACAACAACAACAATAATAATTTGTACTCAGCCACTCTGGGCGACTTCCAACATTAAAAATACATTAAAACACCCATCATTAAAAACTTCCCTAAACATTGGGCAAAAAGATTCCTGCATTGCAGGGGGTTGGACTAGATGACACTTGCAGTCCCTTCCAATTCTACAATTCTATGATTCTATGAACCATTGCTGGACTAGATGGGCCATTGGCCTGATTCAGAAGACTCTTCTCATGTTCTGAAGAAGCATTTCATGTATAAAATACAAATATATTTGCCTAAAATCCATTGTGTCCTTCTGAAAGACCAAATATATCATTTGAATAATGGATTACAGTTCTTCATGCCTCCCAACAGAATTGTGTAGAAAAACTAGACTTCTCAATGAGTATCTGCTGCTTCCTGGAGGAAGTTAACAGTTCCAAATATTTCACTACCAGGAAATTCTTACACCAAGAGCAATGTTTTTTCTTTTCTTTAACAATTACTGAAACATAGCAGGAAATTTCGTTGGGTGTTAATATTTAGTTGCCAGTTACAAATGTTTCCACTTGCTTGTAATTTTTCTAAGATTGCTATTCGGATGTAACTTGGCATTTATGCTTACTTGCTGTAAAATAATCAAGGAAAAATAAACTTTGGATTGCCCCAGGATCCATTTTTAAAAGTATGCTGGGATGATGATGATCTGAGCAACAATTTCCTTTCCCAGAAAAGGGACGAAGGTACTTTGAATTGTCATACAAAATGACTCAAGGGTCACCATGAGGGAGCTGCACATTGAGGAAACTCTAGCTGAACGGAAGAACGAAAAGAAGATAAAGTGTTGGTATATACTTCGGATCACTGGTGATACAACTGGGCCTGGGAAAGAGGCAAAAGGAACTCCTGCAAGTGACTAGTCCCTAAGGATGCTCTGCAGTTTTAAATGAACTTGCCTGGTTGAGACTTCCCAAACTAATTCAGAATGCAGCTATCCTTTACTTTTTACACTTTTACATTTTGTGATATTGTTTTCGGCTTGAAAATTTCGTTTAAAATGCATATAAACATAGGAGCATAGGAGGAACGGAGGAAACTGCCTTATACTAAATCAGACCATTAGCCCATCTAGACCAGTATTGTCTCCACTGACTGGCAGCAGGTGATGGAGGGGGCACAACATTCCACAGGGTGATGTGGAAATGCGAGGAAATGGACTTACGAATGAACATATCTGAAACTGACATGAATCTTACGTAGACTGGTCCACCCATTCTTAGGTGTCTTGCAGTCCTAGCAGCCAGCTTCTGGAATCTTTCCTTCTGCTGAAGAGTGTTGCACTTTTTATTAATGCCCAGTGTGTTTCGACCAGATGGGACCTTCCACGAGGGCTTTTCTACAATAAAAAGAGTCTGATAGTACTTCAGTTGGTTTTGACTAAATAAGACTGGCATCCATCCTGGCTGCTAAGAGTGCAAGACACCTTAGAATGTATGGAACCGTCTATTTATGTTTCACGTCAGTTTCACATATGTTTGTTTGCAAGTCACGCCATATGTTTGTACAGTGGGAGTGTCGCTGCTGCTGCAACCCACCTTAGCTCACACCGCAACCCAGCTGTGGGTCCCAGCCCATCAGTTGAAGACCAGTGTTCTACCAGTTGCTGGGAACTTGCAGGAGGTGAGAATGGTCCTGTGCTCAGGTCGTGCTTGAGGTATTCCCCCAGGCATCTGGGTGGACACAGTGAGAACAGGATGCTGGGCTAGATGGACCATTGGCCTGATCCAGCAGGATCTGTTGTTGTTGTTCAGTCAGTCATTCAGTCATGTCCGACTCTTCGTGATCCCATGGACCAGAGCACGCCAGGCATGCCTATCTTTCACTGCCTCCCACAGTTTGGCCAAACTCATGCTAGTCGCTTCGAGAACACTGTCCAACCATCTCATCCTCTGTCATCCCCTTCTCCTTGTGCCCTCCATCTTTCCCAACATCAGGGTCTTTTCTAGGGAGTCTTCTCTTCTCATGAGGTGGCCAAAGTACTGGAGCCTCAACTTCAGGATCTGCCCCTCCAGTGAGCACTCAGGGCTGATTTCTTTAAGGATGGATAAGTTTGATCTTTTTGCAGTCCATGGGACTCTCAAGAGTCTCCTCCAGCGCCATAATTCAAAAACATCAAATCTTCGGTGTCGGGGTTTGGGTGCTGGAGCTCCTCGTGCACGGCCTTGGACTGGTTATGCACGAGGTACCAGTTGCGGGGAAAGCGGCCAGCGTTCCGCGTGCTTTTGAGCACGGTCGCCGGCCAAGTCTCACAATCTGAAGGAAGTTGAGTAAGCCAATTGATGACTCCGAAGGTGTGTGAGTTCCTAGTTGCCTTCTTAATGAAAAGTTGCCTCGTGAAATAAAATATATACCCTGACTCTGAATAGACGGACCAACTTAAGGAAATAAAATTTTTACTTCAAACCTTTTACTCCCCCCTTTTAACCCCAAAGGAAGACAGACACCGGTTGTATCTTTAGTGGCTTCGGCAGAACCCGCATAGGCTCGTCCCCTAAGCTAAGTTCTCCTAAGCTTAAAGTCCCTGCGTGCCCAATCTTCCGCGAGGCTAGCTAAATAAAACTAAAACCGAAGTATCTTCCGCAATTCTAGCCCTAGGCTAAATCTAAAGGAAAACCTAACTAAGGCTAAACCGAATGATCTTCCGCGATCTAACTCTAACTAAAGAAAAACCCATCCAACCCATCCAGCCCGCTCCTAATCCCTTAAACTAAACTTGACTTCAACTAAAACCCAACTAAAACAAAATGAAAGAATGCACGAACGAACGAACGAACGAACGTACGAACGAACGAACGTACCTAAGCGGGGTGCCTCTGCCTTTTATTAGGGAACAAACGTGACATCATCATCAATGCCTCAACCAATAAAATCACTGTTGCTGCCCTCCAAAAAGGCGGGAAGCAAGTTTAACGCTCATTAACAACTTTGAACATGACCGGAACTACAAAATAAAGGCGGATTAATCTCATAAGTAGACCACACTATTCATTCATGCTTTCACTTTCACTTTTGTGCGTAGTTATACCAAAAGTAGATCTCGAAAGACCTAATAAATAACTAAATAAATATGAATCCATGGCGGATCCGTGAAACGTATTCCGACATATCATCTTTCTTTTTTTGTTTTAAATTAAATTATTTTTGTTTTAGTTATATAAAGAAAGAAAAAGTTAAAGACATCATAAGCATTTGTCCTGACATAAACATTACCATTTGTTTTGATATAGACCTTAATATAAGCACTACCAACATTATCCATATTCACCTTTTCATAGGAGGAAATACTTGTACAATAATGTAGCAATAAAGTCATGAAAATAACAAACCACTAGGCAAACATAAAAAGTGATCGATCCGATACACTATAAACCTTTTAGGCATATATATCATACAGCATAAAACAACAAATCACCTCATAAACATGTATACTTTCGCGTGTAGCATAAAACAACAAATTACTCCCCAAACACAAGAGAGGACCTGATACAGGTCCAAAATTAAAAATAACGGATAACGACTGCCCAAACATAAGAGAGGTCCCGATCCGGGACCCAAAATAAAATATAACTAGAGCTGGGGCTTCATTGCCTACCCAGACCCCTCCCCCATTTTTTTTAATTTTTTATTTGGAAAACTGAGAAAAATGGATAAGGTAAAAGAAAAGGGTTGTGGCTCTGAGGCTACAGAATCGAGGGAACTTTCAGGAAGGTAGATTCTGGACTTACCACAGCGACCACAGGTAACGGGGAACTAGGGTCCGATTCCAGAGAGGGGATTTAAGCCACCTAAGTAAAGGTCTCCCAGCCATGAGTTGAGATTTAAGCCATCTACGCAAGGGTTTCCAGCAAAAACGAGATGGGATTTAAACCACCTACATAAGGGTCTCCCATCAACAGCAGGAAATAGAGTGAAAGGAAAAGCTGGGAACCTGGTTTACTGCCAAAGGTAGCATATAAAGGGGGATTCTTTAAAAGAAAAAAAAGGGGTACCAAAAGGGTAGGATGCCACCAGACTTGACATATATATCTTGAACAAATCCAAGAATGACCAATTCTTTGACCAAAGGAAAGCATTTCAAATAAGGTATACAAGTATCAAAACACACATTTTAGATTACAACTTTTGTAAGCACAACGTGGAGATTTAAGATTCTTGGAATGAAACATATATATATGAATATGTCTATGACTAGAACTGCACAAAGACGATGCTTTGACCTTACGTAAACATTTCCATATCATCAAAATTGTGACGCTCTAAATGGAAACCATTTCAGAAAAGCTTTGTATACATAAACATCCATATCATTAATTACCAAGCTATATTGAAAACACATGTAACATGCGAGGCGGATATTTCAAGAAGCATACAAAATTGAGAATGCAAGTTTTGTAAATACAGTAAAAGTACAGGACAGTTTTAGAACTGCAAAATACACTGGAGAGGAAGATGAAGACGATGAATGAGTTGCCGGTCGTCTTCTACTCAGGTATATACGATCCTGGAAGTCAGGAAAAGTTCATGGAACATAGGAAAAGTTCCTGAACAAAGTTCTGCATACGAGGGATACAGGAACACCTGTAGAGGAAAGAAGGTTAAGCAAGCAAATCATAGTGATCTGCTAGTGAGTGTGAGAAAGAGTGAAACTGGAACAAATCCAGGCAGCCAGGAACCAGAGGCCGCCCAGAAGCAAACAAAAGGCCTAGGCAGTAAGGCAAACTGCCCAGAACTCAACTGGTGCTGTTTGTTGAGCACTTTTGAAGAGTTGCTGCACTTGACATGAAGTTGAGAAGTTAGCGAGTAGCTAACAACCAGAGTTAGACATCACGGCTTGCGATGAACAGGGAGTAACGAATTTCACGCAAGGTTAGTCCAGCGTGTTTTTCGAGTGAAGAATGGGAGTTGAACACACAAACAGGTGTGGGAAATAGGGGTTCTGTCCGCAGAAGTAAGGACAGTCCTCCGCTGAGAAGGATTAAGCAACAAGGGGCCACCGTTGAAGACACAGGTTGGCAAGTACCACGCAGGGGTCTCTCAACTTGACTTGACCTTCAGATGAAGAGTTCCTTGCGGAAGACAGTGCTCCTGAGCACTAGGAGGAACCGCCTGAAGAGCCTGTAGTAGAGTTCTTGGCTGATGCAGGAAAAGATACTCCAAAAGAATACCTGGGGAAATGCGGAGCATATTTGCAATCAGGTAGAGAGCAACAGAAAGCAGGTGAAAAGGGTTTGCGGTTTTGGTTGGAAACAGGTATGCTGCAGGAAGTGATGGCAGCAATCTGTAGACACGGTGAGTATCATTCAAAACCAGCCAACAGAATGCCCATGCGAAAGACAGCACGGAACACAGCAAGGAACGTCCCATGGTTGGCGATTGGATCACTGAAGCAAAAGAAAGCTTTAACGATGTGAGAGTGCTTGAAGACGCTGCTGAACAGAACTTGTAGACAGGAGAATTCACTTTACCAAGCAGTGAAACTCTCCAGGAGAACCTTGCGATAGGTTTTCTGCAAAGGACAGTTTTAAGACTATCAAGGGAAAGTTCTAAGGTCAATGACCGTGGAGCTTTATTCATGAGGTACTGATGGAGAGTAGAGGGTTGCACACGATCCTGGTGTAGTAGCTCTTTGATTAGGGCCTCTGCTGCAGCGAGCTTTTCTGACGTCAGCGCCCATTGGTCGACCCATACAGGGGGTCCTTCCTTCCATGTGAGTGGAAGAGCATGTACTGGCGCTGATGCAAAGGCCCACATCAAAAATGTGTATGGACAACAGTTCTTGCTTTAGACAATAAGTCTCTACCCCAAAGGGTGATAGGCACATCCATAACGAGTGGACGGAGCTGCACCATGGAGCCTGAGTCTGACTGGAAGGTAATCGGATGCACGCTCTGGTGGGCGGGTTCGAAACCTCCGACTCCGAAGACTTCCTGGGTGACAGTCGTTGCCCACTGGTCAGGCCAATCCTTTCTGGCGATAACTGTGACATCTGCGCCCGTATCAAGAAGACCCTTGATCTTTCGTCCACCCATTTCTAAGACGAGATGAGGGCGTTCTTCTGTAATCTTGATTAGCGCCATTGCTGCCTGAGGAGGCAAAGAGTCTACAGGAGCTGTAGGCGTAGAAGTAAGCAAATAGAGCCTGGCAATTTCCAAACCTTTGGTTAGGACACAAGGAACAGTTGAAAATCCTGGAATCAGCAACTGCGATGAATCTGTGATTCGAACTAGGCCTGCAGTCAGTGTGACTGTGGCAGGGAGGCGATCCATCCTAGGCAGAATAAGGCAAATTGAAGTGTCTGGGAATGGACCACGAATAGATGTTGGCAATTGCTGAGCAAACCATGGGTTTGAAAAGTAACAGTCCTCTGTTAAGAAGAGTGGTATACCTGGGACAGAAGAAGCTTCCTGTTCCTCATTGGCAGTGTCTGAAGACATCTTTTTGGCTTCGGGTTTTTTGCACTGCTGAAGTTGGCAACTTTGAAGCTGCTTTGCGTTAAGTTGGCAAACTTGAGGTTCTTCCGTTAGTAAGAGTTGCTGATGCTGTTGAACCTGCTGGCATTCAGTCAGTTGTGTATCAAACTGGCAGGATGGAACTTCTTCTTTGACACAAGGCAGTCGAAGTTGTTGTTCCTGATAATTGCTTGGTTGTGGCGGGCTGAGCTTAAAAGCTGGAGGTGACACAAGGGTGTGGACATTGTTAACTGGAGTGATGTTTAAGCTTCCACAAGAGGGAGCTGGCTCACTCACTTGTATTCTTTGGCCACATGGAAAGTGATCATCAGCTGGGTTGCTACCTGGATATTGCTGTTTCATCAAGGGCAAATGTCCTTCAATGACAGATTGACCTTGACTCGAAGATGAGTAAAGCTCAGGAGCTGCGAGGTTGACCTCAGTAGGATGTCTTCTCAACGTTGAAGGCAATTCTGCGATCAGAGACTTGACTGTGATTGCTTGTTGTGAAGCAGGGGTAACATCAGTAGGAACTGAAAGGCGGTTAGCAGGAGGCGAGCTGAATACTGTGCTACCTGCTGGAACCCTTTGGATAGGTAAGGCAGACGATGAAACCTCTGGAACCTGAATGTCTGATGAGGTCACATCTTTTCTCTGGACATCTGAAGAGTAGACATCTCTCTGGATCACTCTTTTTTCCTGATGACCTGGATAAGGAGTAGCGTTGTTCATCTTCCTGGGATGGTTGACCTTCATGATGTTCTTGAGCTTGCACCCTATTGTTTTACCGGGGCCGGGGCGCGGCCCGCAGAACCGTTTCCCTGAACTGGAGATGAGGTAGGTGATGTATTTTGTGGATTCAAACGACAGTCATTCGCCCAATGAAATCCTTTTTGACAGATGGGACATCTCTCTGGCGGCTTGGCAGAAGGCCTTGGTGTTGCCGTGCACTGCGACCTGAAATGCTCATCGCCTCCACACCCGTAGCACTTCTTGACTGGCGTAGAGCTGTCTTGACGTGGCATCTGTACCGCAGCTGCCAAGAGTTGTGCTTTGTAGGAGTGGGTACCAACATTCTGGCAGACGCGTAGCATCTCAGTCAATGTGGCATCTGGACGAGCTGCAACTGCTGTTAGGGCATTCTTGCAGTCATCGTTGGCATTTTCAAAGGCAAGTTGTTTTGTCAGCATGTTTCTGGCATGACGATCTTCTATCTGGCGTTCCACTGCAACAATCAGGCGATCCACGAAGTCCCCATAAGGCTCTTTTGGACCTTGCCTAACTGCAGCGAATCCTGATACTGAGCTGGCATCTGTGCGATTGGGTAACCTACGCCAAGCTTTGACTACGATGTCTGCTATGGTGACGAGTGCAGCATCAGGTATGGCTAGCTGTTGATTGAGATTGGAGTAATGTCCTGATCCTGTGAGCATATCTTCTGTGGCGAGTGGCGTTGCACGTCTGGCTGCTACTTCTTTCCACTCTTGCAGGCACAGAAGAGCATCTGTAGGCGACAGGAAGGTGCTGTGATGGCCTGGGAGTCAGACTCTGATGCTGAACCTGAGGGATCCCAGCCTGCACGGGATTCCCCGCCTCCAGAACCAGCTGAGCCGGGGCCAGGGCTTGAGCCTGAAGGATCCCCACCTGTGCTGGATCCCCAGGTGCAGGCATCAGCAGAGTCTGCTCTGGCTCCTGATGGGAGGGAGGACCCATTGCCTGCAGGTGCTCCACTCCCAGCCTCTTCAGAGGAAGCTGAGGCATCCCCTGGGTCCAGTAACCCACCATCCTCTCCTGAGCTACAGAGGCTCAGGGCAGAGAGGCGAAGGGAGTTAAGTGTCTGCAGGAGGAGTGCTCGCCTCCAGGCCCGGAGGAGAGGCGAGTCTCCGGAGGATCGGGACCGCCCTAAGCATAGGGCCAGATAAAAGCCAGCCAGACCCAGCCCAAGTTGCGTGAGCAACTTAGTTGCAAGCGTGTGCTCAACCTGCAACCTTGTGCCTGAACCTGCCTTGGACCTTGATCTGCTCCCTGCCTCGCTCCCTGCCGGATTGACCTCCTTTGGACCCCTAGACCCAGGACTGGATTTGGACCTCGCTTCATGGACAAACCCTTGGGGCCAGCACAGGTGCGAAGTATCAACTTCCAATCAGATGGCAGAAGTCTACTAGTGGACAGTCCTTCAAGTAAACTTCTAGTATAAGGAGCTTGAAGTCCATTTTCGCGTATGGCTTTTCGCAGTTCACGTAGTGTTTCAAAAGGGATGGCTTGATATCTTGCAAGTTGTCCTCCATTGGCACGAATCACTGGAAAGATGTGCATTGGATCAGCACTAAAGTCTATTTGTCCCAAAGCTGCTTCCAAAGCTTGAGTTCTGCAGATGGGTTGCATTGCTGTTGGATCTGTAGGTGGCATCAGTGAGTTTAAATCTTCTTGATGCTTTCCAAATGGTGAGCCACTAGATGGTGCTAAAGAGTCTTTGACATCTGGATGCCTTGAAGATGACTGACTATGAAGACAAGATGGCTGACTTGAAGTTGGATGAAGACAAGATGGCTGACTTGAAGTTGGATGAAGACAAGATGGCTGACTTGAAGTTGGAGCATAAGGTTGTTGGCTCTGTACTGCAAGTCCTGGCATCTGGATCATCATCGTTTGGCTTTGCTCTTGTCTTGGAATCTGCATTGGCATTGGAGGTGCTGAAGGGTTGGTAAATTGCTGTTGTGCTGCTTGCATTGAAGCTTGGATTGCTGTTGATTGGAAATCAGCTTGCTGCAAAACTGGAGCTGCTGGCTTGAGCGCGGCCTGCAGGGCAGCAGGGTTTGCTGGCAAAAAAGCTGCTTGCTGCTGCTGCTGCTGGATCGCTGGCAAAAGCGCGGCTTGCGATGAAGGAAGCGGGACCGTCGCTTGGAGCGAGGTCCGCGGCTGCTGCTGACTTGAGATCGCTGGCTGGTAAAAGGCCTGCGATGACTGCTGAGCGACTGGCGGTGGGGCAGTCCGCGGCGGGGCTTGAAAGGCACAGGCGGCAATGAATCTGGCAATGACAAATTGGACAAGGGCGAGTGCGTGTACGACAATGGGGCCTGAACTGGCTGCTGCGAGGGGGCCGAAAATGGCACAACCGCAAGCGGCAGCACAGGGGCACTATTAAGAGTAGTATTTCCTAAATTCACTGTTCCATTAAGCAAAACATTTCTCGGAGCGATTTGTTGAAAGCAGTTTCTTACTTTGCTCCATACCAATTGTACAGGAATTCCGATTTTCGGGTTGGCCATAAATTCTAACCCGATCCTTTCCCATGAAGCTAGATCTTTCGTTCCTTCCTTAGGGACCCAAGGGCAAACTTCCCCAATAGTTTTAACTAAAAGCTCTACTTCTGATTCAGAGACAGGGTGACCATTTCTTTTCAAGAGGTACAATAAATCTTCACAAAATTTAACTTGAGCAGTTGAGAGTGAGGAGCCCATTTTTAACACTTTTCCAAAACTTTTCCTCCCCCACCCGTAGGCTTCTACTAGGGGACACTGGTCCTACCCGTAGGCTTTAACCGAAAAACCTGGCACCCGTAGGCTTTAGCCAGAAAACCTCCACCCCCACCCGTGGGCTTCTACTAGGGGCTACCGGCCCTACCCGTAGGCTTTGACCGAAAAACCTGGCACCCGTAGGCTTTTGCCAGAAAACCTTTCCCTCCCACCCGTAGGCTTTTTCGGGAGACACCGGCCCTACCCGTAGGCTTTGACCGAAAACCCTGGCACCCGTAGGCTTTTGCCAGAAACCCTTCCCACCCGTAGGCTTTAGGGAAGACCTTACCCTGCCCGTAGGCTTACACTAAACTCCTTGCCGCTCTACCCGGGGACCCCTTGGGGCAAATTTTACTCTATTTTGGGCAAGCGGTGGATTCGCGCTACTGCAGCGAAATCCTGGATAAACCGGGCCGTTATACCTCACCTCTCAACGTCTGTTTCCGAGCCACTTCCGATATGTTGCCTTTAACCGGAGTCTTCGTGGAAGCGATTTTCGACTACGCTTTGCCTCAGAGAGGGCACCACTTGTCGGGGTTTGGGTGCTGGAGCTCCTCGTGCACGGCCTTGGACTGGTTATGCACGAGGTACCAGTTGCGGGGAAAGCGGCCAGCGTTCCGCGTGCTTTTGAGCACGGTCGCCGGCCAAGTCTCACAATCTGAAGGAAGTTGAGTAAGCCAATTGATGACTCCGAAGGTGTGTGAGTTCCTAGTTGCCTTCTTAATGAAAAGTTGCCTCGTGAAATAAAATATATACCCTGACTCTGAATAGACGGACCAACTTAAGGAAATAAAATTTTTACTTCAAACCTTTTACTCCCCCCTTTTAACCCCAAAGGAAGACAGACACCGGTTGTATCTTTAGTGGCTTCGGCAGAACCCGCATAGGCTCGTCCCCTAAGCTAAGTTCTCCTAAGCTTAAAGTCCCTGCGCGCCCAATCTTCCGCGAGGCTAGCTAAATAAAACTAAAACCGAAGTATCTTCCGCAATTCTAGCCCTAGGCTAAATCTAAAGGAAAACCTAACTAAGGCTAAACCGAATGATCTTCCGCGATCTAACTCTAACTAAAGAAAAACCCATCCAACCCATCCAGCCCGCTCCTAATCCCTTAAACTAAACTTGACTTCAACTAAAACCCAACTAAAACAAAATGAAAGAATGCACGAACGAACGAACGAACGAACGTACGAACGAACGAACGTACCTAAGCGGGGTGCCTCTGCCTTTTATTAGGGAACAAACGTGACATCATCATCAATGCCTCAACCAATAAAATCACTGTTGCTGCCCTCCAAAAAGGCGGGAAGCAAGTTTAACGCTCATTAACAACTTTGAACATGACCGGAACTACAAAATAAAGGCGGATTAATCTCATAAGTAGACCACACTATTCATTCATGCTTTCACTTTCACTTTTGTGCGTAGTTATACCAAAAGTAGATCTCGAAAGACCTAATAAATAACTAAATAAATATGAATCCATGGCGGATCCGTGAAACGTATTCCGACACTTCGGCGATCAATCTTCTTTATGGTCCAGCTCTCACTTCCATACATTACTACTGGGATCTACTTATGTTCAAATAGCTTCTCCACTTCAAATGAGAGCTTTTACCTTCTGCTGGCCCTGGCCAGTCAACCCTAGCTCCGCAATTAAATTGGATTAAAGTGCAATTAGAATAGAAATAGAATAGAAATACTTTATTGTCAGCGTACCACATGTTTACAGTGAGATTAAATGAGCCTCCCTCTCCCCCACAATCTCTCAGTCCTTGTTACACTCTGTGTGCTGTCGTACAACCTCCAACCCTGAATGTCAGCTGCAATTTTGCTGTCTTCCATTCAGCAGCTTCACGGCCCACGGGTAGAAACTGTTCTTTAACCTGTTGGTATGGCTTCTCATGCTTCTATTATCTCCTGCCCGAGATATAATTAAAGTGGATTAAATGCTCTGTGGCCCTGGTGCAACAAATCCATGGTTTTAAAAGAAAACAGACTTCTTGTGATAAGGAAAGTGAGGGCGGAATTGCACTGCAAAGTATGGGATGAAAGAAGAATGAGAGTATGTATAGCCATCACATGAGCAAATAAGGATGAATGCTCAATAAACAAGCAAGGAGATCCTACTTTGTAAAAATCCAGGCAAAAGTTGCACCCAAGACCATGGCTATGATCCAAGGGCCCTGTCCTTTGCACAAAAGAGTTTTCTCCCATTAAGCAACACCTCCCAGCAACCCCCTCAACTGCTTTTAAGGAAACCTGGTGTCCCCCCCCCGATTTATCACTAAGCACATAGCTCAATTCTATCATTCAGAGATTTTCCTTATTTTTATTGATGTGTTGCATATGCAAGTATAATCTTTGCTGAGAGATCCTGGGCAAAGGATCAAAGCCGATTAAACCAGGCATGAAATTTGAGCCTGAAACAATTGGATCTAGAAGCTGGAAAGAGAACAAATCCCAACATTTCTCTCTCATGCCTCCCCAGACAAATTGGTTTGCTCACAGAAAACCAAAGCCATGGATCGCATGCCTTGAGGAAAAGAACTGTAGGCAGAGCGCAGACATCTGCTCAAAATCGGCGGAGCATATTTCTTTAAGAAAAAATAATAATTTCAAAGCATGCATTGAGGTTTGTTTGTTTTTAGTGTGCAATAGTTCCATTGCACTTGTGAATTGTTATTTTTGTTAATGTGCGTGTCCAAATGACATGCCAAACAGCTGGATATTACATCGCTCAAAACCATTCTTTCGTAAAGCATTATGCAAGAGCAGAGGAAGAGCTCCACTAGATCAAGCCAACTGGTGCAAAATCCTGTTTGCTACAGCGACCAGCCGAATTATTCTGAAAAGCCCACAAGTAGGTCATGAAGACAAGTAGGTCATGAAGGCTATAGTCCTTGAACACCACTTTGAACATCATCGTCATCATCATCCTGAACATGGAGATTTTCCTAAGCTAGAGAGTAAAGGTAAAGGTACCCCTGACCGTTAGGTCCAGTCATGAATGACTCTGGTGTTGTGTGCTCATCTTGCTTTACTGGCCGAGGGAGCCGGCGTACAGCATGACTAAGCCGCTTCTGGTGAAGCAGAGCAGCGCACAGAAACGCCGTTTACCTTCCTGCCAGAGCGGTACCTATTTATCTACTTGCACTTTGATGTGCCTTCGAACTGCTAGGTGGGCAGGAGCAGGGACCGAACAATGGGAGCTCACCCCATCCCGGGGATTCGAACCACTGACCTTCTGATCGGCAAGCCCTAGGCTCAGTGGTTTAGACCACAGCGCCACCTGCATCCCATGAATTTGCCTGATCCACATCTACTGGCTATCATCACATCTTAAAGCAGTGAATTCCATAAGATAATAATGTCCTGTATGGGATCCATCTGCAGGTCAGGGGGCAATGTCTGCCCTAAATCTACTGCAAAAATAAAAATAAAAATGGGGGGGGTGAGCTCTAATTTTAGTGCTACAGGAAAGGAGTAACACTTCTATCTATCCATTTTCTCCACCCTGTACATAAATTTACAATTCTGTCCTTCTTTTGTTCTTTCTTAACTTTCTTAATGTTTTTATTTATACACCACTTTCCCCCCTAGCAGGACTCAAGGCAACTTACAGATAAAAAAATCATTAAAAAAAACCATGGTGCTCTCTAGATGTCGCTGATCTCCCATCAGCCCCACCCAGCATGGCAAGGGCTAGGAATGATGGGAGATGTAGTTTAGCAACATCTGGAGGGCACCACATTCGCTATTCCTGCAGTAACCAGTAGCCTATCACAACCAACTGCAGAGCCGTACAGGGCCATTATATAATGCTGCTCTGTATTATCACCCTGTCCAAGCCTAGAGATCCTAAGTCAACTGGTGTTCCAATTGTAGCCCTCCAAATGAGTGTTACTTCTTGAAGCTGCCGTCCCATTCTACAAAGTGAGCAGAAAGGAGGTCACTGATGATGATATGCAGGCAGACGGGTGGAGAGAAAAGGAGAAAGCTGAGCCCCTTCTTCCAATGTTGCTATAGCAACAGGTCCTATTAGTGTAATTTTTCAAAGAACAGTCTTGTGAATATTCACACCTCCTTGGTGTCCTACTTAACTCAGGTTCCCACTGCCCTTTTCCACCTGGAACTGGTTTCCTGCCCTTTTAAGGCATACTTTATCCACTGGATTTTGCAACGTGATCGGGCAAAAATGTCATTTAGAGAGGATGGGAGTGTTCATTTCCCCATCTTGAGTTTCATGCACACACAAATATTCTTAACGAACGCCATTTTTTTCATGCCGGTTCACTGAGTTGGCACATGGTATTTTCTTCATTTCATGTCCCTCTGACCTCACTGTTAACAATTACACACCTGCTCACCATGAATATCTATTTGCAACTGATGTGCTTCTGATGGAATGGACTCAAATTCTCAAAAGCTTATGGCATAATAAACATCCTTAGCCTGTAAAATGCCACAAGATTCTTTGTTTAGATTCGATTTAGGAGCATTGCAAAGACTCGTTATGAATAATGCAAATTACCCTATCTATGAATCATCCATTGAAGATTGCACAACAGTTCTGAAGCTGTTTTCTTTTTTTATGTTGACTTAACATTCAGCTCTAATGCCATTATAATCTAATATTCTCCTTGGTTCGTATCGTCATCCAACCTGACTTCCCAAATAATGTAATGTCTATCGCCTGGAGAAATAATTAGAAATCGCCCGATAGAAGATAGATTTCCAGTGGAAGACTACATTTTTTATTATTATTATTTTTGTAGCACATCAACATTATTCTACGTTAGATGTGTTTGCCTTTCTGGGTTGTATAATCAAAATAATTCACATCCTTTTCAAATGTAACCCACAGAAGACACTGTGGCCTCGTATCCAACTAAGTTCTGGTCAGAGTAGACCACTGAAATCAATATGAAGAAAAAGAAGGTACCTTTTATCATATGTGGTGGTCATGTAAGGTAATAAAAACTTTCTGGGAAATGATAATGAATTGAAAAAAAGTTAAAAATAACTTTTGTAAAAAAACAACAACAACAACCAGAAGCTTTTTTTAATTAGGAATTGTAGGCACCGATATCCCAAAGTAGCAGAAAAGACTCTCTATGTATGCAACAACAGCTGCACGGATGTTGCTAGCCCGGGGATGGAAAGAAGACAAGGTCCCAACCACAGAGGAATGGCAAAGCAAGCTGATGGACTACGCCAAAATGGCAAAACTGACTGGACAGCTCAGAAACCAAGAAGACAAAAAATTTAAGAAAGACCACTGTACGCAGATGAAAACACTGACAGGATAGAAATACCAACGAAACAAGACTGGACAGTGAAATTGATGGAATATGCAGAACTGGACAAAATGACGGGAAGAATCCGGGAACAGCGGGACCAGAAAGACTGGTTTAAGTTTACAAACTATTTGAAAGACAATTTGCAGTTGAATACGCTAATAGGACTTCAAGAAGCTCTGTAGTTAATGTGTAGAAATATTATTGCAAGTATGGTAGTTAGAGTATGTATGAGATTTATGATAAAGTAAGCAATGGTAAATTGAAGAAGTATAAGATTAAGATAATAATTTAGAAAGCCATGTGGAAGGTCTGAGGGAAGTCATGGCTATGTTAGCCAAAATTGGAAAATGTATGAGAATGTATGTTTGTTTGTTTTTTTGTAGTAGTATAGTATAAAATAATTAAAAAAATGTTTTAAAAAAGGAAAACATTGACAGGATTTTAATAACACTTGCAATGTAACAATTATTATGGACAATATGGACCGATATAAAATATGGACCACAAAACAATATGCAGTTGAAAATGTTGACAGTAAGACCCACGGAGGGGATGGGGGGGGGGAGGAGTCCAGAGATTCAGAGAAATCTCTAAATGTGGATATTGATTTGGTATTGTTATAACTCTATGCTTGTAAAAGCAAATAAAAATTACCTTTTTTAAAAAGAAGAAACCAATGGGCCATGTATCACTTTCAGTGGGTCTGCTCTAAGTATTACTAACCTTGGGTACGACCTCGTATGTCGAAACACAACCTTAGAAATGAGTCTGCTTTCTGTCTGCGGTATTTCTCAGCTTTGGAGTTGCAGTTCATGCCACTCCAGCATAGCTAAGGGGGTGTGAAAGGGGAGGATCACCCTGGGCAGCACTGGGCTTACAGGGCACCCAAACCCCATGTCCTTCCCAGGTGCCCTCCAGCTGGAGGGTGCTTGGGAGGGACACAGTAGGCATGTGCCAGCCCCACACTTCTTTTAGCAGCACTGGGCCTGCAGAGTGCCTGAGCTGCTGCATCCCTTCCAATCGCCTTACAGTTGGAGGGCACCTAATGTTGGATGTAATCCATTGGAGCAGTCAAATGCAACATTCCTTATTCCCCTAGAGTGGACACAGGCAGGGGGACATCCAGTTAGTGTAACTTCCTGCTCCACTGGTCTGGAGCATCCTCCCCCTGCATGTGACCTGGGAGATGGGCATGGTCCTGGCTGACTCCACAAAAGAGCTGAGCCATGCGGTCATTTTCTCAGTTCATCTTGATACTGCTCTTGTTGCTGTTCTTTTGCTGCCATGCTGCTCTCCTGCAGCCATTTTGTTATCTTACTGTAATTTTGCTGTCTGCTGGCTCTCAGTCAGCAGCACATGAGTTCAGTCTCCCTATCAGGTGAACTCACTCTTTCTTTGTGTGACCCAGGCATAGGCAAACTTGGCCCTCCAGATGTTTTGGGACTACAACTCCCATCATCCTTAGCTAACAGGACCAGTGTTCAGGGATGGTGGGAGTTGTAGTCCCAAAACATCTGGAGGGCCGAGTTTGCCTATGCCTAGTGTAACCACTAAGTAAAGCCTGCCTTTCAGGGATCATATTGTGAACTGAAATGTGAGTAAACTTTTTGTTACTTTACTCAGAAAGACTCTTGTGTCTTTATTCTTTTAAGAGGGATTAAAAGGGAACACCAGGAAACAACTAAGAGATTCAAACGAATCTGCAAACTAGCTTCCAGCTATATTGAGGGGAATTTGCTCTGCTATATCACTCACTATCATGGGTGAAGGAAGGCTAATATGTATTCAATATATCCTTTCCTACATTCCTCAACATTCCTACACCCAAGAGGGGCGCAGTGGCATTTTGCAGGCCCAGTGCTGCCTACAAAAGCCTGGGGCTGGTGTGTGCCCCGGGGGCCCCCTCATCTACCCTCCAGCTGGAGGGCGCCCAGGAGGGACGCAGTCGCTGCAGCAGCACCCCCTGCCTCCCACCCCCATGGTGCCCCCACCGCTATGGCACTGTAGGTGGACCACTGGCTTGCTCAAGCAAGTTCGTCTTAGGTTCTCAACATAGCTTTTCATTCCTTCTTTGCAAGTGGATTTCCAGAACTGGTTGGTTAGCTCAGGGGTGATGAAATAAGAGCATGCAAAAATTTAGAAGGTGGCAGTGCACAGGCAGACAGCCTCCTGTTGAGAGTGAGAAAATGAAGGGGATAATCGATAGCAGACAAATGCTGCAGGGAATGTCCCGAAAGCAGTTTACAGTGCTCAGCAGTCTTTATGCAGCCTGCTTAAGCTCACTGAGCCATCTGCTGTTTACAAAATTCAGTAGCAATTACTGGGGAATTTATTATTGCTACAGCTCATTTGCAGAGCTTACACGATCCCAACCCTGGGTTTACACTGCGATGGAATTGTTTGGGACAGAACAGTGCCGATGTGTCTGGCCAGTGTTGTTAAATTGTTTTAAATTGGTGGGTTCTTTCTCTGTGCCATGCCAGAAAGGACATTTTTAGGGGCAAGATTGCAAATGACCTTGTTTGCTGTGTTGTATAAGCAACACTTGGTTTCGAGGGAATTAAAGGAGTCCTTTGTGCACATTCAGTATTGGTTTTCCAACACAAATATTGCTCGAAAGGCAGTGAGCTAGCCCTTGACCCAAGAGCATGTCCCCTAAATGCCTCTTGTGGGGGGGGGGGAGTTGTCTTGGATTTAGGTAACCAGAATGTTTCCAAGACTTTCCCCAGATATTACATTACTGGGCACTTTGGCATCTCTCTGAAAAATGTGTGCAGGGGGCTGGGCTAGTTTCTGAATGTAAAGTTTGAAAAGGTGAATTATGTAACAAATGCACCTGTTAACAGAATAGCTAGTTCTGTCCTGATTTCACAGTGCCCAAGAAAACATATTATTGAGCTCTCTTTTGAAAGGACGCGGGTGGCGCTGTGGTCTAAACCACAGAGCCTAGGGCTTGCCGATCAGAAGGTCGGCCATTCGAATCCCTGCGATGGGGTGAGCTCCCATTGTTCAGTCCCAGCTCCTGCCCACCTAGCAGTTCAAAAGCACATCAAAGTGCAAGTAGATAAATAGGTACCGCTCCAGCGGGAAGGTAAACGGAGTTTCCGTGCGCTGCTCTGGTTCGCCAGAAACGGCTTAGTCATGCTGGCCACATGACCCGGAAAAACCGTCTGTGGACAAATGCCGGCTCCCTCGGCCTATAGAGTGAGATGAGTGCTGCAACCCCAGAGTTGTCCGCGACTGGACCTAATGGTCAGGTGTACCTTTACCTTTACCTTTGAAAAGAAGCTAGAAAAAGGAAGTGGGAAGTTGTAGGGGGCATAATCCTGGAAGAGGGCATGGCTGAACAGGAGTGTTTCACACTGCAACATGGTTTTTCTTATTGTTTGCAGGTGCCAGTTCTTGCAATATATTTTGCATTTTTTCTCTCTCTCTCTCCCCTTTCATGGGATCTAATATGGGGTCAAGTTAGTGTCTCAACTAGTTTAAACAGTGACCCCTGGTGGCAAAACCTGGTGTTAACCTACCACATCCCAATGGGAAATGAAGGACAAAGAAGAGATTCAAGAACCGTCACCCTGCCCCCAGCACCAAGATAAGTATCTCCAGCACCACCAGAGAAGACTGCTAAGCATACCCAACAACAAGCAAAACAGGGGCGAGAAAAGTTTCACTAGGCCAGTCTCAAGTCAATGTGATCTTGTGCTGATTTCAGTACTGCACTCACCTTTAAAAGTTTACAAGTTGGAACAGAAGGCGTCTGCTGAATCTTTATTGGAAGAAGATTCCCCAAGACTGGACCAATGGCATTAAAGGCTTGGCTTTAACAACAATAATAAAATATTTTATTATTTATACCCCGCCCACCTGGCTGGGTTGCCTCAGCCACTCTGGGCAGCTTCCAACATAAAATAATAAAATATAACATCAAACATTTTTTTCCCAAACCCCTCTCCTATACAGGGCTGTTTTCAGGTGTCTTCTAAAAGTTGGGATGGATCTACACACAGGAAAAAACGCTATAAGTCAGAAATTAAATCGTTATAACAAAATTAAAAAATGCTATGTAGAATCGCACAGACGTTTTTCTGCTGTATGGCGCCCTCTGGTGTTGCATGTTTATAATGCATCCAAAATGTTGTTTTTTGACTAGAGTCCCTGTATAGTTCTTTATCTCCTTGACATCTGATGGGAGGGCGTTCCATGACAAATCAACCTTGTCAACTCAGGGGACAGCCAAAAAGGCTCCTGCAGATGATCTGAGTGATCTAGCTGGGGTATAAGGGTTCAGGCAGCCCCTCAGGTACCCTAGACCTAAATTGTTCAGGGCATTATGAATTCATACAATGACTTTGAACCTTGATCAGTAGTAAATGGGCAACCAGTGTTGATGTTTCAACAATGGTTGGGCTTTCCACAGAAATTAAAAATCCAGATTAAATGGGGAAAGAATACAGGCTGGCATGTCGATGAAGACAATAGCAAGCAGATGCTGCAGAAAACCTTAACAGCACCAAGTCCACAAGAAGTTGCCATGTGAACGCACCCCAAGTCTGCCACCTTCAACTTAAATAAGCCACTCTTTCATCTCTCAATAAATGTATCTCCCATGAGAGAACTCTACGCTGCTCCTTTAACTAGCATGAGTGCCTTTAGAAAAAGATGGACAGCTGGTTGAAATAAACAGCAAGTTGCAGCTGGCAATGAAAGTTTAATTCTGTTTTGGTTCTGTCACCAGAATACAGAAGTGAAGAGCAGATGTTTGGTATACAGAACAAGAAGCAAATTAAACCTAACTTGACTTTGACCAACACAGTTAGGCTGGAATATGCTTGCGTCACCTTGACGTTGACCCCATCTGTGCTACAAACTCAAAGCAGTATGGCACCACTTTCAATAGTCATGGCTTCTCCCAAAAAGAATCCTGGGGGATTGAGTTTGTTAAGGGTGCTGCGAGTTGATAGGAAACCCCTATTCCCCTCACAGAGATGCAATTCTCGAAGTTCCCAAGGAAGAGGGAATTAATTTGTTTAAACTATTCTGAGAACTGTAGTTCTGAGAGGGGGAACAGGCCTCTCCTAAGAACCCTCAACACCCTTAACAAAATAATTTCCCAGGATTCTTTGGGGGAAGCCATGATTGTTTAAAGTGATATGATACTGCTATCTATATATATAAAAATGTAAACTGCCCATGTCCGTTGGTTTCCACTTTTCACCGAAACCACTTGAGCGATAGTGATGAAATTTGGACACAACGCCACATGCCACTATGGGAGTGTTCCTAGCTACATGGGGTATACGAATGTCACACCTACGCAAGGTAAAAAAAAACTTTTTTGGACCTCAAAACTCAGCCAGCAGACCCTGCCAGGCATGCTGGGAAAAGAACCACCAGGAGAGGTAACGAAACATTGCCCTCTAGCTATACTGGTACTGCAGCTACAAAATCCTTTCTTCCTAATTTCACACACATAGCCACAGCAACGCGTGGCCGGGCCAGATAGTAAGTGTATAGTGCAGATGAGACCATTGATTATGCCAACAGAGTCTGATTTAAACCAACAGCTCTATACCTCCATAACAGCGAGAAGTGCTCAAGGTGAAACTTTGAGAAGATTGTGGTACAAGTGTTTTGGAAGCTCTTATACCAGTAGATCAGTGAGATCACTGGTCAATCCAACTTTGGTGCTGCTGAATGTGTTCTTGCATAAGAAATCTAGATCTTGATCATAAAGAGCTGTTGAATCACTTACTTTCGGCTTCATGAGCACCGAGAGCTTAGAATTGGAAGGTACTGCAAAATACAAATGTTGACCAGCGGTATCAAAATGTTTGGCGACGTGCCCTCTTAAGAGCAATTAATACAAAACAACGGGCAAATAGGGGACAAAAGATAAAAGACCCTTTTGAGAAAACATGGAAACTGCTTACTGACAACACAAAGGAAAAAGATAATGCACCCTTGAGATCATCTGGAATATGGATCTTTTGATCCGTCTCAAAACCCTGTAAAAGAAAAAACTGGCAAAGAAAACCCTGTAAAGAAAATAGAAAGTATTAAAAAAGATGGTAGTCTTAAAAAATTAAACTGTTTGGCAGATGCCCAAGGGTGAAACCTTACATACAAATGGCAAACAGGAAGCATAGAACCCAGGATGTTGGACTTGATTTGGACTTTGGGTCTGACACAGCAATTACATTCTTATATTCTCTGTAAAGGAGAAATTGAGGCTTTCAGCTATAAGGCACCAGGTTGATAAAGAATGCCATATACAGATTTGCATTTCTGTATTTTTGCATTCTTAAAAGTTCGCCTCACTGATGAATCCATATAGAGGAAGTGCTAGCAGGGCTGTTTTCAGTTGAGCGTTACTGACAAGCAACACCTGGACATGAGCGTTTAACTTCACCCACATGTAAAACAGTGCAAGATGGAAGCAGTTCTGGCCAGTGTGGTGTAGTGGTTAAGAGCGGTAGACTTATAATCTGGGGAACCGGGTTCACGTCTCCACTCCTCCGCATGCAGCTGCTGGGTGACCTTGGGCTAGTCACACTTCTCTGAAGTCTTTCAGCCCCATTCACCTAACAGAGTGTTTGTTGTGGGGGAGGAAGGGAAAGGAGAATGTTAGCTGCTTTGAGACTCCTTCGGGTAGTGATAAAGCGGGATATCAAATCCAAACTCCTCTTCTTCTTCTTCTTCTTCTTCTTCTTCTTCTTCTTCTTCTTCTTCTTCTTCTTCTTCTTCTTCATTCATGTGGTTTGGCAAAGCCAAATTGAGTCCTTCTGTGAGAATCCTTGGGACAGCTAAAGAAGAAAATTGCTCTTGGGTGGTCACTTATATTCTCATGTAATGGAGGAACAAAATGCTTTCAACCCAAACAACAGAATTTGAGTGTATTAATTAAAGAACAGGGAGGAGAAACCCTGTTAGGTTAGGCAAAAACAGGTACAGAACACTGTATTTATTTTGTGAAATTTGTTCACTGCTTGATTGTAAAAACAAAAGAAACCTCAAACTGGTTCACAAAACAGTAAAATCAAGAAAATTTCACATACAATGACATTATTATTTATCTGCCATTTATTAATTACATGAATCAGCTGCCCCGTAATCAAGGTTCTTTGGACAATGAACTCTTGTAAAAGATTAAAATGCATAAATCTGGCAGAATACCCATTATTAATATGAGTGCGGGTTGGGTGGAGGAAGGAACTGTATATTATAGGCTAGACACCCAGAGCTAAAGTGCACTATATATAGGAACCCTGTAACTGTGTCTGGGGCATCCTGTGTCAGGTCTGGAGATGCCAAAAAAGCTCAACAACTTTGGGTATGACACCCCCCCAAAAAAGCTCAACAACTTTGGTCAATCCAATGTTTTTATGGTGGGAGTAGATTGTAGTCTCTTGGAAGTTGGACATCCCTGTACTAGACCAATGGCCATGTTGGTTTGGGGGTGATGGGACATGGAGTCCAGCAACACCCAGAGAGCACCATGTTGGCTTTTCTGGCTACGAAAAAAAGTAGAGAGGTGTACTAGGACACTCTTTTGGGGTGTGCCTAAATCTTCTCCTGGCACTAACCATTCAGAATTAAGCCTGGTCTTGTCCATGACGTCTATTGATCACATTTCTCCTGAGATAAGAAGATGTCTTATGTTGTGTCCATCTAGCTTTGTATGGTTTTCTTTGGATGCTTCGGAATGAATATGGGGCCTTAAGAACACAAGAAGTGCCTGTTGGGTCAGACCAATGGCCAATCTATTCTCACGGTGGCCACCCAGGTGCCTACAAGGAATGGGCTTGACCACGAGAGACAGACTGCAGCACAGCTGGACAGCTAAACAAATACTTGTGTGCATGCCCTCAATGGAGCTAAGAGGAAGGCACGTTTGGCAAATCTTCACCGTGATCAGCTCCAACCCATAAACTTATGTCCCCACTGTGGAAGGATGTGAGGATCCAGAATTGGCCTCCACAGTCACTTATGGACACACTGTTAAGACCATTTTCATGGAAGACAATCTTACTTAGCTATGAATGATCGCCAAAGAAGAAGAAGAAGAAATTGATGGGAGGGAACAACACACAGTGAAAATATATCCAATGAAGTACCCCAGACTTATTCTTTTGGCTGGCAATGTAAATTCTCAGCCTATTGCAACGTATTACGGTGAACTGAAATTATTTCTTCCATGAAGATCTTAAGAGACATATCATTTTAATGTTTGCCACAACAGAAAAAGTTGAACACGCACTTTCAGGGCAGTAATTCAACCAGGATTTCTCCAGAGCCCACAGCTGTGAATCAACCCTGTCATCAGGCGTCAGGGTTACAGCAGCAGCACTTACGGATTTAGGATAGTGAGTCAGAACAGAGCCTCAGGGCAAAATGCCTCTTGTCTAAACCATGGTATGGATCTCTCAGCTGGGAGTACTGTACTGGCAACCTAAGAGTGCTGTGCATAGGATGTGCCTGTAATAGACAACTGACAGTTGTTGTGGAGGTAAAATGGGAGAAGTATAATGGCATCTGCAAAGCATAATACATTGTAATGAGCTAGATCATGGCTGGTGACATAGACAGAGGGCTCATCCACACTGGGGTTTTATGGTGGGTTTGAAGCTGCTTGTGCTTGTTTCGGTTTTGCGGCATCCACACAATATATTCTTTATCCACGTTGCAGCCTGCACTGCCTACCTCATCCCCCATTTGAATTTTCCTGATCTGCAGATAATCTGATAAGGGAAGAAAATCCAGTATAAAGTCACATTACCTGACTGCAGATGGATTGCATTTTTGTAAAACAAAAGGAAAACAGTAACTATAGGAAAAGAATCAAAATATCACCATTTGCAAACATTGATAACTTTAATAGTTTTTTTTTAGAAAAGCACAAATATAACTGTACTTTAACAAAGGCATTTTCACCCTACCCAATTAATAATAATAATAATAATATCAATAATTACATTTATAGTGAGGCTCATAAACAACAAGGAGCATTGTAGTAGTGAAAAAGTAGTATACATTTGGTTTGCTTAAACCAGTCCAAGACTTATACAAGATGTTATGCAAACCCCGGGTAAAACACAGAAGCATTCTCAATGTTTTGCCCTCTGTTCAGAAACCCCCGTTATCAAGAACAAGTTTTATTACAAGAATAAGTTTCTGTAGAACAATTCATACAAGATAAAAATGGTACAACTGTAGACCTTTCCGAAGAAACCAAGCCTTATAAAGAAAAAGAGTATCAAAGAGAGAAAGAAAGAGAGAGAGAGAGAGAGAGAGAGAATATAAAGATTCCACCACAAGACTCTGGATAGCAGGATCTAGCTCAGGTGTCGGGAACCCCTGATGATGTGGCTTCTCCCGATGGATCAGCACGGTGCTGAAATGATGAACTGGTAGCTGGATCTTGGAGAGACCATTTGAATTTCCCACAATGCATTGAGAAGGGGCATTGTTGGAAATCAAAAATGGCAGCTCCAATACTCAAATTGCCTGGCCTGCATCAAAACTGCTGGGTGAAAAATGTTTAAAGGTAAAGGGGACCAGGGCAGGTGTGAGTAGTAGGACCTCCTAGAGTACTGGGCAGCTGCCTGAGCAACCAACATGGTGGCACCATGCCAGTTGGCCACTCTCTAGGCTCAAAGCATCTCAGCTAATGGCATCCAGAAACTCTTCCACATGCCTTACTAGTACAGTTGTACCTTGGAAGTCGAACAGAATCCATTCCGGAAGTCCGTTCAACTTCCAACATGTTCGGAAACCAAAGTGCAGCTTCGGATTGGCTGCAGGAAGCTCCTGCAGCCAATCGGAAGCCGCAAAAGCCCTGTCGGACATTCGGGTTCCAACCATTCGCAAACCAGAACACTCACTTCCGGGTTTTGATTGTTCGGGAGCCGATTTGTTCGAGAGCCAAGGCGTTTGAGATCCAAGGTATGACTGTATTAGGGTGCTGCAGCCAGAGACTTCATTGGCAGCACATGCTACAGTACAGATGACAGGATTCTTCTTTGTAGTTGAACACCTGTCACGTTAGACTACTTAAAAAAGCGGAAAGAACATGCTTTGCAAAACGGATGGCCTTTTTTGTGCAAAACCTCACAAACACCTTAACAGCTTTTAGCACATTGCAAAAGAATAGGGAGAGAGAAAGAACACACACTCACCAAAAAAAGTTCTGAAAAATAGTGAAAAATAGATTAACCACCCACTTACCATAGAATGATCCACATGAGAAATTTACATCAGAATTCTGATTTGTGTCCAGAATCCCAAGAGTGCATAACCTTATGTATGCTTTGGTCCTAACGGGGCTTCCAAGATCTGAAGGAGCGTAATTGGAGTGCAAAAGTGACACCCAGTTACCGGTATATCCCATACCAGACTTGTTTGAGGCTATCAAAACAACTGGCTCTACTTCTATATTGATGGCTTCAAAAACAGCCCAATATTTTAGTTTGGTTAAAAATAACAGAGCATTTGCAGAATTATAAAAGGGGCAAATTAATACTGGAAACTTCTCTGCATGAGCAGACTCAAGAGAGCTAAAGAGCCCAAGCTCATCATCCCCACTGTGTAGAGAGTCTCTCCACACCACCGGCGGTCACTTCTGGGAACAACCCGGTTTGGGGAACACACTGAGAATTATCCCCACCCAGAAACGGGGGGGGGGGCCCTTACACAGATCAGCTCCTGATCGTTTCTGTTCCAGCCAACCCTGATCTCAGGGCCCCTGGTTGTGCAGGCGTCCCCATTCTGCAGACTCCCTACTCGCGGGCAGGTGCTCACACTCTAACACATATTTTCTGCAGGAAAATGATGAATAAATGAAATAAATGAAAATGATGATAAAAGCCCTGGTCTGCTTCTCTGTCAACACAGCAAAGCCTTACATGCAAGGAACAAGTGAGTAGGATTTTAAGTCACCAATGCATCCTAAGAACAATGGCCCACCTTGTCGAGAATTCTGTTCTCACAGTGGCCAGCCAGATGTTTATTGGAAACCTGTAAGCAGGGCCTGAATGCAACAGCACAGTCCCCACTTGTGACCAGTGGCAGAGCTTCATGCTCTGGCACCGGGGGCGGAGAGCAGGCGGGGGCCCCAGGAGCATGGTGGACCGCCCGTAGGGGTGTGGTGCGCATTCTGGGGACGTGGTACACAGTGTGGGTGGGGGGACAGCCACAATGGAACCCCACCAAGATTGCGCTGCAGGGGGCGGTGCGCTTACACCGCCCCCCCTCTTCCTCCGCCCCTGCTTGTGACTCCCAGTAACTGGCATCCAAAGGCATACTGCCTCCAACAGGGTAACACAGCCTTAACCTCCATGAATTTGTCTAACCTGCTTTTGAAGGCACTCAAATTGGTGGCCATCACGACTTCCTGTCCTGGCAAATTCCACAGTTTGGCTATGCACTCACTTACTCACTCACTCACTCACTCACATAGAATTCAAAGCTCATGCACTTAAGATTAAAAGTTTATGCTCTCACTAATAAGAAGCTGCTTCAGTGCATGGTTTCATACATTTGTTCCTTATACAGCTGTGGCCATTCATCACTGCATCACAGTGGTACCTTGGTTCCCAAACTTAATCCGTTCCGGAAGTCTGCGTTCTAAAACCAAGGCGTGCTTTCCCATAGAAAGTAATGCAAAATGGATTAATCCGTTCCAGATTTTTAAAAACAGCAATTTAACATGAATTTTACAATCTAGTGAGACCATTGATCCATAAAATGAAAGCAATAATCAATGTACTGTACTATAAAATAAATAAGACGGTATTGCAGATGATAAAAAATTATTATTGTTTTCTTACGTGCACTGACGATAGTCATTGTTTGGATTGGGGGGGGGGGCTTTTATCCATTTCTGCAGTCACACAATCAACCAGGAGCTGAACTGAATTCCGCACAGTCCCCAAAACAAGTCCCAAAAACGATGTCACAAGCCACAGTCACAAGTCTGTCCCATAAAACAAAGAACAAGTCAGAGTCCAAAAAATGAAAAATCCACACAAACAAAAAAGCAAAAAAAAAAAAAAAGCAACAGCAAAAGTGATGCATGGGTGCTTGGGACTCAACAGCCGACAGACTCAACAGGAAGCCTCTGATTAGCAGCGGGGGACTCAATTTACAAATGGAACACACTCAACAAGAAGACGAACATGTTCAGCTTCCGAGGCAAAGTTCACAAACCGGAACACCTACTTCCAGGTTTGCAGCGTTCTGTTTCCAAGTTGTTCATAAACTAAGCTGTTCTAAAACCAAGGTACCACTGTACTAGAAATGGGTAGCTCTTCATCATCTAAGCAAAGAGATGCAGATTCAAACTGTGAGGACTCTAAATGCAAAATTATTTTTTTCCCCAAAGGTTTTTTATTTTATTTTATTTTTACTGAATTCATTTCACAGGCCCTCCACTTCTGCGATTACCTGCAGGAGGACACTGGGCAAAATTACATTATCAGGGACATGATGTGAAAAACAGAACTGCTTTACACATTAATAACTCCCCTGCAGGAAAATGTGGAGAAGTTATTAAGATCTTGAATATCTCTAGGATACCGCAGAGGAAGCTTTCATAGGAGGGAAAAGCACACAACAAATCACTGGACTAGGATGGTCAGTTTCATTTGTCCTTTCCTAAGTCCATTAATTTCAACAATTCTCCTCTTGAGTAGAATTTAGTCAGATATAACCCAGTGTGGTGTAGTGGTTAAGAGCAGTAGACTCATAATCTGGGGAACCGGGTTCGTGTCTCCGCTCCTCCACATGCAGCTGCTGGGTGACCTTGGGCTAGTCACACTTCTCTGAAGTCTCTCAGCCCCACCCACCTCACAGAGTGTTTGTTGTGGGGGAGGAAGGGAAAGGAGAATGTTAGCCGCTTTGAGACTCCTTCGGGTAATGATAAAGCGGGATATCAAATCCAAACTCTTCTTCTTTGATAGCCTTATCCTCAACTTGTCTAACTGAAAAGCCATTCATGTTGGTGGCCATCACTGCCTCTTGTGGGAAGCAAAACCACCGAATATTAGTAGCAGTTTGGTCTTAAATCAGTAATTGAGTTATGTGAGACCATTACAAATAATATTAGCAAACTGTGGATATGGAAAATATGGGGTGGAGAGAGATAAGAACTACTTCTCTGCAAACAGCACACTCATGCAATGCAATTACCGGTACATCTCTCGCTCTTTAAAAAGACAGCCTGGTTCTTTTCTCCACAATTTGTTTTAGTCTGCTCTTCTTTTCCCCTCAAGGCTGAATGCACTTCTAAAATTTGGTCTGGTCCGTCGGCAAACAAAACACAAACACTGTTAATTGCACTTAGATTAAAACCCACAAATTAGCTCAAGCGAAGCATTGTTATCAGCAAATTCATCAAGCAGCACAGGGAGCCCACTGGGTTAAAATAAAATAAAATAAGTGCAATTGTGTGTAACCATGGTGAAATGGTTTTCTCTCTTACTGACGGCGCAAAGTTTGTTTTCGCTGCAAAAATGTGCCAGAGCTGCTGAAACTCCTATGAATATCTAATCAATCTAATCATGAAGCTAGCAATAGGCTTGCAACAAAACAAAACAAAAAAGCACTCAGGAGTAACTAAAGTCACTTAGTTTTCATTAGTGGTTTGGAATGGGAACTGACGGGGGAGGGGTGAACTGGGGAATTTTGGGTTTGAGGAGTAGACTCACAGAATCGTAGAGTTGGAAGGGATCCTGGGGGTCATCTAGTCCTATTTCCTGCAACGCAGGAATCTCCCATCCAATTTGAAACCAGACCAGACTCTGCTTAGCTTTGCAAATGTGCTGCTTGAACAAATGATGACTGATGACTTGATGGAAAATAATGGTAAGGCAAGAAAAGATGTATTGCTAGTCAACTGTTTAAAAGGTAGGCCTGATGCATAAATGGGGGGGGGGGTTAGACGATGCCTATAAATATTCACTAGCCATACTGTTATTTTCCTGCTACTGATACCTCTTCCATCATTTTTAGAGGTTTCACTGCATCCTCCATCTTTATCTCTGCAGTTATTTATGACAGAGATTTCCCGGTCCAGTCCTATGAGCATTTTTCTCACCATGTTCCATAGGGCTCTCTCCCAGGAAGATATGTGCACAGGGTTGCAGCCTCTGACTCCGCCTTCCATGCAACGACCACAGTGCAATGATCTTGAGAATCAGGCCATTGCTTATGAATGGCTTATTCTCCACAGCATTTCCAAATGCAATACAGGAAATGTTCACCAAGATTTCTACATCCACATTTGGAAACACTGAAATATTTGACTGCAAAAAAGGATAATAAATAAAAACACAAAGTGCACTTTTATAGCGTTTGTCATGATTATGTTTTTATATGACATGCTAACTGAAACCATGTTGCTAATGCAGGGAGAACGCTCATTAACCTGCTTATTACAACAGCCACTCAAGTGTGCAGAACCAGAAAGTTGGCCAGAAAAATAATACAGATGCTCTTGAGGAATAATCACATAAGGTCTGAAATGTGGGGTGAGCTTTGGGAATGGGAAGAGGTAGAAGACATATAAGCAGTACAAATGATGGCTTGGAACTGAGGCAGAGAACCTTTGGCCAGGAGTGTAGTGACAAATTTAGAAGTGCAGTGTCCCTTCCTGCTAGCCCTAAGCCATGCCCCCTCACAGCTATATCCCTTCTACAATTATATAACCTCCTAAAATATTATTTTTGAGAACTACCATTTTCTATGCCTGTCCACAGGCAAATGATTTGGAGTGTTCCAGTATCTTCTTTCAGAGTGACTTGAGTTGTGTGTTTCCCCCCATGAAGTTCCATTTCACAATATTCTCCTGAAACTGAAGCACATTGTGTCCTTGGTGTCCCTAAATGCTTAGCTTGAGAGCATACAGAGGCTACAAAAGCTCCCCTTTCACGCTGACTGGGTGACTCTAGGACACTGGAGACAGGGACCCTACAAGAGGAATGGTAACAGATTGATGACTTCCCCACGGGCCACCACACCACTGCCTCTGGACCTCTATGTGCTGCAGTAGTGATGCTGATAACCAGCCGTCACTGTCTGATTGCTCTTTGACTGTGTCTGACAAGCAAGCAGGTGGTAGCAATGATGACCCAGAGGAGAAGTAGCAGGTGGCAACCATGGCAGTGAGTGTAGAGCAGTGAGTGGACAACCGGAGCCCTCCATATGGTGCTGGACTACAACTCCCATCATCCCTGTCTATTGCCCATGCTGGCTGGGTCTGCTGGAAACTGGAGCCACAAGAATAGGTTCTCTATCCCTGGTTTAGAACAACAGCAAAAAAAGGCCTTCTCCTAATTCCCTTTGACATGAGTTTTTATACAAATATCTCTATGGACCTGGTGAAAGAGTGGCATTGGTTTCTGAGCCACAGAAACACAATAACATCTCATTCTGTTCTAGACCATCACAGACTTTGGTCAATGCAGCTGGGTTAGAAGACATCAGAATCTCTCTCTGTGCATGAGAGAGTGGCTTTGGGGCTGTCGCCATTATGTTTCCCCATATAACCAAGATCAATACAAGGCTCTATCAATATTGTCTCAATCCTCTATTTCATTATCAGATCCTGAACTTCGACCATGTTATCCTTCCAGACCCAGGGTTTTCAGATTTATGCAACTGGATTGTACAACTTTCTAGACACCTGAGCCATTTTCTTCCTCCGGCAGGAGGAACTGCTAGGAAAGTAACCATATCTACAAAACCGATTGAAATATTCCAATGTGCCTTTGTAATGGACAACAAAAAAGGGAATACTCTCCACATGCTGCCTTGCCAGAACCTCCCTGCCATTTTAAAATAAAAATTCAAACCAGTTCTGCATGCCAACTTGTCCAGTGCCTATGGAGGGCAAGAAAAAATATTGCTGCAGAACGTAAGGAGGAAGGTATTCATGTACAAAGCTCCAATTCAGGAGTAATTAGATACTAAAAACCATAGAGAAATGAGATAAGCAACAAATTCACTAGCCAGCAAGCATCAGAGCCCTTGGTGAGCAAACCTGCCTTTTCTTTTGTGTGCGTTGCAGTTTGCATTAGGGGGAAACACCGTAGCTCAGTCGTGAAGCCTCTGCTTTGCATCCAGAAGGTCTCAGGTACAATTCCCTGGCATCTCCAGATAGGAGTCGGGGAAAAGTCCCTCTATCTGAAATCCTGGAGATCTGCTGCGAGTCAGTAAGACAATAGCGAGCTAGATGGACCAATGATCTGACAAAGTATAAGGTCACTGGCTTTTCATGTTAAACTTTACATTTAATTGATTATGCTGTTAATGAGATGCTTCCTCCCCACATCATTTACAAAGGACCTCAAGGGTGGCTCCCCTCCCCCATTATCTTTTGGTCACCTACTGTTAAGCTTGTTCTTAGCTAACAAGCGTCTACCTACAAATATTTAAAAAGATATACATTTGTATACAGGCATGTGCGCATATATATATATCTACACACACACACACACTCTACGCTGATGAAACAGCAACTGTCCACCTCCCCGAGCTGTTGTCCTTTCTTCTCAGAACGTGAAGGCATACACAACTCCGACAACAACTATGTTTCCAATTGTGGCTATAATTGCAATCCATAACAAAATGGCGTCATTTGAAGAACGGGAGGCATCTTCAGGCTGGTTCGGCATCGAAGCAGCTGCGTGGACGTTGCCGGAGGAATTAAACAAGGAGTATTCTGTACTAAAGTCCTCGTTGGGCGAATCCATGAAGGCTCCTCCCATAACTGGAAGCTGTGGAAGAAGAATTTAGAACATTAAAGTCAATAATTGGAGGAAGAGGTCCATAGAGAGATACCTATTTGCTGTCCTCCGGGTGCCGTTGGACTACAACTCCCATCATCTGCTGTTTGTGGTGGAGTCCAGCAATATCTGGTGATATAATGGTGAGGATTGCAAAAATATACTTTAAAGAGAGGTGCAGGACTATTTGCACGTGTTTTCATGAAAAATAGATGCTTAGGGTGTTTCGCAGTGACTTTACACTAGCATTTCTTGTAGGAGGGCAAGAAAACTGCATGTGCTTCTGGTTCTGTGCCTTAAAACATACACTTTAAAATTTGAAGACCAAAGTGCACAGAGTTTAGCAGGGCCTACCTCTTTATGGACTGCGTCACATGGTGTTCCAAAAGGACTCCTAACATGATGGGATTCAAATGTGTTATAGGAGAGGTGCATGGAAGTGTGGCATACCTTCCAAGAGGCCTGGGGGAAACAGGGCACCCCATTTTTTCACATGAGACCCTGGCAGCCATTTTGGGTGCTGCGGTCTCATGTGCTCTTGCCCCCGAAAAATGGTTTTTGTTTGGGGTGAAAGTGAAGCACGGGTCACGTCACTTGCTACGAGCACATCCCTGAAGATGCACATCCCGGTTTAGTGTTAGAAAAAGTTGGACAGCATGGTGAGGTAACAGTAGTTAGTGGAAGGAAGTGAGGGAGAGAGGGCTAGCAAGTGGCTAATTTAGCCCATTAGTCTTGGTTTCTGAAGGCCAGATGTGCCAGGCTGGTGATTCTTTCCTCACTAAAGCCAAGCCCTCCCTTCTCTGCATGATGTCAGTTCAAGAGTCATTCTTCCAGAATGACCATTTCAGTAAACAGGCCTTGTTATGGGATTTCAAGCTTCTAACATAGTATCTTACATAGTTTGTTGGTGGGAGGGGAAAATGCCCAGATGGAAAATGTATTCATGTGGATACACAATTCAGCATGTCCAAGTGCCTTCTTTATCCCAGGAAAGAAACCAGTACTTTTTTTTGGGCGGGGGGATTAAGAGTCTTTTCCTTCAGATGAATTTAAATTCTAATTCAGAGCTTGTCTGGAGCCCAGGACAAATTCTGCCATGAAAGCTAACAGCTGGGCTTGAAGTTCCAATGACAGACAGCCTCTGCCCATCGCCATTCCCCACAAATTCTGCAGTCAATAAAGACAAAGTTAACCATCTGATATGACAAGACCCACCATTTAAGAGAATTTTAAGAAACTTTAAGAGATTGAGCTGGGGTGGCCCCATGTCCTATTTTAAAGAGACGAGTCCTCAGCTTGAAGGTCTGCCAAGCCATGAAACTCACTGAGTTAACAGAATCTACCTCAGAGAGGACTGCTGCATGGATAAAATGAGAAGAGTACCCTCCATCTTTGCCACCCTGAGCTGTTTGAAGAAGGATGAGATACCACATTGCTTGGCACCTCAGTACCTAAGGGAATGTATCCTCCCATATGATGCTACCCTTGACAATGGAGCCCCTCATCCAAGTGTCTTCTCAATCAGAAGTCGAGGGTGGCTCTGAGAAAGAGAACATTTCTCAGTGGTGTTCTGTAAGCCTGGGAATACCAGTTACTGGAAACCAAAAGAGTCAGAAGGAGTGCTGCTGTGCTCAAGTGCTACTTGAAAACTTCACATATACATCTGGTTGACCACTGTGGTAGCAGGATGCTTGACTAGATGAGCCACTGGCCCTAATCCAGTAGGCTCTTCTTACATTCATTCTTGCTGGGTAGTGCCCTGGTTATGAAATGCTCACCCAAGGGAAACTGGCTACCTACACTGTTGTCGTTTAGGCATCAAGCGAAGCCTTTTCTGTTCTCCCAGCTTTCATGGTAGTGTTAACTTCTGCATTTTGCTAGTCATGTTGGTATGTTCTCAGCTCTTGAGATTTTATTGTGTTTTCTTAGTGTGGTTTTGTAATATGTTCATTTGGATGTTACGACTTATTGTGGACTTGCACTGCATATTATTGTGTTTCTAAACCTAAAATGTCACACCTAAAGCATTTTAATAGGGATGGTATTCCTGCAATGGAAAGTACCCCCTCCTCTTCTTCCCTGTGCACTACCTAAATCTAGCTTTGTTTCCCTAAATAGGGGTTACCCCAGTTCTCTGGAGCAGATTCAGGACACACAGAGACTGAGGGATGGGGACAAAGTCTCACTGCAAGAAATGTTCCACTTGCACAGTTATTTAGTAGTACACTGCCCTAGGTGTCTAATACCAGTACAGTGGTACCTCTGGTTATGAACTTAATTCGTTCCGGAGGTCCGTTCTTAACCTGAAACCATTCTTAACCTGAGGTACCACTTTAGCTAATGGGGCCTTCCTCTGCTGGCGCTCGATTTCTGTTCTCATCCTGAGGTAAAGTTCTTAACCCGAGGTACTACTTCCGGGTTAGCGGAGTCTGTAACCCAAAATGTTTGTTGCCCGAGGTGTTTGTAACCCGAGGTACCACTGTATAGTTAGAAATCTTCTGTAGTACTGCGTGATTTGAAGAAGCAAGCACAAAAGGAAAATGTGTAAGAGGAGCAGATCTTTTCAAATGAGCAACTGGGAAAACCCAGAGTCCTCTTCCTTTGGGGGAAGCTGGGGGAATTACTCTTCTTAATTGTCCATGTGAATCATTGTTACAGAAAGCTCTCAAAGTCTAGTGGTTTGAGAGCCTTTATCAGTGAAGAAAGACACATCAGAGCTGGCCCTAAGCCCAGATAGCCAAATAGCTAAGGGGACCGATTGGGTTTCTAACATGTCTCTACTAGGCAAGCTTTGGAGAAGATTATTCTTATAATTGGGCAATGTGCTATTTGTAGCAAAGCCCCACAATACATCATCTTTCCATTTAAATTGCACCCTCGGTGCCTTACTTTCCCCAGGGTTGGCAGAAAATCTTAAGAGATCAGTGTCAAGCCCTTTACAAGACATTTAGAAAAGGAGCTTGAAAAGGGGTGTTTTAGACTATGTTTTCTGCATTCGCAAAACAATCCCTAGAAAAAGCCCAGGAAACAAATGAAATGATGCTTGTGGAAATTGATTTTGTTTGGCACAAACATATACTAGCTGCAGGAAAACTGAACGATGTGGTTTAAAGCAATCTTTAGGCTTCCGATCCCAGCATCCAACAGAGGACTCTGCCAGATTGTCTTGTTTATTGAGCATTCGTCTTGTTTGGATGGTGGTTTTAGGATGTCGCCCAACACTGCCATTATCCAATGCATTTTCCTGTCACTTTCTTTGCCACAACCCCCCCCCCACTTCTTTTGGAAGTGGCTTTGTTGCGCAAGGCCATCAACTCCACTTTGTATGAATGAATTATAGTGTGATGGTCTAGGAGCAGCCGGACTCAACAGGAAAATCTCTCATTGATGTCTTTCAGTAAGAGGGGAACCAAAGCATGGGGGTGGGGGGCACCACAGCTCAGCGGTAGAGCTCTGGCTTTGCATTCAGAAGGTCACAGGATCAATCCCCCGGATCTCCAGTTTAAAAAAGGGTCAGGTCGCAGGTAATGTGAAAGACCTCTGCTTCAGATAGTGGAAAGCCACTGCAACTCAAAGTTACCAATATGGGGCTATACGGAAAATAGCCGGACCTGCCTTATAAGGCAGCTCCCTACATTTCCATCTTTCTACTCACCATCTTGTGCATTTCAAGATTATCTCAAGGTCATGCAAGTATTTGTGAACTCTGGGGGAAGATTAAGTACCTCGTATGCTTAAAAGGATTAAGTATGCTAGAATCCATTCCAACTGATCTTGGCCCAAGACAAAGCTGTACAAACAGACCACATCTGTTTTCAGCAAAAAAAAATTATTGGGAAATAAAAAGGAAAGACTGAAAGGGGGAAAAAAAAACTCTAAAAATTCAGATTGCAAACAACCCAGACCTTTATTTTTTTTGGAGGAGGGTGGGGGGGGGAGGGTCAGTTCCAGATCTCCCCACCCTACTTCTTTTAATTAAGAAATTCAAAATAAACATGGATCCAAGTGGAAAAGGTTATCAGATGATCAGATGGTGCCCCCTGAATTGAACTGGAACACTGGTGGTTTCCTATACCACAATGGAGGCCGGCAGTTCAGTTGAGAGGGCACAGGGCAAGCTGCCTGACACACAGTTCTCTGTCCTCCAACACTTTGCATCACTCCCTGCCCCCCTGCAACTGCTGCCCGAGGCAGCCGCTTTATTCTGCCCAATGGGAGGGCCGGCCCTGCAGAGGATTGATGTTTTAGGAGTGTTATGTACTGAGTTGAATAGGATCCAAACTGCAGCAGGCTGATTGGTCCTAGAACAATAGGATTGAGATTGCAGCAGTCTGACTGGTCCCAGAACAATAGGATTGAGATTGCAGCAGTCTGATTGGTCCCAGAACAATAGGATTGAGATTGCAGCAGTCTGATTGGTCCGCAGGAGCCACCCAATCCAGCTCCAGGTGGAAGTGAATCTGCACTCTGATTGGCATACAGGAGTATCCCGGAATTAGCCAATCACGTGGGGCCCATTGTGTAAATAGTGTATATAAAGCAAACGTTTTGGGGGAACTACATTCCTCACTACTATGAGCTGAATAAAGAGCATGAAATTCACACTCGACTCCGAGTATCTTTCAAGGAGCCAAGAGAAGATGGGTTTCTTGAAGGACATTAATACTTTGCACGAGAGATGTAAAGGAAAAGAAGGTTTAAGGTATGGCAGAATGCTCATATTAAGGAAAGGAAGGCTTCTCGAGGGAAGAATAAATTTTCTCTAATGAAGCACTTATTGCTATGGAAGCAATTATTGAATTCAAAAAGCACACGGTTGCACATGTGCCACGTATTCCGACCTTGTGGCTCGGCATCTCTTCGTACCATTGTTTAAATACTTATAATTAGTATGCAATAATGAAAAAATTGTATGCTGTGATCCCCCCCCAAGCTAGCACATTTGAAACTTACGTAACTAATAATTCTTACATGAAATAATGTAGATTTTCCTCAGACAATCGAGATTCGGAATGAGTGTGCAGTTCCCACTGGTTCCATGATCTGCTAAGTGATAAAATTTTTATATTGCCCCTCCTGGCCCCCTTTACCTCAGCAACCTTCACATTTATGCCTTGAAATGTATATGTTAAAGTATTAATGTGAAAGCGAGCTTGCTCACAAAGGAAATCTCTTTGCTATGGATAAAAATCAGTGTTAAAAGTCAAGTACAAAAATGTTTTACTAGTGAAAATAAAAATAAGTGTATACAAAATACCACAAATAGCAGGATGCTGTCAATAAATTCAGCCTGATACAACCCCAAACATTATACAACTTGCCATTTAAAATATAAGAGAGAGAAAAAACTGAAAGAGAAATATAATAATGAAATTATATAAAGTGAAACAAACAAGGCTACCAACATACTAAGTAGGTTGAAGTTTGAATTTCAATTCATCATAAAATAAATATCTATCTGCGCCAATTTCCCCTTTTGCTCATCGTCTTTGTTCTAAATAACAATAGGATGCAAAAAAACACCAGATAGCTGTGTAATGTTTCATGCTTTAAAATGCTTATATTTGTGTGCTAAATTAGTTAAAGAACGAGGCCACTAATCATAAGTTTGTTGGTTTTGATAACTTATAAAATTATTAATCCCATATATAGTGGAGCTGGATTTTTTTTTTTGGGGGGGGGGGAGAATCTTGTACCTAAAAGAAAAATAAAATAAAATGTTAAAAGAGTTGGGGAGGATATGTCCCTTATTAATACTACTAATAAGTTAGTTACATTTTGTAAATGATGTGGTGCAATGTTTGTTACAGTTTGCAACAAAAAAACTGCCAGAACCAGTAAGTTTAAAATACAGTAATAAAATTTTCCAACTCGAAAACCCCCACATTATGATGAATGGAGAGCATAATAAGGCTGTATGTTATCATTGTACCTGCTATTCCAGTATATATATATAAAATACAATTTTCCATATATTGAAAAGCAATACCAAGCAGCTTTTGCCCTTCTGTTCTATGGGCGGTTTCTGGCCTCCCTGAGCTCCCCAAATATATTTATTTGGTTAATTCTGCTTGCATTCTCCTATAATGAGTTCACTCATTCATTTTTACCATATTCCAAATCTTCTTGACCCACTCAAAAGTAGTGAGAGAGAAAAAGCTCCCCCCACTGAATTCTTAGCAATTGTTATTTTTGCTGCAGTAATCAAATTGATTACCACCCCTTGATCGCTGTCTATGATAACACCTTTTAAGTATCCAAGCAGAAATATCTTAGGAGCACATATCCAAATGGAACCTAACATTTCTGAAATCATTTCAGAAATAGAATTCCTAAAGAAGAAGAAGAAGAAGAAGAAGAAGAAGAAGAAGAAGAAGACGAAGAAGACACATTTCCAGAAAATGTGGGTGTCATCTGTTAGCAGATTAAAAACCAGTGCTGCTCTGTATATGATATATATTTTTCAGACAACAGTGCCCCTCCTCACTGCATGCTGCAGTGCAAAAATTTTAATATTCCTGGATGGGGGAGGGAGCAGTCTGTTCTACTATATAAGGAGTTGCTGTTCATGAATGTGTTGTAAGCTGCATTGCTTGCATACAGTCTAAAGGGGCTTCCTGGATCAGGGCCAATGAAGAAGAAGCCTTGTTCCATAAATACCGGTACTGCAATATCAAACCTAAAACAGGGGGGGAGGGGGAATCTAGAGCAACATACATCAACAAATACGTACCTCCTCCGCCCGCCCCTCCCACCTTTTCAGAACCTAGGAAGTTGCTTTACAATAAATCAGACTGATTAGTCCATCTAAGTCAGTACTGACCACATTCCCTGGTATCAGACCCTTACATATCTACCCTGATCAGCTGTGATTCCTGCAATGTAGGGGGCAGAGCCGACACAAGACATTTTGGCACCCGAGGCAGACCCTGAGGCATGACAGAGTGCCATCCAATCTCTGCTTAGAAACTTCCAGAGAAGGAGAGTCCACAACCTCCCGAAGGAGTGCGTTCCACTGTCAAACAGCTCTTCCTGTCAGAAAGTTCTTCCTGATTTTTAGTTGGAATCTCCTCTCTTGTAACTTGAAGCCATTGGTTTGGGCCCTACCCTCCAGAGCAGGAGAAAACCAGCTTGCTCCCCCCTTCCATGTGACAGCCCTTGAGATATTTGAAGATGTGCTATCATATCTTCTCTCAGTTTCCTCTTATCCAAGCTAAACATACCCCTGCTGCCTCAACCATACCCTAGAAGGCTTGGTTTCCAAACCCTTGATCATCTTGGTCATCGTCCTCTGCACACGTCCCAGCTTGTCAATCGATTAAGTTTACTGTACAAATGAATCAGCAGTGATTCTACTTAGACACAGAACATGTGTTTGGACAACATGCTGCATAATGGGGAAGAGTACCCAGCTATCTAACTGGGGGAGAGGATCTGCAAAACAGAGTTTCGTCTCTCCACACCCTGCCTCTGGACTCCAGAAGGATATTTTCACATGGTCCCTTGCAAGACACCCTTAAGGCTTCATCCCTGGAGCAATTCTGGTCTATCTCAATTTAGCAGCCCAAACGCATAACGAGAGTGATACAGACAGGTTGATGGCAAACTCAGTTTGCACGCTTCCATCCATGACCTTGCATTGCTGGTTAATTGTCGAATTAAATCAAAATAACAGAAAGCAGACCTTGGAAACAGCAATGGAATATCCATTTTTGAAATATACAAAATTAATTACCTCACATTGCTCTTGTAATTACCTCCCATATCATTGTGAAATGAATAAGGGATGAGAGCAGAATGTTAAATAGAAAGTCAACACACACACATTACCGGTATTTAACAGTACTTTGCAGAAGGTAAATATATCCCAGTAAATATATCCCCACTTTATATATTCGAGAACCCTTAAAAACTAGGAAATGGACATGGGCATTTTGTTTTTGTTTTTTTCATTTTGTTTCTCATAAAAAACAAACCTCCTTTGAGAGTCCTGCTGTCATGGACAATTCACATTCTTTTTTTTTTAATAATCTCTATTATTTAAAAATACACATAAAAATACAAATACACATAAAGACAAACACAAACACAACAAAGTAAACATAAACATAAACAAACTGCTATTCTTCTCTTTTCTTATTTACAAACAAATTCTTGAAATGGACAATTCACATTCTAGTATTGCCATTGGGCTTACAGTTTGATATGGGCAGTGACCTGTCTCTAAATAGGTATATTTACGATTGCATCCCCAAGGTGGCTGACTGTCAGGTGTTGAGAATGAACCACTTTCTGCCATTACCTGCAGCAATGACACTACTCAATTTAGTAAATAAATCTCAACTTGCCTCTATAGAATGGCATCCCCAGACAGAATGAACCAGCCCAACGCTTGTATACCCCCCTAAAAATATCAACATGCCTTCTGCAGTGAAACTTGGTGAAGTGCCTTAATGTGAGATAACTGGGTGTTCATTCAAGTTTTAGAAGTTGGACTGTGATTTGAGATTTAACAGTACTATGAGGTTTATATCACTGCCGCAACACAATAAGCAAAAGAATGTACAGATGACATTAAAGATCCATTCAGTCAAGCACCCTGTTTCCTATTTGGGGCTGATTCCTTCCAGGCTGTTGTCAGACCCACTAGCCAAGAACCACAACGCTGCATAGAGATATATCCTTCAATAAATTCCTAATTATTCTTCTCTTTTATTCTCATTCTTATTTGTTTTTGTTTACACCCTGCCTTTCCCCCGACAGGGACTCAAGGTGGCTTACAGATAAAATAGGAACAGCTAAAAACAAGGAGAAAATAATAATAATAATAAACAATTAAACATTAATAGAATTAATATTGTATATACATTTTAGAGATCTATTAAAAACATAATTACAACAAAACAGCACGGTTGTTATAACAGTAATCCAAGCCTAACTGTTATAACCCTTTCTTTTATTTATGCCATTTCTCTAACCCCACTCATACGAATTATGAAATCTGGGAGGTGTGCCAACCATCATTTTAGACCCACCTCCCCACGAAAAATTAGGACCATGTCATTTAACTGGTATTTCTTCGGATAAACAGATAGTATACCAGCCTTAAACACGGGGGGGGGGGGGGAGACATGTGCCAGAAAAATTCTGGGCAGGAGTCCCCCAAAAACTGCTCCCCCCCCAAACTGACAACCCGTATTTAGCATCACTTCTGAACTTACCTGTGTTACAGGTAAGGACTGTTAATCCTTTCCCTTCCCTTTCCCAGCCATTGATGCCCTCCAAATCACAAACTTTCCTTTTGTCCTCGACGGGGAAAAGTTATGGTGTTCTGAATCTTTAACTTTAGAACAGGGAAAAGTCTCCCCCCCCCTTCTCACATTATAGGAACTAGAAGAGGTCATCCAATGAAGCTGAATTTTGGAAGATTCAGGACAGGCAAAAGAAAGTACCGTATTTTTCGGTCCATAAGGCGCTCCAGATCACAAGACACACCTGTTTTTTAAAGGGGAAAAACCAGGAAAAAATATTCCTCCTCTAAAAGGCAGGGAGGGGGGCAATGGAGGGGGAGCACCTTCTCCATTCACAGCGGCTCATCCTTGCTTGCTTTAAAGGGACATGGGGATGAGGGGAGAATGCTCCGTTTCTCCCCTCGTCCCCATGTCCCTTTAAAGCAAGCGGGGATGAGCCTGCTTTTGGCATCGGCGCGCGGGGCGCAGGGTGGTGGAGAAAGCCTTCGCTCCATAAGGTGCACAGGGATTTCCCTTTCCTTTTTAGGAGGGAAAAAGTGCGTCTTATGGAGTGTAAAATACGGTATTTCTTCATATCCTGCAGAGGCCTATGAGACAGCAGGCCTGCAAGCATCAGGACATCAGTGCAACAGTGCTTTTCCTACTTGTGATTTCCAGCAACCGGCACTGCCTCAGACACATCGTCATCATAGCTAGGCCAACAACAGCTACTAGCCATGTTTGCCATATTTCCCCTCCTCTTTTGAAGGCAGTACGCTTCTGAATACCAGTTTCTGGGAACTGCACGTGGGAAGAGTGTTGCTGCAGACAGACCCTGCATGCTGATTTTGCCACTGTGAGAACAGGATGCTAGACTAGGTGGGCCATTGGCCAGATGTTCTTAATCCCTTCCATTTTACACCAAAAGCAGAAACTGGTCACATGTGTTAATCCCTGCCTCCTGCTTCGGAAGTAGAAGCACGATTTTTTTCTTAAACAAAAGCCAGTGAACCAAGAAACCAAGCTCTGTCCCGTTACCATCACCACACATAAGCAAAGTACTCCTCTGGCGAGCTCTGCATCCTGAAATCTTTGCAGATAAATTTATAAAGTGTTAAGCTCTGCTGTAAAGAAGAAGAATTAAAAGCCAGCTCTGAGATGAATTTCAGGAACCATATGGGAAGCTTTCCCCTTCAACCAGAGCCTCAGAGAAAAATCATAAGAGATCTGTTTAGTTTTGTAACATTTGCCTGGGAAGGAGACTGAGTAAACTCACCCTTGCACTTAACATTTTGTGCAGCTAATGCAAATATTTCTTTTTAAAAACTAAAATGCATGGGGCACATTAAATTTACATTGTTGATTATTTTATTCACAGTGCTGAAAATTCACCCTGAAAAATATCCAGCCCAACCTATGACTCAATCTGTGCCTTTCAGTAATCTTTTCTGAGAGCATTTGCTATTAATCGAATTACTGTCGCTGTGCATTGGTGAGCCAATTAATTCTAGGGCCTCACGACATATGCACGTTTCTTCATGACCTCCATTTTAAGAGAGGGAGAAAATGTGATTCCATGAGGTACTATTCAAGTACCTTTTACTCTTGAATAGACCTGCTGAAACGAACAGACCTAACTTAAGCCATGTTCATTAATTTCAAAGGGCCTTCTCTGAGCAATACTGAGTTGAATGCTACTCATGGCTTCCCAAAATGGCTGCTGTGCACTCTTCCTTGAAATAACTTGAAGCAGTAATTGATTCAAGGTATGCATTGACTCTTTGTGGTGACTGGTTAACAAGGTAAATTGGGGTGATTCGGCAGATGGGGTCTTCCCCTCACCTCATGAGTTGAAGCTTGATGCCAGTAACACCTTTGAATTGGATCAGGGCCACACATAGCACCGTATCTTGACTTTTCAGTACTTTCTACTGAGAGATGAGCTCCATTAGGCTTTTCTCCTGGAATTGTTTCTATTCCAGCTGGTTATTTTAAGACTTTTGAGAACTAGTACAGTGGTACCTCGGGTTACATACGCTTCAGGTTACATACTCCGCTAACCCAGAAATAACGCTTCAGGTTAAGAACTTTGCTTCAGGATAAGAACAGAAAAAAGCTTCTCCGAGAGCCTTATTGACGGATGAGCACATGTAAAATAAAATGCTTAGAACAGACAAACAAGCAGCTCTGACAGCCTGATTGGATGGGATATATCAATGGTTTGAGTACAGGCAAAAATAAACTTGATACACAAGTTTATTTATTACTTATGTATTGCATTCATATTCCGGTTTTTTCTTCGTGGAGCTCAAGGTGGTTTTCTCCCTCATTTGTTACCCACAACAACCCTGTAAGTAGGTTAGGCTGAGAGGCAGTGACTGGACCAAGATCAGCCAGTGAGAATATCATGTCTGAGTGGGGATTTGAACCCTAGTCTCCCAACTCCTAGTCCAACACTCTCACCACTACACTGAACCTGTAACCTCTTCTGACCTCTTTTTGCTGACGTAGTTCATTTTGCCAATGCATAAAAGACCGCCCTTATGTTGGGCCATTGATAAGCTTTCCTCCCCACAAGGTTGCCCCCTTGCCTCAGAACTCCCGTTCCCCCAAACATTCGGTAGAGCTTAAATGGTGCAACTAGGTTGGTTTAGGAGTCTTTACTTGAAGAGATCCTCTACTTCCATTGTTGACAGATGTCCCCTGAAGCCCAGCAGAGACAGCACTTTCCCCATAGGCAATGAAAGATGTTTTTTTTATTCAAGGAGGCATATGGCGACTATTGTAGACAGGAGGCTGTTCTAAGGGAGCGGCTATTTTAACAATATTTATGCAGACAGGCTCAGTTCTCTGCGGCTTCATGGAGAACCACACCCCACAGCTGCATGGAAGGATTTGGAGATTAGGGCCCCAAGAAATGGCTCTGTGAGCATGCATGGTCTCGGAGATGCATCCTCAGATCGCCTGCATTATAAGAAACGTTCTTGCACATTTGGGAAACCGAGAATGCTGCGGACAGAGACAGGCAACCCCCTCCCCCAACTCTTCTGAAGCCTGCCTGACAGTTGCATGCAAGCTTCAAGAGAAAAGAGCTATGTGGTTCGATGCAGAAAGGCTGTCTAATTAGCGCTGCGATTTGCATTTCAAATGCATCAGAGTAAAACGGCAACACAGGGCTTTCTCAAACAGATGCTCTCAGGCAGGCTGCTGTTCCACTGGGCTAATGACTGTCATACATAATTAGGTCACTGATTTCAGAGGGTTATGGGGTTTACCTTCCTAGTGGGAAAATGTTTACAGTGTATAATGAAAAGGGGTGGGGGAAATGTACTCGAAACCCAGTACCCTAATGAGCGTAAGCTATTTTGGGGTATTTCCATTGAGATAAAAACACCAATGCATGATAGAATGATTTAAGGAGCATTCTACAGCAGAGCATAAAGAGATTCAATTGCGGTAACCTAGAATGCTGGCCGCCAGTAAGTAGAAGTAAGTAGAAGTAGCCACTGATACCGTTAGCCTCCATGAACTGGTATAATCCTCTTGAATCCATCCAACTTGGTGGCCATCACAACCTCTCCTGGGAGCAAATTCATACATTAACTATGTGCTGTGTGACTATTGGGCTATGAACGACTACTTAAAGAGACACTATCGTAGGGTTGCCGTATTTTGAAGAGCAAAAAAGAGGACACTATGATGACTCTCGTTTAAATACCCCTACTATATGTAGGCTACAGAAGCTGTGATATATTGCTGAGGGGGGCAGGTGGAGAGAAGAGGAAAGCAAGTCTTCAGCCACCAGTTATGTCTATGTCCCATCCAGAAAGTACAGTCGTACGTCGTGTTGCATTCATAGTATCCTAGAGTTGGAAGAGACCACAAGGGCCATCCAGTCCAACCCCCTGCCAAGCAGGAAACACCATCAAAGCATTCCTGACAGATGGCTGTCAAGCCTCTGCTTAAAGACCTCCAAAGAAGGAGACTCCACCACACTCCTTGGCAGCATATTCCACTGCCGAACAGCTCTCACTGTCAGGAAGTTCTTCCTAATGTTTAGGTGGAATCTTCTTTCTTGTAGTTTGAATCCATTGCCCCATGTCCGCTTCTCTGGAGCAGCAGAAAACAACCTTCCACCCTCCTCTATATGACATCCTTTGATATATTTGAACATGGCTATCATATCACCCCTTAACCTTCTCTTCTCCAGGCTAAACATACCCAGCTCCCTAAGCCGTTCCTCATAAGGCATCGTTTCCAGGCCTTTGACCATTTTGGTTGCCCTCCTCTGGACACGTTCCAACTTGTCAGTATCCTTCTTGAACTGTGGTGCCCAGAACTGGACACAGGTTGCAAATGGTGCAGGTTACAAACACAGTAAACCCGGAAGTGTTAATTTCCGGGTTTCGTCGCACGTGCGCATAAGCACTCCTTGTGGTCTGTGCATGCACAGAAGTGTTTTGTGCAGGTCGTGCATGCGCAGAAGCGTGATATCGTGCTTCAGCGCATGCACAATATCGTCGCTCGGGTTGTGGACTTTTTGGGGTGCGAACGGCACCCCGGAACGGATCATGTCTGCAACCCGAGGTACCACTGTATAGCCAAGAGACATTTGGGCAAATTTTAAAAAATCCACCTGGACACAATATTTAGCCCTGAAAAAGAGGCCGTGTCCTGGGAAAAGAGGACACATGGCAACCCAACACTATCGCTATGTTCTACCTCTGCTGTGGGAGGTAGTAAATCTCAGAACGCCAGTTGCTGGGAGTGCTGTTGTGCTCACGTCCTGCTTTCAGGCCTCTCATCAGCATCTGGTTGACCATTGTGAGAACAGGATGCTGGACTAGTTGGGCCTTGGGAGGACTGTTGCTTGATCTAGCAGGCTCTTCCTATGGTCTTAGTACAAAGGTGAACCCCTAGAAATTTTAGTTGCTGGCATTCCCATTTCATCATTTGCCTAAAAGAGGATGGGAATCCAGGGGAAGGACTTTGCTAAACTTGAAGAGTTAACAGGAATGGTCTCTCCCTCAGGAGGTTGTGGACTCTCCTTGCTTGAAGGTTTTTAAGCAGAGGTTGGATGGCCAACTGTCTTGGATGCTTTAATTGAGATTCCTGCATTGCAGGGGGGTTGGACTAGAGGACCCTTGGGGTACCTCAACTCCACTATTCTATGATTCTAATTTCTACAGTTGCAAGTTGAAGAACTGTCTTAGACTGCAGTCTTGCACCATTTTGCTCACTCTGTCACCAATCACAATTAGAAGCACACACCCCTCCCCCCCAAAAAGAAACCCCAGCAGCATTTAGTTTTTATTTAAAAAGGAAAGTCAAGAGATCAGTTGTGGATCTTGGGCAAACATCCAGTTTGGCTCCCAGTGCACAGTTTAAGTGACGTGTGCAAAACTGCTAAGATCTCACTGCTCTGTGAACAAAGCCTTAGCATGCTCAGCAGAAGCTACTGATGTACTTGGAATGAAAAGGAAAATGCTCAGATTAAGAAGCTTATCAAAAGAGTCACCCAGTCCAACAAGCTATTGACGGTGCTATCATTATTTCTCTTAAAGTACTGCTGTGCTGTTATGGATGAAAGAATGAGATCATTTAAGAGTAAATAGAATGGCTCGAAAGCAAGGAAGAGATGGTGGCAGATGAAAGAATCAGATGAAAGAAAAACAAAGAGCGATGCTCCCATTTTACTAAGCTAAAAAAAAAATGCTTATTCCCTTGTTCATACAATGGCCTTTCCCACTAACAAAAAGTATGGATAAATATACCAATGTATAGCTTTCAGCAAGGAAACAAAGACTTGTTGCATTACACGGAAATGTACCTGCTTAGAACTCTAAGATGCATCTCCTGATTGGTTTTTCTCCAAGCTGCTATTGCCAGCACATCTGCTTTTGCTCCATTCCACGCTACAAAGCTGTTCATCTGAAGGAGTGGCTGCTGTGATCCATAGCTAACACAGCGACTGCAAGATGGGTAGCTGCTTCCCACACAAAAGCAAGGCCCTGTCAGTTCTATTTCCAAGTGGCCAGCCACCACATATGCTATTTTAACACAAGAACTTGGCTCGTGTCCTACAATTAAGACACAAGTCAGCAAACACCAACACGGCACAGATACAGCGGAGTGATTGATCTGAACTGGTAAAAAATATTAGCCTGTAGAATTCAAATAGCAACCTTTGAGACAAGCGTTACAGAAGTGTTTATCGTTACGAATGGGTTGTGTTTGTTTCCTACATCAGCTTCCATTCACCGGAGAGGTAGGCCACATTCGCTGTACATTTAAAGCTACCACTTTTAAGAGTCACGGTTTCCCTCTCCAAAAAATTATGGGAGCTGTAGTTTGCCAATGGTGCTGCGAGTTGCTGTTTCTCTCACAGAGCTACAATTCTCAGCGTTTCCTGTCAAGAGGCATTGTTACCCCACTTTAAAAAAAACTTTTAAAATAGTGGGTATAAGACAGTCCCTGGCAGATTGAGCAGATGAGACCAATAGTGGGTCCAACAGTCAAGAAGGCGGCTTCTGCACGTGCTGTAGAGGGAAGTGAGGGACAGATGGGGTCGTCAACCTGGGAAGGTAGCACACCTAGGAGAAGGAAAACTCTCTCAAGTTTCTGCCCAGTCCAATGTCTCCAAGGAAGGAGCTCACACATGCCAGGTATCTCTCACTCCCCATCAGCCAACCACCTGCACAGAGATCACACCAAGCGAAAATTAACAGAGATGCAATGGAGGTTTGTTTGTTTTTACTTTCAGGGTGCCCTGCTTTCATAAAGTGACTTATGAGACTCTAAAGCACAGAACAGTACAATTGCAAAGCTGCCAGTCTGTATAGATAACTCTGGTCTGGCCTAGATGAAACCCACATGTGAAGACGGGCTCCGGCAGATTGAGCGGACAAGACCAAATAGTCAAGAAGGCAGTTTTTGCACATGCTGTAGCGAGGGGCAGATGGGGCTTCTCAACGTGGGAAAGCAGCCCATCTAGGAGAAGGAAAACTCTGTTCCTAAGGCTCTGCTGCCTTGCAGGATATCTCTGAGAGAAGAAAAGGCTAAACCGCACACAAATCTGGAGAGGAGTCCCCAAGGCAGTTGGATGGCACCTTGTACACCTCCTTCTGGCAATTCTTGCAGCCAAGCTGGTATCAAACATATTGCTCTGCTTTCCTTTAGACCACATCTGCGAGGCTGAGATGAGGGTTTTGTCGTCTGGGCAGCCCAGGACCTCCATACGCACTGCCCAGGCTTTTGCCCCGGGAGGTGCTGCTAATGCAGTGGTTCGACTTCACTCCTGGAGGTGTACTCCATGATGCCAACAACAATGGCAACACCCAGCAACCCCTGGCCATTGGCCATGCTTTCTGGGGCTGCGTGGAGCTTTGTTCAGCAACTTCTAGAAGGCCAAATGTCCCCCACACTTGATATAGAGCCATCACACTGAGAGCCTAGCAGGCCCTTGGCTCAGTAATACAGCATGAAAAGTCGTCTGCATGAAAAAGGGTCTCACATTCAATCCATTGCCTGAAACCCTGGAGAGCGGGGTCTAGCCAGTACAGATAATACTGAGCTAGATAGACCAATAATCAGACTAAGTTTATGGCATTTTCTATGTTCCGCTGATATTCCTGGACAGGGGACATTGTTAATGGGTTTCCCCAGAGGGTCTGAGCACCAGAACTTCTATATTAGGCATCAGGCCTCCTGTCCCTTAGTCCTGCACTTAAAATTCAATATATCGATGATCCATTGCAAGAGAGCACCCATCCACCTGCCACCTTAATTTGCCCAGAGGCACTCTATGCAAATTTGTGTCATGGGCCTTTGAAACATCTCTTAAATCTGCTTTTAAGAGCAAATGTCTTAAGCCACACGGACCTTCCATTAGAAAGTTTGCAAAGATTTGTTGCAAGTATTTCCAATTCTATCCTGAGCCTCTCTGTAAAAAATATTCAAGGGGGCCTCAGTATTGTGTGGAGTCTTCCAAGAAAGTGTGTGCGTGCATACATACACACACTTTGCTGCACACAGGGCATTCTGTGTGCAAGGCTGATGGTCTACAGAGGAAGGCAAGGTGTTTCGCAGCAAAAGTTTCTATTGGCCGATTCCCCTTTTTTTCCATCTCTGAGCACACTTCCCAGGAAAGCATGCCATCTGCCTCACCTTCAGCATGAAATCTGTCATTAAAATGTCTGATTTCAGTTTCCTAGCCATCTGTCATTTCCATGGTATGTTCAAGCAAGCAGTGTGAAATTTAAGAGTTGCAAAAATGGCAGCTTCCCCCCCTTCATTGTTTTGGCAAAGGCTATTCCACTAATAGGTCATTTCACAGGTGCTAGCAATGCCTAAGACATCTGTTTCAGTTGCGTCCTCACATGCCCTTTCACTGTGTCTTACCATTATAGTGAACTGGGATTTAAACCGGGAGAGGAGGGCTAACTAAAAGCGATGGGGTAGAAGACTGCACAAACGAAATGCAAATCAGAACCATGTTACACAAAACAGCTCTGCGTGCTGAGCAATGTGGGTGAATTATGGCATCACAACTCTTAGATAATGGTTTCTGTTGCCATGATTGAAGTCTGCCCAAAACCATGTGCAGAGACATATTAAGTAGGTCTAAAAACTAATTCAGCCTTTGCCCAACTGGCACTTTCCAGAGGTTGTGGGACTCCCTGGGATGATAAGAGCTGAAGCCCAACCATCTCCAGAGGGCATCAGGTTGTGGACGACTGAATCAACAAACTCAATGAGAAAGAATGGACTTGTTCAGGCAGCTGAGCACTTCTTTGTCACTCAGTTCAGACGTAACAACAAACTATAGTTTGGCATTACACAGGTGAGCTCTCTACCCCTGTGATTATTCAAGAGACAAGTCTATTACACCAACATCCCGAGAAAAACAATTTATGCTATTGCAATTTGTTTCCTAAGAGAGGACATCTTAGAAAAGTTAGGAATTTAAATTTCCCGAGTCACCCCTTTTTTAAGCATGGAGGGAGAGAAAGCAAGCAACTGATAAGTGTAAACTGTTTAATTATAATTTGCTGGTGTTTAATTTTACTGTTTACTCTTGGATTCTAATGGATTATTGGATGTTACTTTATTTGATATAAGTTGTTTATTTTAAAGTTATTGTGACTTTTTATATAGGATCTGGCTGTTGTTGTTGTTGTTTGGCCACCTCATGAGAAGAGAAGACTCCCTGGAAAAGACCCTGATGTTGGGAAAGATGGAGGGCACAAGGAGAAGGGGACGACAGAGGATGAGATGGTTGGACAGTGTTCTCGAAGCGACTGGCATGAGTTTGGCCAAACTGCGAGAGGCAGTGAAGGATAGGTGTGCCTGGCGTGCTCTGGTCCATGGGGTCACAAAGAGTCGGACACGACTGAACGACTGAACAACAACAACAAGTTGTTGTTGTTCCTCCACTCAGGTCACACCCGGCCCTGTTTCCCCTAGCCACTTCCTGATTGATTGGTTATGACCCCAACAAACAAGCTAGGTTGTGTCACACCAAGAAGTGTGGGGTATGCTTTTTCTCCAGCCTCCATCACCCTGGCAAATTCCTAAAGTGGAGCTCCCTCTGCAAGCAGAAACCAACGCTTACAAAATCTAGGAATCGTACCTGCTTTTTGGGGTGCTGGAGTTTTTCCTGGATCTGTGCAACGAACATTGTCAACCCCAACAGCCTTACTAGGACATGAACTCATTTATTTTGGTTGTCCGTTCACGTATGGCTACAGCCTTATACTTGGGAATAAGCCCCATTACATTCGGTGGGGCTTACTTCTCAGTAGACATGTATCAGATTGCTCTGGAAGCTCATTAGACTGCCCTGTATTCATTTGCTTTGGCACACATTGCTTTGTGGTTGCAAATCAAACTAGGATCCCACACAATGACACTGGCCAACCTTCCCCAGTCCAATGTTGTGGACTGAAACTCTCATCAGGCCCAGCCAGCACAGATAATGGCCCAAGATATCTGAAATGCAGAAGGCTGCAGAAGGCTGGTATCAGTATTTTGGGTGGCACCTTGCGTACTTTTTGCAAGCAGGTCAGACAATCCAGCTGTAATGTATTCTTCATTTTCTAGATTCAAGGCCTGCTGGGCATTAGGAAACTCAGAAAGATAAATTCCAGTTATGACTCAAAATGCACAGCGCTGAATTTTCAGACACCACAAGGGATTTGGCCTCTTGCAGCCAGGACAACCTTTCTTATCAACCTAGGATTTCAAACACGCTTGTAGCCAATAAGAGATGTGAGCAGAATTTTAAAAGCATTTTTCCAACTCGCTGACTGCTAGAACCTTTAGGGCTTGTGAGTACAAAATTCACTCTCAAATGGGAATGAGTGGTAATTGGGCTAACAGCAGAAAGGAAACATTATCACCACAAACAAAAGACAACAATCCAAAGATGAACAGCTGAAGCAGGTATACATGTGTGTTCATTCATATAGACCCATGCACTGACTATCCACTTCTGAAAAATTCACTTGCACTTTGAAGACATGCAAAATCTGTTTAAACCTACAAATAGGGGTTAATCGGGATTTGAGAAACAGATTAACCTTTTTGCTAAAAAACCAACTGCAACCGTATGTGTATTACTCTTCTCAGAAATGCGTTGTGAATAGCATGTGAGCACACAAGAGAGAGAGAGAGAGAGAGAGAGAGATCCACTTTTATTAAGTGTTGGAAATATAGAGAAAAGGAGGGTACGTTCTATCACATGTGGTGGGAATGTAAGGTCATTAAAAGCTTCTGGGAAATGATCTATAATGAGCTGAAGAAAACGTTTAAAATAACTTTGGTTAAAAAACCCAGAAGCTTTCTTATTAGGATTGATAGGAACAGAACTACCTAAAGAACAGAAGAAAATATTTATGTATGCTACAACAGCCGCCTGAATACTGTTAGCCCAGACAGAAGGAAGAAAAGACACCGACGAAAGAAGAATGGCAGGTCAAGCTAAGGGACTATGCAGAAAGGGCAAAATTAACGGCAAAGCTCAAAGACTACAATAACAAGAAATTTTAAAAAAGAGTGGGAATTGTTTATTGTTTATGTGCAAAAATACTGTAAACAAGTTGAAACATTGGCAGGATTTTAAGTAAACGCTTGCAACTAGTAGAAAATTAGATAAAATTAAGGGAAATAATAATGGAAAATTGAATTGATTTAAGAATTGATATGCAGAAGAAATTGGTTAATATAAGGAACCAGAAGAGGGTATGGAGGGAAGTCCAGAGATTTAAAGAATCTCAAAGATAAGGTTTGTGAAAAGGTATTTGTTTTTATTTGTGAAAATGTAACACTGCAAAACTAATAAAAAATTATTTACCAAAAAAACCCCTACTGCTGATCCTACCAATCTCATTTAAGATAAATTTCTATTTACCGGGTATTTTATTTTTTGATTTATATCCCACCTTTCCTCCAGGTAGTTCAAGGTGGAATATAGTACTCTCCTCCACTGCATTTTCTCCTCTAAACAATCCTATGAAGAGGGTTAGGCTAAGAGAAAGTGACTGGCCCAAGGTCACCCAGTGAGCTTCACACCTGAGTAGGGATTTGAGTGAACACACTCTGACCACTACTCCTTATATCTTGAACACAGGAAGCTTCCTTGTGATGAATGGCTCTCCAGGGTTTGAGGCCCCAGCCCTATCTGGATATGCCAGGGACTGAACATGAGATCTACCACCAAGCTATGCCCTTTCCCCATTCTGCATCACTACATTTTTGTTGTTGTTCAGTCGTTCAGTCGTGTCAGACTCTTCGTGACCCCATGGACCAGAGCACGCCAGGCACGCCTATCTTTCACTGCCTCCCGCAGTTTGGCCAAACTCATGCTAGTTGCTTCGAGAACACTGTCCAACCATCTCATCTTCTGCCGTCCCCTTCTCCATCACTACATTATGGTGATACAATTCAAGTTCCTACCAATGCAACCACATTTTCGTTTTGAAAGTATGTAGGAGAAGACACAACTGATGCTATTTATCCAAGGCTTTCTGGATGGAAAGTGAATTACCTAAAAGATTACTTCCACATTGGACAATCCTAATCCTGTCTCCAAAGCACAGGTTGGTTGGTGCTTTGCCACCAGCGATGCCCCACTTTTGTGCTATGGTCCATCACGTTCACCGAGGACCTAGCAGATTTGGACAGCTGGAGGTTTTGACGGATCAACCGAGTGTCGAAGGATTAACATTCCACACTCCTTGAAGGGATTTCGTGCCACGAAGCATTTCACGGGGGAAGCGCTGCCTGTGCTAACACATTTGGTCACTGCTGAACTTCCTGGCGACATTGTTCTAATTTTCCACATCGCCGCATTTCACTTCAAGGATCTAAATGGGGGTTGTCAAATGACACCGTTACACTTGACATCCTAACAAGAGCCAGGTAGAATAATACCCCCACTTTAGACCAAATGCCTGGCTTGCAAAATTATGATTGGGGTGAGATTCCACCCCCCTTTTTTAACCCAATCGTTGAAATTAATCAATTGTCAAGAACTGAACCCTGTTGGGTATAGAGAAAAGAAACCTTACCATGTCACAGTAGGCATGCTTGTTTAGAAAGTTTAGCACTTTGCAATGGGGTCAAGACTACAAAATGATGATCACCCCTTCGGTTACATCAGGGGATGTGAATGATGTGTGCATGCTATCTCAGTTTGGCAGACTGCAAGTTGGCACAGACTTCCCAGCTAAAGAGTTCGATACGATACGATAATCTTTATTGTCATTGTCCCATACAGAACAACGAAATTGAAAAATCTACACCAGACATGCAAAAACCGACAAGCCGACAATACTGAAAATGCCTGTCGACTCATTCCCCATCCTACCTATGCATAATTAACCGCCTAAACTTTAATACTCTACCTGATTAGCCCCCTAAAAACTCTGATGCCCCACAACTAAAAACAAACACTGCCTTAAAGGTAAAGGGACCCCTGACCATTAGGCCCAGTCGTGTCTGACTCTGGGGTTGCGGCACTCATCTCACGTTACTGGCTGAGGGAGCCGGCGTACAGCTTCCGGGTCATGTGGCCAGCATGACAAAGCCGCTTCTTGCGAACCAGAGCAGCACACAGAAACACCGTTTACCTTCCTACCAAAACGGTACCTATTTATCTACTTGCACTTCTGACGTGCTTTCAAACTGCTAGGTGGGCAGGAGCTGGGACCGAGCAACGGGAGCTCACCCCATTGCGGGGATTCGAACCACCAACCTTCTGATCAGCAAGCCCTAGGCTCTGTGGTTTAACCCACAGTGCCACCCGTGTCCCAGAGACTGCCTTACACTGCGCTTAAAGCCAAAATTGCTTTTGGATAGAAACTGTTTCTCAGGCCTGGTCTTTATAACCCTGTACCTTCTTCCAGAAGGCAGAAGCTGAAAGAGATCATTTCCGGGGTGTGCACTATCTCTGCAGCTTTCTTATAAAACCTGGAGGCATAGATTTGATCCAAGGTGGGAAGAGTGCACCCAGTTATTCTCTCCACAGTCTTTACAACCGTGGACAGCATTTATGCAGCACCACCCAGGGTGGATAGGGCTTTCTACCCCCCAAAAGCAGAGGCACACCAAGAAGACATAACACTGCCTGCTTGCACTGCCATAGATCATGATGTTCAAGCAAGCAGGCCTATGTTCAATGGTTCAATTAGGCAATTTTAGATTCTGGACGCAATGGTCTTAGGGGAGCCCCTACAGGCATGATTCGGCCAAAGCATTCTAAAACCCCACTGGAGAAGTTAGGGCTATGTCAAGGCTCCCCACCTCAAAATGTCTGTATGGCAGCCAGAATGGAGTCTTCTGCTGTGTTATAGAAATCTGTGCTGTCTATAGTGGTGCAGTTAGGTAGTTTTATAGATTCTGGACCAAGGATTGGCAAATTTGTCAATTTTTAAATTCAGTTCTCCACATTTCCACCTCACTTTGCATTTTTTAAAATAGTTTTAATGAGAGTTTTAATGAGAATCCACCAGGATTTTAGTGCAATTTTCTCCTGATATACACATGCAATTTTGCCTAACATGCACTTTTTTCCTTTTGCAAAACGCTTTCCCTTAATACCATGCATTTTTGTATGTTATTTTCACTAATATATACACCTTAATCCACACTTTACCCCAGTATCTGCCTTTTGTGCACATTACTTGGCTGGAGAAATGTGTGGCAAAATTCAGAGAAGTGCAAATTTCAAAGGAGGGCTGTTTCGGTTTGTGCATTGTTTCGGAAAGAGCGAATTATGTAGGTTCACCTTTTAATGCAATTTGGATCCAGTTACTCATCTGTCACCACCAATGTGGGAAAAACATTCCCAGAAAATCTCCCAGGGTGTTTTCCCAAGGGAATGGATGTCTATTGCCTCCTCCTCTGCTTCGTGCCTGCATCTGCCCACTGGCTGAGCTCCACAAAGGCCAGATCTACCACCCCTCTTAGCTACACCGAGCCATGCAGCCTTGATCACAGCTTGGATCCTAAGAAGAATCATATTTTCAGTTCTTCTTACAGCCCTAAGCCTTAAGGTTCAGGTAGGTATATGCAGCAGGTAGCAAACAATTTCTCACTGCCTTGTGATATTTAGTTGGTCCTAATAAAAGACATTGCACTACAGGCAGCCCTATTTAGCGAAGCTTTTAATATTTAATAGACTATTGTATTTTAATATTTTGTTGTAAGCCACCCAGAGTGGCTGGGGAAACCCAGCCAGATGGGTGGGGTATTATTATTATTATTATTATTATTATTATTATTATTTCTGGATTCCACCCCACCTTCCAAGGGGCCAGCATGCATGAATGCAGCTTCACCCCTCTCCCCTCCCCACCAGGCTACCATATTTTTCCATGTATGAGACACCCCCATGTATAAGATGACCCCTATTTCCCTCCCCCCCCCAAATTAAGAAAATGCACTATGCACTATCTGTTTATAAGACGACCCCTTATTTTAAACTTCAAAAATTGAGGGAAAAAATATTGTCTTATACATGGAAAAATATGAACTAAAACAATTTAGTGGGAGTGACTGTCCAGTCATCTGTTGCATGAAACAACAATAGTCATGCAGTATGTTCTAAAGACCATTGTTTCTAACACAGAGCAAGCTTTTGTGGACAGGCCTCTGACGAAGCCCATTGGAATGACACGGACAGATCTCAGGTTTGCTGAATTGACTTTGCTTCCACCGCACCCGCCGGAAGCCTGAGGTTCCCCCTAATGAAACCAAGTGCAAAATTGGAGCTTTGGGAGGCAGATGAAACCGATGCAAAATGGAGCTCCAGAGCCAAGCGATGGGACCAATTACTTACTGTTTCCTGTTATCCATATACTGACATAAAGCGTGTTCTCCATCATGGAGAGCACGCGTTGCGGTTTGGGCCTGCGAAACTACCCCTTAGTTGCTGGGTGGGTTAGTTTGGATGGCCACTGTTATGATTGGACCCTGGGTGTTGTTGGGGAGATTTATATGTTGCCATTTCGTGATGGACAGCCCAGCTTGTTATAAAAGGTTAGCTCGCAGAGTGTTCCGCCTCTTTGACTGCGAGCTTCGGATCACCCACCTTTCTCTCTCTAATTTTAGGCCTCTGTGTTGACCTTGCTATGCCTGTCATGGGGTCGTCTGCTTTAGAGGCAGGGGCCTAGTAGGAATTTTTCCATTTGGCTGATTGGCTGGTGCCATCTGCGTAGCAAATAGTCACAACTTGTAAGGTTGGCGGTTAAGCATTGGTTCTTATTTTGCTGGTTGGTGGAGAGGACTGCTGACATAGTTTGCCCCTCCAAGTTCATCATGGTGTGGGGATTTCCATTAAAGGAACCCAGGGGCTCGATATGCTTTTGTCCGTATCCCCCGTTCGGGGGCCAGGGCCATGCAAGAGCCCCTGGGAGCCTGTGGGAAGAGGGGAGAGATGATTCCCACTCACTTTCTCTACCCGGAAGGCTTTCCCCTTACTGACAAATGTCAGTTCTGTCCTTAGGGACAGATAGTCTGAACCAATGCCTAAGCAACCACTCACCTCTCTTGTAAGTCAATAAAGTTGTGGCCAAAATTATGCCAAAAACCAAAACCGAAATTATGCCTGTGGTGTGAATTTATTTGAGGGGTGGTTTGGGGACCTCGACACGCAACCTGCATTGCACAAATTCAAATCTACATCTTAAGGTGCCTTCCAGGAACTTCCTTAACTTATCTTAGGAAACAGGTCAACAGCTTCCCATGAGAGAAACCCAGATACTCACACTATGAAGGTTTGCTGCCAAGCATCAAAGTAGCTGTGTGTTTTTCATCTCTGAGCAGTTGGTGTCTGTGCGCCACATCTAGGCAGGTATTCATGCATTTTTAACATGTGGTGTCTGCACTAGGTTCTCTTTTCCCCAACCCCTGGAAAAAAGAAATATAACCTCTTTCTCTTTTTAAAGTTTGTTTCCTTGGATTTGTTCCAGAAAAGAATACATTGCCAAACGGGAACGGTACATTCATTACTGTCATGGATACTTATACACAGGCCACGAGCGAAACTTGGAAGGCCTACATTTGCAAGCAGATAACGGACGGGATTCATGGTTTGCTCCTGCTCTGTTTCCAAGATCCAGAAACACAAAAGCTCCATGCGATCAGCATGAGCTTCACTAACAGGAGCTCAGTAATTCTGCCTTGTCCCCCCCCCCCTTCAGTAACATTTGAAGAGCACAGATCTTCAGATGCTGTGCCTCAGAAAAAGACAGAGAAAGCTTGAATTGCCTACAGCTACCAACTTCTCTTGCAAAGCTCATTCAGAAATGATCGTTCCTAGCTCCCGGGAGTCAACAATAAGGCTCAACACACCTAGCCACCATTCTATGCCTACTGACAATGTTTTTTGTTTTGTTTTTAATTTACTATTACATTTATATCCCACCTTTTCTTGAAAGAACTCCAGGTAGTGTCCATGTTTCTCCCCCCTTCCATTTTTATCCTCACAACAACCCTGTGGAGTAGGTTAGGCAGAGCAAGAGTCACTGGCCCAAGGTCACCCAGTGAGCTTCATGGCCAAGTGGGGATTGGAACCCTGGTCTCCCAGGTCCTAGTCTGACACTCTAACCACTACACCACCCTGGCTCTCTGCAACACACAAGTTCATGTAGAAAGAGTTACTCAAAGGCATGAAGTGGGAAAACTCTTGGCCTAGAGAATGAGGATGCTGAAGGGATAGCTCAGTTGGTAGAGCATGAGACTCCTAATCTCAGGGTCTTGGGTTTGAGCCCCATGCTGGGCAAAAATATTCCTGCATCGCAGGGATTTGGACTCGATGAACCTTGTGGTCCCTTTCTGTGGGATGTATATTCACTGAAACAGTCAAATACAACATTTTCCTGTTGCCTGGAGTGGACACACAGAAGAATGTAGCTCCAGACACGAAGGACTTCCTGTCAAAACTGTTCTGGAGCCTCCTCCCTCTGTGTGTGACCAGGTAGATGGGCGTGACCCTAGCAGACCCTGTAAAAGGACTAGTCATGCAGCCATCTTCCCTTTTCCATTTTCTCCTTTTGGACTCCTTTACTGGCTCTTAGCAAGCACATGACTCATCCTTACAGAGGATGGAAGCCACAAGGCCTAGCTCAGCCTTCTTTTCTCTACAATGTAACTGTAACCACAAGATAAAGCCTGCCTTCAGATTACTGCTGTGAACTGAATGTAAGTAAACTTTACTTTTAAAGAAGACTGTCGTGTTATTATTATTTTAAGAGGGAAATAGAGGGGTAACGTACCAGGAACAATCCAGACTGGAGAAGCCATACTGGATTGCTTAATTTAAATGAGTCTAACGAATCCATCAACTTGCTTCCAGCAATCTGCATGGGAATGTTCTCTGCTGCTTGCTCACTAGCGTGAGAGAGGAGGGATAATATTTAATCAATATATCCTCCCCTACCTTCCTCAACATTCCCACACTTCCAACACTACAACTCTATGGTTCTATGATTATGGAAGCAAAACAGCTCCCTGGAAATAAGAAATTATTCCAGTGGTCCCAGCTCTATTGCGTCTTAGTGGGAAGGCAGTGCGTAGAACAGGGGTAGGCAACCTAAGGCCCGTGGGCCGGATGTGGCCCAATTGCCTTCTCAATCTGGTCCACAGATGGTCTGGGAATCAGCATGTTTTTACATGAGTAGAATGTGTCCTTTTATTTAAAATTCATCTCTGGGTTATTTCTGGGGCCTGCCTGGTGTTTTTACACGAGTAGAATGTGTGTTTTTATTTAAAATGCATCTCTGGGTTATTTGTGGGGCATACGAATTCATTCATTTCCCCCCCAAAAATATGATCCGGCCCACCACATGGTCTGATGGATGGTGGACTGGCCCATGGCTGAAAAAGGTTGCTGACCCCTGGCATAGAACCATTACCAATAATTTCAGTTCAGCCAGCACTCCGCGCGTGCCCCGGAATTACTTGATTCATTTGGCTTTGCTCTGGCCTACACATATCACTAAGCCATAGTCCAACTCCTGACCAACAAACCGCAATCTGAAGCCGTCATTTGTTGTTGGCATATGAACCTTTGTTTGTTTAACTGTGGTTTGTTATTATGTGTGAACCTATCATTATTTGGGAACCTAACTATGGTTTGTTTAAACAAAATCGAAAATTCTTTCTAGTAGCACCTTAGAGACCAACTGAGTTTGTTCCTGGTATGAGCTTTCGTGTGCATGCACACTTCTTCAGATACACTGAAACAGAAGTCACCAGATCCTTAAATATAGTGAGGGAGTGGTATTGCTCAGAAGGGTGGTGGGAATGGGTGATCAGCTGATAGGTGTGGAAAACCTGTTGACGACTCTTAACGGCTGTAATTAGTCTTGCAGGGAAAGGCAAGTGGTGAGATGGCTAAAGATAGCTTTGTTATGTATAATGAGATAAGAATCCAATGTCTTTGTTCAGACCAGGTTTCTCCATGGTTTTAAGTTTGGTGATTAGTTGTAATTCAGCCACTTCTCTTTCCAGTCTATTTCTGAAATTTCTTTGTATTAAGACAGCTACTTTGAGATCTTTTATAGAATGTCCTGGGAGATTGAAGTGTTCTCCTACTGGTTTCTCTGTCTTGTGATTCCTGATATCAGATTTATGTCCATTTATCCTTTGGCGTAGGGTTTGGCCTGTTTGTCCAATATAGAGAGCTGAAGGGCACTGTTGGCATTTGATTGCATACACAATGTTGGAAGATGAGCAATTAAATAGTCCTGAGATGGTATGTTTGATGTTGTTGGGACCAGTAATGGTGTTATCCGGGTTTATGTGGCAGCAAAGTTGGCATCTGGGTTTATTGCAGGCTCTGGTACCAGTGTCCATGTTGAGTCCTGTTTTTGTATTATTGTGGGTGAGGAGCTGTTTGAGATTGGGTGGCTGTTTGTATGCGATGAAGGGTCTTCCTCCCAGAGCTTGAGAAAGAGAACTGTCATTGTCTAGGAGAGGTTGTAGATCTCTGATGATGCGTTGTACTGTTTTAACTTGGGAGCTGTATGTGATGACTAGTGGTGTTCTGTTATTTTCTTTTTTGGGTCTGTCTTGCAGCAAGTTCTCTCTGGGTATCAGTCTGGCTCTGTCGATCTGTTGTTTAACTTCATCAGGTGGATATTTTAGTTCTAAAAAGGTTTGCTGTAGATCTCTTAGGTGAGAGTCTCTGTCTGTAGAGTTGGAACAGATGCGGCTGTAACGTAGGGCCTGGCTATATACTATGGATTGTTTGGTGTGTTTGGGATGGTAGCTAGAAGCATGTAGATATGTTTGTCAGTCAGTTGGTTTACGGTATAAGGTGGTGTCTATGTGTCCATCCTGTATTTTTATAGTAGTGTCCAAAAAGTGTATTTCTTGCATAGATTGGTTCATTGTTAGGTTGATGGTGGGGTGAAAGTCATTGAATGTCTGGTGGAAGGTGTCCAGGGTCTGTTGGCCATGTGTCCAGATAATAAAAATATCGTCAATGTAACGCAGGTACAAGAGAGGTTTGAGTGGGTAGGAGTTTAGGAAACGTTGTTCTAAATCTGCCATGAAGATGTTGGCATACTGTGGGGCCATGCGGGTGCCCATTGCTGTGCCGCTGATCTGAAGGAACAGATCCTCACCAAATTTGAAGTTGTTGTGGGTAAGGACAAAATGACAGAGTTTGGTAGCAAAGTCCGCTGTGGTTTTATCTGAAATGGTGTTCCTTATAGCCTGTAAACCATCGTTGTGTGGGATGTTGGTATACAGAGATTCCACATCCATAGTGACTAGAATAGTATTGTTAGGAAGGTTATTCAAAGATTGTATTTTTCTCAGAAAATCTGTGGTGTCACGTACGTAGCTGGGAGCACTGATGGCATATGGTTTCAGAACAGAGTCCATATAACCGGAAACCCCCACTGTAATGGTGCCAATACCTGAGATGATGGGGCGTCCTGGATTTCCTGGTTTGTGTATTTTGGGTAGAAGATAGAAAGTTCCTGGTCGAGGTTCTGCTGGTGTGTTCCTGAGGATCTGTTCTTGGATGTGTGGGGGTAGCTCCTTAACAATCTTGTTCAGTTCTTTTTTGTATTCTTCTGTGGGGTCTGAGTCCAATTTTATGTAAAAGGTGGTATTGGAAAGTTGTCTGTGAGCCTCCTGGATGTAATCAGTTTTGTTCATGATGACAACAGCTCCACCCTTGTCCGCCTCTTTAATTATAATGTCAGGGTTGTTCCTGAGATTATCTATGGCTCTCCTTTCAGCATGGTTTAGATTTTGTTGTAAGCGATGGTGTTTTCTGGTCACATCCGTTTGGATTCTGCGGCGGAAGCAATCGATGTACAGATCTAGTGTGGTATTGCGTCCATCAGGAGGGGTCCATGTGGAGTCCCTTTTTGTTTGTTTAGTCACCCCTTCCCATTCTCTCACCAAGCCAGAAAGGCTTGGTTTGTTTAGTCACCCCTTCCCATTCTCTCACCAAGCCAGAAAGGCACAAGACAAGAATAGCTGGGAAACAAACTAAACTTCGGAGAAGCATGCCACAGTTTGTTTGATCAACTGTGGGGAAGCTCATGGTTAACTCAAGGTTTGTTAACCAAACCATAGCTTAGTGTTACGTATACACCAGGACAGGGTTGTAATGGAATTGAGAAATCTACAGGAGGAACACTCCACGCTGCAACCTTTTGTTGCAGGTCCCACCTGTGTTCCTGCAAAAGCAATTCAAGGAGATGGTAGACCTTATGAGAGCAAGCTATATTGACCCCTGCTTCAGTTACATCAATTCAGTAGCCTTGTGAATTGTGAATGGGAAGCAAGGTTTGGATCTTGCTCTGCAAAACACAAGCAACTCAGGACTGAGGGAAGTTCATTCTTGCCCCCAAACGCTGCAGTTTGCATCCTTCCCTCTATAGATTAAAAAACAAAACCCGATTATTTTAATCATAAATATAGGCCACCTGTTCAGCAAAAAATCCACACATTTTCATAAATATTGCAAGCAGTTCTTATAGTAGGAAATCATTTCAGGTTTGTATCAGAGCAGTGCACATGTAGAACAAAGAGAGGGTATGATAAACATGTGATCCAATACATAAACTAAATAAAATGTAAGATACATAGAAACTGGTTTCCTCACTGTGAGAAGTGAGGTTACAGGGAACCAGGCAGAGGGCCTTCTTGGCAGTGGCGCCTGCCCTGGGCAATGCCCTTCCATCAGATGTCAAGGAAATAAACAACTATTTGACTTTTCAAAGACATCTGAAGGCAGTCCTGTATAGGGAAGTTTTTAATAGTTGATGTTTTATTGTGCTTTTGTTGGTAGCAGCCCAGAATGGCTGGGGTAAAACCAGTCAGATGGGCAGTATAAAAATAATAAAATTATTATTCCTGCACTGTAGGAGGCTGGATTAGATTATGCTCGTGGTCCCTTCCAACTCTACAATTCTGTGATTCTAAGCTGCCTTATATACTAAGTCAGGTTTTAGGCAGGGTTCTCTCTCAGCCTTACCTACAAATGCCAAGGGCAGAACTTGGGACCTTCTGAACGCAAAGCTACTGAGCTATGGTGTAAAACAAGCATGTTATTTTGGCTCTCCCTGTTACCAAAAAGGGGGGGATGCGGGTGGCGCTGTGGTCTAAACCACAGAGCCTAGGGCTTGCCGATCAGAAGGTTGGCGGTTCGAATCCCCGTGACGGGGTGAGCTCCCGTTGCTCGGTCCCTGCTCCTGCCAACCTAGCAGTTCGAAAGCACGTCAAAGTGCAAGTAGATAAACAGGTACCACTCTGGCAGGAACGTAAACGGCATTTCTGTGCACTGTTCGCTAGAAGCAGTTTAGTCATGCTGGCCACATGACCCGGAAGCTGTACCCTCGGCCAGTAAAGCGAGATGAGCGCCGCAACCCCAGAGTTGTCTGCGACTGGACCTAATGGTCAGGGGTCCCTTTACCTATTACCAAAATACATCATGCAAAATGTAACTGAATAACTGGAGAGCCATTTCACAACTGATTTTCATGCCTTCCTGAGAGAAGAGACAGGCATTTATGTTGGGCGGGGGCGGGGAAGCCTGTCAGAATTACCAGCAGACAAATATTTCATCTCTCCTTAATGCAGCCTAATTCAATTTAACATGAAATCACCTGACATAAGCTCGAAGCTTTGCAATAAGTATGAATGGGCCAGACAGCTAGATAGTAACCAGCATGCAAGAATATATTGGCTGTGCTCCGAATGCTACTGTTAAGATGCCATGTTTGAGAAAAAGGGAGAGAAAGTGTGCCAGTAATGATCAATGACAACTGGAGGTGCTGTTTATTACTGAGATTTCTAACTTCAGCTGCCCTTATGGCAAAGACAGAAAACTTTTCAAAACATACTCTGGGTAACTACTTATCCAGGTTACAGGGGGGTAGCCGTGTTGGTCTGCCATAGTCGAAACAAAATAGAAAATTCTTTCCAGTAGCACCTTAGAGACCAACTGCGTTAACTCAGTTGGTCTCTAAGGTGCTACTGGAAATAATTTTCTATTTTGTTTTTACTTATCCAGGGAGCGGGAACTTTGATTAAATCTACTTTGGTGAGTGGGGTTCCACCACCATCACCACAACAACAACCCACCTTTCCAAACAATGAACACTCTAAGATATACACCTACACACAGTCCATTTCAATTTATGGGAACCACGCAAAAAGGCACCCATGCTCTCATGCACCTCTTGTTCATTTCACTAGGACTGTGCAGGAGGATTTCTTGGATGGTCATGCCCAAATCTTGCTTTTCTTTTTTTCTTTTTCACAGGAAGAACAGTAGAATTACACCAGATCTATTATCCTCAGTGTTCGAAATTGCCAATGTTCTAGGCGCATTTTGCGACAAGGAATTTCATTAGCGCGAGCAGTTTCTGAGCTCTGGACGTAATAATGCACCTAAGATTTCGGATTAAAACTGCATAGTGGAAGGAAAGGAGGACCTTTTTCTGCCTCCCCATGTCCAGCTACTCTCTGAAGACTGGAGAAGAGACCCTCTTAAGAATATTAGGGGGGTGGGCAGGGGAAGGACCAGACCATGTGAAAAATGAATATAATATTTTAGCTGCAGTTCATTCATTTTCAGCTCTGTATTCTTGTTATAAAAAAGTGTGCCAAGACATTCCGTTGTTCATAGAATCATAGAGCTGGAAGAGACCACAAGGGCCATCCAGTCCAACCCCCTGCCAAGCAGGAAACACCATCAAAGCATTCCTGACAGATGGCTGTCAAGCCTCTGCTTAAAGACCTCCAAAGAAGGAGACTCCATAACCTAGTGCCCATAACCTAGGTTTAAGGTGCCATTTAGCTCCTAGCTTTCATATCTCAGTTCCTAACACTGATTATCCTATGACCGACTTCAGTGACACTATATGAGGTCAGTCAAGAATCCAGCTGGGGAGATAAGAACCAGCAGGACCTTCCTCCCTTCAACTCTTGCATATAGGAAATTAAACTTCAATCCTTCATTGAGGCTCTACTAAACCTTTTGCCATAAGGCAGGGGTGAGCAGACATCAAGCTTGCAGAATCAACTGGTTTTTTTACCCTAGAATACTGAAGTCTGCCAGCTGGAGCCTAGTCCAATCCAGTCCAGAATACATGTCTATGATTCTGTGAAAACAGTGGTTTAGGAAAGGGGTGGGTACACCCTTAGAATTAAGGAACAGAGCACCTGTGCTGTGCATGTCTTGGAACTCGGTTCTCAGTCTTTGCATACAAAACTGCACTCGTTTTCCCATAAGTCCTTGCCCCCCACTCATTTCAGCAGCTAAGGTAACTCCCTCTCCCCCTCCTTCTGTGTAGTTGTTGTTGTTGTTGTTGTTGTTGCTGCTGCTGCTATCATTAACCAAGAATTTCCAACACCCAATTGTTTATCTACTGCAAACCAGAAATCTAACAGTAGATCAAACTTTGCTAACCTGATACTTCCCAGATGTTTAGACTACAAATCCCATCAGCCATAGTCAGCATGGCTATGCTGGATGGGTAGGTCAAGACAGAGAGGATGGAAAGATGGATGGATCAGGCACAGAGCAGCACAGTGTGGCTTATTTCTCAGTAAACAAGCACAGGTAAAGCTCCAGTCTTATATCTATATTAATTGGGAGTAAATCCCATTGAACGTAGTGGAGCTTACTCTGAGTAAAGATAGAGGATAGTGCTGTTACATTATATATACATAGAAGTATGGGGGGATTTTGAGAATTATTCCTACCTATCTGCTCTATCCCCACAGGAAAGTGTACATCCTCATGCTACACACCACCAAATCTAATTATCCCACATTTATCATGTTTCCAAGCATACTGAATTTTGCATACACCCTGGGACCTTAGGGTGATGGACAGGTAATACATTATTATTATTATTATTATTATTATTATTATTATTAGAAATGCAAATTATTAAGTGGGACAGAAACGTCTTAAGCAAATGAAAGAAATCAGTACAGCTGGAGAATTCTATTATTTGCTGCTGCAAGGCAGACGCAGCCCTCCATCTCCTTTAGGGGGAAATCGGCTTGTTGCATTCAAAATAAGGGAAAAAAACAAAAATCTTGCACAAACCTCTTTATCCCTCCACCCCCACGTTCTTTCTCGGGGTTATTTCACTAAGCCCTAAAACCCCAGGGCTGGAAAGGGGAAGGGAGGGAGAGAGAGAGAGAGAGAGAGAGAGGGAGAGGCTTCCCCACTCCCCTTCTCCTGCTCCTCGCCTAAAAATAGAAAAGGAAGGGGGGGGGGGAATCAGTGCATCTCAAAGCATCCACCCAGAAACCTGTGCAACCGCAACACCCTTTTCTAGCGAGGGGCGGCTTCGAGGTCGCCCCTCTATCCAAAGCCTCCTCCATTCATTTCATTGTATTCACTCGACGGGACTTATATCCCGCTTAGTCGCCCAGAACCTCAAAGCGGTTCCGCTGCAATCCTAAACGCTTTATGCAAAATCCCCCCTCATTCATCACGACGGCTATGGATGTCAGAGATGGATGACCCACGCATCTGAGGGGGGGGGGTGTCCGCTGTTGCAACCCCCCCCCCCCAATATTCGAGGCGGGGGCGCGGAGAGGGGCGTTTCGATGGCTCAGCGGACCCTCGCGGAGCATCACCCGACGGGGTGGAGTCGGGACTTTGCCTCTCGCCATGATTTACCTGCGCGGCCATAAAGGAGAGATCCATGGTGCTGCTGGATCCCGAGGTGGTGCTGCTGCTGCTGGCGCTGTTGTTGTTGGTGCTCCTCGCCGAGCTGGCGGTGAAGCTGGTGCTGAGGTTGCTGCTGCCCCCCGGCGTGGCTTCGTCTCTGGGGGGCTGGGGAGGGACCTCCCCCAGCAGCAGCTTGGGGCGCGTTACCAGTTCCAGCTCCCTGGGGTGACGGAGCCCGCGCGACTGCCTGGCTGTCCCCAGCTTCCTCGGATCATGGTCCGCCCCGATGCTTGCTGTGGCGGCGGCGGCGACGCCAGCTCGAGTCTCCACAAGCAACTAGTCCGCGCGAGGAGCCGCCTTCTCTGCTGCCTGGCCACGCCCCCTTTCCCGGGCCGCTGAGTCGCAGCAGCAGACAAAGGGGGACAGCATCTCCTCTCTCCGCCTCCTGCTCCAGCGAGGGCTTCTGCCTCGTGTAAAGGAAATTGCTAAGCCAGCCAAACACCTGAGTCCCCAGCTACGTTGCCAAACACACACACACACATTACGCACACACAGATGGAGTGTGTGTGTTCCCCCTTGGCAGGTCTCCTGTGCCTTAAAAAAAAAAAAAAATGTCCGGATGATATGAGAGGCAGGCAGACGTTCAACAGGTCACTTCTGTTTTCCCAGCCGCACAGCATCTCCGTTGTTCGTAAGCACTCATTAGATTTTCAAAAGGTTTTCTTTCTTTCTTTCTTTTTTTACAAGGCGCCTCACCAAAGACTCCTGAGCAAGCTGCGCAGTTATGGAATAAGAAATAACTCCGTTGGTTATAGCGCGGTGACAAGGTTGCAGGTTCGATCCCCGAATGGGACAGCTGCATATTCTTGCAATGGAATCGGGGTGGCCAGGTCCCAAGAGATGCGATCTAATCACAGAGTTAAAAACTGGCAGTAATCTACCCCCTTTTGGGGAGTACAGAGCTTTTTTTTTTTTTTAGGGAGGAAAGCCCTGTTTTGGGGGGTTCAGGTCAAAGTTATTGAGCTATTTTTGGTAGAAGGAAAGCCTCGTTTTTTAGGGGTGCAGGCTTCTTTGGGGGGAGCTGATAATCTACCACAGATGTCCAGTGATCTACCTGTTGGACATGGCGGGATTAGATGATCCTCCACGTCCCTTCCAACTCTACAATCCTACGATTCAAGAGGAGAGGACTTCCTGTATCAGGACTTGGTTATGTAGCAGGGAGCAGAGAGTAAGGATAAAGGAACAGTTCTCTGCACGGAGAGATGTAGAAAGTGGAGTGTCCCCACCCCTCACCCCCACAAGGATCAGGAGTGGGCCTGTACTAAATGGTTCAGGGTGGTGAAAACAAGGTGGAGAGCAGTTCAGCGTAAAAGAAAAGTGTAAAGTTGTATATGTTGGGGGTGAAACCTTAATTTCTTGTATATGCTCATTGGGTTTCCCTGTCCTATAACTCTAGAATTCATGGGCATCCAATGAAGCTGGAGGCTGGAGGATTCAGGATTTGGCATCTTTCCGCAGGGCCTGCAAGACGGAGCTGTTCCACCTGGCCTTTGGGTTGGTTTCTGTTTGATATTTATGCTTCATTCTTTTATTGGTGGGTTATTTGAAAAATGAGACTGCAGTTTTAATATTGAATTTTTAAATTTGTATTTTAATCTGTTATTTTAAATTGATTGTGTTATGTTTTTGCTGGAATTTTAATTAGTGTTAGCCGCCCTGAGCCCGGTTTTTGGCTGGGAAGGGTGGGGCATAAATAAAAACTTATTATTATTATTATTATAAATTATTTACTCACATGGCACATAGTTAAACTACGGAACTCACTCCTGCAGGAGGCAGTGATATGCCACCAACTTGGGTGGCTTTAAAAGAGGATGCACAGAGGATGAGAATTTCAACGGCTTCTAGCCAACTACGCTCTGCCTCCATGGTTTTATGAAAGCCGTACTGTCTGTGGTTTGCTTCACAGCAGGAGGAATTCTGTTCTCTCCATGCAAGCAGGCGGATTACAGCTACACAGAATCTCTAATTGCAGCTCGGAATGAGAAGAATTTTCACCAAGGAATTGGTACTTACACGAACTTGACAAAGATTACATTAACCAAGCAGAACTACTTGTACGGTCACCTCGGTGAAGACACGGAGGTTCGCATCTGAATTACAGCTAACCTGGACTCTCGAGATTGGCAGAGTGAGCCCTTCTCACCCCACTGGCAAATCATAGAATCATAGAATCCTAGAGTTGGAAGAGACCACAAGGGCCATCCAGTCCAACCCCCTGCCAAGCAGGAAACACCATCAAAGCATTCCTGACAGATGGCTGCCAAGCCTCCGCTTAAAGACCTCCAAAGAAGGAGACTCCACCACACTCCTTGGCAGCAAATTCCACTGTCGAACAGCTCTTACTGTCAGGAAGTTCTTCCTAATGTTTAGGAAGAAATGTTGCTGTCCAGGAAGATGCAAGGCGGAATGCAATCACTAAGAGGACCCTAACTCTGGAATTTGCCCCCTCCCTCCCTGCCCAGGAAAATATTGATGGCTACACCTTTGATAAGCTGCTGCTGCCTCCTAGTTAAAGCATATCTGTTCTCTCAGGCCAAGTCTGGCCTGCTGTCTTGTTAACGTTAACTGCTGCCTGCAGATCTTTGTTGTCCTCAGTTTTAATTGTCCTGGTTTTATTGTATTTGATTGGAAGCTGCGAAGTGTGGGCCACACTGTGGTGAAAATCATTTTGTGCGCTTCATAAATAGGTAAAATACCCTTTAATAAAATTTGCACTAATGAAAGTAATTTAGCTGACTCTCCCCAACTTCACTTATTCTAGATTTATGGTTTGTTTATTACTCAGCACTGAGAACATGGAAATAGGGTTCACTTTATGGCATTTGAAGCAGCAAGGTAGCTTGGCGTATGGGGCCATGGGGAAAATGGACATTATGACTCATGAAGCATCTCTCATCTATATAGAAGAAGAAGAGGAGGAGGAGGAGTAGTAGTTTGGATTTGATATCCCGCTTTTCACTACCTGAAGGAGTCTCAAAGCGGCTAACATTCTCCTTTCCCTTCCTCCCCCACAACAAACACTCTGTGAGGTGAGTGGGGCTGAGAGACTTCAGAGAAGTGTGACTAGCCCAAGGTCACCCAGCAGCTGCATGTGGAGGAGCGGAGACACGAACCCGGTTCCCCAGATTACGAGTCTGCTGCTCTTAACCACTACGCCACACTGGCTCTCAATATATGTGCTTGTGCACATGCACACTCTAATAAACCAGGCATTTGGTTGATTTGATTGACATCCTATGCCTTTTTAAAATGTGGGTTGGGGGGGGGAGGTGTTATTAGGTGGTTTTTGTTCTTATTTTGATTATGGATTTTGTGGTTTTATATTTTGATTTTATTCTGTAAACCGCCCTGAGACCTGCGGGTATAGGGCGGTATTCATTGTCTGTAAAGTGCAATGCAACCATGAGACTTCAATATATGTACTTTTTTTTAAGTTTTCACAAAGTTCCAGGTCATGTTGCTGTTTGTGTTACCATATGTGGGGACCCCTATTGTTTGTAGTTTTATGGCCCTGAACCAGTGCACTGCTTAGCTACTGCAGCAAGCTGGACGAGGGGGGAAATTCAGTCTGAAGCCCAGGAAGGAGAAGGACTCTGTGGGTGAGCAGCTCTCATGCCTGAGAAATAGGTCAGTTGCCTTTCTGGATTTGGGTGCCCTACCTCGGAAGGAGCAGGTACGTGGTTTAGTAGTGCTCCTAGATTAAGGTTAACAGATGTCCCTGTTTCTCAGGGGCAGTCCCCAGATTTACAAATCAGTCCCCATACAAAATCCATTGAAGTTGAAAAGTGTCCCCGGATTCATTGAAAAAAATCTGGTAACCTTATCTTAGATGCAGCTTTGTCACTAGAGACTCAGGTGTTTTAGCAGTGCAGAAATCTTTTTCTCTATCCACTTTTCCCAGGCCATGAATAATTTTATAAAACTTCTATCATGTCCCCTTGTGCTGCAAACTTTCCTCATAAAAGATTCTCTAATTAATTCTCCTAAATAAAGAAACAAACAAATAAAATATCCCCATGCCTTAGAAGAGCCTTCATCAACCAGGTAACCTCCATTCAGCTTAGATTACAATTCCCATCACCACCAGACAACAGGGGGCACCAGGTTGGCAAAGGTTGACTTAGTGCCTCGGACAAATTATGCAATACGTAACTCAAAATCACCTGGGAAGCCAATTCCAGGCTGCGCTATCTTATACTGTACATGCTATCTTAGACATGCTTACCTGGGAGTAACTGAACCTTCTCATAGACATCTATGTTTCTGAAGAAGTGTCCATGCACATGAAAGCTCACACCAATAACAAACTTAGTTGGTCTCTAAGGTGCTACTGGAAGGATTTTTTTAAAAAATTTTGTTTCATCTATGCATCACTCACTCAAAAATAGACTATGAGTTATTAGCGAAGATTTGCTTTAAAGCTGTTTACTTCAAAAGAGGGAGCACAGGGTTTTGTCATTGTCCCCCCCCCCCCCCGCTCAGAGCACTGGAACATACGTTAATTAGTGAATCGTTGGGTTTTGTCAGATTTCCTGCGGCATAGTAGGAAATCCTTTGTTGCACTGAATGTGTGCATAAGCTCTGCTTTTGCTTCATAAAGCAGATCTAACGAAATTTGACAATTGAGTCTGGCTTCCAAAGAGGATTTTTTATATATATAAAAAATGTGCTTGTATTTATGTGTGTTTGCGTTTACTGTATGTCGTGTTCTAGTCCCCAAAGCAATTCAAAGTTCTCCTTTCTTAGACCTCTTTTAAACAATGCAAACATTTGGAAAGCGAGAATTAGCTTGCTGGATGAGACTCATGGCCCAGTTAGTGAAGTTCCCTGTTTTTAATCTCACACGATGGAGAGAACCACCCACCCACAATTGCATTCTGCCTCTGGACCAGAGAAGTGAAGGTCTGGCGTGGGGGGGGGGGTGCCCAGAAAACAGGGGAACTACTAGTCCTCAGTTTCCTCCCTCACACCTTCACATCCTTCATGTATTTGTCTAACTTTTTTCCCCCAAATCTCTTCTGCTAGTGCCTTAGTCCCCATCATAGCTAGGACCTTTTGGCAGAGGGCCTTCTCAGTAGTCACAACTGCCCCATGGAACGCCCTCACATCATTTGTCAAGGAAATAAACAACTGTTAGACTTTTAGAAGACATCTGAAGGCAGCTCTGTTTAGGGAAGTTTTTAATGTTTGATGTTTTATCGTGTTTTTAATATTCTGTTGGGAGCCGCCCAGAGTGTCTGGGGCAACCCAGTCAGATGGGCAGCATACAAATATTATTATTATTATTATTATTATTATTATTATTATTATTATCCTGGCAATACTTGTTGGTTGGAAGGCAGGCTAGACAGAATGTGTCCTGGCCCTTGCTGCCAGAAGAACTTGAACTCGGGTTTCTGTATCTGCCAGTGTTTAATAAATGTATAGATTTGGGTGATATATATAGATAGGCAATACAAGGTTTACAGGTGCAGCGGGTGAATCGCAAGGCTAATTGCAAGCTGAGACGTTGATCCAACAAGCTCCACATCCTGCTGCCTCTTCCTTTTGAAGAGTGGGGCAGACACAAAACTTAACATAGCAAACGGCAAGCATTCCTGCTCTGGGCAAGTAAACGAGTGCTTCTGCGAGTGGGCAGAGCCAGCGAGGTTTGTTCAGGCCACTGATGGCATCTCCATGTCCTTCTCCACAGAGAGGCTTCCTCAGTGTCCGACTTTCCTCAGCAGAGGCTCATTTGTGACAGGAGTGACAGGGTGGACCCTCCAACATTTCTCTGATGAAAATAGGGACACCCTATTCAATAATAATAATAATAATAATAATAATAATAATAATAATAATAATTTTACTATTTATACCCTGCCCATCTGACTGGGTTGCTCCAGCCACACTGGGTGCCTTCCAAAAATATATTTTTATATTTGTTGGAAGCTGCCCAGGGTGGCTGGGGAGACCCAGCCAGATGGGCGGGGTACAAATAAATTATTATTATTATTATTATTATTATTATTATTATTATTATTATTATTATTATTAAATAAAACATTAAACAACTTCCCTATACAAGGCTTCCTTCAGATGGCTTGGAGGTCAGATAACTCCATACCCTCCAACGTTTCTCCGATGAAAATAGGGCTGTCCTAAGAAAAAGCAGGATATTTCGGGATCAAATCAGAAACCGGGTTGGCTTCTGTAAATCTGGACTGCCCCTGGAAAATAGGGACACTTGGAAGGCCTGCCTTAGGAGCTGCTTGACTAGCCATCTTTGGTATCTCAGGGGCAGAATGCCTCTTTGACAACCCGTTTGAGCCTTCTCTAGGATCCAAACTCTGACCCTCCTGATCACTGGCCCCCTCTCCCAGCTTTGGCATTTCTCAGAGTGCTGAAGTGGCCTCCCTCATCCTGCTCAGGTCCTTGTCTGGGCCATCTGCCACCATCTCCACTCATGGAGCGCAGCGGGAGAGGGGCGGGCCAAGTGGCCTGGGCGGAGGCGTCATTCCGTGCGCATGTGTCATGACGTCATGCTCACGGAGCAACGCCCCGCCCCCATGGGTGCCGCTTGGCTTGCCGCCCCCGGCAGCCCAGCGGCTAGCTACGCCACTGAGCCCAAGACCCCCCCCCCCGAAACATCATACATACACCACAGGAGGCTGTCTACAGCAGAAATCCTGATAATTGATTGCTTTACCTGGGCAGCCTGGCCATTCTTTTGTGATGGTTAATAGTTAAGTTCCTAAATCCAGGTCACACGCTCACCCTATTCATACACAAATACGTCCTTAAAACAGGATCTGTAAGCAAAGACATGGGGGGGGGCCTTTCCCATTTCCTTTCTCCTTGCAAATAAATATTTGAGGTCAATTTGGGAGAGTCAGGATTGCTCTCCTGTGCTATTTCAGACACATGGTTTATATACTTACGTATGCGTTTGCCTTGTACATTTATGAACATTTATATTTGAGACCATAGAATTCTTTTAACAAAATGAATGGCCCCAACTTAGCCATGTTCATTAATTTCAGTGGGCCTATTCTCTGAGTAAAACCTAGCTGAATACCCATCACACTTAAAACAAAATAAATCTTATTTAGAATTTCCTCTTTTTTATATTTTTTTCCCTCTTAAGGATGCAATTCTGTTGCAAAAAAAAAAAAAAACCATGATGGCTTTGCTTGCATCCCACACTGTGTTAATGTCCGTACCTTTATTTAGGTTTAATTCAAAGTAAGTATCCATCTGCTTTTTTTATCTCTCCAGAATCTCTATATTATCCAATATGAACACCATCCCATTTTTATTGTGTTCTGTGCTTTGCACTAGGGGGCCCCATGGGATTCACCCAACCAAAGCATCTGGAGGTTTGCTGCCTTTGGTGAGCCCCCTCCAAGTGGATCTGAGGAGCCCTGCCTGGAGACAGAGTGCAGAACGTCTGCCAACCCCCCCCCCCCACTCCACCCCCCTGTTGTTTCCTTACAACAGAAAGCAGATGAGAGATGCTGAATTTTTAATACCAGAGCCTGATTGGATTGAATTGCCAGAAGAAAATGCACTTAAGGAACTCTTTACATTTTTCATTCATACTTCAGCACCACTTAGGGAACTGAATAAATAATCGGTAATTTGATGGAATTCCCAGCCGCCCACACGTGTAATGTGACAGAGATGTGCCTGCGCAGGTATTTTAGGGGAACAATGGGGGGAAAGGCCCCAGAACATTGTTGCATCATCTGCCGAGTGAAAATGCAGAGAGAAGAAGCTGCTGCTCTTTGCCCCTTCTCTTTTGTTCATCTGCTTTCAGGGCCACCTTTTCCATCAAAAGGGCAAATTTAAGCCGGGAAAAAATCATATAAGAATAAAAAGGAGAACATGGCAGAGATCTAGCCTCAAACTGCAAAAAAGGCCCCTGGGAAGATGAAATACACATATTCCTGCTTAAAAGCCTGACAAAGGAAACTAGTATTTTCAAAATGGCAAAGCTCCTGTGAGGCAAGGTCCACCTGAATCTTGGTGGGGTAGGGAAAGAGCAGTAGGGTCCATTAGGCTAAAGGTTGGGAACCTCAGGCCTGAGGCCAAATGCAGCTCCCCCCCCCCCCCGGGCTCCCTGTCTGCCCTTGGGGCTCTGACTAGGCAACACTCCCTTTCCCAGTCCTCACCTCTCACTGGTCCTGCTCTGCACCCCCTAAGAAGCATCTCTCTTACCCCTCCATACTGGAATACAGAGCCCCACGGGGAGGTTCCCCTTGAAGGGAATGCTTCACCCAGGCTGGAAAAGATTCTCCAGCCTTGCCCTACAAGAAAGACCTCAACTTATCTCGACATCTGGCCTTTGTGATGAACCGGAGGTCCCTCCCTCTTTCCCATAGCAAGCCTCTGAGCTAAAACTATGCATAGGCCTGCCCAGGCATCTGTAGGCACCACAATCTGAATCAGCTGAAGGCCTTGCCATGACTCAGCAAATTGTTATCTAAAGGAATGTGCAGGGTGTACCAAAGACCATGGCCATTTGGAGCTTTTTGATTGGAGCATTTGAATTCTAGTGCCCACCTCTCCTGGCTCTTCTTGGGATTGGTCAAGAGGCCTGACTCTTTGCCCGTAGACACCCAGACCCTGCCTGTAAGCTCTTTTGAAATGCACACTGTTCTATTTTTGGCTCACATATAAAGGTTAGCTAGTTAACTCTTGTGTTTTGTTTTGTTTTGTCCCCCCCCCCCATTTCGGAATCAATTTTCTCATTTGTTCCTAAATAAATTAGCTTAATTGGAACCCTGGAGTTAATGAAACTCTTTCCATAGCCTGGCCTAGTTTTATGGCTGCACCTAGACCAGAGATGAGTAGAAGGTCAATGGGGATCTACAGATGGCTCTCTGGGTGATTTACAGTAGATCAGCAAGGACTGTTTCCCAATACAGCACCATAAAAGTATATTTAATCCTTGCCCTGGGTTTGTGGGCAATTCAGACTTAAGAATGTGCACTGCAAACCGCCATCCAGAACACTGGCATTTTTAGGACTTTGGATGATGATGATGATGATGATGATGATTAGAATTTATATACTACCCTATACCCGGAGATCTCAGGGCGGTTCACAAAAAAGATCACAATATATAAAATAAAAATAAAAACAACAAACCAATAATACCCACCCCAAAAGAGCCACATTTTAAAAGGGCATAGGATGTTGATCAGGTCAACCAAAGGCCTGGTTAAAAAGGAACGTTTTTGCCTGAAGCCTAAAGGTATATAATGAAAGCGCCAGGTGAACTTCCCTGGGAAGAGCATTCGAGAGACGGGGAGCCACTGCAGAGAAGGCCTGTCCTTGCATTGCTACCCTCCGGACCTCTCAAGGAGGAGGCACACAAAGAAGGGCCTCAGAAGATGATCTCAGGGTCCACTTAGGTTCATATGGAAAGAGGCAGTCCTTGAGGTATTGCGGTCCTGAGCCTGGATCAGGGTCCATTGCTCCAGATGTTTTCTTGGAGAAGCTGATACCACCTTCTGCAGATGACAGGCCTCCTAGCAGAAATATAGGAGGTCTGAACATTGGCCCATCTCGCTCAGTACTCAGGGTCGGTGCTAGGGTTTTTTGCGCCCTAGGCGAGATCACCTTCCGGCGCGCGTCCCGCCAGTCCCTAGCACCGGCCGTGTGGAGAAGCCTGATTTCGGGCTGCTCCTCCCTCCCCCGCTGCTCTGCCGCCGGCGGAGGGGGCGGAGAAGCCCAATTTCGGGCTACTCCCCCTCCCCCGCCGCTCTGCCGCCGGCGGAGCAGCACTGGGCGGCGGCGGGGGGCAAGCTGGCCAGCGCCCCCTCCATTTTGGCACCCTAGGCAACTGCCTAGTTTGCCTAAATGGACGCGCTGGCCCTGTCAGTACTGTATACATCAACTGGCAGTGACTTTCCAGACTTTCCAACCTAGAGATGCTGGAAACTTCTGGGTGTATTTTATCACTGAACTACAACATGGTGACTGCTGAAAACATAAGCAGCAGACAAAAGGTAAGGCAGCAGAAGGGATCTGCATTGTTCCACAACCCCATCACCAGCCGTTATTATCACAGCAACTTTCTCATGTGCATCTAGCACCTTGCAAGACCAATTCTGTTTCATTTCTCTCCCCAACGGTAGCTGATTCCCTCTTTTATCAGAATCAGCTGTTATTATGGTGCCCTGCAGATTGGTTGAGATGCCGTTCCTAGCCTTGAAGTGAAAGACGACATAAGGAAGCATATTGCAGTGATGCTGATTAAAAAAAATCCTAGTATCATTTGCCTCTTTGACAAGACATGTGCAGCAAGGGCTTCGTGTAATGTAAGCCCACTGGCTGTTTTTTCCCTTGAAAAGCACCCTTGGAGTGATTATTTTCAATGAGGAAGGGATGAGGTGGAGGAGGGAGAGAGAGGTAGGGAGGGAGGAGGAAGTTTCTCTCTGAAACTCCTTAACGCCAAGCCGTTTTTCATCCCATGGTATTCCAGACTGTAAAATACACATAGCTATGAAACCTCCGGAAGGAAAAAGCAGCTGGCAGAGGATGTTTCAGAGAGAAATAGGAATGGCAATGGACACCAGAGCCCCTTCTGCCCCTTTCTTACTGCAAATCCCTCCCTCCCGAGGATGCTTTGCAACCCAGAGAAGCAGGTGACAATATTACATGGCACACGGTTCTACTGTAATGTTTAGTTTTGCAGCAAGAAGATAGATGCCTGTTCACAGTCTCCAGTGAGTAGGGCACAACTGATTTACAGCTGAACAAGAGGATTGCATTCCTGCCTCATGGATGAGTTCTGCCAAGCAAACATAAAACAGCAGGAGGGGGTTGGAAGAGTGGATTTATTGGGACTCTGGGTGAGTTTACAAGGGAAGAATGTTGTAAATGGCCTCCCCACCTCATTCACTTCTTCCTCCAGAATGACAGCTTAGGGTCTCTCTATTGATGAGTGGTTTTGTCAGTTGTGTGGCAAACTATAGTCTAGACCAGGGATGGGCAGACCACATTCCCTTCTACACCAACTTCTTCCCTGCTGGTAAAATTAAAAGGCAAGGTTAAATACGTAGCATTTTGCTGCTTAAATCACTTTGCCTAATGGTGCCCCCTATTTCAAGGTCTGCCCTGTCCAACTCTGGTTAAAAACCGGATAAGATAGGGAACTGAAAGAAGGGAGAGCAGACTGGCAGTGCTGGGAGGAGGGACATCTCTGTCCTATCCAATCACTGCCCCCTCCCGGTCCTGTGCAAAGAGAATTTGGATCGCAACAAAGCAGGATGATTGACAACTGAAAGAGGAGGTGGAGGCAGAGGGAACCTAGTCTGATCCACCCTGGGGCAAAGCCAGTACTGCAGCCTGACCGCCATTGGCCAATTTGAAGGCAGGCTATGATCCACTTCCCGGACCAGTGTGAGGACTGTTTGCCTGATCCAACAGGCTTTCCTTATGTTCTTATCACAGGAACAACAGGATTGTAAAGCTGAGAGAGTGAGTGAGGTACAGTAGCCTGCAAACAACTTTGGTAGGTTAAAAATAAATAAATCCACCCATATATAACAAAGTTCTGTATTAAGAGCCATTGCTGACTTGGGAAAAACAAGAACCTTTCTTCCAATGTGAGTGGCATGTTAGGTACCTTTTCCAGCTTCGGGACATGCTAAGTTTAAGCCTCGTTAAAAGCCACGATGCAGATAAGCTTTTATAAATACATCTATCATATCAATGAATTCTGACCCCGCTGCATGCGCCTTGAATTCTCCCCAGCGCTTGACTTGATAGGCAATTTGTTTCATTACAACAACAATGTCTCCGAACTGATTAGTTCGTGGCATGTTTGGTTTGACAGGTGCTTTATATTTTATAGGGGATGATGGATTCGCTTTGACAGATGACAGGAGCCTTTGGCAGGATGAGCCACATCAGTACTGCTACAAGCCATGTTCACCTCAGCTAGTAATGTATGTACAGGGCACCATATAGAGGCTGTCTTACATAAGAAGAGTCTTGCTGGACCAGGCCAAAAGCCATGGAGTCCAGTGTCCTGTTCTCAGAGTGGCCAACTAGACGTCTATGAGCAGCCTACAAACAGGATCTGAATTGAAAACTTGTGATTCCCAGCAACTGACATTCAGAGGCATACTGCCTCTGACAGGAGAGACAGAATATATTCATTGTGGCCTGCAGCCATCAATAGATCCATGAATTTGTCTAATTCTTTTCTAAAGCCATGCAAGTTGGTGGTCATCACTACCAGCTGCGGGATCAAATTCCCTAGTTCATTTGTGCGCTGTGTGAAGAAGTACTTTCTTTCAGGTGCCCTGAATCTACCAATAGCCACCTTCATTGGATAGCAGTGGTGTAGCATGAGTTGCCAGTGCCCGGGGCCACACAGAAGGGGTGGGGGGTGGGTGAGAAACGGAAAGAATGTGCATGCACATTCAACTGCCTAACGGCGTCCACATCACCCAAGAGATCTCAGCTACAGAGATAAGAACAGTCGCTCCGTTGTCTGGAAAGGTCCCAAAACGTCGTTAACTGGAGGTTAACAAGGTCACTCCCTGGTTTGTATGGAGAAGCTGTTTTCAACGGAGCCCACCGATGGAAGTGTGCAGCTATATTGAGGCAGCACCAGGTGTTGAAATTTTGCTCCCCCTAACAGTTTTGTGCCTGGGGCAGCCATCTCTGTGACCCACCACGCTACACCACTGTTGGATAGCCCTGAGTTCTAGTATTGTGAGAGAGTGAGAACAAAGCATCGCTATCCATTTCCCGCAAACCATGCATAAGCTTATAAACCTCTGTCACACACCCTCGTTCACCAGCCCCATAGAAAGGAGCCCGAAATGTTGTAACCTTTCATCGTAGGGTTTTCTGAATGTTTTCCAACTCATCAATACCTTTTTGGGTGGCCGTTCTTAATGTACACTTAATGCGGAATTGCAATTCATTTTCTTGGGAGGAAAAGTTGTTTGTAAGATACTTTGCCCATTTTGGTGGCAGATATGCTCGCATTGTTAGCATAGCCAGTAAGCAGCAATTGAAAATTTAGTATCCAGCACTGTCAATTGACAACTATATAGCTCAATGTTTTGCAGTGTTTGACAGCTGGCATGCAGTAGTCATCGATATTGGAACGAGAAAACAAAACACCTGACAACAGCTTCTGACAGTACTTAACAACCTGCACTGATATGTTCATGGTTAACACAGATTTAATTTGGACAGCAGTTTGACACTATCTGACAGCTGGTAAGTAGTAGCAGTTAACAGCTGACAGGACCTAACATGCAGCAGCAATGTTTTGGCAGTATTTACATCGGACATGCAGCAGCAATCAGTATTTTACAGCATATGGGGCTCCATATATTGTTGGACTACTCTGCTCCATGGGGTCATGAGGAGTTGGACACAACTAAACAACAACAACAACAACAACAACAACATTACTCTGACCATTGAACATGCTGGTTGAGACTGATGGGAATCCAACAATTTTAAACTACTCTCTCTCTCTCTCTCTCTCTCTCTCTCTCTCTCTCTCTCACACACACACACACACACACACACACACACAAATTTAAATAAAAAAACACATTCTGAAAACACACCCTGGACATGTAGGTCTTTTGATATTTTATTTAATAGATAGTTAATGACTTAGGAGGCCATTGGAAGAGGTCATAGCTCAGTGGCAGAGCACACTTGATTGCTCCTAGTTCAATCCCCACTGTCTCCAGTTACAATAACTGGTTAGCAGATTATTTGAAATAGCTCTACTTGAGACTCTGCAGAGCTTCCACCAGTGAGAATATACAATATATTGGATTAGGCCATTCCTCCCTAACCTGCTGCCCTCTATATGTTGCTGGTCTACAGCTCCCACCATCCCTGACCACTAACTATACTGCCCAGGCTTATGGGTGTTGGAGTCAAACAAGTCTGCTTACCTTTTCTGGCCAGGTAGCATTGCAGGACAGAGGCTCCCTGCACCTTTTCATCTGATGGGGAGCATGTCTCTGGCAGTTTTCCCAGATTGGCATGACCCAGAATGGTCCTCACACCAGCCTGGGAAGTGGACCATAGCATGCCCGCAATTTGGCCAATTGTGGGCAAGCTGCAGTACTGGCTGAGCCCCAGCAGTGGATCAGAATAGGCTGGCAAACTTCACTTCGGTCCACCTTGAGTAAATAAAACCCACCAGCCTCCACCTCCTCTTTCAGTTCCTCATCAGATCTTCACCCTCCTTCCCCTTTTTCTTGGGTTTTGTCTGTGCTTAACCTTGCTAAGGACTATTGTTGGTCACTGTATTCAGGGCTGGGCAGGATTTTGTCCATTGGACTAATTGGCCCAATTCTTTGGTTTTGCCTACCTAATAGCGATTGTCACAACTTTGGTGGTTTAGGCATTGGGTAAGCTGTAGTCTTTGGCGGAGGGGAGGTTGTAGGGGTATCCCATTAAAGCAGTGTTTCCCAAACTTGGGTCTCCAGCTGTTTTTGGACTACAGTTCCCACCATCCCTGGCCACTGGTCCTGCTAGTTAGGGATAATGGCAGTTGTAGTCCAAAAACAGCTGGAGAACCAAGTTTGGGAAACACTGTGTTAAAGGGACCTGGAAGGAATTGCTTCTGTCCAAATGCCCAGGTCTGAAGCTCAACATCAAAAAAACTAAGATCATGGCCACTGGTCCCATCACCTCCTGGCAAATAGAAGGGGAAGAAATGGAGGCAGTGAGAGATTTCACTTTCTTGGGTTCCATGACAGCAGTCACGAAATTAGAAGACGCCTGCTTCTTGGGAGAAAAGCAATGACAAACCTAGACAGCATCTTAAAAAGCAGAGACATCACCCTGCCAACAAAGGTCCGTATAGTTAAAGCTATGGTTTTCCCAGTAGTAATGTACAGAAGTGAGAGCTGGACCATCAAGAAGGCTGATCGCCGAAGAATTGATGCTTTTGAATTATGGTGCTGGAGGAGACTCTTGAGAGTCCCATGGACTGCAAGAAGATCAAACCTATCCATTCTCAAAGAAATCAGCCCTGAGTGCTCACTAGAAGGACAGATCCTGAAGTTGAGGCTCCAGTACTTTGGCCACCTCATGAGAAGAGAAGACTCCCTAGAAAAGACCCTGATGTTGGGAAAGATGGAGGGCACAAGGAGAAGGGGACGACAGAGGATGAGATGGTTGGACATTGTTCTCGAAGCTACTAACATGAGTTTGGCCAAACTACGAGAGGCAGTGAACGATAGGCGTGCCTGGCGTGCTCTGGTCCATGGGGTCACGAAGAGTCGGACACGACTGAATGACTGAACAACAACAACAAAATGCCCAGGCAGGGGCTAGGACCATAGCACTCCTCGAGGTGGCAGCTCCACAAGGGTCCCTTCTTGATGTGTGTCATAGTGCCTCTTTTGTTTTGTGTTGACCCAATATGTATATTCCAGTGGGCGGGCTCGTGGTTCGACGGTTATACTCAATGCCTATGCCAAACATATACAACATCTGTAATCAATAAAGTCGTGGCCTGATGTGACCTGAAGCAATGTTGCCCTGCCTGTTTATTTGGGGGTGGGGGCCCGCCCACACAACATCATGATAGCTGTTCTTGGTAGACAAAACACCTGACCCAATAAAAGACAGCTTCGAGTTGGGTTGGGGGACATTGTAGGTTTGCTTTAAAAATCAATCTTCTTTAAGAAGCTGGTTTCCAAAACAGGAGGCACCCAAATTATTTTGACAACCTTTGTTATAAATCAAATTTTCTAAAGTAATACTTTTCACGGAAGTAATCCGAGTCTAGCTTTGGGGAGAGAAGTTCAAAACTGGAGCCCCCCCTCCCACTTCAAGCAAGCTTCATCTACTAATCTACTTCACCATGAGACACCTGTCAAATTTCACTCCAATCTTGCTTTCAGGGTGCATGTGTTCAGCCGCGAAGTGCGCCTGTCTGCTGTGTGGAAAAACATGGACCGCTATATACCCTGTATTTGTGGCTGTCAAATCCTATATTTGTTGTTGTCATCCTGTAAAATTTCCCCTTTGCCAACTGTAGTTGCGGTACTCTTAAAAATAAAAGAACCTCTGTGGGGAGGTGATGTAAATCAGGGGTGGCCAACTCCCAGGCGACTGCAATCTACGGTACTCACAGAGTTAAAAACTGGCAGTGATCTACCCCCTTTTTTGGGTTGCTGAGCTTTTTTTAGGAAGGAGGAAGGCCCATTTTGGGGGGCTTCGGGTCAGAGTTTTTTCAGGGAGGAGGTAAAATGTTGAGGGTTTTTTTTTTTTAGGGGAGCCACAGTTGTTCAGCATCTTTGGGGGGAGCCCAATGATCTACCAGTGATCTACCGCAGACGTCCAGTGATCTACCATTAGATCACGATCTAGCTGTTGGACATGCCTGATGTAAATAAAAGATCTACTGTATAGGCTCTGTTAGCTAACTTAACTTGCACTTACCACACAATCTGCTTGTTGACTCATCATCCCACTGAAAGTCATTGATCTGTTTCAGGGCAATGGTCAAAATTTCTTGTTGATAGTCTTTGAATCGAACGACACTTTAAATGCAAATATATTTGTTGAAAATGCAATCTGAGCAGCTCTTTCTTCTGAAAGTCAAACTGGACACAACAAGGACAGCCTCTTGTATTTACAAAAAGAATTCTAGATCCTGCCACCCACAAGGATGGTTATTATTGTGGTAATTTGATATGACATTACTTGATCAGGTTGTCCATGCCTCTTCCTTCCTGCACATGTCCCAGGTGAATGAAGAAGGAAATGGTTACACTATAACCCACAATTGCTGGAACTGCCTAATCTGTTTTCAAACAGACACACTGCAGGGTAATCCAGAATCAATCTCGGCGAGCTTTTATTTCCGGAATCAAACCAGTTTTCAGCCCTGGGGGAGGAAGAGGGGCGGCGGGAGCGCACCTCCCCCAGCACCATGATCCCGGTGGGGTGCCATTGCAGCTGCCCCCCCCCCCCCAGCGCTGGGCGCCATGCCCCTGCGGATGGTGCACCATGCCCCCGGGACATGCGCCATGCCCCTGTGGGTGGCATGCCACGCCCACGGGACACACGCCAGCCATGCCCCCCTGCTCTCCGCCCCCGGTGCTGGAGCATGAAGCTCCGCCACTGGTTTTCAGGAGCATTTTTTTTTAAAAAAAAAATGCGGTAGATCTAGATTGCATGTGGACTATGTAGAAAAAAACAACAACTTGGCCTCCCAGAATAAAATGTTGTGTGTACACAGCCTTAAGCTTATAATTTAAACTGCATTATACTAAGAACTGAGAGCCCATGCAAGTTGGGAACTGACCTAATTATGAGCAAGAACTTGACGTTTATCAATATATCTGGACTAACCTGAAAAAGGCATACGAAACAAAGACCTTGCCTGGACGTCTTGTTGTTGGCTGGAGTCCTTTGTGTACACCGTCTTATCGACAAGATTTACTACACAGTTGAAATATTGAACTCTCAATCTCGGTTATATTGTATAGCAATTTGCAAGACTGAGTCATATTACGGATTGCATTGGGACATTCAGTGTACATTATACCTTTATTATATACAGAGTTGTGTTTGATTTGATATAATTAAAACAAATCAGTCAAATCAATGGCGGGACTAAATAACCCTTGAGGTCCCTTCCAACTCCGTGATTCTGTGACAGGACATGCAATACGCTTGAACACAAAGGGGCCATTCAATGGGCAGCTTTTCATGTCATACATACAGAAGTGGCTGCTGTCATCTGCGTAGATTAAATGGCACGATGCAGAAGAAGTAGATTTCAGGGAACCACCAGGTTTGCAAAAATCTTTGGGAATAAAACTCTTAAGGAGGCAGGGGGACATACATAAAATAGCTCAGTGGCCACCTGATGCTGATTGATGTCATTGGGTGGGAATGGAAAAACTCTGGGAGGGGGAATGGGAGGCAGTGACTGAGACACTGAACAGGTAAGGTGGCGTCTTACGCTCTGACATGGTGGCAAAGACTGTGACCAGGTGACCAGGTCACCTGTGTGCCTACTCTCCTTTCTCAGGGTCCCTTTAGACAGACTTTCAAATACTGTCCTCTATAAAGCAGGAGATATCGCCACCCTATGAACAGGGATCCGTGCATGCTGCATGTTTTTGTTACAAGGTACCACTTGTACGGCAACTGTTTGCAAATCTAAATAAAAAAATAAAAGAATACCTTCCAGTAGCACCTTAGAGACCATCTAAGTTTGTTCTTGGTATGAGCTTGCGTGTGCATGCACACTTCTTCAGATACACTGAAACAGAAGTCGCCAGACCTTTATATATAGTGAGAGAGAATGGCCAATCACCCATTCCCACCACCCTTCTGAGTAATACCCCTCCTCACTCTCTCACTATATATAAGGGTCTGGTGACTTCTGTTTCAGTGTATATGAAGAAGTGTGCATGCACACGAAAGCTCATACCAAGAACAAACTTAGTTGGTCTCTAAGGTGCTACTGGAAGGAATTCTTTTATTTTTTTATTTTGATTTGACTTTGGCAGACCAACATGGCTACCTACCTGCAACTGTTTTCAAATCTGTTGATCTTAAGTGCAAATTATGATGGGTATGAGACATATTGCTGTAGCTCAGCAGCTGTGATAAAAGCTTTTATAAATCAATGCCTGGAAGTGCTCAAAAGGAACAAATTCTCCAAATGTGCAGTCATATAAACATTTATCTCAGGAGTAAAGCCTATTGAACTCAATGGGGCTAATGTCTGAGCAGACAGCAATAGGCTTGCACTGTATGAGACTGTTTTTGGAAAACAAAATCACTGCCAGCTACAATGTTGATGTTATTGTTAGATGCTTTCACATAAATGTGGCTTATTTCTTTTCTAGATGCGACCTTCTCATACGTTTTTGGATTTATTCGTTCTAGGAGTTTCCCTTTTATTGTTCAACTATCGTCTTGTACAAGTTTGCAGTTGTTGTGGCTTTTAATTTTATTGGATTACTTTATGACCTAAGGCCAATGCATTAAATAAAAACCGAACAATTGGTCATATTTATTTAAGGAGAGTTCCAAACAAAATGGATTAAATGCATTAATAAGCATCAGGATGTTAAATGATTCATTGGGGTGATGCATTCAATTTGGCAAGTGTGCATTTTCTTAAGTGTATTTTGTTCACTATACAACAGATTACTCTTGTTGCAAAAAGAAAAGCTAAGTGAAACAATCCATTTTCAGGTTTACTGAACTTTTTTGCCCACTATCTCTATCTTCTTTGATTTTATAATTGTATTTTTAAACATTAGAGAGGGATAGAGGCAGCCCTCTAACTAACATTTTAAAACATAATAATAATAATAAAGTTTATATCCTCGTTTATTTCTTTCCTTTGAAATATAGCCCCTGCTCTTGAATATTCTGTCCTCAGTTTTCCTGGGATATTAGATATTTCTGGAGAATGGATCCATGGTATTTTCAATAACATTTTGATATAAACACACTTCCAGACCTTCTTAGCTCACAAACAGAGCTGCTGCTGCTGACCTCCTACCCTAATAGCAGCTTGGAGGATAGACAATTTTCATTCGGATCGCAGTGGCAGGGAGGGAAAGGATTAATCCCCATCCCTGTGAATCACTGCTTTGTTGTTGTTGTTGTTGTTGTTGTTGTTGTTGTTGTTGTTGTTGTTTGGTATGTCCAACTCTTAATGACCCCCCCCCCATGGGCCATAGCACGCCAGGCACTCCTGTCTTCCACTGCCTCCCACAGTTGGTAGCTTCGAGAACACTGTCCAACCATCTTGTCCTCTGTCGTCCCCTTCTCCTTGTGCCCTCCATCTTTCCCAACATCAGGGTCTTTTCCAGGGAGTCTTCTCTTCTCATGAGGTGGCCAAAGTATTGGAGCCTCAACTTCAGGATCTGTCCTTCCAGTGAGCACTCAGGGCTGATTTCTTTAAGAATGGATAGGTTTGATCTTCTTGCAGTCCATGGGACTCTCAAGAGTCTCCTCCAGCACCATAATTCAAAAGCATCAATTCTTCGGCGATCGGCCTTCTTTATGGTCCAGCTCTCACTTCCATGCTAGTTAAACCATAAAAACAGGACCTGCTGAGCTCACTCCCACGATTAATGTCATACCTAGAGTTAAACCCATGCGTGTAGGGGAAAGGAATGTGTCTGATATGACCACCCACAGTGCAGCCTGCTCCTTTTCAGCCGATTGTGGGAATAAAGTCTATACATGTACAAACTGTGCAAGGGCAGGCTCTGTTTGCGTAACCAGCCTGCAAAAAGCAGAACTCCGGATTGCGCAGACAAGACAGTGCATTTCTACACAAGGATGCTCCTCGTGCGCAGGTCTATTGAACATATCTAGGTTGGCCTAACGGAACAGTCTTCTCTCTCTGACCACCAGTGCACTCTGTACCTCTAGATTTGTAGTCTGAAAAGGGAAGTCTGTTTTCCTCAAGCAGGGAAGGCTGCATATATTTAGAGTCTTCGTTGCTAGGAGCCCTTCATTTTTGCTAAGCCTCTTCTGCCCCCATGTGACTGTACACAGTTTATAAAGGAATTTCCTCCTTTCCAGAGATCTGTTTCTAGCGGGAGATGGTGCTGCGAACTGTATTTATTCCTGCCGCATCCTTCTAGTGCCCGTGCACAATGAAAGCGTGGCTTACACTTTGAAATCACAAGAAGGTACAACTATATTACAAGCACAAAGGGTTAAACAGGAGAAATGCATAAAATGCACAGCATATTAAAATCCCTTTAAAAGCCACAGTGGCAGAGATCACAATCAATTTATTTATACACCACAAAACGCCATATAAAATATAGTTGCACACTAATGATACATAATAAAAAGTATAAGGCGTACTAGAAATCAACAATTAATGGTTCATTTCACTTACATCAAATTTCAGTGGCCATAAAGCTCACCAATAAATTAAGCAAAAAATATCCAATATGAAAATAATAATAATAATAATAATAATAATAATAATAATAATAATAATAATAATAATAATAATTTGTACCCTGCTCTCCCTGGCTGGAGCCGGGCTCAGAGCAGCTAACATCATATAAATAATACAACAGATAATATTTAGCAGACAAAATCCTGCTAAAATAAGCATGTATTACCAGTTGGTGAAAGACAGCTAGAGAAGGGGGCATCCGTGGGGCAAACTAATATACTATTGGTGCAGCCACTGAAAATACGTTATGTATTGTCATTGTCATTCATATCTTCACCTTACTTGGGTCACAGAGAAGGATCTCTTTTATCTTAGGAAGAAGGCAGGATGATATGGGACGAGCCAATCTCTGAGTTATCCCAGCTCATTTAGGGCTTTAAAGGTAATAACCCACATTGAATTGTATTGAGAAGCAAATTGGGAGCTAGAGCAGACATGGCCAGATAGGTATAACATGGTCTCATGGGTGTGGGGGCAGCCTTGCTTCTGCATTCTGGACCAAGTGTAAGCTTCTAATGACTCTTCAAATGTAGCCCCATATAGAACAATAACTGGGTGGAACCCATTTTGGACAATGCTCTTGGGCAGTGTTCGATCTGACACTTCAAAGTGAGGGATGAAGAATTCTTCTGGCTCCAAATCCATCCTAGCCTTATGAGGAACAGTTGAGGGAGTTGGGCATCTTCATTTGATATGATAGCCATCTTCAAGTATCTGAAGGGATGTCACGTGGAAGACGGAGCAAGCTCCCCCCCCCAGCTGCTCCAGAGGGCAGGACCCAAACCAAGGGATTCAAGTTGCAAGAAAGGAGATTGTGACTAAACATTAGGAAGAACTTTCTTACGGTTAGTGCTGTTCAAGACTGGAACAGATGGTAGACTCTCTTTCATTGGGATATACTAAATAAATATATAACAACAATAACATCTAGATAGGCCTTGCGACTCACTGATAGCAGCCTGTAGCTAGGTCCAACAGAAAGAAGCAGGGACAGAGGTGCAGTGGTGCAGGGGGTCAAGGACAATTTGTGGAACCATTTAGTCAGCATGAAAGGGAGCTTCTAAGCCACTGGGAAGAAATCTTCTCACCTTTTTTGCTCAGCTCGGTCCAAATTTTTTTTTCCACTTTTGAAGAAAACCCAAGATGGAACTCAGGATGCTAAATTAATTTACTTATTAAATGACGAGGAACCGAATAGAACCCATATGGTTGCTAGGTTTTTGACTAATGTGCTATTTACAAAGAAGAGGAATGGTTCTCTTCCCATTGATGACAATGCAGAAAATAATTAAGACCTATTATTGGGGCGATAAAATAGGTGATAAATTAATTTTAACGGATTTTTTTTTAAATTAAAAAAAAAAACTAGTTCAGTTGGACTACTCAGATCTCAGTTTGACTTAGATGGAAGGGTGTAAATGGGTTGTTTTAAAATTGGTTTCGTACTGTATTGTTTAAATTTGTTAAATTGTTTTACTCTGTGTGTATTACGATGAATGTGTTTTGCGATGTGATATGGGCCACATGGCCGAAATAAACCTACCTACCTACCTACCTACCTACCTACCTACCTACCTATGCTGATTGGAAGCAATCAGAATGAAAGGAGGCAAGTCAGGCACTGAAGATCGGCTCCTAGGGTCACTCTAGAGAAGGTGCATGGGAAGAACACTAAGGAGTTGGTTGGTGCGCTCCAGAGCTAAGCATTTTGTAGAATCATAGAATTGTAGAGTTGAAAGGGATCACCAAGGGTCATCTAGTCCAACCCCCTGCAATGTAGGAATCTCAGCTAAAGCAACCATGACAGAGCTAATGTGATGTGAGTTGTGTAATTGCCGTTCCTCCACCATGCAATTGATGTGCGGTGCTGCAGAAAGATAAGTGTGAGAATGTTTCCCTTGTGGCACACTGTATTTGCAGCCTTCCTTTGTATCTTTCACACACACACACACACACACACACAAAACGTGCATCTCTTCAAAGCAAGAGGGAAGAAAACACCCTGATATTTATTTATTGCATCTATTTAGGAAGATTTGTAGACTGCATAACCACAAATAAAATCTCTAAGTTGTGTAAATAATAAAACCATAAAGAAAACATTACCTAAATCCACACAAAAATGCCCCCAAATAAATATTAAATAGTTACCAATGAACTACAGATGGAATCTGCCAAACTTTTAAAAGCAAACATAGAAATGTATATGGCAGTGTTTTTCAACCACTGTTCCGCGGCACACTAGTGTGCCGCGAGATGTTGCCTGGTGTGCCGTGGGAAAAATTGAAAAATTCAAGAGAATTACTTTATATATAGTCAATATAGGCACAGAGTTAATTTTTTTAACATTTTCTAATGGTGGTGTGCCTCGTGATTTTTTTCATGAAACGAGTGTGCCTTTGCCCAAAAAAGGTTGAAAAACACTGGTATATGGGTAGAATTGCTTGAATATTCCACTCCCTCCAGCAGTTCTCCGAAACAATGCAGCAAAGGCTGGGTAAAGTTGCATAAATATGCATATACCATTAAAAACTGCATACATAAATGCTTTCCATTAGCAAAAACTGCTTTGCAAAAATGTGTACAGTAGGCAACTTGGAAATTGGAATTAAGGGAAATTCTCAGCAAAATGCTGACAATTTTTCAGGAGGACTTTAGCAATTGCAAACTGATGTGGAAATATGGAGAACCGAACCTGGGGCTGGAAAAAGGAGAAACTGAAATGCTTCCCTACCAAGTACTGCATATATCATGAGAAGCAACCCTTAATAAAATGACTCCGATCCTACCTCAAAGACTTGCCAGGTCATGAGTTTAGGAAGCGTGCAAAGGAGAAGCAGTTGCACTAGAAGCAACAGCAGTAGCAGCAGCTGCCACGAGGATGCTGGTCCCTCTTAAGGCAGTGCATTTCTCTCCTTGTACCAAGAGGTGGCCCTCGGGTATAAGAAATGCTTGCATCTTTAGAACTTCAGAAGCTAAAACTCAATTCCTTTCCCCCACATGGATAGCAAAGATACTCCATATTGATATATTACCGGAAGCAACAGAATCTCCTTTCTCGTTATAAAAAAAAAGTGGTAAAAGGAACTTTGCTATAAGTGAAGCAATTCTAAACAACTGTGGCAGGTGCTTGAAACAGGTGAAGGCTTAGGATGGAATTCAAAGTAGCCTTCGGGAGATTGTTCTGGCAGCCCAAGCACTTCTGTTTACCTGACGGAACCACCTCTGCTCTGTCCTCTTCTCCTCTCCCCACGTGATCTTCTGGGGATTTCTTGACCTTCCAGACTGAATTTGGGGGAGATGTGGGGACAGGAGTGGGGAGCCCTATTGTGTTAGTAGGACTCCTTGTGGACCCTCAGCCTGAAACCCTATACTCCAGCGTGGGAAATCTGCATCCTTCCAGATGTTCTTGGGTGTTCAATTTTCCCTACTATATTGAATTTCTTCATGTTATTTTCACTATTATATGCATTGTTATGCTCGTTTTATCCCCAGTATGTGCATTGTTGCACTTCACTGGGTAAATGCACTGCAAAATTAGGAGAAGTGCAAATTTTGAAGGATGGCAGTGTTTCGGTTCTCATCTTGCCTGGAAAAGGGCACATTAGACAGGTTCCATTTTTAAAGGCAACCTGAATCAAATTTCTCCCCTGTCCCTACTCAAGACTCATGCTTCCCTTAAGCTTCTGAAGGCTCATTCATGTAACAGTAACCCGCCCCCAGCCTTCTGTGATCCCAAAAATTACCAGATTCCTCATCAGGTATTTACATTTTTAAAAAATAAATAAATAAATAAATGTGCATGTTAGATGCAATGGCACATTTAACATCACATCTAAACTGGTCATCACACTGTGTTGTCTGTGCTGCTACCTGGCCGATCCCCGTCTGTGGTGTGAAAAATGCTAAATTTGGGAACAGGGTGCTACAGGATTCAGAAATGCACTCATGCACTTCCAAACCCATTCAGACTCACTAGGCAAATGCATACCCTTCAACACTTTCATCCCCAAAATTGGGACATCAGGAGGGGTACACCTTCTGGCCTGGCACTCTGGGGCTTGTCAGCAGGGTCATGCCAGAGTTCTGGAGTGACCCGGCTGACTCGAAGCAGAGTGAGCATCTTTGGGTCCAGTGCTCTCGACTCATGCTACGGTCCCGGACCAAAAAAAAAAAGGGGGGGAGATTCCAAGATGCAAACAGAAGCCATGGTTAGCTTCTTGATTTCGGATGTCTCGTTAAAACAGGACACTTGGAGGCATATGCAGACGTGCCTTGAAACAGCTGCAATCTCCCTTACAGAATACCAGTAGATACAAGTCCCTGGATTCTGTTCCTAATCCTCAGCATTCATGGAAAGATCAAAAATGTGCTTCTAGTGGTTATGTGCTTCTAATGGTTATGTGCAGTGCTTTTTTCCCCTAGGGGGACGCAGGGAGACGCATACCCCTAAATAAACATTTTGTGAATCTTTGTACTTTTGTCCATTTGCTGTATTTATTTTCCCCAATCTGAACTATAAAATGGCGATTTTCTTGAGTCAAAATGAGAGTACCCCTAAACATTTTTTTAGAAGAATAGCACTGGTTATGTGGTTATAAGGGACCCAGGTGGCGCTGTGGGTTAGACCACAGAGCCTAGGGCTTGCTGATCAGAAGGTCGGTGGTTCAAATCCCCGCAACGGGGTGAGCTCCCGTTGCTCGGTCCCAGCTCCTGCCCACCTAGCAGTTTGAAAGCATGTCAAAAGTGCAAATAGATAAATAGGTACCGCTGCGGCGGGAAGGTAAACGGCGTTTCCGTGCGCTGCTCTGGTTCTCCAGAAGCAGCTTAGTCATGCCGGCCACATGACCCGGAAGCTGTATGCTGGCTCCCTCAGCCAGTAACGCGAGATGAGCGCCACAACCCCAGAGTCGGACACGACTGGACCTAATGGTCAGGGGTCCCTTTACCTTCACCTATGTGGTTATATATCAGAGCAAGGTGTGCTAAAACACAAAAAGCAGGAAGTAAATGAACAATCCTGCCCTGCCATGTCTCTGTGTTATGAGGCTTGGGTATTCAAACCTTTAACGGCTGCTGAACATTTGTCCTTGCTGTTTGTAGAAGAAGCCTGGTGCAGTCCGTGACCACTGCCTTCTCCTAGATGCAACTATTTGCTCTACAGATCAGCCGAACAGGCAGATCACAATATACAAACAACCAAATGCCAGCAGAGTATCTATCTTTATTCAGGTTGCTGACTGCGACGAGTCTTTGGGCTGACCAGGAAAATTGAATTAGATTTGAGCACCCCATGCTGAGACTGAAAAAAGGGGAAATGCGTTCAGGCCATTACTTGCAGATACCAAGCTTTCTGAAAAGGACGAACAGGCAAACCACAACTTCTGCAAAGGAATTAAAAAGAATTGAAGGAGTTCACGGATGGCAGATTTTCCAGCAACACTTGGCTCCTCCAAATGACCTATTTATTGAGCGTTCATTCTGATTTGTTTGCACAAAGCTTGGCCCACACAGGTTAGATTCTGCCCAGTCTTTATTGGGCGTTCATCCTGATTTGCTTGTGGCGTGTTCACACATCTTCCTGTAATGGCCCTGTCACTTTCCTAACTAGAGGAAGTCTGTTTCTTCCCTTCCCTTTATAAAAAGTGGATTGGGTTCACCAGGCAGACAGAGCACATACATCCACTTTCTATTGTATAAACCTAAATGTCCCACTGTCTGCTCGGATCACTCCCACAAAATTCCGACAGCCTGGGAAGTGCCCATGGGCAAACGGCACACCTTCCCTATGTATTGCTCAGATTTACGCATTAAAAGTTTTTGGCAGAAACAGAAATCTGAGTTTGCTTTCTGCATCTGGCAGTGAGTACCAGGAAACAAGCAAACCATGGTGCTTTTGCAGGAAACCAGTGCTCTATGATTGTAGCATGCTAGACACACACGAGCTAGAAGCTAAATGAGCTGATTCTGTTGGTGATTGACACCCGTCCCATCTCTTTGTGTGTATGTGTGTGAAAGTAGGGCAGCAGTAGGCCTAATCTTGCAGACCCAGCAATGGCACTTCCAAACGCCTGTGATCAAAAACTACCTCCCAGGTTGCAACAACACTGCTAGGGATTCTGCCATCTGGAAACTCCTTACAATTCTCTTAATTCCTTCCCAGATGTTGCGATCTGCCAGATCATCTTTCCCCCCTGAAAGCTTGATATCTCTGAGTAATGGCCTGAATACATTCCGTTTTCCCCCCATCCTCAGCAGGGGGTGCTCAAATCTCATTCAGTTTTTCCTAGTCAGCCCAAATACCTCTTGCAGTCAGCAGTCTGACTTCTGCACATTCCAGCAATCATAACCTCTTGGGCTTTTTTACCCCTGGGGGTATTCAAGGGTATGCAGTACCGGCACCCCCCAGAAGAAAAGCACAGGTTAAAAGCGTGGCACTTAGTGTAACAACTTCATTGTGAGTACCGGCACCTTTTTCCCCTAGAAGAAAAGCACCGGGCACCCCTGTTGTGTGTGTGCTACCAAATCATCAATCAATCAATCAATCAATCAATCAATCAGTGTTTCCCTGTGGCTTTACACTGCAGGGGAGTTTAGTAGTTGTAATCAAGCTGTTTTTTTAGGCATGTTTGTCTGCAATTGCTACCACTGGTGGTTTTGTGTGTGCATACTGTACAACACATCACTGATGCAACAATATTGCAGTAGTGGTGGATTTATCCTGGATTGTCCACACATCATTCCAGTTTATCCGTTCTCCTGTGATGCTTCCCCAGTGTTACCACCCTGAACTCAGCTGCATTGGTAAAGAAAAACGCTTTATATGTGTTATAACACTGTGAAACTAGATGGCGCTGTGGAGTCCCGTCTTTCACCAACGTGATTTCCCTTCATGTAGTTTAGAACGCATTTTCCTGAAACACTTTTTTTGATGTGTGTAGATGCAGCCACTGTTGCTATCCCAGTGTTAACATTGTCGTCTGGAGGGCCACTCTTGCACAGCAACATTTGTAGTATGAAAAGTTGCAGGGTTTTAGCAGGAAGCTACAGAATATCCACCGTTTGCAAACGAATCAGTAATCTACCCCAAAACCTTTGCAGGTGCAAACAGTATTGAATTTAGGATCTCTGATACCATCATGAGCAAAATTAATCTAGAGTGGCCCTAATGTATTATTATTTATATACACTTGACACTCACAGTAGGTTTAAATAATTTTAAACCCCAATGAATCATGCAATCAGAAGGGGGGGGAGAGAGAAGGAGATGCTGCACCCAATCCTGCTGGGTGCTAGTGAAGCAGACCCCCTGCAGAAAGCAGGATTGAAGCCTCTGCTGATCAGCTGATGAGCAGAGGCTTCAATCCTGCTATTTGTTGCTTCACCAGGGTGTTCCCTGTAGGGAAGCACTAGCAAATCAGACTCTGCATGTGGAATGTTCAGGGAGGCAGGAGAGGATATATTGTTTATTAATATCCTTCCTAACTTGTGCTAGCAAGTCCCTTTACGTAGCAGAGTGCATTCCCCTTTTAAACGCACAGCGGGTGGCTGGTTGCAGGCTTGTTTAAGACTCTCACTATCATACAATTCAGTATTGAATTGTATGTTCCTGGTGAGTTCCCCTTTTATCCCTCTTAAAAGAATGAACACACAGCAATCTTATTTAAAGCCAATAAAAGAAGTTTACTCACAAGATCATCAGTTCACAGTTGGATCCCTGAAGGCCGTCTTAGTTACAAAGTATATACATGTGGAACTATCCCATGTGGGAATAACCCCAGTGTCCTCTATTGGCTGAAAGCATCTCTAGCTAAAAAGATGCTGCTCCTACAATGGAGGAAGTCAAAGAGAGAGAGAGTGCTGCATGCCTTGTGCTTTTGTTACCTGCGCAAGTAAGGTCACACCCACCTCTAGTTACATGAAAAGGAAGTATGTACCAGCCCAGGAGGAAACAGGGAGTTCTGACCGGCTGGACCAAACATTCCCTTGCATGTCCACTCTAGGAAAACAAGGAATGTAGTATTTGACTGCTACTTATGTACAGTATTACATCCCACACTGCAGAGGCTGCCTGCCTCCACTTCTTCCATTCTGCTGCCCCAGAGCTCTGCTTTTTGACAGCCTTGGAATGCTCCAAGTGGGATAATCTAACCTGGAGCAATCCAGGGCAATCTCAGCTCAATCCAACCCAAGGCCAAATTGTCCTGATTCTGGCTGATTTGGTTCAGGATGCAGGCTTTAGCCAGATCCAGAGCCCTAGTACAGGGGTTAGTTGTCCAGTTCAATACTAGATTGCCTAAGGCAAAATAGGCACATAAGTGAACAATCTGAAGGCAGGAAAGTTTGAGCAGGAGTGTGAAACAAACCTATGTTACATTACCTTTCTTGTTTGGGACTGTAGATTTGATAATGAGGAAATGCCTCAAAATGTGAGCATTGAAAGAGCCCGGATAGATGCCAAATACACCGGAGATGTTTATTTTTGCCAGACACATTGCACAGCTGAGACAATTAAGCCTGCAGAAATTGCTTGTCCATTAAGACTTGAAATCAATAGGAATAAGACTGGTATGCTTGAATTGCAGGCATCTTATTAGAAGGTGAGAAATTGAAGGAGGAAAACAATTTCACTTACTTGGGAAATCTCCATGCTAGCTGCCGGAGGTATAACAAAAGGAGGCATTATTAGAATGCAGAGGAGGGAGCTGAAGTGTTTTACAAACTTAACAATATCTGGGAATTAAAGTTATTCAATCTAGATCAAAGTTGAGAATTCTCAACTCAAGTATAATTCCCACTCTTATAGATGAGAAAGTAGTGGACTGTCAAAGGAAACAGATGAGAGGATTGAAAACAAATCACATATATACATACATGCAGTGCTTTATTTCGGGGGTACGCATGCCCCTAAATATTTTGTGAATCTAAGTTTGGCCTCATTGAGGGGCAATATTTCAATATGAGTAGGAAAATGAGAGTGCCCCTAAACATTTTTGTAAAAGAAAAAAAAAGCACTGCATATATGGATAGTAAATAGGACGACCTCCAAAAATGCTGGCAATTGTTTAAAGTTAAGGTTTTGTCCTTGAGAGAGAACTGTGAGGGAGAAGGCAGACATGTACTGAACTCTGCCATTGGCTAAAACACAAGTGTGTGTAGTGGTTAGAGCAGCCACTCTCAACCTTGGGTGCCCAGATGTTGTTGGACTACAACTCCCATGATCCCTGACTGCTGGCCCTTCTCACTAGGGATGATGGGAGTCCAACAACATCTGGGGACCCAAGGTGGAGAAAGGCTGGGTTAGAGTGCTGGGAAACCAGTGTTCAAATCCCCACTCTTGCCATGAAACCTACTGTGTGGCTTTGGACCAGTCACACACCTTACAGGATTGTTTTGAGGATAAAAATGGATGCGTCTGTGTTCGTGGCGGGGCAAGAGAACCATGTACTCTACCTTGAGCTCCTTGTAAACCTGAAATGTAAAAACCAATGAACAAATAAATAACCGCGAGGAGCCAAAAGACACTCCTAACTACAGATGCCATCTAGGCCTCTGACAACAAAGCTGTATCCAGGTGCATCCCCAGGCCAGAAACCTGCTCCTAATTTCCAGACATGGGAACTAGCTACCCACAGAGACTTTGTTTTCCCAGGGAAATGACTTGTGTCTGCTCTGAATGAGAGAGGGAGAGGGGAGGAGCTGATCAGAGTTAGGCGTAGAAAAAGAAGTCAAGGCTTCCCCGTTTCCATGTTGATTGTGAGGGTCAGCCTGGAGATCATGTGTGACCATCAATCTAGACTCAGGAAGGTGTGCAGAGTCACTAAGGTGAGTTCTTCTGTGGAAAGCTCTCCCCAGGAAGGTTTTCGCCTGGCGCCTAAAGATGTATAATGAAGGCGGCAGGTGAAAATGTTCTTCTTCAACCAAGTTTTCGGCTGACAAACATCCAATAATATATCCTTTTAAATGTGTTTGTGGGAGGAAGTGGCAGGAGGGTGGTTATTGTCTTGCTTTTGTTCTTGTTTGTATTATGTATTTTGCATTTTTATCTTGTATTTTTATGCTGTGAACCTCCCTGAGATCTACGGCTCAAGGGTAGCATACAAATTTTAATAGTAGTAATAATAATAATAATAATAATAATAATAATAATAATAATAATAATGGTAGTGTACTTACAATAGATTTAAAGCACATGACTCCCCCCAAAGAATTCAGGGAACTGGAGGGAGTTGGGAATTGTAGCTCTGTGAGGGGGTAAACTACAGTTCCCAGGATTCTTTGGGGCAAGTCATGTGCTTTAAATCTATGTTCTGTATTTAGCTCAGGAGACCACCCTGGATCCCGAGGAACCAGAGGCAGGGATAGAACTGCCAAATATTTATTTCAAGTATTTTTATATCAGTTTTCATCAACGGAATAAGCACTAAGCTCCCCCCCAATCAAAGCAGCATAAATAAAACAACAGAGCATCTAAAACAATCTAAACAATAGATAAACCACCATATAGCAGCATACAGTCCAGAAAACAAGAGCGATACTACAGCATAAAATGTCCATCATTTTATGAAAATGATTAGTATGGTACTACAGTTTACAAGTCCAGCATGATTGGGGCAAGGTATGTATGGGTTTAGGTCACTTGAAAATGTATATCTGTATAAGCTCATATTGTCTGATTCTATAATAAGGGATGGAGAGATGTGGAGCAAGGTTTTGAAGCTGATACTGACAGTGAAGCGATCTAATGAGAGGGGATTTAAGCTCCCAGTGACAGGAGATGATGACTGTAGCAGAGGCATTTTTGGAATTGACAGGAGGGGTGACATGACACCAGGGGGTTGCAGTAGAGGGGGGAGTGGAGATGATGAGGACACAGATGAAGGCTTTAGTTGAAAGCCTAGGTGCTGGAGATGCTGAAGATGAAAGAATGGAAAGACCTGGGTATGTGGCGGCTGGAAGAACCGAGAGCTGTCAAAGAGAACCCCTGAGGTTGCATACCCAAATACCGGGTGACAATCTGTCCAACAGTGACAGAAAAGCTGGAGACAGAAGTTTGGGGGAGGAAAAGGAGCACTCCTGCTTGTTTCATCTGAAACAGAAACAGGAGGTTAAGGCAGAAACAGCAGTAAAACAAACACATGTCCCCAAACTGTTTTGCACATATGGGATTTGATAGAAGGTGAATGGTCAGGGACTGAAAAATAGAACTGCAAAAATTTTGAACTGAAGACTGATTTTCTTTTTTTTCTTTTTTGCTTTGATATCTAAAGGTGTACTAAATGTAGGATGTTAGGATGGTCTTTTAGTACCATATGCAAAATGAAAGGGGGAATATAGGAAGCTCGCCTTATACTGAGTCAGACCCACTGGTACAGCTAGTTGTTGGCATCCGTTTGTCTCGAGAAACAATGGAGTACACCTCTTGGGGTGAAGTTTGCAACAGTGTTAGCAGCTCTGAAGTGATCACTCTAGGGCACAAGCCTGGGCAATGTGTATGGAGGTCCTTGAAGATATCTTGCAAGTCAGCAGATGTTTATGGTCAGAGTTTTCCTTCTCCCAGATGGGCTACCTTCCCCCATCTGCCCCTAACTTCCCTCTACAGCATGTGCAGAAACTGCCTTCTTACCGTTGGACCCACTTTTGATCTCATCCACTCAATCTGTCAGAGCCTGTTTTCACATGCAGGGTCCATCCAGGCCAGTGTTATCTATATGGGGATGGTGCTGTGGTCTAAACCATTGAGCCTCTTGGGCTTGCTGATCAGAAGGTTAGCGGTTCGAATCTGCACAACGGGGTGAGCTCCCATTGCTCTGTCCCAGCTGTTGCCAACCTAGCAGTTCGAAAGCATACCAGTGTGAGTAGATAAATAGGTACTGCTGTGGCGGGAAGGTAAACAGCATTTCCCTGCGCTCTGGTTTCTGTCACGGTGTTCCGTTGCGCCAGAAGCAGTTTAGTCATCCTGGCCACATGACCCGGAAAGCTGCCTGTGGACAAACGCTGGCTCCCTTGCTCTGAAAAGCGAGATGAGTGCCGCAACCCCATAGTCACTTTTGACTGAACTTAACCGTCCAGGGGTCCTTTACCTTTACCTTTACCTATCTATATGGTCTGGCAGCTTTGCCATTATACTGCTACGTGCTTTAGAGTCTCATAAGTCACTTCGTGAAAACATGACAACCTCAAAGTAAAAACAAGGAAACAAACAACCCCCATTGCATCTTTGTTAATTTTCGCTTGGTGTGATCCCTGTGCAAGCAGGCGGCCAAGGGGCAGTGGGAGATGCCTGGCGAAAGTGAGACGTTTGACTGTGGAGAAACTTGAGACAGGCAAATAGCATTTTCAAAGATCTCTAATAGAGCTGGCGATTCAGTTATGCCATGAGTAGCAATGTGATTGCCTGTCTCTACCTCTTTGAAGGGCAGTGCCTAGACCAGGCACAGGCAAACTCGGCCCTCCAGATGTTTTGGGACTGCAACTCCCATCATGCCTAGCTAACAGGACCAGTGGTCAGGAATGATGGGAATTGTAGTCCCTAACAGGACCAGTGGTCAGGAATGATGGGAATTGTAGTCCCAAACATCTGGAGGGACGAGTTTGCCTATGCCTGCCCTAGACCCTGTGCAGCAGCCACTCATTTCTTGTTCGATAAACTGGTTGTTTGGAAAGGCCTTTCGGAAATTCAGCACTAAAACATTTGCCCCAAGGCTGCAAAGGACTGAGTGCAACCAGTGAAGAAGATGCACTGCTACTGGGCCAGCTGGGCGGCTGTGGCACAAAGAAATGGCCAAGGATGGTGAAGATTAATTCACTGTACAACAGGGTGACGGGTGCGTTTGAAGCAAATAGGTCGCCCTGTTTTATTCCTGATGCTGTTAACAAGCACGGAGAAGCTATATCCCCGGTGAGTCAGTGGTATGGTCTCCAGGAGGGAAACACCATTTGTAAAGTGTCAGGATGGAGAAATTTCCCTCTGCTGTTTTGTATGTGTGTATGCAAAAAGACAGCCTGGCGAGATAACGCTCTGTTTTCCTCAGAACGCTCCCTCCAAACTTTCTCAGCAGTGCCCAGAAGACCTGAGCTGAACGGTGCACTTTGCCTACATATACTTCTGTGGTAGGCGCATGCTCTCTCTTCAGACCTGGCGTAGTTTCCCTCTTCTCTGTTTTGTAAGGAACCTATGGCGATGCAACTGCCATTGGGAACAAGCTCGTTTCCTCCTGCTCTGGAGGGTGGGACTCGAACCAATGGCTTCAAGTTACAAGAAAGGAGATTCCGACTAAACATTCGGAAAACGTTTCTGACGGTAAGAGCTGCTCGACAGTGGAACGGTCTCCCTCGGGAGGTTGTGGACTCTCCTTCCTTGGGGGTTTTTAAGCAGAGGCTAGATGGCCACCTGTCATGGATGTTGCAGCTGATATTCCTGCATTGCCACAGGTTGGACTAGATGACCCTTGGTGTCCCTCCCAACTCTACAATTCTATGATTCTATGTGATCTGCCAAGGGAAAGCCACCACAGCTAGCAAACACACCTTTTTAATGTATTTTTAATCTTTGTTGGAAGCTGCACAGAGTGGATGGGGAAACCCAGCCAGATGGACGGGGTACAAATAAATTTATTATTATTATTATTATTATTATTATTATTATTATTATTATTACTACAACTACTACTATCACAAGGTGTGAGCTTTGGCTAGCAAGAATTGGGACACTGTGTTGTGCTGCCCCTTGATCTGAGCTATGTCCTTGTTGTTGTTGTTTAGTCGTGTAGTCGTGTCCGACTTCGTGACCCTATGGACCAAAGCACACCAGGCACTCCTGTCTTCCACTACCTCCCGCAGTTTGGTCAGACTCATGTTGGTAGCTTCGAGAACACTGTCCAACCATCTTGTCCTCTGTCGTCCCCTTCTCCTTGTGCCCTCCATCTTTCCCAACACCAGGGTCTTTTCCAGGGAGTCTTCCCTTCTCATGAGGTGGCCAAAGTACTGGAGCCTCAACTTCAGGATCTGTCCTTCTAGTGAGCACTCAGGGCTGATTTCTTTAAGAATGGATAGGTTTGATCTTCTTGCAGTCCATGGGACTCTCAAGAGTCTCCTCCAGCACCATAATTCAAAAGCATCAATTCTTCGGCGTTCAGCCTTCTTTATGGTCCAGTTCTCACTTAGCTCTCACCTATGTCCTTACTTGATTGTAACCACCACGTTTTTTTTCTATTTTGCTTGTTTATTTCTTTATTTTTAAGAGAAGAAGGAAGACACAGAGGCCATATTGACATGCATTTCAAGTTCTGTGGTACCACTTTAAACAATCATGGCTTCCCTCAAAGGATTATGGGAGCTGTTGTTTGTTAAGGGTGCTGAGAGTTGTTACAGGACCCCCCATTCCCCCTAGACAGCTACAATCTCAGCATTTCCTGCGAATAAGGATTGATTGTTAAACCAGTCTGGGTATCGTAGCTCTTTATTGAGAAATAAGTGCCACTAAATCCATTGATTGTTTACTCCCTGGGAAGAGGATATAGGTTTGCAGCCTTAAAACCATAATCTGTACAAGCCAGAAGAGCAGAGACATTATAGGTCTGCACTCATTTTAAAAAGTTTCAATAAAGTGAATTTAGTAGGTTTCGGCAGAATGGGGCAGGGGAAGTGGAGGGAAGGGTATTTGTGTTGCGTCCATTGGTTTCTCTGAAGCCTGTTATGGTTACAGCTCTGAATTTTGAGTTTTCAAATACTGTATCACAGCAGTCAAGTGTTCTAGAGCTCAGTAAATGTCTCCGAATGGTATTGGCATAGCGGGCTGAGTTGGATAATAGCATATAGATTGCAGACTTGCTTTTTGAGGCCAAGGAGAGACTCTCGATCAATCAGTGAGTTTTGCTAAGGGGCTCGGTGCCTCTCTGTTCTGTTTCTGTGCACTTCCTGGGAATCACGTTCCCTAATCCTCACTTGAAATACTCAGTAGTCAAATGACTAATTACTGTAAAATATTTCGGAAACAATTTAAAGGACGGAACGCAAATAAACAGCATCATTTTAACAGTAGCTTTAATCGCATCCTACAGCTGGAGATCTCTGAGCAAAGATTAAGGTAATTAACGAATGTCAACATGTCAGTCACATAAAAAGCACCTTCTTCATTTGTATTTTTATTTTAATTATGCAAGCACTCCTCTTTCTTCAGGACGTGGGAGCACAGCGGAATCCTGTTACTGTGAAGGTCACCCTTTGATTGCTGGAAGATTTCCCCATAGTGCAGGAGTTCAAACCTATTTTGATGCCTCCAGTAGGAGTTCCTCTCCCCGCTTCAGCCAATGTTGTCAATGAATGAAATGCTGTGTTCCCATCTCTGCGGAGCACTTTAAAAATAACCTTTGAATAACCTCCAGTAATTGGATTATAGTTGAATTTTGTGTGAATGCATATAAATACTAGTTAGAATCGTTTCCGGTTAATGCTGTATTGGATTTTTGGCAAGTTTCCATTTCCCCCCAAGAAAGTTGCATTTATGTAACATGCATTTCATTTCTTTTTAGCTACCGTTGATTTTAACCATCTGTTGGACATTTTTAATTACCTGTTTTTAACAGTTTTTTATTGACAATTTAAATGCTTCATATTTTCCTAAAACACTTAGTGGTTTGTTTTTTGTTTTTACAATCAAGTGATATATAAATTTTATATATATCAGGCATGTCCAACAGGTAGATCGTGATCTACTGGTAGATCACTGGACGTCTGTGGTAGATCACTGGTAGATCAGTGGCTCCCCCCAAAGAAGCTAAAAAACTTTGGCTCCCCTAAAAAAAACCTCAACATCTTTGCCCTCCACCCCTAAAATGACCTGACCCACCAAAAACAGGGCTTTCCTTCCTAACACAAGCTCAATGTCGCTTTCCTCCTCAACAACTTTGACCTGAACCCCCCAAAAGGGGGGTAAATCACTGCCAGTTTTTAACTCTGTGAGTAGATCGCAGTCTCTTGGAAGTTGGCCACCCCTGATATATACCGCGATATATATATATATATATATATATATATATATATATATATATATATATATATATATGTGTGTGTGTGGGTGTGTGTGTGTGTGTGGGTGGGTGTGTGGGTGGGTGGGTGGGTGGGTGGGTGTGTGGGTGGGTGTGTATAGTAGAAATTATAGAACCCACCTTAATGCTGAAACCTCAAGGCAGCTATCAACAACATATATTTAAAACAAACTAGGCAGTTGAGGAACAATTAAAAGCAGATAACAAATGAAAGCAGTTGCAATGAATTTGTACTGGTTTTGTTGTTTTTGTTGTTTGCTTGAGGGGACTTTGGGAGAAATCCTAACCTCCTGATCTTTACCGATAGAAAGGGCTTAGGATATAGTGGGGGGTGTCCATCTGCTAGTCCTCATCACCTGCCAGGTATGGTAGTGCCTTCATTGGCAAATAAGCTCCCTCTGCAGCCATGGAAAGTTCAGTGAATGGGATCCGTACCACCAGAAATGTCCCTACTAGCTGTAGCAAGTAGAGATGGGGGAGAAATTAGAATCAGTTCACATTTCAAGGTGGACCTACCAATTCTGTACCATCCAAAGCAATATGGGAACTGAAACACTGTCATCTTTCTAAATCCACACTAATTTTTTCAATGAAGTTATTCAGCCCAGTAATGTGTACAAAAATGCATATACTTGGACAAAGTGGGTATAACAATGCATATATACATGGAAATAGCATAAAATGCATTGTATTTGGGGAAATTTCTTTGAAGTCCCAACAGCCGGGCCTTCAAAGAGCAGCAGCATCTGACATAACTTCAAATTGCTTTGAAGTCCCAACAACCGGGCCTTCAAAGCACAACCATGCTAATCCGACAAAGCTGGCCCTTCAGATATGGGGAGATTATGGTCAGGAAGTGTTCTCCACCCCTGCAGCTGATATTTGTTTGCTCCATTAGTCCAGCAGTGCTGTTAAGACAACTCAGTCCAGTGAATCAGGAGTCATTAAGGCTGAGATTCCCCTAGTCAGGACTTCTGGAATCCAGGCTCATGATTCCCGTCTAGACCAAGTCAGCCTAGCTAGTAGCCACCATTGCATCCTGTAGGAGTGAATCGCATAGTTCAACCATGTGCTGTGTACTAACGTATTTTCTTTTGCCTATCCTGACTCTTCTAACAACCAGCTCTATTGGATGGGTCTGAGCTCTGGTACATGTTAAGAAGATAACTAGAGCCCAAGTGAGAGTTCATTCTTAAGCATCATGGAGCCGGCCTTCCTTCTGACAATGATAAAAGGTAGATTGTTTTAAGTTGCCTTACACATTTAGGATTCAGTGGGTAGTAGTAGTAGTAGTAGTAGTAGTAGTAGTAGTAGTAGTAATGATAAATTTATTTATACCCCGCCCATCTGGCTGGGTTTCCCCAACCACTCTGGACAGCTCCCAACAGTATATTAAAAACACGATAAAACATCAAACATTAAAAAATTCCCTAAACAGGGCTGCCTTCAGATATTTCCTAAAAGTCAGATAGCTGTTTGTTTCATTGACATCTGATGGGAGGGCATTCCACAGGGCAGGCGCCACTACCGAGAAGGCCCTCTGCCTGGTTCCCTGTAGCTTCACTTCTCACAGTGAGGGAACTGGCAGAAGGCCCTCAGAGCTGGACCTCAGTGTCCGGGCTGAACAATGGGGCTGGAGATGCTCCTTCAGGTATACTGGGCCAAGGCATTTGCAGACCAGATGTCACCCCAGTGTATTGCAGTCTCTCTGTCTGACCGGCATGTTGGGCATGAAGAATAATCCCTCTGTTAGATTTCCTCCTTGTATTCTAATAAAAGTTTTAAATAAAGAGAAGGTCGCCTCCCATTGGTGCCTCTGCTGCTTTGCTTTCTTCTAATGAAATATTTACTGTGCCGTAATTGCAGTCCATCCCTCAGGCAGAGGGGAAACTCTCAGACACTCCGCAAATATACTACTCTGCCTCAGCAGGGCATTTGGAAGGGGAGAGGAAAGAAATGGTTCTCAGTAGATAACAATTGTTTGATAATGGCCTCTTTTGAGATGAGCTCTAGGGCTTTCTTCACTAACTGGATTAATTATCTTTGGAAGGGAGGCCTTAAATTACAGTTCGCCACATCGCAGCTTGCTAATCGCTTCTGTATTAGGAAGGATCTTCCCACACAAACCCATCGGAGGACAGGCGTTTGAAGTGAGCCACACGGGTCAAGTTGCCAAATTGCTTCTAAACTTTGGAGCAGTTGCTCAAATTATATTCCGAAGAACACTCAGGACACCGTTTCTCCACTCGCTAGGAGAAAAAGAAAGGAAGAAAAGGGAAAGGCGTTTTGGTACCCAAATCCCAGCTGCTGTAACTGAGGCTGAGTTTTTCTGATCAAGTTTAAAAAGGAAATGCCATCACAAGCTCACAGGAATGTTTTATTATTATTATAAGAACACGTCTAAACTGCTGAATCTATATCTTTCTATCTATATTAGTAGCACCATTCAAACATCATAAAGTTGTAAAAGAATACATTACAGAACACATGACCAATGCTGAATCAAATTAATTCCCTTAAAAAAAAACTTTTGGTGCAACATCTCTCATCTTCTCTCTTTTTAGGTTTTCCCTTCTCTTGTCTTTTTTCCTGCCTTTTTTCTTTTTTTTATACCGAGTAGCTGTTTAATATCAGTATCTTATTAAAAAGATACTCTGTAATGGGTATGTATTTTTATATCTCTGAATAAGTGTTGTTGTTGTTGTTGTTCAGTCGTTCAGTCGTGTCTGACTCTTCGTAACCCCATGGACCAGAGCACGCCAGGCACGCCTATCTTTCACTGCCTCCCGCAGTTTGGCCAAACTCATGCCAGTCGCTTCGAGAACACTGTCCAACCATCACACCCTCGGTCTCCCCCTTCTCCTTGTGCCCTCCATCTTCCCCAACATCAGGGTCTTTTCTAGGGAGTCTTCTCTTCTCATGAGGTGGCCAAAGTACTGGAGCCTCAGCTTCAGAATCTGTATCAGCTTCAGCTTCAGAATAAGTATCAATAATTTATTTTTACAAAAAACAAACAAACAAACAAAGCACATGTTTTATTATGTTTTTCTATATGTTGGAAGCTGCCTGGAGTGGTTGGGGCAACCCAGTCAGATGGGCGGGGAATAATAATAGAATAGGATTTTGTACATACAGTACCATGTATAAAAACATTTTCATAGGAGAAATGTTGGAGGGTATGCATATGGTGTATGGAAGTATAAAGTGCATTCCCATTCTATGAAATGAAGGGTGAAAACAGATTACTGAAGCCCTGAGCACTCTGAGGATAAGCAGGAAGGTGATCAACTGCAAGTGCAGTTTCTTATGCAGGGATGAGACTGAGAGAAGCTACACTTGTTGAATTTCTCTCTCCTACACGCTGCTACCGGCTCAGGTACTGCTACCAAGCTCTGATGTTGCTTCAGCCCAGCCTTAAGTAGAAGCAGCAGGTCAGGCGCTGCTGTAAGAGAGAAGAGCTCTGGTGTTGCTTCAGCAACAAGCAGCCTTCTAATATTTACATTTGATTGAAACTTTTCTGCAAAGGGACAAAATTTAAAAAGGGTGAGGAAAAGTGAACACAAAACAAAAACGAAAAGAGAAAGAAGCTGTCAGGGAAAGAGGGACTACTCGGGAGGAGCAGGGAGAGAGAGAGGAGCAAACTAGAGCTGGGAGAGAAGATAGCGATTCCTCCAGGGAAGGGGGGTCACTGGGTTATAGAGAACAGCCACCCACAATCTCTACAGATTCATCTTCCTCCTCCAGCCCCCGTCAGGAAATGTCTCCGGAAGAGAGGGAGATGCCAGGCTTGGGGATGACAGAACAGAGACACAGCACCGTCAGTCACAGACAGGAAGATGAGCTGGGGGGGGGGGAGGAGACGCAGTTGTCATTTTAGGGTGCCGAGCCGTTGGTTGTGTTGGCGGGTGAGAGGAAGCCCACCACTCCGAGAAACTGAAACTGACTGAGCAGTCATGGCTGCAGCGACTCTGTAATTCCATTATGGACAATAAATAGTTTTAGCTTACCTAAAGGCTTTTCGTTACTCATGAGCAACACCCAAGGGAAGAAGTAAATCGCTGACAGAAGCGTTTGAAACTGTAGTACAGCGGTACCTCCAGTTACAAACGCCTCAGGTTACAAACGCTTCAGGTTACAAACTCCGCTAACCTGGAAGAGTTACCTCGAGTTGAGAACTTTGCCCCAGGATGAGAACAGAAATTGTGTGCCTGCCGCCGGCGCAGCGGCAGCAAGAGGCCCCATTAGCGAAAGCACGCCTCTAGTTAAGAACGGTTTCAGGTTAAGAACAGACCTCCGGAATGAATTAAGTTCGTAACTGGAGGTACCACTGTACAATACAACATGCAGGGCTGTCATGTGGAAGATGCAGCAAGCTTGTTTTCTCCTGCTCTGGAGGTTAGGACACGAACCTATGGCTTCAAGTTACAAAAAAGGAGATTCCGACTCAACATCAGGAATAACTTTTTGACAGTAAGAGCTGTTTGCCAGTGGAATGGACTCCCTCAGGAAGTTGGGGGCTCTCCTTCCTTGGAGGTTTTTAAGCAGAGGTTGGGTGGCCGCTTGTCATCAGTGGCGGGGCAAGCCGATCGGGTGCCAGGGGCGCCATGTGTCCAGGGGCGGGGGGAGCCACCCACGGGGGGGGAGCCATCCGTGGGGTGGAGCCAGCTGGGGCAGGACACTCTGTGGGGCCTCTGGAGTCTGCCTGCCTCCTCCCTCTTAGCTGCCCTACAGCTGAGGGGGAGGCAGCAGGTGGACCGTTTGCGACAGCTTGGAGACATGCGTGGCTCGAGCGCACTGCAGGCCCCACGGTGAGTTCCGCCCGGCATTTTGTCACCCCCCTCAGTGTTGACACCTGCCTCTACCGCACCCCCTTCCTCTGCCCCTGCCTGTCATGGATGCTTTAGCTTACATCGCAGGGAGTAGTAGGCCGTGATGGTCCTCAGGTTGCCTTCCAACTGTTATGAAAACTTCCCGCGGGGGCAAGTTGAGAGACTGACCCCAAGGCGGACGAAGCTTCCGTGCCCTCTGGCTTCTGGAGTCCAGGGGCACAATGTAATATGCGATTGTTTCCCAGCTTGAAAAACAACACGCATCAGCCAGTAAGGCAAAAACCTACTTTATTGTAGATAAAGAGCAGAATGTCTCTGCGTAGCCAGCTCATTATTTCAGAGCTGTCTGTAAAAGCGTCTGCATCTCCTGATGCAAAACAGAAAGTAAGGAGTACAGCAGTAAATTACAATGACATCACATGTGTGGGAGCTGGTATAGCTGCTGTGATTCCCACAAAGTGAAACATGACTCTTGGTCAGGTGACCTCGCTGACGAGGCTCTTCGCAGCTCGGCTTGTACTGATATCACAACACCAACTCTATGATTCTATGATACCCCCTCTGACTCGGGAGTCCCCATCTCATCTCTTGGAGAAAGGGAATCCTGTTCCAGACCGTGACACCGGGTTATGGTCCAGGGGCTTCATCAATCCATTTACACAGCACACACCCAGTCGCCACACACTGAAAGGGCTGCATCGCATCCTGATCAGGGGAATATCAACAGACAAGTTTGCTTGGACCGTCCCTGGAAAAGTCAGCCAGTGACCCGACACGTGCTCTACACCTGCAGACAGGTGGATGATGAATGGATACAGCCTGAGCGGGCTAATAACCTCCCGAGCAGGTGCAGGAGGACCAGTTTTAAATCACCTTGAGAAAAGCGGCACCGCACAGCCAGGAAGCGAAAGCACCTCCTTGGAGGGTAAGCCTCGCCTTGCTCGAGATGACAAGTAGCCTGGGGGAGAGCGGAGGCTATTGTTTACCTTACTCTCTGGAGGCAGTGGGGGGAAAGGGAAGTTTTCAACACATTTCCACTCTGGGGAAATAGGTGCAAAAGAAGATTTATTAGTTATGAAGCATAAGGCACGCTGCAGGGAAAAGATAAAAAAAAAGAAGAGGTGGAAAAAAATACACATGGGAAGGCAAAAGGCCTGCGTTCAAAACGCTCTCATTGTCTGGGTTTGCAGAGCTGCGATGTAGATTCTGGGATTAGTGGGGCAGGGAGGAGAAGTGAGAGTCTTCATAACAGCACCGAGGCCAGTTTTAATTTCATTTCAGTGTCCTGCCCCACCAAGTACTTCTGGTATTTCCATATGCATGCTCCTCCCATAACGGAAAGCTAAAACGAAGCCTGTCTTTAGCTTCTACTTCTCTAGGCATTGGGGAGGCGGTGATTCAATCCGATTTGTGTTTAAAATCATGGTAACCATTTCATTTTTTTCTAAAACGATTCAGGAACCATATTGAAAATTCACAGTTCTATGAATCTTGCAGTGCAGCTCAAACAATGCACGCAAAATAGTATATAGGATAAAGTGCGGTTATAAGCTTCACTTATGCGTGAAAATAGCATACAAAAACACAGCCCATTAGGCAAAAGTGCCTACAAAATTGTGCAGAATTAGGAACAATTTGCACTAAAATGGTGATAAATTTTCACGAGGATGTTTTTTTTAAAATTAAAAAATCACAAACCGATGTGGAAATGTGGGGGATTAAATTTACGATTTAAAAAATGAGAAACCAAAGTTGGCATAATCACCCGTTGTTGCTCTTTGCACATTAAAGTTTTTGGATGTATGCTAAATATTTTTTTAGAGGACAATGCAGGAATCTCAGCTAAAGCATCCATAACAGGTGGCCATACAACCTCTGCTTGGAAACCTTCAAGGAAGGAGAGTTCATCACCTTTTGAGGGAGTCTGTTCCACAGCTCTCAGCCTCAGAAAGTTCTTCCTGATGTTGAGTTGCAATCTCCTTTCTTGTAAAGTGAATCCATTGGTTCAGGTCCAGAGCAGGAGAATACAAGCTTGCTCCAAATGGTCCTTTGTACGTAAAGGAGAAGAGTTTTACGCCGGAATTTTGAAGCCTAGAAGATGGTGACAGCAGGATATATTGAAGTAAAGACTCATCTCAGCACATTGTGAAAAGGGAAAGCTATGAACAAGACTCTAAACAACGGAAAAGACAAGCAGAAGGCAGAGTCCCTCTAACAAGGCCAACGGCTTAACAGATGCAGAGCAGCCAAAGAGTTATGGCAAGCAGCTTGCACCCACAAGCTGTCATTGTGTTGAGCAGACATGCTTCAGCGTGTGCACCAATGAAGAATTTGTCATGGCTCAAGTCTTGTTGCATACACAGAGCTCTGCTGGACTTTGCAAAGTTAGAGAAACATTACGGTGGCAAGAATGGTGAACTGGGAATGCTCCGCACAACCAGATTAGCACAGAGGGTTGAGTGGATCCTTGCAGAGTTAGGCATGGAGGCCATTGCTACTTCTCATTTTAGCCTACATAAAATCTATCTGCTTACATTTATAAGGTTTGTAGTGGTGTGATAAATATGGGTTGAGTTGCAGGTGGAGCAGGATGTGAGGCACACCAGGTTCCAAACTAACCCTAAGGCCAGGAATCATCACTCCAATTTGAACCTGTACATTTCTCCATAGTGGCCAGTTCTCATGCTGTGGATTTAAGGTAGAGAGCAGTTCTTGGCAGATATGCCTGGATTCCCATGAAAATAAAATGTGCACGTTGCATATGCAAAATCTGTCTTGTGAAAAGTTCAGCGTCCTAACTCAAGGTCAGGCCATGTTTTTTCTTTTCTTTTCTGGTGAGGGTTACAGTCCCTCAGGTGGAATATGGGGGGGAGGGGGATGACGACATTCCAGTAGTTGGGAGAAGAGCCAAATGGGGGCGAGGCCACCCTCTTCTCTCCCCTCACACTCTTATCTGGCCATTTCAGCACCAAACACTGAAAGCCACTTTAAACAGTCATGGTTTCCTCCAAATAATTACGGGAATTAGTTTGTTAAAAGGTGCTGAAAGTTGCTAGGACACCCCAATTCACCCCGCAGAGCTACCATTACCAGAGTTCCCCGAGAAGAGGGATTGACTGTTAACCCACTCTGGCAATGGCAGTTCTGTGAGGGTTACAGGGGTCTCTTCAAACCACCTTCAAAAATTCACTTCCCATGATTCTTTGGGGGAAGTTATGGATTTTTAAGGTGGTATAACAGTGCTTTGCCTGTTGTTTTTGTCCATGGAGCACAAGGAGAAGGGGACGACAGAAGACGAGATGGTTAGACAATGTTCTCGAAGCTACTAACATGAGTTTGACCAAACTGCGGGAGGCAGTGGAAGACAGGAGTGCCTGGTGTGCTCTGGTCCATGGGGTCACGAAGAGTCGGACTCGACTAAACATCAACAACAAGAGTATTTTAAATGTACGGCATGGAGGTGGCCTCTCTCTTCCTCCACCTCTTTCTCTCACTTTTGTCAGAAATCTGAGCTGAGGACTTTTGAATTTAGGCCCAGGGCTGCCTGAAATCCCTGTTCTACCACATCGTTGGGGTGACTGCAGTTGAAAGGAGAAACCTTTCTCCAGCTGTTTACTCAGATTTTGCATATCAGTGCTATGTCTTGCAAAGCATCAAAAACCTAGGGATATAAGAAGGGTTCTCCTGGATAAGACCAAAGGCTTCCCTGATGTCCACCTGCAAGGCATGAAGGCAATAGTCCTCTCCATCTATGGCCGTTCAGGAGGTGGAATTCATTCTGGAGTTTCCTGTACTGGTTGTGGGTATTTGCTACTGATAGACAGCCTGCCCCTACCCCACCCCCAGCTCCCAATGGCTTTATCTGTTGTTGTTCAGTCGTGTCTGACTCTTCGTGACCCCATGGACCAGAGCACGCCAGGCACCCCTATCCTCCACTGCCTCCTGCAGTTTGGCCAAACCCATGCTTTATCTAGTCCCCTCTAATCCAGGGGCTCTCACCACATCCTGTGATGGCAAACTGGTTATCTGTTGTGTGAAGAAGCACTTTCACCAGTCCATTCTGAATCTACTGCCCATGACTTAGAAGAATTGCAGAAAACACACAGATGCCAATTTATATGTACAGGTGCAGATTTAGGAATAACTGCTAGAATTTAAACAGAACCTTGGTTGTCAAACGCTTTTGGAAGTCGAACGTTTTGGCTTTCAAACGCAGACAACTCGGAAGTGAATGCTTCCATTTTCGAACGTGCCTTGGACAGCTTCCGAAGCATGTTTCTCCATTTTTTTCAGTGGATTTTACCAACCAGCAGTTGTGGCTCAGTTGACGAATGTTTCGGAAGACAAACAGTCTTCCAGAATGGATTACTTTCGACAACCAAGGTTCCACTGTACACATCTCACCATTCTGGGAAGAGTGTAAAGTGGTAGATATGACCCCCACCCCTCATTTATTCTGCTCCCTGCTTTCTACCCATGCATATTCAGGGATATGGCATTTAAATAGGTAGGCTCATAGGAAGCTGTCTTTTACTGAGTAAAGCCATTGCTCCATTTAGCTCAGCACAGGCAGCAGCTCTCCAGGGTTTCCAGCAGCATTCTCTTACCTGGAGATGCCAGGTATTGAACTTGAGACCTTCTGCTTGCGAAGTAGATGCTCTGCATGGGACATTTTAGCTAGGGACATGCAGATGAGAGATGGGGTGAGGCCCCATGGATATCCGAAGATAGAGATTTAGATCCAAACTATTAGAAACAGATGCATCTTCTGGAGCATATGGGTATTTTGGATACCACTTTTTAAATTTCTGTATTAGGCATTATTCTCTCTCTTGTTTAAAACTGTCAGAACAGATTGGTTTATTTGCATTGTTTAAACAAATTTGGATTGATATTTTTGTACTTACTATTTATTGATGGTATTTCTAATTGTTTCATATTCATATGCATAGATAATATGAACGGTTATACTTCATTGTTCTCTTGATATGCTGTGAGTCGCTTTGGGCACGTTATTTGGGGGGAGGTGGCATACAAATAGACAGATGGTGAAGGTGATAATTAAGAAAGGAGGGCCCTTTGAAACTGGGGGCCATGGAGGAATCCCTTGGGGGCCAGATTGGGCCTCTGGGCTGTTAGTGGCCTGTGTCTGCCTGAAGGGATGTATGGTGGAAAGGTTTGCCCTTTCCTTTTTGATATCCTGTTACTTTTGCTTTCAGTCACACATGAGTAGTATATGCAGAATTAAATGTCCACAAAGCAATACTGAAAAAAATAAACAACAACCAGTGTCAGTATCAGGGCTTGGAGGAAAAGGGGGAAAGAAATGTACCCCTGGCCAGGTAACAAAGGCTATAAATAATTACCTGATTTGAAAAGTGGTGGCTGGGCTCTGTTTTATAGTTACTCCCATCTCAGTAAATCTTGAAGTAAGTCCAGAGCTGAGTGATCGAAGAGCAGCCACCAGCATGTTTATCGATCACTTCTTTATTTCGATTCCCAAGCAATGGAATCCCTGTACAAGGGGTTCTCTCTTTTCATTTCATCCTCCTCCTCAATCCCCAGCTCCTCCAGGTATGACTGAGAATGCCTTCTGTTGCTAGTCAGTGTAGACAATACTGAGCTGGTTGGACCACTGGTCTGTCTTGGGCTAATTTGCTCAACCCATTCCATAGCTTTGATTAACTTGGAAAGTTCCCGAGAGGATCTCAATAGTGGCTTAGTGCCATCTTCTCCTTTGCCTCAGTCTGCAAAATGTCTTGGGCTAGCCAAATTAATGCAATTAGCTGGTGTGAAGACAGCTTTAATAGAGGGATAACCTTAATTCCTTTCCAGTCCTTTCCGATGTTTCTTCTCAGCCGCCTTCTACAGTGAGCAAGACTCCACATGTGTACACAGAGGAGCGTGCAGATTTGTCAAAAGTTTCATTGCCCATTTTGGGTGCCCAGCAAATTTTGGACAATGTGCAACCTAGCAACACTACATGGGTGGGAGATTTTTTATTTTTTTTGGATGAATCCATTCCTAACATTGACATTTCAGCCTATCTTTAGCTGAGCATGATGTCAGGATTGGATTTTGTGCCTTGGGGGCAGGGCCAGCCACAGGTCAAAGCAAAACAAATCCAAAACTTTGGCTCTTCAGCGATTGAGAAGGCAGAGAATATGTTTGCCTGAGGGCTCTGGTCCTCCAAGGACCCTCCCCCCCATCATTCCAAGTATAGAATTCAACTGGACTGGTGGCAGGAGTGGCAAGTTTGATGTGGTGGAGCCTTTCAGGTGGGCACCATTGCCATTATAAGAGAACAAGGGAGGCATTCACGGTGAATTCCAGCACCTCTTTTCCTAGAAAAATAGCACTGATTAAAGATTTGGGTGGCACTAATTCAAAAGCCTTGTTTTTTTGCAGGGAGTTGGGCTGAAAAGCAGATGCAACCTGCAGTGCTGCCCCTGAAAATAGTATTATTTATGGTTTATAACGGTTTGAGAATGTAGTTTTCATGACCATATAATCAGATTTTGTAGCAGCCGTACAACAACAACTATTATCATTATTATCATTACTATTACAGGAAACAAAGAAGGGGCTTCCTATGCCAACTGTGGGTGCAAAATCGAAAAACAACAACAACAATTAAAGGCTAGTGGCTGAACAGTTAAATATGGATTTTGTGGCCTACATATAGGCACCTATCTCTGGAAGAAAAATCCACTTTAGCACACAGAGTACAGTTGGCTGTCCCACCTGTGCAAGAGTGTTTGTTACAGTGCATTTGCCAATGATTTGCCCAATGTTCCACACTGTTTCATGAGAGGCCTTGATTTGATTTCTTGCCCTCAGGCTTGTGCTTACGTTGTGTGTTTGTTTTCAACTCTACTCTCCCTGCCACACAAACGCACACACACCACCACCAACAGCAACAATGGAGAACAACGGCTAGCTACGCAGGGCACCCACAGGATATTGGGATGCAAGCTCTTTTATGTGACACAGGAAAGAGGTTTGTATCCCAGAACGGGTGGTGGTGGTGGGGAGGGCTTTTAAAACTGATCTCTGCAACTTAAAATGTACACATGTGAACGCAAGCAGAGAAACAAGCAGAAGAAAGAAACATATTGTTCCATATGCAGATATAGAGTGAGACTCTGCTGCTCAACGCATACTCAAGGAAGGGAATAATAACAGCACAGGCTATGCAGATGTGCAAAGCTAATTTCTAGCGCTACTTCCTACAATGAAACGCAATGCCAGGGGAGGGGAATCTGAAGCTAAGAAACAGCAAGGAGGTGTATGTGTGTGTGTGTTAATCATTCCTCTGCCCGCTGTTTCAGTGCTTCAAATCCCCTCCCTCCAGTGGCTTCTTCTCCCTATCCATGTTACAAATTTCTCCTTCCCCTCCAAAACAAACAAACAAAAAAACAAAAAAAAAACATGGCCAGTTATTTTCAGCTCCAAATGGCAGGTAAGGGAGAACAATGGTTCACTTAAAGTCAGGTGTGCAGCACAATCCTTTGCATTTTTACTCAGTAGGGAGCCCCGCTGAATTCTCTGCAAATGTTTGACAGCCTTGGGGAGTTTCTAGCAGTAGTGAGATCTGAAACTGCCTTTCTGTCTCAGAATCATAACAGGGTTGTTGTTGTTTTAAGGCACATATTTGCATAAATTTTGCACATGCCGACTTTTAGGGAGAGATGCAATTTTAGAAGTAATTGCTATAATTTAAACACAAATGCAGTACAGCTCACCACAGTAGAGAGGCCATTAAAAGGGGACCTACGTGCCTGGGCTCATTCTGCTGTCCAGTCTGTTGATGGGTAACATCAAGGTTTTCCTTTCTAATGAAACTGGATTTGAACTGGACAGCCCTTCAAAGAGAGGAATGAATGTATGGGAAAATGATATCTGGGATACAGCAATGTCTGAGCATCTCACCAGGCACAGGTGGGTAATTAAGGGCACAATGAAAAGAGGCACCTTCCAAGAAATGTGGACCCCTTTCTTTAACTATGTTAATGACTAAAATCAAGACTCAGGACTCAGCTACACAGGTCAATTATAACATTAAAAATATGCTGTAAAAATGTGACAACAGATGGTGCTGTAGAGCAGCAATCAGAAGTCAATGGTAAAATGCACTGGGAGCTATAAATACATTTTATAGCATTTTTTTATATCTGTGTAGATCCAGCCCTTGTTATACCCATCACTCAATATTCTCAATGGACAGGTTACGTCAAGTAATATGTTTGAACATTGGGTGTGTAACCTTATGTCTATAACAGATGGCTAGAACAAACACCATTAGCTGTACTGCTGGATGAGTGTTTAATAGCTTTTGCATTTGTTTAAAAACCAACAAAAAATGTTTAAAAGGAGAGAAAGGGAGCGGACTGTCCATGTGCCCCCCCGTGCTATATCAGTGCTCATGGCCTCTTTTCCAGAGGGTTGGAAAAGGAAGCCTGCTTTTCCTCAAGGCATTCTCTTGTGGTCTTCTTTTGCTCTGGTCACCAAGCCAAGCTCATGGGAAGTCACTGGATGTGTAGCAAAGGAGGAAATATAACCTTGCAACACAGCAGTAAGGGATCACACAGACATTCTTAAGTTTCTAGAGAGCCTTTGCACGAGTGCCAAAAGTGTGGGAATTGTAGGTCGGTGAGGAGAATAGGGGTCTCCAAACAACTCTCAGCACCCTGAACAAACTGCAGCTCCCATAATTCTTTGGGTGAAGCCGTGGATGCGAAAGTGGTGTGATACTGCTTTAAATGTATAATACAGATTTGGCCCTAGTCCTACAAGGAATGGCCACAATTAGCTTGGAGAAGAGAAGGTCAAGGGGACTGCTTTCAAATATCTGAAAGGCGGTCATGCTGACGATAGAGCAGACTTATTTTCTGTTGCTCTGGAGGGGCAGGACTAGGACCAGTAGGTGGAAATGGGAAGGAAACAGATTTTGGAGAAATGTCCTAATGGCAAGAACCTTTCCACTGCCTTGGTAGTTGATAGTTTCTCTGTTGCTACTGTTGTTCAAACAGGAGCTACGCAGCCATTTGCCAAGGATGCTGCAGTTTGCAAGATTCCTGTACTGAACAGTTGGACTACATGACCTGCAATATCCCTGCCAGCTCTAACATCCTATGATCATCTCTTGATGTTGCAGCCATCTAGTGATGAATTTGCATAGCCAGGCCCTTACGGCGAAAGAAAAGAAAAGCCCATATCCTTTTTCTTATCTAATTTTGAGCTTACAATGAATCAGGGCTTGCTTCTCCTCCCCCAGCTTTGTGTTCTGCATTCTTACAGTGCAGGTTGAATTAGCAAAACCTGAAGCAAAGATACACAGTCATAAGACACCGCTTTGATAGCTCCCCCATGCTTGCTTTTCAAAGTGCTTTCTCAACATTAAGCCTCTTAGCACCCCGCCGAGAAAGATCTACATTATTATCCAAAGCAAAGAGAGGTTAACTGCCTTTCCCCGGGCACAGAGGAGGCAAGATGTAAACACAAACCAAATTATAACCCTTTCACTAGTTTCTCAATCCTAAACTATACCTAAACTATAACCAGGAGAGTCCACCTGTCATCGGGCCAGCTTTCAAAAGAGCTAATTATCTCCAATTAGGGTTGCATTTTCCAATAAGTTCAGCTTCACGTTTGTCCTTGTGTGCAGAAGAGTTCTTCTTCACATCCTGCTTTATAGAAGGGGTGAAATGGCTCCTTTTTTTGTTACTATGGGTTTTTGCTTGAAAAGGGAATGGGCGGCATTCAACACCGTGCTCCTCTGATTGTTCCATCAGCTTACAACTATATCAGCTTACGAGATGGAATGATTCCCCCCTCCCCTCTCTCCATGTGCTTCTTCTGGGGGTTCTCCCAACCCTTTAAAAGCCCATTTCATGGGCTGTGGGGGTACACAGGGGAAGGAGAGTGGGGGGAGCCCATTGCGCAAGCGGAAGCCCATGTGCTGGCAGGGTTCAGTGGGTGAATCCCAGCCAGTATATTTATAGCTGCATCAGACTTGAATGTTGAATGTATTTTATCTGGATGGAAACTTCCCACACTTGTTTAATGCTTTTAGTCCCAGAGTTTGAAGCCTTTTTTCTGTTGAGGGCCACATTTCAATGCTTAGCATTGAATATAATATAACCCCGAAGGACCAGGTGCACAGCCTGGGAGTCATTTTGGACTCACAGCTGTCCATGGAAGCGCAGGTTAATTCTGTATCCAGGGCAGCTGTCTACCAGCTCTACCTGGTACGCAGGCTGAGACCCTACCTGCCCACGGACTGTCTCACCAAAGTGGTGCATGCTCTGGTTATCTCCCGCTTGGACTACTGCAATGCGCTCTATGTGGGGCTACCTTTGAAGGTGACCCGGAAACTGCAATTAATCCAGAATGCGGCAGCTAGACTGGTGACTGGGAGTGGCCGCCGGGACCACATAACACTGGTCCTGAGAGATCTGCATTGGCTCCCAGTACGTTTCCGAGCACAATTCAAAGTGTTGGTGCTGACCTTTAAAGTCCTAAACGGCCTCAGTCCTGTATACCTGAAGGAGCGTCTCCACCCCCATCATTCAGCCCGGACACTGAGATCCAACGCCGAGGGCCTTCTGTCGGTTCCCTCACTGCGAGAAGCAAAGCTACAGGGAACCAGGCAGAGGGCCTTCTCAGTAGTGGCGCCCGCCCTGTGGAACGCCCTCCCATCACAGGTCAAGGAAATAAACAACTACCTGACATTCAGAAAAAACCTGAAGGCAGCCCTATTTAGGGAAGTTTTTAATGTGTGATATTTTTGTATTTGATTTCTGTTGGAAGCCGCCCAGAGTGGCTGGGGAAATCCAGCCAGATGGGCGGGGTACAAATAATAAATATTATTATTATTATTATTATTAGCCTGCTGGGGAATGAACAGGTAGCTCTTGCCAGAGATCTGAACTAAAGCTTCCAGTGGTCTTCTTTTCCCTCTCTTCTTTCCTTTCCCACAAATGTTATACAAACACCATACATTGTCTATCACATATCACTTCCCTTAGGACTTCCCAGTCCATCTCTCCATGGCATTCTATGCAAACCTTTACTTCTGCTGCATATCCCGTTATTCCACCCAATTTTATCTCATGTGTTTCCTTTGTTTAATATTAACTGCTGCTCATACGGGTTATACCCCTACTGGCTGGTTAAATGGAGTGTTATATCTCTTGTTATATCTCCGAAAGACTTACATCCTTCTTTTATCTGTTTCTCAACTTCATTTCTTATTTTCACGGTCATAACCGCTAATTCTGTCAATTTTATCAATTTATTCTGCCGTATTTCTTTCGTTGCTATTTCTTTTCATTTTTTGGGCATAAACTATTCTAGCCACAGCGGTTGTGTGTAAGAAGAGGTTGAATGTCTTCTTTGGGATATCATTGCTTATTATCCCTAGTACGAAGGCCTACGAAATGCACTGGTAAATTTAAAGATCTTTTTAAAATTCTATATGAATCTTTTCCCAGTACTCTCTAGCATACTTGCACAACCACCACATATGCACCAGAGTTCCTTCTACCTCTTGACACTTCCAACATAACTTGGTCCTCTTTTTTTGATACATTTTTACCAGTTTGCTGGGTGTCAAGGACCACCTGCACACAATCTTTTGTATGTTTTCCTTGATAAGATAACAGGCCGAGAAATTCATGGTTTCCCCCCATAATTTCCCCCAGGCAGATATTTCTATATTATAACCAATATCAATTGCCCATTTAGTCATGGTTGCCTTTACCATCTTGTCTTTGGTTTCCCACTCCAATAACAGTTTATATATTTCAGAGATTCGTTTATCATCATTTCCTATTACAATTTATTTGAATTCTGAGCCAATTTCCCCAAATCCATTTTCTTTATCTTTTTTAAATAGCTCATTCACTGGAAGCACTGGAACCAATCCATAGTATAATCTTGTAGCTCTTCTCTCCTCTCCCCCCCCCAATTCACTCTTTCTTCTTTAAACCCTATGAGATCTTTGTAAGTAGCCCACCTTTTATCCACGTTTATCCTTTTCACTGATACCGCCTCAGTAGGGGATAACCACCTTGGGGTTTTCCTTTCTAAGAGGTCCTTATGTCTCAGCCAGACGGTGTAAAGGCTCCTTCATACTACATGATTTTGGAAACCTTTATGTACCCTTGTTTTGTCACAATACTGATATTATGCATGGCATCCATAACGTAAGTCAAAACCCTCTTTTCCCTCATTCCATTGTTCCATCCATTTTGCCCCTCTCTAAAATCAGCCACCCCATAAGAGGCCTTCTCTGCACACCTCCTGTCACTGCCATTTATCCTTTCCCACAGAGCACCCTCCTCCCACACAAAAGTGTGAAGGTCCATAGGCGTCCTGTGGGCACTCCAGCGTTAGTCCAAAGCAGGAGGAACCAAAAGCAATACTTGCGAGGTATTAGTAAGAGAAGTGGGAGCACCTCTCAAACCGACGCTATCCAATTTTGAACTCATATCCAAGAGCAGGGGTGCCCGCTTGAATAAAATATTGTGGGGGCCCAGGTAAGCCCTGCCCCACATAATCAGTCACATGACACAGCACGCACACACAACATTTGAATGGGAATGCCGATCAACTTTGTGGGGGCCCATCGCCCTTAAAGATTTTATTGTGGGGGGGGGCGAAGCCCCCACGGTCCCTAGGAGTTGGCTCCTATGTCCATGAGTACCGTGAAGAAGCCACAGATTTTCACATTCCCCTCACAATCTAAACCCCATTCAAATATGTGGGCTGCAGTCCTATACTCATTTATCTCACGGCAAGCCCCATTGAACTTAATGGGACTTCAGTATAGCCTTGAAGTCCCCCGTCAAAAATGGGAACTGAGTATATATCTGAAAGGCTTGAGGAAGCATGGAGGTGGAACAACTCTTTCTGCCCCTGTTGTCGTTTGTCTATATATAGAGTTGTGCCCATGAAACGACTTGGCAAAGGTCGCCGTGCCATGCCTCCATATGAAATGCAATGTTTTCCAACTGATATTCCCGTTTCAAGTCAGGCATGTAAGTAAGCATGATGTGTCTGTGCTCTGCAGTGGAGCAGGAAACAAGGTGTCTGTCTCTGCTGCAAAGAAACAAAACGGGGTGGGGAAGGATGGAGGAAGGAAGGAAGGGGAGAGACAGGGGCGTTCTTTTGTGGAACAAACCCAGGCTGAAAAACAACAACGTTGGCGTCACCCAAAGTTTGGCTCATGCTAAAAATATAGCACATTTATTAAAAATATATATTTATAAACATCGGTTTGAACAGACACAGATGTCAAGCAACCGAGAGAGAAAAGGAACGTCAGGTAACCTTACTTTGCTCAAGGTTTTACCCTTTGGTAGCTCAGGCAGCTCAGCGGAGTAGCTGGTTCCCCTCCCCCCTACCTTGTGATTGCACCATATGTTCATTTTAAGTTAAAAATTGGGAAAAAAACAAAGAGCGAGAGAAAGAAAAGCTTGCTAGCTTCCATGTAAATCAAAGAAAGAAGAGAAGAGAAGACGCAGACTAATGGGCATGGAACTTAACTTGGCACAGATATGCTATATATTTGTCACTGTTTATAATAGTGTCCAGTCTTTGGCTGTATTGAAAAGTTTTATCCATAGTGGGGGTTTTCCCTTGGACCCCCACCCCCCGTCCAAAGCTGATACTTACAGATTTGCACTCATTTCTCTAGAACAGAGAGAGAGAGAGAGAGAGAGAGAGAGAGAGAGAGAGAGAGAGAGAGAGATGCGAGTTTTGTTTGTAACTGTGTGAAAAAAGTCTTGTTCAATTAATTGTGCTTCAACCTCCAACGCCCTCAGGCAGAGCTTTTATGACGTCTTAATATACTACAGAGTCAATTCTCATTAAGCCGTGTGTCAATAGCCGGCCACGTTTGCCATCACCTCTTGTCAGCTGTCTCCCCCGTTTTGCGTCTGCGGCTCACAATGTCGTGTAGATGTACACAAAAATGATCACGACGAGGTTCAGGATTGTCCCGATAATGCCCAGCATTGCCAGGATGGACTCCTCTTTGCTCTCCTTTTCCTGGTTGCCTTTTTCTTCTTCATTTCCACTAGTGATTACCATCTTGGTAGCCAGTTTCTTAATCCTTCTCCTCAGGCTAACCTACAATGCAAAAAGAGAGAGAAGGAGAGAGCAAAGCAGAGAGTCAGAATATAATTGCTCTATTTATGAATTGGTGAATGGGTAAATTCTGTCAGTGTCAGTTCCTCCTTTTTCCAGTCTTCAGTTCTCCACATTTGCACACCAGCTTGCAATTTTTAAAATTAAAACTAAAAAGGCCTCGTGAAAATGCTTCAGTACCTGAGGGCAATATTTACCACACTTCTGTCCCCAAATCTAATGCATTTTCGTCTGTTGCTTTCATTAAGAAATGCATTTTGTGCATACTTTACACCAGCATATTCATTTTTGTACATATTTATAGGCTGGGGACCTGCATTGCAAAATTTTGGAGAAAGGTGAATTCTGAAAGATGGCTGTGTTTTGGTTTGCATATTGTCTTGAAAAGTGCAAATTAGGTAACTTCACTTTTAAATGAGAACTGAATTGAATTCCTACCCTCCCATCCCTTTGTGTTAAATACGTATTCTGTGGTTGACCTCCTTTGTAATGCTTAATTTTGAAATCTTTAAGATAATATTTTAGTTTGCTGTTAATTATGTTGCTTTGACTGTATACTCTATATTTGACTTTCTTCAGAAATGTTTGATTCTGGATTGTTTTACTGATGTTTTAATATGTGGTAAACCACTTTGAGATTTTTCTTTAAAATATAAAGAGGTGTAGAAATGAAAAAACAAACAAACAAATAATCCCGATAATAATGAGCATCTCTTATACTGATAATAGTCAACCAATCATTCTGCAAGCCAGCTAGACGTTATTTTATTTTATTTTATTTACAAGATCTCTTACCCACCAACACTTAACGATTACACCTCGTTGCCTCTTTTGATTTATTCTTAAATAAATAAACCTTGCCAGGCTTCACTTTGATATTACGAAAAGCACCTCAACCCCCTGGTAGGCTGCACACCCAGACCATCTCTGGGCTCTGTAACCTGGAGCAAAAAGGGTTCATTTATTAGCCTTTCCCAGGTTCTCAGAAGTTCTGGTTTCAAGCTCTGACACTCTGCAGCAGCACAGGTGAAGGCATAACAGAACAGGCTTGGCCAAATCTCATTTCTGCTAATATAGTCAGGGGAAGGGGGAGGGGGAAACAATCCCAGGAGGTAAACAAGAGTCCCCTGCCTTTTTTCTATATTTTCCCTACACAGAAAGAAAACTACAATGACTTTCTTATAAATAATGCAGAATAAAACCAGAGATGGAACAGTTTTTCTCTTTGTTTTTTGTTTTTCCTTCTCCTTAATATAAAATGAAACATTTGCAACACGGACAGCTGCTGCTGGTGGGATATGGTGATCAGCAGTTCCACTTTCTGAAGCTGCTAACTCTTTAGGACAGTGAAACACAGTGAAACACACTGAAACACACACACACACACACACACACACACACACACACACACACACACCCCATGACTGATATTTGGTTTCTGAAAAGCAATCACATTATGCCAAGCTACATCCACAACTCAGAAGACTCCATATCCACTGGCAGAGGAAGAGGAGTGCAGGGGGAGTGCACAGCCCCCCCCAGCCAATCCTCCCAGGATGCGTGCCAGCCCCCCACACGCCTGCTCTTCGCCCCTCAGTGCCGGAGCATGAAGCTCCGCCACTGTCCATATCCATCATGGAAAGTAAGGCAGGATCTTGACCCACCTGATTTTGTCATGGTTTTATCCCTAAGATCCCCAATTCTGCTGTGATCTTAGCCCCTACCCAGGCTGGTAATATTCTTACAAAAGTTGGGAGCCACCCCCACTCTCTGCCGAGCTGCAGCAAGATTCCAGGGGGTTCCAGGTGCTCACCCAGGGTTTGTGCTCTTTTGGAGAATTGAAGACACAGTGGAGACTTCCATGTGCATGCACACTTCTTCAGATACACTGAAATAGAAGTCACCAGACCCTTATATATAGTGAGAGGGTGAGGAGTGGTATTACTCAGAAGGGTGGTGGGAATGGGTGATTGGCTGATGGGTATGGAAAATCTGTTGATGACTATTAACGACTTCAATTAGTCCTAAAGGAAAGAGCAAGGGGCGAGATGCAATCGTTTATAACAATTGCAGTCGTTAACAGTCGTCAACAGGTTTTCCACACCTATCAGCCTATCACCCATTCCCACCCCCCTTCTGAGTAATACCCCTCCTCACCCTCTCACTATATATAAGGGTCTGGTGACTTCTGTTTCAGTGTATCTGAAGAAGTGTGCATGCACATGAAAGCTCATACCAAGAACAAACTTAGTTGGTCTCTAAGGTGCTACTTGCCGACAAAGGTCCGTATAGTTAAAGCTATGGTTTTCCCAGTAGTAATGTACGGAAGTGAGAGCTGGACCATCAAGAAGGCTGATCGCCGAAGAATTGATGCTTTTGAATTATGGTGCTGGAGGAGACTCTTGAGAGTCCCATGGACTGCAAGAAGATCAAACCCATCCATTCTCAAGGAAATCGGCCCTGAGTGCTCACTAGGAGGACAGATCCTGAAGTTGAGGCTCCAGTACTTTGGCCACCTCATGAGAAGAGAGGACTCCCTGGAAAAGACCCTGATGTTGGGAAAGATGGAGGGCACAAGGAGAAGGGGATGACAGAGGGTGAGATGGTTGGACAGTGTTCTCGAAGCTACTAACATGAGTTTGGCCAAACTGCGGGAGGCAGTGGAAGGCAGGAGTGCCTGGCATGCTCTGGTCCATGGGGTCATGAAGAGTTGGACATGACTGAACGACTGAACAACAACAAAAGGTGCTACTGGAAGGATTTTTTTATTTTGTTTTTACTATGGCAGACCAACATGGCTTCCTACCTGTAACTGGAACAGTGGAGACTGTCGTAGCTTTAAGAAATATGATTTATTCACCCATTTACACCTTCACTCTGCATGGAAGGAGCCTAGATCTTACAGGGTGGTCATTTCAAGAGGGGCTTGTTCCCCACAAAAATGCGGGATGTCTATCATTATACTGTAAGTGAGATATATAGTGGATTCTTAATGAGTGCCTGGCTTTAGGTCCTGCACAGCTGAAACATGCCCAAGCCTTTTTGCTAAATTTTCACACTGTGCATTTGCCATTTTGGGGACAGGATTCCTTAGCCCCCAACCACACTTACTGCATAGCAGCAAGTAACGTGTAGGGAGTACCTGATCTCAAATGAGCCCACCACAGGAAAGATACATCCTGGTCGCTATGAAAAAAGGAAGAGCAAATAATGGATATTCCAAAGGCTATTAAAAAATAAGAGAGAAGCAGGGAATGTACCCTAAAGAGAAGGGGGAAACAGCTCTTTAGGATCCCAGGGATTCTTATTGCCTGATTTCCAAACAACTGACTTGTGTGGCAAGGCGTCCCCCCTGCCCTTTAGACCTCCCCATACCAAAGGCGTGACAACTATTATTTTGTGTAAAACCAGGCCACATCTTTATTGACTACAGATGTAAAACCCACGAATTCTGGCTGGCCTGCCAGAAGGACTTACATTGGGGTCAATCGGAAGTGGGGAAGTCCCTGACCTACATCAAGGAGTAACTCCCCCACTGGATTGCACCTGTGGAGTGTTGTGGGCCCCCACCCCCACCTGGACATCCAGACAGAAGCATCTCCCCTGGATCCCTTTAATGGGATATCTCATTTTTGGAGGGACCAGGTAGAGATTACAACCTCTACCCCTGTCCAACACTATGCCTACCCAATGCCTAAACCACCACTTGAGCAAATGCTAACTGCCAAACCACCCACATCTGAAGCCAAAACCTTCAGCCTTCAACAGGTGGGAGCAACCAGGATGGGCTCATTTTGCAGAAATCACTGAGAAGGGTGATTTTGCTTCATAACTTTCTTTCTAGGATGACTAGAGACTTAAAAAAAAAAAACAACCTCAGAGTCTGGAGCTCCTGCTCAGGTGTGTGTGCCAGTGAAGGGCTTCCTCTGTGCCATTGTGCCCACAGATGCCACGTTGGTGTCCCCTCTCACATATCACGGGCCCATTTCCTTTTTTCCAGTGTGGCTGGTCAACTTGGCATCAGGGCCTGAGGCACATTTATTTATTTATTTATTTATTTATTTATTTATTTATTTATTTATTTATTTATTTATGAGAGCCAGTGTGGGTGTAGTGGTTAAGAGTGGTAGACTTGTAATCTGGTGAACCGGGTTCGCGTCTCCACTCCTCCACATGCAGCTGCTAGTCACACTTCTCTGAAGTCTCTCAGCCCCACTCCCCTAACAGAGTGTTTGTTGTGGGGAAGGAAGGGAAAGGAGAATGTTAGCCACTTTGAGACTCCTTCGGGTAGTGATAAAGCGGGATATCAAATCCAAACTCTTCTTTCTTTCTTTCTTTCTTTCTTTCTTTCTTTCTTTCTTTCTTTCTTTCCTTGTCAATATTGAGGGAGTCAACCACCAGCTTGCTTTTAGGAAAGTTTCCCAACTGCAAACTTCGAACAACCTCTGAGCTTCAGAAGAAGGGAGTAGCAGCACGTTTAAAAGAAATGACAAATAACAAAGGAATATTCCGTTCTTTTGTCTCATTCATACGGCTCAAGCCTACGCATTCCCCAGAATCTTCTCTTCCCTACTTGGCAATTTGATCACTGCTGGTGCTTCTCTTCTTCAGGAGATAAGGGAGACTCGGCGTAGGAACTCACACACCTCTTTACCCCTTCCTTCCAGGGGTTACTTCACTTTGCCAATCAAAGCAAATTTCTGTTGTATATCTCTCATCTGCAAAAGGATGAAACTATCCTCCCAAAATTAATGCTCCCTTATCTCTTAATGTGTCATCACAATTAATAGCTTGGGGACAGAAAACATGCTGAAATTTCTGAACAGTTTGCCTGGGAGATCTGCGATTGTGTATGAAAGCATACAGAACTGGGGGCTGATAGTCAAGCTAGGCTGAACAGAGGTGGGACAGATCCTCATTTTTCGGTCTTTTTTTCATGCTCTGTTCAAATAAAGGGATAGCTGCTCTTGATTTACACCACTGGCAGATGTGGCCTTTGGGAAATGGTTACAAAAGAAGAGGCCTCACTTGTTTTGCAAATCATCAGATAGTGCTTGCCAGCATAATGTTGAGTCTGGTCCAACATGGTGTCAGGCAAGTTTCTGCGATGCGATAATTAATTACTTCTGGTGCTGCGGAAGCTGTGAGAGTTGAATCTGTTCAGTTCTCCACGGGATAAGCTTTCCTTGTGCATCTCTCTGGAGCATCTTAATAAATTTTTGCTTTTAATCTCAAATCACATCATTCCCACAACTTTTTCAAGTGCAAGCCAAGGTGCCAGCAACATTCAGAGCCTGTCTCAAAGAAGCTGAAGCAATTCCTCTCAGATTTTTTTTTTGGGGGGGGGAATGCATTTCCAGGGGGTGCCCAAATGTAGCATAGCAGGTGCTGTTGTTGGTCTCACTCACGAGCTACTCTCTGTTTGCAGGGTTGCCAAGTTTTAAACCAGCCACCGTGGCACTGCCTTTAACAGCAACAATGCTGTGTTTCCATGCTGATTTCTTCCATATATGATACTGAAATTAGAAGCACAAGAGCATGCCAGACCCCTTTTCTGGTTATTTGGCAGCCTTATTCCTCTGGTGCTTGTTATCGACTAAGGTAGACTAACAATTTCTCTTGGACCAGGGGGTACAAGTTTGTAAATTTGCTGGGTTCATTCTGTGGCATGACTCCTGTGCTGATGTAACAGCTGTGCAACAAGCTGAGATTCAACTCTTCTCCTGCTCTAGCTCAGTTGGTTAGAGTGTGGTGCTAATAATGCCAAGGTTACAGGTTCAATCCCTGTATCGGACAACTGCATATCCCTGCATTGCAGGGGGTTGGATTTGATGATGCTCAGGATCCCTTCCGATTCTGCAATTCTATGATTTCAATGGTTTCCAGTAAGGTTAATTCATAGTATAGTCTAGCTCAGTTGGTAGAGCACGAGACTCATAATCTCAGGCTCATGGGTTCAAGCCCCACATTGGGCAAAAGATTGGATTGGATTAGATGGTCCTCACGGTCCCTTCCAACTCTACAATTCTATGATTCTATGATAGTAAATACTTTCCATTTTTCATGCAGCTATTCAGGGCACGGGAAGGTTCCTACCAGGGTTGGGGAAAAACTGTTGTGCACTCATGGGTAAATCAAGGTGCTTCTAGATAGTTGCTGTTTTCAGGTAGGATTCAATCACATGCCAGAAAATTCAGGTTGCACAAATGCAGCTGACTGCAATAGCGGTGGTGTGACAATGCTCCCCTGAGCTCCGGTCGGTTGCACTGCTGCTGCTTACAATGAGGTGGGGGGGGGGAGGGAGAAGCAGTGGTGTGCTGTGCGAGGTGCAAAAGCATCAGCAGGAGGTCCACATTGGTCCTTTCGTGTCTATATATATGAAATAGAATGGGGTTGGTTATGTGAGTCTTCACACATAATGGGCACCAGCTCTTTCCGTGCGGTACCAATTCTCCAGAAACAGATCCATCCAATAGGCTTTTGCACATTCTCCCAGCCATGCAGAAGCCTCTCAAGGAGGCCTTAACTGTGCATTGGAATAGAGTACAATATTGGAAAAATTTATTACCATTGGGCAACTAAGCAATCAGTTCAGTAATGTGTTAGTTGTGCAACTACTTGACTCCATCATGCATTAATATGTTTTTGACTTTCTTTCTTTCTTTCTGGTATTTCTTACCCACCCTTCACCCTAAAATCTCAGGACAAATTGCATAAACAAAAAAACCAGGCTTGTCCATATAGTTATTTAATGCGGATAGGAAGCTTTCTGTACCTCTATTAATTCACCATTGTTTATATGTCATTCTCCTCTAAATCACTGCCTTCGCACACTTTACCCTCTCCTATTCTGGACTTTTTCATACCTCAATCCCTTTCAGAATATCCCTTGTATGAGAAAATCTGTACTGAGGGAAGGGAAGTGTGAGAAGGCAGTGATTTAGAGTCAAAGGTCCTATTGAAAATGGAGAATTAATGAAGGTACAGGGAACTTACTATCCTCATTTTAACCAACAGCATAGATGAGCCCACAATCACAAAACAACGAAAAATCAACATTATCTTAAAACAAGAAAAGAATAAAACAAATACAGCTAGTAATGTCATTTACAAGAAAGGCAACCAAAAATTAATACCACCTGATGCGGAGATTGCTATGTTTATCGGGTCTCCGACCGCAATAAATTCTATTCTATTCTATTCTATTCTATCATCTCACACCTAGCCATAGCTATTATTGTGAATCTACAAGTGCTAACAATTATATTTTTTGCAATATATTGCTCAGAACTGGTCTGGTGTAATGAGTAAGTGCTCTGAAATAGGTAGCGAGCACAGAGATGGTTCTTTGTTAATAACTACTGTATATTCTGGTGTATAAAACTACTTTTTAATCCAGGAAAATCTTCTCAAAAGTCGGGGGTCATCTTATACACCGGGTGGAGAATCTGTGGTCGAGTATATCTCAAACTCTATATTTTAACTGGAAAAGTTGGGGGTAATCTTATATGCCCAGTCGTTTTATACGCCGGAAAATACAGTAAATAAAGCACAAAGCAAAGCCAATGTGATCTTTGGCCTTATTTATTTATATCACAGTTATATCTCAGATTTCTTCTAAGGAGCTCAAGGTGGTACTCATGGTTCCCCCTTTCCCCCTTTTATCCTCACAACAACCCTGTGAGGTAGGTTAGGGTGAGAGGGAGCGATTGGCCCAAGGTCACCCAGGAAGCATTATGGCTAAGTAGGGATTTGAACCCCCTGGTCTCTCAGGTCCTAGTCCAACACTCTAACCACTACACCGTGCTGGCTCTAGATTACTCCAGACAGTAGACTAATGGTCATTATGGCACATGTATATTGTTTCCCCTTAGTCTTCCAAGTTCATGGGTTGGAGCCAAATGAAATGTGGCATGTTGGATACTGCAGAAGGCGTTCCACTCACGGAAGGGTGGTGTCCCACCTTGTGCTGGAGCAATGTGCAAAGCAGTGGCACAAGATCCAGAGATGCTCTCCACTTGGGCATGTTGTCTTGCATGAACAGAAGCATGAGAACAGACTTAGAAGCTGCCAGTTATACCACTCAGAGAACTCTGCAAGTTTTCGCAGAGCAGCCCCAGTGGCTGATTTCCTTCCACATGTTGGATCCATGGTTCTTCCCATCTAGCCCTTACAAAATACCTCCCTCCCCTCTCTAGTAATAGTTTAGTGAATAAGAACAGCCTAGATCGGCCTTCCTCAACCTCCCATCATCCTTATGATCGTTACTTATATGCCGCTTAATATGCAAAGTCCATAATGAGTTTATATAGAATCCAGTAAGATAATTTAAAAAGAAAAAAGGTATATACAACATTTAAAACCAAAAATACAAAGAAATGCCTGAGTAAAAACAAAAAGAAGTTTCAATAATAAAAAAAAGAAGTATCAATAAAAAATAAAACATAACTGTGCGATGAAATGCCTGTTTAAATAGACAGGTCTTTAGGAGTGTTTAAAGTCTGCCACAGTTGTTGTTGTTGTTAATTGAATTTATATACTGCCCAATAGATAAAGGTAAAGGACCCCTGGATGGTTAAATCCAGTCAAATTTGACTATGGGGTTAGGGTTAGGCTGAGGGAGCTGGCGTTTGTCCGCAGACAGCTTTTCCGGGTCATGTGGCCAGCATGACTAAACCACCTCTGGCGCAACGGAACACTGTGACGCAAGCCAGAGTGCACAGAAACGCTGTTTACCTTCCTGCTGCAGCAGTATCTATTTATCTACTTGCACTGCTGTGCTTTCGAACTGCTAGGTTGGCAGGAGTTGGGACAGAGCAATGGGAACTAACCCCGTCATGGGGATTTGAACTGCCAACCTTCTGATTGGCAAGCCCAAGAGGCTGAGTGGCTTAGACCACAGCACCACCCGCATCCCAGGGCAGTTCACAGAACTCAGGGTGGGTCACAGTTCCTGCCTCATGAACCACACATGGAACTGTTTTCCAGAGAGTGACCATTGGTCATGTTGACTGTGATGGATGAGAATACCACAAAACCTGGAATGTCATAGTTTTCCCGTCTCTGGTTTAAAAGATAAACCCATCAAAAGTACCCGGTGATGCTATGGGTAAATGCATCTGACCATTAACCAGAAGGTTGGTGGTTTGAGCCCACCAAGGGCAGCCTGTGGGCAGGATTCCTGCATTCCAGGGGGTTGTACTAGATGTATCTTGGGGGCCCTTCCAACTCTATGATTCTATGACTTCAAACAGGATTTCTGGGAAGGGGCTCTTTGATAAGACACAGGCCAATGGTCTGAGATGATAGGAGTTGCAGTTTAAAACATCTGGAGAGGACCAGGTTGTGGAAGGAGGCAGTCCAAATCCACTAAACAGCAAAAGAGCCGTTTGGGTGGAAAGGAAGGATGTAATTAACAACAACTACTACTGTAATAGGGTCAATTGAAATCTGGCTACAAAATGTTGCTTTAGAGGAATGTAAGGCAGTCAAATGGGCCAAGGGAGAGACATTCTGTGGCAGCATAAAGGTTGCAAAGCCTTCGTCATATCCTTCAGCACACAGTTGGGAGGGTATTGCTGTGGCCAGGAAGTATGATGAGAATAGAAGCTACTTGAGGACATGAGGGAGTGTTGGCTGCAAATTAAAGAATTTCCCCCGAGTCAGAAAGGTTCTCGGATCTCATAATGGTGAACATCTCCATGCCAGGAAATAAACCTTTTTTTTTTTTTTGGTCTCCTGAAGTTCAGCAGCACCTCTAACCCACATAGGTAAAAAAGAAAAAAGAAAAGGACTCCTGGACGGTTAAGTCCAGTTAAAGGCAACTATGGCGTTGTGGCACTTATCTCACTTCAGGCCGAGGAAGCCAGCATTTGTCCACACACAGCTTTCCAGGTCATGTGGCCAATATGACTAAACCGCTTCTGGCACAATGAAACACTCTGACAGAAACCAGAGCACACGGAAACAGCATTTACCTTCCCACCGCAGCGGTACCTATTTATCTACTTGCACTGGCGTGCTTTCAAACTGCAAGGTTGGCAGGAGCTGGGACAGAGCAATGGGAGCTCACCCCACTGTGAGGATTCAAACCGCCAACCTTCCGATCAGCAAGCCGAAGAGGCTCAGTGGTTTAGACCACAGCATCACCTGCTCCCCATAGGATAAGCAATCTGTCCGGTGCTTCTCCAGCTACCCAATTCCTCTACTGGGTGTTGAGTTCAATGAAAATAGGGACATCCTAAGGAAAAGCGGGACATTCCGGGATCAAATCAGAAACTGGGACGGCTTCTGTAAATCTGGGACTGTGTCTGAAAAAATAGGGACACTTGGAGGGTCTGTCAAAGTGGTATGATAGTGCTTTCGAAATAATTTACAACCGGGGGTGGGGGGGGTGCAATAAGAAAATCACATAGACCCATTACAAACAGATTTAACAATATAGCAGTATCATTGGTGCTCCCCCAAAGGCCTGGGAAAACAAAAACACCTGTGCCTGGTATCAAAGCAATGAGAAGGCTGGTGCCAGATGGACCTCGCCAGGGGGAGCATTCCATAAATGGGGGCTACCACAAAGAAGTCAATGCATGCTATAAGCTGCGGTAGACTCCCATTCGTGGAATGCTGAGAGCTTGTGACACACCGCCCATCACCACAATTTTTGCAAGTCTAAGACAAGGAACAAAAGCGATCAACGCCATAATGGTCAAAAGCTGCGGAGCTTGATCCAGAGTCAGATTTAGAATTTATTTCTCTTTTCTGCAGATACTGAATTTGGATCCTGCCAGCTGATGGCAGCTAACGATAAAATAAAATTAGCATGCAGCAATAATGCACTCCAAACCAAAGCTCATCTGAACTCTGTGGTGCTGATCAATGCACGTCTTGACATCCCACTACAGTCTGCAAAATCCACACCCACTGCAGAGTGGTGAACCTTTGAGTTTTTGATCACAATGAGCATTTAATGCATTTCCTGATTTTTTCAACAGGCCCCTGCAGCAGCTGCATCTGAAGGCTTCAGCAGGCGGCCTTGTTTATCTCCATGCTCTAGAAACCTCTGCCTGGTGATTTCTGCAGATCGTTAAAAGATATGGGAACAGGCCAGGCTGGATTTGCTCCCTGCTCAATTATTTCATGCAGTTCTTTAATAAATGTGTACCCTGCCTTTCAGGGTAGAAAACCCTCCCAAGGTGGCTAGGGAAGGTTCAGGGAAACAGAGACGCAACATTAAAGGCACCGCAATCAAAATTAAAAACCAAACCACTTCTTTGTCTGTTAGTAAATTGTATCCTGCCTTTTCCCACAAAGAAGCCCCAAGGAACCTGTACAAAACTCAGACAACCATATCACTGTTATACTCCATCTCTCAGAATGCTAGAACATCAGTGTCAGGAAACCCCCCCCCCCGCGCTTTGGAGAGTCGCGGGAGCGTTTGCAGTATAGAGACCCCCCCAAGCTATTTACTAGCTCGTCCTCCCCCTCCTCAGCCAGAAGCGACCATTCCTCCAGTGGGGAGGGGGAGTCAGAGGCAGGAAGGCGGTGCAGGGGCTCTGAGAGGATCGCAGAGCCTCAGCACCGAGGGGAAAGCGGGGAACGGGGTCAGGTTCCCATGCTCCGAGGGCGCAGGCCGGAAGGTTGTGGAAGGGGGAGGCGGGGGTTCAGAATCCCGCGCCTCTTTTGCTGGACAAAGAACCGGAAGGGTTCATTCCTGGACTCTGCGGAGGGATGAGATGGACGTTTGATCTTTTGCTCCACTGTATACCGTATATCTGTGCACAATAAAGAACTTAGTTTTAGAAGTTCTGCGTTTGGCGCTTTACTCATGAGCAACCACTGAACGTCCTTACAATCAGTAATCGAAGGAAATTGTCAGTAGATTCAGGATAGATAAAAGAAAGCACTTCTTCATGCAATGCATTACAGTGGGCCCACCACTTAACGTGTAACTTGCATACGTCAATGCAACCTTAGGGGCCTGGCCAAAAAGCAAGCAAGCAAGCAAGCAAACAAACAAACAAACAAACGGAGAGTATGGGAAAGCTGCCGCACCACCTAAGGTCCTTGTGTGACCTTCTCAATGTGGATTTGCATGAGAGAGTGTTGGATAACCACACTCACTTTTGGGCAGAGGGTTGATCAGGGCTGAATGCAGCTTTCAGGCTAGAGAAGGTTAGCTTACCTACTGTACACTGTGAGGATTAGACAGTTTACGTAAACATATGTTCAGATATGGACTCTCCCTCCTTTCCTTTACCTGCCTTGTGCCCCACAACTAACTAAATGATAGACCTTTCACAAGGGTTGGGGTTGGATGATCACATACAGGTATGTGTTCTGTTGTTCCTCAGGTCAGCACCCGTGGGGTGAAATCCCCTGCTGCTGTTCCACTTGCAACAAAGGTAAGTTTGCAAGCTACTTGCAAGCTTGCAAGCCGCTTGCAAGCTAAGGTAAGGAGAGGCGATATTCTCTCATGTCCTCTTCCCATCCTATGTGCCTGCACCGATGGAGAGACCCTCCAAAACAGCACAAAGAATGGCATGGGGGTGCTGCAGGGGGAAGGTATGCCTCCACTGGGTCAAAATCAGCTATGGGACCAAAATGGCGGCATTGGATCTCACCCACTGGAACTTCTCGTCAGAACAACCCTGTAACATCACAAGACCACCACAAAATGGTCAAAGGCCTGGAAACAATGCCTTATGAGGAACGGCTTAGGGAGCTGGGTATGTTTAGCCTGGAGAAGAGAAGGTTAAGGGGTGATATGATAGCCATGTTCAAATATGTAAAAGGATATATAGAGGAGGGTGAAAGGTTGTTTTCTGCTGCTCCAGAGAAGCGGACACGGGGCAATGGATTCAAACTACAAGAAAGAAGATTCCACCTAAACATTAGGAAGAACTTCCTGACAGTGAGAGCTGTTCGGCAGTGGAATTTGCTGCCAAGGAGTGTGGTGGAGTCTCCTTCTTTGGAGGTCTTTAAGTGGAGGCTTGACAGCCATCTGTCAGGAATGCTTTGATGGTGTTTCCTGCTTGGCAGGGGGTTGGACTGGATGGCCCTTGTGGTCTCTTCAAACTCTATGATTCTATGACTCTTGTGTTTGGTCAGAGATGAGTGTGTTTCAGAGACACCCTGGGTGCTTCCAGACTGGCACTTAATATTGCAGAGGTGTCAGTCATATAATGCAAATGAGTAATCAGATTAAATGGGGTGGGAGGGATTCAACCTGGCATTTTTATGCCAAGGGTGTCATGCGGACACTGCCAAAAAAAAAAAAAGTTGTTGGTCATCTGGAACACCCACCTAGAAGCACCCTGTAACTCTCCTATGCAGGGCTGAATTCTCTGCTATTGTGGAGAAGAGTCTCCTCTCTGCAATGGTGGCCAGACTATATAAAGAACATATTTGGATGTCTCTTGCAATGCAGCATATACATTGCAATGCCTCAAGGTCATGGTAGGTTGCACCACTGTACATGATGCACCCTGACATGCTCTAATGTATCATCGGTAATTGAAAAACAGTGACTATGTAAAAACAGGGAGATAAAAACAAGAATTTGCCCCGAAAGCAAATTGTATCTTGGCTCTATCTTGCAGCGGCGGTATCCAGGCACCATTATGGTAGAGGTGGATCTGAGCTTATTATTATTATCATCACCAATATTTATTAAATTTATATAGCAGCCTTTATCAGAAGATCACTGGGTGGTTTGCAGTATAACAGCACAAAAATACGTAACACAATAACAAAGAAGCAAACAAACAAAAACCAACAATATCTCCCAACACCCATGAATAAAATAGCAACAGTTCTCTCTCTTGCTCTTTCTTCATGTTTCCCAGCTACTGGTTTTCAGAAGCTTGCAGCCTGATGCTAGAGATAGTAGTATACAACCAACTCAGCTAGTAGACGCTGATAATCTCATCTTTATCTGGTATTCAGAGGCAGCTGCCTCCAGCAGCAGATACAGAACCCAGCTATCCTGGCCAGTAGCCACTGATAGATTTATATGCCATGAATTTATCCAATCCTCTTTTCAAGCCACCCAAGCACCAAGCCTCTTGGGTGAGTGAATTTCACACACAGCGCAAAGAAAAGTCCTTCCTCTTGTCTATTTGAAATATCCCACCAATCAATTTCAATGGATTACCACTGGGTTCTAGTGCTGCAAGGAAGGGAGATAAATGTTTTGCTATCTACTTTCTCTTGACCATCCTGCATACACGTTTGTCACCCTTTCTTGCCTCCGTATTTCTTAAAGGTAAAGGGACCCCTGACCATTAGGTCCAGTCGTGTCCAACTCTGGGGTTGCGGCGCTCATCTCGCTTTACTGGCCGAGGGAGCCGGCGTACAGCTTCTGGGTCATGTGGCCGGCATGACTAAGCCACTTCTGGTGAACCAGAGCAGCGCACGGAAACACCGTTTACCTTCCCGCTGGAGCGGTACCTATTTATCTACTTGCACTTTGACGTGCTTTCGAACTGCTAGGTGGGCAGGAGCTGGGACCGAGCAACGGGAGCTCACCCGGTTGCGAGGATTCGAACCGCCGACCTTCTGATCAGCAAGCCCTAGGCTCTGTGGTTTAACCCACAGCGCCACCCGCGTCCCACTGCTGTATTTCTTACCAAGTTCAAAAAAGGCCCAAGCATTCCTCAAAGGGGAGCTGCCCCAGCCCCTCAGTTCTGTCTGCTGCACACCTGAAAGCCATCGTCTGGTGTCTCCATCAACTGGTATTGCCAGCAGGGCCGTCTTTAGCAGATGCGGCGCTGGGGTGCAAATATCCGCTCAGCGACCCCAAATTACCATGGATAGTGTTGGGTGGCCGTAGCTGCGCACTGCCAGCCATTGGGGAGGCAACTCTCCCCCATGCTGCTGCGGGAGAGCGATCCCCGCAGAGGCTTGGGAGTGAAGTTGCGCCCCCCAAGCCTCTGCAGGAGAACAGTGCAGCTTCCCTCCCAAGCCTCCTTGGGAGGAGAGCGATCCCCGCAGAGGCTTGGAAGAGAAGCTGTGTACCCGCCAGCCATATGGTTTGTGGGGCACAGCTGGCGGGTGTGCAGGGAAAGGGGAGGCCGCCAGCAAAGCCACACGGCTCCCCACTTGCTGGGGTGCCCCTGAGAGGCCGACACCCTGGCGCGACACACCACTAAGCCCTATGGGAAAGACAGCTCTGATTGCCAGAGCACTCCAAGTTAAAGATTCCCTAGCATATAGCTGACAAATGCCAATAACCACAAGGGGTTGGGAACCTTCTTAAGCCTGGGAGCTGCAATGCCTTCTGGGAAACCTTCCAAGGGCCGCATGCCACCAGGTGCAAAAGTGGATGGAGGACAGTACAGTAGGCTAGTTTCCATGCACACTGATTCCTATCCTTACCCAAGCAGGCAAGAGGCATTATAAGAGTTCTAGGAAATATCCCAGTCAGGCAAAGACACCTGGGAAAATGGAAAAATGGAATGATTATGTTTTTGAATATGTACAATCTGAGATATTTGAAGATACATGGGAAAACAAATGCCAAAAGATTTTGAATAAATGGACAAGTTATAGGAATTGGATAGCACGGGGGGAAGCCAACCCAAGCATTCAAATTAGAATGAATAATCTGTGCACATGGTTAAAGATCTGAAAAGATAATAATTTTGGGGGGGAGGTGATAAATGGGGAGGGAGAAGGAGGATTGAGGATAAATGAGTAGGGACAGAAGTACAGGTATATAATATGATGTACAGCCAATAGTATGATGATCTTGATACATGCCATTGTTAGACCTCTTTCTGAATGATTCTTTGTAACTTATCCGATGTCCCTGGGTGAAAGTGTGATTATAAAGAAGAAGAAGAAGAATAAAAGGCAAAGACACCTGGGGTGTAGCCTGGGGAAAGTTCTGAGGGCCAGCCAGTGTGGTGTAGTGGTTAAGAGTGGTAGACTCGTAATCTGGGGAACCGGGTTCGCGTTTCCACTCCTCCACATGCAGCTGCTGGGTGACCTTGGGCTAGTCACATTTCTTCGAGGTCTCTCAGCCTCACTCACCTCACAGAGGAAGGGAAAGGAGAATGTTAGCCGCTTTGAGACTCCTTCGGGTAGTGATAAAGCAGGATATCAAAAGAAGCCTGGGGGCCGTATTTCCGCCTGGGTTTGAGGTTCCCCACTCCTGATTTATGAACTGGCTTACTAGCAGTACATGTGAAAAGGGTCTAGGGGTCTTGGTGGACCACAAGCTTGACATGAGTCAACCATGTGATGCAGCAGGAAAAAGAGAGAAAAGCTAATGCTATTCTAGGCTGCATCAACAGAAGTATACTGTCCAGATCAAGGGAAGTTCTATTCTGCCTTGGTCAGACCACACCTGGAATACTGCATCCAACTCTGGCCACCACAGTTTAGGAAGGATGTTGACAACCTGGAACATGTGCAGAGGAGGGCAACCAAGATAATCAAGTGTCAGGGGTGCCGTCAACAGCTCACTGGCTATCTACCTGGTGAAATCAGAAAGAGCTTTTCAGCTAATTTATTTTAATCCACAGAAACACAGGAAGACATGGAATGTACATCCTCACACTTGAACTGACGTTGCTCAGAGTGCCACTCCACCCCTCGGCAGTTAGTTCCTAGCATTCAGACCCCTCCTGCTGCCTACAGTGGCTGCTAAGGGAATTTCTCTGTTTGGCTTTCTGCTCTGAAACACGAAGGGCACGTCTGATGCTAGGGGAAGCAGGGGGCCCTCGCAAACTCTCCAGATACAGCATGTCACTTGGCCGCAGTACTGTTTCTTACACATCTGACTCCTGTCTCTGTGCACTGTTATCTTGCTCCTTTCATCTTCTGGGGTGTGACCCGTCTCAAACCACCACCATACTATGTCCATACTCTCTCCCCCTTCCTCCTCTCTGGAAGGATCTTGGAGGGGGGTGGTCTCCACTCCTCCTCATCTGCCCAGTCCCTGACATCAAGGGTCTGGAAACCAGGCCTTATGAGGGACAGTTGAAGCGGCTGGAAAAGAGGAGACCAAGAGGAGATACTGTATGTTCTTCTGGCATGCCAGTTGCTGTGGTTCCACCCACTTTTGCCACTCACAGTGTGACTTGTGGCCTCTGGAATGCAGCCTTTGCAGCCTTGCCCACCGCTACCCAGGTTACTTGGAGAACAGCCGTATACAATTTCTGCCCTCAGACAGCCCTAGAAGCACTGATCACGGTGCTCATAGGGAAGATAGCAGCACAACCCTCCATTTGAAGGATCATGAAAAGAGGCCAGGAAAGAAACACTATGCATTGTTATATTTTGGTTATGACTCCTTCTTCATGTCTCAGGAGCCATGGATCAACTGTTAGTGTTTAGTGACCTTCTGCCTAAGAGTAGAGAGCCCCTGGGTGGTTCTAACTTGTGTAGCTGGCATTGAATTGCAGATAATCTAAGATGACACAGACCTTGGCAACCTTCTGTGAGTAATCTTTTCAGCAGGATAAGCTCTTGTTGAACAATTCCTTCAATGTACTTTTGTTTTGTACGCACTCACGGCCATCATTTCAATCCACATCACTATAGATTTGTTTCTTCTCTCTCCACCCGCCGACACTGCCTTCAATGAAAAATAACATCTCAGCCACCGCGGTGTGGTCACGTGCTTACTTCATAGCCTAGAGTGCCACTGAAGTGGGTAAAGCTTTTTCGCTTTGCTGGGTTGATGAGCAGTATATAGAATCATAGACTCACAGAGTTGGAAGGGACCCCAAGAGTCATCCAGTCCAACCCCCTGCAATGCAGGAAACTCAGCTAAAGCATCCATGACGGACGGCCATTCAACCTCTGCTTAAAACCTCCAAGGAAGGAGAGTCCACCACCTCTTGTGGGAGTCTGTCCCACTATCAAACACCTCTTGCTGCCAGAAAGCTTTTCCTGATGTTTAGTCAGAATTACCTTTCTTGTAAGTTGAAGTCATTGGTCTGAGTCCTACCCTCCAGAGCAGGAGAAAACAAGCTTGTTCCCTCTTCCATGTGACAGCCCTTGAGATATTTAAAGATGGCTATCATACTGTAGGAAGAGCCTACTGGATTGGGCCAATGGCCAATGGCCCATGGCCCATGGCCCATCTAGTCCAGCATCCTGTTCTCACAGTGGCCAACCAGATGCCTGTGGCAAGCCTGCAAGCAGGACCTGAGCACAGGAGCACCTTCCCCAATTGCAGTTTCCAGCAACTGATGTTCAGATGCATTACTGCTTCTGAATGTGGAGGTGGAGCATAGGCAACACTTTCCATTATGCACCAGGCTATGTTTCAGCCAAGGCAAAAGCCAAAGGTTTACATACAGACACATCATCATAATCAACCATCTATGTGAGCAAGAGAAATTGTCACACACAGCCCAAGTGCATGTCCAAGTCAGGTAAAAGCACTTGAGAAAGGTGCAGAGCAGGGCCAGAAAAGGTGATGGTCTGGGGAGAGTGCCAGGGGCTGGGCACAGAGGCCTGTGAGATGGGAAGTTGCAGTCGTCCTCCAGACCTGAAAATCCTCACCCCTGGCCTGCAGTAACACCTGAACAAGCTATGACTCCAAGCTAGTTGTAGACCCCGAAGCTAAGACTTATATGTAAGCTTGCACAAAATGGCAGCCACCCAGACTGACCCCATCTGGATTTATCCAGATGTTAGTCCTACTGCATTCAATGGAGCTTTCTCCCAGGTATGAGTGTGCACAGGACTGTATGTGCAGCCTTCAGGAGGAATTCAGCATCATGCTAAGGTGATCGTTCCATCAGGGCAAGGATTTGGGCTTGCCAGATGGAATGATACCCCCTGCTCCTTCCCCATGCACTGTTCTAAAAGTTCTGACTCCCCTGAGCCATGTTTTTTTTGGGTGTGTGTGTGTGTGCAAGTGGCACACAGGGGAGGAGAATGGGGAGAAAGCAAAGGTCCTTGTACAGGGCTTCTGCTGAAGGGACTCATGAGTTCAATCTGGTCCTTCGTTACAAGTAAAACTACCAGCTGTGGAGCTAAGGAGCTAAAGCTCCAGATTTTTTAAAAAAATATTATTATTTTGCAAAGCAGCTATCTTTAAAAGACAAAACAGAAAAGCAGACAAAAAGGTTAATGCTCCTGACTTTGCTTTTAAGATAAAAATTAGAGGAAGGGCCAACAGACTCTAAATCGCAGCAGAGCTGACATTCAAGTTGAAGTAGAGCACTCTTTTTAAAAATATGTGTTTGCCCATTGGATTTAGCAACAGAAGCTTCCCTTCCACTGGTGCAAAATTTATATTCCTTTTGCTTTGTGGAAGCGTCTATTGGGACACATAAAATTGCCCTTGGGCTGTAATTACACCAGCTTCCTTCTTGTGCATACGGAGAGTGTCATCAAATGTAGGGAGACCTGTAGGCAAAGCTTTTTTCAGGCGGAACTCATTGGAATTCAGTTCCAGCTCCTCTCAGGTGGGTGCCATTGCCATCCTGGGGTGGCTGGGGAAACCCAGCCAGATAGGCCGGGTATAAATAATAAAATCATCATCATCATCATCATCATCATCATCATCATCATCATCATTCTAAGAGAACAAGGGAGGTGTTCATGGTGAGCTCTGGCACCCCTTTTTCTAAAAAAATAGTACTGCCTGTAGGAGTATCTGAGCAGAGCTGTGACAAAACTGGGCTTGTAGCTATGTGCCTTGTGATCTTGTAATCCTTTTGCTAGTTGTTGCTATAATCTTGGTTCCCACCCCATTACAGTAAGTGCAGCTTCCCAGACACAGGTCTAGATTTTCCAGGAGCTGAACCAAGAAATTTCTACATGCAAAGAAGGTGTCCTACCACTATGCTATAGCCCTTCCCCAAAGGGTAAAATAATGGACCATAAGAAGGGAGAACAGGAAGGGTCATGAAGCTGCCCATCAACAGTTATCACTTGGCTACAGACTGAGTAGACACACCAGAGGCCGCCAAAGGTCACAGTCTTCTAAAACAGGCATAGGCAAACTCGGCCCTCCAGATGTTTTTGGCCTACAACTCCCATCGTCCCTAGCTAACAGGACCAGTGGTCAGGGATGGTGGGAGTTGTAGTCCCAAAACATCTGGAGGACCAAGTTTGCCTATGCCTGTTCTAAAACCTCATTTGCCCTCTTTTTTCTTTTTGGCAGCCCTAAGAACAGAAGAAGAACCTTCCAGTATCAGGCCAATGGCCCATCTAGTCTAGCATTCTGTTTTTATAATGGCCACCCTGATGGCTGTGGGAAACCAGCAAGCAGGGCCTAAGGAGAAGAGCACCCTCTTCTCCTGCAGTTCCAGCAACTGGTATTCGGAAGCATGGCTGCCTCTGACATGGAGGCAGAGCATAGCCATTGTGCCTAAGAGTCATCAATAGCCATAGTCAGAAATGCCACTCACCCCAGTCAGAATAGGGATTCCTCCCGGGACTTTCGCTTTCCTTCCACTTTGATGTTGTGAAGCCAAAAGAAACCCTCAGTGGCTTCTGGTAGATGAAGATACTTTGGACCAGGCATAGGCAAACTCGGCCCTCCAGCTGTTTTGAGACTACAGTTTCCATTACCCCTGACCACTGGTCCTGTTAGCTAGGGATGATGGGAGTTGTAGTCTCAAAACATCTGGAGGGCCGAGTTTGCCTATGCCTGCTTTGGACGTATCTATGCCACTAGCAAAGAATGCAAGGCTGATCTTTAGCTTCTTCCTGAACTACCATCTCCACAGGTCACTGAGGCCATCACCTAAATCTAGACATTGGCTCTTTTATACCTCAACTGCTTCTTTGTATGGAATTTCTTCTAGGGATGGGAGAATCTGCCAGTTTAGGTTTCTCCCAGTGAATCATTTTCACAGTCTTAAGTTCAGTTCTCCACATCTGCACATCGTGAAAGTTCGCTATCATTTTAGTGTCAATTTCTTCCAATATACTTACACATTTTTGTGTGCAATATACACATTTCTCAAAACTTTAATATAATGCATTTTTTTGTTATTTTCACCGATATATCCATTTCTATGCATACTTTACCTTAGTATATGCATTTTGTACACACTACCTGGATGGAAAACTGCGCTGCAAAATTTGGAGAAGAGGGAATGTCAAAATGATGGCAGTGTTTTGGTTCTCCTATGGTTGTGGATTGGGTAAACTTTAAATGCACTCTGAGCTGAATTTATTTCACAGTCATGGTTTCTACCTTCCCAGCATAATGACTAGTATAAACACCCCATGGTGTGCTGTCATATTACAAGTTTCTCTGCCTTCATTAGTAGCCTCCGTTGATGTGGAATGGGATGGAGATGCTTCACTACACGACGATGGCATTTCACATTTGTTTGTTGATGTGATTCCATCAACACAACTTCAGAGGGATAAAACCTCACCAGCACAAATGACCTGGGGTTTGGAAAGCCCAGACTACCTTTGTTAAATCATCAGAACAAGCATGTTGTACAGATGACATGCCTTTTATATTCTCTGCTGTGATCAGGAGAGCTATGGTGATCAGCAGCTATGGTTGGTCAAGGGGTAGCCAACATGGAGTCCTCCAGATGCTGTTGGACTACAACTCCCATCAGCCCCAGCTGGCATGGCCAATGGTCAGGAATGATGGAAGTTGTAATCTGTCAGCCTCCCCTGGGGTAGACCCACTTCTTCCCTGCTTTAGGTGTGAACCGGGCAGATACATGCACACCTGCTTCATCATGTTAGTTATTACTTTTTTGAAAGCAAAGCAATGTAGCTATTATTGCTCACGGTGAACATATTCTTCTTTTCTGTTCTGCTTTTGTCTCTGGACAAACAAAAATCAAGATAAGAGACACTAATTCTTATAGCTACGGTTGAGGGAAGTCCATTCTGTTCACATTTCCAGGTGAACTTACTTAATTCACAAGTTCTGGACTATATGGAGCTCACACAGATGACCAGGAAACTTCATGACCAGAGGGACAGCGCGGTAGAAGAAGAATGGAAGAAATTTAAACTGTACTTAAAAATTACTGTATGATTGATGATTAGATATAATTTGGAAGGAAAGTTAGACTGCAGATATAGAATTAGGTTAAGTGTTTAAGACAGGTGAAATATGAGTTAAGATAATTGTTAAGATTAATTAATTAGGTAAGTTTTATAGTAAATAAGGTTATGTAAGATGTTTAGAGGTTACTAAAGATGATAGACAAAGAACGCAGGAAGAGGAGATAGGAGGAAGTCAATATACAATGTTAAGGACAGTTATTAGTTATAATTAATGAGATTTTTTGTTTTGTATTGTGGTTGTCATTTTAGGTTTGTTTTTATTGTAGGTATGTTTTTACTGTAGGTTTGTTTGTATTGTTGTGTTTACACTTGATTGTGTTGTAGTTGTTTTTGCTTTATAAAAACCAATAAATATATTTTAAAAAAATAATTCACAAGTTCTGAAACAATACAAGATTCAAAATACAGCTAGCCTTCAAAATTTGCACCTCTCTGAATTTTGCAATGCCATTCTATAAGTAAGCAGTGTTTACAAAGGTGCATATATTGGGGGTGTGCTATTGGCTTTGTTTGTTTCTGCTTTATTGGGTATTTTATTTTTATTTTGGATTCTTCTGTTGTGAACCATCCTGTGATATTCAGATGAAGGCAGTATACAAATTTAACAACAACAACAACATCTTGGGGGAAATGTCCATTAAAATGACTATATTACAGAAATTATTTATTTATTTATTTATACCCCAGCCACTCTGGGTAGCTTAAAAACAAAAACAAAAAACAATGCCCTACAAAATACGTTCTATTGAGGGAAATTGCTTGCAAAATTGTGGATTAGTCAAAACAGTAGAGGAGAAATTTCCACCAAAACGCTAGCGAATATTCATGAGTTTTTTTGGGGGGGAAATCAAATCATTGCAGAAATGTGAAGAAGTGGATATAATACAGGAAAAATTTGAAACTGACTGTGCCCAAACTAACAGATCCATCCCTACTTACAGGCCTGATGAATGGGTAGCTTATACAGCTTCTATGCACTTGGAGGTTTGGATACAAGGGCAAAAAAAAGTTCCACAATGGTTATATTTGGCTGCAGCTGAGGAGGGAGGCTGCTCAAAAGGTCAGAAGAAAGAGCTCAAGGCTCCTTCATCTTCCAAGAGTTATTTTATTCCTTTGAAGGTGCTCATCAAAGAGCAAGATTTAGTGTTCTGCTTGAGCATGGGCACAGGCATCCTAGAGGACAGGAGTTCTGAAAGGCTAGGCAAAGCGCATTGTCAGGACATTCTTCACATCTGAAGCTGAGAACGCCTCCTAGTTTGCAGCACATCATTTGCCAATGTTGCCAACGGAGGAGAGAAGCAAGCAAAGGACACTGTGGTAGCAGCGGATCGCTTGATGGAAATGCCGGCCCCAGTTTGTGGCAAAGGTGAGGCAGGCAAATATGCATGAAACAGATTGAAAATAAAGCTGTCAAAATCATAATGCCGTTCTAGAGCATCTATAGCACAACCATATTATTGGAATAGTAAGTACAGTTCTGGTTGCCACACCTCAAAAGGGTTATCATAGAACTGGAAAAGATTCAGAAAAGTAGCTGGAGCAAGTCCTCTGTGATGGAAGGTCATGGTGTTTGGGGCTGTTTGTTTGTTTGTTTATTAAATTTGTATACTGCCCAATACCCGTAGATCTCAGGACGGTTCACAACAGGACGGTTTAGGGACAAATATGAGTAATGAGAGACATGAAATATATGTGTAATGAGAGACATGATAATATTATGTGTGGTTTTGAGAGAGTGGATAGGAAGAAGTCTTCCTTCCTCTCTCTTAACTGTAGAACCATGGTGCCATCCAATGAAGATGAATGTTGGAATGTCCTGGATAGACAAAATAAAGTACTTATCCACTAAGTGCATAGTTAAAGTATGGTATTCAGTCCTGACCATAGCTGTCAACTTTTCCCATTTTTTAAAAAGGGAAATTCCCTTATTATGTGGAGGGCTCTATTTGTGTTCAAGCAAACACAAGGAGGATCCTGTGTGGACCTTCCCATGCAAAACAGGGGATTTAAAAACGAAAAAACAGAAAATCCACAAATTGCTGCAAAATAAAAATAAAAATGTTGAGAACCAAATTTTAGATTGAATCTGAAAAACTGAGAGAATCGAAATTGACAAATGCTTCCGTCTCTACTAGAAATGTCTAAAGAGAGATGGGAGAGGGCGAGAGGAGGGAGGGAGAGGAGAAACTATCTAAACATGGAGCTGCTTATTTTCTGCGCATTGCTTCCATAAAACACTTTGGGAATTTTTCAAGATCTGTTACAGTGAAAAGATCCCGGTGTCAATAAGAATTAATCTACCAAATCCCTTCTCAAACTATATGTTTCCTGACTCAAATACACGTTTTTTTCCAACAGCAAGCAATATGCTTCTTGAGCCTAGCTGCACAGTCGCATTAAGCAAAGCCTCATCTTTCTAGATGTTTGTATGAAGGATGGACTCCAAGTTATACCAGGCCCCTCCTACTTCGATGTCACTTCCTGTAAAAGCTACTTGAAATCTGGCTTGTGTGAAGTCTATCTCCTTCTGCCTTTTTTTGGCTATTTAAGTACTTAGAAGCTCATCTGTAGTTCTCAGAAACCATATGGATAGGCCCCTCTCCCATATATAAATGTACCAGGCAGCTCACTGCTGTTCAGAATACATTTAAATTCAAATATATTGCATGAAAATAATAATAATAATAATAATTGTATCCCACCCTCCCCGGTCAAAGCCGGGCTCAGAGCAGCTAACAATAGGTAAAAATAGCACAGTGTACATAAAACCGCACATTCAATTAATTTAAATACATTCTAGAATCAATTCAGAATTAAATTAATGGCAACCATTGGGTTAGAGTTCTATGAAGTTTATGGAAGGAGAAAGGGGGTGAGACTGTGCCTTGGCCAAAGGCCTGGAGGAGCAGGCTCCATCCTGCAGACCTTGCGGAAAGATGTCAAGTCCCGCAGGGCCCTTGTCTCTTGTGACAGAGCATTCCACCAGATCGGGGCCACGGCTGAAAAAGCCATGGCTCTGGTCAAGGCCATTCTAACCTGCCTGTGGCCTGGGATCTCCAAGATGTTTTTATTTGAAGACCGTAAGGTCCTCCGTGTGACATACCAGGAGAGGCGGCCCCATAGGTGCGAGGGTCCTAGGCCGTATAGGGCTTTAAAGGTTAAAACCAGCACCTTAAACCTGATCCTGTACTCCACCGGGAGCCAGTGCAGCTGGTATAGCACTGGGTGAATGTGATCCCACGGCGAGGACCCCGTAAGGAGTCTCGCTGCGGCATTCTGCACCCGCTGGAGTTTCTGGGTCAGCTTCAAGGGCAGCCCCCACTTAGAGTGAATTACAATAATCAAGCCTGGAGGTGACCGTCCACAGTGGCTAGGTCAGGGCAAGAGAGGTAAGGAGCCAACTGCTTAGCTTGGTGGAGATAAAAAATGCCGCCTTTGTTATAGCTGCAACCTGCACCTCCATAGAAAGGGAGGTGTCGAAGGTTACACCCAAACGCTTAACGGACAGCACTGGCACTAATTGTGCCCCCGCAAGAGATGGGAGTTGGCCCCCCAATCCCGTATCGTCCCAAAGGGAAGACCCTCAAAGAACTAGAGGGACAAAAGAAGGGGGATATCTATGTGGCTGTAATGTGTGTTGTGAATCAAACTTGACATGAGTCAACAGTGTGATGCAGCAGCTAAAAAAGCCAATGCAATTCTGGGCTGCATCAATAGGAGTATAGCGTCTAGATCAAGGGAGGTAATAGTACCACTATATTCTGCTCTGGTCAGACCTCACCTGGAATACTGTGTCCAGTTCTGGGCACCACAGTTCAAGAAGGATACTGACAAGCTGGAACGTGTCCAGAGGGGGGCAACCAAAATGGTCAAAGGCCTGGAAACGATGCCTTATGAGGAACGGCTTAGGGAGCTGGGTATGTTTAGCCTGGAGAAGAGAAGGTTAAGGGGTGATATGATAGCCATGTTCAAATATATAAAAGGATGTCATATAGAGGAGGGTGAAATGTTGTTTTCTGCTGCTCCAGAGGAGCGGACACGGGGCAATGGATTCAAACTACAAGAAAGAAGATTCCACCTAAACATTAGGAAGAACTTCCTGACAGTGAGAGCTGTTCGGCAGTGGAATTTGCTACCAAGGAGTGTGGTGGAGTCTCCTTCTTTGGAGGTCTTTAAGCGGAGGCTTGATAGCCATCTGTCAGGAATGCTTTGATGGTGTTTCCTGCTTGGCAGGGGGTTGGACTGGATGGCCCTTGTGGTCTCTTCCAACTCTATGATTCTATGATTCTATGAATCCCATGTAGCTTCTGAGAGGGGAAATCAGAGAACCCTGCACTAATTTTGCCGGAAACAAGCCGGAAACAAGCCAATAGCTGGTAGCACTGGGCCCATGACAAATTCGGAACAATTTGTGTTAAAAACCTTATTCAAGAAGAGTTCAAATGAGGAGGGATTTATTTGATCTTTTTATTTCCATAACTGATATATAAAACATTGCAGCAAACCAACCCCTTTAATTTATTCAGGTTTTCTCTCTCCCCATGATTTCTTACTAGCAGAGTTGACAATCCTAGTTAGAATCGCAAGACTTGAAAACCCACAAGGACTTCCCCACTGAAAAGGACTGGCTGTTGTATTCACATATGGACATGGCTGTGTTTAATATGAAAGGAGAAATTTGCTAGAGGATGCATATTTACAACAAAACATATGTATGGGTCTGGTTTAGGGGACACTGCTATTGCATAAAAACAGCTGTTTTTGCTCTGTGTAGACATGCTGCTCTCTTTTTGGTTTGTATTTTATTTTGTTTTGTTTTATATATTTTACACCCTTCACACCATGGAACTGGAAGCATGATATGGAGAGCAACATTTTGCACAGAACCTGCAAAGAGTGTATTGATTACCACACATGTACATGCAAGCAGACTGATCCCACATTTCCCAATCAATCTCTTATAGCAGCAGGAATGCAAGATGCACGAGATCAATTCTTCAGTAAACAAGAGACGAACAGAAAACTTTTGCAAAAAATAAAAATAAAAAACCCAACTCCATGCATACCGTGTTTCTCCTAAAATAAGACACCGTCTTATTTTTTTTTCACTCAACAAAACACAGTATGGCTTATTTTCAGGGGATGTCTTATTTTAACCGCGTCGCATCAGTACGCTGCATAGCCACGCCTCTCCAGGCTGTTTTAATGGGAGGTACCACGTCACTATGGCTTATTTTCGGGGTATGGCTTATTTTTGGGGAACGGCTTATATTTCGCAAATGCATAGAAATCCTGCTATGGCTTATTTTATGGCTATGTCTTATTTTAGGAGAAACAGGGTATATAAAACACAATTAACTGCAGGAAAGGGAAGGAAACATTGGATGGCAACATTGTAGAGGCAACAATGGTACCAATTTGTCTAGCTCTGCAAGTCCTTTCATGTCCTTGGAAGAACTTCTCATGTGACAATCTGAAATATCAAGGATGTGTTTGAATTACACGTGAACTTTCCTTTAAAGAGAGAGAGAGAGAGAAGGCCAAGGTACCCAACAAAAACGACTATACAAATGTATTTTTTTAAAATACAAAAGTGTACAAATGTAATTAAGAACACTAAGGGAAAAATAATTAAAAAGAAGAAAAAAGCAAGGAAGCATAGAAATGCAGGCACCATTGAGTAAATTCCTCCACTGTAGCATAATTTATTCAGCTACATAGAAGGGAAGTCATCTCCTCCTGGCTGCTCTGCTTCCTGCCACTGATCCCCTCTACCCCCAATGCATGTCAGAATGACTCTTAAGTGTAAAGGGCTTTGTATCATCTTCTGCATATGGGGAAATTGCCATTCTAAATTAAACAAGCAATTACAGGTGTTCTGAACATCTGTGTTTATTACCTTTCCTCTCGAAAATAAGCCATTACCTTGCAATAAGCATCCCTCTATTCCCCCAAGAGCCTAATCTTAGGTCACCTGGTAAACTGATTGGCAATATGTACAGGTAATGAAAAGCTGTGCCTTCAGTGTACAGTGGTACTTTGGGTTAAGTACTTAATTCGTTCCAGAGGTCTGTTCTTAACCTGAAGCGTACTTAACCTGAAGCACCACTTTAGCTAATGGGACCTCCTGCTGCCGCTGTGCCGCCAGAGCACGATTTCTGTTCTTATGCGGAGTTCTTAACCTGAAGCGTACTTAGCCTGAAGCGTACTTAGCCTGAGGTACCACTGTAGTGGGTTCAAATCTATGGAACTCTCTCCCATTAGAAGTCAGGTAGGCTATGCCCCTCCTAAATGTCAGATGCCAGGTTAAAACAATTCTATTGTTTTCACCGTGACATTGTTCTGATGTTTCTATTGCTTTCATCTACGTTTTAAATTTCGTATACTGCATGGTGTGTGGGTGGGTGTTAGCCACTTGGCGGGATGCGGTGAAAAGTGTGGTACAAATTATTTAAATAAATAAATTTAAGTTGAAAACAATTGTGTTCTGGAAAAGTGTGCAGCTGTGCAACCTAATCTGCATGTCTGTGTTCCAAACTAAGTATGATCTGTGTGGGCTGGAGAGGCTCACTGGCAGAGGAAGAGGGGTATGTGTGTGTGGGGGGGTGTGGCCCGCTCTGGGTGCCATCTCTGGGGGGGGGGCAACATCGCTGCTGCCCCCGGACGCTTGCCATGTGATCCTTGAATCCTGACAAGACAGAAGTACTGTTTTGGGGGGACAGGAGGAGGGCAGGTGTGGAGGATTCCCTGGTCCTGAATGGGGTAACTGTGCCTCTGAAGGACCAGGTGCGCAGCCTGGGAGTCATTTTGGACTCACAGCTGTCCATGGAAGCGCAGGTTAATTCTGTATCCAGGGCAGCTGTCTACCAGCTCCACCTGGTACGCAGGCTGAGACCCTACCTGCCCGCGGACTGTCTCACCAAAGTGGTGCATGCTCTGGTTATCTCCCGCTTGGACTACTGCAATGCGCTCTATGTGGGGCTACCTTTGAAGGTGACCCAGAAACTGCAATTAATCCAAAATGCGGCAGCTAGACTGGTGACTGGGAGTGGCCGCCGGGACCACATAACACCGGTCCTGAGAGATCTGCATTGGCTCCCAGTACGTTTCCGAGCACAATTCAAAGTGTTGGTGCTGACCTTTAAAGCCCTAAACGGCCTCGGTCCTGTATACCTGAAGGAGCGTCTCCACCCCCATCATTCAGCCCGGACACTGAGATCCAGCGCCGAGGGCCTTCTGGCGGTTCCCTCACTGCGAGAAGCAAAACTACAGGGAACCAGGCAGAGGGCTTTCTCGGTAGTGGCGCCCGCCCTGTGGAACGCCCTCCCATCAGAAGTCAAGGGAATAAACAACTACCTGACATTCAGAAAAAACCTGAAGGCAGCCCTTTTTAGGGAAGTTTTTAATGTTTGATATTTTTGTATTTGATTTCTGTTGGAAGCCGCCCAGAGTGGCTGGGGAAATCCAGCCAGATGGGCGGGGTACAAATAATAAATATTATTATTATTATTATTATTATTATTATTATTATTATTATTATTATTATAGGGACACTCGCCGTGCGGAGAGGCTTGCTCCAAAGATTGGAGCCAACCAAAATCCTCCTCCATCCTTATTCCAGACATCCAACAAAGCCCTGCAGCGATGTCACCACTGATTTAAAATGTAAGGAGATTTTCCCTTTGCAGTTTAAAGGATTTATTTGGAGGCTTGTTCTCCTTCTGTGTTTCCTTGGGCACCTGGAAGCGCAAATTCAATAAAGTAACTAAACTAAATTTTGTTTAGTTTTGCTCCAGGTTATTGGTTATATGGAAGAGTTTAATTCTAAACAGCAGGTCATAAACTAAAATCTAATTGGGCTAAGGAGGTCTGTATTAATTGCCATTGAAGGACACAGATCCCAACCCTCAAGGGAAGAAGGCTCAGAGCCCGGAGATTCGTGGTGAGACGATGATGAGTGGTCAGGGGAAGAAGAGGGAGAAGACTGGAAGGAGGAGGTGTTGGAAGCTGAAGAGGTAACCAGGTTTAGTGAGCAGGAAGAGGCTGGGGCAGAGATAAGTCCAGAATCAGAGGCAGAAGCTGAAGCAAGAGAGGAGGGAGGCCAAGAGGCAGAGATGAGTCAGGCTGGTGAAGAAGCAAGGGTGCCTCCTCCTCCTCCTTCTGCAAAAAAACCTCCCCTCCCCTGGTTGCTCAGAACCAGGAAAGGGATGAAGTGGGAGGTGCAAAGGCAAGCACACTGGCATAGTCTCAGATTGCTTGGGGAAAATCTGGGAAAGGAGGAGACTTAGGCAGCTGTGGGAAGGTGGGGACCTTCAGTCTCCACAAATGCCTCATAGGGGCAAGACCTACCAAGAAGAGTTGCTGTGCTCATTAGGCCTGACACTCCTGAGGAGACCTTGTTTCTTCTAATAAAGAGTTAACTTCATGTATTCTGTTTGATTTATTGCTGCATTGCCCCTGACAATAATAATCTAAACAGAACTTACTTCTGATTAGACATGTCTAGGATTGCACTATTACCTGACTTTTAACTGATTAATTAACTGATTACATTTAAGTAAATTTGCATATGACAAAAAATTCAGTATAGATTATTCTCATGAGATACCAAGGAAAGTGTGAAACTGATTATAATTTAATTATCAGAAGCTGCTATTCTTTGTTTGGATGAAAGATAATCTTTAGTGTTCTTTTCTTTAGTTATGGCTCTGAACACACCAGAATCAAAATAGCTTTGAAAATAAATTGTTGTGGTCTTAATTCTTAGTCTCACCAATTACAGTTGTCCCTTACACTGACTTCCCCACTAATTAAGGCTGTAACCCAATGTAAACTTAATTGGGAGTAGTCCCCAATGAATTGAATGGGTCTTAATTTGAAGCAAATATGCATAGGATTGGGTTGCACAACTGTAATCTTAAGCATATTCACTGAGTAAATTCATTGAACTCAGTGGGTCTCCTCTGTAAGTAAATACTCTTACCATGAACCAGTGTAGTATAGTGGTTAGAGTGTCTAGGACTAGGAACCGGGGGAGTAAGGTTCAAATCCCCCACTTGCCTATGAAACTTACTGGGTGACCTAGGGCCACGCCCTCCCTCACTCTCAGCCTAATCTGATTCATGGGGCGGACTCTCCTTCCTTGGGGGTTTTTAAGCAGAGTTTGGATGGCCATCTATTATGTAGGCTTTAGTTGAGATTCCTGCAATGCAGGGGGTTGTTAGGGTTGCCATACATCCGGAATTTCCTGGACATAGCCAGAAAATGGCACTTGGAAGCATTGTCCAGGTTGAAAACACAGAAATGTCTGGAAAAAATCCAGACATATGACAACCCATGTCAGAAGTCAATATTTTTGGCAATTTTCTGAAAATAGCTCAAAACTAAAAAAGAAGAAGCTCAACAACCTTTTGAAATATGGCGACCCTAAGACCCTCAGGATCCCTTCCAATTCTTTAATTCTATGATTCTATGTTATCGCTCTGGTTTGAGGAGCTGGGCTTAAATCCAATACTGAATCCAAAGGATACACCACTTCCTTTTTAATTGCTCTATTTGCACTTTGAGTTTTAACAGAGTTCATACTGGCAAAGTGTTCTCTGGGTTGTTCTCATAATTATGTAATGGGATGCCTGACAAATTATTATTATTATTATTATTATTATTATTATTATTATTATTATTTAAAAATGCAATTGTTCGTTTCCTTTTTTCAAAGAATGCACGCTCTATAGATTTTTCTCCATCCATGCCTGAAGTGAAGATCAATGCAAAGAAATAATTTAAATTCACAATCAGCTTTTGTGCTATAGCAAAATTATGTAACAGACTTGTAATTGGCCAGTTGCCTTGTTATGAGTTGGTGAGTAGAAATTGTTCTGCATTGACTGGAAGCGGCAGGACACTAGCTAGTTGAAACTGAAGACAGACTGGGGTTGAGTGTCCCCCATTAACAGCTAGTCCATCCCAGTTAGGGTGGGGCTAAGTCTGTTTCATCCCATTTCCATGTGGATTTTTTTTTTTTTTTTTGGAAATCCTTAAGACAGCTGCATGGAACTACAAACTTTTTTTTTTAAAGTAACTACAAGGCAGTCTGAGGACTTCAGCACTGCGACTGTTCTTCTAAAATGTATTTCTTTCTTTTAAACTTTTAAAAATAGACAATCTATCTGCCCACAGAATCTTCTTGTCACCAAGAACTTGATGGGACTTGATGACGCCCCAGAAGTCTCAGGTGGAATCAGGGGCGTCAATTTGGGGGACCCCAGGCAAGCCCCACCCTGCATAATTGACCACAAGACATGGCACCCACACACCATTTGAATGGCAATGCCCATCAACTTGGAGTTGGCACCCATGGGTTTAACTTTACAGGAGGGAGAGTTGGAGTCCAGCAATATCTGGTGGGCCACAGGTTCCTACTCCTGGCCTATACAATTGGTCCTGCCCTGTGATTGTTTATTTTTTTTTATAAGGATTTATTGGTTTTACAACAAACAACATACAAATATAACACCCACATTAACCCACCCCCAACTAGAAATAAACAAATACACAAATACCAATAATTCTTCTTCTTATGCTGTAAAAAAAAAAAAAAATTCTTGGTCGAATCTTGGTACAGACTTCCCCTGCCTTTTCGCCTTCGGTTCCAATCCCAAATATTACTTTAATAACATCTTATACCATCATAATCTTAAAAAATCCAAATATCTAAAAATTAAAATCAAAAGCTTCTTTTTAACAAATCTTGTTTCGTAATAAACAGTATTTTCCCATTCTTAACTTAACATAGATCAGATCATGTTATAACTTCATATTAATTCCACACAAGATTCTGGTTCTTATCCCCTTATTTTCAATATAAATCATAACAAATATCTTCATTCACTATAACTGCTGTTAATAACAAAAATTTAGAATACCTCTTTTCTTTCTCTAAAAACTTAAAGTCTTGACACACCGGTTTCAGGTTACCATAATACATTCTTTTCCTTTATACCTTAATATCGTTCACCCTATCCCCCTTCTGTCCATTTTCTTTGGTCGTCTTGCTCCAGAGCTGCTCCTCGAAGTATCCTTTTTCTTTACATAACCACAGATCCAGACTAAATCCAAAATAGTCCTTGCATAGAACATCAGGGTGCGCACCTTTTCTCCCAGCCTCTCCGGTTCATCATCACATTCTTCTTTTATTTGTAGATATAAACATAAAGTTCTCACCTTCGCTCCCAAGCTCTCACCTCGGGAGTTAGATATAACAATTTTCTCCGTCCTGGGTCTGCCACCCCCAAGGGACGATCCATTACTCCGGAGTAGCCATACCTTTTCATCCTGTTGTTCAATCAGCCCCTTCAGTTCTGTGCCAAGGCTCTCCTCCAATGCAGCCATTTCCTGTACAGTCTCCTCTGTGGGATATAGCTTTTTTGACATATGACAGTTCAATATTTCCAATTTTCGGTTGAGCAGTTCCAGTCTCAATAGAATAATCCTTTCTTCATGGGTCATTTCACAGTTCGTAACCAAGTCAAAAACAAAACCGAGCATGGCAGAAGCGGGCATAGGTGTCAAATTGCAGTTTCGGTTCTCAGACTTCTCCATCTTGCCAGTAACTTTCCATTCAGTCAAAGTCTTTCACGGCCATTTTCCCTGAATCCAGGGCGCAAGAACCAAAAATTTTAAAAAAGAGATACTGTCCACCAGTTTAATCCCCAAAGGGAAATCCAAAAGTCTCACTTAACAAATTTTAAATACTTTGTAGCCATCGCTGTAACAGCAGTCTCTTAAGCTGGTTATTTTCTATCTCCCGAGGGGAAAGAGGCAGGCTCCCTTTCCAAATGTCCCCCAGGTCGTCAACAAAGCACAAAAACAGATCCAATCCAATACTCACGACACCGGGATTCTTAACCTCCAACTTTGACAGGTAGAACGTTAACGCTCATCGCGGGGGCAACCGCCGCTTCGCGTCCCGGTTGGGGCATGTCCCCTGAAGCCCGGCTCCGTTTTCCCTTCACCCCCACTCCCCCTTTACAGGGGGAGCGAGGGAAGGGTTCGGAGCCATAGTGGGCATAGCCGGGGAGCCCAGGGTGCGGGACGCTCTTCCCGCACCCCATCGGAGCCCCGCTTTGCGGTAGCGGGGCTCCAACCCCCGGGACGGACTGGGTCGCCTCGCAGCCGAGGCAACCCACGACCGCTCCGCAATGGCGTCGCCGCCGGAAGTCCGCCCTGTGATTGTTTAATTCACAAGCTCCAGGGTGATGATGGTTTGTTCCAGGCAGCAACAGAATCTACTGTATGCCGCTTGGCATATGCTAAGTTTATCCTGGAAAGTGGAGTCATTAAATGCACAGCAACATGGCTCTTTGTGGAGAGAGTTATGCACCTTCCCAGTTCCCCCAGATTTTTGAAAAGGTTGTTGTTGTTGTTCAGTCGTTCAGTTGTGTCCGACTCTTCCTGACCCCATGGACCGGAGCACGCCAGGCACGCCTATCTTTCACTGCCTCCCGCAGTTTGGCCAAACTCATGCTAGTTGCTTCGAGAACACTGTCCAACCATCTCATCCTCTGTCGTCCCCTTCTCCTTGTGCCCTCCAAGGAGAAGGGGACGACAGAGGATGAGATGGTTTTGAAGAGGTACAGAACTCTAATAAGATTTTCCTAGCAATGCAAAAAGCCCTGGGATTCCCAAATGCATGCTGTATAATATCAGAGCCCCAGTAAGTCTCACTGAGTTCAATGAAACGTATTCCTAGATAAGTGTGCATAGGATTGCAACCTCCATCTCCAAAATCAGCCAAGGTTGGTGCAAAAGCATTTAAATTTATGCTTGCATTCTTGCATACCCAGCTTATATTTTCAGGTGTTGTATCTGGCAAGAACAATGTACTCAATTAAACTGTCTTCTAATAATTTCATATCTAGTTAAACTGGCTGAAAAACAATGCTCTCCATCATTTAAATTGTCTGCTGCTATTTCACATGGAGCAGCATTCACCAGTCACACAGGTAGAGACTTCATAGTGCAATTTATCTTCATGGACGTACTGCTATAGAATTACTTCTCCTCCAAAAGCCTGGTGCCTTAATAAAAGCTGTCCCTCTGCTGGATAAAATGTTTTATTGATAGTACAAGAGTGATCAACTGAATTTCCTTCATTTTCTGATTTGTTTTTGGGAACCTTTTCCACCCACCTTCCCAAACATTTCCCCCTTTCTTTATATAAATTTGAGGGATTACTTCCAATTGAAGAGTTACAGTGTCCTTATTAAAGGCACCAATTACATGCTCATGTCATATCTTCCAAGTTTGGGCACAAATAACACTATTAATATTCTGCACCAATTTCACATAATAAATGGCCTTTCTTTGATATTTCTCAGCAGGATAGTTTTCCATTACCACATTGGATTTATTTATGGGTATTCTGAAAAATCTGCATAAACACACAATGAATACCCAACTACAGAAGTTACAAACACACACACATGCTGGTCTAGATTCGTATTTCGGGATTTTCAAAATCAAAAATCCCTAAGGCTGCAATCCTGACTCCACTAACCCGGGACTAAGTCACATTGAACTTACTTTTGAGTAAACGTGGTTAGGATTGCTTTAAGGAATTTCTACAGAAACCCCACTTCATTTGTATAATCAAAGCAATTGTGCTTTTAAATTTTAATGTAATGTAATGTTCTTTTTTTTTCTTTTTTCAACATTTATGAGAAAATCTTCATGCTCTGCTATGTTCCATCTTGTTTAAAATGCACTCCTTCACATTCTTCTTTGCTTCTAACTGCATTCATTTATTTGGGGGGCTATATCAGTCACCTTTACATATTTAAAATGTGTGCTCAAGAAGAAGAAGAGGAAGAGTTTGGATTTGATATCCTGCTTTATCACTACCCGAAGGAATCTCAAAGCGGCTAACATTCTCCTTTCCCTTCCTCCCCCACAACAAACACTCTGTGAGGTGAGTGGGGCTGAGAGACTTCAGAGAAGTGTGACTAGCCCAAGGTCACCCAGCAGCTGCATGTGGAGGAGTGGAGACGCGAACCCGGTTCCCTGGATTACGAGTCTACCACTCTTAACCACTACACCACACTGGCTCTCAAGATGTTTCACAGATGTAATAAATAAAGATAAAATTCTAAAGAGTATCAACAATTACATTTTTAGGCATACACTTAAAATTTTAGGTGTCTACCTAAAAAAAATTGTATACTTTTAAAATGGTAATGATACACCAGCAGATAACAACGACTGTGTTGGCAGATGGATGACCCCAGATGCTTTGAGAAGGAAGAACAGTAGTGCATTTGCCTGCATCTTCTTCACATCAGGGCGGGCCAACCTTTTGTCCTCCAGATGTTTGTTGAACCACAACTCCCATGATCCCTGTCCTTGGCCAAGCCGGTTGGGGCTGATGTGAGTTGGAAATGACTAATGTTTCCTCAACACCCTGGAAAAAGTGACAAGTGGGGTACTGCAAGGTTCTGTCCAGGGCCCTTTGTTGTTCAATGTCTTTTTAAATGACTTGGATGAAGGAATTGAGAGGATGCTCATCAAATCTGCAGATGACACCAAACTTGGAGGGGTAGAAGACAGAATCGAGACCTATTGGAGAACTGTTTCTAAACTAACAACATGGATTTTAATAGGGACAAATGTAAGGTTCTGCACTTAGGCAGGAAGAACCAGCTGCACAAAAAGAAGATGGGGGACACCTGGCTTGGCAGCAGTACATATGAAAAGGACCTAGGGGTCTTAGTAGACCACAAGCTCAACATGAGTCAACAGTGTGATGCAGCAGCAAAAAAAGCTAATGCTATTCTAGGTTGTATCAACAGAAGTATAGTGTCCAGCTCAAGGGAAGTAATAGTACCACTCTATTCTGCCTTGGTCAGACCACACTTGGAATACTGTGTCTAATTCTGGGCACCACAATTTAAGAAGGATGTTGACAAGCTGGAACGTGTGCAGAGGAAGGCAACCAAGATGATCAAGGAACTGGAAAGTAAGCCTTATGAGGAGTGCTTGAAGGAGCTGGGTATGTTTAGCCTGGATAAGAGGAGGAGTTGAGATATGATAGCCATCTTCAACTATCTAAAGGGCTGTGTCACATGGAAGATGGAGCAAGCTTGGACTAGATGACCCTTGTGTCCCTTCCACCTCTACAATTCTATGATTCTATGAAGGACACCTGGAGTACCAAAGGTAAGCAAATCCTGCTCCACACCTTTGAATCATGTGTTGCAGACTCGGTTAAACGCCGAAAAATTACATTTTCAAAGTTGTGCCTTGGAGCTGGTGTCTCATGATGCCTGGGGAATCTAGATCTCCTTAATGCAAGACAAAAGAATTGCACCCCAGTAATTCCATTCCAAAAGTGTTTTCTCTGTCTCCTCTTCACCCAAAAAGCAACAAATAAATTAACATTCAGAGAAAATCACCAAGAGACACTTTTAAGGTTTCAGTTTTAAGCTCCTTGCATGTCACTACTGATCTGCAGAACAAACTGGAAAGCTGAGCATGTGTAATGAATCCAAAATCAAAGTAAACTGCAGACCTGCTTCTAGAACCTAGCAGTAGCATGTGGACCTTAATATATGTGTTGGTGTAAGGAAAACTCAAGTTATTTCAGGATTCCTGTTTCTCTATAGTACTCGAATTAGAATTTGCACATTAGCCATTGTAGAGAGGGGCCCATAAGCTTTCCCCAAATCAAGAAAAGTTGGTCACTTACCCATCATTAAAAAAGAGGAGATGCATCTCTCAAAAAGAGTTTAAAGAAGGGGCTCAGATTTGCATACTTATTTGCACTGGCTAAAGTTGCATAAAAATGCAATTACCATAGTGCAAATAGAAATACAATGCATCACACCACAGGATGGAGGACCAGCTGAGATGTGTGCTTGCTTAAGCCTCTTGTCTTGGGTAGTTCTCTGGCTGACTCTCATGAATGTACTATTAAAATAGGAGTCATGTGTGGCAGACCTGTTCTCCCAGGGAGTCTCTGGATTTTAATTTACTGATCTCCCAACTTCAGGATTGACACGCAAGGAGAGGTGTAGCACTTGGGGACAGTCACAATCTCATAGCGAAGTGCAGATTTTTCTCCCTTTTGATGAAAACATCACATACCACCCAAAAATTGTTCTTCACTATGAACCTCATCCCTCCAAAAAAAAAAAAAAAAACAACCATCAACATTGCAGTACTGCTTACACTTGGATCGCTCATACTGGTTCAGGGCTTTGGAGAGTGTAAATGACCCTTCTAACTTTGAACTTTTCCTTAATTTTTACTATATGAAAAATATACAAATTATTAAAATACAAGCTTCTGTTGAAATATATTTACTTGTGCCTCTGGAGCTGTAATTAATGGTAAACTTTTGCAGTTGGAAAAGATTGCTAAATAATGCATTTACAGAGCTTAAAAAACTGAGATATCTGTTATTGACCTAGTTTGCTTGCTGTAATTACACAGTAAGGAAAGATTTACGTGAGCAAAAATAATGTTATTAAAGTGACTCTGTTTAGAAGAGAAAAGCAGGAATTATGCCCCAAGCTTAATGACTGCTGCCACGACAATGAAGGAACCCAACTTGACAAAACCTTTACTCACATGAATTGTTTTTAGTCACATGTTAGCTTCACCTCACTTTTCACTGGATTGAGTGCCGTAAGTCAGAATTTGCCTCAACCTTCAGTTCTAACCACAGGAAATGCTTAAAACTATCCTATCCAGGGTTTGCGCCACACAATGTTGGAATCGGTCCTTTAGTGTGGTGGTTCCTATCCTTTACAACTTCCTCAGACACCTTTTCTATTGGGCTTTCGGTACCTGTTGAAGACATGCCTTTTCGGCAAGTCCTTCATGGGAAGTGATTCATAAATGAAACAAACAAATATGAACTGTAATAATGATTTTCTTACTTTACTTTACTTTCTTGAGATTTTACTTTCTTGGGTTCCATGATCACTGCAGATGGTGACAGCAGTCACAAAATTAAAAGACGCCTGCTTCTTGGGAGAAAAGCAATGACAAACCTAGACAGCATCTTAAAAAGCAGAGACATCACCTTGCCGACAAAGGTCCGTATAGTTAAAGCCATGGTTTTCCCAGTAGTGATGTATGGAAGTGAGAGCTGGACCATAAAGAAGGCTGATTGCCGAAGAATTGATGCTTTTGAATTATGGTGCTGGAGGAGACTCTTGAGAGTCCCATGGACTGCAAAAAGATCAAACTTATCCATTCTGAAGGAAATCAGCCCTGAGTGCTCACTGGAAGGACAGATCCTGAAGCTGAGGCTCCAATACTTTGGCCACCTCATGAGAAGAGAAGACACCCTGGAAAAGACCCTGATGCTGGGAAAGATTGAGGGCACAAGGAGAAGGGGACGACAGAGGACGAGATGGTTGGACAGTGTTCTCGAGGCTACCAACAAGAGTCTGACCAAACTGCGGGAGGCAGTGGAAGACAGGAGTGCCTGGCATGCTCTGGTCCATGGGGTCACAAAGAGTCGGACACGACTGAATGACTGAACAACAAAAACAACAATAATGATTTTCTCAGATGTGGTTCATTTATGATCTTTTCCTCCTATTTCCTTTGAATGTCAGATGGATGGCTATCGTTGAAAGAGCTTTTTCTGTGGTGGCCCCTAAATCGTTGAACTCACACCCAAGGCATGTTCGCCTGACACCATCTTTATTCTTTCTAAAGGGCCAGGCAAAGTCTGCCCTGTTCTCTTGAGCTTTTCATGGAATTATCGGTACCTCCCTCTTCTCAAATCCTCTTCAGAGAGAATGGTATTTCGTGGTATTTAAGATCCTTCACTGAGGGCACTTGGATGTCACAGAAAACATAGTGAATGGTTTACTGTGTATGCACCATCATATGAATGGGGAAGGAATTCAATTTGTTTTTTAATGTGAACCTGCCTGATTCACATTTCCTGGAAAAAAAATGTGAACCACAAAGCAGCTATCCTTTGAAATTTGCACTGCTCTGATGGTTCTCCAACCGAAAAGTGTGTACAAAAAGGGGGGGAAGCATATGTATCTATGAGTGAAGTTAACATACAAAAAAAAATACATTGTGCAATTAGGCAAAAGTATTTGCAAAAATATGTATAGTAAGCAGGATTGCATAGAAGAATGTGTATCATTAGGGGGTTGCCTGTAATACAAGCAGCTATATTTCCCCCCCCTCCGCCATCTCAGTTTAGGACTAAGGGCCAAGCACATCCACTATTTGATCACTCCAGGAACTGGTAGTGACTTGTGAATGCGAATGGGCCGTCTCAGATGGAACTTCGGTTTCACCTCTCCCAACCATGTTTTTTCAATGTTGCACAAACACCGTCTGTGCAACCCAAGATTCCTTGAGAACCACAGCATGCCCTCTTTCTTGGAATACTCTGTACAGTTCTGGCCGTCTCACCAAATAGGGGAGAGTAGATCTGGAGAAAGTTCAGAAAGGGGCAACCAACGTGACCAAAGGGTTGGAGCAAATGCCCTATGCGGAAAGGTGAAAACATTTGGAGCTTCTTAGTTTCAAAGAAAAGTGAGTAAGGGGGGGGGCATGATAGCGGTGTATAAAGTTGGGCATGGTACAGAAAAAGTAGATAAGTAGTTTTCTGCCGCCTACACTAGGACTTGGGGTCATCCAGTGAAGCTGAATTTTGGAAGATTCGGGAAAAGACAAAAGGAGACCTCTCTTCACACACCGATTAATAATAATAATAATAATAATAATAATAATAATAATAATAATAATAATAATAATATAGTTAAACTATGGAATTCACTCCTGCCTGCTATAGTAATGGCCACCGACTTTAAAAGGGGTTCAGCAAATTCGTAACAGATAACACTATCAGTGGCTACTAGCTAGGATCACTATGTTCACTCTGCACTGTTGGGGTCCATATGTCTCTGAATATCAGTTGCTGTGCATCAGTGTGGGGAGAGTGCTGTGGACCTCATGTTTCGCTTGCATAGGCATCCAGTTGGTGACTGTGAGAACAGGATGCTGGAAAAGAAGATCCACCAGAGATCTTCATATCTACTGCCTCCACGGACTTTGGCTGCAGAACCTTCTGCGCTTAATCCTCGACTGCGTACACACCATAACTTCAAAGCACATGACTTCCCCCAAGGAATCTTGGGAACTTTTATTAAGGGTGCTGGGAACTGCAGCTCCGTGAGGAGTAAACTACAGTTCCCAGGATTCTTTGATGGAAGCCATGTACTTTAACTATATGATGTGTTACAGAGCACCCATCACTCCAGCTTTTGCTTGTGTTCTAGGAAGCCTTGTAACAGGTCACCTTATTAGTGCATCTAAGACAGTGTCATTAGACTTCCAGCAGTGGCTCTCCAAGGTCTCTGGGAGAGGCAAAGATCTTTCTCATTATCCACTACCCATTTCTCTAAACTGGAGATGATGGGAATTGAACTGGGGACCTTCTGCATCCACAACAAGCATAAATGGCACCTCCCCCAAGTCTAGTTGCTGTACTTTCCCATGTAACCTCCTTTTAATCCATTTGTACTTCTCTTTACACCATTCTGCTCTGTCCCTTATTTCTCCTGCTCTGATAACTTCTGACCCTCTGCCCCAGTCTGTAAGCACACCATGTCATCATCTGGGTCACTGTTTGACTTGTACATTTGAACACTTCCATATTCTGCAAGGCACAACCAGTCAGGGATGTAGCGTGGTGGTGGGGGGAACAGGGGGTGTAGCCCCTGGCACACAATTTTTAGTGAACCAGGCACACCCATTCAGGGATCCCTGTCCCACCCTGCCTGCTGCTGGGGGCCTCTGGCCTTGCCTTGCCACCGTGTCCCCAGCCCCCTTGCTGAATGGCTGCCCTGTGTGGGTGGTCAGGCAAGCAGCACAGAGCAGCCCCACAAACCCTCCTTGGTGTTGATACTGAGTGCTGGGCTGGCACAGTCAGTTTTGTTCACCCTCCTCACCCTGCCCCCAGTCCTGCCCAGTACATGTGCATGCATGCGCACATGCCCCGGGTGCCAGCAAAGGCCACAACACCACTGCAACCATTCTCTTACAAAACACCTCTATGCTGTCTTTATAACTCTTGCGCTGGCTGTCCAAACAAAGGAGTTTCGGTTCATGTCTTTCTCATTCATGCTCACACTGTGATTCCTCAGGGCAATACATACATAATGTCTTATCAATATTTCAGATATTCCAACATTTACCTGACTTGTCCAGCCAATAAAAAATATATTGATGTCCAGAAATTATAAGAACAAAATGCTACTACAACAGGCATCCATCGGTGTGAATGATATATTTTTACTTCAAGCTCGATCAAAAAGAAACCTACTTGATTTCAATGAGTCTGAGTTTGTCGTAAGTTTGCTTAAGATTCCAGTCCTAAAGAGGAAAATCCCACTGTTTCTACAATCTGGTGACCCACTGCCTCCTACACACACCTTGTCAGTCCTAAGAGCTGTCATTTGAAAGGGCTACTGTGCATAGTTGCTAATGTTAGATAGCTTTTGTAGCTTAGGGATGTTTTGTTGTTTTAGTGTGTTGTCACTTGCTGTACACTCGCTACCTCCAAGCATATGATCATGTAGGGAGAAATATCGCAGTTACTAAAAGTTCACAAACGCACCTTGCAGTGATTTCCTCCACAGGAGTGACAGCACAAAGTACTGCCGCAATTGTGGAAATTGCTGCAACGGGGGACCAGTGTACCGATGGCTCACGCAATACTTTTTTTCCATGCAATTACAGTTGCACATGTAGCCTGCAGTAATTGTGCAGAGAAAATGGCTGTGGAAATGGTTTCGTTGTCATAAAGTTGAGTGGTGACCACCCGCAAACTTTCTTTACCTACCTAGTATCTGTAGAATCCAAGTCTAACATAGCAGAAAAGCCTGAGAAGTATGGTCTCTGTTACCAGTTTGTCTTATGCAGGAATCAGAGATTGTAGAAGGCCACTTTTAAACAGCCAAATTACCTTGGTCATACATTGTAACAAGGCTATTATAGACGACAGTCCCATGCATATAGGTACTCATGTATACGTCCCGCTGAATCAATGGAACTCAGCCACACACAAGTGACAGCAGGACCAGACCCGTAATCTTATATTGCTCCTCAAAATACAATACAAAGCACAACCTGGCCAATGTTTTCATTTAAAAAACGACAACCATGAAACGTTTAAGCCACAAGCATTGAGGACCTAGATGCCTGGTTACAATAATAAGCAAATGACACTGTTTTACATGCTTTCAAACTGAAACCAGCATTTGCTACGAGAAGAGAAATGGCCTTACCATGCAATGCATCAGGAGGAGAAAATCACTGAGCATGCTGCAGAGATTAAGCTCAGCATGGTATCCAGATTCCCTTTGGAATGCGTGAAGATTGTCCAACCCATCCTTCCCAGCCAAGCGGACAAGTTTTCTCTAGGCTTGAATTCTTCACCAGGAGTCAGAGCTTTCAAGTGCATTGTACTTTCTTCATTGAGAGGTATGTTTCCTCCAGTTACGTTTCAGCTCTGCAATGCCATTTCCAATCAGCCTGGAGAGGTTCTTCATCCCGAGATCTGTGCTGTCATCAGAGACTCCAAAGGAAAGGGAGGAGGACAGAGAGAGAGAGAGAGAGAGAGAGAGAGAGAGAGAGAGAGAGAGAGAGAGAGAGAGAGAGGTATTTTAGTGAAGCTCTGGAGTAGCTAACAAAAAAGTAGGAGGGTGCATCTCCTTTACTCCACTGCAACAAAAGATGCAATTATCTTCTAATGAACAAACTTTTGCAATTCCCACATAGTGCATATTTTGTAATTGCAGCTCAGTTTTGCACTGCCGACAAATGACTCCCTCTGTTTCAAAAGAATATTAAAACAAGAAACTCCCCGTTTCTCCTTTCCTAACCTGTGTTAGGTCAAGCGTTAGAAATTCTGCCTTCTCTTTAGAAAGCGGTTGGGATAACAGAGGCGACAAATTTGCCGGAAAGGGGAAATCCTCCAGCCGAGAGAAAAGGCCGCAGGCTGATTTGCCCGAGTCACTCTGGGGCTGCTTACTCTGAATTCAAAAGAGAGATGATCCAAAGGACTGTGATCCTTAAGAGAGGGAGTGATAGAGACGTGGGAGGGAATAACCAAGGTGACTGAGATTCTGGAGTCAGATAGTTGTTTATTTCCTTGATATCTGATGGGAAGGCGTTCCACACCACTACCAAGAAGGCCCTCTGCCTGGTTCCCTGTAACCTGACTTCTTGCAGAGAGAGAACCGCCAGAAGGCCCTCGGAGCTGGACCTCAGTGTCCAGGCTGAACGATGGGGGTTGAGACGCATACGTCTCAGGCATACATCTTCTTATCATTGCTTGTTCCTTTCACTTGAAGATGCTGGAAATTTAACATGGGGCCCTGGCCTATTAACTCACTGCCACAGATCACAGCACTGATCCCTTGCCTCTGCCTGCTGTTGCTGCCCACCAACTGAGAAGAGTATTCAATAACAGAGTTTTGCCCAGATCCCCCTCAAACCTACTGGAAAGCTCAGACACAAATTAAGCCTTTGTAGTTATGCTAAAAGCAGTGCTGCCTGGTTGGCGCTGACAAGTGACAGGTTCCTCTCACGGGCAGTTTCTCCATTTGTGGAATGCCCTCCCTGTTCTTTTATTTGTTTGTTTGTTAAATTCATGGAGAAAAGGCTATCAGTCTCTTGATACTATGTCTCTTGATATCAGTTTTTTGCGAAACACAAGTAGGGAAAGTGCAGATGCACTCACATGGTGCTTGCAAGTTTATGTTCACGCATTCATTAAGTTGCAAATGAAGTAAATGGCAATGTGAATGTGAGGCTCCTGCTCAGGTAAAACAGAAGAAGAAGAAGAAGAAGAAGAAGAAGAAGAAGAAGAAGAAGAAGAGGAGGAGGAGGAGGAGGAGTTTGGATTTGATATCCCGCTTTTCACTACCTGAAGGAGTCTCAAAGCAGCTAACATTCTCCTTTCCCTTCCTCCCCCACAACAAACACTCTGTGAGGTGAGTGGGGCTGAGAGACTTCAAAGAAGTGTGACTAGCCCAAGGTCACCCTGCAGCTGCATGTGGAGGAGCGGAGACGCGAACCCGGTTCCCCAGATTATGAGTCTGCCGCTCTTAACCACTACACCACACTGGCTCTCATGAATTGAATAATTTGGAAGGAAGTTAAAATAATTCTGACTAAAATTTAGCCAAATTACATGGTTTGGCTCATCTGCCACCACTGCATTGCAGCCAACGGAAGTTTACTTTCCAAATTTGGAAAGCCGCATTCAAAGCCCAACCACTGTAAGTATTTCAGGAGGGGTTTGCAGTATTTCTCTTAGACATTAGCAGGGTTCCATGGGACAGCCTTAAATCATACGATTGGTTTAGTACTGTTAACTTTGATGGACAGTGACTCTCCAGAAGCTCAGGCAGAGAGACTCTTCAGCGCCCAGTTGCTAGGGATGGATGCCCCCAGTCCATTTCTGTCACATGCATTTATTCATAAGTGGCTTCGCTGCTATTTCCACATTAATATGCAAAAAATAACAATAATACAGGAAAAAACTGCTAGAAAAATCACATTTAAACATGTACTTTCTCACAAAATAACAATTTCCAAACATAGTTTATTTCTAATATTTTCATCCAACTCTACAATTCTATGATTATCTGAAACAGGGGTGGGTTACTGGATCTGGTAAGACAGATTCTTACCTCCACACTCACACCCTGCAGGCCAAGTTTGACACCTGATGTCACAATGACATCACACGATCTGTTTTTTCCTTTACAGCGGGGTGTGTGTGTGTGCAGTTCTTTCCACACTACAACAATAAGCTGATTGTCAGCAATGGGGAAACCCTGTGCACACTCTTCCCAAGTGCCGACAGAAAGCTGATTGTCGCTGCCAGAGAAGTGTTGTGCAAGGGGCTTTGCAGGCAGTGCTGATCAGCAAAGCCTTTTTCACCCAAGACCTGCTTTTACTTGCCCAACAGATGGTACCATATATGAATCTCCCAATACTGGTTTTTCTCAGTGTCTTCATTTTTCCAATCTTAAATTTAGTTCTCCACGTTTCTGTGGCATTTGCAAGAAGAAGAAGAAAATCGTCATGAAGATTCATCAGCTTTTAAGTGCAAAATTCTCCTAATAAACACATTATTGTATGTACTTTTGACTAATAATTAACTAACACATTTCTGCAAGAAATTTCTCATGATATAATGCATTTTTGTATATTGCTTTCACTAACATATGTGTTTCTTCTGCACACGTAACCCCCCCTCCCAATATATACATTTGTACATATTGTTTGACTGGAGAACTGCATTGCAAAATTCAGAGAAGGGTGAATTCCAAAGGATAGTGACGTTTCACTTTGCATGTTGTTTCAAGAACTGTTAATTAGGAATTTCCCCATTAAAACGCAAACAAAATCGAATTTTGCCTCCATCTCTACTCCCCCATCAGTCACCTCAAAGTAAGGTTAAGTGCAACAAAACTCTACATCACACCCATGAGAACATCACCAAAAATTCACATACACACACATGCATACGCACAAATGATAATATCCATATGCAATTTATTTTTTCATTAATTGGTAGAGAATGATTAAGAAAAGGCTGTAGTCAGAGTGCTGAGAGTTGTTAGGAAACCCCTGTTTCCTGCCCAGAGCCACAATTCTGAGTGATTTATCAATTCTTCTTCCTCGCAGTGAACTCTAGGAACTGTAACTTTCTGAAGGGACTGGTGGTCTGCATAGCACTGAAAATCAGCTGATTATTTGGTCTTATGAAGAGCCATGCATGGGTCAGAAAAGATTTAGAACCAAAGTGACCAAGGGGATGGAGTGACTCTCCTATGAAGAAAAATTGCAGTGTTTGGGACTTAAGAGGTGACATGATAGAAATTTATAAAATTATGCATGGCATAAAAGAAAATAAACAGAGAAAAACTTGTCTCCCTCCCACACAACACCAGAATTCATAGACACCCAATGAACCTGAAAATTGGAAGTCGGAACACATAAATTATTTCTTTGCACAGTGCATAGTTAAACTATGGAACCAACTTCCACAGGAAGCAATGGTGGCCACCAACTTAGATGGCTTTCACGGAGGATTAGATTAATTCATGGAGGAGAGGGCTATTGATGGCTCCTTGTCATGATGGCTATTCTCTGCCTCCACATTGGAGGCAGCAGTGCTTCTAGATACCAGTCGCTGGAAACCACAGAAAAGGAGATCACTCTTGTGCTCAAATCCTGCTTGTAGGTTTCCCACAGAGATCTGATTGGGCCCAGTGAGAACAGATGCTGGACTTGATGGCTTGATCCAGCAGGCTCTTCTTATGGCCTTATCAATGGTCAGCTGATTACAAGACAACAACATGAAGACATAGCATTTCTTGGAAAGCCCTTCTCAGGAGAAACGACAGCTGCCAGTCAGCAGCCCTCAAGAAGAACAAAGAAGAATTTGCCTCCATTCCTAGAATTTCTGCCCCCTGTTGGGGAACCATCAGAACGTCCACACCATTTCACAACTCTGTGAATGGGTCAGCAAAATGTGTGTGAGGGGTTGAGTTCATGCTCTGCATTAGTCCTGGACAGGCCTGGGCAGAGGTGGGGCAGCAGAGTACACTTGCTATGTGAGCCAGTGTGGTGTAGTGGTTAAGAGCAGTAGACTCGTAATGTGGTGAACCGGGTTCACGTCTCCGCTCCTCCACATGCAGCTGCTGGGTGACCTTGGGCTAGTCACACTTCTTTGAAGTCTCTCATCCCCACTCACCTCACAGACTGTTTGTTGTGGGGGAGGAAGGGAAAGGAGAATGTTAGCCGCCTTGAGACTCCGGGTAGTGATAAAGCGGGATATCAAATCCAAACTCCTCCTCCTCCTCCTCCTCCTCCTCCTCCTCCTCCTCCTCCTCCTCCTCCTCCTCCTCCTCTATAGGCCTCAGAGGGGTGCTGCTGGACTTACACAATCATGCCAAGAATGCACTGTGCCTCCTAGCTGACCAGGGACTCACCCCCTGGTCTCAGATAAGCTCTGCATGGGCCTGCAAAGTGTGAAAAGAACACACACAACTATGTTTTACAGTCATAGAGTCAGAGAATTGTAGAGTTGGAAGGGACCGTTTAGATCATTTAATTTAATGTCCTGCAACGCAGGAATATGCAGCTGTCGTACATGGAGGCTGGCAGTGCTATTTTTCTAGAAAAAGAGGTGCCAGAACTCACCATGAATGCCTCCCTTGTTGTTTTATAATGACAATGGTGCCCACCTGGGAGGTGCCAGAGCTGAGTTCTGGTGAGTTCCAGCTGAAAAAAAGCACTGGGAGCAAGGGGTGTAGGTTGGAAATGGTAGACAAGCTAGCTCTCATGAAATCTTGACTACCATTGTTCAACTTCTCATTCAAATTCTCCTGCCAGAAGGTGACACGGCACACTGTTTAGAAGCCACTGTCCTAACTAAATTGCACTTCGGTTTAGAAGCCACACTTTTGGAATGCTCTAGCACAACTCAGTCTTGGCTTTGAAGAAAAATGGATTCAGGAAGTTGGCGAGATTAGACTCCATCAGCCAATATCAGTGTACACCTGAAAACGTGAAGGGAAAAGAAGTACACCCTCAGCATTTAGAGATAGTGGCTGAAACTGCCGTACAGTCTTCAAGCACCCAGTGCTCAACCATGTATAGCATAAAGCCTCTCCTCTTACCAGAGGGGAGGGGTTGTGAGCAGGAGCCGGTTCCCGCGTTGGCACGGGGTATATTCGGCCCCTGGGTCAGTTCCTGTCTGCCGCGCCATGCCCATCAGTCAGCCAATAGGGCTGGCTTGGCGGCGGGGTTTAGCCACATTCAAATGGCCTTGTTATTGAACATAAAGAAGGACTTAGATGAATTTGCAGCTTTATTTCCTGAGACAACCTTGTTCTGGTCCTCCCATCTGAAGAGGAGAGTTTGGTGTGGCCGTCGTTGCCCTGTGGCCATTGACAAATCCAGGAAACTCTTGAATTGTGTGGTGGCTCGCAAACTGCGTTATATAAATGGCCATGTGATTGAGCATGCTCCGTTTCGTGACGATGGCGTTCATCTTTCTGGACAAGGAAATGATGTGTGGTTGGCCAATATCACCAGAAGCATTAGGGATTGGTTGCAGCTGTGAGGGTATTTGGCAGCGAGCCTTTTGGCTTGGTTAGTGGTTAGGCATTGGAATCTGTGTGATGTGTTGGAGGGCAGGTTGTGGCCATCACCTCCCCCTCCCCTTTTTGGGTATTCCATTAAAGGGATCCAGCGGTCATGGATCCTGTCCGACGCCCTGCTGGTGGCTAGGGCCAAGGCACGACCCCCGGTGACATCAGGGGGAGCTTCCAGTTGTATTTGCATCAACAAGCTCCACCCACTGGTTGTTAACCCTTGAATGACTCCCCGCTGAGCGGGGTGGAGCCATGTGAAGTTGTTTGATCCAATGCCTAAGGCCAATACCACTCACATGCTGTAACCAATAAAGTTGTGGCCTTCTTTAGCCCATTAACCTAAATTCCTGTGTCCTTGTGTCTTATTTATCTCCAAGCGGGTGGCGGGTCCTCAACTCACAACACTAAAACTAGAAAAAAGTAGTTCAGTGCAGAATGTTTTACTGCAACTGAGTCAACATGGAAAAAAAATGCAGAACACTTACCATTTGAGTTGAGCAGCTGTGTTTACATTTACTGTTCAATACCTAATTATTTCATGATGCTGTGGATCAAGCCTTGCAATGAAGTACCACATACCTCTGCATATACCAACCACAGTCAAGAGTTTGCTGACCTAAGTTACACTCCTAATAGTCAATTTCTGCAGTGTTTCAGTGCACTATTCATACTGCTTCCCTTGGCCGAACCTACTTCTGCTCCAGCAATGCTCCCTCAGGGGTGATCTGGAACAGCGAATGGCCATTAAAGGCTGCATGTGGATAGCAGAGCCATAATTTGATTGCAGAAATTCTGCATCCTATTTGTGCGCAGAGAAATTGTGCTGGGGATAGGGGCTTTCCGCCAAGCTTCTCCAGAGAGAGGAGGAATTCTCCAACAGCTTCTCAGGGATGGGGTTCATCATCAGTATAGTAGCAGTTACAAAGATTCTTCCCTTTTTTCCTAAGTTGGTGGGTTTCCTAAGGTTGGTGCAGAAGCAGCGGCTGTGCTGGCAGCCCGGTCAACATTTTAAATCCTCTACTGTGTCTTGGATCTCTCCTTGTTCCAAGGCAACTGACACCAAAAGGGGGAAAAGAAGTGAAGAATATTCTGAGGGGGGGCAGTCTGCAAAGTGGCCTCCTTTTTTCCAGGTGAGGGGTTGGGGAGAGAAAAGAGGAAATCTCAGGCTTTTCCCTCAGAAAAACACCTCCTGGGAAATTTAAGATAAGCTCTCGTGGATTAGGTGGCAGAACTGGGAATGGCTTCCCAGAATTTTGCGAGCTGATGAGGGTGAAATTAGATTTTGGTGCAAATAAATAAATAAATTGCATGAGGATCTCCTTTAAGAAAAAAAATAAGTTTAAAGCAGCTGCTAGGAACCTGAATAAGAACAGGTCCAAGATGCTGGGGAAAGAACAGCCAGCACTTTTCCCTGTGCTGTTTTCCTGATCTAAATCACCCCTTTCATAAGGGAGAGAATAGAAGGACCAGTATGGTATCTCTCTGTTTGTTGTAATAGGGATACTGACAGCTTTTAAGGGCATTCTTTAGTTTGGAGAAATGATGCAATATACTCTAGTACGATATCCCCACATATCCCCATTTCCCTCACTGACTTATAAAGCTGATTTTAACTTCTTTTATTACTATTTTTTGAAAAGAGTGGGTGATCTTCACCATATATTTCCAATCTCATCTAGTAGTGCCCAGAGAACATTTCTTCATGGGATCAGATGTGCTTGAGTAAAGTCTGCCTTGAGTCCCTCAACTTGCCTGCATGGGCAATAAGGATAAAAACAGGGCCTTAGTCCCAGTAGTGGTTACATACGGGTATGACCACTGCTCCAGAGAAGATGTATGTACATTAAGTGATATACTGAAGAAGACCACATCAAAACAGTGTATTTACCCGGAACGCTGTCTCACCCGATGTATTTAGTTACTCAGATTGTACAGCTATTATTACTTCGCTGCAAATTATAAAGACATAATTGTGCCCATCATTCATCGGTCTACGTGTTGCCTCTTTTACACTAGGGAATAAAGTTAGACATTCCTTTCACAAGCATTCCAAGAGGTTCATTGGTATGAGCTTGCTTTTGGATGCAGCCCACTCTGATAGCGGCTCTCCTCTCTCCATAATGCACCTACCTACCTACGAGATCCCAAAGGAAGCAGATGCACTGCACCATCAGCAACATGGGGCTGCATCAGCAGTGTGAGCCTCACGCGACCCAATGCGACCCAGCAGCAAAGTGAACATTGCAAAGGACACTGGGGCAGGGCCCTCAGACCATGTGCTGGTGCAAGTGACTTCTGAGCTAAGAGGTGTGTCTCAGCATTCCCTGCCATGTTGCAAAGGTTCCTGCGGTGCATATTCCATCTCTCATGTTTCAGGCAAACACACACACACAAACACACCTGAAGCAATGCAGAAACTAAAATAGAGTCCCTAAGCATCCTTTGCAACATTGCTGAAGTTGCCTCTCGGATTTTCTGCAGCGGCCTCTCACAGGCAACAAAACGTCTCACCCCATCAGTCAAATGCAAAAACGTAATAAATGTTGTACCGGTAATCCTCAACCACTGTCTCTCTTCCCTTTGATTTGAATACAGGGCTCCCCTGTGCTCTCTCCTCTCCTGATAGCAGCCCACACCATATATTGACAGTTGTGTGTGTAGGAAAGGATCTGAATCAGGCCAATAGCACTGGACCAAATTATATTATTCTCATTCCCATTGCTTCTTTTCTAAGTAGATTTTGTTTTTAATCTTATGAAGGAGACGTGTCAGTCTGCAGAAGTAATAAGGATGAATTTGCAGAATTTCCATTCCAAACATCATATAAGAATCAGATTATCTCTGAATGTGATGCAGTGATGTATTTGCACATCGTGTGTTTGTTGTCGAAGCTCATTGGGGAAATGATCATCTTCCTGTACAACCATGTAATAAGACAGGACATGCAATGTGCGAATTCACTGAATCTCAAGAGTGATCATCTGCCTGAAATCCTTTTAACCCCAAGCATATTTGTACTTCAAAAAAAAGAGAGAAAACTCTCCAGTAAGTTACCCAAATTAACAGTTGTAACTGCTGCATAAATATACACACAATATTATTGATCTTTAACTTACTGCAAATGCCCAAAAGGCATGGCAGAGAGAGAGAGAGAGAGAGAGAGAGAGAGAGAGAGAGAGAGAGAGAGAGTTGCATCAGGTTACTGGAAGGGAAAATGGCTAGCCTCTCAATTAGTCTTATTAAAGTTTAGTTAAGCTCCCCATTATTGGCTTAAAATCATGAACAGGAAAATAACTTCTCTTCAAGTTTCTACGCATTGAAAATTGTAGAAGATTTGGGATATTTTCTTTCATCGGATTAGCTTCTGGGAAAGTGTGTGTGTGTGGGTGCATGCGCGCACACACACACTTCAAATAATGTAACCGAAAAAATCAAAACATGTTGCAAGGCTGAGACTTTAATATTAATGCTCTGGCTGTCAGTTTTGTGCTCTGTTCCGTTTCATTGTGCTGAATAGTATTATTCAGGCTTCCAAAGTTTATTGAAATGATTTGGTTGAGTACGAGGTGTAAAGGGATGGGAAATGGAATTTAGGAAATTGCTTTTTAAAAATGCTGTTAAGGAATCTGTGCTCATGAAGAGCATGAAAGGACTTGATCTTTCTGAAGCACTGTTCTGTGCAACTGTTTTCATCTTCAACAAACTTTCTTGACTGATTCTTTTCTCTTTTCTCTTTGAAATATCTTAATTCAATGCAATGCAAGATATTTGGAAATGAACAGAATAGTGATACTAAGATTGCAGACCAAAGCAAACTCACTATGATGCTGAGCACAATGGGACTTAGCGTGCCTAGGATTCCGGCATACTTTTTTGAAAGTAAGTAGCAGCAATACTGCTAGGATTTACTTCGAGGTAAATGTGACCAGAATCAAACATGTGAGGTCACAATCAGGAAACTTCCATGGGACTAAACATGCTTTGTGGAATAGTTTACACAGAATCCCAGCTGGTGTCTGTTAGGAAATAAACCATGCCAAAACAATCACGTTCCTACAGTACATCCAGATTGCTGCTTTCATAATTGAGAAATATGATATGACATGATGCATCTCTTGTTTGCTTGCCTATTTCCCTATATTCCACAGTTAATCAGCTACTAATTCTTCCTATTTTAACATCTCACTTCCTTTCCTCTGCTGATCATGAGGTGGCTTTTTAACGTGAGCCCTCCGTGAGATGGGGTGCTAAATGGCTTATGCGGTGCAGAAACGATAACAGCTCTGCCTGCTGTTAATTAAGCATACAGCTATTCATATATTTTAGTTATAATTTTTCTCTGTCAGCATGTTTGTGAGCAGATCGCATAACTAAAATGCAAACCAGTATTCGAATTAATTACTTTCCACAATCAACTATACTTTCCCATTTGTTGTATCGCTATCAAATGAATAATTTTGGTCAACTCTTCCTCTGACTTATTTCCCTAAAAGGCTACCCTAAAGATTCATCTTACACCTTTAAGATTCATATTGAAAACCATGAAAGTGCAACTAAAAAACGGAGGTTGCTGCTGTTTTAATTCAAGTGGCATTGGCATTGGTGTGTGTGTGTGTGTGTATTTGCACAAAATTAATTTTCAGTTTTTCTTAACTAAAGAACCAATGATCACCTGTCATTGCAAATAGCATTCTCTATTAAGGCATTATTAGCATATCCCTCACTCATGCAGTAGTTCTGTAACTGATCCAAGTTGAATAGCCCAGATTAACCATAAACCCATTAAGAACGTTCATGCTGATCCAGAGACTACATTCAGCTTATCAGCATTAAAAATGCCACCAAATAGAAACCTAGCTAATAGGGTGGGTGTGGGGGAATCCTGGTGAAACAAAAATTGATGGTTGCAAAAAGCAAAGATCGAGGAAACAAACTGGAAGGATGTGCTTGAGCAATCACACAGCCTGCTCCCACGCATGTTTATTTGGGAGTAAGTCCCACTGACTTCACTGGGGCTTACCCCCACATCACTGTGCAATAAGGATCCAGTCAAAATTTGCCAGGATACTTGTAAGTACAGGACCTCCTATTAAGATAAGGTCTACCTTTGTAACATCTTTGCTGGGTAGCTGTGCCCAAGTTCTCAGAATGGAAACAGCTAAAATGTATTAATGAAAAACATACAACTCGGGCATGAATAATCTGTCTTGCAAGTATTGCCAAGATAGCACACTGTGCAGCTAAAAACTAGCGTCGTGCAATTTTCTCCGAAACAACAACTGTCCCCCACTCAAACCCCCATTCAGTTTGTTTGGTTTTTTTAAAAGAAGAAGAAGAGGAAGAGGAAGAGGAAGAGGAAGAGGAAGAGGAAGAGGAAGAGGAAGAAGAAGGGTCTTAAGACTCACATATTCCACTTGGAAGAGATGTTAAAAGTTTAAGCCATCATCTTTTGCAGTGCTGCTCATCCTGTCCAGAGAATCAGCCCTTCAAATTTATCTTATGTGGAAAGGGAATAATGACATTCTCTCCAGCTCTTATCCTCCTTGGTAAGTGACAGCTCTTTACGAACGTCGGCAGCCTTGCTGAAGTATTATTGTAATCCATCCGAGCTTCCCAAGATTGCTCAGGAGATTGAGTCTGAAATATACATCATCTTTAGTTTCGCAAGCTGCTCAGTGCTTTCCCCCTGCCGTGTGCCTTTCCCCTCCTGGATGCCTGGATATCTCAAACTGGATGTAGCACAGGCTTGGCTATTTATACAGCATTCTGCACTGCCTGCTTGGAACACAGAAGGAGGAGAGCAAATGAAACTGAACTCTTCAGAGATGAAAAATGCTCTCACATGCCCGGGCATTTCCCATATCAAATGGTATTCATTTTTTTTTTTTTAAGTAGAAGGCAGCCCCTGGGTTCAAATAAACCCAAGCAAGCACACAGATACACACACACACACACACACACACACACACACACACACAAATGGTTTGGTTGGTTGGAGAAGCAATACAGAATGATACAGGAAAAACAAGTAGCAGCTTAGTGAGCATCAGGAAGGGAAGGGCATCTTGTGATTGCTTTGAATTTAATACTCCTCAAGGGGAGGTTGTTTGTTTGTTGCTGTTGGTTTTTTTTGTTTTTTTTTTTTTTTTAAAAAGAGGCCTCTACAAATACAGCGAAACCTGTCTCATGAAGTGAAAATCTGTTGGCTCAGCCAAGTTATTCTGGCAAAGTTATACAGCATGTGTATACTGTATTTACTTTTGCTGATTTGATCGGCATTACAGCCACAGCTCAACAACAACGAGATTAACTCACCAGATGTATCTTTTCTCCCTCCTCAAGAAAGATGAAGAAGAACAGGATCTGGGGGGGGGGATATTGCCCTGGTCCTGATTTGCTGAAGTCAGTAAGGCCAATGACCAAAGGAGCACCTTTATTCTGAGATAATAAGGGTCAGGCGAAAGGCCAAGATTCCCTGACATGATTCCTGGTAACATTTTGATAGCCAAGTCTTCTATCCAGCAGTTGCATCTTCAACATTGGGAAGAGATTACATTTTGCACTGTGCCTGGGGGCAGTGGGCTAGCTTAGTGGGTAAAGGGCAGGGGAACACAGCCCTGTCTTTCGAAAGAAGGAAAATGCTCAGGGACCTCAGGAAGAACAACTGAGGGGATCTCACTGCTGCCTTCTCACTTTCCCCAACATAGGAGCCAACTCCTAGGGGTCAAAGTCCCTTTGCCTCCCTCCCCCCAGAGTTGATGGTCATTGCCATTCAAATGGTGTGCGTGCACTGCATCATGTGATTGATTATGCGGGGCAGAACTTGCCTGCCCCCCCCATATTTTATTCAAGTTGGCACCCCTGTCCGCCAAGATCTGCCACCTCACTCTGCCTAATGGTAGGACTGGCTCTCTGACCTCCTGTTACTGCCACTTTATCACATCAAGAAAGCAACTAGAATCCCATCCCAGCATTTTTAATTTGCCAGTGCAGAGGCTCATGGCAGTGTGGTTCATTTGATCTCCACTGTGAAGGAAGAGAAGAGGACCAGTGTGGTCTGAGGGCTGGACAGGTCGGATTCATACCATACATGCACATCCGCTTTCTAGTGGTAACATATTCACTATAAATTTAAAGCCAATGTGAAACTCGACTTTCCTTAAGGAACCTTGCAAATTGTATATTCTAGTAGAGAGCTCTACTCACTTTTCGGAACTACAGTTCCCAAGATCCCTTGCCCAGATGCTATGACATCTGAAATGGCTGCAGTGCATTTAAATTTATAGGGTGGGCATCAAAATAGGTAACAACATCAGTACACATAGCTGAAGAGGCCCTTTTTTAGGGTGCATTCCTGTGCTGTTCAGGACTGTAATGGCTAACATGGGGTGCAAGGAATGACCCAGAAGTATGTATATCTTTTCTTTAAAGGCATCTCCATAAGGTACATTGGGCAGAAGTCATGTGACTATACAGCCTCAGCTGGCCGTAGGCTGATAGACTGGAGGAGACCAGAAGAAGCTAAAGTCCCCCATATATGTGGACTAGGAGCACTGAATCACCAGTTCAGAACCATTTGTTAGCTTGAACATGAACCTCGCGAATGCTCTTACCTTCTGAAGCGCTTCCTGTGCTGGATCCCAGCCAACATAAAAACCGCGTTGCCTTCTTGTTTCAAAAAGGAAAGCTGTTGATTCTTCTCTGTGCACAATCAACATCTGTTTGCAAGTGCTTGTAAATACACTTTGGGACATTAAATACCCAGGCACATGCATAGGTGAGATAAGTGTGAAGTGTTTGCAGTGTGAGATCACTGCCAATATAGTCAAGAGGCAATGCCAGTGTCTGAGAGGATGTGAAGGAGAGATTCGGTTCATTCCTTTCTCAGTCACATGTGTTCCAGTGCTGGGTTGGAGAGAAGGAGAAGGGGGGGGGGAGAAAAATAAAAGGGAAAAGGTATTCGCTTTCATAACTGTATACATAAGAATTCATCTGGTTCATCTGGTCAAGTATTCTGTTTCCAGCAGTGGACAGCCAGGTGTCTCTTGAAAGAGCATAAGTAGGGTATGAAAGTAATAGCTGAATTTCAGCGTTAAGCATCTCTGGACATGAATGCATGCAATCTTTCTGCAAATGCTACAGGGGATGAGAATTTGTATAATAATGTTTATTAATTTTCATTTATAACAATCCAATAAAAGCCACATTAATACAATACCAAATTATAATACAATTATAAAAGCCAATTATCCAATGCCAAATCAAACAATTTGCATGACTTCCCATGCTCTGGATTTCAGGGGGTGTCGTTCTTATTTCATCTTGCTCCAAAACTCTTAGTTGGTCCAAATGCAACAGTTCCGATCTTGATCCTTTATTTTAACAGCCACTGATATGATGACTTTCATTCGTATTTAGATGTTCCATATCTATTAATTTTGCAAGGGTATTTTTTTTTTATCCTGCAAGGGGGATGATATTTTTTACTTGTGTTTGTTCAGCATCCCCCTGCCCATCGTTTGAACCAACAGGAGAAGCTAAAGATGCTAATGTTTCAATTTATGATTTGCTTCAATTGTGAACCTTATATTTAACACTATTTTGTTGTTGGTTGTTGGCCATCATCCAGAATTTCTTCTTAAAAACAAGTGGGAGATAAGTTTATAACTAAAGAAATAAAAGTATACGTGGCGGTACAATCCTATACATGGCAACTCATATAAGCTCAGGTAAATGTGAGTCTACAGCTTTAGGCTGCAATCCTAAACACATTTTGAGAAACACTTCAAGGAAGCCACCATACCTCCATTTCAGCTGAAATGAAATAGTGGGAACTGCCTGAAAGCACTTCTCAAAAGCTGCCGGCTTCTCCTTTAAATGAAGAAGAGGGTGCAGCTGCTGCAAACAGCACTTTTGCAAAGCTTTGAGAAATCCCTGCAATGCACACTCCCAATTTACGGTAGGCTGAAACGAGCACAGGGCCTGTTTCATAGCCTCGCAACTATCCCCAGACCCTCCTATTAAACCTCCAAGACGAGGAGTTTAAAAGGGGAGGGCGAGACTTGCAAAGGTGCTCATTTGACAGGTAAATGGCCCCACTCACCTGTCATATTTTACCCTCAAGGCAAAATAAGGATTTAGTCTGTGGAGTCACAAAGATTCCTCACCCCTGCTGGAATAACTGGCCCAAGGAATTGTATCATTGATATCACAGGCATTATCCAATAGGGTCCTGTGACGGTCTCACACTCACCTCACAGGCAAGATTTCAGAAGCAATATCTGTGCTAGTGAAGGAGTTGGGGAATTGCATATAACTTATTTATAAGATTTTTGGAGGTGCACATTCATTTTGTAAAATGGATGGAAAACAAAGCAAATGAGACCCATTTGTTTCATTTGTCTTAGTTATGGGAACAGATGGGAAAGCGAATGAATGAATGGAAATTCATTTTTCATTCATTTTATACATTTTATCCATTTTATCCCCTCCCTTCCCCCAAAAAAACTATTGGGATGAAAACAGTCTGGAGCAGCCTGAACAAGTCACAGAAAGGTGACGGGGATCGAAAACTGACACATTTGCTTATTTAAGAAATTAATATTGCATTTTTCAAGAAAGCTTCTCCACAAAGTGGCATACAACGATATTGAAAAGCACAAGAATAATACAATATACAAGAATAACGTATTCATTCCATGACCAAGATAAGGATAAATCCAACAGTCAACAATAAAACAATAAGCTGTGTACAGTTCTGGTCCCTCCATCTCAAAATTGGATATTATAGAGTGGAAGCATGTTTGGAAAAGGGCAAGCAAAATGATCAAGCAGGTGGAGTGAGCAAAGGTTGCAACGTTTGGGACATTTTAGTGAAAAAGTGACCAGGGGTAAGTATCTTAAGTAATGATAGAAGTTTATAAAATTATGCATGGCATCGAGAAAGTGGACAGGGAAAAGCTTTTCTCCATCTGTCATAACACAAGAACTCATGGATGTCCAATGAAGCTGAAGGTTGGAAGATTCAGGACAGAGAAAATAACTTCCTCCCACAGAGCATGATTAAACTATGGATCTTGCTCCCTCAGGATGAAGAAGAAGAAGAAGAAGAGTTTGGATTTGATATCTCGCTTTATCACTACCCGAAGGAGTCTCAAAGCGGCTAACATTCTCCTTTCCCTTCCTCCCCCACAACAAACACTCTGTGAGGTGAGTGGGGCTGAGAGACTTCAAAGAAGTGTGACTAGCCCAAGGTCACCCAGCAGCTGCATGTGGAGGAGCGGAGACACGAACCCGGTTCCCCAGATTACGAGTCTACCACTCTTAACCACTACACCACTGGATGAAGCAATGACCACCAACCAAGATGGCTTTGAAAGGCAATTAGACAAATTCATGGAGGAGAGGGCTGTCAATGGCTACAAGCCATGATGTCTACTGCATAGTTGGAGGCAGTAATGCTTCTGAATATCCATTGCAGGAAATCACCGGAGAGGACAGCGCTCTTGTGCTCGAATTCTGCTCGAGGCATCTGGTTGGCCATTGTGACAACAGAATGCCGGACTAGATGGGCAACTGGCCTGATTCAGCAGTCTGCTTATGTTCTTCGTAAGTTCCAGCTTGTTCGACCTCATCCACCTCTAAACAGCTGAGGAGTTCCATAGCCTCCCCAGGGAGAAATTCCAACAGCTGTTGTAAAGTGAGGAAACAAGGTCTCTGGTGAGGTCTCCCAACCATTCTACTAATGCTAGGCAAGGTAAGAAGGAAGGAATGGCAGACGTTGTGGTGCAAGTGGTTGGACCTCACTGCTTTCCTGATTATGTAATTAGAAGCGTATTGGGATCAGAATTTGACTTGGGATACTGAAGAGAAAAGAAAGACACTTGCTATTCTATATTTATGTATTGGACCAGTGCCAGATGCTTTTTTTTACTGGACCAAGCACTGCAGAAAACCCAGTTCTCTAAAAGTTATTATGGAAAGGAATTGTTGAAGACAAGGAATTGTTGAGACGAGGGATGGTGGTGGAATGTGCAAACGGGCTGCATATCAAACTGACCCATAGTCCACTTGTCTCCTTGCAAAGCAGCCTTGCTTGGAACAATTTTCTGTGGATTTTCCCTATGCTGGTTGTTTGGTGTGTGTTTTTTTTTACAGAATTTGTCAAATGTGATGACATTTGTTCTGATACAATTTAGTCAGCTACCATCACCAATGTTTATCTTAACTGCCTGCTAACAGGGTACTTTTGAAATGTGTATTCACTTCAACTTCTGCTCATTGATTATGTGTAGAGGTGATTATATTAGCCATTAACCACAACTAACTTGCCTTGAACAATGTGAGCTGGGTTTTCGGGGGCCTGGTGGGTCACTCATGTCCTTGACAAGATACGCTGTTAATATGCTAGCTAGCTGACAGTAAAAAAAAAAAAATTGACCAAAAAAACAATAACTTCTTGGGGGGGGGGTCCATCACCTCCTCATCCTCACTTAAGCAGACAGCAACCCTCAAGCAAGATGCATACTTCAGTGGGCAATTACTGGCTCATTGAGTTTTCAGCCAGCTCTGAAATCGTCATAAAAAACGTAAGGAATAATATTATATTCAACAAGCTAAAGGGCTGTATCAGGAACAGGTAAAAATAGAGAAGGAATAACTGAAGAGAGGACTTCCGGCTGGCGACGCCATAGCGGGTGGTCGGGGCTGCTTCGGCTGCGAGGCGCCCGATCCATCCCGGGGGTTAGGAGCCGCGCTACCGCAGCGCGCGGCTCCGGTTGGGGTGCGGGAAGAGCGTCCCGCACCCTGGGCTCCCCGGCTGTGCCCGCGGAGGCTCCGAACCCTTCCCCTACCCCCCTGTAAAGGGGGAGTGGGGGTGAAGGGACAACGGAGCCGGGCTTACGGGGATATGCCCCAACCGGGATGCAAATGCGGCGGCAAAGCCCGCGGTGAGCGTCCAAGTTCTACCTGTGAAGAATGGAGCTAAAGGAACCCGGTGGTCGTGAGTAAATAATCTTGGCAGAAATCGTGTTTCTGGAACGATCCGGGGGGAAGGAGAAAGGCAGCCTGCCTCCCTCCCTTCGAGCCTAAGAAATTAACCAATTTGAGGGATTGCTGCCACAGAACTGGTTATAAAGTATCTAAAATCGATACATGAGACTGGCAAACTTTTTTCTTGGGAAGCTAACTAGCGGAAAATATCTCTATTTAAAGTTGCGGTGTTTGCGCTCCAGCTTAGGAAAATGGCGACGAACAAAGAGACAGGAGAAGAAATATGATACCCACTTCCTCCTCCTCTGCCAGTATGCTGGGTTTCGTCCTTGAACTGGTATTGAACTCTGGACTAACAGATGAACAAAGGCTCACTGCCTTGAAGGTGGAACTAATTTACAGAAAAGTCAAAGTCTTGTGTGGGGGTCTGAAATGGAACCAACTGCCCACAGAGGAGGCTAACAAAACTTTTGACACTTTGGAAGGAAATCTTGTCAAAGAGCTGAGAGGATGGATGGAAAGATGGGAAGAAATGAATGAGCTACTTCGGAGAAGAAATTCGCTTGTTGGGGGTGGCAGCCCCAAGGCGATGTTAAGATTTGCTATATCCAGTCCCCGAGGTGTGAGCTCGGGGGCCAGGGACAGAGAATTAAGGTATTTACAAGAAGAAAAGGAATGCTACAAAGAACCGGAGAAGCCGAGAGAGGGAGAGTTGGATACCTCGGAGCTCGCGGCAAGGAGAGCTTTGGATTGTGCCTGGATCTGTGGACGTTGGGAGAGGGAAGTTGCATGGAAGTTCAGTGCTGATGCCATCAGGAGAAGAAGAATGGACAGAGGGGGTGTGGGGTGAAGTATTAAGTAAAATCTAAAGCAATCTGTTATGGTATTTTGAAATCGGAGGGTGAACACTGTCAACAATAGTTTGTTTTATTATTTGTTTGAATATGAAAAGAGATATTTCAAGTTTTTATGTTATTAGCAGCAGTTCAAAGGATAGAAGAGATAGATTTGATGAGGATGATTTGTGAGGATTTATAAGGATGTAGTATAAATGAAGTCATTTTAAGTGGTTTAAGTTTATAGATTAAGATGATTAAGACTAAGATGAAGATTAAGATGAATGTTTTACTCTATATATATAATTAAGTTTAATTTTTTTTTTAAATGAAGAGGTTAAAAAGTAGATTATGGATATAAACTCGAAGGTGAAAAGGCAGGGGAAGTCAACTGTCAAGATTGGAAAAAGAAATTTTTTTTGTAGATGTCTAATTAAGAAGAAAAATCATGGCAATTTTTGTATAAGATGTGTAATTGTATTTGTTTGGTATGTGTATAAATGTAGGTGTGGTTAAGGTTGTATGTTGTTATAAGTAAAAATGTCAATAAATTCTTATAAAAAAAAAAAGGAATAACTGAAGAGAAACACTGAAAAATGAGTCCACTTAATTGTAATCTGAACCAGTACCTAGAATCAGATTGCATCCTTAGTTGGGGCCTACAGGAAAATGTAAAGGTAAAAGACACCTGGACAGTTTAGTCCAGTCGAATTTGACTATGAGATATAGCACTCATCTCCAATTTCAGGCCAAGGGAGCCGGCGTTTGCCCACAGACAGTTTTTGTGGGTCATGTGGCCAGCATGACTAAACCACATCTGGTGTGATGGGACACCATGACAGAAGCCAGAGCGCATGGAAACACCGTTTACCTTCCCGCCGCAGTGGTACCTATTTATCTACTTCCACTGCCGTGCTTTCGAACTGCTAGGTTGGGAGGAGCTGGGAAAGAGCAACAGTAGCTCACCCTGTCGTGGGGATTCAAATCGCCAACCTTCTGATTGGCAAACCCAAGAGGCTCAGTGGTTGCCCTCCTCTGGACACGTTCCAGCTTGTCAGTATCCTTCTTGAACTGTGGTGCCCAGAACTGGACACAGTATTCCAGGTGAGGTCTGACCCCAGAGTGGAATACAGTGGTACTATTACTTCCCTTGATCTAGAAGACGCCTGCTTCTTGGGAGAAAAGCAATGACAAACCTAGACAGCATCTTAAAAAGCAAAGACATCACCTTGCCGACAAAGGTCCGTATAGTTAAAGCTATGGTCTTCCCAGTAGTAATGTACAGAAGTGAGAGCTGGACCATCAAGAAGGCCGATCGCCGAAGAATTGTTGCTTTTGAATTATGGTGCTGGAGGAGACTCTTGAGAGTCCCATGGACTGCAAGAAGATCAAACCTATCCATTCTCAAAGAAATCAGCCCTGAATGCTCACTAGAAGGACAGATCCTGAAGTTGAGGCTCCAGTACTTTGGCCACCTCATGAGAAAAGAAGATTCCCTAGAAAAGACTCTGATGTTGGGAAAGATGAAGGGCACAAGGAGAAGGGGACGACAGAGGATGAGATGGTTGGACAGTGTTCTCGAAGCTACTAACATGAGTTTGGCCAAACTGCGAAAGGTAGTGAAGGATAGGCGTGCCTGGCGTGCTCTGGTCCATGGGGTCACGAAGAGTCGGACACGACTGAACGACTGAACAACAACAACAAAGCAGGATATCAAGTCCAAACTCTTCCTCTTCATGTATTTTTCTTGCACAGACAATTATGTTAGAATAGAGCTACGATGACTGCATGAAATGAAAATTATTATTCAGCTTTTTGCCACACAGGAGAATAAATATATTATCCTTGTTGTTACTATTATTCATTATGAATCGCTTCCCTATGAAGCAATATAATAAAAACCATATCCAAATAATTACCTATGTAAAAACAGTTAAAACAATTGAAAATATGTATGTACCGGCAACTGCATATAGAAAATGATTACAAAATTCAGGCTGAAGAACTGAATCTGGAACCGGGAGTTTGTTCACCCTGTTCCCTCTAATTCTGAGGTCAAGGGAAGGAGAATCTTGGGAGGCCAAAGAGGAAGCCAGGACAGAGACAGTGTTTAAGCTTCCCTGCCACAACTGGAAGAGTCCTGGGGCACTAAAGTAGGTACACATATCGAAGCACAAAAAGTAAAGCGAAAATAATCTCATAGTGTGGTTCACAGAAGTCTGTATTTTACATCTTCTCCCATACTGTTCATTGTGCGGGAAAATGGCTTTGACAGGCTAGGTTCAAATTCAGTTTAGAACGAATTATAGCTATTTCACTGGGCACCAGGGCTTCCAAATATATCCCTACTGATCTATCTATATATGTGAATTTATAGAGAGTTTAATATAACAAAAACTACTGAAATGCAGCACCATCCAGTGTTTAATATCTCATAGATTCTAATTTAAAAGTTACTAAATACATTGCCAAGAGACAACCAAGAGTACATTTAAGGCTCTTGACTGTTCTTCTGCAGCTGAGTTTTCACTTGCCCCACATCTGGCATCATATTTGTGGGCCAGGTAGGTGTGACTTGGGGGTGGGGGGAAGTACCCCTGTAGGCCAAGTTATGAACTCTGCCAGTGGGCAGGGTTTCCACCACTATCCCAGAAGGAGGTGGTAAGAGGCTGGATCTAGACACATCAAAGAAACGTTTCAGTTTAAAGCGTTGTGAATTTAAACAGGGAAAACAGGTAGAGAAAAACAGGACTCCACATCGCCATCTGGTGGCACAATGTTATATTACTAATAATAATAATTTTATTATTTATGTCTCAACATTAAAAAATTCCCAATACAGGGTTGCCTTCAGATGTCTTCTAAAAGTCAGATATTTGTTTATTTCCTTGACATCTGATGGGAGGGCGTTCCACAAGGCGGGCGCCACTCCAAGAAAGCCCCCTGCCTGGTTCCCTGTAACCTCATTTCTTGCAGTGAGGGAACCACCAGAGCGCCCTCAGAACTGGACCTCAGTGTCCGGGCTGAACGATGGGGGTGGAGATGCTCCTTCAGATATACTGAAGGTATACAACACATATAAATCACTTTTTCTTTACCAGTTCCCCTTACAGAGCAAAAATTATCCAAGTTCCCTGGTTAGATTAATTGACAGTTAATAAATCTTGAGAACTGTAGCTTCGTAGGGGCCTTCTAGCAACCCTTATCACCCTCAGCACCCTTAAACTGCAGTTCGGCATTTTTGGGTGGGTGTCATGGCTGTTTAAAGTGGTCTGATCCTGCACTGAAGTGTAGGTGGGTTCCCACAAGGAAAGACACAGTGATAACAGCAAGAACCTTTATTGAACAAACAGAACTGGACAGCAGGGACCAAGCAAATTCTTATATACACTTCTGGAGGCCTGGGTCACTCCCACTCACAACGTGATTGGCTGTCTGAACTTCCAAGCTGCGAATCATAAGTCAGAGTTTAAGGGCCAATAGCAGAGGATATCATGTATAGAATCAGAACACAGGGGTTCAGACTCCTTAGTCCAGACTCAGGCAAACAGACCACTGAATACATATTTTGTGGGACAACATGTCTGTTTAGGGTATTGCTTTAAATGTGCAGCGCAGAAGGTGCCATAGCCATGCTTGCAGATGGCTCATTGAAATCAAAGGAATATACTTAAATATCATTTATTTCAACGGGTCTACTCTAAGCATGGTGGGAAGTCTAGACCCACCTCTTTATTTTTTGTATATCTTTACATTTTTCAACAATGCAGCACAATGAAAAGTTTTAAATTAAAGAATAACCAACATTATAGGATCAAATAATTGGGCACAACAGTTGCTTCATAACAAAGTTTGCAACCCTGAACAAAAGCTGCGATGAAGGGCATCCTTTAAACCACAAAGTAATTTGGATATTTTCAATCCCTTGTGCCTTAAGAATGGTCTGCTAAGAATCTTATCAAATTTCATGCCCACCAACCTTATTGTATTTCAGATAGAAAGCTGGTTTTAACCTCCAGTAGGGCTTGCCTCTGTTGTCTCCCTTTACACCAGTGGCAAAGACAGACATGCTTAGTTATCGATTTTTTTCCTCTCCTCTTGACTCCCAGATGTAAGTTGTTTCAGATATATCAGCAAATTTCATAAATAAAAATGTGTCAAGGGCATATTGAAGAATGCAAGCAATCCAGTTGCCGTTTTGCTAAACTGGACATATTTATCTCCTCCAAAGCAGACGCTCTCAAATTCTGTCACGAGGAGTGGGTGCGCATTGTATTTCTACCCTGAGCTGCTGTTCTAACAGAAACGCCTGGTCTCTGTGCATGCAGCAAAATGAGATGGAATAATATTGAGGTGCTAGAATGGACTGTGCCACTTCAGTCTGCTGCCCGGGATGCCATTTCTTTAATGACTCCCCATGCAAAAACAACAACAACACCCCACCAAGAAGAGAAGTTCTTGACCGGTCCTGTCCCTGGTCTGTTAATACTTGCAAAATGGCACCCCTTCCTGGGGCCCATTCTCCCATCTCAGAATGCTCCTAATCAAGTGCTATTTTTCTAGAAAAAGCGGCGCCGGAACTCACCACGAACACTTCCCTTGTTCTTTTATAATGGCAATGGAGCCCACGTGAGAGGTGCTGGAACTGAGTTCTAGCTGGGAAAAAGCCCTACTGCTACTTCTTTCTACTATGTGTGTTCACCCTGCTGCAACCTAGAGCATATGCTCCTCAAAATACATAGGCTGCATTCACACTGATGTGTGCATGGGTTTCTACGAGGTGAGACACAGTGATTACAGCAAGAGACTTTATTGAGCTGATGACTAACAGCACAGAACAGTCAAACAGGGGCAAAGCAACTGCTTATATATATTTCTGAAGGCCTGGGCCACTCCCATTCTCAGCGTGATTGGCTATCTAAACCCCCAAGCTGCAAATAATAACCAAGAGCTTAAGAGCCAATGCCAATAGCCCAAACCCTGCCAATACTATGTGATTGGAAATTGTGTATTGAATCAAAACACAGACCTTGGATCCTTGTCCAGACTCAAGCTCAGACAAACAAAAAATACATACATAACATACACCCTACAATGAAAGCATCATAACGCCTCTTTAATTATTCATTGCTTCCCCCAAAGAATCCTGGGAGCTGTAGGTTGTTACAGGTGCTGAGAGATGTTAGGGGATCCCCTTCCCCCCTACCAGAACTACAATTCTCAAAGTGGTTTAACAATTCCACTTCACAGGGAACTCCTGGGAATTGTAGCTTTGTGAGGTGGACAGGGGGTCTCCTAACAACTCTCAGCACCCTACAGCTTCCAGAATTCTTTGGGAGAAGCCATGCCTGCCTAAAGTGCTTTCAATGTTTGATGAGGGTGTAGTCCCAGAGTCCCAGTGGTCAACAGCAGAAGGTAAGAATTTATTCTCTGTTTACCAGGCAAAGGCCAAGCCAGAGGTGTTGTACTGAATACCAGCCACATGGACATATAACCCTTCTGTGCTGAGACCTAACTACACAAATGCATGCGTGCACGCACACACACACACACACAGAGAGAGAGAGAGAGAGAGAGAGAGAGAGAGAGAGAGAGAGAGTATGTTTGTACACATTTTTTGGTTGGAGAACGGCATCACAAGATTCAGGAAAGTGGATTTGAAGGATAGCTGTGTCTCAGTTTGCATATTGTATCAGGGAGTGCAGATTAGGTAGGTCTGCATTAAAATGAGAAGTGAATTGAATTGCTCCCCCATTACTCATTCCAATGCACAAAACACATTGCACACACTCTCAGTGCTTCTTAGTCAGCCAGCTTCTTCATTTGCTTCTGAAAAGACAGCTGCTTTGGAGTGTGCATCTCTTTGAAGCCACTGAACTTATCACCTTGTTGGAAGAAATGGGCATGCCTTTGTGACCAGAGGAACTCCATATGCCCATCACATGCCCACAAAGAATTATTTGATTGGCATGATGGTGTCGTGGATTTCAGGCTAAGCTGGTTGATTCCATCTCAAGAGGAATAGCTTAACCGCTGAACACCTTCACTCTGGATGTTCACAGGAACGAATGAGAACATAACTGTGTAATTTATTATTAGATGTTTGCATTGGGATGGTGTCGGGAGGAGGAAAGGTCAGCAAGGCAGGTCCACAGCATAGTGATGCTAGTCCATTATTTATTGGTCTAAGAGGCTGGGCTGGCTGGTGATGATTTAGGAAGCAGGTGTGGTCCTGCTTTCTCCATGGAAAGAAGTACAAGTGAATCCCTCAACATGTACACATGGAGGAAACAACAGGACTTACAGCAACCAGCTCCACCCTCCAGTTCAGTGCAGCATGTAGCCCCTCTTGGAGTTTGCACATTCACTCTGTGGCCTTGGAAAGGAGCAAGCCTATGGACATACAGATGTATGTGCATCAGTGACCTTTTCCAGATGTTACACCCAACCTGCTGTCAGGATGCTATCAGCAGCTCCCGGCTGGTTGCCCAGGAAAGTTTAAACACAAGGAAAAGTTTCTTACAATCCTTTTCTATTTCATACTTTACGGAGAGAGGCTATAGAACCCAGCCTGTTGGATAATGGCGTTGTCCTGAGTGAGTGGCACCTGCCCTGTGGAATGCCCTCCATCAGATGTCAAAGAAATAAACAACTACCGGTATATGACATTTAGACGACATCGGAAGGCAACCCTGTTTAGGGAAGTTTTTAATGACTGGTGTTTCATTGTATTTTTAACCTTCTGTTGGAAGCTGCCCAGAGTGGTTGGGAAAACCCATCAAGATGGGCAGGGTAGAAATAATAAATTTATTATTATTAATATCATCATCATCATCATCATCATCATCTTCATAATCACCATCATCTCCACCCCCCATCTCTCCTACTTCCTCATTCATCATTCTCATCGTCTCCTCTATGGGTGCTGCTACGTGCCCTCTGCCTTTGAGCTCTTTGCTCTCCTACTTTTAAGGCTTGTCAGGTTCTGGGAGACGGTGGGTCTTGGAATGCTTTCTGATGATGTGTCAGCCAGCTGCTGCTTTGGCTCTGCCTGCTCCTCCTCTCCCATTATTTCCCAACTTTTCTCCTCATCTGCTTCTGAGCTTTGACCTCCCTCAAATCCCTGTTGCAAATCTATACCATCTTCCTCTTCCTCCTCCTTGGAAGGGTCATGACGGGGAGGCAGTCTCCACCTTTCCTCCTCTGCCCACTCCCTGACACATGCAGATCTTGTAGTTGGGGGCAGTGGTTGGGATGTAGCCCGCCACAGTCCCACTGTTACCAGTTGCTGGAAACCACAGGAGGTGAGAGTCCCTAATTGGGAGGGATTAATTGTTAAACCACCCTGGGAGGTTTTAACTCTTAGTACCCTTTCTTGGGTTCCATGATCACTGCAGATGGTGACAGCAGTCACAAAATTAAAAGATGCCTGCTTCTTGGGAGGAAAACAATGACAAACCTAGACAGCATCTAGCAGAGACATCACCTTGCCAACAAAGGTCCGTATAGTTAAAGCTTTGGTTTTCCCAGTAGTAATGTATGGAAGTGAGAGCTGGACCATAAAGAAGGCTGATTGCCGAAGAATTGAAGCTTTTGAAATATGGTGCTGGAGGAGACTCTTGAGAGTCCCATGGAGTGCAAGAAGATCAAACTTATCCATCCTTAAAGAAATCAGCCCCGAGTGCTCACTGGAAGGACAGATCCTGAAGTTGAGGCTCCAGTACTTTGGCCACCTCATGAGAAGAGAAGACTCCCTGGAAAAGACCCTGATGTTGGGAAAGATGGAGGGCACAAGGAGAAGGGGACGACAGAAGATGAGATGGTTGGACAGTGTTCTCGAAGCAACTGGCATGAATTTGGCCAAACTGCGGGAGGCAGTGGAGGATAGGGGTGCCTGGAGTGCTCTGGTCCATGGGGTCACGAAGAGTCATAGAATCATAGAATCATAGAGTTGGAAGAGACCACAAGGGCCATCCAGTCCAACCCCCTGCCAAGTCGGACACGACTGAACGACTGAACAACAACAAACCCTTAGTCTAAACTGCTGAGCCTAGGGCTTGCTGATCGGAAGGTCAGCAGTTCAAATCCCCGTGATGGGGTGAGCTCCTGTTGTTCAGTCCCTGCTCCTGCCCACCTAGCAGTTCGAAAGCACGTCAAAGTGCAAGTAGATAAATAGGTACTGCTGTGGCAAGAAGATAAATGGCATTTTTGCTCACTGCTCTGGTTCTCCAGAAGCAGCTTAGTCATGCTCCCCACATGACCCGGAAGCTGTCTGTGGACAAACACTGGCTCCCTCAGTCTATAGAGCGAGAGGAGTGCCGCAACCCCAGAGTCATCCGCAACTGGACCTTTACTTTTACCTTCACCCTTAACAAACTACAGCTCCTAGGATTCTTAGGAGGAAGCTGCACGCTTTAAATATATGGTGTGAATATCTGACTATATTCATGGCAATAAAACAGGCTGCAATCCTGACCAGTGGCATAGCATGGGGGGCTGGGGCACAATAGCCCTGGGCGCATTTTTTTGAAGGGGCACAACCAGGCCCATCAGGCTGAACAGGCTGATTTGAAGCAGTGGTGAGGGCTGGGCTAGTGCGACTGCAGAGGGCTCCCTCTACACACTGCCTCCCACACATACTGCCCACTGTGCACTGTGCACCTGCCCTGGGCAGCAGCAGTATATGCTCCGCCACTGTTCCTCACTTCACCTGGGAGTAAGCCCCATTGAATTAAGTGGGCTTAACTCTGCGCAATTGGGCTGTAAAGAAATAGACCGCATCTCTAATGCACCTGACTTTTTAAACACACATGCATGAACACTGATTCCATGTAGCTTGGTCAATCTTTTCACATGCTAGTGGGGCTCATTTTGAATGGCTGGTAATAGCTTCTTGGACCATTTTGCTTTTCTATCATATCTTTAGTGTGGAGTACAAAAATCAGGTCAGGAACAAATACGTCCCGGGGATTAAAAACTCCCTACGCCTCTAACCAGAGAAACAATCTGATTGCTTCCAATTTACATTTCTGCATACTCATGGGAAGTCTCCAGCTCTTGCTTTCCATATAAGCCTCCAGGACTCGACTTTTGCTTCAATCATATCTGCCTAAACCCCATTCAAGTACCTTGAACAGATGTGATTTTTATTAGCGTTTGTCTTCTCTTTGGAATTTTTCTCTAATTTCATGCCCAGAAGAAAAGGAAAAGCCTGAGTATTATATGCATGTATAATAAGAATAATAAGGGCTTGAGCAGATGTTAAATCTGCGAGATTGGAGAACCAAAGACACTTTCACCTCTCCGTCACTGCAGTGCATGCGGCAGACTGAAAAGGATCCTTACGCGCATGTGCAATATTTCACGTCAGACAGAGAATCAGACTAGAAATAATCACGATATGCGCCATCAAACTGTAGTCCTAGTTGGGTGTTTGCCCTTCACAAAATTGGAATTGCATGAGTGGGAGAGCATGTCCATATTCCTGGTGCCCTCCACCTCTGTTGCATCTCCATTGGCTCACCCCTACCACCATCTGCAACAGAGACACAGAACCTTAGGGCTGGGGACTCTCTATCCAGGCCTGTAAGGGTTGTGGGTGGCGCTGTGGTCTAAACCACTGAGCCTCTTGGACTTGCTGATCAGAAGGTTGGTGGTTCAAATCCCCGTGATGGAGTGAGCTCCCGTTGCTCTGCCCCAGCTCCTGCCAACCCAGCAGTTCGAAAGCACGCCAGCGCAAGTAGATAAATAGGTCCCGCTGCGGTGGGAAAGTAAATGGTGTTTCTGTGCGCTCTGGCTTCCATCACAGTGTTCCGTTGCTCCAGAAGTGGTTTAGTCATGCTGGCCACATGACCTGGAAAGCTGTCTGTGGACAAACACCAGCTCCTCGACCTGAAAGCGAAATGAGCACCGCAAGCCCATAGTCGTCTTTGACTAGACTTAACCATCCAGGGGTCCTTTACCTTTACCTTTTTTTACCTTATCCAGGCCTGTGGACTCTCACTAAAATACATCCCCTCCCAGGCTACATCTACCACTGGTCCTGCTCCACACCTTCCTTTATTGTTGTTCCCTAGCAGGGGTGTATCCCCGAACTGTGATAAGAAAGCATTTTGTTTGCATGGATGGAGGACAGAGGTGTATGTGTGTAGAAACGTCTGGCTTTGTGAGGTATAAAAACACAAGGAAAACCTGTTGGATCAGGCCAATGGCCCCTCTAGTCAAACACCCTCTTCTCACAATGACCACCCAGATGTTTGTGGGAAACCCGCAAGCAGGATTTGAGCACAAGAGCCCTCTCCCCCTCCTGTGGTTCCCAACAACTTGTATTCAGAAGCATTTACTGCCTTCAGCCATGGAGACAGAGTACAGTGGTACCTCAGGTTACGTACGCTTTGGGTTGCATACTTTTCACGTTACGAACTCCGCTAACCTGGAAGCACAACCCGGCGCGCGCGCGATTTGTGCATGCACATAGCTTTTTTCATGGTTTTTTTTTCCAGTTTTTTCCTGGTTTTTTCGAACAAATTGTTCAGGTTATGTCCTTTTCAGGTTACGTACTGTAACCTGGAACGAATTAAGTACATAACCCAGGTTACCACTGTATAGCCATCACGGCAAGTAGATATCATTAGTCCTATCCTCCATGAATTAGCCTCATTCTCTTTCGAAGTTTAACTATGCACTGTGTGAAGATGCACTTTCCTTTATCAGTCTTGAATCTCCCAGCATTCAGTTTCATTGGATGTTTACCAGGGATGGATCTACTATGAAACTAATGAAGCTTAAGCTTCAGGGCCCCAATCCTGGAGGGACTCCAAAAGTGACGTTAGTCCACATTGCTTATTTTTTTGGGGGGGGGGTCTAGTAGACCCAATTTGATTTGCACAACTCAATTTTTTGTTGCATATCTTTCAAGAAGCCAAAATTTTGGGCGTTAGTAGCACAGATTCTGTAAAGGTGTAGTGGCTGTCATGGAACAAGTCCACTGAAGATGATAGCCAGACCTTGTTGCTAGCTGAGATGCCCCCCCCCCCCCACAACAGATCAAGCTTCAGGGCCTCAAAAATGTAGATCCACTAATGGTCCATAGCATGGAATTTGTCTTTTTCATGGCCACTGCTTACTTTTCACGCAGCCATTTGGTGGCTCAAGGATACGGTTGCTGGGAAACCTAAGATCACTGGCTGGATGAATGTATTTACCGGTAATTGTACCTGCCCTTATTTGTTTCTAGCTGTAATTGTTTAATGGTGATTTTGTTAAATAAATAAAAATAAAGCACACAGTGACATTAGATCCATTAAACAAACCTGCAGTCAACAATCAATTCAAACAACTCGAAATGTAAATGTAAGTGATGTCTGCATATATGGGCCATTTTGCATTGAAATATAGCATTGAAGTATTTTAAATGGAGGAGTGTTTCAAGGGAGATTTTAAATGAATAAATACCATGCGTGCCACAGCTACCACAGCTGGAGAGAATCTGGGAGTTGCTATTGTGATCACAGGGGACAGAGTTGGGATGGAAAGAAAAATATTAACTTGATGTTTCTAGCCAGTTTCCTAATTACACATTGCCTCTCTGCATCAACGAGATGCATAAGGTGACCATATCTGAAGAGGCACCTAGTCCCATGCAGCACTGCTCCAGGAGCTTGAAGAGCGTGAGGGTTATTGTTAATGAAAAGGCTCCTTTCTCCCTTCTTTTGTGGCGTGCTAGGAATGTCACACCAAATCACTTTTAATGGCCTTGTTCTACAGACACATTGCGAGCCCTATTGGAAATCTCAGATATCCGACCTAAAACTTCCACTCTTGCTTTTCTTCCAAGGCTTGTGCGGGTTTCATAAATGTTGCATGGTGAGTCCTGCTGAAAGGTGCACTTTCAAAAGTTAAAGCAAGTTCAAATGACAAACCATTTGCTCTCGCAAACCCCAGACCTCCCTGAAGCTTATAAATGAAAGGGGCATTTCTGTACCTCCACCAACTGAACTCTCTCTCTCTCTCTCTCTCTCTCTCTCTCTCTCTCTCTCTCTCTCTCTCTCTCTCTCTGTGTGTGTGTGTGTGTGTCTACCCACAGTATCCCAGTGAGAGGCACTGGGTTGACCCCAATATTGGCACACATCACATGCACAACACACATCATGTGTGTAAAGGAGGAGGCTGTGGCACAGGCGCGACATCACAAACACAACATGCACACAGGGCTGCCTCAAGATTGAGGGAGCCCAGCTCTCTTGAAGCAAATATTGAGGGGTCCCAGGTGCCTTTGCCCCCCTAGATTTGGTGCACCTGATCCCAGTAACAGCTTGATTATGTCAACTGCCCTGAGGTGTGCTCCCCTTCATGGCTATGGGGCAGACTCCAGCCAATGCAAATGTTTACTTAATAAGAATATTTATTAAATATCCTCACCCGCCCCTCGTCATAACTGGCATCAGAGCAGGTCACCATACGATTAAAACTCATCCAAATTAAACAGTCACAGTAGGAAACTGACTTCAGGACAAGAGCATCTAAGGCAAATACAATTAAAACCCAAATCCTTAAAATACAGAGCAGGCTAAAATCTTCTGCAATAACAGACACCCTGCAATCAAATAGGCTTTTGCAGCACTGGAATGGGGAAATGATAGGTGTCAAGTTTTCCTCTAAGACACAAGTAAGGTACCTTTTTGGCTCCATGGGCCAGATCTGTTAGAGATTTTCAAAGTGCCTACATGCAGAAAGTCAGCTTATCACCTCTGTAGCAATTACGAGTTGGCAGAAAGCCAAGATCTGCTCTCTCTCCAGACCCTTAGCAACGACCTGTGATTGGTCAATGAGTTCCTAAAGAATGAGCTCTGTATGAGAGCTGGTTGTTGGTTGTTTGTGGTGTACTGAAGGTTGAGAGAGAGAGAGACAGACAGAGAGGAGAGGTTTTATGTTTTGTTTCTTTTATTTGTAAAGTCTGTACATAGTAACTTATGGATACTAGTTGCTTCAATAAATACTGTATATAGTTATCCAAGTGAGTTGCTGAGTTCCTGCGTTGTGCTGTCCAGTTAATGCTCTACAGCCAGAAGCTTCAAGAAAACCTGCGGTTAACTCTGCTGTGTCCAGGACTACGTTATTTCCTGACACTAAATCTTAAGAAGATCCTCATCTGATCTAGGCCTACAGGCCACAGTTGGCATTCTTCACCATTCAGATCCTTTCTCCAAGGTCTCCAGGTACCAAATGTCAGGGTCAAACAGTATGTGATGTGAGAGTTTCTGTTTTCATGCTATAGTTAAAAAAGAATGGCAGGTACATTCCTCCACCTTGCGATTGGATTAGGACTGTGGTGTTGGAAGAGGGTGCCTAATCCTTTCTCCTGCACTGTTGCCCCAACTAAACCCTCCCCAAGTTGGCATTTGGACCAAGGCCAAGGCCTGGGAGCAAAGGGTTAGCTACCCCCATGTACAACAGCCTCAATTCAAACTATAACACACACACCCCGGGACAGCTGCTTTCTGCAAAATAAAAGAAGTTGTCAGGAATTCCAGTTTGAAGAAGAAGAAGAAGAAGAGTTTGGATTTGATATCCCGCTTTTTACTACCCGAAGGAGTCTCAAAGCGGCTAACATTCTCCTTTCCCTTCCTCCCCCACAACAAACACTCTGTGAGGTGAGTGGGGCTGAGAGACTTCAGAGAAGTGTGACTAGCCCAAGGTCACCCAGCAGCTGTATGTGGAGGAGTGCAGACACGAACCCGGTCCCCCAGATTACGAGTCTGCCGCTCCTAACCACTACACCAAACTGGCTCTCTGAATTATCACACCGCATGTCGTTTTACCCTCCAAGTGGGGGAAAGCATGGGTGGATTGTCTCTAGTGAACACATGGCCACTAAGGCACTGGCTGCAGGGCAGAATCTGCCATTTGAAATGCCACAGCTGCTGAGGTTCATTTTGACAAGTGGCAAACACCTAGAATCACAGAATTGGAAGGAAAAACAAAATAAAATAAAAAATTCTTTCCAGTAGCCCCTTAGAGACCAACTAAGTTTGTTCTTGGTATGAGCTTTCGTGTGCATGCACACTTCTTCAGATACACTGAAACGGACCCCAAGCCAAGGGTCATCTAGTCAAACTCCCTGCAAGGAATATTTTGCCCAATGTGGGGCTTGAACCCACAACCCTTAGATTAAGAGTCTCATGCTCTACCAGCTGAGCTACTCTCACATCTAAAGGATGGTTATACAGTCATACCTTGGATCCCGAACGCCTTGGTACTCAGACGTTTTGGCTCCCAAACGCTGCAAAGTCGGAAGTGAGTGTTCTGGTTTGTGAACATTCTTTAGAATCCGAATGTCTGAAGGGGCTTCCACAGATTCCGATTGGCTGCAGGAGCTTCCTGAAGCCAATCAGAAGCTGTGCTTTGGTTTCCGAACGTTTTGGAAGTCGAGCGGACTTCCGGAACGGATTCCATTCAACTTCCAAAATACGACTGTACTTCAACAGTATATTTTGAACCTAAAGTACAAATGCCTTTGTTCAAAGTGGTGGATGGCAGGTAATTGTATCCAGGAGCTGAAGTAGCACCTTGGACCATATGCGACATTAGCAGCAGGTGAGGAGTAATGACCCCAGGAAACACATTGGGGCATTAAACATGGGCTCTTATTTTCCACACCGAAAGTTAGAAATCAATCTTGCCATGATGTCCAAGAGTTGTTGCTGTTTCTTTATTTCAGTTAGGAATCACTTCCCATGAGGCACCCCAAAGCAATTTACAACATAATTTGTATGCTAGGAAATTTGTGTGTTGGGGAAGAGCTGTAGCTTGGCAGAAGAACACATGCTTTGAAGGCAGAATATTCCAGGTTCAGTCCCTGGCATTTACAGGTATGGCTGGGAACATTCACCACTTGAAACCACAAACCATAGTCTGCCTTGGTATCAAGCAGCTCCTTCTGTTGCTCTATGTGATCTCATAACCTCTGACAGCAAGAGGGATTCAGGGAAGTCATGACTACAGGAAGTGATGGAGGAAGATGTGCAATGGTAAAGATGGTCCCCATCCCTATAAGGGCCATTGAAGTGGTTCCCAGAAGAAGCTGCCCAGATTTTCTTTTAATCTTTTATTTAATATCTGGTTTGTACTAGTGGTATAAAAAGCATTGGGCTGCCTATTTCTTGACGCCTTAGGAAAGGGAAGGACTTGTTCTTCCGTAGCTGAAATGAATTGTGCCACCTGGATCTATAACCAAACGCAAGAGAAGACCTATTAGCAAAAGAAGTGGAGAAAGTTGAGGAGGGTGGAAATGAAAAAGCTGACATGATTTTAATTATGATTTGCATGCACTTTATCCAGGCCAAGAGTGGGGGAGCGTATTTGAAAAGATCAAAGAACTCCTCCTATCCTTCTGACAAACCTTGCAGCAGATATTTTGCACAGCCCAGCTCAATACATGGACCCATATGCTGTGCTCATCAAAAACTTGAAGGTTGTGTGATGTTACACCAGGAAAAGGATGCTGTAAGGAATCAGGCAGTAAGCAAATCTATTTTTTATTCACTAACTGGCCAACCCCGGAGAGAGTTATAACCATTAATTGATAGGTTTTTTGTTCTTAAGTCTGCTTTTTCCCAAGGCCTTCAGAATCATTATATATGAATGTAAGTTGAGTGATTAATGTGCAGAACAACTGGCTAGTGTGCACATTCACCAGGCCTCTTGGGGAAAGTGCACATAACCCTTCCAGGAAGAGGGAACTATGCACATTTCCAGGTCAATATGCAATGGGTAGAATTCAACACTATGCTCTTCCCATCATCCCATCTGCACAAGCATTTCAGCTGTCCTCTGCTCCCACTGCACACTGTTCCATGGGTTCTTCCACACACACCCTGATCCAATTTTGGCATGCATGAGGTAGGGCTGGGCAATATCTGATTTTCAACATCATGATATATCACCTGCTAAACATCATGATATACCGGTATATCATGATGTCTGAAATAAAGATGGAGCTATATAGAGGCATTGGCTGTCTTCACAGTTTTCCCCACATCATAATTTTTGCATAGCACACCCACACACATCATGATTCACGATATGCCAGGTCAAAAATTATGAAATCGATATCATAATATGGACTTCAAATCAGTTTTGGATGATATATCACCCAGCCCTAGCATGGGGTATGCAAGGGGATAGAAGCCTCACTGCACAAGCAGAAGTCCTTGTCCAGGGCTTCCACTGACAGGGCTCATTCAACGAATGCTGCCCATAATCTTAGATGGGAAATTTGCAGATATCAACTGGATTTTGTAGATGGCTTTCAGAATCCACTAAGGGACCAAGTGATTACACATACTTTGGGGAAAAGATTTGGATAGGCAGGCAGAAGCAGATGAGTGGAACTCTCTCTGGTTGAATCCATCATATAAAAGAGAATCCGCTATCATTAGGGAATGATCACTAAAAAAAATCCATAAATGGTATCTGATACCAAAGAAGTTATCTCTGATAAGTCCAGGTGCTGCTCCTACATTGCAGTATGTGCCTCCATATGTGGCGGGAATGTCCCCAAGTGCAGGCCTTTCAAAAGCAAATGCACCAGGAAATTTGTTTGATCACTGGTCAGTGGGTACACCCCTCTGGAGCATTTATTATTATTATTATTATTATTATTATTATTATTATTATTATTATTATTATTTTATTTCTATCTTGCCCTTCCCGGCCAGAACCAGGCTCAGGGTGGCTAACACCAAAATATATAATACATTAAGACATAAAATTCAGTAATCGACTGAGATACAGCTTTAAATTGGATTAAAATCAAAATAAGATCAGATGGCTACCCACAAATTATAACTATAGGGGTTGGGAACTTTCAGTACTCACCAGGCTCAGCTATTTGTATGAGCCGGTGAGAAGAGTTAGAGAGGCCACTTATATGCAGGGTCTTGTAAAAGGAGAGGGTTCAGACTGAGCCCCGACCAAAAGCCCGGCGGAACAGCTCCAGAACATTGACACTGTTACATTTGTTTCTTGATGCAAGCTTAGATCTCAGTCATAAAGAACCATCCATTTTCAGCCACGACAGCAATCACAACACAGAACTCAAAGACATTTCATTGCATACATACTGATCAGCAGTACCGGAGAGTTTGGCAATGCACTCTTTTAGAGAAACGAATGCCAAAAAAAATTAAGAGTTATCATGGGACAAAAAGAAAAAGGACTAATTTGAGACAACATGGAAGATTATGTGAGCCTGAGAAAAGATTATTATTTGCCACCCCGGCATTCTTCTGATTACGGAACTTTTAATTCACTTCTCCTTCTCAAACCCTGTAAAAGTTAACGTTTAGATAATGATATTAACGCTGAATTTATAATGTATACTTACTAAATTGCTTCCCTTCTCGTATGTTCATGCTTCGCTATTTGTACTTCCCCAGATGAGTTTCCACTGCTTTCATTTTAATTTGTGTTCTTGTAAACTCAATAAAGATATATACCGGGGGCGGGGGCAGGGGTGGGGTGTACATTCTCAAATTTCCAACAGGCCTTGGGTGATGTGCATATCCTCAGAAAGCAAGATTCCCTCACTCTTCCTCTACCAAGAGCAGGATTCTTTCAACAGTGGGTGGGGCCCAAAACGGCAGTGGGTAGGATAAGAGGTAACTTCCCACTCTTTCCCTCCCTGCCCTCTTTTCACTGGTTCTCAAATGCTTTGGTTCTCAAACTCTGAAAACCCGGAAGTAAGTGTTACGGTTTTCAAACGTTTTTTTAGAAGCCGAACATCCAATGCGGCTGTCGGCTATTGTTTCCAGGGCACTTGCACCTATTGGAAGCTGTGCCTTGGTTTTCGAACATTTTGGAGGTCATACAGACTTCCGGAATGGATTAAGTTTGGTGCTTTTTTTTCATTTTTTGTTTTTGAGGCTTTTTTGAATAATTTGTTTTTGTGACTGTGTGGAACCCACTGCAGCTACTGATTGAATGATTGTGTGACTGCGGAAATGGATAAAAGCCCCCCATCCAAACAAGGAGTATCATCAGCGCGGGTAAGAAAAAAAAAATTAATTTTTTATCATCTACAATACTATCTTATTTATTTTAGAGTACAGTACAGTACATTGATTATTGCTTTCATTTTATGGATCAATGGTCTCATTAGACAGTAAAATTCATGTTAAATTGCTGTTTCAGGGGTTGTTTTTAAAAGTCTGGAATGGAATAATTCGTTTTGCATTACTTTCTATGGGAAAGCGTGCCTTGATTTTGGAACGCTTTGGTTTTGGAATGGACTTCCGGAATGGATTAAGTTTAAGAACCAAGGTACCACTGTAATTGTACTGAGCTGCTTAAATCTCTTCCCAATCCTCTGACTCCCATGGTGGTTGGTCCTATACTGCCATTAAGCTTTACCCCAAAAACTTGTGTGTGTGTACAATCAGAATTATGGAAACAAGCATATTTTCTTCCATCCATACGTTACATGAGAGCCAGTGTGGTGTAGTGGTTAAGAGCAGTGGACTCGTAATCTGGGGAACCGGGTTCGTGTCTCCACTCCTCCACATGCAGCTGCTGGGTGACCTTGGGCTAGTCAAACTTCTCTGAAGTCTCTCAGCCCCACTCACCCCACAGAGTGTTTGTTGTGGGGGAGGAAGGGAAAGGACAATGTTAGCCACTTTGAGACTCCTTCGGGTAGTGATAAAGTGGGATATCAAATCCAAACTCCTCCTCCTCTTCTTCTTCTTCTTCTTCTTCTTCTTCTTCTTCTTCTTTATCATCATCATCCTCCCCATTCATTCTTAGAACTTTTAAAAATATATATAACACCCACCCACACAGTAACCCAAGGTTTCAAATGTTCAAAGGATGAGTTATGTTTTAAATAATCTCAGAACGTCATGGCTTAATTTTCATTTGTCTTTATAAAGAATGTTTGCTCTTTCTCTATTAGTAACAACAGAAATTATCTTCTAAACTACTCCAGTGTGACAACCAGGTTCTTTTCTAGAAAAATTAGTTAATAATATAAAGGGGGGCAGGGCGGAATCTGAATTAAATCTGCATGGTGCAGCATTCATAAGATCTGTTTACTGGGTTCCCCGACCCCCCTAAGTCTTCTTTCTGCTCTAATGATCATTGGGCTATTGCTGAAATGTTAGTGCTGGTGCTTTATGAGATGTTCTCAGTCCACTTTAAAAATGCGAATAAATGGGGCAGCAAAACAATACAGGCACGTTTCATCTATTTTGAATTAAAATGGCAAGTTAATTGTTCAATTGGAAAAAGGTGGGAGGAGAGCACAAGCTCACTCGAGCTCAGTCTTTCCAGCTCCCAAGGACAAAAGAAGAAGAAGAGGGTCAATGGGTACTTCTTTCATCAAATTTGCTTGAGTTTATAACAAGTGCCATCTAATTCAATCTTTCTTTGATTCCAAGGCAGCGATATTTCAAAGGCAAAGAACGGCATGAATGAGAATCATGGAAATGATTGGGGGTCCTTCAAAGAAAGCTTTGCAGCCTAAGGAAATTAGGTACTTGAATCCAATATAAATTTCTATGTGAATTCTATGTCCAGTGGTGGTTAGCAGATGCTTGGAACCAGACACAGGGACAAGGGGAGCCTTATTGAAAGTCTGACCTCTAGTTCTGTATTATCTACGTTGACTGGAAGCAGCTGTCCAGGAAACACTCCTAGTCCTATGGATTGAACCATGGACTGTCTGCGGAAGATCTGCCACAGGGGATATAAATAAGATTCATTGTTATCAAACATTGTTCCAAAAGTTCCAGCATGGATGAATTGAACACTATGCCCTATGGGCGTCTATGCTCTTTCACAGGACTGTGCACTCTCAGGCTTCTTCCCTCTGAAATATCATTTAGTTACATCACACTAAATGCTTTTCAAAAAGACATATTTATTCCACAAACATATTCCTTTCACAAACAGCCTGTTATTAATACTGATCCGTGGCTGGCTGAGACTTGGAAGCTTCAGCAAAGACCTAGAATGATAAAGTTTGTTTTAGACAGGATGATTTAGGTGAGCTATCTGTTAAAGCACAGAGAACCACCCACCCACCCCCCCACACACACACACATCCCCATTGCCCAATAACATTATAATCATCGTCATTTACTGTGTTTATATTCCACTATTAGCCTGAGTTGGGATTCATGGCAACTTACATTTCGAACAACATTATAAAATACAAAGTAATAAAAACATGCTACTTGAAACCAATAATTAAAACACAGCAGAACACATTTAAAACCAACAATTGAACTACAGGTTGATCAGATCAGCATCAGTGATCAGCATCTCCTGCACCTCAATTTTCAAAGGTCTGCCTGAATAGGAAAGTCTTAGCCTGCCAGAGCAAGGTTAACAAACAGGGAACCAAACTAACCTCTCTTGGGAAGAAGAAGAAGAAGAAGAACAAGAAGAACAAGAAGAAGAACAAGAGGAGGAGGAGGAGGAGGAGGAGGAGGAGGAGGAGGAGATTGGATTTGATATCCCACTTTATCACTACCCGAAGGAGTCTCAAAGCGGCTAACATTCTCCTTTCCCTTCCTCCCCCACAACAAACACTCTGTGAAGTGAGTGGGGCTGAGAGGCTTCAAAGAAGTGTGACTAGCCCAAGGTCACCCAGCAGCTGCATGTGGAGGAGCGGAGACGCGAACCCGGTTCACCAGATTATGAGTCTACCGCTCTTAACCACTACACCACGCTGGCTCCTTGGGAGGTAATTCCACAATAGGGGAGTAGCCACAAAGAAGGCGCTCTCTCCTATCACCACCAGCCATGTCTCTGGTGATGATAGGACCAAGAGAAGGTACTCACCTGAGGATTATAGCACCTGAGCAGGTTCATATCGAGAGATGCAATCTCTCAGGTAGTCTGGGCCCAAGCCATAAAGGGCTTTGGAGGTCATAACCAGTACTTTGAATTGTGCCTGGAAACGAACTGGTAGCCAGTGAAGTTGTTTTAGCAAAGGAGTAACATGCTCCTCATAACTAGCTCCAGTCAGCAGTCTGGCCACAGCATTTTGGACCAGCTGAAGCTTCCAAGCACTTTCCAAGGGCATCAGGCTTATAAAGAGATTGATTAAACTGGGTGGTTTTAGATTTCAGATTGCCTACAGCAGAATCCGAAAACCTGCCTGCTGTAGCAGAAAGTGAATACCTAGAAATGACTCACCAACCACTGGACCTGTGCAACTGTTTATAAACAGTGAACAAATGCTTGTGCAGCTGTAAATAATGGGCTCTTCTGACGCCGTCCGTACATTACAACTTACGTTTGCTTTCCTGTGTGGAGAGGGCGATCATGGCGAGGAGACGTAAACAAGGGTTAGCCTTGACTAACCCTGAAACAGGGTCAGAGGAAACAAGATCCTTGCAGGACAGACTATAAAAATCTGCAGAATTCATGCAATACGAGAGCCTGAAAAAGAGCCCTGCTTGATTAGAATAACAGCCTACCTAGTCCAGTATTGGCAAGCAGGACATGAGAGCTACAGCACTCTCTCTACTGGTGCTCCCCAGCAACCAGTATTCAGAGATACCATATACCGGTAGTGTCAGTCTTTTAATGACTGAAATAGCTGTGTTCTTTAAACAGGCCAATTTGAGAGTAAGAGCACTCTGAAAAATCTCCCTTTGCCTTGTATTTCTGCTCTTGTGTATGAGTCACCGCTCTGTGCCTGCCTGCTCATTGGAAGGAGCGATCCAAATCAGTGATTCATGCAAAAGTACAACATATAGCTTCTTCATTCATTCATTCATTCATTCATTCATTCATTGTTATTCAATGTGACATGCTACTATGTTGCAAACAGTAGTAGCATATGACATCAAATGTGAGTGAATGGGTTCCAGTGAATTCAGGGAATAGGAAAGGATTCCATTTCAAATGGATTTATACACAGAACTTGGCGGCTCTTGCCCAATCAAGATTTTTTTCATACCAGAAAGCTGTTTGAATTGAGCTTATGTCCAAACAGTGTGCACATTTTATTTCTCTTTTTAAAAAAAATTAAAAAGCCTAATTATATACAACATTACATACAAGAAATATACATAAGAGATTCAAGCCCCATGTAGTAGTCTAGTTCTGAATCAAGATTTTTAAAGTATGTTAATACACTTACATGCATTGTTGTATGTATATCTGCACTAGGTATGTATATGCAGATACAGATAATATATGTTCATAGAAAAAATGCATATAATGTTCAAGATTTTTTTTTTAATAGTAGTACTAGTGGGGGGAAATAACATTTCTCATCAAGGAGTGAGACAGAAATTGGGAGGGGAGAAATCTGTGTTGGGTAAGTTCAACCCTGAGATTTTCAGAAAACTCCATCCTGAGTTATATTCTGCCAGATTCTTGCTCACATCCAATGAATTACCACTAGCCACTGCTTGGAGGCAGCTTTTCAGGTAGCTAGATGTCAACATCTAGCAGTCACTTCTTCCTGCAGCCACCAAAGTAAAACATCTTAAGATAAATACTTGAAAGAGCTGGGTATATTTAGCCCTGGGGAAAAGAAGGTTAAGGGGAGACAAGATGGCTGTCTTCAAAGATCTGAAGGGCTGTCATGTGGATGATGGAGCAGACTTGTTCTCCTTTGCTCCAGAGGGCAGGATTAGAACAAATGGATGGGAACGGCAGAGAAGCAGAAGTTAGCTAAGCATCAGGAGGAACTCCCTAATGGTAAGAGCAGTTCAGTGGTGGAAAAGACTGACTCAGGAGGTGTTGGCTATCTTACTCTGAAGGTATTTGAGCAGAGGCTGGATGGTCCAAGAAAAGAACGGATGCTGTCCTTGCATGCTCCATTATAGATCCTGCATTGCACAGGTGCAATGACTTCTAAGGTGACTTCTAAGATCCCGTTCAACTCAATGAGTTGTATCCAAGATGGCACTAAGTGAAGTTCCATCAGCGCAAGGATTTCTGTTTGCACAACCAAACTTTCCCCCCTCTCCTAAGTCCCTTATATGTTCAAACCCCCTTAATTTTAAATCATTTTCTACTTCTATTAATAATTCTTTATATGTTGCCCAATCATTTCTCATATTCCTCCCCCCCCCCACGATACTGCTTCAAGTGGAAAAAGCATGCATGGTGTTTTGTGTTCCAATAATTTTTTGTATTTATCCCATACTTCATACACCGGTTTCCTTATAACAGTTAGGATATTCGTACAGACCGAGCTCCAAAAGCAGCAGCAAGGCTGGTATGACTTGTGTTTTTCCCATGAGAAAGACAGCTGTTTTGTCTGCTTTCTCAACCATGTGATGTTATTGTATATCTTTACTTTCACTTTCAGTTCTGGCTCAAGAGATGCTAGATGCGTTATGCACAGCTCTGACTTACTGAGCTGGCAAGCAGAGACATACTCTGCATCTTATCTACAATAAAATAGTTTAGCCTTAATGGCTTGTGTGTGTTGTTCTTCACGCTGCGGAACAATCACATATCAATGTGCCACTGGACTCGAGTAGCCAGGAATGCACTCAGGCTTCGTCCCTGCCTGGGGGGTCAGTCCCACAACTTGCCCCGGGCGGGACATTTGCTAACAATAACATGATTCAAAAAAGCTTTATGAACTTTAACCTTGTCATACCACAAATACGCATGCCAGCCAAATCTGTTACGGTGTCCTTCAAGATCTAATATGGAAGCGTTTTCCAATGATATCCATTCCTTTAAATAGCAAAGACAAGAGGCCTCAAAATATAATTTCAATAAACCATTTCCAATCCTTTATTATAAAGTTTGTTGTCTTGATTTCTTATTCTTCCGGTACGTTTCGCCATTTCTGCATAGTCTATTACGGTAATTTCTGTAGCCATTCTTCTATCATCGGGGCTCCTTCTTTCCATTTTTGGGCAATTACCCAAAATGTTATCTTAAACATCTTTTTCAATTCATTAGATATAGTTTCCCAGTAAGCTTTAACCTTATTACAAGACCACCATACACTTCCTAGGTATATGTACTTGGTGTCTAACAAGTTAGTTATCCATGAGTTTCTGGACATCCAGGGTTTGTTGGGGGAATGGGGTTGGTTGGGGTGTGTGCATGTGAATATATACGGCTTTTTTCCATTATCTGCTTCCTCCCATTCCACTTCTCTACACAGTCATATGCAAACAATTCCAAAGCAGCAATTTCCATTTGCCATATATTACTTTCTTAAAAATGAATAAATGTTTGGGCTCTTTGGGCAGTAGCATGCAACCTAGGATGAACAGCAGCTGAAACCCATTATACCTTAATTTACGGTTGTAAATAGTCCAAAGCGGTGTGGTGAAAGGTATGAGATCAGTGAAAAGTTATTTCCATTTTGAAATGAAAATATGTATCGAAGTAAAGTAACTGTTAACTGTCATTCATAGAGGATGAACAAATTGCTCTGCAGGCCAAACACATTCCCATTTACTTAAGAAACTGATGAGCTTGCCCCACTGCTATAATGAAAGCAAAAACAGGGCAGATGTGGGGTGGGGAAAAGTACTTGATGAAAATAGGCCACTACATTTTCTCCATGCACTGTTGTACTTCTGGCTTAGCTGTGTTCATGCAAAAATAAAACAAATAAAATAACATAAAATAAAATAAAATAAAATAAAATAGGATGACCCTCTGGAAGCGAAGCAGTTCTCCTTATTTTTTAAAAAAATATACCAAGGAAGGTGTGGAAAAGCTTTGGTCCCTCTGGATGTGGCTGGAATGCAACTCCCATGTACCCTAGCAAACATAACCAATAGTCAGGGATGATGGGACCTGTAGTTTAGCAACGGCAAGAGAGCCAAAGATGTGTGGTCATCTTTCACCTGAAGCACATACCCAATTCAAAGTATGAGGGTGCTTGGTTGATTGGCCTTCAGTGATTATCTTAGCGTGCCAAGGAGTGCCAAGGGCACGTTGCCAACAGCAGCTGTGGAAGTCTCTGGGTTTCTTCTCTTGAGTCTTCACCACAATAGGTGCTCTGAGGGTGCACTGCCATGCAGCTAGATGCTGAGGACTGTGTCTTTGATGGTCGATCTGAGATCATTCCACTGTTAAATATATGTGCAATGTGGCCTCATCAACACAGGTCACATCCACACCATACTCTGATGCCACTTGAACAGTCATGGCTTCCCCCAATGAATTATGGGAACTGCAGTTGGTTAAGGGTGCTGAGAGATGCTAGGAGACTCCTCTCAGAGCTCCAGTTCCTAGCACCCTTAACAAACTACAGTTTCCAGGATTCTAAGGGGCTGTTAAAAGTTGCATCAGAGTGCTTTAAATGTGTGGTGTTGATGCGATCACAGTGAGGGAAAGGGCATTAAACTGGTTTCTTTTCTCTGCGTTGTTCATTGCTGATTCAACTGACAACAGTTGCATCTTCCAGAATTCTTGAGAGCATTCATTTTCATATTTGGCTATGGTGGCTGCTCTTCCAGAGAGCCAGTGTGGTGTAGTGGTTAAGAGCGGTAGACTCGTTATCTGGGGAATCGGGTTCGCGTCTCTGCTCCTCCACATGCAGCTGCTGGGTGACCTTGGGCTAGTCACACTTCTCTGAAGTCTCTCAGCTTCACTCACCTCACAGAGTGTTTGTTGTGGGAGAGGAAGGGAAAGGAAAATGTTAGCCGCTTTGAGACTCCTTCGGGTAGTGAAAAGTGGGATATCAAATCCAAACTCTTCTTCTTCTTCTTCTTCTTCCAAGTGGTAAGCGATCTACCAGCTGAAATAAAATGATGGAGCTGCTCACAATAGATTGTCTTCATCATTGTCTTACTTATTCATAATTCTGTTCTGCTAAATAGCTTTTAAAAAAAACAGCAATAGCCCAGACCCTTCTTGAATTCATGGTTGTCTTCTGTGATGACAAGAAACATGCTTTTGTTTTGTTTCGAGATTGGCCTCCTTGTATTTCTAAGTAACCAATGAATAGTAGAAGGATTAGTTATATGGCTGTCCCATTTCTTCATAGGTTTATTATGTGATTTCTAATTCAGCTGGAGCCACTGGCACCAAGCCTTTCCTGGCCAGTGGCGAATCCAACATCCCACAAAGCAAGAACCTGCATGACTTTAGCAATATGTTTCAAGAACGTCCTTAGACAGTTGGCTGTGACACTGTTACATGGGGGTCACTGTCCAATTTATCTCTTAGTGCACATACAGGCCCTGGACTGCCGAGTGAGATTAACAAGTGCAGCAGAAAAATACACAGTGATTCATCATCATAACAAAGCATGGCAAAATTATCGGGTATTTCAGATGGCTGGAGCCTTCACAAAATTACATGGGGGGAAATTGTTTGGTCTGTTCTGTTTGGAGTGAAAGAATGTGATGTAGATAAGTAGGGAGCCATAGCTCCCAGCCCTTGCAATGCGTGCAAATTACCCTTTTGTGGTGCTACCAAATTTAATTTACTGTTTGCTTTTCCTATTGAGGTGTGTGTGTTAGAGAGAGGGGAGTGCCTTTAGGGATTTTTCTGTTACCTTTTCAAATTGTTCTCTTTGTGTCAGGAAGGATGTTTCACAAATCAACCTATAAACTAGGAAAGATGAAGGCTGGGGAGCACTTGGTCTCAATCAGCTAAGAGGGAATGGATGTTTCTGCCATGCGATTTGTGGAAAAGAGCAGCTATTAATTAGTCTTGAGTTTACATCATCCTAAAGAATTGCCTTTGTTTGATCTGCCTTGCTGAAGAAATGTTAACTCATCAGCATCTTGAAAAGTTCTGCTTGCTTTCGCTCTCCCCCCCCCCACTCGGTTTCTGGGCTGCAGTTTGAGATGGTGCTTTATTTGAGTTTTCTCCCAAAGGACAACTCTTTGGCAGGCAAATCAAGGCTGCAAGATGCTTACGTGGAGGTTTCCTCCACTGTTTCCACAATTGCTAAAAATCTATTGTAAGTAAGAAGGCACAACAGTTAAGCATGTAACTAGGGATGGATGGGCAGGTCTGTTCCAGCTCTACATGAGGACAGAATTAAGTCTGTCCCACCCTATTTCCTCATGGATTCAGAAGGGGGAACCCTCAAAAACCTGTAAAAAGGTAAAGGTAAAGGGACCCCTGACCATTAGGTCCAGTCGTGTCCAACTCTGGGGTTGTGGCGCTCATCTCGTGTTACTGGCTAAGGGAGCCGGTGTACAGATTCTGGGTCATGTGGCCAGCATGACTAAGCCGCTTCCGGCAAACCAGAACAGCACACAGAAACGCTGGTTACCTTCCCGCTGGAGCAGTACCTATTTATCTACTTGCTTTCGAACTGCTAGGTGGGCAGGAGCTGGGACCGAGCAACGGGAGCTCACTCCGTTGCGGGGATTCGAACCGCCGACCTTCTGATCAGCAAGCCCTAGGCTCTGTGGTTTAACCCACAGTGCCACCCACATCCCCAAAAACCTGTATGGAAATACAAAGGTTTTTTTTGTTTTTTTTTAGTATAAGATAGTTTGAGGGCTGCCTGCTGTGCTGCCTTCTCCAGACAATTTTTCCGTACACTTGTTCCTGTACAATTCAGAATGTCAACAAGTTGCATTTCTCCCAGGTGGATTTCCTTGATTGTAATTCAAAATGTGCAATGGCAAGGAACCTCATGTGATAGCCACTCCAGGCTGTGGGCAGTTGGATGACTGTCCTGAAGCTTTCAAAAATGGAAGTTAGAAAGTCAAAGGATAGTGGCAGCATTGTAGCCCTTGGGCAATCTCACAAAGTGGCCTCATGATCCAGTCCAGGTCATTATCCTCTTGGATCAAATCAGATTTGCCTGCTTTTGAATCTGCGTGTACCTTCCCATCCCTGGGTGTAACTAACTTGCACTCATATTCTATATGAAGAGGGTACAAAACAAGGGATTGCATACAAAAACCTCCAGCTGCACATGGCATATCACTAGTGATCTCTCAAATGTGTATTTGTGGTGAATAATAACACTAATGGATTTTATCGCTCTCTGCTGTTAGTAAGAATGAATGAATTTCTAGTTAAGTATGTTCCTTACCATTCACAGAGTATCCACTCACTGCAAAAAAGTTTGTTCTTCCAGAATCTCCATCTGTACTGCATGCCTCCACAGTTCATGGTTTTGAGATCATCTTGCTATGAAATTGTTTCCTTTACCTGCTCTGTATTCCACCATGATTTCTCAACCAACTGAGAATGCCCTCTTAATTATTCAGCTGCAGAACAGCTTTTGGCACAGCTGTTTGGGTAATAGATGGCTCCCTGTGGCCCACTGGAACATCTGGCAAAGGGCACATAGAGAAGCCATGCAGCATGTTTGCTGCTACAGAGACCCACGAATGGAACAGAACAGCTTTGCTCCTTGCTGTACTTCTTGGTGGGAGAACGCAAACTCTTGAAGCACAACATCTGGCACACAATTTCACTCCATACACAAGAGTTGGACTTTCCCCTTGGATCGTACGACTTATTATCTTGACAAAGTGGTGGGAATGGAACATGGCCTGGGAACTGCAGGAAGTTCCTGTGGTTCCTGGAGCTACTTCATATAGTTTCAATAAGGGCTGAAGACATTGAGAAGGCAAAGCAAGACAGGAAGAAGAGCTGGGGAGGCAAGTGGGCAAACCTTTGATCAAGGGAGTGGAGAGGTAGAGAAGTAAGATGGGGCATCTTCACCTGAAAGTCAAGTTGCTCAGACTGAACCAGCTGCTCCTATCACTGACCCTTCATAAGACCCTTGGAGAATTTAAGTATCACTCTCTAAGCATCCACTGCACTGGTAACTAAGAGGTTAGTCGAATAGCTCCCTCTTCAGACAAGCTGACAAGGAGGCTCAGAGAGTCAAAGACCTTCCTCAGGACCCCAATTTGGTGCTTTGCATTTAAGTGTGGAATGCTTGGTGGATTAAAAAAGCAGTCAGAACTTATATAAAGTCCACAACATTTGGGGTCGGGTGAATGCAACCACGTGACATGGGGGACAGAGGTTCCCCCCCCCACTTCCCCTTATTATGCATGAACTCGTATTTGCTGGTTCCCCCTTCTCTCTCATGCACCACTCTTGTAATGTTTGGATGACCCAAAACACAAGATAAAAGATGTCTCATATGGGAAATGTCAATTTCTACTTCACAGCTCCCAAGCGATCTGAGATGAAAACTGATATGTGCACTTCCAAACCAGGGAGGTGTAAGGAATCTGATCTTTGCAAATTCCTACATGAACTGATTTGATCTGCAGCTTTTGGGCTGATGTGCAGAACGGAACTTGATTAACTAGTGGCTTTTGCACTTCTGAAATGTTCCAAATCACCTTTCCAAAATATAGGCGTGCGTTGAGAGAAAATACATTTAGAAATGCAAATTTCAACACGAAATGTTTTCAAAATGGGGAAAGAGACTGAATTGCCCATCCCTGTTCACAGATGACTTTCATCATCCAAATGCTACCGGGGTAATACGGTTTTCCAGCTACAAGGAACGAAGCAGCAACCTTATTGTTCTTACAACTTACAAAAAGGTCTTAATTTACCTCCACGGGGAGTTCAGTCTAAGAAGCATGGTGAATTTGCAATTGTGTAGGTCTAGAGGGTGCGGTGGTTTAAAGTCAGTGCTTTTTGGAGCAGGTGAGCTCCGGTAGTTGGTTAGCTAAGCACTTGTTGCCAGGCAACAGGTTCCAGACCATTATGTTCCCCTAATAATGTTCTGTAGTGTTTAATGCCTGCTTGATGGCTGCCTGCATGTTTTCCTGAATTCCCCTTCCGACCTATATTCAGTGTGGAAGTTGTTGTTCTCTGAAACACCTAGGGAAAACAGCAAGCTACAAAGTCCAGGGTGTTTCTTCAGGTAGATGGGAAGGTAAAAAGGGAGACGAGGGCACAACAAGTAAAGCAAGAATGTAAGAAAAGCCTGCTGGATCAGGCCAATGGTCCACCTAATCTAGCATCCTGTTCGCACAGTGGCCAACCAGATGCCTGTGGGAAACGCCCTTCATTCACATAATGAAATCCAGTGCCATTCATTCACAAATTGAGATCTAATACCATTCGCTCATAATTGGGACCTCCCTGTCCCAAAGGATTGATGCGGGCAACAATATTAAAAAACAAAAAGAGTTGTTTAATCTCTTAAATAAGTCAGTTATTGCATGAAAAAGATCTAATTCTCAGCTGGTCCAGAGAATCACCATCAAAGACATCTCTCTACAGTCTACTTCTCTTCAAACGTACAGCACAGAAAGCACTATCTAGAGGTCATTCTCTGCTGATGGTAAAAAAACCCACAAAGAGGCATAATGGAAGCCCTATTTAGGTAACAATTACCGTACATACACAATGAATGCATGGAGAAGGAAGTTGTGGCACACCTGCTGTGTCTCTTTTCCCATTTTCCTACCACGCCTTCAGCCAAAGATCTGAATTGAGATTCTGGTGCAGTTGAATTTGCATAAGTGCCGTACCTGCAACAAGGAATCCACCATTTGCAGGGTTCCCAATTACTGTGCAAAGACAACCCAGGCACAGTCAATGCATCCATGCTGGGGCTGTATTCAGCATCCATGATTCTGCCTTCCCCTCCAGGTGCTTCAGGAATATCAATAAGGTGTTTTGTTTTTGTTTTTAAGGTGTGTACGTCTCGAGTCATGCTAGCCTTCTGGGCTATTTAAAAACCGGCATTAAAAGTGGAACTCCTAAGAGACAAGCAGCCCATCAGGATGTTAAAAACATTAAGCAACAATTTGGAGAGTCTGCATCAACTGCACAGCGTGTTTCTTGCTTTTAACAAAAGCTGATGGATCTAATAAGCAAGAGTTTTCATTTCAAGGGCAATTTAATTTAAACAAACCCAACCTGGCAGTAACCTCTCATTGTTATTGCTAGTATTCTAAGCAATTAGCTAGCTTTAGCGCTAATTGACAAGCTCTTACAGCAAACCACTTCTGAGACCACGGTGTGCTTCTTGGCAACTCCGGCTGGCTTAGGAGGCAGAACTGCAATCCTTGGATGGGTTATTTAAGTTCAGTTGGATGCCAAATGAACTTGCTTATTTTTTTGGAAAGATGTTTTCACCCTAGGATTTCCATCCAGAAATCCACTTGGAGATATTCAGATGGGATGAAACTGAAATAGGGTCGACTGGGACTGGCGTCTTCAGAGAGGCTGCAATTCCCCCTTTTTCTAGGAGCCAACAATTGGCACTCAAAATAACTGCACGTTCCATTGACATGTAAGTGGTTTGGTTTATCTTCCCACTCAGCAGGACCAGATCCCTCCTGTGCTTTAAGCAAACCTTTCTGTTACCGCCTGTCCTTGTGAATAGCTAGCTTTTGTTTCCTTTTCCCTGCTACAAGGATGTGAGGGAGGTGGCATTGTCCCCAGCCGCAGATGGGAGCATGGCATGCAGATGTTGGTGGGTGTTCACCACCCTTTCATGCCAGCCAAAATGGAGCAAACAGCTGCTGGACTATTTAAAGAGGGAGGGACTTGGTCAGCTGAACTACTGGGGCAATTTCAAGATGTTAATACTAGCACAGAACACCCCAAATGGCTTGGGACCCAAGTACCTAAAAGAGCATCTTCCCCAATGTCAACCATCTCTGACCCTGCAATTGGCAGATAAGGCCTTGGTGATGGTGCACCTCAGTTGGCATTGATCTATGGCAGTGGCTTTTCAATAACAGCTGCCCATTTGTTGGAATGCCCTCCCTAGTGAAGTGTGCCTGTCTCCTTCATTGCTGACTTCCAGCAGAAATGTAAAAGTTTTCCTTTTCACTCAGGAATTTGATGGTTGAAAGACACAGTTCCTGGCAACCTTGATATCAATGGCTGAGATGTTTTTGACTGTTTTAAAACATTTTGCTTGGTTGGTTTTATCATTACCATGTCTGCCACCCAGGGCTCCTTCAGAAGGATGGATGGGGTATGTATTGCAACAACAACAACAACAACAACAACAACAACAACAACAACAACAACAACAACAACCCAAAAAAGACAACAAGAAAACTTTGTATGAAATCGGAGTCTTTTTATTGGACATTGTGGAGGAAACACTTTGCTTCATCAATCCAAGGGTGGTCTCAAAATGTTTTAAGATCATTATGAAATATACATAGCACTGCATGGTATGCCATTGTTGCAAGTTAAAGTTAGGAATATAACTGTGCAATAAGTTTCAGAAATTGTGGCTCTATCTTTGCTTTTTGTTTGGTTATAACAAAAGAGGCAATAATTTAATATGCATCCTTTCTTCTTCATCAATTATCATCATCATCGCCACCATTGAATAAAAAGCACATACATGCATAAGTATTCAAAGCTTCCCCCTTCCCTTTGCACTAGAATGATAATTGATATCCCCTTTTTTAAAAAAAAAAAAAAAAACTAAAATCAACCTGGAGCATTTGCATCAGAAAATCATTTCCCCCAAATATTTAAAAAGAGATAAGAGGGCAGAAGACACACACAGCCTGCGTGACTTTATCTCTTTTAGCTACCTGAAAATTGTCAAGTCCTACAGCAAAGCCTAAGGCACTTAGTAAGATGCATCCCTGAAGCCTCTTTGCTAATCAGGTCTTAAACCAATGCTATTCATGGCCAATTTCATCTCTGTGTAAGAACAAAACAGTGCCAAAGTAGTCTGAAGGTTCCACCTTCCAAGGGTGAGATGCTGAATGCAATGCAGCTCTGTCTGCTCCTATGGGAATTGAGGGAACACGGTATCACCAGGAGATGCTACTTGCTTGCAGGATGAGTCTGCGTATGAATATTTTAATGGCAAACTGCTATAAGCAATGAAAACAAGCCACCATGCTGAGCAGCGAGCTTTCCCTAAACCTGTCTGACAGCAGTGGTGTTATTACCTCCATGTGTCTATTACGCTTTGGGCAACTTGCTCTTGAATACTAACAACACGACAGTTGCTGTTAGGCACCTATGGAAGGGCTGTAGCTCAGGGGTAGAAAACATGCTTTGCATGCAGAAGGTCCCAGGTCCCATCCCTGGCATCTCCAGTTTAAAAGGGTCAAGTAGCAGGCAATGTGGGAAACCTGTGCCTGAGACCCAGGAGGATTGCTGCTGTAGCTCAGTGGTAGAGCATCTGCTTTGCACACAGAAGGACCCAGGCTCAATCCCCAACATTTCCAGTTAGGGTAGAGAGAGAATCCCTACCTGAAACCTGGGAGGCCACTGCCAGTCTGTGTAGACATTACTGAGCTAGATGGAGCAGTAGTCTGATTCAATATAAGGCGGTCTTCTATGTTCCTAGATGGGCAAGTGATCTGTCCCGGTATAAAGCGGTTTCCTTCAAACCTTCTTCTTCCCCTGCCCCACAAAAGATGCAAACAGTTCAGGAGAACAATGAAGCATCTTTCTGTATCTCTGAATCATCACCATCTTTATTACTTACTCGTCACTTGTTACCTAAAAGGTCTTCAAGTGAGTTAGAGCCCAGCCACATTTACCATTGCTCTGCATTTCCAGGTCCAGGTCCAGGCTTTCCAGGTTCAGGTCCAAGCACTATTTAAAGCTTTTGCTCCAGCACTTTCCCAATTAAAACCCATTCTTTACCGCTGAATTGGAATCAACAGCAATCTGTGAAAAACCTGAATTGTCATTTGCTCCAACTCTGCAGTAAAGATCAGGTTTACCTGGGGAAAGAGACGTGGCAAAAAAAAAAAACCCCACCAAAAACACTAGGACACATTTGGGAAATGCAAACCTATGCTTAGAAAGCATAAGGCAGAAGATAAATGTGGATAAGCCCTTACATTTTAAAAACATAAGCATGAAATGCCAAAACAGTATCTAGTGTAAGCCCAAATCTAGATATTAAACAGTCTTGTGGTATGTGTGTTTTATAACTAAAAGCACCTACAGGATATTGCAAATTTGACAGGAGGAAGAGGAGGAGGAGGAGGAGGAGATGCTTAACCATTTCAGAACATATGGCTCTATTTACCAGCAACGTGGCAGGATTTCTTATGTGACAGGGCTGTTGTTTCTGCAAATTCTATCCACTTCTGCCAAGAGGCGGGGGGGGGGGGGAGTTATGGCAGCAATTTGATTTCCCAGTAGTGAATTGAGGAAGGGAGGAGGATACAAAATGGACTTGGATGGATCTCTAGCTGAATCAGGCAACTATGAATCAGCTTGAGGAGGGCTGTTTTCTGAAGTAACAAATCGGGGCCTAAACCAAATATTGCAATTGGTGCACTAGTTCCACCCAATGTTTAAGGATGCGCTTTGCACAGGCGTTTCTTTATGCTCATGAGTCTTATTTTGAATAACCAGAACTAATGGAATAATGAAAAGAAAAGGTAATGTTTGTAACATTGTCAATTTTCCTAATAAATTTTATTTAAAAAAAATAAAAAATAATAAAAAGGAATACAATGGTACCTCGGGTTCAGGAGGTCCGCTCTTCACCTGAAACCATTCTTAACCTGAAGCACCACTTTAGCTAATGGGACCTCCCGCTGCCGCTGCGCCACCAGAGCACAATTTCTGTTCTTATCCTGAAGCAAAGTTCTTAACCTGAAGCGCTATTTCTGGGTTAGCGGAGGATGTAACCTGAAGCGTATGTAACCTGAGGTACCACCAGTGGCGTAGGAAGGGCGGGGCGTAGGGGGCGCTCTGCCCCTGGTTCCAGGGGAGGGGGTGACACTCCCCAGCCCCTCCCCCACCGCCTGGCACCCCGTCCATGCTTCTTTACAGATGGGGCTGCCCGACCCACCACTCGCTCGCCGGCTTGCAGCAGCACCGGCCAGATCCACTACGCATGCCCGGAAATTCCAGGCATGCGCAGTGCATCCGACACGTCGTGGTGTCACAATGCACGCATCATGGTTTCACAACGCATGCGCTGTGACACCCTGCCCCCAGGGGGGTGCCTATGCTCGAACGGCAAAGAGGCTTCCTCTGCCGCTGGGTACCACTGTAATGAAAAGAAGACGAAGTGAAGACTCTACACCCATTTACATATATGGTTTTGGGAATGGCATCCCTGTATCAGTGTCCAGTGCAGTCCAGCAGTTTCCCAGAGCCAGCCCCATGATACCAGCAGCCCGGCTGCTTGCCTTCCCCCCCCCCATGCCCCCTCAAAACATATTAGATGTGTTGTTTATATATATAAAAAAACATAGAGTATGCAGGAATTCTGAAACTAAAAACGATGTGGGAGTGAGTGCTCCAAATGACCCTTGTTGCCTTGTAGATGAGAGAACAGGCTCTCCCAGAAGCTGAGCCTCTCAATCCCGAGAGCAGGGGATTCCCTCAAGCGACAGCCTTTGTGCGCTCCATTTTCTCTACAGGAATCTGTAGCCCGCTGTCCAAGTCAAGTCACAACATTCATTTTTTTCTTATGAGCAGTGAGGCAAAAGCTCCAGGCAACATGTATCTCATCTGTCACTGTGTCTTGCAACTTAGCATCCAATGCCGAGGTGGTGATTGTCATCACGGCATCTTCCCAAGGATAGGAGGCAAAATTAAAGGGTCTAATCTTCCCATGACCCTTTTCCCTGTCCTTTCCAACAGTTCCCTCGAAAGGAGACATCGGCCTTTTTGTGTCTGATTAATTCAGCCCATACATAGCACCACATGGTTTTCAAGTGATATGGGAGCCACCACGTCAGCAACACCAGCGCCAGCAGGAAAGCCACCAGTGCCTGAGAGCAATGCAGAACTCGCAAAGTCTCCTTCCCTTACAGAACTAGCAGTGATGGCTGCGTAAGTGTCTGTGTCTGTCTTTGCCATGCCACTCTGTCTACCAATTTCAGTACCCAAGAAAACAGGGGTGGGGGGGGCGTTTTTCAGCCTGAGGGTCACCCTCCCTTCTAGGCAAGCTTCCAAGGGCGACATGCTAGTGACGAGCAAGGACAGAACAAAAGTGGGTGGAATAAACAAATGTTAATTTTACCTTTCTACAGTAAGCTTGTTTTTCTAAACACACACACACACACACACAGAGAGAGAGAGAGAGAGAGAGAGAGAGAGAGGGAGAGAGAGATGCCTCTGGTTTCCATCCAGGCAAGCAGGAAGCATTACCAGAGTTCAAGGCCACATTCCAGCCAAACAAAAGCACCCAAGAAGGGTGCAGAGCCCAGCCAATGAAAAGTATGGCCTGGGGAGAAGGGATGGTGTTTGAGAAGGGGGCATGGCCTGAGGAGAGTCCCAGGTTCCTGAGGTTCCAATCATTGAGTATAAGCAACCATTCATGCCTCCAGTCAGTAGAAGGCAGAGTTGAGATTAACAGATAGGGGGGAATACACTTTGTGGTTGCCCACTAACCCCCCCCCCAAGCTCTGCCCCTTCTTCTTCCTCGCTCTCACCTCTCTTCTGCACAAGGCAGCCATGAAACCAGCTCTCACCATGTGAGCTTAAAATCTGCAACCATCCTTGTATATATGAAAAAACTGTAAATAACCTCCCCACCCCCACCACATTACCAACAGGACCTTTGTGTGTTTTGTTTATCTTTTTAAGGAGTGCTAGTGATGGTGTGAAAGAGACAGAAGAGATGGTGGAGGGACTCAGTGGATTCAGCTTCCAAGCTTAATAGCTGCTATAAACCAGTCAATATTATTATTCTAAAACCCAGGACCCATTGGCTATGCTGACCAGGGCTGCTGGTTATTATTATTTATTGAATTTATATACTGCCCTATACCCAGAGGTCTCAGGGCGGTTCACAGAACAAAATCAAAATATAACACCTCAAAATATATAATCAAAATGAAAAAACAACAACTCAATAACCACCCCCTAAAAAACCACATTTTAAAAGAGCATAGGATGTCAATCAAATCAACCAAAGGCCTGGTTTAAAAGGAATGTTTTTGCCTGGTGCCTAAAGGTGTGTAATGAATACTCCAGGAGAACTTCCCTGGGGAGAGGATTCCACAGATGGGGGCAGAGAAGGCCCGTTCTCATGTTGCCACCCTCCAGACCTCTCGAGGAGGAGATCCATGAAGAAGGGCCTTAGAAGATGATTTCAGGATCTGGGTAGGTTCATATGGAAAGAGGCGGTCCTTGAGGTATTGCGGTCCTGAGCTATTTAAACTCCTGATGGGAGTTTGAGTTCCACAGTATCTGGAAGGTCACAAGTTCTCCATCCCATCCTGAGCTAGAAGATATGGTGGCCAGATTACTAGGTAACACATGCCCCATCTATCTGGTTAGCCTGGAAGAACCAGTTTTTCAGCAAGAGCATAATGGACAGAGATCTCAGACAGCAACCCTACATCTACTTGGAAGTAAGCTATAATGAGCTCACCAGCACTTGCTTCTGAGTAGACATGCATAGGATTATGCTGCCAGTTTTGTGACTGGCTTACGGAGGAGTCATGGTATGAAGTTGGGTTCCAAGGGTGCCCTATTTTTCTTCCTTTTAGGAAATCAGTGCTGTTTCGCATACTAGCACGGGCTATGCCTAGATACTTGCCAGATCTTCCATGCTTGGCTTTTGTATTTAGATATACAGTAAACACATCTTTTCCAAAGATGCCATATGTCTTCAGTGCTTTCTCTTCGCTAGGAAACTGACTAGTCTGTCAAAGGCTGCCTAGCCATCTGGAAATTCCAACCACTCAGGGAATGTGGAGTCGCTTGTCCTGTGCTTTTAGTTAAATGCTGCAGGGATATGTTGATAAGGCAGAAAGCTGCCATCCAGACAACCCTTTGAGAAGATGCATGGCCCTGTTAGGATTCTTGCTCCGTGTTTGCAGTCATGAGATTGTTTTGTTATCATATGACGGTGTATGTTTTCATTCCACAGTGTGGGAAGTGATGGAGACAGGATGTTTGTGTTACTGTGTTCCGTGATGTGGGAATATTGTCCTTTGTTCTTTCTCCCTTTGCTGCATAGCTGTCAACCTTCCCCTTTTTTGCGGGAAATTCCCCTATCAGTAGCAGAATTTCCCACAAAAAAGGGAAGGTTGACAGCTATGCTTTGCTGTCTGATGAAAAATGGGAAGGAGTTAAGTCAGAATGCTCCGAGTGTATTATATGTAAATAAAGTAGATTAGCCAAAATGCTGAGCTACTGAGTTCTGTTACGCAAACTGCAAATACTCTCCAGGATCCCTAAGTGTACTGATGCCTCTTGGTATCAGTCGCTGTGGTGTTCGGGCTGGAGAAAGCTTTTGAAGCTCCTGAATGACCGACCGGGAGGGAGAGCACATGCCAGTCTGGCATGTGTCTCTGCCAGGGTCCTACATGCGAGTAGGACAATCCTAACAGGCCCTGTAGCTTGGACCCTATTGAAGAAGCATCACACACAGGCATTTTTAAGAGGGAGGGGCAATGAGACAGAAACTAATATTGCAAATGGAGGGCTGGGTGTACAGACATTGGTGTGTGTATGGAAAATGAGCCATGGAGAGAGTAAGCGTGCGTATCTCCTAGATATACAGTGGGGAATCTCATCTGGGCAGGAAAATCTCCATTAAAAAACAAAGAAGTCCTACCCTACTCCCTAAACTGAAGGCGTTGGAGGGCTGAGTATGCAAGTAATCATTTCCCCAGCTGCTGCTGCTATAGAATTCTGGACAAATCCTCAAATGTGTACAAACACAGTTTTAAGTGTTTTTTTGGAAGATGTGGAGCAGCTCAGTTCATATCAGAATTGAAAAAGACTGATTATTATTTTTTTAAGCATCCCTACTAAACTGGAGATCAGGGGCAGGAAAGGCCCCCGTCTCTGGAATCTGCTTCAAATGACTTCACGGCAGTTCCTTCACTGGAAGTTGCTTTCAAATGAGCAACGCATTTCAGCTGGCAAGATCCTGAATTGCATCACAGTGTTTGCCTTAGCCCTTTTGCAACAATGAAGAAGAGGCTGTTAAAAGATTAATCCGTTTGAAGATGATGTATAATAAATAACAATAGATGGCCTTAGAGTGAAGGCATGGTTGAATTCACTCCGAGGGCTCACTCTTAATGTCATGTCGAAGCCCCTTGAGTCAATTACATCATTTGCGTTTTCTCCAGGGTCATCAGTATATGTATAATTCACATCGCTGAAGCTTCTACCCACATCAATAATCTAAAATCATCTGGTGTGACAACAGGCAAACAGATATCATTCTTAGTATTCAAAGCCCCAGTACTCATCAATAAGATCTGCTTCATGTATCAAATGTACATGAAAAAATCTAAACCTTTGCCCATCCAGCAGTCTTCGTCAATATGAATTACTCTTCTGATACATTATTATTTTATTTTATTTATTTACAGCATTTATCACCCATCCTATACAGAAAAAAGAACCATGTAAACATTCTCACCTAAAGAAGCTTTCCATAAATTATGGCCCGTATTTGGGTTGTGTGAAAAAGACCTAAAATTATATGCACTAGTCAGCTGAGTAATTGGGAGGAACATTTCTCCAGTCAGAGGAGAAATTCTCCAGAAGTTTCTCACCATTAGCACCTGAAATAATTTTCTTCTTTTCCCCTAAGGCAGCAGCAACTGTGTTAGCAGCCTGACCACCATTTTGTATCCTCCCAAATGCCCCAAACCTAGCAACATTCTCCTTAAGAACCCCTGCTGGATCAGGCCAAAGGCCCCTCTGACCCAGCACCCTGCTCTCATAGTGGCCAACCAGATGCCTGTGAGAAGCCCCCAAGCAGAATCTGAGTGAAACAGTGCCTTTCCCAGCTGTGATTCCCAGGAACTGGTATTCTGAGGCACTGTGGAAGGAAAATGGAAGTCACCATTTTAAAACGTGGAGAAGAATGAGAGACAATGCTCCCAAGTGGGTTTTTCTCCCTCCTATGGACTGAGAAGAATAAAAATAAATGGGAAATCATATCAAAAGAATGTCTTCTGGGGAATTTTTACTCAGTTCCAGAACCATCAGTGGAGCTATGTTCCACTGTCACCTCCTCACAATTCTTTCATCTGTCCAAGGCTTGGCTCCAAAATCTCAAAAGGCAAAATGGGAACAAATATAAGAAATCACCTTTTGATCCATGTTCAGATAACATCTCCCATCAAATGGCTGCTGTTGATTAAAACTACTATTTTCCTCTCAGTGTCTTTCCACTCTTGCTTCGCTCGAACTTCTGCCATTGTTTAAAACAGCCACTTCCCCCCCTTTCAGAATCTTTCCCTTCTCGCTGTATTCAAATGTCTCCCTCTTCCATTCCTCAGCTGCCTCCTGTGTGAGAGGTAAAGAATGCAGAGCCCTCTGAAGATACACTAACATATCATTATGGCATGGCATATGCACACAAGCAGGGCTGCAGAACAGGAAGAAGAATAAAGCATGGAAATGGGAGTGGCCTGTGAACAACAGTTGAAAAAGGGGGGGAGAAGGAAGGAAGGAAAATGGGGTGAAGGTGATAACAGGGTGTGTGTGCAAAGGGGGTTGCAGAATAGAGAAGAGAAGAGGGCATGGAAATGTTGAGAAGGGGAAGTTCTAGTCATTAATGTAGGGAAAATGACAGGGGGTTGGTGAGCAGAGCAAACAGGCAGCCCCTTGTAGTTTAATATTTGTGTAATTGGCATTTATACTTGTAAACCGCTTAGGCTATTCTGGAATTAAGTAGTATATCAATTTATTATCACTGCTGTTACTATGGTTATTATTTTTATCAAATAAAATCCAGTTTCAAAAGCCAGTAAGAATAAGGAGGAAGCCAAAAGGAAGGGATGAACTCTGGTGGGATGAAAGAACAGGGCAGCTTCATTTGGTGCCAGGGATTGCATAAAATGAGCTTGGGGCTACATGTGGCCCCCTGGACCACTGGTTGTCCACTTGTGACATAAACTGAGGCAGAATTTTGAGCCTGCCTCCCAGAAGCATTTCCCCGTATTAGGCAAAGAGGAAGCTGCCTTTGTTCTGTTTTGTTTTGCCCTCAACAAATAGCACATGAGTTCATTTTCAAAGCCCTTTCAACCACCGGAGCAGTCCCCCTAACAATATTTCTGCTTTATTGAACACCCTGTATGAGATGAAACTTCACCAAGATGCTTCCCCGCCCCTATTCTTTTTTCCTGTAGCAATTTCCCAGTAACTTGTTTATTTCATTCCATCTGCTGATTATTTGGATAATGCTCTTGGCTTCCAAGATCCCGGGCAGGCCACAACATATCATTATAGTTCTCCATTATGAGCCTTGAAACCTAAAGCTCTTAGCTGTCAGTTGAAATATGTTTTAGAGTCGATTTAACTGGCAGCATTACATTTTTAACAGGTCACATCGTATTGATCAACATCTTAGTTAATGAGCTGTGACTTTGCTGGGTCCACATGAAGCGAGACTCTAAATTCAGAAAACGAAAAGCCGAGAGAGGAGAAGAGCTCAGAAGTCCATTAATGCCAACTGTTTCGCAATGTAATTAAACTTAACATAGAAAATGGGAATAGGAAGCTAGTTGCATCATAACTGTTGACAAAGTTGACATGATCCCCCCCCCCAAGTGCATAAACACTGCCATGAGACAGATGCTGGTTCCCTGTGGTATGTCCCCTCATGGCTGCATTACGCATAAGACTGGGGATATTGGAACCACATTGGGAGAGGATTGTGAGAGTCTCTCTCATCCAATTGCCCTTGTCAGCTAATAAACACAGGAAGATTGGAAGCTGCCAAGCCATTGGTCTATCTAGCTTAGTATTGTCTCCAAGGTTTCCCAAACTTGGGTCTCCAGCTGTATTGGACTACAACGCCCATCATCTCTAGCTACCAGGACCAGTGGTCAGGGATGATGGGAGCTGTAGTCCAAAAACAGCTGGAGACCCAAATTTGGGAAAGCTACACTGATTGTCAAAGGCTATCCAGGGTTTCGGGTAGGAGATGCTAGGGACTGAGCCTGGAACTTTTTGTAAGCAAAGCAGATGCCACTGAGCTATGGTCCTTCCCCCAAACCAGATAGCTCACTGGACAATACAGAAGCTGCATTATGTAGCTGAAGGGAGCAGCTTGCTCAGTATTTTCTACACAGGGCATATCCAGATGTTGTCGGATTCCAACTCCCATCATCCCCAGTCAGCATGGCCAATGATCAGGGATTATTATTTTATTAGGCATTAAATTTGTTAATTTTTTATTTTGCCCAGGGCAACCCAAAGCAACTTACAGACAAACAAACAAACAATAAATGATGGGAGCTGTACTCCAACATCTGGAGGGCATCATGTTGCCTACCCTAGTCTACATTAACTGGCAGTGGATCTACAAGGTTCCAGACAGAGGACATTTCCAGCCCTACCTAGAGGTGCTGGAGAGATTGAACCTGGGATCTTCTGCATGCAAAGCAGATGTTCTACCACAGAGCTATGACCCTTCACAGGTGAAAAGAAGATACTGGTCTTTCTATGCCCAGTACTGTCACTTATGTATGTTAGTGACTCTCGCACAAAGAGTGGCTGGGGAAACCAAGCCAGATGGGTGGGGTATACATAAATAATTCATAATTCATAATTCATGATTCATAAATTATTATTATTATTATTATTATTATTATTAAAACAAAATAGAAAATTCTTTCCAGTAGCACCTTAGAGACCAACTGAGTTTGTTCTTGGTATGAGCTTTCGTGTGCATGCACACTTCTTCAGATATCTGAAGAAATATCTGAAGAAGTGTGCATGCACACGAAATGCACACGTATCTGAAGAAGTGTGCATGCACACGAAAGCTCATACCAAGAACAAACTCAGTTGGTCTCTAAGGTGCTACTGGAAAGAATTTTCTATTTTGTTTCGACTATGGCAGACCAACACGGCTACCCACCTGTTACTATTATTATTTCACATTAGGGATGGAGAGAATTTCATTTGGTCCACACTTTTTAAGCAAGCTGACCCTATTCACATCTCCTGGACCAATGTGTGGCTTACAACATAATTTTCCTTTGGATTTTGCTCTTTGCAGAATACTTCGATATTACTCAGAGCCAAAAAGTTACCAAAATGTGTACAAAAATGATATTTTAGATAAAATATATTTAGGGATGCATACACCAAGATAAAATGTTTTAATACAATTTTTCATAATTCACAGGTACCGGTAAATGCAGAACAAGACAGGGCAGGCTTATGAATGAATTCACGTGAAATTTACATGAAGTGGAAATAGACGGATCCATCTGTTAAGCTCAAGAAATTTGATCAACAATTTCACATTTAAGCAATTTGGAGAAGAATTGTAATGTCACTCTGTTGCAGGAAAAAAACAAAGAAAGGGTCTGTGGCACCTTAAAGACTAACATGTCTATTATAGCTTTTGTGAACTAAGGTTCACTTAGCCATGAATGAAATGCTATCCTTAGTTGGTGGTCTGTAGTTTTCTCTGACCTTGTTGATTACATTATCTATCTCAATTGTTCCAGTTACAGGTGGGTAGCCGTGTTGGTCTGCCATAGTCAAAACAAAATCGAAAATTCTTTCTAGTAGCACCTTAGAGACCAACTGAGTTTGTTCCTGGTATGAGCTTTCGTGTGCATGCACACTTCTGAAGAAAGCTCATACCAGGAACAAACTCAGTTGGTCTCTAAGGTGCTACTAGAAAGAATTTTCGATTTTGTTTTATCTCAATTGTTGCCAGCCATTACAACATAAAAGCTTATGTTGTAATAGATTTGTTAGTCTTTGTTTAATTTCACATTTATGTTCCATGGTAGAGCAATCTAAAAGGGGCAGGAAGAACCATAGGCAGCAGCTGCATATGCACAACATTTTATTCTAGAATCAATGGAGGCTGCGTGCTTTTTTTTCTATGTGGTCCACACACAATCTAGATCTATTGCATATTTTTTGCCCCTGAAAAACACTTATTGAGAAACTGGCTTCATTCTGAAAACAAAAGCTCATTGCGGATTGATTCTGCCGTACCCCGCAGTTTGCCCATTTAAAAACTAACGTAGGCAATCCCAGCAGTGGGATGGGCCCACTCTTGCCCAATGACGTCGTAGATCAGCGTGCACAAGATCACAGTCACCACTTCCTTTTCATTCATGCTTTGAGAATCTGAATAGGAGAGCTACATCGATTGCACAGGCAATCTCCAGATGAAGGAGGAGAAAGTGTGGGACAGCAATAGTTGGAGGAGAACACCACATGGAGGAGGGAGAATTAAAGGAGGCACAACAACCTCGGCCCAGTATACCTGAAGGATATGCTTCCAAGCACAATTCAAAGTGTTGGTGCTGACCTTTAAAGCCCTAAACGGCCTCGGTCCTGTATACCTGAAGGAGCGTCTCCACCCCCATCGTTCTGCCCGGAATCTGAGGTCCAGCTCCAAGGGCCTTCTGGTGGTTCCCTCACTGCAAGAAGCAAAGTTGCAGAGGGGCCTTTTCGGTAGTGGCGCCCGCCTTGTGGAACGCCCACCCATCAGATGTCAGGGAAATAAACAACTACCTGACTTTTAGAAGGCATCTAAAGGCAGCCCCGTTTAGGGAAGTTTTTAATGTTTGATGTTTTATTGTGTTTTTAATATCCTGCTGGAAGCTGTCCAGAGTGGCTCGGAGGCCTGGTCAGATGGACGGGGTATAAGTAATAAATTATTATTATTATTATTATTATTATTATTATTATTATTATTCACAGTCCACATCAAGCTGGGCTATGAACAGGCCCCAAGTCGTCAGTACATTGAATTACACTGGGGTCACATTTCCATTATACAAAAGCATCCATATTTCTTTCTAACAGCATTAAAAGTTGCTCATGCCCCATAGATGCAACAATGTCAATTTCCTTCCCCCCTTTTCAAAGTGCTTGCTTTAAAATCACAAACTTTGTGAAAATAGTAAGTCTTTAAATAACCTTCCCAAGCCCACACCCCCATTAAAAAAAGAAATAAATCTGGTGCTTTTTTCTTTTCTTTTTGCAGCACCCTATCTTAACATCCCATGGAGCTCATTTATATCGAAACACAGCCGTGCTGCCAGCTGACCTGCCCTTGTGAATATTTATTAGCCGTCAGCTCCTTCACTTTCCCCTGTACACATCCCCAAATTGACACGGCCCCTATAAAACGATCTCCTAATTGGCATAGCTGCACATCACTCTTCCCACTTATTAGGCTCTTAGTTTTATCACCACATTCTGCTGTGGTGAGTGATATACAGCCTGTGGAGAATTAGTTTAGCAGCACAGGCAAGGAATGTTTACGCGTCTAAGTGGCTCATTTGGCAGGGCAAGCCAACTGGACCATAAATGGCCTTAAGTGTCATCACTTTATAAGTTGTTGTCATTCGGCTGGTGCTGAGAACAGAAGCTGGGGATGTGCTAACAGGAACAGCCGTCTACACTGCAGCTTCCGATATTCGCTTCAGTTTGGAGACCTCAGTTGGGTGAGGGGCCCCATAATCCCTTTTAGCCATGTTGGCTGTGCAACAACTGGAGGGCCACATAGGCTCTCCATCCCATTGAATCAGTGAGTTCAGAGATTTATTTGTGCATGTGGAACTTTCAATATATACAGTCGTGCCTTGGTTTTCGAACAGTTTAGTTCTCAAACGTATTGGCTCCTGAACACCACAAACCCGGAAGTGAGTGTAATGGTTTGAAACTGTTTTTTGGAAGCCAAATGTCCAACACGGCTTCCGCGGCTTCCGATTGAATGCAGGAAGCTCCTGCAGCCAATCGGAAACCACGCCTTGGTTTTTGAACATTTTCGGAAGCTGAACGGACTTCCGGAACGGATTCCAAGGCACAACTGTACAAAGAAATTTCTCACCTGGAAAAGCTTTGCTATTCCTTTTGGTGAAGGGGGCACCTGTACACGTCATCCAATGGATGTGTAGCATGGCCAAATCAGGCAAAGGGCGATTTGGGGACCTTGGCCTGAATTCAGAAGCCCTCCATAAGCAATCACTTTGGAGCTCTAGCAAGAGCAATCTGTCCCTCATTCAGCCTGCTGAGAGAAGAGGGAGGCCGAGAGAGGGGTGGCAGAAGGAATGAGAAGAGGTAGGAGAGAGAGAGGAGGGGAGACAGAAAATGGGGAGGAGAGAAAGGGTGGCAACGAGAGGGAGGGAGCAAGGGGATGGCAGAAAGAAGGAAAAAAAGGAGGAAACATTGAATTTCCTAATCTCTATTTAATGGGGAGGGAGGCATCCCTTTCATCATCATCATCATCATGATAATATATTACTTTTGCTTTTCATAGCAAAAGGAGTGCAAAAGTGAAGAGTGAAGGCACCAGCCACCCCAAAACCCTAGGCTTCCTCCTAGGCCAAATCAAGAGCAAGATATCTGATGGAGCTACCACTGGGATGGGGCACTTGTGGCCCTCCAGAGTTGTTGGACTCTAACTCCCATGAGCCCCAGTGAACATGGCCAATGGTGAAGGGTTATGGGAGTTGTAATACAGTAGCAACTGGAAGGCCAGAGGCTCCCGCCCCCTGGGATACGTGTGCACCATACATTTAAAGCACATTCAATGCACATTTAAAACACATGGCTTCCCACAAATAATCCTGGAAACTGTAGTTTACCCTCTTACAATGCTATAGCTTACAGCACCGTTGACAAACAACAGTTCCCGGGATTCTTTGCAGGGAGCCGGGTGCCAATCCGCTGAACACTTGAGTTGGGTGGGGTTTACTCCCAAGTTAGCATGCATAGGATTGCAGCCTTCATTTATTTCCCCTCCCCTTCCTCCGAAATAACACATTGAGCCTCTGAGTCTTCAGCACTTAACTCTGTTTCATTCTGTTCTAGTTAATAAAATGTTACTGGCTTTTGTCTGCAATTATTGACTAGCAAATTAGGAGGATGCCTGTTAGCTCTGTCTTAATTAGTAGCTTATTAGAATCTAAATCACACGCAGAGTCTTTGTCAGGTTTAATATATTTGTGCATCTCTATCCAAGGGGCAATCAGTAAAATGCCACCCAATAGACCCAATTTGTTGCTCAAAATAAGGCTTTGTTCTGCGGCCAGGTAGCTGCCTGGGATCAAGAAATGATCACCTGGCTGGAAAAGCTGCTTTCCACAGCAGGTTTGCTGGATCGTATCTGTGGCCATTAAAAATAAAAAGAGCTCCTTCTAGGACTATCCTATCCCACCTTCCCACCCCCCTGGCTGGGTGTGTTGGTATGCTAATAGCACTTGAGTGGCAGTGATCTAGAATTCAAAGCCGCTGCTTCAAATAAAGTTCAAGCCCCCTCCCCACAGAGGCTTTCAAATAAATAAATAAAAGTTGGGCAATCCATGGTGCATGGCATGCATTTTGGCCTTCAGATTGGCTCCCATGCAATTAAGAGCTGGGCAAGGCAGGAAAGGGGGCGGTCAAAGGTGCCCTATTGGCAGGTAGCGACACCAGAGCTTCTACTTGCTTGTGGAATATCATCTGACTTCTTCTGACCGATTGACACACGGAGGCTTCCTTGGCTGGTGTCAGCAGCATAGCGTGGCTTGCTGGCACCCGGGGCGAGGCAAGTATTACACCTGTCTGGTGGACTGGGCAACTGGGGTGGAGGTGCATGCGGAGCCCATGTGGAGAGTGAATGGAGCCCACTTCCAACAGGTTGCCTCCATCCACCTGCCTGCTAGACCAACCCGCCTGTCGCCATGACTCAGCTGCCAGGGTTCCGTGCCTATCATGGGGAGAGCCTGATTGTGGCCTCCAAAAAAAATGTGTGCCCGGGGCCACGGGCCCCCTGGCCCTCCCCCACACACTATGCCTCTGGCTTTCCCTGCAGCTCCCTCTTTGGATCATAGGGTGGCACACAAGCTGAACCCACAAGCAACCCAGTGGCTCATGACCAACGCTTGCAATCAGATGTCCTGTTAAATGAGCATTTGCATAACTCTGAGTTTATGTCCCATGCATTTCAACGAGACTTCTCTAACTTTCTCCAAACTTGAGTTTATGAGTATATGGAATTATTGTTTGATTTTCAGGGTGTTTACCCAGCTCTTAAACTTTTTTTCCCCACCCCCAGCTCCTTCACATACAATTCCATTTCCCCCTCTCAGTAGGCTAGGTATTGTGTATTCACGAAGCCTCCTTGAGCTCCTAAGTATCTCAGGCAGCTTTTATCTCACCGCCTGATAAAAATGGTTGATAGATGGTTCTTTCTGCTCAAAACACACACACAAATCCTTTTATTCAAATGTTATGTACTCTCTCGGTGATAATGTATCTGAAGAATACAGCCATTATTTAATATTATCGCGTATATTCCCTTTCATTAGAGTGTAGTACCTCGCTGTGGTGCCGGAACTGATAAGCTGACTAACCTTCAGGCTGCGAATGCAACTGCGCCGTGCGAGATTTCATAAAAGCCCGCCTGAATTGGTAGGCTGAAAGCGCCTACCTCCTCCCATTGCAATCTCGCGGGGATAGTGATAAATGCCTCGCCACAGCAAGCAGTATTTCATCCAGGCTGTCCCTCAGTTGGGAAATGTGTGACTACTGTGCATAGCACCAGGCAAGTTTGCAAGCCCTTGATCCACAGCCCAAGCTGATTAAAGATCTTTAATCTCACTGTAATTAATGGTTGCTTTCAAACATCATGTTTACTTCATGGACAAGGTAAGTTCTATAACTGTCCTGAGGTATTCCATTCGAGTAGCACCAGATATTGATTCCATTTGGGCTCTCTTGGGAGACATTTCTGCTCGCTTTTCTGCTAAAGAAATAATAATAATAATAATAATAATAATAATAATAATAATAATAATAATAATAATAATAATACAGTGGTGCCCCACTAGACGAATGCCTCGCAAGATGAAAAACTCGCTAGACGAAGGCATTCGTCTAGCGGAAGGCTGCCCCGCAAGACGAATTTGTCTATGGGGCTGCCTCGCAAGACGAAAATTTTTCGTCTTTTTTTTCGTCTAGCGAAAGCGCGGCTGTCATTACCGCTTCGCTAGACGAGAAAATTTTCGCAGAACAAATTATTTCCGTCTAGCGGGGCATGACTGTAATAATAATAATAATAATAATAATAATAATAATAATAATAATAACAATAATAATAATATACCACCCTATACCCATATGTCTCAGGGCAGTTCATAAAATCACAATATAAAAACATAAAATACAGAATAAAAACAAAAACAAGAACAGCCCAATACCCCCCCTTCCCAACACATTTTAAAAGGGCATTGAAGGTCAATCAGCCAAAGACTTGGTTAGAATAGATTGCGAAGACAGAGAGGCCCTGAATACTTAGTACAGAAAGTGTAGAGATCTTTCCCGTTCTGCTTGGTTTGGGAATGTTCTGAAAAGTTTCTTTCTATGTGAAAGAAGCAGGCAGAAGTTTTCTGATGTTTGGGTTATACCTTCTGGGAAGCTGAGTACAGCTGGTTTAAACTGGTTCTGTAATCCTTTCTGTCAAGGTCATGCTGACTATAATAGTCAGGCCAGGAGGAGCCTGGGTCTCACTCACTTTCTCTTTCCATCCCTTTGTTCTGGTGGGGTGTTCTGTACATAGTATGCTACAGTGTTAAGGTTTAGTCTTATTCAGTGCTTTATTTCATAAAAAATATGTTTAGGGGTATTCTCGTTCTGTCGGAGACTCAGGAAACACCGTGACATGAAGTTAAGCCACCATTTGGGGTAGCAACGGAACTGACGATTCACCATGCTAGAGAAGAAACTAAACATTTTTTTTAAAATAGTTTCTTCTCCTGTAAGATTCACAAAATGTTTAGGGGTATGCGTCCCCCTGCATCCCCCCAGAAAAAATCACTGGCCTTATTAAAAGTTATTGTTAAGTTCAAGTTAAGTCTGCTGCAACTGGATTTCTTGTGGACTGTGCCAATCCTGAATGTATTGGATTTGTGGCCAATATGCTTATTTGCCTTCAGCAGCAGTAAAGCTTTGCTGGATGAAGTACAATTGCCTCTGGTCTATTTTTGGGGAACTCTGCAACGTGTTTAAGTTTTCCTCCACACACGACAGTCCTATAAGGGAGGCGTTCCTGGTGAGTTCCAGCACCTCTTTTTCTAGAAAAATAGTAGTGGCCACCAGGGTCGTAGCAAGGGGGCAGGGGCCCCCGGGCAGCACCCTGCTGGGGGGGGGGTTTGACACTTTGGGTGGTGGCCCCGCCCCCTGGGCTTTTTTAAAAAAAAATAATTTAATTTTTTGCATTTTTTAAAGGCTATTTTCGGAACTGCCAGTGTGGAGCCGCAGGGGCAGCCAGCCAGGAGGGATGTCACCCCCCTCGCTGGCCACCCCTGTGGCTCCACCCCAGCAGCGCTGCAAATAGTCCCCCCTTCCCTGCAAATAGTCCCCCCTTCCAGTGGCTTTTTTTGCTGCGGCATGGAGGCAAGGGGCGGGCCAGCGAGGAGGGGTGCCACCCCCTCCTCGCTGGCCCGCCCCTTGCCTCTTTGCCAAGCTCCACCACTGGCTGGCTTGCGGAGCCGGGGCATGGAGAGGGGTGGGCCAGCAAGGAGCAGTGACACCCCTCCTCGCTGGCCCGTCCCTCTCCCTGCCCCAACTTGCGCTCCGCCAAGGGAGCCCGGGCGGTGGCTTAGGGTGTCTCTGTGGGCTGCAGAGACTCCCGAATCCGCCGCCCGGCACCCCTTCATGTGGTGGCTGCTCGCGCAGGCACGAGCAGCCGCGGTACGAAGGGGTGCCGCCGCCCGGCACCCCCGGGGGAGGGGCGTCGCATGCGTGCGTCATGATGTCATGATGCACGCGCCGCGATGCCCCGCCCCCAGGGGTGCCTCTTGGCTTCCTGCCCCGGGCAGCCAAGGGGCTAGAAACGCCCCTGCTGGCCACACTGATGTTCTTACTAGTTCTGCTTCTGTGCCTGATGCAGGGAACTTTAGCAAATGAAGCTTTGCTTGACTTGAGGAAGAAATGATAATAAAGTCAATTAGTGCTTCATGAAGAAAAGCTCTAGCCTTGTCTTCTCGTTGACATCGAGTTTCCTTTGTGCAAGGAGGTCTTTGCTTCTTCGGTTGGATATAAAAGGTCATTCAGTCACACGAGACCTCACTTGTAGTTTGAAGTGGCATAGCTGAGGCACAGGCTTACCTCTTGTTATGAACGAGGCCTTGTGGGAAGTCCATTTGGGGGTATGTGTTCAAAATGCCAGTCCACTGTCCCTCAGACCCGGCAGGAGGCCAGACTATATTTTGAAAAATAATAATGAATGAATTCCTATGCCCCACAATTAACCGAGAGATGCATTTTAAATAAGAGCACACATTCTACTCATGTAAAAACACGCTGATTCCTGGACCATCTGCAGGCCAGATTTAGAAGGCGATTGGGCCAGATCTGGCCCCCGGACCTTAGTTTGCCTACCCATAGCATAAGCCTTCTGGGCTACAGAGTAGCTTCCTTTTGGCAAACATCATCCCTCGGTTCAGGTTTAATGCTGTTGCAATAACACAGACTGGTGCAAATCCAACCTTATGCTTAGGGATTTGGGGATGGTATCAAGGAAAAGCTGCTGTTCCCACTTATTTCTGCCGCTGCTGTCGTATGCATGCAGACAAAATTTTATTTCTCCAACACAAAAACTCATACCCTTGAGCTCGGAAAAACTAAGACAGCATATTCAGTATTCATGAAGAGATTCAGAGTATCCATTGAGAGGCTGAGGAAAATCTATCTCTGACTACCTAATTTTGAAAATGCCTGGGTGGTATCACATTGTGGTCCTAAACAATATCCACTTGTTTCTTGCATGCTTGGAACGCTTTCTCCAGAGAAATGCTCCTGGTGTCATCTAAACCAACTTTTAGGTGACAGGCAAAAAAAAAAAAAATCAAATCCTGTTCACCAATGAATTTGGCTCTTAATTGGGGTCATAGGATACCCATGTTTGTATTGGTGTTCACCTTTCAATGGGGTGGGGTAGAATTTTTCCTTTATAAATTTATAAAATATATACTTTGCCTTTTAATAGCAAATCAACACACCCTAAATTTCAAAAGTACAAATGTCTAAAATGGCAAGCCCAGAACAAGATAAAATTCCACCTAAAGTTAGTTCTTCTCGGTCTCCGGACTGTGATCATGTACACATTATCAGCTTAAAACACCGCTAGGTTGACCTTTTTCTCAATTTGGATCGAAACTGGTTTGGAGGAATACACATAAGAATGTAGTATTTCATAAGAAGTGACAGGTTAAATTTGGGATAGATATGGAGTGTGGCCACATCCCAAACCCTCGGAGGATGTGCCCCTGGGTGCAATGTAAATGAGAATGTGTACACAGCCGGTTTCCCTCTTACAATGACATCAGAGAAAGTTGATTTATATTTAATTGGGTTAGAACATTACCGTATGTTAAGATCTCAAGTTACAGAGGCATGCTGTGACAAACCAGCAATCAATCAACCAAATAGAAACACCAATATATTATTTCTTCATTAAGTTATGGTTTCATGCAATTCAAGAGCTAGCCAACAGAGGGCTCCCAACCCTTTTTTCACGTGCACTCATTGCACAAATGCTCTCTTGTAACTTCATTTAGGTAGCCGTGTTGGTCTGACGCAGATGAAATAAATTAAAAAATTGTCCAATAGCACCTTAGAGACCAATTAAGTTTGTTCTGGGTATAAGCTTTCGTGTGCATGCTGATACACTAAAACAGAAGTCACCAGACCCTTATATATAGTGGGAGGGTGGGTTGGGGTTTTTCTCAGAAGGGTAGAAGGAGATGGGTGATTGACTCAATGGGTATGGTAAACCTGTGGACGATTGTTAACAACTGCAATTAGTCCAACAGGAAAAAGCAAGGGATAGTATGCAGATGACTAAAAATAGCTTTAGCATATGTAATGAGACAAGAATCCAGTATCTCAAATCAGAAATAGACTTGAAAGAGAAGTTGCTGAATTACAACTTACTAAACTGAAAACTATGGAGAGACCTTGTCAGAATAGAGATATTGGATTCTTGTTTGCTCCTACAGAAGATCAGTTCTGAACACTGATATATATATACATACAGCTTGTAGGGTTTGTAGATCAGATACTGTAGAAAGTATTTATGTTGCTCCAGCAAGTCAAGATGTGATGCAGACTCTGGATTCAGCTACATTAGTCAAAGAACAGTGTTTTAAATGTGTTATAAACATGCAACACCAGATGGCGCTGTAGAGCACAAAACGTTTCTAAGTGATTTTACATGGAGGTTTTTTTTCCCCCTTTTGTTATAATGATTTCATTTATTACTCGTTTATAGCGTTTTTCACCTGTGTGTAGAGCCATCCTCTGACACATGGACAGCACTGACAGACTGACTAATGATCTGACATGCCATAATTACCTATATAGAACAAGGTCTCTAACATTACATGGAAATTACTTTTCTGTAGATTTAGTTAATTTTAAAAAAATACACGTTCATTCAATAATTTGACACCAAGCTGAAAGGAAGGAAGGAGATGAAAGATAGAAAGGACGGAAGGCCAAACACATAGCTTTAAAAGCACTATAAATGTGCTGGCTGTTTTCACACGTAAAATTCCATGACAGTGGTGAAATCTGCTGGGGGCAGGAAAAAAAGTTTTACATCTGCTTCAGCACATTAAAGACGCGATGATAGCTACAACATGCTTAAGAAAGCTTTTTGCACCATAATTGCTCTATGTTCCTTGCAAAAGTTACAAAATACTAATTACTTCAGAGTTCGTTTTGTTCTGATTCATATATTTCTTAATTAGGATTTTACACAAGAGCAGATGGCCGTCTTCATTAAATCATGATATATTCCACTCAAATAGAAGCAGCTGCATTTCTGAATGCACTGTAATTTATTTTCTACATGTCACACACACACAAGAATCATCTGAACAAAAAAAAAATCTGCTAAACTGTAATCATTCAATTTCCTTCCTTCCTTTCTTTTTCAAATAATAAAGTGTGTCCTCCATAAAAGAGGGCACATGTTGCGGTGCGACCAGGCCACCTGACCCGGTGTTGTGGGGGGTAATCTGGAATCAGCCACAACCCCTGATAGGTCGGTCCCGTATTGCTGGGGTGCAATCTGACCAATGGGGTATCACGAAAGAGCAGCAACGCGGGACCTATTTAAGCCCATGAGAGGCTACTGAGCTTCCTCTTTGGAGCTTTCGCATCGGAACACCCACCCACCTCTCCCTATGTTTAGGGCTTGCGCTTGACTTTGCTATGCAGTTGTGTGTTGTCTGCCGTTGGGGCAGGGGCCCGGCAGGAATTTTCCCCAATTGGCTGAGTGGCTGGTGCCATTTGGGTTTCGTCTGCCACGTAGCAAATAGTCACAACTTGTAAGTTGCGGATAGGCTCTGGTTCAGGTGATAGGCATGGCACGTGACATGACCACGCCTATGCAAATGAAGGATATTCTGGTATTTTGAAAAATTGGATTATTCTAAAAGACGCAATAGAAAATGTTTAACAATGGGACCCATGGAGGGGGAGAAGTCCAGAGATTCATGGGAATCTTGTACTTTTGGAAGGTGTTGTGGCATTACCAAAATATCAAGCCGTGTGTGTGTGTGTGTGTGTGTGTGTGTGTGTGTGTAAAACACAAATATTATATATGTCAGTAAAGATGTGTCTCACCAACCAAATTAAAAACAGAGCCTGAAAAAAGAAACAGCCTCCCCAAAAGATATATTCTTTCAAAGCAACAGAAACCCTGATTGGTAGGACTAGAAGAACCAGCAAAGTAGAAGTAAAGTTATAGGAATAAAACCATCACTCCAAAGCAGGTATCTAAGCTATGTTGGTGCATCCAGTCTCCTCAGATGAAGATGCACATGCTAGCAGGGTTGCTGCTGGTGACTGGAAGTGGGATGGGCAAGGTAGCAGGGAAGTCAGTGCACCCCTGCTTCTCCTCCTGGTCCCATACAAGTAAACTGAATGGCCAAAAGGGTCTCTTGAGAGTGAAACATCACAGCAGCTATGAATTAATACAGGAAGCCCGAGGGTTAAATTCCACAGAGCTATAACACAGGGCCGGCCCTACCATCAGGTGGAAGAAGGCCATTGCCTCGGGCAGCAGCTGAGCTTGCTAGCAGAGTGGCTGATAAAATACTTCTTTTATTTCTTGACTTTTTAAGCTTGCTCTTCCCTGATTAACATGCAGCATGAAACATGCTGAAGAAAAAAAACACTGATACGCTGTGACTAGTCCGTCCCCCCCACCATTCCCCAACCAACTGTCCTACAAGAAGAACTCCACAACCTTGTTAATCTTGTAGATATATAGAGGGAATAGGCCTCTTTCCTGTTGATTATGAAATCACGTCATGGGTGTCCTCCTTTTTCATATATACTAAATCTAGGAAGTGAGCTCACCACCACTAGGATTCCCATTTGGTTTGGGGAACTGTGCCCCTCCCTCCAGAAATGCACGTCATTGCCATCCGAGAGCCTCTGAACCCTACCTGGAGCCTTGTGGTATTGAAGCTTGAGCAAAATCAGGGATGGGATCATTAGTTCCTACAATATTTATTACACCGAGGGTTTCTTTCCCCTCTCCCTCCGCAGCGGCTCCATGCAAGTTAACGACGCACGTACCGTCAATCATTCAGCAGTTCAGTGCAACCCGGGGACTATCACAAACGGAAAGGCCTAATTTAAAATATGCTAGCTAAGGTCTTGCCGCACCTCTGCTGCTCTGGGAGCACATTGGCTTCAAATTAGTTCCCGCAGAAGCCCCTCAATAAAGCGGGTGTCATCATGTTTACTGCTTTGCTTTGCTGGGGCTTTGTGCTTACTGTAACATTTCAAAGCAGACCGTGCGGTTTTAACTGAACTCCTGAACCATAAACACGGAACTGGCAGGAATTCCCCCCCTCACCTCCCCACTTGTCGCGCGCTGGTGAGCTCAAGACTCTGAGGATCAAAAGGTATTTATCTTCTAAAAACCACCCAGATTTTCTCCTTCGGGTTTTCCTGGCTGCAGGAGAACCAAGTCATCGTGAGCTTGGCTGCCGCACATTTTTGGAAGCTGCTACCAGCTCTTTTCTCAGACTTCTGAAGTAGGTTTTACAAGACTTGTGTGGAAAGAAACACACTCTCTTCTCCTTAAGATCCACGGCGACAGCAACAATAAAAAAGCTGCAGTATCTGGCTGAGAACTGGATTGGTTTCTCTGATGTCAGCAACCTCTCTGCATCCTCCACTGGAAAGAAAAAGAAAAAGAAAACAGTGACCAGAGTCAGAAGAAGACCAGTCTTCTGCACATTTAATAGTGGGCATGGGGGGGATCCTTGCAGATCTAGGTTCATCATGCTGTGGAGAAGAGAGCTGTGTGGCTTTTAAAAACATGTTGTTGTTGTTCAGTCGTTCAGTCATGTCCGACTCTTCGTGACCCCATGGACCAGAGCACACCAGGCACACCTATCTTTCACTGCCTCCCGCAGTTTGGCCAAACTCATGTTAGTCACTTCGAGAACACTGTCCAACCATCTCGTCCTCTGTCGTCCCCTTCTACTTGTGCCCTCCATCTTTCCCAACATCAGGGTCTTTTCCAAGGAGTCTTCTCTTCTCATGAGGTGGCCAAAGTACTGGAGCCTCAACTTCAGGATCTGTCCTTCCAGTGAGCACTCGGGCCTGATTTCTTTAAGGATGGATAAGTTTGATCTTTTTGCAGTCCATGGGACTCTCAAGAATCTCCTCCAGCACCATAATTCAAAAGCATCAATTCTTTGGCGATCAGTCTTCTTCATGGTCCAGCTCTCACTTCCATACATTACTACTGAGAAAACCATAGCTTTAACTATACGGACCTTTGTTGGCAAGGTGATGTCTTTGCTTTTTAAGATGCTGTCTAGGTTTGTCATTGCTTTCCTCCCAAGAAGCAGGAGTCTTTTAATTTTGTGGCTGCTGTCACCATCTGCAGTGATCATGGAGCCCAAGAAAGTAAAATCTCTCACTGCCTCTATTTCTTCCCCTTCTATTTGCCAGGAGGTGAGATTTTCCTCATTTACAAAAGCATATGCATTGTCTCTTTCTTTGGATTGTGTTTTCTACAGATCAGTTTAAAAACCCTCTCTTCTACATGGTTATGAAATGCCCAGGAACTCTAATGTTCTTTATACCTGGGTACTTGAGTTTTAAGCATTGGTCAAAAATATTCAATGAGAAGGGAGTCCAAGAAGGATGGCAGTTTCTAAAAGGAGAAATATTGAAGGCCCAAATGCAGACAACACCACCAAGAAAGAAAAGTGGGAGGCATCTAAGGAAACCAGTGTAGCTGCATAAGGAGCTTACAGATGAGCTGAGAGTTCAGAAGGACATGTATAAGAAATGGAAAGAAGGGGAAATCACAAAGGAGGAGTATACATGAGTAGCCAACAGTTGCAGGGGGAAAGTCAGGCTGGCTGAAGCTCAGAATGAGCACTGTCTTGCAAGAGAGGTTAATTAATAATAATAATAATAATAATAGGTTTCTTTGGCTATGTCTGAAGTAAGAGGAAGAACAAGCAAGTGGTAAAAACAAAACAAACAAAAACAAAAACAAAAAATTCCTTCCAGTAGCAACTTAGAGACCAACTAAGTTTGTTCTTGGTATGAGCTTCCGTGTGCACTCACACTTCTTCAGATACACTGAAACAGCAAGTGGTAGGTCCTCTGCATAGGGAACAATGAGAAATGCTATTGGGTGACAGAAAAAACACAGAACTACTCAACACCTACTTTGTCCCTATTTTCACCCAAAAGGAAAGCGATGCCCAACCTGGTGATAACAGAATAAATTATGTAAGGAGGGAGCTGCAGCCCAAGATAGGAAAAGAGGTAGCAAGGGAACACCTAGATACTTTAAATGAATTCAAATATCCAGGGCCTGATGAGCTGCATCTAATAATAATTTATTATTATTATTATTATTATTATTATTATTATTATTATTATTTATACCCCACCCATCTGGCTGGGTTTCCCCAGCCACTCTGGGCGGCTTCCAACAAAATATTAAAATACAATAGTCTGTTAAACATTAAAAGCTTCCCTAAACAGGGCTGCCTTCAGATGTTTTCTAAAAGTCTGGTAGTTGTTTTTCTCTTTGACATCTGGTAGGGGAGCGTTCCACAGGGCGGGTGCCACTACTGAGACGGCCCTCTGCCTGGTTCCCTGTAACTTGGCTTCTTGCAGTGAGGGAACCGCCAGAAGGCCCTTGGCACTGGACCTCAGTGTCTGGGCAGAACAATGGGGGTGGAGACGCTCCAAGGGTACTAAAGGAGCTTGCAGGTGTAATTTCAGAGCCTTTGTCTCTTATCTTTGAGAATTCTTGAAGAACAGATGAGGTCCCTGCAGAGAGAGGCGGGCAAATGTTGTTCCCATCTTCAAAAAGGGGAAATGGAAGACCCAGGTGAGCTTGACGAGTGAGCTTGACATCAATACCAGGGAAGGTCCTAGAACAGATAATTCAACAGTCGGTCTGAGAGCATTTATAGAAGGATGCTGTGATTACTAAGACCCAACATGGGTTTCTCAAAAATAAGTCATGCCAAACCAATCTGATTTCTTTCCTTCTTTCTTTCTTTCTTTCTTTCTTTCTTTCTTTCTTTCTTTTTTGATGGAATTACAAACTTGGTGGATCAGGGAAATGCTGTGGACATAGTGTATCTTGATTTCAGCCAGGCTTTTGACAAAGTCCCCCATGATATTCTCACGAGGAAGCTAGTAAAATGTGGGTTGAACAAGGTAACTGTTAGGTGAAATTGTAGCTGGTTGACTGACCGAGCCCAAAGAGTACTCATTAATGGTTCCTCATCATCCTGGGAAAAAGTGACAAGTGGGGTGCTGCAGGGTTCGGTCCTGGGCCCATTGTTGTTCAACGTCTTTATAAATTACTTGAATGAAGGAATTGAGGGGATACTCATCAAATCTGCAAATGACTCCAACCTGGGAGGAGTAGCTGATTCCGCAGAAGACAGAATCAGAATTCAAAATGACCTTAACAGATTGTAGAACTGGGCACAAGCTAACAAAATGAATTTCAATAGGGACAAAGATAAGGTTCTGCACTTAGGCAGGAAGAACCAGGTGCACAAATATAGGATGGGGGGCACCTGGCTTACTAGCAGTACATGTGAAAATAATCTAGGGGTCTTGGTGGACCACAAGCTTAACATGAGTCAACAGTGTGATGCAGCAGCAAAAAAAGCTACTGCTGTTTTAAGAAGGTTGTTGACAAGCTAAAACATGTGCAGAGGAGGGCAACCAAGATGATCAAGGGTCTGGAAACTAAGCCTTATGAGGAGCGCTTGAAGGAACTGGGTATGTTTAGCCTGGAAAAGGGGAGACTGAGAGAAGATATGATCTTCAAATATCTTAAGGGTTGTCACATGGAGGAGGGAGCATGCTTGTTTTCTCCTGCTCTGGAGGGTAGGACTCGAAACAATGGCTTCAAGTTACAAAGAAAGGAGATTCCAACCAAACATTCGGAAAAACTTTCCAACAGGAAATGCAGGAATCTCACCTAAAGCATCCATGACAGATGGCCATCCAACTTCTGCTTAAAAACCTCCAAGGAAGGAGAGTCCACCTCCTTCCTTGGAGGTTTTTAAGCAGAGGTTGGATGGCCATCTGTCATGGATGCTTTAGGTGAGATTCCTGCATTGCAGGGGGTTGAACTAGATGACCCTTGGGGTCCCTTCCAACTCTAAGATTCTATGATTCTATGTGGCATAATCTTCAGTGGTAGATTCACAGCTTAGGAGACCGGTTGCTCCCACATACTGAAACAGGGGAGCAGTGACTGTTCCAAACAGTGGGGAAATTTGGGACCACAGCCAGCTCAACAGCAGAAGCAACTCATGCAGCCTCACGGAGCCCAAAGTACCAGTGAAGCAGTGCAAGACCTGAGAATGTACCCAGAATCCCTTGTAATATCCCAGTAGAAGCCAAGCGCTTCTTTCAGATTCTGTGTAATTGTGCATGCTCAGAGAGTATCTCCTGCAGCTTTCCACAGGGTTGCATCTGTCAGCTCATGCAACACAACCACTTTGGGCAGCAAAATATCTTGAATTGTGTTTGTGATATTGGTTGCTGGGCCCACCAGAGGAACATTGCTGGGTGCATACTACCTGTATTGCAGAAAATTATCAAGGGCAGATTAGTCCTTGATGGATAGTAATGATGGGGGGTGTATGTGAACTTCTGTATTGACATGGGTCTTCTGTGTTTTGTTGGTGGGGGGTAAACTAGTTTTTATCAGTCAGAGACATGAGATTCCATGAAGCACAGGGCCCCCAAGTGTATTAATCTAGACCTGGGAGGGTGGAGAAGGGGAGAGGGAGACATTTCTAAGATGCAAAGAAAATGAGTTTCAAGCCTGCAAACTGTTAATTGCTGGGTAAGCACATGCATCCAGCAGTGCCAGGAAATTGCCTTTCATACTAGGCAGAGCAAGTTCGCACATTACGTTAATCACATGGTAATTGCAAGTAATTGCTTGAATATGTGAAATTGCTTGCATAAGTCACCACACAGTGAATCATCACACATTATTGCTTCCTCAATTCATCCAGCAGATACCTCAATTCACACAACCAGTTAAACAACTCAGAGCCAATTCTCAAGTGGTTTCTGTTCTGGCGTGTTGTTTTGTTTTTCCGCCATCTCCGTTGCTGATCGTGCAAGGGTTCCGGCACTATTCCTTCACCAAGAGCAATCAGCAATCCAGGAAAGCAAGGGGAGGTGGGTAGAGCAGCCAGAATACTCTCAGTGGTCTTGTGAGATGGCAATCATCTGCGCTAATTCATTTGCTGATTAATCTCACCCATTCATCCATTTGATAGTGGCTGCCTGCAGGTGACAGCTGAAGCAGCAGAGAACCATCACTCGGTGGACAGATATCTAGCCTTGCAAAGGTCCAGGACTTTAGGCTGGGGAAGCTAAGTGGTTAGAATCACATTTTTAAGTGCCATTACAAGTGGTGTAGTCACAGAAGTAGCAGACCCATCCAGGAGAATCACGGAGCTTGCAAGTTCAGCTAGCCAGATCAGCACCTTGGAGAGTTCCCATTGAGTACCACACCTAGGAGCTGGCTCCATTGTCTTTTTTGCTATAGCCCCTGCCACCTGGGAAGAGCTTGCTGTACTCCTTAAGGCAGAGCTTTCCAAACTGTGTTTCATGACACATTAGTGTGTCGGCTGCTGTGTTTAGGTGTGCCGCGTGAACACTCCCTGCACTCCTCTTGGGGCTGGAGAGGGGTTAGTTTAACCTCCGGTTTGCTAGTAAAACTGAATTACTGTGTCAGAAAATAATGCATGTCTAAAAGGTATGTCACCAACATGGAAAAGTTTGGAAAGCTCTGCCTTAAAGTGTCCTTAGTATTCTTAAGCTTCTGCAAATTGAAGAAGAGAATTGTGCTCCTGTGAGTTCATCATCCAAGTCTGAGGAGGTCTTTTGGCCAGAATGGTTCAAAAGAGGGTCCTGAAGAGTCCCCCTTGTGGATGACAGCCCAAACCTCCTTTTCATCTGTGTCTTCCTCCACACTCTGAGAGACCCTGTCATTGATGATCATGACAATAGAATGAATTGCCTTAAGCTTAATGACCTAGCCATGAGTGCTTAGTCCAGTTGTGAGGAACCTGTGGCCCTCCAGATGTTGTTGGGGTCTAACTACCCTTAGCCCAAACCAGCATAGCCATTGGTCAGGGATGGTTGGAGTTGTTGTCTAGCAACATATGGAGACCCCAGGCTCACAATGCTTGCTCTTCATCTAACGCCATAGTTTTTAAACTCCCTACCTGCTGAGACCTTTTCGTATTGGCTTGCCTAATGAGAATCCCCTGTACTGACTGATTGCATTGCATTCTTATCACACAAACACCCAGGAGCTCAAGGCCACATACATGATCCTCTCCTTTTATCCTTGAAATAACCTTGGATGCTGATTTTCCTAGAGTTAATTAATCTCAATGAAGGTGTGGGGGTGGATACTTGTATTAGACGTAACCAACAGGCCAGGGACTAAATATGTTTCCACTTATATAATCCTTTACATATATTAGAAAAGGCAGGAGAAACCCCTTGTAGCTCAGTTATTATGTTTACCATTGCGGTTTTGTTAGTTTGAACTACCCTGGCTTTCTCGCATAATGAGAGTAAAGTCAAAGTAGTCTGAGGGCATGTGTAGAGTTCCAGCTGAACCAAGGTGTTCAGTAACTCTATAGCTAACTAGATCTTGAGGTCACCTCCAACAAGCCTTTACTTTTTCAAACTTTTTACTGATACTTTCCCCCCTCTTCATCATCAAACTTTTTTTTAAAAAAAGAAAAGGTGACTTTCATCCTTAGATTTACAGAAACAAAGGGGAGAGGCACTTGATAAAGGACAGTGAGTGACAGAAAGACCATCATCATTCTGCTTCTATTGGCCAAAAGGAACTGATGTCAGAAAAGGAAAGCAAGCATTGATGTCAGCAAGAGGAGATGATTAATTTGGACGCCCTTTCCGCTATCTGAGTCACCAAGTTTTCTTCACTGTTTTCCCTCCTGCTATTTTTTATAAGGGGTTTTTTTTTTTACTGTTTCTGCTGCCACTCAAATTTCTCATGACAAGGCTTCTATTCCAATAAGAGTCACTGTGAAAAGACTGGCATCAAAAGGGATTTGAGACACTTCAAGTGATACCTTCTCCTTGACAGCCTAGGAGACTCATACCTCACATCCTGCATTCTGAATGGCCGTGAGATCGACCACACAAGAGCTTTGTGTGCGTCAGGTTGTGAGGGGGTGGAGAAGATATTATTCTTACCACAGAGAAGGGTAAATTTATCCAACATCCTGTTCTCACAGTGGCCAACCATATGCCTAGGAGAAGCCCTAATCAGGTTCACCGGTGAATTGTTTTCACTAGATTGGTGACATGAGCTGCTGAAGGGGCCGCCATCAGGCCCTCGCAACCCAAGTTGAAGCAGTTTTCACAAACACGGTCAGCAAAGGAAACAAATCCCCTCTGACAGGCACATGAGGTGTTTGTACCAGACAAATTAGGGAGCACAAAGCCATGTATCTCTTTCCGACTGAAGGCAATTGAGAGGCACAAAATGCACCAAGAGAACGTAAATTGAAAAGGGCTTAAGTGACAGAGGAAGAATCACACAAAGACAAACACACATACTCAGCAAAGGTATGGGCTAGGAGCGGTGGTGAGCAAAGTGACCTTTCCACAATGACAGTTAAGACTAGATTATATAGATATATAGAAATACCTTGGAAGTTTCACAAATGATTTATTCCCTCAAAGCAATAAAGCCTGTTTGCTTCATCTTGTGTGGATTAATTCCAGTTTTATAGAGGTTGCCATAATTGTACCTGAACACAATAGCAAGGAATTAGTTCACTTGTCCCCCTGTACCTTATCTCTGCCTCTTTTTCTCTCAGGACTGCCTGCAAAACAAAATGACAGGTAGTTTTAGTTGAGCCACATTTGCTAACCTTTTCGTTCTCCCCCCCCCCTTTATCACGTCAATTTTCCAAGCAGTCGTCAAGCTTCTGTCAATGGAAGGATGTTCAAACGCACAAAGATGGCATTTTGAGCAGCTTCAGGTTTTTGCTTGGTTGCCGACAGCACCATGAAAGCAAGACATACACGTGCTTACGTTGACTTTAAACTAAGCTGTCATGTTTAAAACCAGACTGAATTTGGCCCTCTTGCCAATATGCATTGCAATGTCTCAAACCCCATAGACCTCCATGCATTCTTGGTGTCCAATTTTTCTTGCCTGATTCCTTTCATACGCCAAACCACTTCCTTAAGCGTTTTCTTTTTTTTTTCTCCAGACACAGGAAGCAAACAAGTTATTTCCTAAATCTGAGACTCTATTGTGTTTGTTAAGATTAAGAGATCACATGAAAAGAAAAGTCGAATCTGGGGATAAAATGTCATTTTTAAGTTGCCTGCTTGCACAGAGAAAAATGCTAAAGGATTTTCTCCCTGTGCAAAGAGCAAAATTCTCCTGCACACCTTTGCCACAACTTTTTTTTCCAGCTCCACAGAATTATAATTGTGTTCAGATTTTGTTGGGAACTGGGTAATTTAAACAGTTGGTTAAATTTAACCAGTGTTACCAGGCTCTGGGTGTGCTCTGGTCCATGGGGTCACGAAGAGTCGGACACGACTGAACGACTGAACAACAACAACAACCAGGCTCTTAGTTAAGGTTGCTAGATCTGTGTGAAGTTTGAGGTTCATTGGCAATAAAGGCAATTTTGGATCTAAGGGTGAAGATGGAAGATGGAAGATGGAAGATAGTGGCCTGTCTAGTCCAGCATCCTGTCCTCACATTGGCCAACAAGATGCCTGCAGGAAACTCACCTGAGCACAAGAACACTGTCCCCTCCTGAGGCTTCCAGCAACTGATATGCAGAAGCATTACTACTTCTGAACATAGAGGTAGAGCATATCCATCACAGCTAGTGGCCATTGAGAGCCCTCTCCTAAATGAATTCTTCTAATCCTCTTTTAAAGCTATCAAGGTTAGTGGCCATTACTTCTTCCTGTGGGCATAAGTTCCATAGTTTTGCTTTGCACTCCATGGAAAAGTACTTTATTTTATCTGTTCTGAATCCTCCAACATTCATCTTCAATAGATGTCCATGGGTTCCAGTGTTGTGATTTCATAGATTCATTGTTTTCTCGAGTTGAAAGGGACCCTGAGGATCTTCTAGACCAACCCCCTGCAATGCAGGAATATGCCGCTGTCCTACACGGGGATCAAACCTGCAACCTTAGTGTTAGCAGTGCCATGCACTAGCCAACTGACCTATCCAAACTACTAGACAAAAGAGGGATTAAAAACTGTTCTCTATCCACTTTCTCCATGCCATGCATAATTTTATAAACTTCTATCAGGTCACATCTTACTCAGCTTTTCTCTAAACTGAAATTTCCCAAATGCTTCAGCCTTTCCACCTCTGCTCCATCCCTTCCATCATTTCAGTTGCCCTTTTCTGAACCTTTCTAACTCCAAGATGTCCATTTTTGAGGTGAGGTGAGGTGACAAGAACACTACACACAATATTCTGAGTGCAGCCACACCATTGTTTTGTATAACAGCATTATGATATTGGCAGCTTCATCTTTAATTCCTTGCACCAATGTCAGGGACCATGCTGAGGAGCGCTGCACTGAGGAAGAATGGTGGGAGCCACAACTTCCCCCTGATCTTGATCCTGAACCTTCCCAGGAGCAGGAGGACAGTGTAGATTTGGAACACTGGTTTGCAGAGGGGCATAGTTAAGAAGGCAGAAGTTGGGAAATACTGGATGGGGAGCAGCTAGGAGAAGAAACACGGAGAGAGAGGGTTAACAAATTCAAAGTCTCTGGACAGCATTCACCCCCCACATCTCCAAAGTCATGGAGAGCTCAGAAAGTGTTCGAACAGAAAGTGCAGAGGCTACAAACTCAGATTACAAGATGTAGGAGTGACGTAGATTAATAGGGATGGGGGTGACCCTTAATTGGGAGCACTGCCATTTCTAGGAGATGTGTTCTTTGTTCTCTCGCTGTGATTATTAAAGTTTATAACTGGTAAGATGTTCATTTCATTCGATCTTCTTATCTTCTGCCACGGGGGGAAGAAGCTGATTACCCAAAGCCTGACAACCATTTTCTACACCAGTGGTGGGGAAACTGTGGGGGCCCCAGATGTTGTCCATCTCCCTTCAACCCTGGACATTGTCCATGCTCATCTGGGCTGTTGGAAGTTGGAATCCACCAACATCTGGAGGGCCACAAGTTCTCCACCTTTGGTCTACCCTGATGGGCAGTGGCTTTCTAGGATTTCAGCCAGGGGTTCAACCTGGGACTTTTTCATGCAGAGCAGATGCTGTACCGTGGAACTATGACCTTTCTTCATATCTGAACCCTAAGTCATTTGGGGGCTTTATAAGTAGCCCAAAACATTGGAATGGGAAAGTTTACTTGAGTCCCATTCTTTGACCTCTCTAAACAAGGCATCTGACCTTGCTCCTCTGAGCAAGATCTTCCCGAATGCCTGATCCAAAGCCTGGGTATCATAACACCAAGGGATGCAGGGGATTGAGATCTTGAAGCACCTCATTTTTCATTCCTCACTTTGGCGAGTTAGCATCCAACATATTGTGTGCTTAGCAATTCTACCTGCTGCCAAGCAAAGCTTAGTGTGGTGGGAAGTGAGACCTTGAGCGAGAGGACAGACGCCTAAGCCAGCAAAAGCTCAGCTGCCGAGGGATCTGCTCATAATGTGTCAGCAGCTGCATGCGAGATGCTTCCAAAAAATCTCGGAAAACATTCGTTTCCCCCCAACAGGAAGGCTTTTCTAAGCACCTGCTCCCAGATGAAGCGTGCTGGCTTATGCCAAAATTCCATGGATCAGCTTTATTTGCATATGCAGCGCATAAGCAGGCACTTGTAACTCTTGCAAATAATAAACAGCTCGGTATGAAGGCTCCATGCAAAAAGCGACTTCTATAAATACATTCAAAATTGTCTTCTAAAAATACCTGGATGCACTTGATCAAACCGGGGCTTCTCTTTTGTTCAGCAGTTTTATTTTTAACCTTTCTGGCCAGTGGGGCAAAAAAAAAATAGTGTTGTGCTGAAAATTCCTCCCACTTTTAAAAAAACCTATCAGTTAATTAATATGAAAAGCAATTGCATTGAAAATGATTAAAGAGGAAAATTTGTGTGCGAGAGAGCAAAAGAGAGAGAAGTTCCCATTGGTGGAGTATAGAATTTTTATTGCATTCATCTTATGCTTAAGGTAGCCAAGAGGTGTTTGTGAGATGTCTTTCATTCATTCTGCAAATTTCTTCTCTGCTGGTCCATAGGCTGCAGATCTTCTGGCAACTTGCACTTCCTGAGAAACCCATCACTTTGTTTGTTGAGCTCTCTTATGGGTGTGGGAAGTAAGGATGGCTGAATCTCTCAATTCTCTCTTCTCCCTTTTCTAATCTTAAATTCAGATGCCTATGTTACCACCCTAGTTTGCTTTTTTAAAAAATTTAAGTACTCATGTATACCAACCAGCTTTTTAGTGTGAATTTATCTGGATATGGGCTTTTCTTTTTGGCAGTCTGGTGCATTTTTTTTGCCTGCTGTTACTAATACATGCATTGGCTGCAGAACTTGGCATTGCAAAATTTTGAAAAGGGCAAATTTTGAAAGATGGCTGTCTTTAGTTCACATAATGGCTTCACATATCCATCTAAGTTCTGCTTAGTGTCGAGCCACTGGCATTGGTGGACATGACTAACTTAGATCCTCTAATTTCAATGGGTCTAGTCTGAGTGTCAAGACCAGAGTGTTCCTCTTCCCGAGCAATTCTGGGAATTATACCTCTGTGTGGGGAAGACGGGTCTCCTTACAGCACTCGGCAGCCTTAGCAAACTGCAGTTCCCACAGTTCTTTGGGGGAAAGCCACAGCTGTTTAAAGTAGCATGATACTGCTTTAAATGTACAGTGCAAATAGGGTCGTATAGTATCTTGAAGACTTGTTTGAAGCCAGACCATTATGTCACAATTCTCTTGAATATATCTCGTTTCCCAAGATCTCTCCGCCTCCAGGAGCTTGTGAGGAGGAGACAAATTTTCCTGTTTTCCAATAACTGTGGTGGAGATAGGATAAACAGACCTTTCAGGAAATGAGTCGTTCAAGGAAGAAAAACTAATTACTTGTGAATTATAGCAGGGGTATCACCTTTGCATCTGAAGCACAGATACATTGAAAAGACTCTCCAACACAAAGTGAATTTGGTTAAAAGCATCCATTTCCATTACTTTAGACTCACTCTGGTTGGTAATCAGATAAAGCACACTACTCAGGCAGATGCTTAGGAATGGTTATAAAGGACTTTGAAATGGAGAGAGTCTCAAGATCAAGCTGTCATTGTAGGTTTAGCCTATCACTGAGACTCCAAGGTATGCTGTTGCACTTTCTTCCCTTAAAGAAAGATATGAGGCTGGATCTAGAATTTCCTCAAGTGGAACTGCACTCATTGGATGTTCTTGCTGGAAGAAAAGGGGAGGCAATTCTTGTTTCTCCTTCCTCTGCAAGCTCCCCCAGCCCCTCAGAAGATGCTCTGGAGAGCTGCAAGATCTCCAGAGCAGTGTGGGAGTTGGGGGGGGGGTCTGCAGGTGGAGAGAGTGATTGACACAGAGCCCCATGAAAAGGAGTGTTCCTCAGTATGTCTTGGTGCTTTCACAATTTGAATTGTACCCCCATTTTTACCTATTTAGGGGAAATGGTGCAGAGGAAAGACTTAAAGTTCCTCCCCCTGTGTCCTCCTCCCCAAGCAAGAAAGCATGGTGTAGTGGTTAGAGTGATGGACTAAGACCAGGGGCATCAGACTTCAAATCCCCATTCAGCCATGAAGCTCTCTGCATGATCTTGGGCCAGTTATTGCCTGTTAGCTTGACCTACCTCACAGGCATGTTTAGAGGATAAAATGGGAAGGAACCAGATACGCTATTTTGGTCCATGGTCCCCATTCACTATAATGGGAAATCTGAAAATGACCAAAGTAGATGAAATTTGCAGACACAGGATCTCCTCCAGGTTGGGCTAAGCCAGCTGAACTGCAGATGAATAGGTCCAGGGGCTTTTTGTGGGGGAAGTAAAAGGGTTTCACTTCTCCATAATTCACATTATGGAGTTTCATAATTTCCGAATGTCAATGTGGGGAGTGTGGGGTTGTCTCCTGTTCTTTCCATCCTTAAAATAATGAAGAGCTGACTGTATTCTTACTTGTATTCTTACTTGTATTCTTGCTTGTATTTTTTATTATTATTATTATTATTATTATTATTATTATTATTATTATTATTACAACTTCACATCGACTTTCCAGTGCTTCTTCTGTTAAGTCCTAAAGGCCTCTAATAAGCCTTACAATGTGAGCTCAGGGATGAGGGTGTTAAATCAGAGCAACATTTGTTTTATATATATTTTTTAAACTTAAATATGAATGTGACCACCCTTAACTCTGTTCTATCCCATTTCTGCATATATCGGTGCATATAAAAGTAAAGAAATTCACAGTTAAATGTTACTGTAATGTGTATTTTGAAAAAGCTTTAAAAGTGTGGTACATTTTAAAGCTGAATATTATGACTCGCCATTTGGTGAACAGCAAATTCAGAAGGTAAGTAACTTCTGATATGCAGATAATTACAGGAGGAGGTTCGAATCGGGCCAATTTGTACTGGAATTTGAAAATAGATTTGTTCGTTTCCAGTGTAGTGCTAGGGAACCATCCTATCAGTGCAAAGATTTATGCTTGTACAACAGGACTCCCCCCCCTTCTCCCCCTGCATTCTCCCCAAATTTACTTTGGAGTGCTTGGAGAACTCTGAGAACAGATTTAGGGGGCATGTAAAGGAAGGGGGGAATTCCCATTGCACAAGCGTAAGTCTTTGCACTGACCAGATGCAAATCTGGATTCTTCAGTTATCCCCAAATGTGTCCAGAATTCAACCCTAAAGTAACACCTTTTTTTTAAAGGAAGGGGGGAATTTATTCTTTGTGTTAATAAACACTAAAGGCTGGCCATGGCTATATGGATTTCTAGCTGTACTGCAGCAAATTCTACTGATGTATGAAATGGAAAAGCCTTGCCTTCTGCACAGAAAGAATCATTCATATACTGTTATTCATTCTATCACTGACATACCATACGGAAACTTGCATTCAACTCATAAAAATGCAGTAAGGGGAAAAACATGATACTGTATACTCCAAAATAATCCTGGAAAGGAAAGAGCTATCCTGCAGGGGAAGGTCCCTTTTGAAAATTCGGACTTAACAAACAAGATTTCCTCAAGTGAGACACATTAGCACATAGGAAAGTACAGGAAGTGCAGGTGGAGCCTTAATGATTCTGTGTATCAGAGAAAACTTCATTTTTCCTGCCACACTGTCAATCTGTCTAAAGAGTACAGTGGTACCTCGGGTTACATATGCTTCAGGTTACATACTCTGCTAACCCAGAAATAACTAAATAATAATAATAATAATAACCCAGAAATAACGCTTCAGGTTAAGAACTTTGCTTCAGGATAAGAACAGAAATTGTGCTCTGGCAGTGCAGTGGCAGTGGGAGGTCCCATTAGCTAAAGTGGTGCTTCAGGTTAAGAACAGTTTCAGGTTAAGAATGGATGTCCGGAACGAATTAAGTACGTAACCAGAGGTGCCACTGTACATGTAATTCACCAAAGTAACATAGTACTGAAATCAGGGAGGCAATGGAAACTTAAGCATATCCTGGTTGGGTTCAGGTTATGATGTGATTACATGTTTCCGCAGAAGAGAATGCATGTTCCCCACATCAAAAGGGGTGCGTATTTTGGCATGGTCGCGAGTAGCCCCCTTGGATCACAGTGCAGCTCCTGGCAGTTGGGCCTGGCACCACCTTCCTAGGCTGGATACCTGTGGACTCCACCTACTCCAGCAGCCACCCAATCCCGGCTGGGGAGGTGTTGCCGGGGGGATTGGCCAGGTAGAAGGAGGGATTATACAGTGCACAGAATAGAAGTTGAGTCATACCTGGGAAGCAGCTGTTGGATTCAGAGCTTCTCTACCCTCCGCTCCCTCAATTGACGTTTACTTTGCAGGTTTAACCACCTTTTTTCCACAGCCACACAGGCACGCAGGCGCTGCTATGTAAAGGTCGCTGTTGAAGGGCCGGAAAGGACTTTCCCTGCATTGGCAGGTTTCACCTTTCCTGTAGCAATTCATCACAACTTTGGCAGTTGCAGGCCTTGGGCGGAATCCTTTAGTCATCTACAAAATTGGGGGAGGGCATGGGGCGGTGACCCCCACCCGCATTGCAGTGGCGATAACAGGGTTCACATTAAAGGGGTCTCAGGGGGCAGCATTGACCATACGCCCAGAGGTCATCACTGCCCTCCCCCTCCAGCGGTGGCGAACGGGGGGGGGCGGGCTATCTGCTTGAACATATGTTTTCCAGAGCTAGCGCACTCCCCACACATGCTGGATAACCCTAAAATTACCCAGAACCCCAGCTGGGGGGCTGGAAGGATAAACGCCCAATGCCTGAGCCAAGGTCTCCCTACATCTCAATATTAATAAAGTTGTGGCCAATTTAATCCCATAGAACGTTGTCATGTGTCGTTATTTCCAGCAGGGGCTGCCTGGGGTTCAGGGGACTCCGCCTGGCCACACAAACAAGACAGTCAGGACCTCTGAAGTGAGTCTTTGGGAAAAACCTATTTGGACAGGCCAGACATCAGTAGCAGAGCATCTGCTTTGAATGCAGAAGGTCCCAGGTTCAGCCCCCAGCTCCTAGAGATAGGACTGGGACAGACCCTTGTCTGAAATCCTAGGAAGCCATTGACAATTGGGTCAGACTTGGAAATAAACAAACAGGACTGTTGCCATTGTGTTGGGTTTGGCCCTAAAAATATCTCATTTGAACGATTTTGTTTTAGTTTCCCTCAGCAAAGCTTTCAGAAAGCTCCCTTATGCTGTCAGACTATTGGTCCAACTAACCCAGTACTGCCCAACTGGCAGTAGCTCTCCAGGGTTTCAGGCAGAAGTCTCTTCTAGTCCTTCCTGGAATGCCATGAATTGAATCTAGAACCTTCTGTGTTCCTGAGCTCCTCAACTCCACATTCCCACCCTATTACTGCTTCCATTGGGGTTGTTAGTTTTTGTTTGTTGCATTGTAATGTTTTCTTTTTTTGTGTCTGTTTTTTTTATTGACGTTAAACCTTAGCATTACCAGTCTTACTCGTGTGTGTGTGTGTGTGTTTTACATAAAAGTTATACACCATAAACATAACATTTACACACATTTAAAAAAGAAAAGGGTTCTTTCGAACCTTGAGACCTCCTTCCTTCCTTCCATGGGTTCCAATTCTAAATTTTATTCCTGCATCTTTTACTGTAATCTGATATATAATCATAGCATCCAAAATCCATGTCACATTACAAGTGTGATTGTATTCCTGCCAATGATTTCAACTGTTTACAGTGATCTCTCAAATATGTTAGAAAGTTATTCCAGTCTTTTAAAAAAAATACTTGGCCTTCCTGATTTCTGATCTTTCCTGTCAGTCTTGCCATTTCTGCATATTCCATCAGCTTGGTCTGCCACTCTTCTCTGGTCAGTACTTCTTCTTTCCATCTCTGGGCAAGAAGCATCCTTGCTGCTGTCGTCGCATACATAAACAGTCCTTTATTTTAATTTGGCAGCTCCGCACCTATAATGCCTAACCAAAAAAAAAAAAAAAAAAAGCCTCTGGTTTTGTTTTGTTTTAAACAAAAGTTATCTTAAACATTTTTTTCAACTCATTATATATCATTTCCCAGAAAGCTTTTACCACCCCACATGACCACCACATATGATAAAACATACCCTCTTTCCTTTTACATTTCCAGCACACATTTGAACTGGTTCTATACATTTTCGCAATCTTACTAGGTGTCGTATACCAACAGTGCATTGTATTATTTTCAATACAGTCAGAGCAACAGAAAATGCAGGTATCATTTTTTAGTAACATTTCCTGGATTGTCGCCATATATTGCGCCTGCTACACTACCTTAGGGAACAGAAATCTTAGAAGAAGTTTGGGTGGGAATGGGGAGGGGGATGAGGCACAAATATAATCCAGTACCCTTTCCCACCCACACTCAGTGTGTGTTTGTCTGGCCTGGTGTTAGTATACAGAACGATATGCAACGCTGACGAACACCAGCTGCCATGAGATCTGCGAGGGATCATTCGCTTAGGTGTTTCCCTCAGTGTCTGTGTTTACAGCCGGTGCATTTTTTAAAAGGTCAGCCTGTGTTTGGGAAGATTCCACTAGGCTCCCCCCCCCCCAAGTAATTATACAGAACACTCAAGAATCCACATGTCGCTAGCGTGAGTGGAATTCGAAGAGGAAGGAAATCTCCAAAGGAGGCTGTTGTGGGACTTGCATTGACTTGCATCTGGCCAAAACCAGCAAGCTGGGTACCCCAGTGGATATGGATAGGACTCCTCCTTACCATACTAAACAGGGGGCCCTGCCAACTATATCAGCAGTTGCAGTCACTGGGAATTCAGCAGTAGGAAGAAAAGGGATTTCAGTTTAGGATTCCCCTTCCAAAATTGAAATCACTACCCTCTCCCAATGCTGATATATTCATCTCCAGGCAAAACATACAGGTTTCCAGTTTTGGCTTGAACCAAAAGTTTGTAGCTGTAAGCTGTTGGTGAAATTTTCTGGTAAGATGACAAACAGGGGGCTTCAAATATATATATATACACATATATTTATATCACACACACAAACATGATACATATTCACATCTGGTGTTTTGTTTACTTGTATTAAAATCAAGCAGTAGGTCTCTTCAGTGGCAAAAAAAGATGAGACATTTATATATGCGCATATAGATGATGCAGTCAGACGTGCATGAAATCCCTGAGGAGCAGTCCTCAGAAATAAAAATGAATTTTGGGCATACTGTATCAATTCAACCATTCATATCTCTACTGCAAAAATGCACCTTGGTAAGTTAAAATAAAAAAAGAAACCTGTAGCTATTGCTGCAGTAACCTGGCTGACACAATCTGCACAATTTTATAAAAACAAACAAACTCAAAAACAAGGTACCCAAGAGTTAGGTTTTAGAGGAGGACTTCTGAAAATGTAATATAAAGGAATATTCACACTGCCTAACATGAGGTCGCTTCTCAAGTTATGGTTAGGGATGGGTGGGGAATTCAATTCAGTTCACATTTAAAGGTGAATCTATCTAACTTTCCCTTTGAGAAGCAATATGAGATTAAAACAGCCATCCTTTGAAATCTGCACTTATCTGAATTTTGCAATGCAGTTCTGCAGCCAAGTAATGTGTACAAAAATGCACGCTGGGGTAAATTGTGCATTGAATGCCTATGTGTTTCTGAAAACAACATACAGACATGCATTATATTAGGGGAAACTGCTTTGCAAAAAAAAAAAATGTCTATTAGGGGAAATTATGTATATATTAGGGAAAAAATCACACTTACCAAATTCACATAACCAAATTTATCCCCCGTCTAGTCCCATTGCTTTCAGTGGGACATGCTGCAAAGTATGGATGCCTGGCAATGAATGGTCATTTCTGAAGCTAACTTCCAGGCACTTTATCTTTATCACACTTTTCTGATGATTTAGCTCTTGAGGAAGAGTGAGAAGAAGGCAGGCTATGACAGCTACTTACCATTCTGCAAAACTCCCAGAAGACCAGTATCCAGTTGTGTGAAGGGCATGGAATTGAGGAGGCCAGGGAGATGGAAAGGTTGATTTGCAAGATTCTGGAAGGGAGAAAAAGAGGAGCGCTGAGCTAAACAGAAACCCATCTTGCTGATTGTGACAGAGATGGGAAACAGGTTTTGCAAACTCTAGAGGTTGCATCACAAATTAATCCCATGAAACCACTCTCACTCTTCTCTTTCCAAAACCCAATGTGAGATTCTCCTTCCTCTTTGTACTTGGAAAAGGTTGGGAAAAAAGTCAGCCCGTTAAACACTTGCTGTAAAACAAAATGCTTCAATGTGTCCTGTTGTGCCATGAACAGTCCCCACTTTCTGGTATACTCTCAGAAAAGCTATGTACAGGAGGTATGGGGAACCTATGGCCCTCCAGATGTTGAGCTCCAACTCTCATCACCCTACATCTTACCTAGAGAATCCAGAAGCAGTAACCAATTCTTCTAGATCAGGGATGAGGAACCTGTGAACCTCCAGATATTGTTGGACTCCAACTCCCATCACCCCCAGCCTGCATGGCTAATGGTCAGGGGTGATGGGAGTTGTTGTCCAGCAACATCAGGAAGGCCAAAGTACTTGAGGAGACTGAAGAGGAGGGCTGGTGAGGCATATGACCTTGAAAAAAGGAGGTATGGTCTACTATCTTGAAGGTCAAACAGAGGCACTCAGAGTACCACATTGGCTCTGAAGCTCTCCATCCTTGCTAACAGCTCATGTTGTTCTATCAGCTAGGAAAGTCATTGCTTGTCTCAGATCACATTAATTGTTAAATAAAGTTGTGACCCAGTTTTACCCTTAAATCTTTCTTTATTCACCACTGGGTCCACAATTAATCAAGGTTGACTGAACTCCTGGACGCACCACAGAAGACTCCAATCTTCTAGCAGTAAAAGAAAAATAAAAGTTAAAGGACCCCTGACAGTTAAGTCCAGTCACGAACGACTCTGGGGTTGCGGCGCTCATCTCGCTTTACTGGCTGAGGGAGCAGACGTTTGTCCGCAAACATGTGGCCAGCATGACTAAGCTGCTTCTGGTGAAACCAGAGCAGCACACAGAAACACAGTTTACCTTTCTGCTGGAGTGCTACCTATTTATCTACTTGCACTTTGACACACTTTCAAACTGCTAGGTTGGCAAGAGCTGGGACCGAACAACAGGAGCTCACCCTGTGGTGGGGATTTGTTTTTTTTTGTTTTTTTAACAGAGTTTATTAGCGTTTTCATAATATAACACAAACCCAAACCCACACCTACAAATACAAAAACAAATACAAATACACATAATGCCAGGATTCTTCTTCTTGTTTGTATACCTTACATTAAAAAAAAAAATTCTAGTTCTGAATCTTGACTTTTGACTTCCCCCGCCTTTTCACCTTCGGTTTTAAATCGATATACTACTTTCCTAACATCTTTTCTCTATATAAAAAAACAACTTTAACTTTCATTAAAGATAACACAATTATCTTGATCTTTCTATTATAACAAAAATCTTAACCAAATATTCTTATAAAGACTAAACTTATTTCTTCTATCCTTTATCATGCTGCTTTTAACTTAAAATTCAATATCTCCCTACTTGTTTAAAATAAACTTATAATTAACAGACTTCACTCTCCGATTTCAGATACCATGACAGACCATTTGGAATATACATTTAATACTTCAACCCACTCCCCCTCTGTCCATTGTCTTTCTCTGTCTTTCACCAGAACCAGATCTCCAATTCTCTTCTTCTAAATGTCCACAGATCCAGGCAGCATTCACAACAGACCTTGCATCAGGCTTCAGGGTGTCCATCACTTCTTTTTTGGGCTCCTCCGTTTCTTTGTACCATACTTCTTCTTCTTGTAGAAATCTTAATTCCATGTCCCTTGCCCCCGAGCTCCCACCTCGGGGTCTGGATATTATAAATTTTCCCGTTCCGGGGCTGCCACCCCCAGGAATCGGTTCCTTTTCCCGGAGTTGCCCAGCCATTTCAAACCATCCTTCAAGCACCCCTCCCAGCTCTTTGCCAAGGTTCGATTCCATTGTATAAAACTTTTGAAAAGCCTCCTCTGTGGAAGTTAAGTCCATTTTCTTTAAAATCCCACACAAGACTTGTAATTTCCGATCAAGCAGTTCCAGCTTCAAGACAGTGAGCATTTCCTCATCTTTTAAACCAGAGTTCAATACAAGTGCGAGCACAAAGTCCAGCATTTTGAAAGGGAGGGTGGGTATCAAATTTCAGCTCCTGTCTCTTCCTTCCTTTGTTTCAATTTTTTCCCACGACAGTCCAAATGGTCGCCATTTTTCCGAAGCCGGAGTGTAAAGACCAAAACTTCAAATGGAGATATTTTTTCCCCAATTAATCCCCAAAGGGAAATCTCAGCAGTCTCAGTTTTCAAATTCCAGATACTTTCTATCGATTATTGTAGCAGCAGTCACTTAAACTGGTTAGTTTCTTTCATCTCCCGAAGGGAAGGGAGGCGGGCTGCCTTTCCTCTTTCCCCCAGATCGTTCCAAGATTAAAAAAAGTCAGTCAAGTACTCACAACCACTGGGTTCTTATCAGCTCGTTAAAGACAGGTAGAACTTAGACGCTCATCACAGGCTTTGTCGCCGCATTTACATCCCGGTTGGGGCATGTCCCCTATAGCCCGGCTCCGTCGTCCCTTCACCCCCACTCCCCCTTTACAGGGGGAGCGGGGGAAGGGTTCGGAGCCACAACGGGCACAGCCGGGGAGCCCAGGGTGCGGGACGCTCTTCCCGCACCCCAACCGGAGCCCCGCTTTGCGGTGGCGGGGCTCCTAACCCCCGGGATGGACTGGGCGCTTCGCAGCCGAAGCAGCCCACGACCACCCGCAATGGCGTCGCCGCCGGAAGTCCTGTGTGGTGGGGATTTGAACCACCGACCTTCTGAATGGCAAGCCCTAGGCTCAGTGGTTTGCACCACAGCACCACCCGCGTCCCTATATCTTCTAGCAGTAATGCAATTTAAAAGTTAATCCATCCCCCCAATCCAGTTTCCTCCACACCACACCCTGAGCAGACTTTTGTGATCTTTCCGACAGTTTGGCTGATACATTTTTCATTTAATTGAGTGTCACTTCTCGCAGCCTGGAATGTAGGGAACAGGGCTCACCCTTTCTGCAAAGTGTAGCTGGTTCCGTCAGTAATTAAGTTGTCATTCTCTCAAATAATCTGGCTTTGGCCGAAGGAGAAGGGAGGGTTGGGGAATAAAGGAAATCCAATTATTTGGAATCTTAATTTGACAGAGGTGTTAATTTGCCTTCAATAAAGCCTTAATAGATTATCCTTTGATGTGACATAATGGAATAGATCTGAGGGATGGGGAAATCAGCAGGGGCGGCTGGGTTCAGCAAATGTTTAAATGAAAATTCCTTTCCTGGATTGCAAAGAGATCCCAGAACACCTTTCAGATTGTCCATTGCTTCATTGGTGGCTGCTGTGCATGACCTAAGAAGTGCCTGAAATATCGCAGAGAATTCTGAAGCACCGACCACAGCTTGTCTGCTGCAGCTACCAGTTCTTGCATTTAATCCGGGGGCTGCATCATTGCAAAAGAAATGATGGCACACATCCCAGTTGAAAAGCTGGATCCAGACAACATTTTTAGGAGATACATTACTAAAGCAGGGATGAGGGAGCTGTGGCTCATGAGTGAAAGCCTTCTTGCACAAAGTTCAGTTTCACTCCATGTATGAGATATGCAATGGATAGATAGATAGATGATAGATAGATAGATAGATAGATAGATAGATAGATAGAAACGAGGCTTTCAATACTAGTTCTTATAACAGATATCAAGGATGTGGGTGGCGCTGTCTTCTAAACCACTGAGCCTCTTGGGCTTGCCAATCAGAAGGTCAGCAGTTTGAATCTGTGTGACGGAGTGAGCTCCCATTGCTCTGTCCCAGCTCCTGCCAACCTAGCAGTTCGAAAACATGCCAGTGCAAGTAAATAAATAGGTACTGTTGCAGCGGGAACGTAAACTGTGTTTCTGTGCGCTCTGGTTTCCGTCACGGAGTCCCGTTGCGGCAGAAGTGGTTTAGTCCCGCTGGCCACGTGACCCCGAAAGCTGTCTGTGGACAAATGCTGGCTCTCTCGGCCTGAAAGCATAATCGCCGTTGACTGGACTTAACCATCCAGGGGTCCTTTACCTTATAACAGAAGCACCTTCCCCTTCAGGGAGGCATTTCCTCTTTTCTCACATAGTAGGCATTGCCTCCTGCAAAATGATGCCATCCACAAGACATGTGCATATGATCTAAAGACAAACTTTGCATCCTGTTTCAGAGAGCTTACTTTACTTGTGTGCAAATTTAATTGTGAGATTAATTGATTAAGGCTTCAACCCTAACCCCCCACCACCACCACCATTACCTGAATTCGGTAGGGCTTACTTCTGAGTATGCATGGCTAGCATTGTATGTGATTGTCTGGAATTCATATGAGTAAGCAATTCATATTTTGAATCAAGCTAAAACAGGGTTGCTATCTCAGTCCATCAGTGGCTGGCAACTTCTACTTGACACTTAATCAAGGGCCATTGGCTGCCCGCCATCATTTGAGGTGGACCAAGAAGCCTCCTCCCCATTAAGGCTCAGGACTCGTCACCAAAATGCTGCCATTCAAATGAGCCATCCTACCTAAATCTGTGTGCAATGGCTGTTGGGCCATTTGTTTTGGTTCCTTCCTTCCATTTAGTGCAGTGAACTGCAGCATGCCACACTCCAGTTATGATGTCTGAAAGTCTCCAAAGGTGAATTTTCCCTACATGAAATTATACTGCCAGGTTTTTTGGTTCATTAATCAAGAGCTGACTAAAAGACAGGGAGGGTGGAAGCTCATGTTACTGCTACATCTGTAACCCAATTACTCTCCTACCCAAGACAGATTTGAAATGGCCTGCATGATTATGTTGCTTTTTATAACTAGGCAAGCTTCCCATTTGAAGTGAATGCATCCAGATCCACACCAACTCACTTTGGATTCCCTGCCTGTAAACTGATCACCAAAGTGAGAGGAGCGGCAGAGGAACGGGGTTGGCTTCAGACAGACAGAAAGATGTTCATCATATTTACACAGCACTGACAGCTGTTGTTACAAATCATTCAGAAAGCTGTTTAGGAGATGTATCGCTCATTACCTAGCAAATGAAAAGCAAATCAAATCAAAGGTTTAAAAAAAAATTCTGGAAGGCAAAGGAGAAATTCTGGAGCTTGGCCTGGCTGCAGATAGTAAGGTTCCAAACACATGCTTGGGAAGGCTTGGTTTGCTTTCACCTATGGGCTGTGGAAATGTACTGATACTAATAGCTCAGTTGGTAAGAATGTGGTGCTGATAATGGCAAGCTTCAGATTGAATCCCCATATGGGACCAGTGGCGGAGCAAGCCGATTGGGTGTCTGGGGTGGGGGCAGGGCAGGGTGTGTCCAGCAAACTGGGTAGTCCACTTTAAATCAGCAAAAAAGTCCAGCACGCTTCAGCTGTGCCACTCTCTTCCCCCCAGTTTCCTGGGCTGTTAGCAGAGAACGACTTCAAAGACTCTACTCACGCAGCAAGAAGCAGGTCTGTTGTGTAAGGCATCCACAATAAATCTCTCTGCAGCCGCCTTCTTTCTTATCTCAATTAGAAGCATTTATTTACAGAAACATTACAACTCCTGGGAGAGGGTAAAGGCATGCTTGCTCCCAGTACTGCAGAACATAAGAGAAAGGAAAAAAACCACGCCCCAAACTCCAACTCCAGGAAGCAACAGAAACCCATTTATAGGCACACCCAGATTACAGCACGTCATGTGACCAGAGCAGTTTAACAGTTTAACCCTGTAGGTTCTAGAATATATCACAGGGTGAGCTGGGACAGGGTGTTCCGTGGGGCCTCTGGGGAGTCTGCCTGCCTCCTCCCACTCAGCCGTCCTACAGCTGAGGTGGAGGTGGTGGGCGGACCGTTTTGGGCAGTGTGGAGCCTGCGGGCGCCCAAGCCACTGCGTCACTCCCAGGAGAGACGTGTGGCTCGGGCACGCTGCAGGCCCCGCGGAGAGTGCCACCTGGCATTTTGTCACCCCCTTCAGTGGGGACACCCAGGGCGACCTGCCCCCACCGCATCCCTTTCCTCCACCCCTTTATGGGACAGCTGCATATTCCTGCATTGCAGGGGGTTTGACGAGAGGATCCTTCCAACTCTATGATTCTATGATTCTAGTTTTACAGGCAGGACACACTTAAAGGTCTAAATGTCAGCACCCAGCAAAGCTGAATGCCCACCCTGAACACAAGAGGGGGGAAATAAGTTATAAATGATGTAGCAGGAAATCTGGCTTTTGAATTTGTACTGTGAAAGTGGAATCTTGCTCTGCCATTGCCAGGCCAAAGGCATCATCCAAACCATACATTCAAAGCACTGTGATATAGCTTTAAACATGTCATAGCTGCCCCCAAAGAATTCTGAGAGCAGTAGTTTCTTAATGAAGGGGTTAATTAGCTAACCTGTATATATTTACCTGAATGTACTGTTAGTCCAGAAGTATAAAAGAACTCTCTCTTATGGAGGCTTTTGCTGTGAACTTTGATCTGCATTGCACTCCTTACTGTGTAAGCTATGACTAAGAGTCTGGAGATAACAGTAGAAGGTCGACCTTGCACAGAGAGGAACTGTCTAGGTCAGAGATAGGATGGCCTTGCTGGAGTGTGCATGAACCAACTCAGGGCTAAATGTCCTTTTGCCTTATATGTACAACAGGAAATGTACAACAGGAAATGTTCCTTATATGGGCACGGATGGACAAGGACAAGATTCCTGCGGTAGGAAGATGAGCCAGGGAACTGTCTATAAGAACTGTCTGAAAATTGACTTTTTTGTACTTGATTGGGTGTCTAAACACCGCAAGTGCCTCTGCATGCAGAAATAAATCTTTCTCTCCAGCAGCCTCAGTGTCTATTGACTGCTTCCATTTTCTCACTGGGCGCAACTTGAGGAACCCCGTTGGGGCAAATAAGGCTCCATTAAGGGTGCTGAAAGTTGTGAGCAGACCCCGATACTGCCCCCCCGGCAGAGTTACTATTCCTAGAGTGAAGAAGGATTGGTTGTTAAACCATGCTGGGTTCTGAGCCATTTGTATAAAATGAAGCTCAGCGTTTGCCATTCACTCTTATGGGGAATTGAAAAATAGCTATGAACTTAATTTAGTTGAATGCTCCTACATGTTTTTTAAAAAATAATCCCTGTTAAAAGGGAAGTAGGACACCAGGAAGTTTTCTGTTTGCACTAAGCTTCTTCTTCTTTGCATAGAGAAAATGAAAAACTATAAAATTTCACCCACAACCTAAAGTGCATTCACTTTAGGACATTGAACTTCATGTCTAGCTCCAGCCTGGGCCCAGTCACTGATCCAGTCCAGCCTGTTAGGATCCAGTGCATTTCTTAATCTGGCATTCACACTGCTAAAATGAGTTATGAGTTTTGCACTTGACCTCTTTTGCCTGTCACATATTTGTAGCGTTTTGAGGTAAAGCCATCAGAAACAGGCAACCATTGGCAGCATTCTGTAATATTCTCCCACTAAGCCTCGCAAAGTTAGTGTTCAGTCACTCAGCCTTAGCTGTGAAACCAAAAAGGGCCTTCCCTGCTGGAGGCAGAGGGTGATTCAGGTAAGCACTCGTCCTACTGGTATCCAAACAAGCACAAATCCCTTGCCCGTCCTGGACCATTCATCTATTTTGTGTACATAGCTATCACCTTCATTCACGAGAGTGGGGCTTGTAAACACAGCCTTGGGAAACAGTGTCATTCCAAGCTGCAGCTTGAACATGCTCAGAATTTAAGGAATAAATTCAAAGAAAATTTTCAATTGCATCTAAGCCTTGCATCATGTTTACTGGGGGTGTGGAAGACAGTTTGATACTCAGAAAGCAAACAGAATTTCATACCCGCATCCTGATACAGAAACTGTGCACATTCTTGCATTCTGATATCCATTGGTTAAGCAGAGGTTTCCCATTTCAATTTCTAGTCAGGGGACAGCTTTGGTGATGTATCCCTATTGCATAGGGATAGGTGCCTAGAGCTACAAACCCTGTAACTCACCGGAGGTGTACACAGGACCAGCTAAGTAACAAAGAAGAGTGATGGTTATAGATGGGTAGATATTGTTACAATGCTCACTGACCATTCTTTTGCTGGCTAGTTCTTAATAGTCCAGGGTGGTCAGCTGGTGATTAAGGAGAAAGTTTCTTGATAGCTGGGGATTCCTCTCAAGCGTTTTGAGTGAGACACTGAATCAGAATTGGGCAAAGGTCACACCACTCCAGGGAGGCAGCAGAAAAAGTTGTTTGCTGGTCGTTTCAAACAGAAAGGCACAGTGAGAAGATGATAGCTTAACTCTCTGTTAAGAAGCAGTCACAGAAGCTAAAAGGGTGTGCAGTTGACTTTAGGGAGGTTGGTGGTGCTTGAGCCAGTTTGCACATTTGCAAACAGTTTTTGTTGTTGTTGGTAATTTATACCCCACTTTTACCCCTGACAAGACTCAGGGTGGCTAACAGATAAAAATAAGAACCAATAAAAACATGGAGGGGGGTAATAAAAAAATAAACATTGGTCTATTTTAAACTTTATACATATATAAAATCTATTAAAACCAAACCAATAATTGCAATAAAAACAGCATGGCACCAGCTTGTTCATTAAAAGCAGTCAGTTCCCCAAATCCTTTTTTTTTAAAAAAAAAAAAATATACTTTTCAAGTTTATACATTTCATTAGTTTTACAATCAATTTAACATTTCAAAATTTGACTTCCTTCCCCCTCTTTCTGCGGTTCCTTAAATTTGTTCTTATTATCTTCTGCATATCCAAATTCACTTAATTTGCTCATTTAATTATCTTCTTTAAAAATATACTCCTATGAAACTTCAGGTTATTACAATAATCCTGCTAATGTTTTTATCTGTTTGCAGTTTATCTGTGAATATTCAATAAACCATTTCCGTGCTTTTATTAAAAAAAATGTTTGCTATCTCGGTTTCTTATTCTTCCAGTAAGTTTCGCCATTTCTGCATATTCCCTAAGTTTTTGTATCCATTCTTCCTTTACTGGGACTTCTGCTTCTTTCCACTTTGGGGCAAGTAGCATTCTTGCTGCTGTAGCCGATTCCCCAAATCCTGTGGGAACAAAGAAGCCTTCACCTGCCAGCAGGTGGTGATTTGGAAAATATGTGGTTAAATATTAAATGATTTTTGCTACCTCTGTGAGAGGGGGTTTGGTGTTTGTTGTTCCCCTCGGTGAGAGAGGGGGGAGTTTGGAATGTTTAACCATGTATTGTAATGTATTGGCTTTAATTGGTGTGTTAATTGGAAAATCTAATAAATTCTTATTAAAAAAAAAAAAGAAGGGCAGCAAGGAGGGGAGCAGTCTAGCTTCTCTGCGGAAGGAGTTCCAAAGTCTGGAGCAGTCACCGAGGAGGCCCTTCTGTAACAAATAGTTACTCTAGCACCATTAGATATTACAAAATCTTAAGTACTCTCTCCTCACAAGGAAAGTGACTCTGTAAAAAAAAAGTGCCTTGAAACTTCTTACTATGAAGGAAAAGTGGGACCCGAAAATCCTCTCCTTTTTCTGTGTCCGTTCTTGAATAGGACAGCTATTTCCTGCTGCTTTTCCCTTAACTTGGATAGTTAACGTTTGGCAGGAACTCAATTTTTCATGCCTTAGGCTTGCCTTGGGCTAATTTGGTTTTTGGAAGCTTCAAGGTTTCAGCAAACATAAATCTATGGGAAGACAATTCTAATGGGAAGTAACCTGATTTGCTGAAGTAGTAATTCAAGTGGGAGGTTCTGAATACCTTCCTTCCCTTGCTCATTGTTATGCATGTATTTATTAATTTATTAGCGCTAATTACTCTAACGATCAAAACGCTAAAATATTGGTCACACACCCACCCCAGACTCAGTATTTTCAGGAGGGATTGAAATGCGTGTCAGAAAGCTAGGTTTGTGCAATTAAAATGGATTAAAGCCCTCTGTCACCCTGGTGCAATGAATCCGAAGAAGAAGAAGAAGAAGAAGAAGAAGAAGAAGAAGAAGAAGAAGAAGAAGAAGAAGAAGAAGAAGAAGAAGACTTTTATGATTAGGAAACCAACAGGGAAATGCACTTAAATGTGTAGTATGAACAAATGATTGGCAGGAAAGCAAGCAAATCAGGATGAATGCAAGAGAAATGGTCATCGTCGTATGACCTCCCCACAAACAAATCAGATCTAATGCTGAATAAAGACTGTACTGTATATAGTCTAACCTCTGCATAGCTTTGTGCAAGGAAATCAGGATAAATGCTCATTAAACAGGACATCTGGAGGTGTCCACAGTTAAAAGTGTTTCTCAAATTCTCAAGCTCCCTCAACCCCGTTTAAAGCAAATTTGAAAGGTGTAGAAAGAAAGAAAGAAAGAAAGAAAGAAAGAAAGAAAGAAAGAAAGAAAGAAAGAAAGAAAGAAAAGAGGGATGGAGGGAGGGAACGCTTGGGGAAACACCGAAGTCTTCAACCCACACCAAAGAAACAACAAAGAAGGTGTCAAGTGAGCTGCTCCAGGAAGAGGATTTCGCAGCTCTTGTATCACCATTGAAAATGGCTTCTCTGCAGAAGCCATGCACACCACTTCATGAAAGCAGCCAAGGAAGATGCTCTCAAGGTCCAAGCAAGTGTATTTTCATTTTATTTTTTCATAAAATTTATATACTGCTTGATTGTTAAACAACCCCCACCCCACCCCCCAAAAAACCCTCATAGCAGGTCACCAAAAAACAATAAAATTATCAGTTTAAAAAAAAACCAGCAGACAACAGCTATTTATAACATTCAAAAATAATTAAATTCAACAATAAGCTAAAAACTGATCAAAACACATATTCTACAATCTACAATCTGGACAGGTTTGCCTAAACAGAAATTTTTTAAGGATGTACTGAAAAGAGCACAGTGAAGGCACCTGTGCAGAGAGTTCCCAAGTGCGGCGGCTGCCACTCCAAAAGATCTATTTCTGACAAATGCAGAGTATTATGTGATGCTTGCAACCTTGGCAGTTCTGCAGATGGAAGCATTCAAATGGGCAGATACAGGACAAGGCAATCTTGCAGCTATATCTGGGAAGATGTTAAGTCCTTCCTAAAACTGAAGCTACCCCGGCATTCTCCTTGCCTTATTTGCAATGTTTTCCCATTGTCCTGGCCAATTATTATTCTTTGAAACTGTAGTTGCTAAGGCTCCAGTCTGCCTGGCAACTAAAGCCCTTTCCACTATGGGATCTAGCTATGGCTCTTCATTCATGAGCATCACAGAAGAACAGTGTTGTTGGATCAGGCCGAAGCCCATCCACAGTAAGTGAATGATGTGTTTTGTGCAGTAGTTCCTTCTGTAAGTCCTCCTGAGCCTACTGTCAGTCAGCTTCATCAGGTGACCTCGAGTTCTACTTGCTATAGGAGAGGGAGAAAATATTCCCTCCCTCCACACCATTCATAATTTTTATATGGGACAGGGAATGAATCCATGGATGCACTGGTGGGTTTACCATCGGGTTTACAAGGAACTAAAGGGCAGGCTGGAGGGGTGATGAGTTTGGTTAAGAAAACATTTCCGACCAAGAAGACAGGGGGGAACTGCGGGATAGAACGAGACAGTGAGCTTGCCTCCCAGGCAGGTTTTTGCGAGATCTCATCGTTCTATTTATAACTCCATGTGCCATGTTAGATTATCTCACACTCCAGGAGATGTGCACCATCTATGCCACAAAATGCATTAGAAACACTACGGGTTATCTCCAAAACAAATGTCTCTGGCCTTCAGATTTCTACAGAGCTTGGAGGTGCATTATATGGCAAGGGATGCGAGATCCTCTGGCAAAGATCAGTTTGCAACCTGTGAGGCCCGTCCAAATTCAGGATCATTACCTTTTTCATCCTGCCACCTTGACAACTTTGAAAACTCCCTGTGCAAGTACTAAAAATACACAAACGAGCTGACCCTTGCTGTTATCACTGTAGGTGGAATCTGCAAAGCCAACTTTTCTATATTTATTGTTCTATATTTAAACGGAAAGAGAAGCTTTTGTCTCAAGGGCAAAGGATGCTCTTTGATCAACATGTTTTAAGCTTTTAGAAGAAACTGTCACGAATAACTTGCTATACAAGTCTAGGGTTCCCTAACATTCTTGAACAGCCTGAAGGATCTATTTTGTAAAGTGTTATGTACTCTCAGGTCTCGTTGAGTTCTTGAGAGTGCCTTGGAAAAGGCCATCAACTCCCCTTAAGGCTCCTTCACTAAAAGGATCACAACTTAAGGGAGTAGATAGAGAACACTTTGAAACTCTGCTTGTTTGACCAGAAATATGTCTACTATGTGATAAAATATTGACAATTAAGGGGAGAAACTATATGGGATTCTCAGTTAGGGATGAGGAAGCATTTGGAGTCACTTCACGTTTAAAGACAGGCCTGCCTAATACACAGTTTCTGAAACAATGCAAGAACCAAAACAAAACCATCCTTCAGGATTTGCAGATCTTCAGATTTGGCAATGGAGTTCTTGACCCAGGTAAAGTGTAAAAAACAAACAAACCAAGAAGCAAACAATGGGGTATAGGTTTTTATAAAAATGCAAATATTCGTGAAAATAACATGCAAAAATGCATTATGTTAGAGGAAATTGCTTTGGAAAAAAATGTGTACATTAAGCTAAATTGCATACAAGCTAGCATGTATTAGGAGAAATTTACAGTAAAATGCTCGTGCATAGATATACTAATGTGGAAATGTGGAGAACTGTCTTTAAAACTGAAAAAAATGAGAAACTGAGAGAAACTTAGAACAAACTTAGTTGGTCTCTAAGGTGCTACTGGAAGGATTTTTTTTATTTTTTATTTTGTTTTGAGAGAAACTTAGTGACAGATTCGCCCATCATTGTTCTCGGTCATGGATAGCTTTCTTCCCAAAGATTAAGAATCATGGAATGATAGAATTGTAGAATTGTAAGGGATCATGAGGGTTCTAGTTCAACCCCCTGCAATGCAGAAATCTTTCACTAAATGTGGGGCTCAAACCCATGACCCTGAGATTAAGAGTCTCATGCTATACTGACTGAGCTATCCCATGATAATTGATTAATTAATTGAGTATGTATAATTCTTGAGTTGTTGTTTTTTAACAAAATGCAGCCATAGAGGTTTCTTCCTTATGCTCTTGTGTTTTCTCGTCAAAAATCCCCCCCAGCTGCTTTTCCTTTTATGGGGGGAAATTGCTATGGCAATTTTTCAATGGTGAGGGATGGGTTATGACATAATGCCAAGCCATCAGGGGGGGCTTTGCTTTTATTTTATGTTTTGGTTTTCGGTTTTCCTTTTCTTTTATTAGATATTTTATTTTTACATTTTACATTTTTTCAACAACTAAAATTAAATCAAAACAAATTAAACCAACATTTTCTTCGACTTCCCTCCTCCCTCCACCTGTGGTTCCTTATTTTATATTGTAATCTTACTGCATAACCAATTCAAACTTGTTTTAAAAATTTAACCTTTATACTCCCTTTAAGTTATTTCTTACTGCTCCTGTTAACGTTTTAAACTGTTTATAGTTTGTCTTCATATGTTCAATGTTCTCTCCCCATTCTGGAAGGGCCTTGCCTTTAACCCTAGTTCCTTGAACAAGCCAAAATCTGGCTCACAAACGTTCAAAGAAACTGTGGTCTGTTTTGCCAAATGTTGGTTTGTTGCTTCCCTGTCCCCCGTTTATACTCAAGTCCTTTGTGGCACTCAAGGGCTGGTGAGGAATAACTGCAATGCTCCTCATCACGACTTGGAGGCTGGCTAGAACTTCAGGACCTGCACACATACATAAGAGCTTAGTCCAGTCTAGGGTTCCCCAAGCTTATGAGTTCACTGCTCCATTGATGAGCTTATAAAGTTGCCATTTACCCCAACTCAAATTCTTAGGAATGTAAATGCAATAAAGTCAAGAAACATTGACATATAATCAGCATATATTAATCATTGGTCACCATTACTAGGAATGATAACATATAAAAAAAATAAGAAATGCTGTGGAATTGTGGAATCATCTTATTAAATACAGTCATACCTTGGTTGTTGAATGCCTTAGTTGTCAAACAAATCGGCTCCCGAACGAACAAAACCCGGAAGTGAGTGTTCCGGTTTTCAAACTTTTTTTGGAAGCTGAATGTCCAATGTGGCTTCTGCGGCTTCTGATTGGCTGCAGGAGCTTCCTGCAGCCAATCAGAAGCCGTGCTTTGGTTTCCAAACATTTTGGAAGTCGAATGGACTTCCAGAACAGATTCTGTTTGAATTCCACAGTACAACTGTACAGAGGTTCCTTGTTGGCAAGGGAGGTTGCCTCTGAACATGCCAATGCCCTTTATTTTGCAGGCTCATCCTTCCTAATTGTTTTTTCACATTAGAAACCTCTTTTACTACCCTTCCAGTTGCTAGATCTTTATTCACCCCTTGCAACAATCCCCTTAACCCTAGGAGGTCAATATTGACCACTTTGGGAAACCCTGATTTGGTGATTTAAGTCTAACTTCCAGTAGATGAAATTGTTGGCCTTGGTGCTGTCCAAGGTTCTGAAGCACAAGCCTAAAAAGGTAAAAGTAAAGGACCCCTGGGGGACCCAGGTGGCGCTGTGGGTTAAACCACAGAGTCTAGGGCTTGCTGATCAGAAGGTCGGCGGTTTGAATCCCTGCCACGGGGTGAGCTCCCATTGCTCGGTCCCTGCTCCTGCCAACCTAGCAGTTCAAAAACACATCAAAGTGCAAGTAGATAAATAGGGACCGCTCCAGCGGGAAGGTAAACGGCCATTTACCTTCCTGCCAGAGCGGTACCTATTTATCTACTTGCACTTCCTGCCAGAGCGGTACCTATTTATCTACTTGCACTTTGACGTGCTTTCGAACTGCTAGGTGGGCAGGAGCTGGGACCAAGCAATGGGAGCTCACCCCGTCGAAGGGATTTTAACCGTCGACCTCCCGGTTGGCAAGCCCAAGAGGCTCAGTGGTTTAGACCACTAATTATTTGCTGCAGTCCACCATCCATTATCTTTCTTGTTTTTTTTTAAAAAAAGTTTTTATTAAAGATTTTCTTATGTTACAAAACTAACAAATAAACAAGGAAAAGTACATATAACATCTCCATTTTGGATTCATGGTGTTTTTTTCACAGTTCGTTTACATTCAGCATGAGACAGTATTTTCATACACATCGGGCGGTTGAGGGGAAAGGGGGGGAGGAAGAGAAGTAGGGGCAATCTTATTTCATTCTATTGCATAGTGTTTATGTCAGCATCACATGGGTAGGTCCTTGATTGATTGATTGATTGATTGACTGATTGATTGAGTCCCACTGCACTCAATTAGGTTTAGTTCTAAGTAGACTTGTATAGGATTGCACTGTTAAATGAGTTCTTTTCTTTCCTCCCATTTTTCCTCCCCTCTTGAGCTCTAGAAGCTTGTTTTGTAAAATGTGATTCTCGCCAGATTGGGATTTATGAACCTTGACTCAGAACAAAGTGCTCTGGACAACAACAAGCAACACGTCGGCTAATAATATATAGTACTGACAATATTTTTATAACACTATACTGTATCAAAATTCATAAACAGAAGACATTGGTAAGTCACTGTCAAGGATCACTGAAATAGAGGCAGAATGCCTTTCTACAGTCAATATCCCATCCAAAATATAGTTGGAGCACGATGGTGCTATGGGCACAACACTACAAACGTGAGATGAATAAAGTACGGCAGCCTCATTAACCTCAGTGTCAAGTTGTATAGCTGGATGGGTTCATGTTTCCTGCTTAAGGAAACACTCCCCCCCCCAAAAGACAGGACACAATTATTTTGGTTTCTGAAAGTTATTTGTATTTCTTTGCAGCAAGCAAATTCTCATGGGGCCTTTATATATATTTTATAGCCATTTCAGTAGTGTAGCTACCTACAGTTCTACGGTTAAACATCACCTGTAAAACGCTAAAAGCTATAGTCAGTAAGTATAGATCTGGGAAAGAAAGCTACTGTTACACTCTGCGTACTTCCCCAAGCGGTGAGAAGATCTGGGGGACAGTGTCAGTACCTGCTTTGGTATCCTTTGGAGAACTAGAGACCTAAGGCATCTTTGTAATGTTTTCTTACAAGCACAGCATAAACAGAGGCAAACAGCAGGCATGTCTGCAAGGTAGAAGATCGCCCCCAGAGAGACATTTGGACAGCCCTGCAGGGCTCTGCTCCTGCTTTCAGACAACGCAGCTAAAGGCAAGTAAGCAGGGGGGCATGGCAGAGATGTATAAGAATATGCATGCGGTGCAGAAATGGGATAGAGGGGGATTTTCCTCCCTCTTTCATAATACAGTGGTACCTCAGGTTACATACGCTTCAGGTTGCAGACTCTGCTAACCCAGAAATAACGCTTCAGGTTAAGAACTTTGCTTCAGGATAAGAACAGAAATTGTGCTCCATGCGGTCCCTTCCAATGCCCCTCCCTTCTGCCCCATGCGGTCCCTTCCAATGCTACAGTTCTATGATTCTTCACACAGTGCATAGTTAAAACTATGGAATTCACTCCCACAAGAGGTAGTGATGTCCACCAATTTGGGTGGCTTTAAAAGGCAAATTCATGGAGGATAAGCCTATCAATGGGTCCTAGTCATGATGTCTATGTTCTACCTCTACTGTCAAAGGCAATACAGTTCTGAAATCTTCTTCTTCTTTGGTGATCACTCATAGCTGAGTAAGATTATCTTCCATAAACACGGTTTTAACAGTAAGTGACTGTGGAGGCCAATTCTGGATCCACATTGAGGACAAAGTTTCCGGGTGGGAGTTGATCACGGTGTGGATTTGCCAAGCGTGCCTTCCTCTTAGCACGTTTCTCCCTTGTGTCCTGAGTTCAAGCATCTTCAAAGCCCACGGCACTTTTGGTAAAGGCTGTTCTCCAATTGGAGCGCTCACAGGCCAGTGTTCCCCAGTTGTCGGTGTTTATACTACATTTTTTAAAGATTTGCCTTGAGAACATCTTTAAACATTTTTTGTTGACCACCGGCATTATTACGTTCTGAATACCAGTTTCTGGAAAGCACAAGTGCAAAGAGTCCTTCTTTCAGGCTTCTCATATCTGGTTGACTGCTGTGAAAACAGGATGCTGGACTAGATGTGCCATTGGCCTGGTCCAGCAGGCTCCTTTTATGTTCTTACGAGGAGCAGTCAGATTAATCTTTGGTGTGGACGTACCTGTACATCAGCTCACCCATCCCTACACATTTTGTCTAGTGTACTTCTGCACTGCCCAGTTTCCCGTCTATCTATTCCATAGCCGGCGAGGCAGAGAGTCAGTGCTACTCACAACTCCGCCCTATCCACATCTACTCAGATGCAAGCCACATTGGGTTCAATGAGCCTTACTCCTTGTCAGCGAGTAGGATTGAATGAAGCCTGAAGGCATTTCAAGTTTTGCCTCCTAAATTTGCAAAACAAAAAAACGGGGGGGGGGGGGGGTTCCTTCAGATCCTGCTCCAGAAGCCCACCCGAGAGTAAATGAATGGTGTTTGATGTGAGGATATAAGGCCTTAAGAGTACACATGGTTATCCCTATTTTCATCTGTGAAATGTTGCAAAGTACATGCAAGGTTCGGAGAATCAGGCTGGTAGCTTGCCATCCTTCTATAGCTGTGTTTTTGGGTCTCTCTCTCTCTCTCAGAGTCTCTCTCTCTCCCCCCCCCCCAATACCCAATGTATAATATATAACTTCTCTTAAATTCCCATGAATTCTCTATGATTGCAGAGTACTTAAACTGCACTGATTTCCCATAATAGTCAGCTTGGCAAATTTAATGCCTGAAGCATTGTAATAACATCATTTTTAAATAGGAACTCCTGAAATATTAATTGGTCCGTTCGTTATTCTTTCAAGCTGCCTCTCTTTCAACTTCTTATCTACTGCAATGTTCTTTCCCTTTCAACTGTCTGTACACCGATATCCTTCAATCATCAAACCACCCACAGAATGACTCATAGTTATGTGAGATTTCTGGGTTTGGGGGGTTACTTTTATTCTCAAATGGCAATTCTATTGTTTTTCTTTTTGTTTCAATTTTCTTATTTATTCCTTCTGTTCATTATATTTTTCTTATGCAGCCATTTCTCCAAGTTTCTCAGAATGATATACATATTTCCTCCATTATCCTCACAACACATCTATGAGGTAGGTTAAGCTGATTGGCTTTTCATGGGTGAGTAAGAATTCGCACCTGGATCTTCCTAGTCCAAGTTCAGCATTCTGTCCACCGTATATAAATAAAGGCTGCAACAAGAGCTATAGACCCATCTTTCAAATTATCTTAGCGGTTGCTCAGAATGGGGTTACTCAAATAAAATTGTAGGCTATTCTCTGTTTATTCTTTGTTCCATGTATAGGCTGTGCTTCCATTTAAAAAAATAATGCCAAAGGCAATGTATTATCTAACACATAATAAATAAGCAACATCATAATAAAACTGTGTAAAAATAAGACGAGGGTAGATTTAAAAAGAAAATTGAAGGCTATTAAAAATCAAAACACAGGCTTAAACACACATTGGCAGAGGAAAAACAACTCAGAAACTAGACACCTGTTTAAATAAAAAAGGGGGTTGCCTGCTAGTGGATGGTTGGTGGTTTTTAAGCAGAGGTGGGATGGCCATCTGTCATGGAAGCTTTAGTTGAGACTCCAGCATTGTAGGGGGTTAGGCTAGAAGACCTTTGGGGTCCCTTCCAACTCTACAATTCTATGATTTTATATGAAGGGCCCAGGCAAGCTTTCATTCAGCAAACAAGAAATCCAGTCATAGCCTGCTTGTTGCTATATATCCCCACTAATAGTGTTTTGGGGCCTAAGCTAAGGCATGTGTTTTGAGTATCCTGTAGGATGGCCTTAAGTCTGGCTGATGTCTTTCTCTGCCTCACACTTTCTTCCTCCTATGAGCGTTTGACTCCAGCCACATTCAAAGGGAATATTCATATTCAATAGTCCTTTTCAAGAGAAAGAGCTGTATTTTAGGGGGGGAGGGAGATGTGGGTCTGTGGCAGAGCATCTGCTTTGCATGCAGAAAGTCTCAAGCTCAATCCCCAGCATCTCCACATAGGACTAGGAATGTCCCACCTGAAATCCTGGAGAACCTACAGTGGTACCTCGGGTTACATACGCTTCAGGTTACATACTCCACTAACCCAGAAATAACGCTTCAGGTTAAGAACTTTGCTTCAGGATAAGAACAGAAATCGTGCTCTGGTGGCGCAGTGGCAGCAGGAAGTCCCATTAGCTAAAGTGGTGCTTCAGGTTAAGAACAGTTTCAGGTTACGAACGGACCTCCAGAACGAATTAAGTCCTTAACCTGAGGTACCACTGTACTTCCTATCAGTTTATACAACATTGAGTTAGATTGGCTGAATTAGTGCAAGGCAACTTCCTAGGTTTATAGTGTATGTGAGTGGGTGGGCAAGGGAGAACAGAAATTAAAAATGTCCTAGAGCGTGCTCTCTCTCTCTCTCTCTCTCTCTCTATATATATATATACATATATATATATATATATATATATATATATATATATATATATATTCTTTTTTTCTAAATCTGTATAATTTTCTCTGCTGCTGCTTCTATTTTTTCTATCTTCTCTCCACCAGTAAAAACTATATATATATATATATATATATATATATATATATATATATATTTGTAATTTTTACTGGTGGAGAGAAGATAGAAAAAAATAGAAGCAGCAGCAGAGAAAATTATACAGATTTAGAAAAAAAGAAAAAAAGATTGTAGAGATAGAAAGGTACATTTAATAGTTCCGGACACAAGCAGCTCAGTTCAGTTTTTTTACTTTCAGTCAGCAATTATCTAAGACCTTATCTCATTTATATGGTAATACCTTGTCTCATGTCAAGTCACAAAACAGAGCTAGCAAGCTAAGCAGAGCTGGCTTCTCTGACAGCCCCCTTGAAGGTTCTGGCTGGCTGGAAACCCACCATTCGTGGGTGGAGAAGCCTTGATAGGCTGAAGCTCTCCCCAAAGCACCAATTAGACTTTCCAATGAGCCAAGCTTAGTGGTGCTGTGAGGCGCATAATAAGCTACGGAATCTATTACAGCCATGGATTTGACTTAGCTCTCGTAGCTTATTGCAGGCTGAGGCCAAAGTTACTTTGAAAGATTAATCTGTCCAGTTTCAGCACAGTGCTGGGGATGTTTGCCCAAGAGATTTCCCTTCCTTAAAAGACTCACCAGCCTTCCTTGGCTGCTGTGCAATGTATATTCAGGCTTCCAAAAAGCTTTGGGCAAAGTCCTTCATCAAAGATCTTCAATAAACTTAGCAGTCATAGGATGAGGTCTTCAAACTGATCTATAAGCAGTTAAAGAAAGAGAAACTGAAGGTAGCATTAAACAAGCAGTTTTCACAATGTAGAGAATCTTCATTCTGACTGGTGCTGTTCAATTTATCCATAAATGATTTTCAGCCAGCAGTGAACTATAGGATGTCTAGTGAGGTAGAGCTGACAGGTGGGTTGGGAGGACATAGGACTGGCCAGAAGGCCTTTGCAGTGGTGGCACCCCAGTTGAAGAACGCCTTTCCTGAAGAGGCTCACCTGATGCCTTCTTTGTAGTAATTTTAGCACCAGGTAAATTATTATTCTCCTTAACCTTTCAACTATTTGTGTTTTTGGTGTTCTAGGCCACTGTTTACACATCTCATACTCCAGTTGCTGCCATTGAGAAGGCCCTTTCTCCTGCCCCATTGAGCTATGCTTTCATTCTCAGTGGGATCACAGAATTGCAGAGTTGGGAGGGACCCAAGGGTCATCTCGTCCAACCCCCTGCAATGCAGGAATCTCAGCGAAAGCATCCATGACAGATGGCCATCCAACCTCTGCTTAAAAGCCTCCAAGGAAGGAGAGTCCACAACCTCTTGTGGGAGTCTGTTCCACTGCCGAACAGCTCTTACTGTCAGAAAGTTCTTCCTGATGTTTATTTGGGATCTCCTTTCTTGTAACTTGAAGCCATTGGTTTGAGTCCTACCCTCCAGAGCAGGAGAAAACAAGCTTGCTCCGTCTTGCATGTCACAGCCCTTTTAGATATTTGAAGATGGCTATCTCTGTCTCCTCTTTTCCAGGCTAAAGAAGCAAGGAAGGGCTTTTCCTTTTGATGTTAGGGGGCAGGCAAGATCGTATGGAGTAGCTGATTCCTAAGTTATCCTGGACCGAAATCACTTAGAACTTTAAAGGTAATTGCCAACACTTTAGATTGTGCCCAGAAACAAACGTCGTCCCCCCATGATGACTCAATAGCAAGGAAGGTGAACCCAGAGAATTTGTCTTCATGTGTCTTGTTTTCTCTCCAAGCCAATGGAGCAAGTGTGTAGACCACATGTGGACTGTCCCCTTTGCAAGCACAAGAGGCCAGTTGTGGCTGGTCCCCATTGGAACTAATTGGGCAGCCAGTCCATAGCAGATGGTGCCCAGGACTGACCTGCTGGGAGCCTGAAGGGTCCTGCCCTGCCTCTGTCCACCTGGCTTGGGGTGAGGCCTGGAGGGCTCCATAAGGGCTGCTGCTGCTGCTGATGATGATGATGATGATGCTTGACAGAGATGGATCCTTTTTTAAATTGTTTTTACTTTTTATCTATGCCATTTTAATTTGTTACTGATATTAATGTTGTATTTTTCAGTTTTAGATTTTATGATTTATGTGGAAATGGTTTTCCATTTGGCTGTGTACCTTTTGATGTGCTTTATTTATTGTTTAGGGATGCGGGTGGTGCTGTGGTCTAAAAATCCACAGAGCCTAGGGCTTGCTGATTGGAAGGTTGGCAGTTCGATCCCCGCAACAGGGTGAGCTCCCGTTGCTCGGTCCCAGCTCCTGCCCACCTAGCAGTTCGAAAGCATGTCAAAGTGCAAGTAGATAAATAGGTACCGCTCCGGCGGGAAGGTAAACGGCGTTTCCGTGCGCTGCTCTGGTTTCGCCAGAAGCGGCTTAGTCATGCTGGCCACATGACCCGGAAGCTTCTGCGGACAAACACCGGCTCCCTCGGCCTATAGAGCTAATGAGCGCCACAACCCCAGAGTCGTCCGCGACTGGACCTAACGGTCAGGGGTCCCTTTACCTTTATCTATTTATTGTTTATGACTTTTGTTATGTTGGTAATTGTGTAAATCTTTGTCATGCTGTAAGCCGCCTTGAGCATTGTTCTAACTGTGGAAAGGCGGCATACAAATTAAAAATGGTTATGATGATAGTGATGGTGATGCCAGAGGCCCTGGTAGGCAAAGCCAAATCATTCTAGTGTTCTCCTCATCCTCATCCTCCTCCCTGCTAAATTCTGCAAAGGGCAAAACTAAGAAGAGGAAGCTGATGGCCAGGGTTGCCCCCAGACTGCTTGTAAATAAGAAAGCAGACAAGCGTGGGCTGGCTAAGGTTGGTGGGGCAGCATCCCATTTGACCAGATAAGTAGCTGCTGTAGACAAGTCATAAAACCAAGGCTAACCCAGGCATCATCCCTCTCCCATAATACTAGAATTCGGGAGTGAATTCATTCCTATGGGTTATAAATAAATAATTTGCAGGACTTAGAGATGACATGATTGGGGTGAAGGCTCAAAACCACCCAGCTCCCCAACTTTGGGTGATTCAGCCTCTGTGGACAGTTGTCTTTTACCCCCTAAACTCAAAACTATGCTCCTCACAGGTTGGCCGTCATAATGACAGGCATTTCACAGCTTTTGCATAAAGGGGAAATGTGCTCTGAGAGAGGAAATGTAAGAAATCCAACGGCCACCTGATAGCAATAAGAAAACAATTCAGAACACAGAGTGCAGAAGGACATTGTGCTTTTTCCGTTTGCCTGCTCCTCTCCCAAGAAATGGCTGCAGTTTGTGTTTATGTTGTTGTTGTTGTTTTCCAATTCTTGGGCAGACATACTTTGCAGTTCCTTTCCTGCTCAATAATTACAACCCTCCTCGGTAATGTACTGGAGGTGGCTTGAAAAGAGTAATTATGGTGAGCACTTTGATGCATGGTAATATTGCTTTCCATATTATTATCTTGCTTCCGTCTTAGAAATCATCATGCAAAACTGTCAAAGCATCCAGATTTATAACTTGTCAGTCTACCTCTCCTTGGTTCAGACCTTCATAGACGCTGTTGTAAAATCATTATTTTCTGCACTGAAATGCAGATCATCATTTGGCATGACAAACTATGGTTTCTATTTATAATGGATAAATTAACAAGCCACCTCCAGGGCCAGGTGGCTGCAGACACATTTTATGCCGTTTGGCATGATTTTATTTCCTGTGTGAACCAAGCGCATAAGGGGACACAGCTACCGAGTCAATATATTTTTATTTGGAGTGAATAACACCTGACGGGGAATTGTGCTCTAAACTTGCTGGATCTCTTGGGGGAACTCAGGAAATGGATAGCAATACTTATCTTTGGGACCCAACTGATTCCTGCAATCTTAATTTATTTTAATCAGTTTTTAATATTGTGTTTTAATTGCTTTAACTCACCCTGGGACTTTGGGGGTGAAGTGTGGATAATAAATTGTAAGAATAATAATACCTCCTCCAAAAAAAAAATTAAAATTAAGATGTGATGAGACACCCTCCCCCACCATGCATCTCTAACACACTTTTACTGCTTGTCAAACCCTGCAGTTTGCTGTTTGTGTTAATACCTTGCTTCAACCCATTTGTACTATGCAAATTAAAAACTGCATTAAAAATAATAATTTTTAAAACAGGTCGCTTTTACTAGAAACCTCTTAAGAACTGATGGAGATGCAAACCTATGTATAGTGAGAGCTATGCCTTGTTTATTGAAGATGTAATTAGTCCACTCCAACAGTAGGTGGAGCTGTAACCTATCTTAGTTGGCTAAAGCTTACTTATTTCTCTTTCTATCTCTGATTTAAGCAACTTCCTCTTTAACTTCCTCTTTCCATTTCCCCTCCTTGTTGAATTGCTTGCAGTCAGTTGAAGTTTTTTCCCCCTATGAAGTACTTCCACCATATATGAGACTGATGAGTTTATCTGCAGCACAACATTCCAGTAACAAAAACAGAGACCTGAACCCAAAAATGGTCCAATGCATGAGTGGAAGTGTCATGGCCACAGACCCTGGGTCCTTGGAATCCTCAACCAGCAGCAGACCCGCTTCAGGGGCCATCCTCAGAAGACACACCGGAACCAAATTCCATGCATAGTCCCATTGAACACTGAAGTTGCATATTTCCCTGTGGGCTCTAACTGATAGGCTACTGATTCCACTGTCAGTCACGCAAAGCTACTACAAACCAAGTCCCTGGAGGCCAAAAGCTCTACCATTAAGAAGGCCCAGCTGAACCGATGAGCACCCACTGTTTAACAAGTTGTATTTAAGCAATGAGAAGGTGGTTCTTCCATCTTGCTCCTGCAGGCTAGACTCAGAAGCTTTGGCAGTTGCAGCAAGCACACGGCTGTAGGAAGGGCTGGGACAATGTTTTGCTGCTTGGTGCAAAGGACAAGATGGTGTCCCTACCAGTTCACATACAGAGCCTGACCGAACTTGCAGTTGAATCTCACTCAACTCTGGCAATTGGACAGCATCATCTGCCACTGCTGCAGGCAGCAAGTTAGATTAGGGAGTGCAAAACAGGATACAAAGCAAACACCGCAGTCCTGTAGCAGGGCAAAATGGCTGGGTTGAGAAGGGGCTCAGCAAGAATGGCCTTGTGGCAACAGATTCACTATGCCTAACGATAGAGCTGGCCCCGCCTGTAGGATTGCTACCTGTGGTTCTGAACCTCTGACTCCTTCATTCTAACTGAATGATTCTCAGTATTATCTCATTGGTAGATACCAGATTTATCATGCCCCCAAAATTATTTATTACTGGAGTTGTTTTATTTTCCCCTTGACCACAATCTTCAGGGTGATGTTAAGCTGGTAAATGAAACCGGGGAGGCATCCCATGGAAGAGGAATGGTTGTAGTGATCGTACAAGGGCAAATTTCAGTTGCCCTTATACAGACAGTTCCAGTCATGAGAAAGAAGTAAAAATTTCCAGAATGCGAATAGCAGTGCTTTTTTTAACTAAGAAATAATGACAACAGATTTCAGGCTTAGAAAAAATGTGACATCTACGGTGCGTTATTCCATAAGGGAGGAGATGAAAATGCCAATTACAGCAGGTAGTTAGTAAGATATCATTGGAAGCCCCTGAGAGAGAGAGAGAAATTCCTGGCATTGATTGCTGCCAGAACCAAACACAAAGTCAATTGAACATTTCTGACAGTCTTTGCATATATATATTTTTAAAAAATAAAGCCTGTTATAATCAGGCAGAAATCCCACATCCACAGGAGCCGAGAGGAAAGTGGAGGTGTCGGAGAAGCACAAAGACATGCCTAACAATTATAAGATAGCAACCAAGCAATCCGCAAGGGGGAAAGGGGTTGCTGGCTGCAGATGTTATCCGCATTCAAGTAAGAACAAAGGGATTCTGTCCCCCTTGCACCTGGACAAGGCATCACTGCTGCACTATGTAACAAGGATGCAACTGGATCTCTTAAAAACAGATTAGGTAGTCTCTCTAGTAATTCCATATATAAAAACTTGGTTGCTTCCCCGCCCCGTCCCCCTTTCCCTCTAAGAAGTTAGTAGCCCTATGGATTTTTCATTGTGGATTATTGCATGCTAATTTTTAATTATGTTCATCATCATTAAACTTAATTCATCATCTATACTGGTAGTCTCCAGGCGGTAGAAGGCATATTTAGAATACAAAAGCATACTTTAAAAAAAAAAATCAACAATATAAAACACATAAGAAGAGGAGAAAAGCCTGCTGCATCGAGCCAATGGCCCATCTAGTCCAGCATCCTGTTCTCACAATGGCCAGCAAGATGCCTCTGGGGCACCCTCAAGCAGAATTCGAAAAAAGACTCCATCCAGTTAAACATACGACAGTTTGCAAAAAGATCCCTCTACTGACATGATCACCACATAGTATCTAAATCTAATTCCACCCACCACCACCCCAAGAAGTAGCAATGCATCACTGTGGTTATAATTGGTGCCCAGAGCATGGCAATTGTCTGTATATTGTCTTCTTCATGGTGATACTTAAAAAAATAAAATCAAGAAAGAACCTTTAAGACTAACTGTTATGGCATAAGCAAATCTTTGCCAACCTGGTGCCCTCCTGATACTTCGGATGACAGCTTAAATCAGCCTGGTTGGGAGCTGTAATCCAAAACATCTGGAGAGCAGCAGGCTGTCTTACGCCAAAATAAAATGTGTTAGCCTTTAAGGTGTCAGAAAACTTGTTGGTTTTACTGCAGCCCTGTAACATGCCTGCCCCTTTGGAAGCTGGTTAAACAAAATAGCAGAGACTGGAGTCCTATACACATTTATTTGGGAATAAGTCCCATTGAACATAATAAAATTTGCTTTGGAGTAGAACACACGCAGGATTACCCTGTGCTAAGTTGTCTGGTTCTTGCCCCCCGGTTAAGCCTACCTTTCTGGCTGTGTACACATTACCGGCTTAAAGTGCAGCTAGCTTGTTCTTTCCCCCCAGTTTGGATTGAAGCTAGTTTTGCGGGAAATGGATTGTGGCAAATGTCATGTGTACATTGCCTCTCAAACCAGAAGTGTGTGCATATAGCCTTTGTGTACAGGGCAATCTCCTGATTAAAGATTAGTTGATTGATCCAATGAGCTAACTACCCCGTTAAATCCGCATATATATTTGCCTGTGGCGAAAACAATGCCTTGGGGGAGTTGTGGGGGGGGGAACAATACTATTTTCACTGTGTTTAGATTATATAACCTATAAGCAGTGAGACTGAAGTGAGATGGGTGATACCATCTGCTATCCTGGAAATATTTGTATTAAAATCAATTCTTTCTTTCTTTTTTAACAAAAAAAGGCATCGCAGGGTTAATCATGGATTTTAGCTTTATTAAAAAGATTTTAATTTGATTAATCCAGGAATCAATTAAAGGCTGCAGCCCTACTATTTCAAGACATTTTATTTTATTTTCTCTGAAAGAAAGGCCAACCCAATGTATTCTACAGTTTTGTTCAGCCATTCTTTTTTGCTAGGGATTTTATCACTCTTCCAGTGAGATGCCACCAGAATTCTTGCTGCCGCAGAGGTATATAAGAAAAAGTTCTTTATTTTGTTGGGTATGTCGGGAGTCGTAATCCCTAACAAGTATGCTTCCGGTGTCTTAGAAAATTGGATTGATAGAATTACTTCCAACTCTGAGTGGATTTCGTTCCAGAGTGTTCCAATTTTTTTTACATTTCTACCAGTTATGGTATAGATCTCCCACCTCCTCCTCCCTGTTTTATCCTCACAACAACCCTGCGAGGTAGGTTAGTCTGAGAGACACTAACTGGCCCAAGGTCACTCTGTGAACTTCATTGTCTGAGTGAACCCAGGTCTTCCACCACTCTGGATATCACTGATTCAGTGAAATGAGGCAATATTCAGAGCAACGCCTCCTACCTTTCTTTTCTTTCTTTAAACAATTTTATTACTAAAGGTTTTCTTGGTTTACAAAAGCACACGCCTTGTCTCTTTTTTTCAGGTTGTACAGCCTTTTCTAACAAGCGGTTGTTTGCTTCTCCGTCTTCCACCTGCGTTACTACCTGAGAATGCTGATGTGGAGCTGCCCAGGCACCAAACAGCAGCTTGGCTCCGTTTTCAACATTTAAATCCCACTTCGGGATCTGCCACCGAGAGCCCCAAACTGCCATTCTTCAAAGGACTTGGGTTGTGCAATCAGTCCAAGGGAATCGTTAAACGGAAGACAATGAAAACAAACTTTAAATGAGATACTAAATGAAGGGAAAGGAAAGATGGCGTCAAAATGTCAAGGTTAATGTTTTCATAAAGCTAACCAGGGCAACTGTAAGCCGGTAGGAATGGCTGGGACTTGGACTTTGTAAAACCTTTTGCTTGCCAGCACAGGTCTTTGCCTTAGACATCCAGTAATGTTTCTGCTAGAATTGACTCACAGAGCCTTATCTGTTGCATCAGACAGCAGCTGGCTGCGTACGCCAGACAGGACCAATACAAGGATGCAGAAGATGTGGATCTCAGGGACCCGTTAAGTGGAAAATGTTATTCAACTACCACCAGATCAGTTGCTGGTGAACTGGATCTCCTGTGTGCCTTGCGAGCAAAGGTCACCTGGTATCATAATTACCGTCATAATAATTGTGACTTTTTTAATATAGGATCTGATTGTTGCTATTAATGTTTGATGTTGCAGCAAAACCAACAAAGAGTCTTGTGACACCTTAAAGATCAACAGCGTCCCCACCCAAATCGCTCAGCCCAGACACTGAGGTCCTCCTCTGAGGGTCTTCTGCTGGTTCTCTCACTGCAAGAAGCAAAGTTACAGGGAACCAGGCAGAAGGCCTTCTCGGTAGTGGCACCCTCCCTGTAGAACACCCTCCTTTCAGATGTCAAGGAGATAAAGACCTATAAAGAACTTTTAAAAGACATCTGAAGGCAGCTCTGTATCGGGAAGTTTTTAGTGTTTGATGCTTTGTTATGTTTTATATATTCTGTAAACCGCCCAGTGTGGCTGGGAAAACCCAGCCAGATGGGAGGGGTATTAATAATAATAATAATAATAATAATAATAATAATAATAATAATTTCTTTTTTCTTTTTTGCATAGGGTTTGCAAAGTCTCATGCACCATGCTCTCTGAACCCCCAACAATCAGCTGATCACTTGAGCTTGCATTGCGCTGTGCACAGAAGACGAGATAATCAGTTGAACATCGGGATTTACAAAATGACATGCCTCGTGTTATGCAAGCCCTGGCAATCAGCCTGGATGGGGAAGAGGGAAGGAAATGTGTGCACACTCTGGGAATGGTAAACATAGTTACAGGCTGGCCAGCCACATGAAGAAGAAGAAGAAGAAGAAGAAGAAGAAGAAGAAGAAGAAGAAGAAGAAGAAGAAGAAGAAGAAGAAGAACAACAACAACAACAACAACAACAACAACAACAACAACAACAACTACCTCAGTGGCTCAGATTAAAGCTCCATTTCTTGTAGCATTCAGTCTGCAGCATCGCCTTTGAGAAGCTCATACGGTGGGTATGAATTCAACAACATTGTTGATCACCAGTATCTCGTATTCAGCAGTACTGAGAAATCCCAAGGCTTTTAGAAGTACAAAAAAAATTTTTTTTGAGGGGGAAATAAGGGGGGAAGTCTTCCCAAGAGCCCAAGAAGAACTGAGAGCATAGGGTGGGGTGGGAAAAAAATGGCATGAACTTGCTGGCTGGGGCTGATGGGGTGCTGTAATCCAAAAACATATGAAGGGAACCAGGTTGGCAAAGTCTGCCATGTTGCTATGTTTGGTTGGTTGGTTGCCTGCCCTTTACTATTAGGTCCCAGGGCAGGTTGCAACAATAAAATGCGCAGTCATCAAAAACAAATTTTCTTCCATTTGATCTTTTGAAAAACCACTTTTGCTAGTGGCAGCAAACACCACCATATCTTGTGGCAGTGAATTCCGCCGGTTAATTTTATGTTGCGTGCTGAAGCGCTTTCAGTCATCTATAGAAGATGCTTCCCCCGTCTATTTTCTCCCATTTATAATGTGTTGTATCTCCATCAGGTCTCCTTAGAGTTTTGCTAGACTAAAACATGGGTCAAGGGACTTTATCCTTAACCTTAATGTGTTAGATTTATTATGGCTGTTGTTATTGCCACCCTAAAGGCTCTTGCCCCTCACTTATCTACAGAACAGCCCTGTGAGGTAGGTTTATATGAGATCATAACATGGGATCATAAGATGGGAACTTAAGGCTGAAACGCCATGTTATTTCCAAAGCAAAACTTTTCTGGAGCTCCTAAACTGCAAATAAGCCTCTTTTCGCTGCCACAATGTGTTTATTTCTAAAGCTTAATATTATTGAAGGCTGGCGTTAAGAAAAATAAAATGTTTGTTGTACTACTGGGACGCTATATGGCCAGTTTCACCCTGGTGATCAAACTGGCATAAATAGAGTTTATTAAAGGCCTTGAAAAATGAGAGTTATAGAAAGAAAACCTTTGCCAGACCCTTCAGCTACAGCACTGCTGCCAATGTGCTCCGCCATAATAGATGACTGGTTTAAAGGAAAAGGATAAGGAAAAAAAGCACCCAACAACCTTGCTCCGAGGAGTCGATCACACATTTGGTCTGATTGCAACCCCGCTCTTATTTATGATGATGGTAACTGGAGGGTACATCCAGTTTATGAGGCAATAATGCCACATGAGCCTGAATAAGCTACAGTCGCAAGTGAGACCAATGATTCCTGTAGGTGTGCGATGGCAAGAAGATGGGCCCACAAGATGGAGTTGTTATTTCCTGACACGGCTAATCCTAAAAATACATTGGAAGCTACCCTGAACTGAGCTACAGCGTACGGAAGCTGCTTGAAAGGCATGCTCAGAGCTGGAAACCCCGCCATTTTGGTGTGGCGACTGGAAGGAACATTCCAAAGGTCCGTCTGCTCCAGCATCCTGTTCTCACAGTGGCCAGCCAGATGCATGTGGGAAGCCCCAAAGCAAAACCTAGAAGCACAGCGGCACTCTTCCCACATGTGATTCCTAGCAACTGGCATTCAGGGGCACTCCATCTCTGACAGCCAGGGCTGTCTTTACCTGGGGAGAGAGTTGTGCGCCCCCCTAAAATAAAGCTCAACAACTCTGAGCTGCCCCCCTAAAAAAAAGATCGACCACTTAATTTGGGCGCTGGGCGGTTTTTGCACCCCGGTGCTGCATATGCTGAAGATGGCCCTGCAGACAGTGGAGGGAAAACAGTGTCATCCTAGTAGCCGTTGATAGCTTGCACCTTCACAGATTCATCTAATCCTCTTTTTTGAAAAAAAAATTATTTGATTTTAAAAGTATAAAATTATAACAATGTAGCTATACACATATACACATTTGGAGATTCCTCCGAATCTCTGGACTTCCCAACTCCCTCTCCTATTATTAAACCTTTTCTACTGCATCTTTTCCAATAGTCCATATTTTATATAAATCCATTTTCTCCATAGTACTTGCTACATTACAAGTGTTATTGCAATCCTGCTAATGTTTTCATCTGCTTACAGTGGTCTCCAAGATAAATATTAATCCCCCCCATTCTTTGTTAAAGTTTTGGTCTTCCTGGTTCCTGAGCTTTCTGGTCAGTTTTGCCATTTCAGCATAGTCCAACAGCTTCATTTGCCATTCTTCTCTGGTAGGGACTTTATCTCTAATCCTCTTTTATAGCAATCCATGTTGGTGACCATCTTGATGGCCACATTCACACTACTAAAGCACCATGAGGCCACTTTAAGCAGCCATGGCTTCCCCCCAAAAATTATGGGAACTGTAGTTCTTTAAGGATACATAACTCTCAGAGTGGTTTATCAATTAATCCCTCCCCTTAGGAAACTCTGAGAATTATAAATCTGGGAGGTGAATAGGGGTTGTCTAAAAAACTCTCAGCATCTTTAACAAACTTTTTCTGACAGACTTTGCCTCTGCGTCACCATTTTGTGAGCTGTAATTTTCAGCCTTTATGTCAATAATAATAATAATAATAATAATAATAATAATAATAATAATAATAAAGTTAAGGGCACCCCATTCCTTGTTTTATGTGTTTCTGTTCATCAGAGCCCTAGTTCAGATCTTATACAAAATTCAGCAAGAGGTCTTGCCATCCAACAGTGTTTCCCAAACTTGGGTCTCCAGCTGTTTTTTTGAACTACAACTTCCATCACCCCTGACCACTGGTTCTGATAGCTAGGGATGATGGGAGTTGTAGTCCAAAAAACAGCTAGAGGCCCAAGTTTGGGAAACCCTGCCATAGATGAAGCAGTCCCCTTAAACAAAAGAGAACGTTCTCTAAAGAAATATTGTTTTGCACCTACTTGCCTTCACAGTGAAAGTTTTATTTACCACTTATAGGTTTTATATGCAATTAAGCGGTATACTGTATATATGTATGCATACACACACGTATCTGGGAGATCACGGTCATAGAATACCATACCAAATATGTGCAGTGTCAGAATTATGACTTGTTCTTTAGCACTGGCATTGCAGTGTTTCTGTTAGTTTTAAGATGAATCATGTCCTCCCTCGAAGAGGGAACGTGTAGCGGTGAGACTTGGCTACCAAACTCTGTGTTGTGGGTGGGTACGATTAAATAGCCACAACACCCTATTGGTAGGTCCCTTGTTGCTGGGCTGAATCAGGCCAATGGGATGCTAGCCAAACGGATCAATGGACCTACATATGTCCATGCATGTGACCCAGAGCTTCCTCTTTTGGTCAGTGCATCGGAACACCCACCCACCTCTCCCTAATTTAGGGCTTGCACGCTTGACCTTGCTATGCCGTCGTGTGTCGTCTGTCATTGGGACAGGGGCACGGCAGGAATTTTCCCAACTTGGCTGATTGGCTGTTGCCATTTGGGTTTCGCCTGCCATGTAGCAAATCGTCACAAATTGTAAGGCTGTGGATAGGCTCTGGTTCAGGTGATAGAGATGGGGGAGCGCTCTCGCCATCCCTATGTGAAAGGTATTAAAGGAATCCAGGGACTCAATGGTTTGGTCAACCCTGTGAGGGGGTTGTGCCCATGCCAGAGTCCAGGGGGACATCTGGGTGGTGGACTATCCTGTCCCCATCTTTCCGCTGTTCCAGGTGTTCACCCTAGGCTCACCTATGCTGGTGCCCTGGGTCAGCGCTACCTGCAACAGTGCAGGGAGCTAGTCGAACCAGAGCCTATGCAACCACTCACTTGCTGTAATCAATAAAGTTGTGGCCTAAATTCTGCCAAAAACCAAACCAAAATTTGAGACTTGTCTGAATTTATTTAAGGGGGAGGTTTAAAGGTCTAAACACGCAATGGATTATTAGGAGTTGAGTATCATTGATTATTGACATACTTAGAATGACTGGTTCAGTTTAGCATCGCAAAGAATCATTTTGTTGTATTTTCTTCAACAGACTTTGAATGCAATAATTTCAGGAAGGGGGCATAAACTTAATTGTTATGTGGTTACATCTGTTGTGATTGCACTTTGATTGTAATCAAATTGACGCGAGTTGGCATTTTTTTTCAGAGATTCACACCATACCAGAGGGGGAAGGGTGGGGGATAATAAAAGCTGGAAAAGAAAAGCTTAAAGCCTGCAATTTTTTTATTGCTGAATAGATGTTCAGTAGCACTCAAAAATATTGCTATTGGTCCTGCAGCAAATTAAGTATATCTCGTGCATTAACTGCAGTTACGTGCGAATAGTTTAGGAGAATGCTTGCATGCTCATCAATGCCACTCAGCAAACACAGCCACTATCAGAGAGGTTAATATCAGAGCAATTTCAAACACAGCCCATACCTGAATGTTAGAGTCTTGGACTACGGTAGGTTTAAATCAAATTAAAACTTTCCTCTGGGGTATGATTACATCGCTCAGTCTTCCAGAGCTGTCTTATTATTAGTGCTTTCACATGGGGAAAAAGAGAAGCTTTATGGATCTCTGTGCCTGGATTTTTTTTTTTAATCCAATAAAAAGAGGGGCGTCATTTACATCAGAGGGCGGCTTTTTGCTACAGATTTGCTGCCCTCCAGAAATCTTTCAGGTTGGAACTATTGTGTTTTTTAAGTGGATTTTCCCAGGCTTCCGCACCCAAACTAACAAAAGTGAGAGAGAGTTTTGAATTCTCTACAAAAGATGAGATGTGTTGGACATCCCAGGATTACAATGGCATTGTCTGCAGATGTGGAACTGAATTTAAATGCTCACAGACAAGAGATGGATTGATAGCCTCGGTGTAAGCCTTTGGCAGGTATTTGCAAGCCCTGGGATTGTAGAGGTAGGAAACAGAGACTGCCTGCAGAATTGACTTCACGGGCATTTGATGAGCTCAGCTCAGGACAGGGCAGAACGCTCACCACGTGCATGGTTGTAACTACAGTGGTACCTCTGGTTACGAACGCTTCTGGTTATGAACTCCTCTAACCTGGAAGTAGCTGCTCCTGGTTCTGAACTTTGCCCCAGGATGTGGATTGGAAATTGTGCGCCGGAGGAGCATGCACAACAGGAGGCCCATTAGTGAAAGCGCACCTCTGGATAAGAACAGTTTCAGCTTAAGAACGGACCTCCGGAACGAATTAAGTTCATAACCAGAGGTACCACTGAATTGTTGAAATGCAAGGGCAGTAGAAGCAAATTGCTACCTTGCCCTTGTACCACCACTAGGGGGCGTCTTCTCACCATGAAGGCACATGCAAATGAGCTGTGGGGTCACTGCCATTAGTCAGCTGCTAATATTTGCACCAGGCAGCAGTCACCCCCTTCAGCAGCCACTCATTCAGCAGCCGAGTGAATGTGTTCTTATAGGATCCTCTGCGCTAAAGGGAATCTCGATTGTCTTTGGGTTCTTCTTCGCATAAAGGAGCCTTCACATAAAGTCAGGCTCCTTTCTCACTGCTGGCAAATGCAAAGCCAGTGGAGGATGTTGTGAACAATCACAGAGCCACAACCTCACAAAGGTTGGGAGCCCCTGGTTTCAACCATGGTTAGTGAGAACAAGCCAGCATCAAGCTGTGGTTTCATGTCCTGGCTTGTTCCGAAACTGTAGTTTAAACAAACCACAGTTCTCCACATCTGGATATTACAAGGAAACTTTACAGGAAACGTGAATTCTGCATTCCAGCTAAACAACCCTGGCAAGCATGCGTCTTGTGCAAATGTGAATGAAACTTGACCGATGCATTTCGGGAAACCGTGTCTGAACATTTCTGAGGGAAGCACTTGCTGCTTACAAGTTAGGATTGTGCTCATAAGGCTTTGATTTCCTAGATTGCTACTAGTTGGCATTTCTGCTGATAGTGATTTATGTACAAGACAAGATACTTTCTTTCTCTTTCTCTCTCTCTCTCTCTCTCTCTTTTGCTTGACTCTGCGGAGAAACATAATTAGGAAACAAATGAAACCTGGTTGGAAATTTTAATTAGGCTCATAAAATGCCTCAGTCTGAGAGAAGTATCCGAGTGGGACTATGAAGACTTCAGAAAGGGTGGCACTTTCATCCAGGCTGTATATTTATTTTATTTTATTTATTTAAACCATTTTTATCCCACTCTTCAGCCCCCAAAAAGGCTCCCAGATTGTCTTACAAATGTCAGCAAGAAAGACAATTCCTGCCCTCAGGTTTGTAGTCTTAAAAAATCCACTTAATCTGTTATTGTAGCACAACCCATTTCAGTGGAAAACTAGTCAGCAGCATTCTCTTCCTACAATCCATTCACGCTCCAAATCTGAACTGATTTCAAAGTAATTCCCTCCCTCTCGCTAAGGAACTCGGGGAACTATTTTTCTGGAGTGGGGGGGGGGTGTAGAGGTAGAGAACACAATTTCTTGGATGAGTTACAAGTCCTAGGATTCTTGGGATAAGTCTTGACGGTTAAACCATCAATTCGGGATAAGGCAGAGACCAGGCCACAACCCTGGACAGAGCTCAAGTAAAAAGGAAGCTATTGCATCTCTTCTTGTCTGGAAGGCCCTGGAAGAGAAAAGGAAGGGGATTGTACAGACAATCTGGGCAAGAAGTCTCCAAACATGGCACTCTGATACAACCCCCTTCCTATGCCTCATACAGAAGTCTATTGGATTGAATTGGTAGAAGAAACATAGAAAGCTGCCTTATACTGAGTCAGACCATTGATCCATCAAGCTCAGTATTGTTTAAAAAAAAAAAAAGGTAAAGGAGCCCTGGACGGTTAAGTCCAGTCAAAGGCGACTATGGGGTTGCAGCGCTCATCTTGCTCTTCAGGCCGAGGGAGCCGGTGTTTGTCCACAGACAGCCTTCCAGGTCATGTGGCCAGCATGACTAAGCTTCTGGCGCAATGGAATACCGTGGCGGAAGCCAGAGCGCACGGAAATGCCATTTACCTCCCTGCCGCAGCGGTACCTATTTATCTACTTGCACTGGCGTGCTTTCGAACTGCTAGGTTGGCAGGAGCTGGGACAGAGCAACGGGAGCTCACCCCGTTGCAGGGATTCGAACTGCCAACCTTCTGACCACAGCACCACCCGCATCCCTTCAGTATTGTCTACATGACTGGCCCTTCAGGGTTTTCTGTAGGAATCTCTCCCAGGCCGACCTAAAGTACCAGAAACGTAACCTATGTATGCTTCTTAGAACCTAGTATGAAAAGTGTTAGATGTTGGTAGGCAATTAATTCTATAATATCTGTTGTGAATTAAAATTGTGAACTCTATCTGTGTAATATCCTCTCTTGTATTTGATATTAATTTCTGAGAACTTGGATCTAGCCAAACCATTGAAACAACTGGCACTATATTCCATTGAAACTTCCATATCTAAGTTCTCATCTTTTTCCTCCAGTTCTTCTAGATCCCAAGGGGTTCCTAAATTCAGTAGCTGCAGGAAGCGAGTCATCTCCTTCTCATTAGTAGTGAACCCCACTAGTTGTGGGAAAGCCTAACAATGTTTTACTTGAGCTACTTGTCTTTTTAAAAAAAAAAAAAGTTACTGGTTTCAATGCTGTGCATTTCCTTAAAGTCTTTGAACGCGGTTCCTGAAGCACCATTATGTATTTCCCTGAAAATCCCCAACCCACTCATGTTATGATATTTTTTTCATGAATATTTTCCATTTTTTTTCCCCCTGTCTTTAATAATAAAATGCTTAAATACCCCAATAATGTATCTGTACATAGATAAATTCTTGAGCTTGGGAGCTAAACTTTGCTGAGCTCTTTCAATATTAGCAGGAGACGGGGGACTTTAGGGATCTTGGTCACCCACCATACCAGCAAAAAATTGATCCTATCCCCCTGATCAGCCCCCTCTGTGTCAGGATAACCAGTTTCTGGGATAACCAGTCATCTGAGAGCCTGCTCCAGCTGCTTATGAAGGTTTCCTGAAGGTCGTGAGGAGTTTCCGGGAGTTGCAAAAGGTTTGAAGAGGATAGGATAGGCAGCAAGAAGTAGAGTAAAAGGTGTGGCCGAAGAAGCAAGAAGGAGGCCAAATAAAAAGACTGCAGTCGGTGGTTTCAAGTGCACTAAGTATGAGCGAGCTCTCTGTCTCTCTGTCGTTCCGCTCGTCTCGTCGCCGAGCCAACAGGAGCAGGGCTATTTATTAGCAAATTATACAGCGTCATGAAATAAGCATTAACCAATAACAGCATTGCAATAGCCAGTGTTTCCGGGCGGGAAACCAGCCTTGTGACCGTTACCAGGAGGCTTCCTGGCGCGCTTTCGGGGAGGCGCGGAGGGATCCAGGCACCAATCTCCGGCCGGATCTTCTTTCCTTCCGTGCAGTAGCGCGGAAGGATTAATAAAGCGGCAAACGCGCGGGAAAACCCAAAACGTATTCCCACACCTCTGGAACCCCCCTATAGCACAGGTTTTATCATGTCACTCTAATCTCCTGGTCATCCACCTTTATAGAGAGCTCAAAACGGGCTTTTAATAAAGTCCAAGTTTTACTGGATGGCCAGATCCAGCAGTTCACCTGCAGTTGTTTCAATGGTCGGGGGGGGGGGTTGCATTAAGAATTCTAATTTTTCCTTCATAGAATCAAAAACTTCCGTCCACTCAGCAGTAAGTGGAGCATGAAATTATTTGATTTTATCAGTGACAGCTTCCATAATAGCTGGAGTGTTAGTGGACACCCTGTCTTCCTCACCCATTCTTAAGGTTTTGGCAGCCATTCTGAATCATGATAGTTGTGTTTTTTATTTATTGGTTTTGTTGATGAAAGAGAGAACGAAAGAAAGAAAAGAAAGAGGGGGGAAAGTGCAAAAAGTACTTTAAGAAAGAAAGATACCGTTTAGCACACTAAATATAATCAGTTATTGTACATCTCCATACATTATTATATACACAGATATATAACTAATATTATTGTCCTAATACATATATGGTTACTAATTACCTGCTATATTCTGTATAAACTCATCCCAAATGCCAATACATTTAGACAAACAAAGTCTGCATCTATAAGCAAGCCATTCATATGCTGTGAGTGTTGTCAAGTCGTCGATCCATTGATTAAAGGGGATCATATGCTGGTTGTGATCTTTAAATGTTAATTCCCAGGACAAAAGAGGCCCCAACTCACAAACTGAAAGCCCAATAGGTGCTCTGTTGTTTGGACTAAATAATGAGCTTACTGGCTGAGGGGTTGATGGGATTACCTGCTGAGGGCGTTTTGATTCAGGTCAACCATTTTTTTTCACCTATCCTGTCAATTCCTGTTTTCCTGCAACATACCAGAGTAAGTCAACATGTGGCATAAGGAGCGGTTGTTCCCAACATGCCTCACTGGTTTTCCCAGTTTCCCAGTCCAGTATCCAAAAGCTAAGAATGGGCTGCCATGTTACACTATGGCCACATAAGCCCAGTATGCAGTAGGTCGTTTTTTGTGTGTGAAGATAATGCCAAACCCTTTGATCCCCTCACAGCTAGGTTTTTTTTATTATTATTCTTTAGAATAAAGCAAACTTTCCTTCCTCATTAGTTTGAATCACTTTTCATAATTCATGGGCCCATTTCCTCCCTGGCTCATCGCTCTTTCTTCTCTTCAGTCACAGATTTCAACCAACATCAAAGAGCCAAAACCATTTGATCAGACCCATTATTCATCTTGCTTCAGGGCTGTGAGGTCAATACCTGGAATTATTTGCTGAGGCAAGCTTTTCTTTCTTTCTTTTTTAAGCTTGGAGCTGATAGGAAGTAGAACGCATAATAGTAATGAGTTCAGGCTATTGTTACACCTTCTTTAGGTATGAAAAAAACCCCGTGGAGAAAATCCTTTTTTCTTTCTTTCCACACTCTGAATGTGCACAGGTTCCACCTGTACGTCAATTATGTTACTTTATGTAAAGGTGCCAGATTTTTCACACATGCATGCGTGAAACAAGAAGTTAACACATTTCTTTTCTTCTTCTTCTTATGAGTGCGTGTTTCCCTTGCCGTCGCTCTGCTTCGTTGGATCTGTAGTCTTAAAATTGTGTTCTTACACAATTTTCAGTTGTGTAATATAAAGCAGCGAAATGTTTCAGCTATATTGAATGGCCAAAGTTCTGACTGGAGGTGATAATGTTTTATTTGAGGCATCAGTCGTGGGTGTGCCCTGTGGTGTCTTCTTGCAAGTCAGAAATTGTTCGTATTAACTTTGGTTTCATTTGGAGGGGGGGTGGAAATGCTTGCAATAGTTACACACCTCTAAATTACATTCCTGTGACATGGAGAGAAACAGATGGACAATGAAAGAGGAACCTGAGAACGGGGCGGAGGAAGGGGGTACGGTGGGGACGGTTTACCCCATGTGTCACCACTAAGGGGGGTTACAAAATGCCGGGTGGCACTGACCGCAGGGCCTGCACAGCGCCCCAGCCATGCCCCCACCTGTAGGGCAGCTGAGTGGGAGAAGGCAGGCAGACTCCTCAGGGGCCCCATAGAGTGTCCTGCACTGGCTCGCCCCACCCTGTGGGTGGCTGGCCCCGCCCCCATGGGTGGCTGGCCCTGCCCCTGGCGCAGGGCACACGCACCGCCCCTGGCGCCCGGTCAGCTTGCTGTGCCACTGCCTGAGAACCCTTCTAGCAAAGAGACTTATAAGGTAAAAAAAAAAAGGTAAAGGACCCCTGGACAGTTAAGTCCACTCAAAGGTGACTATGGGGTTGTGGCGCTCATCTCGCTTTCAGGCTATGTGGCCAGCGTGACTAAAACGCTTCTGGCGCAAGGAAACACTGTGGCGGAAACCAGAGCCCACGGAAACGTCGTTTACCTTCCTGCCGCTGCAGTACTTATTTATCTACTTGCCCTACCCGCGTCCCTAAAGAGAGTTAGAGCTCAAAACTGGAAGCATAAATACCCATCATCCATTCTCAATGTTCTGAAAACCTTAATACCTTTCTATGTTTGACTCTTACAGTTATCAATCCCATTTGGGTATGCACTGCATACATATGGAAGCCAAACAGGTTTCAAATGAGATTGTTGAGTTTCCTGCATTGCAGGGGGTTGGACTAGATGACCCTTGGGTTCCCTTGCAACTCCACAGTTCCTATGATTCTATTAATGATGATTTATTCTTATTGTTCTGGTGAACTAATATTATTTCTTCCTTTGTTCCTGTTACGTTTTCCATAAAAAATATTTTACTTTCTTTTCTTTTTACATGTGAAATTGTTTTGACGTGTGAAACTGTTTTTAATCGTCATTTTTTAAAAAAGATTGGGGTTGTTTATATGCGTGCAATTGTTTTTTTCTTGCACCGATGTTTTTATTGTGGGTTTTTTTTTTCCCCTCCACAGGAAGTGATTCAGAAATGGGATTAAATAAATAAATGAAATGTGGACCAACCTGGAGGCTCTGCATTCCGAGTGACCCAGTTTGAGTTATCGAACGGAGAGTGCGGCTTCTCTCTGCAGCGCTGTGAAAGGCACCTTAAGGAAGCCAGATACCAAAATGAAAAAGGCGCCCCTTCTTTAGGTTGCATGCACTGGACAGACAACTTTGTGCAAGGCAGGTAATAGCGACCCAGAATTGAATGAGGAGCAGGGAAGGGCCAGAAAAACTTTGCTACGGGGGTGGGGGGGATAATGGAACAAAGTGGAGCTGGGTGAAGGGGTTGTTAGAGGGTCATGCCAAAGGAGCAAAACAGTGACCTGTCTTGTGCCTAATTCTCACATGCCCTCCGCTGTGCAGTGTTGTTGTTGTTCAGTCGTTCAGTCGTGTCCGACTCTTCGTGACCCCATGGACCAGAGCACGCCAGGCAGTAGCTGCTTGCAAATGCGGCCATCCTTATACGGCAAGCCGTAGGTGTGAATGGATTCCCTGCCGATCCGGCAATTTTCGGGATGAGATTGCTAACTGATACAAAGGAGAGGTTTGCAGTGGTGTGAAGAAAACTACCAGACCCTCTGTGGGAGGCCAATTTTCAGAAATGCTACCACCGATGCTTGCTGCTGCAAGATGACTGCCAGGGCCAATGCCCCTCCATAGCGCTGCGTTAATAACAAATATTGAATCAACTTCGTCATTTTTCATACTGTGGGGACGAGTTATAAGCTGCCTACTTTTTGGCCGTGTTTGCTGACATCTAACGCTGGTTCCCACCTCTCACAAGCTGGATGTAAAAGTAGGTGGTCTCTTCCCCCCCCCCCCATGCCACACGCCACCGCCAGTTTTGCTCCTAATATTTAGGATTCAAAGACTTAAATGTGCAGAGATATTCCGTCACTAATAATTGTAAAACAGCTTTCAGAGTTGCCAACATTTCGAAGCCACTTCATTGTTTCCTGGAGTTTTCAAAACTCCGCTGTGTTATAATTTGTGGTGTTTTTTCTTAAAAGCCTTGTGGAGTCAGAATGCAAAATTCCACAGTGCAGAAATAACTTCCATTTTCAGCTACATCGAACCCTGGAGTTTTTCGTCTGTGTTTTACTGCATGGTCAGGTGGAGCAAACAGATAGCGCTATATTAAGCACAGGCTTATGTATCCCTCCCATTCGATGACAGAGGCAGACTGACAGGAGACACTTAAAATATATAGGGGCCCAGCAAGGGCTATTTAATCTCATGTGCTGTGGGGTTAACCGACGCCTCCCGTGTAGCCTCACACAGGGCACCAGTTGTGGGGCAGCCTGCGGACGGGACGGACGGTAATCCTGGAGCCCGCTCCCACCGCGCTGTGAAAAAAGGGTTGAGTTTGTGAGTCCGTGAAGATTCTGCCTCGTGAATGGTTGCAAGCGTCTGTCTGGTCCAAAAAGGTTCCGAAGAGAAAAATAAAGCTAAAAGGTGGCCAAAACTAAACGGCCAAATAAAAGACTTTTTAAAACAAAAGTGAAAATAAAACAACTGAGACTGCAGTCTGGTGGAGGAGCCTACCGCTGCCCTGTGTGGTTGGTTTCGCTTTCTGTTTGCAACTGGGCTTGTCACGCAACGATGTTCTCGCGCTTACTCCTCGGCTTTCTCCACACTTCTTCACACCACAAACAGGGAGCGGCAGCTATTTATTGAACAGTAAAGTGATGACACAACAAACATAACATCCAATCACAGCACTGTCGAAAAATTCGTATGTCAAGTAATTCGTAAGTTGAGGTACCACTGTATAGGTAAAAGTGGAACTGATGGTAAAGACAGGTGTTGAAAGATTTTCTGTTTATTTTTCCAGATATAGACTCTGCAAATAGCATAAGGTCTCAGGCTGGGCCACATCACAGCAATTATCACCTTGAGTAAAAGAAAGGCATTTTTTCTCATCCAACAAGAAGCTGCTTCCATTTCCCACTTATACCCAGGCTCCACTTCAGCTATCACAGCGACTTCACAGGAGCAACACTCGCTCATGTGTAGAGATGGGAGAAGATACTTGATTCGGGTCTCATTTAAAGGCAGATCTGTAAAAATTCGTACTTTCCAAGACAAAAGTACAGCTATCCTTTGAAATGCGCACTTCTGCGGATTTTATTATTCAATCTGCCAACCAGTGTTTACAAAAAGGCACGTATTAGAGGAGAGTTTGCATAAAAAATGAAGATACCGGTGAAAACAACACACACATAGTCAATAACATGCAGGCCACTTGACTTGATAAAATAACAAACTGCACTTGATTTTATATTCCCTGAGAATATCGTAAAAGGCCTGCTAGATCAGGCCAGGGCCCCTCTGTTATGTATTGAAGTTCTCACCCTAGGCCACTAGGGGTGTTGTGTATATAGTTTCACTCCGCCCACCGTGACTGCAGTTCTCACTCAGGTCCACATGCAAATGAAGGATTGAGAGTGCCATTCACGGATTGGGTAGCTAGAGAGAGTTGTTACTGTTGCATATTACTGAGTACTATATAAGCAGGCTGGCTCAGCCATTCAGTTCAGTTCTGTTCCAGCCTAAGAATAAAGAGAGCTGCTTGGAGAATCACTGTGTCGCCTGCTATGTCCACCCACTACTTAATACCCTCCAGTCCAGCATCCTGTTCTCACTGTGGCCAACCGGATGCCTAGGGGGGAAAGACCGAAAGCTGCAGGATATGAGCAAAACAGCGTTTTTCTCCCTTGCGATTCCTAGCAACTGATATTTAGAGCCGTACTACGTGGCCAACTTTGGAGACAGCATATAGCTGTCACGGCTTGCCACCCATAGCCTCGTGCCCTGTGAATATGTCCAAAATCTGTCCTAATATCTATAAGAGGATTTCAATTAAAATAGCTGCTGGTGTTCAAGGCTCAACCAGCGAAGAGAAACTTTGCATGTTTCCCAAAACTGCAAAGAAACTTGTTTTCTGCTAATGAAACGAGATGCAAATTGCGGAGCAAAGCATATAGGATGCACCTAGAGAAGCAGCAATTGATTAATTTCATTGAGTGGCATTGGCCCAGTTCCCCATTTTGGCGAAGTCGTTTTGAATTTTATTCTTATCTTTCCCATGATGTATCAAATCGAATCGAATCAATGAATAAATAACCATTTGTAGTTGCTTGCTGTAACCACCAGGGGTTGCTGCAGTGCAATGAAATAGTAACTTTTCGGCTCTCCCGGAGAGCAGAAATGCAAAAGCTGGTGACCTGTGCACTGGAAAAATAAGCTACAAAGGAGCTAAAATAAAAAATAAGCTAAAAGGGAGCCTGTGTAGGGCTACCTGGTCTGTATTGAATAGGCAATTACAGCACAAAGTAATTGGGCAACAGAAGAATGTACAGGGCCCAAGATACAGAAGTCAATTGAACTGACAGTTGAATCTTACTCAAATATTGGTGAAAGAAAATATATTGAGGGAACTTGAGGGCACCAGGCTAGCATAGGGGAGACAGGGCAAGCATCATGGCACTCTCTCCTCCCTGCCCGTCAACATCTGCCACCTGAGGCAGCTGCTTCACTCTGCCTCATCACACTGAGAGTGTACCCAATGAAAAGTGTTTCTTCAGGTCGGCGGTTCGAATCCCCGTGACGGGATGAGCTCCCGTTGTTCAGTCCCAGCTCCTGCCCACCTAGCAGTTCAAAAGCACGTCAAAGTGCAAGTAGATAAATAGGTACCGCTCCGGCGGGAAGGTAAATGGCGTTTCCGTGCGCTGCTCTGGTTCGCCATAAGCAGCTTAGTCATGCTGGCCACATGACCTGGAAGCTGTACGCCAGCTCCCTTGGCCAGTAACCTGAGATGAGCGTCGCAACCCCAGAGTCGGACATGACTGGACCTAAGAAGAAGAAGAAGAAGAGTTTGGATTTGATATCCCTCTTTATCACTACCCGAAGGAGTCTCAAGCAACTAACATTCTCCTTTCCCTTCCTCCCCCACAACAAACACTCTGTGAGGTGAGTGGGACTGAGAGACTTCAGAGAAGTGTGACTAGCCCAAGACACCAATATAAAATGACAAAACTCAATTCAATAAGCAACAGAGGACCGGCATGAGTAGAAACACCACCGAGAAAATAATGAAAATAATGACTCAGTGGAACAGCAAAACAAGGAAGATTCAGGACAGATAAAAGTACTTATCCACACAGTGCATTGTTGAACTATAGAATTTGCAACAGAGGCAGATTTAGGGTAGGTTTGCCTGAGACATGACCTGCAGATGTCAGGAATTTTACTTTTTGAAACACGGCAACCCAAATTTAGGGGATCACAAACAGTTTGGTGGCACTGGGAGCAGAGCCACGAGGGCACCCCAACTATGATGTAGAATAGAAGGCAAGAGGTGGGTGTGTGTGCCAAATTTTGGCATCACACAGGGTGCCACTGAAATTTGAGGCCCCAAGGTCTGCCACTGAGAAGCAGTGATGGCTACCAACCTAGACAGCTTTACAAGAGGATTTCAACAAATCCATGGAGGTACTGGGGATTCAGTAATGAGCAAGCATGAAGGCTACGTTCCATCTCCACTCAATGCTGACGAAGAGGGGCCTGATCCAGGACTGCTCTTCTGACATTCCAGCAAATATGCTGAGCCACCATATTAAAAATAGCAGAACTTTCATAAGCCAATTGGACTTTATTTTGGGGGGGCAGCTGTGATGGCTGTTCAGAAATGCCACAGCAACTGTTTGCTGAAGATTTCAAACACTGGTGCCTACAGTTATGGACTAATATAGACCGGCAGCCATTTATTCAAGCAGAATCCAGTTTAGAGTTAGCTGGAATGTTCCAGCTACTTTGTGAAGTGCCTTAACATGAAACCACGTTTGAATTTACAGCGGAGTCAGCTGGCAAGTCATAAATAGTTCCTCTGTGGGGTATTGCTGTGAAAAGCGGCCTTCCCAGAGACTGGTAAACAGCCCTCCACCTTGCAGGGGGTCAGTTCTGGGGGTCCCTGACTTTGCGTGATTTTGCCTATGTGAGTAGACCCCCCCCCCCCCGAAATGAACCCTCACTGTACTACTTTGGCTTTCCCACAAAGCATCCTGGGAAGGGTAGTTTGTTAAGGGTGCTGAGAGTTGTTGGCAGACCCCTGTTCCCCTCACTGAGCTACAATTCCCAGAGTTCCTGGTGAAGAAGGACTGGTTGCTAAGCTGCTCTGTGATTGTACAGAGGTACCTTGGTTCTCAAACTTAATCCGTTCCGGAAGTCCGTTCCAAAACCAAAGCGTTCCAAAACCAAGGCTTGCTTTCCCATAGAAAGTAATGCAAAATGGATTAATCCGTTCCAGACTTTTAAAAACAACCCCTAAAAAAGCAATTTAACATGAATTTTACTATCTAACAAGACCATTGGTCCATAAAATGAAAGCATTAAACAATGTGCTGCAGTCACGAAATCAATCAATCAGTAGCTGAACTGGGTTTCGCACAGTCACAAAAAAGCAAGAAAAAGAGCCACAAAAACACAAAATAAATAGCAAAAACAGTGTAACACTGAAATCAGAAGCGTAATGCTCAAATCGGAAGTGTAACACTCAAAATGGGAGAGTGGCACTCAAAACGGAGCACATTCGGCTTCCTTTTTTTTTTTTTTTTTTGCAAACTGGAACATTTACTTCCGGGTTTGCAGTGTTTGGGTTCCAAGTTGTTTGAGTACCAAGGCGTTTGAGAACCAAGGTGCCACTGTACAGATTACTTACAGATTTCACATAACACTTCCAGAAACTAAATATATACAAGCTGCCCTGTGCTAACAAGCATCTGAAGAAAGATGGGAGAGCCTGCTGCATAAATGACATTGCTTGATATAAAAGTTGCTGCCCTGCTGGTTCCACCTAAAGATTACATTGTGCCAAGAATGCCCTTGCGGTTGCCTGCCAGCTATTGTTTAGTCATTCCTATCCATTCTCTTGGGCACTCTTATCATGGGAAATGCAGGGAAATGCAACGCCCATCCCTGAGAAGCCTGACAGCTAGAGAAGAGAAATGCAAGCTGCAGAAGGCATGGGTAGATAGAACAAAATAAGAAAATGTACCTATTAATTTAAACTTGCCACCCTAAATCATAGCTATTCCTCCCAGGATTTGTACAGATACAGCATAAAACTCAGAGATAATCTCTGCATTGTTTAGTTGGCCAAGCAACTAGATGGTTAAACTACTGGGCTCATTCATCATTCCAGCTGTAACTTTGTCAGTTAACCTGATAACACTGTTGAATGGAGATTGTTGTTGTTGTTCAGTTGTTCAGTCATGTCCGACTCTTCGTGACCCCATGGACCAGAGCACGCCAGGCACACCTATCTTTCACTGCCTCCTGCCGTTTGGCCAAACTCATGCTAGTCGCTTCGAGAACACTGTCCAACCATCTCATCCTCTGTCGTCCCCTTCTCCTTGTGCCCTCCATCTCTCCCAACATCAGGGTCTTTTCTAGGGAGTCTTCTCTTCTCATGAGGTGGCCAAAGTACTGGAGCCTCAACTTCAAGATCTGTCCTTCCAGTGAGCACTCAGGGCTGATTTCTTTAAGGATGGATAAGTTTGATCTTTTTGCAGTCCATGGGACTCTCAAGAGTCTCCTCCAGCACCGTAATTCAAAAGCATCAAATCTTCAGCAATCAGTCTTCTTTATGGTCCAGCTCTCACTTCCATACATTACTACTGAGAAAACAAAATAGGAAATTCTTTCCAGTAGCACCTTAGAGACCAACTGAGTTTGTTCTTGGTATGAGCTTTCGTGTGCATGCAGTCGAAACAGTCGTCAACAGGTTTGCCACACCTATCAGCCAATCACCCATTCCCACCACCCTTCTGAGTAATACCCCTCCCCACGTTCTCACTATATATAAGGGTTTGGTGACTTCTGTTTAAGTGTATCTGAAGAAGTGTGCATGCACACGAAAGCTCATAAAAAGAACAAACTTATTTGGTCTCTAAGGTGCTACTGGAAGGATTTTTTTATTTTGAATAGACAGGATGTCCTTCCTCCTCTCTCCTTGGGGAGATAAATGGTTTTTAAAAGTGAGAACTGTGGAACTTGTGGACAGAATAGGTTATCCAAATATATTTATTGCAACTTCAACATTTATAATGCACTTGTGCATTTGTGTATTATGTATGTATCTCTCTATCTAACACGGTGGTTGGGGTTGTCCTTAAAAGAAAAGGTCAAAATCTAAAATTTGATGGTGAAGTGACAAGAGGAAGGGAGCAGAGACAGGTATAAACACTGCAAGAATGCCTGCCCATTTCAGTTGCGTGACCTTGAGCTTAGCCCTGGGACAGCGCCAATCATCCCAATAAAACATTTTAGGTCGGAAGCTTGCAGTAAATTGAAAGCAAAAAGGAAATTGATCTGGGAGAGCGAATGGACAACCATTGAGTTCATCTTGGGGGGGGGGCGGGACAGGACAAATAGTAATAAAGGGTGAATCAAGAGATGGGAAACCTGTGGCCCTCCATTTGTTGTGACACATCTGGAGCTATGTGGGTTCCCTATCCCTGGCTAGTAGGAGGGGCAGTGATGCAGTGATATTGGCCATGTTGTAAAGAAACAGGTAGCATGGAAGGAGGTTGGCAGAAGCCTGATGAAATCCCTACTGTTCCATGGAGCAGGCTGGTTAGTCTTGGACCGGTTGCCATCGTTCAGGGCAACATACCTCACTGGATTTTTGGAAGAGGTGAAAATTTGTGGGGAAGAACCAAGCACACTGTCCCATGCTTCTTGGAAAAAGGGGACAATAAAAATGCCATCAATTCAGCACAGCTACCGTTGGCTTCTATTAAGGGCAGAAGACGAGGGAAATGATGAGCTGGCTGCTAACACGGCATGTTTCCTATGCTCACCATTCCATTTGTGACAATTGGACTATTTAAAGTCTGGACAGCTGCTATATAGGATTAAAATTGGCTGGTAGTACAGGCAGAGTAGGGTCCTGTGGAAAGTCAGGTGTTGTGTGTCACTCATTGCCTTAATGTAACATGCTCCTTAAGAATCTGTGTCTCGCAAGTCTGGCGATTATCCAGCCACACTTAAGAGCCTTTCAGGTCCCTCTGATTTCAACACTGGGAGAGTTCTGCGCCTGGCGGCCTCTCACTGAAATTGATGGAACATAAAAGTGCCAAGCTTCAGTTGAATACTGCCCTTAAAACAAAATTCCTTTTTTTCCTTGTTTTTTAAAAATATTTTATTTGTTGAATATAAGAACAACATATAATCAAATACAAGCAATCAAATACAGTGTTTCCCTATCCCTCCCTCCCCACCAAAAAACAGCCCCAACTATGTCCCGGTAATTACATTAGTACTATAATCAACAAAAAAATTATTTCTACAGTTGCTGGTTTATTTTGTATTTTGTATTTGTTATTTTTGTTAAAACTCAATAAATTCTTATAAAAAAATATCATTCCACATGTTCATGGAGCCTTGTTCATCCCAGAAATGTAATCATAAAATACTTATTTGGCTGTACAGAACAGCGCCAAAGTTCATCCCATAAAGAGCAGTGGTAGCAGTGGAATTTGCTGCCAAGGAGTGTGGTGGAGTCTCCTTCTTTGGAGGTCTTTAAGTGGAGGCTTGACAGCCATCTGTCAGGAATGTTTTGATGGTGTTTCCTGCTTGGCAGGGGGTTGGACTGGATGGCCCTTGTGGTCTCTTCCAACTCTATGATTCTATGAGCATTCAGATCACCGCAAACAGAACAACAGTAAACAGAGGCGAGTTGGTAGTTACCACTGCCAGTTCACCCATCGCACCGAGCCACTTTGTTCTAAACCATGGCTTAATTGTGAACTTGCCGCACCATCACCACCTGCTTATGGTTTGTTTGAAACGAAGGGGGAGGGAAACGCATTCTGAGTTCACACAACACAACAAGATGTACTGTGGTTGGTTTGTGCCATGAGCAAGCAGCTGTGAGGGGACAGGAAGCATGATCATGATTAAGCCGTGGTCTAAAATAAACTGACTTAGTGTGACATGCAAAAAAGAGCCAGTGTGGATTTTCTCTTGGTTATGAATTAGGAAAAATACAAAACAGGGCAGTGAAGCTACCCCTCATAATGTTGTGATTCCAAAAACCTGCATTAACACAATGCCCTTATATTAGGCCAACCAACCAAAATAGTGTACACACTTTAGTAAAGTTGAATGCACTAATATGCAGTTTGGTCTTCTGGATCGACATGGCATCCTCTAACTTTTCTGGTGCTTAGTGTAAAGCAACCCTGCAGGGCTAAAGTATCCATTTTTCAGAGGGATCTTCTGAAAGCTCCTTTTACATACAGCAGCCTGGGATCCATTCAACAGCTGGAGTTAAGCTGGCAGGCAGATGGTGTTTTAGTACTAATAGTTTGCCTGTATTAATCTGACTGCAACAAGATATTTTGAGCACACATTTTTATTGATTTTCTGAGTCTTTGGAACGGGGCTGTCTAGAAATCATCATTAATTAACTTAAATTAATTCAAGTCAGATGGGGACCTCAAGAAATGTTCCTATGTTTTTGTCATTTTCATCTTCTTTCCTCTTTTATCCCACCATGGATATGAATAAAACAGAATGCTATTGAACACATAAGAGTTCTGTTTGTTTTTAATGTTACAGCTCCGCAAACGTATTCCTGCCGTAACACAAATGGAGGTTGTCCTGTGTACACTTAACTGAGAGCTTACTTCTGAGTTGACACACCAGTAAGGCATGCATCTATACTTCAAATGTATGTTACTTTTGCACCACTTTTTCACAGATAGCCCCCCAAAATATTGGAAATCGTAGTTTAGTGGAGCTGTGCAGAATTCTAGCATCCCCCTCCCAGAGAACCACAATTCCCTTGAATCCACTGACAGAATGAATTATCTAGATTTAGGCTGTAAATGTTGACAAAGTAACTTTCCACGATTCATCAGAACGACCACTTTCTGCTTGTCAGCTGAGAGATTGAAATGAAGCCCTTATTGGAGTGTCCCTTCAGCCAGAAGTTTTGCTACCTGAAAGAGGTTTTTTTTTTCTTGTAGGACCTCACTTGTGGAACTCCCTCAGCAAAGCTGCATTTCAGGGCACCGTTGCTTTTAAGACACCAAAATCAGTTACATTTACCTAAGCCAGTGGTTTTCAACCAGTGTGCTGTGGCACCCTGAGGTGCCTTGAATGATGGTCAGGGGGTGCAGTGGGAAACACTGGCCTCTGTCCCTCTTTCCTTCCCTTCCCTCCTCTTGAGTCTGTGCCTCCCAAAGGCTTGCACAGCTGTTTGTTGCAGCAGCCCTGGCCACAAGCTCTCCAGGTGAATGGTTCCTCTGGGGCTGGCCAGGGGGTGCTTCCCAGCCCCCTGTGGGGCTGTATGAGGAGGCACCTCTCTTTGGGGCAGGGGGGACATCTCAGAGACCAGGGGCAGCAGCTGCAGCTGCCCAGAGGACTCCCAAGGAGAGGGGAGAGGAGGCTGAGGGAACACTCCACAGGGGAGGGTGTTTGAAGGGGGTGACATAACTGGGCTCCTGAGCCCCACTGGGGTGCTGCAGAAAGAACCGTGAACTCAAAAGGTTGAAAACCTCTGACCTAAACTTTTAATACTAGTAAAGATCAACTGGCTCTTTTGAGAGGGTTTGTGTTGATGTTTATATGCTGCATATAGTTTTTTCATACTGTGGGATAGTTTTGCTTTGTTTTGCAATAAACAAAATGACATGCTCCAATGTATCAGTGGAACAAAAGCAGGCACTGACTTTTTCTAGGGAAATGTTCGCTAGGGAGGGAGATTGTGGTATCTCAGAGATCATTTCAATGTACTTTGATTATTTCTACTTTTAGTTAAGTATTTTTATTTTCTTTCCTGACGCCCCCTGGCTATGCCCATGATTGGTGTGGTACGCCCTGCGTGTGTAGGGAGGGAAAGGCACCCAGTATAAAGTTTGTTGTTGTTGTTCAGTCGTTCAGTCGTGTCCGACTCTTCGTGACCCCATGGACCAGAGCACGCCAGGCACGCCTATCCTTCACTGCCTCCCGCAGTTTGGCCAAACTCATGTTAGTAGCTTCGAGAATACTGTCCAACCATCTCATCCTTTGTCGTCCCCTTTTCCTTGTGCCCTCCATCTTTCCCAACATCAGGGTCTTTTCCAGGGAGTCTTCTCTTCTCATGAGGTGGCCAAAGTACTGGAGCCTCAACTTCAGGATCTGTCCTTCTAGTGAGTACTCAGGGCCGATTTCCTTGAGAATGGATAGGTTTGATCTTCTTGCAGTCCATGGGACTCTCAAGAGTCTCCTCCAGCACCATAATTCAAAAGCATCAATTCTTCGGCGATCAGCCTTCTTGATGGTCCAGCTCTCACTTCCGTACATTACTACTGGGAAAACCATAGCTTTAACTATACGGACCTTTGTTGGCAAGGTGATGTCTTTGCTTTTTAAGATGCTGTCTAGGTTTGTCATTGCTTTTCTCCCAAGAAGCAGGCGTCTTCTAATTTCGTGACTGCTGTCACCATCTGCAGTGATCATGGAACCCAAGAAAGTGAAATCTCTTACTGCCTCCATTTCTTCCCCTTCTATTTGCCAGGAGGTGATGGGACCAGTGGCCATGATCTTAGTTTTTTTGATGTTGAGCTTCAGACCATATTTTGCGCTCTCCTCTTTTACCCTCATTAAAAGGTTCTTCAATTCCTCCTCACTCTTCAATTCCTCCTCACTTCTTCAATTCCTCCTCAGTATAAAGTTACTGTGGTTCAAAGGGGTTGAGAAGCCTAGGCGACTCCAGCACGGAAAGCCAAACCAAACTGCAACGGGCCAAACTAACTCGCCCCCCTTGTCTTTTTGAATGCGGTAACCTTGAACGCGCAAAAGGCCATGGCTAAAGAGGCCTCTGTGTCCAGGGGCGGCTGCGGCTGCGGCGTGAAGCTCAAAGGCGCCATCGTGCCAATGCAGGCCATGTGAATTTGGTATATAAACTCGTTCCCGCAACTGCAAGCCTCGACCCCCAGGGAGCATCAGGCCATTGCATAAGCCTCGTCCGGCCTCTTAAGCAGTCCTTCCTGACGCGCTTACATAACACAAGCACCAAGGATGTCTCCCGCGCCGCCGCCGCCACCCACCGACCCCGGAAGATAAGATCTGCAGCAAGCACCCCGCGCCTTCGATCCCGGGGCGCGCTCAGCCAAAGCGTCCCCGGACACCTGTCCCGCCGCGCCTTTGCGCAGCGCTCTCTGCAGAGCGGAGCGATGAGCCCGGCCGATCCCAGGCAGGGCAAGCGGCGGCGAAGGCGGAGAGAGCGAGGCCCAGAGGGAGGAGTCTCCGGCAACGCCATCGACGGCCCCGCCGCAGCTCCGGGTCCTGGAGCCCTCCGGCTGCAGGCTGCCTTTATTTTGCTGCAGGAGCCTCCTCTGTACCGGGATCCTCGCGCGCTCCCTCTGTCTCTCCATGCCTTTTAGGTGAGTGGCGCGCTCGGGCTGACGTTGGACGACCCACAGCAGGGCTTTCCTCGGCCGCGCGACCGGAGCTCGCCTTTGCGGTCACTTTGACAGCCGATGGCTCCACCCTCAGCCTCGGTTCGGGGGCACCGGCTGCTGGCAACTGGGTGCCCCCTTCTTCCCTTGACGCGGCTCATCTCCTGCGCTTCCTCGGAGATGGGCAGACAAAACTTTTCATGCCCCCCCCCCTCGCAGCCTGCCCTCCTCGGGATCTAGCGGTCGCCGCGCGCGCTAAAAGCGTAGACGGGGAAATGTCACCCCGAGCCGGGTGTCCCCGCCCGGCCCCCTCCCAGTTTTAAGCCTGAAGCCTGGGAACTTTTTCGAAGCGGCGCGGGGCAGCGTCACCACCGTCTGTGTTTCCGGACGCTAATAATGTATCGATTGCTATTACTATTAGATTCCCCGCTGCCCGCTGCCGCATAGATAGATTGGCGGTGAAAGCGGTTTGCGCGCGGCGCGGATCCTAACTGCTTCTGCATGTTGGAAGGAAGTCTCAGGGTGATCTTTTAGGATTGCAGGCGAAGGTGCTGCATGCGGCACTCGCGGTGCGCTATGGAAAGGCAAATGGAGAGGGGGACTTTCTAGTCTATGGTTTAACAAAGTAGATATTTCTGTAAAATAGAAACTGAAAAATGCGATGAGCAGAGATGCGGGGTGGGGAGCGAGGGGCGCTGGCAGAAAGGGGCCGGTTGTGCAATTGCCTCCTTGTATCGTACATAATGTAGCGGTTTATTTATAGTTCGTGGGAGGAGGCGCTTCTGGAAAAAAGGCGCCTTTTTTAGCGAGAGAGAGAGAGAGAATATATGTTAACAGCTGGGCCGATATTTTCTCACGGATACATTTCCTGATAGTTTTGTAGTATGGGGCATTGTTTGGGGTGTGGGGTGTTCTCCGAAAAAAGAACTTCTGTTCCACCTCCGACGATATTTGGCGAAATCCTCCTCCCTCATTTTTCCGCCAGTGGAGAATTTCAGGCGTAATTGTGGGTCCAGAAGTAACTGTTTATTTTTGTTTTAATACTACCGAAAAAAGGGACGGCCTCGGTCTGAGCTCCTCCCAGCCCTCCTCTCTTAGGTCGTTGACCAATAGAAACTAACAACAGAGTTTCGTTCAGAATTAACTGTCTCGAATATATTTTTCTGTTCATTTTCTTACGCTTCTTCCTCCTCCAACGCTGGGGATCGGAGTGGGGGGGGGAGGGGGTTTCGGCATACAGATCACTTCCTCTACCTTTGAGCTGCGGCCCTTTGTTGTAATTCCCTATACTGTAATCCAGTAGTTCCATCATAGAATTGCAGAGTTGGAAGGGACCACGAGGGTCGTCTAGTCCGACCCCTGGCAATGCAGTAATCTTTTGCCCATGACCCTGAGATTAAGAGTCTCATGTTCTACCCACAATATTTGGCAAATCCCCTCCACCTAAATTTTGCCCCCCTTCTGTAGGGGTGGCAAATCTTAAGAACCATTTTCACTTTATCCTAAAGTAGTTACCGGTATATTAATAATTCATTGGTCTGAAATGGGCTGGTACACTTCCCTCCAAAACGTCAAATGGCAGGATTCCTCCCAAAGTAGCTTGAAACCTTTGACTCCTTCATACCTGTTACACTTAAGGAAAACCAGGAGGGGAGGTGGCAAAGAAAGAACTTCTGCAGTACTTCTTCATGCACCTGCACCACATAGTTAAACTAAAAAGGTAAATGTAAAGGACCCCTGGATGGTTAAGTCAAGTCAAAGGTGACTATGGGGTGCGGCGCTTATCTCGCTTTCAGGCCAAGGGAGCTGGTGTTTGTCCACAGACACCTTTCCTGTGGCCAGCATGACTAAACCACTTCTGGCGCAACAGAACACCGTGACAGAAACCAGAGTACACAGAAACGCCCTTTACCTTCCCACCGCAGCGGTACTTATTTATCTACTTGCACTGACGTGCTTTCAAACTGCTAGGTTGGCAGGAGCTGGGACAGAGCAACAGGAGCTCAACCCCTTCGCGGGGATTCAAACCGCCGACCTTCTGATTGGCAAGCCCAAGAGGCTCACATCCCTGTACTTCTTCATGCACCACATAGTTAAACTATGGAACTCACTATCAGCCACTAATGGTTCCCAACCATTTTAAAGATGGCTTTAAAAGAGGATTAGCCAAATTTGTGGAGGATAAAGATCTTCCTCCCCAGTTGGAGGTAGCAGTATTTCTGAACGGTAGTTGCTGGAAGCAACAGCAGCATCTGCTTGGCTACTGTGAGAACAGGATGCTGGACTAGTTGGCCTGATCCGGCGAGCTCTTCTTATGTACGTATGTTCGGGTGCCGCTGCTCTTTCAGTGGATAGAAGGGTGCAATTTGGTACAGGGGTCAAATCCCTGCTTGGCCATGAGCTGTGTGCATACCCATACACTTAAAGCACATACACACACTCCAGCCCAGTGTAGTCTACTCTTCACAGAGGTACAGTTTCCCACCACCCTTAGCAAACTACAAGTCCTAGGATTCCTTGGACTGGAGGTCCCCTACCAGCTGCCTGGGTTTGTCTGACATACCCACCCGCAGAGGAGACAGTTGAGCAGGAACTGCAGAGCAGGTGTAGAGATGCTTTGCCTAGCAGCATGTGAAGTGACTTGGGAGGGGGGGAGGTGCAGGGATACACCTGTTACAAACTAGGGATGGAGCCTTCAGCTGCTATGTACAGCCTGAGCTGCTTGACCGCTGAAGCACAGCTCTCATTCCAGCTCCCTCCTTTCTGGTCTGTGGAAAGGGACAGTGGGATCAACCTGCAATTGTACTATATATGTCTCAGGTTGCATTTAACTAGTTTTTATTCAGAGAAGATCCACCAAAATCAATGGCCATGACTAATTTAGGCCCATTAATTTCAATTTGTCTACTCCGAGTAAAAGTTAGTTGAATACAACCCTTGATGTTTTTTTTGCTCTCATTCTAATTTACAGCGTTCTCAAGAAAACACAATGTTTTAGCTTTATGATCCACCTTACTCTTTGAAAAAATGAGGAAAACGGGCAGTTTCCAACAATGTTCTTGTTTCCTTTGCCTACCTTTCCTAATTTGAATAATACTTGTAAGTTGCAGCATAAGCATAAACTGAAAACAAGATACTTAGGGTGCTCGTGCAAGGTGCAAGTATATAGCTGTGGGAAAACACAGGTAGATGTTGTTGGTGGAGAAACTTCTCCAATCACACCTGTTCGCCTTCTGTGATTGGACACCAGCAATGCTAATTGTGCCTGAGCCAAGCCAATGGGTATATGATTGGAGATCTTATACCATCCTTGAGCTTCCAGCCTAAAAAAGCAGCGGCAGCAGCAGCAGCAACAACAACAACTTATTATTTATACCCCGTCCATCTGGCTGGGTTTCCCCAGCTACCCTGGGCGGCTCCCAACAGAATATTAAAATATTAAACATGTATATCTTCCCTTAGGGAGATATAAGGGACACTGCAAAGGTAGTATGCTGGCTGGCTGCTCAGCAAAAAGTGAGCCCGCTCTAGCCTTCCAGTGCAATGAGCACAAAGGCATTGTTGGTTTGTTTGGGTGATTTAAGTGCTTAATCAAAAAGCTGTCCAAAGTGAAACACAGCTAAAATCCAGAAAGCAAATTAAAAACAAATGTACATAAAACAAACACCATGCAAACACAGATAAACTTTAGAATGAATATAAGTAACTAAATTGCCTGTCTGGGTAAGCATTTTCAACAGGTGTCTAAAGCAAAATAGCAAGGGCACCTTCTTAATGTCAATCGGCAGGGAGTTCCAAAGGATGGCCACAGTAAGGGACTGACTCGCCACAAATGCAGAACGAACAATACATGGCCTTTGTAAAAGGTGCAAGTCTGCATATTGAAGCAGTCAAATAGGCACCTCACCTTAGAGGCAACTGAAGAATGCTAGGAAGTTAGTGGATTAAGCAATCCTACTGCATTCAGTGCTGCAGGTATGGGTGGGCATGAAACTGCTGCTTTAATTTGATTAAAGCGTGTTTTAATTGCAGCATTTAATGCAGTATTGCAGACTACAGTGGTACCTCTGGTTGAGAACTTAATTCGTTCTGGAGGTCCGTTCTTAACCTGAAACTGTTCTTAACCTGAGGTACCACTTTAGCTAATGGTGCCTCCCGCTGCCACCGTGCCGCCGGAACACGATTTCTGTTCTCATCCTGAAGCAAAGTTCTTTAACCCGAGGTACTATTTCTGGGTTAGTGGAGCCTGTAACCTGAAGTGTCTGTAACCTGAAGCGTCTGTAACCCGAGGTACCACTGTACTTACTTTTAAGGTTTTGCTGTTTTGCATTGATTTAATTCCCCCCATTACCTGTCCATTACCTGTTCTAAAGATCATTGAGATGATATACATAGAGCACTTTGAAATCCCCTGTTTAAATGCTAAGCATTCTTCTTAATGCCAAGTAGAAGCAGGCATTAATTAGTTTCAGGAGCCCTCCTGAAGCCTCCGCCTTTACATCTTTATTAGTGGCTCCAGATAGGACCTAAAGGGGTGGGGTGGAGAAACATGTTAACATTTTGTCCATCAGATTACTGTAACACTATGGCTTGTCCTCCGTGTGAGACACATTCATTATTCACCACCCATTAGCATTGTGCACAAGTCTTGGCTTGTGCCTCAGCAGAGTTAAACCGCCAAAAGAGCTGCTCTCCGGGGTATAATTACAGCCCGGCACGTGATGACCTTTTGCATCGCAGACGTGTGTTGTTGGCACATTTTGGTGCCTTCCCACTGCTGGCTGCTTGGTGGGCCTGTCTCTGCAAGGATAAACAAAATATCTCTTTCCAGAAAGGGAGGCGCCTGCACGAAAGAGGCTGGGCAGCATGGAAGACCCACTCGATTCAGCAGGGAAACCTGAGGAGGGCCGAATAAATTGCTTGCCATTGGCCAGCTTCAAAGCATTCATGCCAAACCATCCAGCTCTTTGTGCAGAGGGGAAGACAGCCAGCAGCCTTTTCGATTTTGTGGATTTAGAGAGGCTGTTCAATATGTTCCTTTTATTAGGGCCAGGGTGGGGGCACTTGTTTCTCTTGGGCTGTTGTTGTACTGCAGCTCCCAGCTTAGATAGCTCAGTCAGTAGAGCGTGAGACTCTTAATCTCAAGGTCTTGGGTTCGAGCACTACGTTGGGAGAAAGATTCCTGCATTGCAGAGGGTTGGACTAGATGGGTGGTCGCTTCCAACTCTACAGGTCTATGGTCCCTGGCTATTGGCCCTGCTGTCTGCGGCTGAAATCCAACAACACCCTTTTATTAACACACCTCTTTGTAACACAGTGCTGTTGTGTGGTATTAGCTGGAAAAGGCTGCCAACTTTTGTTTAACCTGAGGACTCACCAACGGGCAGTGATCTTCAACAGAGCTCGCCAAAGGGTTTTGCTCGATGGTTTTGGAGAGCCAGAAAAGGAGCTTAGTGGCTGGCGACAGCTTTGTGACACACTTCACAGCAGCTGGCTAGCCATGATGGCTGGACTCTGCCTCCGGGGTTGGAGCCAGTATTGCTTCTGAATAACCAGTGGCTGGAAACCACAGGAGGGGAGAGTGTTCTTGGGTTTGGGCCCTGTCTGCCTGTTTCCCACAGGCATCTGGTTGGCTGCTCTAAGAACAGGATGCTGGACTAGATGGGCCATTATTGGCCTGATCCAGCAGGCTTTTCTTATGTTCTGGTGCTGGGGGGACACTGTATCTAAAAAGAGAGAAACAGTTTGGCGTTGCAAGGTAGATGGCTGCCACAGGCTCAAACTGAGTCTTGGGGCATCTTAAACACTAGCAGCATTATTATAGCATTAGTGGACAAGACTCTTGCCTCATCAGTTGCATGGAGCATGACCTATAAGTGGATTTACATATACAACAGGGAGGGTGTGTTGTAAGCAGTATGGGTTAGGAGAATGATAAGGGTAGAACACATGCTTTTTAAGGGTAGAACACATGCTTTGTATGCAGAATGCCCCAGTCCAATCCCTGGCATTTCCAGATGGAAAAGGCCCCTATCTGTAGCCATGGAGCTCCACAGCCATTTAGTGGAACCATTCAGAGCTGCCCAGAGTGGCTGGGGAAACCCAGTCAGATGGGTGGGGTCTAAAGAATATTATTATTATTATTATTATTATTATTATTATTATTATTATTAGTGTTGGCCAGCCTGTTTTGGACTACAGTTCCCATCAGCCACAACCAGCTAATGGTTTGGCTGGGGCTGTTGGGAGTTGTGGTCCAAAACATCTGGAGGACGCCAGAGACACCAGTACTTAACTTGGATGGGTAGGGATAACTGGCTGGGATACAAGCTGCAAGAGAACTATAGGCGTGAAGTTCTCTGGTGCCCCTGCTCTTAAGAGTTTACACTCCTCCACTAGGAGCCGAAGCACAAGCAAGAACCAGCTTCCTTACAGACACACCCTTAATCCCTTTACCCACCCATCTTTTCGCGATTCCCTCCCCCAAACTCAGGGGGTTGTAATCTCTCTCCGTGCAACACCTTCCTCTTTTTCCTTAGGAGAGTTTTGCTGAATCCAGTCCCCCCCCCCAGCCTTTCTTCTTCTTCTTGCTTCTAAAAACTCTCAATGTGAGGGATTTAATTCCCAGGGAATTAGCTGCATCCTTTCCTCTCTTCCACCGTGGTGTGCTACGTTCCCTTTTACGCCATCTGCCCTCCTCTTTTATCTGCCGCCAGAGGAGAAGGCAAGCCCCGTGTTTACACAGCAGCGTGTCAGGCCTTGCCAAAAAGGCTTTCCTCGGGTTCTGGAGGTGCGGCTTGCATTCCCAGCTGAACCCCCTGGCATGCCTGATCCTCATTTGGCCCCTCCTTGGCTGGCCTCAGATTCCTCCCATGATTTGACGAATTCGTGGAGAATAAAGCTATCAGTGGCTATCAGACATGGTACCTGTGTTCCACCTCCACTGTTGGGGGCAGCAGTGCCTCTGAATACCAGTTTCTGGACATCGCAAGTGGGGAGAGTTGTGCTCACGTCCTTTTCACGGGCTTCTGGACAGCCACACTTAACAACAGGAGGCCACAGTCTGCTCTCCCTTGGACCACTCATCACCATCCCAACACAAACCCCCTGGCTCTGAGCCTTCTTCCCCTGGGGGTTCCCTGGCTGGTGCCTCCTGCCACACCTTTGCATCCAGCCAGTCCATGGCAAGGTGCTCAAGAACTGGTCCTTATGGTTCCTCTCTGATATATGCCTGCTTCTAAATAATTCACCCACATATTCAGAAGGTGTGCCGGCCTGGCCCAGGATACCACAACAAGCCATTGTTTCTTTTTAAAGACGAGGCAGCGGCGTCACCAATTATTTTTAATGGTTTTCAGAGGAGCTTCCAATATGTAGGAAGCTAGAAGGCACACAACAGGGAGGCAACAGCTTTGCAGCAGCTCCCCATCGTGAAGCGTTCCAGCCAATGGGCTCTTGAATGAAACCAACTTCTCATTTCCTCTATGACTTGCATCTCGGCAGGAAACCTCAGTGTTTTTTTGGCAAGTCGTAGGGAGCCTTTAACTTGCTCATCGGAATAAACTGGTCACAGGGCGCTCGTTCTCAAAAATTCCACCCACACCCCAAAATTTGATAAAGGTGTTTCCTTTTATTGATTGGTTTGACCAACCTACCGCTGATAGTCACCCAAGAGGTGCCTTTTGCTTTTTGCACTTTCCCCGTCAAAAATCTTTACACCTTCTTTGAGCCCTCAGCCTGAACATGCAATGGAAAGAAGTTTACAGGGGGCTTTGGGACATGCGTGTGCCCCTTCCACCACGGCTGACCTTCACATGTTCAGCACAAACGTCTGTAGGGAATTCTGTGCTTGGGTGCCTCCTTGCAATCTGGACCCTGAAAACCCTGGAGATCTGTGCAAGGAAAATTTTCAGATGCAGAGATTTGGGCGAGGGACAAGGTTACTTGAGAGACTGCCTAACACCCCATACACCTAGCAAGTTCACTGCAACTATCGGAGGGAATTTCGCCTACATGTCCCTAAAATATCAGAAGACCCCTCCACTGTAACTCAGAGCGGAGCTTTCAGTGTGGCTGCCCCAATTTTTGCCAAACAGCATCTCTGTTTAGGTACCCCTGCTGTTTGTTGTTTCCAGAAACATTTGAAGACATTCTTGTTTCGCCAACCTGTTCCAGATAGACGAAAAAGGCCTCTACCTTAGTTGTCCATTTTGTATTGTGTTTAAATTTGTACTTAGCTGTTTTTTTGTACTGTTTTGTACTGTTTTTGAATTTTTAGCTGTACTTAGTGGTGTGTTTGCAAATGGCCTTGAGTCGCATGTGAAAGGTGAATCATTGTTGTTGTTGTTCAGTCGTTCAGTCGTGTCCGACTCTTCGTGACCCCATGGACCAGAGCACGCCAGGCACGCCTATCCTTCACTGCCTCTCACAGTTTGGCCAAACTCATGTTAGTAGCTTCAAGAACACTGTCCAACCATCTCATCCTCTGTCGTCCCCTTCTCCTTGTGCCCTACATCTTTCCCAACATCAGGGTCTTTTCTAGGGAGTCTTCTCTTCTCATGAGGTGGCCAAAGTACTGGAGCCTCAACTTCAGGATCTGTCCTTCTAGTGAGCACTCAGGGCTGATTTCTTTGAGAATGGATAGGTTTGATCTTCTTGCAGTCCATGGGACTCTCAAGAGTCTCCTCCAGCACCATAATTCAAAAGCATCAATTCTTCGGCGATCAGCCTTCTTGATGGTCCAGCTCTCACATCCGTACATTACTACTGGGAAAACCATAGCTTTAACTATATGGACCTTTGTCGGCAAGGTGATGTCTTTGCTTTTTAAGATGCTGTCTAGGTTTGTCATTGCTTTTCTCCCAAGAAGCAGGCATCTTCTAATTTTGTGACTGCTGTCACCATCTGCAGTGATCATGGAACCCAAGAAAGTGAAATCTCTCACTGCCTCCATTTCTTCCCCTTCTATTTTCCAGGAGGTGATGGGACCAGTAATAGATGCATAAAATGATTTGCCTCAGGGCATGCCCTGTAAGATGGCGGTTGTCAATGTTCCAATATCCTTGACTACAGCTCCCATCTTCTCTGACCGCTGGCTATGTTGGTTAAGGCTCATTGGAGTTGTAGTCCAACAGCATCAGAAGGGCATCATATTAGCTGGACTGTCATTGGAAACAGATTCTGCGACTCCAATTCAAGCCCTGTCTTCAGTACTGGACATTTCTCTCTCTGGTCTGGAATGCAGACCCTGTTGCCTCACTGGTGTTGTTGGTCCCCAACTCCCATCAGCCCCAGTCAGCATGGCCAAAGGTCAAGGATGACGGGAGTGGTCCTCCAACAACATCTAGAGGGCCACACATTGGCCAGCCCTACATATCTGGCTGTCCAGTTCTGACAACAGATGGTTCCTCTGAACAAACAAGTTTTGCAGGGGTAGGCTGCAAGGCTGTTGTGAGGCTGACTTTCAACCCTACAGGGCCAGTGAAAGGAATAAACAGATGTCATTTATTAAGAATACTGTGCTTTGCAGAAATGAATCACCATTTTAGGAGAGTAAATCAGGGCTCTGGAGGCCTGGCCTCTTCGTCACTCACTGAAACCCATCCTGAAACCAACAAATTGAATTGAGTCCCTCCCAGGAAGCCATCAGCCTTCTTGCAAAGACAGTGACTCACAGGAGGTTGAGCTCTTCATTGCGGCTATATTAAGCAGCCCGGACCCATTTTAATGATAGGACGCACTGCTTCTGGCCTAATCTGCATCATGGAAGAATGAGATCCCTTCCTCCCTTCCTCCACCCTCTAGCCTATTTGGTTTTGCAAGGCAAATTTTTGTTCTTCTGGCTAAAGCGGCGTAATTAGGGGGCTGGCTTTGCCCATATCGTGCAGAAATTAGACTTTAGGTCTTGATTACTCTGCATAGAGAAAGGCAATGCTTTCTAAGGCAAATATAATGGCAGCCAGGACCGCTGCTAGGGTTTTTTGTGTCCTAAGCGAGACCACCTTCTGGCACCGCCCCCCCCGCCAAAGCCTGCTTTAGCAGGAGCCGGGGGTGGTGTAGGGGGCAAGCAGCACCTCTCCACTACAGCGGAGAAGCTGCTGCTAGCCCATCCCACCCCACACCCCCCCGCCCAAGCCTGGCCAGCGCCCCCTACATTTTGGCGCCTTAGGCAATTGCCTAGTTTGCCTTAATGGACGCGGAGGCCCTGATGGCAGCATAGATTTTTGGGGAAGGGATGCAGGGTCTGCTTTGCCTTGGCATCTCCAGGAAGGGTTAGGAATTTCCGCCATCTAAACCCCTGGAAAGCTACTGCCAGTCATTATAGATAACACTGAGCTAGAGGAAGCAAGGTGTCTGACTCAATATAAGGCAGCTTCCTATGTTTGCCTGATCACTTTTTTTCTGGTGTTGTTAGAATCAGACACTTGTAGAGTTGGAGGCGACCCCAAGGATCATCTAGTCCAACCCTCTGTAATACGGGAATCTCAACACAGAGACCCCCATCCAATTTAAGACCATACCAGACCCTGCTTAGCTTTGCTAAATGTGCTAACAGTTTTATTACTGCACCACTAGGAAGGTTTGGTATTACTACTACTACTACTACTACTACTACCACCATATAACACCACTCCTGAAAGGCCTACACTGGCTCCCAGTATGTTTCCGAGTACAATTCAAAGTGTTGGCGCTGACCTTTAAAGCCCTAAACGGCCTCGGCCCAGTATACCTGAAGGAGCGTCTCCACCCCCATCGTTCAGCCCAGACACTGAGATCCCACACCAAGGGCCTTCTGGTGGTTCCCTCACTGCAAGAAGCAAAGCTACAGGGAACCAGGCAGAGGGTTTTCTCGGTAGTGGTGCCCGCCCTGTGGAATGCCCTCCCATCAGATGTCAAGGAAATAAACAACTACAGTCATACCTCGGGTTACGGCCGCTTCAGGTTGCACGATTTTGGGTTGCATACCACGCTAAACCTAGAAGTACCGGAAGGGGTTACTTCCAGGTTTCAGCACTCATGCATGCGCAGAAGCGCTAAATCACGCTTTGCGCATGCGCAGAAGAGCCAAATCGCAACCCGCACGTGTGCAGACCCGAGCATCCACTGTATCTGATTTTTAGAAGACACCTGAAAGCAGCCCTGTTTAGGGAAGTTTTAATGTTTGATCTTTTAGCGTGTTTTTAATGTTCTGTTGGGAGCCGCCCAGAGTGAGTGGCTGGGGAAACCCAGCCAGATGGGCGGGGTATAAATAATAAAAAATGTTGTTGTTGTTGTTGTTAAATGTAAAACTTATCTTTAAGTAGATTCAAACACAGCTGGTGACCAATCGTTGCATGTGGATGCAAGTGAGTTGCTGGTCTGTGTCCTTACACACACACACACACACACACACAGCCTCTGATCTTCTTGCAAGGAAAGACTGAAGCATGTCAGATGAAGCAGTAGGCTAGAGCCCTTCCTTTCTAATGGATCAGTGTTATGTACTGAGTTGAATAGGATCCAAAATGCAGCAGTCTGATTGGTCCTAGAACAATAGGATCCAGAATGCAGCAGTCTGATTGGTCCGCAGGAGCCACCCAATCCAGCTCCAGGTGGAAGTGAATCCGCAACCTGATTGGCATACAGGAGTATCCCGGAATTAGCCAATCATGTGGGGCCCATTGTGTAAATAGTGTATATAAAGCAGACGTTTTGGGGAAACTGCATTCCTCACTACTATGAGCTGAATAAAGAGCATGAAATTCACACTTGACTCTGAGTATATTTCAGTCAGCTTGCAAGGAATTGCCCCACAGCACTGACTCTCCACTCATTCCCATGCTGCGCTTTGCAACTGTAGACTGCATGTACTCAGAGGGGTAGCCCAGGAACGTGTCAGGGCAAGAAGAGGGGTAATGCCAAAAAGCTTACCCCGGAAAACAGATTTTGCTGGTGAAGTCGCTATCTTGTTTAACCCAGCGTGAAAGTTTTCCAATCATCCCTGGAAAATTTTCTCTAGAAAACCCACAGCACAACAATACAACCGTTTGGCTGGCAAGGGCTATTTGAGCTTTTTCATCTGAAAACCAACCTTGTTTTTTTAAAAAAAGTTTTTCAAAAAAAAGTTTTTTCAAAAAAGTTACTACCCTGAAACAAACCCTAGGTTGCCGGAAGGTGACAGAAGAAGGACAGAGAGCTCTGTGTCTAATTCAGCTGCCCACTGCATTCCCATAGCAGGAGGAAGTATTTCTGCTAGCCTGCTTACTCACTTCTGTGCGGTGCCTTCTTGCCTACGGCTGCACAAGGCTAGTATAAGTTAAGCAGCATGACCATAGAGGATTTAATGCATATCACCAATGATGTGGCATCAGGGGAGGCACCTAATATCCCCAATTAAGCAGCATATCTCAGTGGATAGATCACCTGCCTTACTTGCAGGGAAGGTCCCTGAACCAAATAATTTCAGCTGAAAGGATCAGGGAGCTGGTGAAGTGTGTTGGTGCTTGTACCGTGTATCCACATGGTTTGTGCGCAGTTGCAGTGCATCGTGCTGTCCACCACCGTTTCTCCGGTTTGCAAATCTGCCCCCAAGCCCAAAAGGGATTGGCAACCGGTGGGATGCAGGGCCATTTCAAAGTGAAATAAATAAACAGCAGTATAAGTCTCCTCAAACAATAACCAAATGCTTAAATACAGCCAGATAACTCTGTCCTTAACTCTCAGGCCCAGTGGTTATGTTTGCCTGGACCCATTAAAATCACCCCTGCCAATTAATCAACTAGGATTTAGTTGATTAATCTACTACCTAAAGCACTTAAAGTCTGCAATGCCAATAATTACTGGAACGAATGAATAAACTTTTTTTTTTCCAAGTAGGCACCTGTACCTAACCAGTCAAAGGTGACTCTGCTAACCGATCCGATGGAACTTTAATAAAGAGATTTGAGATATAAGTGGCTGGTGTCTCTCCAGATCAGGTCAGCGGTGACTGAGAGTGTTTACTATCTGATCAATGTCTGGTGGTTTAAGAGGAGCTGGCCTCCTTCCAACTCTTTAACTGACAGCTTAACTATCTTCCTGGCAACTTCAGCGGAGAACCCGAGGAGCACAGCCCTTAAAAGAAATAAAGCACAACATGCCGTTCTCTCCAGGTAGAATTAGTGACAGGTTAATGGGAGTCGCATCGCTTACATTGCACATGTGACCCGACAGGTTTCTCTTGGGCTCCTGGGAAGACACACATTTTTCACTCTCATCCCTGGCGGAATGCAGCAGAGGGTGGACAGCCTGTGACAGCCTGTGTTATGTTCTGCGTGACACAAGCTGGCAAAACCCCTGTGAAGCTTGGGAGGAGACAGCTTGGCCCGTCACTATGTTTATTCAGCACAAAGGGCTTGGCGTGGGAGTTGTGTGTGTGGACTGTGGCTTCACAGCTTTGGAAGTAATTTCCACAAAAGTCATTAGCCTGCAGAGAAAATTGCTAGCCCACCGTGTGCTGGCAGAGGAAGAATGGAGCTGCCAACAGCTTGGTACATTTCTGTGCAGTGGGCTGGAGAATAAGACTTATCAGCGGCTGCTAGCTATGAGGGCTGCGCGCTCCCTCCACAGTCAAAGGCAGTGATGCTTCTGCATATCAATTGCTGGAAAGTGCAGAAGCTCAGGTTCTGCTTGTGGGTTTCCCAGAAGCATTTGGTTGGCCCCTGTAAGACAGGATGCTGGACTAGAGGGACCGTTAGCATGATCCAGCAGGCTTTTATTATGTTCTTATGTTAAGCTCAGTTTGTCATTAACATCTGAATCGGAAACTGTGGTTACTTTAAAGGTTTTACTGGAACGAATCAGGATCATAAACCATGATTTGATCTTGGTGTATTTCCATAAACTATGGTTTTAACTATCCACGGTTTATCCTCTTCAGACATAGTGAGAAACCGTGGCTAGTTCAAATATGGGCACGGATGCTTCTGATCTCCTTGCAACCAGGGCTGTACGAAGTGGTGGGCGGAGGGGGCAGTCCGCCCTGGGTGACACTCTGGGGGGGGTGACAATATGGCCCCTTCCTCCCCCCAGCTATAGAGCGGCCGAGGGCGTGCGCAGTCAGTATGGACTGCCTCTCGCACAGCGACTGTACGGGCTGTTGTGCGTGCGCACTCTGTACGGGATGCCGCACATGCACAATCCATATGGGATGCCGCACATGCGCAGTCCATACAGGATCCCACACATGCACACTATGTACGGGATGCCGCTCATGCGCAGTCCATATGGGATGCCGCGCATGCGTCACCGGGCAGTTCGCCCCACCCCTTGGCATCCCACTCCGGGTGCCAGAGAGGGTTCCTTTTCCACTGCTTGCAACTGCACCAAAGGAGAGGGAAAGGAGGAGTGTGAGAGACCAAGGCTTTCCCAGCCTCCGTTGCATGGAACTAAATTACATCCTGAACCAGGCCCATTAAGTCACAGTTTCCCATTTCAGATGTAAGGATAAGCTGTAGATTTTACCCACATTTTATTACACAGGGATTATGATATCTGAACTGACCCACTGCATTTTCAAAAGTCAGCTACGAGACCTGATCGTGTGTGGCTCATGCCATGTGCCTTTCTGGGTTGGAGCTCCATGTTGCCAATGTTATTTCCTGCGTTTGCTTTTCTGCTTCATTTGCTGCTTTGAACATTTCCTTTCAGAGGAGAAAATTGAGATAGATATTTGTGTATAAGTAAATAAAATATATCCTCTGTGGAAGGGAAGGAGCAGCCATTTGGAGATGGTGTCGCTTAAAAATATTGGAACAGCTGCCAATGCTACACACACACACACACACACACACACCGATTGTCCAGAGTCGCTGTGCTTTCTTCCACTGTACATTTGGAAGGGTTGCAAATCTCTTCATTGCACTCTTCAAAGCCACCAGATCCTCTTTTAAATAAATCCCTCTTTAAATCTGCCTTTGTTATGGTGCATACAGATCTTTCCCATCAGGCACTGGACTTGCTGACAGCCACCTGGAGCTAGCAAAACCACCACAAAGGCGCATGAATCGTAAATGTCTCCTGTTCCTCCCCAGGCAACATCCCGTGACTCGTACCTCTTTCGAGGGAAGCCTGTTTTCTCATGGAGTGCCAAATCCCAGTTTAAGCAGAGAGATGAGCAGGGATAAACATATGATTCAAAAAGCCTGCTTAGGGAGAAATCTTACAGCCAGGCAGCTGCAAGGTTATCGCCACCCTGAAATTATTCTGCACTGGCAATATTCTTAAATTGATTTCTTAATCCTTGAGGATTTAGGCAGTGCCCAAATTCTAACATGAAAAGGGCCAGCGTCACTCAGGCCAGCATTGTCCCCTTTTCATGGGTGAGGAAAAAGGTGTTCTGTGCATGTGTGCCAGGGCTGGACACTGGCATTCTCAGCAGGTTGAATGCTAACAGTGCATAAAAGCGTTCTTAACTATTTGTTACCCAGCAGTCTCCCAGTGAGCGCCCTTTCGTGATCACACTTAGATACATGCTGCACTAGTTTAAAAAGCTCCCTTCTTTGCCTAAAAAGCCTTACAGGCTCAGAGGAGAGTCGCAGGCTTCCACCCTGAAAACATACACTAGACGGCAAAGGGAAGCACCAGTTAAGTACTGCAGATTAATTAGCGGGCCAAAATGATCCTTTCAGTAACTCCATCACTTTCTGTTTAATGGAGAAGGTTTCCTTGTCCATCATTCAGCAAATCCAAGAGAAGACCTGGTGGATTTATGGTCAACTGTAGCTAAGCCCACATCTAGCTGCAGAATTACTCCTGGTATGTACAAGGCCATACCAGGGTGCTACCATCACCCTTCCTACTGCTGCGTCTCAATTTTTTTGCCTGGGAGGCTCTCGGGTCAAGGACAGGCAGTGCAGCATTTGCACTGCTCAAAATGCAATGTAGTCGAAGCAAAATTCCAAGTATGATTGATACTTGGCCAATAAAATTATTCTTATTCTTATTCTTATTATGAACCAGGGGCTGAGCAGGGGGGCGGGCTGCCCCAGGTAGTACCCTGGGGGGGGGACACTCGGGGCAGGGCCCCACCCCCCGCGATCGGCGCCTCCAGCCAGCGGCGGAAAAAGCCACTGAAAGGGGGCGGGAAAGGAAGACAAAGCAGGTGCTTTCAAGCGCCTGCTGTGTTTTCCTCCCCCCCCCTTTCAGCGGCTTTTTTCACCGCTGGGCTCCCTGGGCGGAGCCGGGGTATGGAGAGGGGTGGGCCAGCGAAGAGGGGTGTCACCCCTCCTCGCTGGCCCACCCCTCTCCATGCCCCGGCCCGCAAGCAAGCCAGCGGCGAAAGCCAGACAGCGGCTCCGCAAGCCAGCTAGTGCCATGGAGAGGGGCGGGCCAGCGAGGAGGGGTGACACGCCAGCCACAAGCGTGACGCCCCTCTTCGCTGGCCTGGGCGGAGGCGTCGCTCTGTGCGCAGGCATCATGATGTGCCCCAGTGGCTTGCTACGCCCCTGTTATGAACTACCGTAGTTTGGTTAAACAAAGTTCGCTGAATTAGTTCAAAAATCCTTGAAAGTAGTTCCCACCATTGCCGGGTGAAATGAAGGTGAATTAAGGCCACGTTCACACCATACATTTAAAGCGTTGTGATATCACTTTGAACAGACATGGCTCCCCCCCCCAACAAAGAATTCTGGGAGCTGTAGTTTGCCAAGGATGTTGAGGATTGGTGTGAGACCCCCTGTTCCCCTCCCAGACCTACAGTATCCAGAGTGGTTTAACAATCGATTCCTTTTCACAGGGAACTTTGAGATTTTTGTTATCTCTAATGCCTGGCTATGGGAGAGGATTTGCTGCATGGCTTTAAAGTGCACATGCACTTTGGAACTCCCTGCCTATTGACATAGGGCAGGCACCTTCGCTGTATTCTTTTCAGTGCTTGCCAAAAACACTTTTGTTTAGGCAAGCGGCCTGTCCAGACACGTAGAATGCCGGCACATGCTTTAATCTGGTTTTTAGCTTATCATTGATCTTAATTATTATATTTTTACTGTTTTAAATCATTGCTTTTAACTGGTTCCCAATGATAATTTTATTATTTATTTATTTTGTAAAACACTTTAAGGTTTTATTACAATCAAGCGGTATATAAACGCTGTGAAATAAGTAAGCAAACAAATGATTCCTATTTCTCCTGTTCATCTCCCACATGACTGTAGAGATGACAGGGGAAGGAGCAGGCCGCTTGTCTGACTCCAGAGCAATCCCTTTATGCAACTGAAGGCCGCCACGCAGCAGGGGTGCCTCTGTTGAAAAGGCAAATAAGATTTAAATAGAGATAATCCCCGAGGAAAAACTCTGTGGAGCCCAGGTCACCATCAAATAAACCGGTTAACTTGCACAGAAGAGTAATGTTTGAAACTTATAAAATCTGACAGACGCCTGATGAATGGGAACTAGCTGACAGTATGAAAAGAGGAGGAAGTAAAATATTAGGTTTCAGTGCGTGTTAAGGCCAAGCTAGATGTGACGTTCGCCATCAGGTGCATACCTGGTTTTTGTTAAATAAATAGCTGCCAAGTGGGTTAGGGGAGAGATAGGACCAGGGAAATGTTGTTGTGGCGCCCTTTTCGGTTTGACGCTTAGTGCAGGTGCGCCTTTCGTATCCCCCTAAATCTGCCTCTGCAGCTGCTGTTCACAATAGTACTACTTAACAAAAATACATAAAGAAAAGGAAAACTCTCATTGCCTCAATACCTGGAAAAAGAGTCATGGGTGTTATGGTTGACTAGCGATATGAAGTTGCCTTATACAGAGTCAGACCGGTGCCTAGCTCAGCATTGACACAGAACCTCTGGCACTCCAAATGTTGATGGACTCCAGCTTCCATCTGCTCTAGACAACATGACTAGTGGTCAGGGATGATGGGAGACGTTGTCTGGCAACATGTTGGAAGGCCACAGGTTCCCCAACCCTGGGCTTCCTTAACTTGACAGTAGGTCTCCAGATCTTATGAAGCATCTTCTCAAGCCTTGCTCCTTTGTGAGAGAAGAAACCAGTGATTAAAACTGAGATCTTCTGCATCTGCAGCATAGCTTCTAAGTTCCAGCCCTTCCCTGCATAAAGCATCTCCTTTTAATTCCGGTTCTATAAACTGATCTTAGTTGGGCTTTCCCACCCCCCTCCCCTCTTACTCATCACTTCCTTTCTGTTTCTTCTTCATTTCTCCCATCCTCTCCCGCCTCTATCTACTACTTGCAACAACAAAAAAATGCACAAAGAAAGTTACCGGTAAGTGTTGCTCTAACTTCAGAGGACAACTTCTCGTTTTGTATTTGAAACTTCTCGTTTTGTATTTGAAACAGAGATGGGTTCTCCAAATCCTAATTGTGAATTTTCCACAGCATGTCTGGTTGTGAATTCTCCAAATCCTATCGAATTTATGACTTGCTGCAGCTGTGTCCCGTTCTTCAATATGAGGAAGCTCAAAGCAGCACAACAATGCCGCCAAGCAGGTTAAATTGAATAAGCCCAAACCCACTTAATTGGCTTGGAGTGGGGATTTGAACTTATATTCCCATATCTCCCCAATCAAGGCGCCTAAATATTTATAAAAACATGTCATAACTATACTATATCAAGGCTCTTAATTTGCACATCACAATGAATCGGTGTTCCTGGTTTATTGTACTGCTGGATCACTCCTGCTTTGCTCCTCCCCTCCCGCATGAGCGAAACAAACCTTGAAGTGGAGATGATGACACTGCCAGTCACTACAACAACCCAGTCTTTTTTGACCTTGGGTCCCCAGATGTTGTTGGACTACAACTCCTATCATCCCTAGCTAGCAGCACAGGGATGATGGGAGTTGTAGTCCAACAACCCCTGGGGATCCAAGGTTGAGAAAGGCTGCTGTAGACTAGACTGAGTTAGATGGACCAAGGTCTGACATGGTGGAAGGCAGATTCCTATGTTCCTATGATACTCCAGCGTCCTTGCAGAATTGAATGTACCAATTGGCTGAGAAAGAAATACTTTCAGGGATTGAAAGCAGATGTTGTCTGTGCCTCTGACCCGCGATGCCTGGCATATATGCTCAGTGGGAGGGTGGGTGACTAATCTATGGAAAACTGCAGAAGTCCAGGCAAAAATGAGTCATGCAAGAAAACTGCCTATTTTACTCAATTCCAAAACTGTGTTCTGCGGTTCAAGAACTTATCTGGGGTTTGTAACAGTTGATTTGCTTTCTGAAGGGAGAACAGCACAGAGATGGAGTGGTTGGTTGGCTTTCTAAGATTCAGGCAAGGCTTTGCATAGCTGGTATTTGCTTTTTGTTAGGGTTGTTTTGAAATATGAAACACTCAGGGCCGATGTTGTTATGAAAAGGAGCTGAATGGCTGGATCATCTAGGAGCAGTTTTAATTATCCTGGAGCACATGGCTTTGAGATCCTTCCAAAATTTTGGTGCCCGGAGCAATTTTTTATCAGATAGTCTTCTCTAATAAGTTTTCGCGCGGTGCAAACAAGAACAGCATTAGCATAGATGCGCTTTCATCCTACAATTACCGGTAATGCTGCTACCATGCCATTGAGGATATGATTGTGCTTGTCAACTTCTTTTGGCAGGGGGCATCCTGCAGAACTTGCAATTAATTTCTAACTTCAAAAACAATTAAGCCTTGCCACAAAGTCCCCTGCTGGTTTGCCAGGTGATCTGTTATTAAGGTTTGCAAAGAGTACGCTCAAAAGAGCAGCCGTTTTTAACTTTTTGCAGTTTTAGGCTGGTGAATTCAGCCACAGCAGTATGCTTCTGCGTGCTGCTGCATGAAAAAGAATAAACAGAGCTTACACCTATTTGCTTTTATTTGATTTAACATAATTTATATGCTGCTCGGTTGCAGCAAAACCCTGTAAGCGGTTTACAAGACAAAAAGTTGTGCAGACCAATCCTAGTGACTCCCATGTTGTGCCCTTGAATTGCTTGTGCCGTGTTAGATTAATGCTGTCAACTCCCAGCATTAGGCGTAGCTTTCAATAATTGTTACGATGCAACAAGGTTGTTGTTGTTGTTCAGTCGTTCAGTCGTGTCCGACTCTTCGTGACCCCATGAACCAGAGCACGCCAGGCACGCCTATCCTTCACTGCCTCCCGCAGTTTGACCAAACTCATGTTAGTAGCTTCGAGAACACTGTCCAACCATCTCATCCTCTGTCGTCCCCTTCTCCTTGTGCCCTCCATCTTTCCCAACATCAGTGTCTTTTCCAGGGAGTCTTCTCTTCTCATGAGGTGGCCAAAGTACTGGAGCCTCAACTTCAGGATCTGCCCTTCCAGCGAGCACTCAGGGCCGATTTCCTTAAGAATGGATAGGTTTGATCTTCTTGCAGTCCATGGGGCAACTCACTCCAGTATCCTTGCCAAGAGAACTCCATGGACAAAGATGCAACAAGGACCACTCAATTAAAAACGTTGTGGGCAGGATTCAACTAAGGAGCTGCGTCAGCAGAAGCCTGAAATTGGCTGGGGGTGGGTAGGTGGGAGGACCCCCAGAACAGTGTGCAGGGGAGCAGAGGGAGGGGGGATCTTCCCACCTGGCAAACTGCAGTGTTTTAATTCCACCCCTTGTAACTTAACTGCCATTGTCCAATATTTTATTTTTTCCCATTTTTAGGGCAAAGGGGAATTTGTGTACCAGTAACCTTAACTTATACTATATCGCTTTGGGGATCTTATCAAAACTAACCAGTGCTGCTGAAATGTTAAAACAGGATTTGTGGCTATCGTATAGGAAAGAGTAACCGTCGTGCATTGTGGAAGCAATAACAGCAACATTCTTTTCAATCACTTAATGCGTTGGGGAAATCCCCGAGATGAAATTAATCTATGAGATTGTCTGGTGTTGCATTTCCCCGCCGGTTTCCTAAGCAATATTAAAACGAAACTTAATCTGTATTTAGGGTGGTTGGGTGTCCTGCATTTCAGAGGACGGGGCTCTGTTTTAACAGCTGCCAGAAGTCCTCTATTTGAAGACACCCTTTATTTGAAGAGCTGTCCGGTCAAAGTCTGATTTAAAGATAAAGATCCCTAAGAAGGGAGCATAGGGGCCTTGAAGTGACCTCTCAGCAGGTAGCAGGTCACTTCAGGATGACAGACTGACTGAGCAGGCAGGCAGACAGGTCACCAAGTCAACCATCCTTTGAAATACAGTTTTTGCCCGGTGTTAGCAGACACATGCCCCTAGTTTTGAAGTGCTCTGATTCTTGATTGCTGTCTGCGGTAGGAGAGGAGCCAATTCAATCTGGTGATACCAGGTAAACATCAGTGCAAGAGCTCTTCTGTCCTTTGAAATATTGATAATATATATAACTCTTATTTCAGGGAAGTGAAGCTGGCTTCATAGATTTGGGCTGTTTCACCAGACACCTGTTAAGGATTATAGCCTGAAAGTTGGAGGTAAGTTCCATGTAATATTTACTGGCAGTTCTGAAAGAACTAGCAAAATGCCCATTATTATTTTTTTACAAGCTGGATGTATGTAAAGGGAGGGTCTGCACAATGCAGATAACCCGTGGCTGTCTTTTTCAGATTACAAAGGGCATGGTTATTCAGGAGGCTTTTGTCTGCTAAGTATCTGCTGTTGTTGTTTTTTTTAACGTAATGTTTTGCTGCGGTCTGTGCCTTTTTGTTGTGCTTCTTAAACTATTTGATGGTTGCATTTTTGTTGCACATCATGACATTGCCATTTTAAATTGTTGCAAGCTACTCTTCACAATGCATTCGCGCTTAAAGAACAGAACAGTGTTATAAGAAAAAAAAACTGCTCCTTTTCCCCTTATGGGGTATCCAAGAGCCCGTATAGAGTCCTTATGTCGGTTCTCCATCGGTAGGAGAAAATAACAGAGGCCAACCAGAGAATATTGAGAAGCAAAGCAGCTAGTAAGCATGATCTTTATTAAACTGTTGCAAAAAGGGTCCCCCGCTCACCCCACGCAGGTGGGGAGGAGAGGAACCCAGAATATTGGTGTGCAAGCTCTTATATAGACTTTTGAAATTGCCTAACCTGTAGCTCAAGACCACTCCTCAAAACATCATACATATATTACAGAAAGAGGTGGTCCCCAGCAGAAATTTGAGTGTGTTGCTTCTCTCCTGTCTGCCAGGATACCTGATAATACGTTATCTGACTGCCTTTTCTGGGTAGCCTGGCCATTCCTTTGAGATGGTAAATACTTACCGGTAGTTCCTGAATCTCTTACGCTTATTGATAGTTCCCTCCAGTAGCACCTTAGAGACCAATTAAGTTTGTTATTGGTATGAGCTTTAGTGTGCATGCACACTTCTTCAGATACCATGTTTATGTGTATTGGTCTCTAAGGTGCTACTGGAAGGATTTATTAAAATATTTTGTTTTGTTTTGACTATGGCAGACCAACACGGCTACCTACCTGTAACTAGGCTTATTGATAGTGTGCTCAGCTTAACAGATGCTTGCCAGACTGTATTTACAGGGAGGTGTATTTACAGGGAGGAGTCCAAAGACAATTGGAAAACTTTTCCCATTTCCTTCTTCCTTGCAGAGAAATATTTGAGGTCAATTTGGGAGAGTCAAAATGGCTTCAGCATTGTTCTCCTGTACTATTTCAGATGCGTGGTTTATATACTTATGTATGTGTTTGCCTTGTACATTTATGAACATTTATTGTGTGTCTGTTTGTTTGTGTGTGTGTGTGTGTGTGTGTGTGTGTGTGTGACCTTAGAATTCCTATAACAGACTCCGAGACCAGAGGGAGGAGAAGGTGCAACAGGACTGGAAGAAATTTAAGGACTATTTAAAAAATCTTGTAAAATTGGATATCTGAGCAGAATTAGCTTGGTGAATTGGCTTTAGCTAGTTGATGTTAGATAAAATTGTATACAAGAAGTATTGTTATGAACGATTTAAATGTTTAAGAATGTTTTAGGATATGTAGTCTAAGTAATGAACTATATTTGATTAATTAATGTCTTAATTAAGAAGAGTGGTAAATGTTAAGAAAAAAGATACAAAGTTACTAAAGTATATTGATATTGAACACAGTTGAGGGAGCGGGGGAAGTCCCCCCTCAAAGAAGATAGAAACTAGAATTAAACAATGATAGGTTATTGTTCCTGTTTATGTAGGTATGTATAAGTTTTCTTTTATTCTTTGTTTTTCTGTTTGATGTGTTTATTATGCTTTCTTTATTGTGTGTTTGTGTATGTATTGTGTTTTTGTTGTTTAATGTGAAAATAATAAAATATCTTTAAAAAAAAAGAATTCCTATAACAATAGAAATACCAATCTTAATGTACATAAATAACATGCATATGTATTTTCCCTTTTCCACTCAGCTCCTCGATAAGGCGCTGCTTGGCATTTTTACCCCGCCCTTTCCTCCAAGCAAGCATTTCAAGAAAGTGTGCAGTAGTGGAGGCAGTGCAGTGTAGTGGTTAGAGTGTCGGGCTAGGTTCCCCCACCTCAAAGGAGCCTCTTTTATAAATGAAGCACAAGTGGACAGGAATCAGCAAGTTCACTTCGGAATGAATGAAAGGAAGGAAGGAGCAGCATTCCTATGTCATCCAAGCAGCCTCAAAGTTCTTAATATCTAGATTAGTACTAACAAGTGTGATAATTATCTCAAATCATTTGATCCAGACAATCCTATGGACATCGGCCAGTTCCAGGTTGTCGCCTGTGTATAACGTTTGAGGCACTCCAGCATATTTTGAGTAGCTTTCTCTGAAGGAAACTCAGAACGCTGATCATTTCCAAATGGGAAACGCTCTGAAAAAGTTGTAATGCTGGAAAATGCCAGGATTGCTCCAGCTAAGGTTTACTCAGCGTCATTAGGCTCAGGTTTGCCATGCCCATTAATTTCAGTGGGTAAAATTTAGTTGGCAGCAACCCATTATCTCAAACAAGGACCAATGTCAATTTCCTGCAGCATTTCTTATCTCCATGTTTTTATATTTGCATAAGAATTGGGTTTTGGATGGCAGTCAGGTGCGGAACGTGGGGTAATCTGAGACATGCTGGAGCTATTTAGGAGCCTTGTACAGTATAGATGTTTGGCTTAAATGTGTATTTAAAAAAGGAGTGCCAGGTATTTTCAGAAGCCCGCTTTTGTTTTGTTTTTTTCATCCGAACAGCTTTGGTAACAAAGAGTGGATTAGGAAAAACATTCTGAAGCATTGCCATTCTTTGAGCACTCCTCCAGATTTTGAAATGCAATTTCAGATCACAGAAGTGCAACTGTAAATATGTGACGTTTTAAAATGCATACAAAATGTGTATTTCAGGGGGAAAGCACTGAAATGTGTACAATGTGTACAATTTCATGCATTCTTTCTGAAAGGCTGCAGAAAGCTGGATAAACATGACTGAGCACCAGCAAAACTGACATGCAACAGACTTTGGTTGGTCCATCCCATCTTTATTTGGTAAAGCCATGTTGATAGATTGAGATGTAGGTATTTTATTTGCATCAGCCTTTGGAAATACAAACATGTACATACAAGTTGTGGGAGTGTTCAGGGAGGCAGGACAGGATATATTGTTTAATAATATCCTTCCTAACTTGCGCTAGCAAGTTCTAGTTACAGGTAGTGTTGGTCTGCCGTAGTTGAAACAAACAAACAAAAAAAATCCTTCCAGTAGCACCTTAGAGACCAACTAAGTTTGTTATTGGTATGAGCTTTCGTGTGCACACACACTTCTTCAGTTCTATAACTTAGCAGAGTTTTAACATTCCCTTTTTAAATACACAGTGGTTAGCTTGTTCCAAGCTTGTTTAAGCTTCTCAATATAGGATTCCTGGTAATCCCCTTCACTCTCCCTTAAAAAGAATAGATACAACACAATCTTGTGTAAAAGTATAAAAGAAGTTTACTCACACATTCAGTTCACCGATGGATCCCTGAAGGCAGACTTAGTTACAAAGTATATACACGTGGAATCGATCCCATAAGGAGATACAGTCATACCTCTGGTTGCGATCGCTGCGAGTTGTGCGTTTTCAGGTTACGGACACACCGAACCCGGAAGTACCGGAACGGATTACTTCCAAGTTTCGGTGCTCACGCATGCGCAAAAGCGCTAAAATCACACTTTGCGCATGTGCAGAAGTGCCGAATCGCGACCTGTGCGTGCGCTGTGGGTTGCGAACTCTACGGCTTGCGAACGTGCCTCCCGCACGGATCACGTTCACAACCTGAGCGTCCACTGTAGTCCCTTTGTGCTCTGTTGGCTGGAAGCCAACAGGGCATCTCTAGCAAAAGAGATGTTGCTTCTACGAGGAATGGAGTCAGAGAGAGAGAGTGGGCTTTGTTCCTGGTCCTTTTGTCACCTGGACAGGTAAGGTCTCGCCCATCTCTAGTCACATGCAGAGGAAGTTTGTCCCAGCCTACGAGGAAACAGGAAGTTTTCTACTGGCTGGTGCAAACATCCCCTTTCATGTCCACTCTAGGAATGTTGAACTTGACTGCTATGTGTTTCACATCCCACACCAACTAAGCAGGTAAAACTACCAAACTAAATTAAAACGCCAGCTGGTGCAACGTGTGTACAAAATATAAACATAAAAACACCACTAAGCAGATAAAAATCACCATGCTCAATTAGAATTTTAAAATTCTACAATTTAAAATTCAGGACATTGTTGAGATACATGGTTGCCAAGGATTTTGAAGTTTTTGCTGTGACAACCTTTCCTTGATCTGTCCCTCCTTGGGTGACATGGTAGAGCCATGTCAGTTAAGCCACTTTTAAACCACTTTAACTTTGTCGTGTAAATGTGCTGCCAGTGGGCAAAACAGTTTCAGCCAATGCAGTTGAGCATGTCTTCCATCTGATATGCTTAAACCACCCAACTGCCCCTTCATGCCAACTTTCTCCTGCAGCCCAAAACAAATCCACCTCTACGCTTATGTAATAAGACAATATAGACACAAAAATAACTCCCCAAAATACACAGAACACCAGCAGTGACGTCTTGCAAGGTTCTCAGGATTGCATGACAAATATTGACAATGAAGGTGTCAGTTCACCTTCTCAAGGATCACTTGTTCCAGCGTCAATATAATTAACAGTCGAAACAAAATAGAAAATTCTTTCCAGTAGCACCTTAGAGACCAACTGAGTTTGCATGCACACGAAAGCTCATACCAAGAACAAACTCAGTTGGTCTCTAAGGTGCTACTGGAAAGAATTTTCTATTTTGTTTCGACTATGGCAGACCAACACGGCTACCCACCTGTAAATATAATTAACAGGTATACCTTAAACAGAAGAAAACACCGCTCTGGATTTTGCAGTGCCTTGGATAATAAAGATTTCTGAGTGCAGTCATACCTTGGAAGTCGAATGGAATCCGTTCCGGAAGTCCGTTCGACTTCCACAATGTTCGGAAACCAAAGCGCGGCTTCTGATTGGCTGCAGGAAGCTCCTGCAGCCATCGGAAGCTGCAGAAGCCCCGTCGCACATTCGGCTTCCAAAAATAGTTCACAAACCAGAACAATCACTTCCAGGTTTGCGGTGTTTGGGAGCCAAAACGTCTGAGCATCAAGGCGTCCGGCATCCAAGGTATGACTGTATAATGCATATTTGGACTGGGTTTTCCCCCCTACTTCATCTGCATAAACAATTTTAAATACCTTTCTGTGGTTGTTATTTGAATTTATATCCCACTCTTTCTTCCAAATGAGTCAGCAAACAATAAGCAATAAAATGATTTTAAAAACCTTTAAAACAATTTCAATTCAGCTGTAGACTGGGAAAGATCTCAGTTTCAAAGGTATTCCGTAAGCACCGAAAAGGCAACAGAGACAGCACTATTGAATCATAGAATTGTAGCATTTTAAGGGCCTATATATTCCCTATATTGTGCAGAATGGTCCTCCTGATATCCTGGCCTCTTGAGATGTTTTGCCCTTATGTGAACAAGCTCCAAAGAACCACAGACCCTTGTACAGATTCCAAATTCTATCCTCCGCCATAATTCTCAATTTCCTAACCTTGTTTGTGACAGACCTTAGTTTTCTAGTTTGTCTGAACAGTAAACTATGGTTAGAGCTTGCCTGCAGACTAGGATCACAAATCATGATCATAGGCTGGATTGCAAATAAGGTTTCTGTTTGTGAAATGCCCCAAATTTTTGGGTAGCTGTGCAGTCGTTGCTCATAGCCAGTTCCTGCAGTTCACTTTGCTAAGATTAGTCATTTAAATTAAGTTGCCACTCAACTGAAAATGTAAGCCTCTGGGCTGGGCTTGTGCTTCTCCAATAATTTTTGTAGTGTCTAGTGTTTGAGATGATGAAAGCATTAGGGTGGCCCATGGTGCCTTGTGATGGGGGAAGGGGGAAACGTCTCTGATAAGATCTCTGTTTTTCTCAGAAAGGAAAAGCCAACTGGGGGGTGGAACATGCTTAAAACTGTGTGTCTGTCTGAACAGTATATTCTCAGAGCTAAAAATAGGGCACTTTGAGACAGGGGGAAGAAATAACCCCAAACATGAAGTAGAAAGCCAAACAGATTACCGGTAATAGTTATTCTCCTTTTTGTTGTTGTTGTTGTTGTTGTTGTTGTTGTTGTTGTTGCTGCTGTATATAGAGTAACTGGGAAGTGAAACAAGCACAAATAATTCCATTAAGCTCCTGTGAGCCCTGCTGACAGCTGCATCTGGGATGCTTTCACATCTGCCAAGGCCTGCTGCTGATGCATTCTGGGAATTTCTAGCCCCAGCTCTGTGCTGCTGCTGGGCACTCTGCCCCCACAGCCAGATAAGCCTAACAGGGCCCACTGATAGGCAAAGGGACAGAGGAACCTTTGCCCAGCGCACCCTCAAATGTAAATCTAGACCTGGTCCCACACAATATATCATGAAGTCTTTAAGGCCTTATACAGATCCTATGGACAGTTGTACTTACAACTGTCCAGAGCCTTTTCGGTGGTGGCTCCCAGATTTTGAACTCCTTCCTTAGGAAAGCTAGACTGGCTCACTTCTTGCTGTCTTTCCACCAGCAGGTGAAAACCTTCTTGTTCCAACAGGCTTTGGGGAACTGACCGCTTTTAATGAAAGGGCTGGTGTTGCGCTGTTTTCATTTTAATTATTGGTATGGTGTTAATATATTTATGTACCCGGTATATAGCTTTAATTCTACCAGTGTTTAATTGTTTTTTAATAGTTGCTTTTTCTATGTTTTTAGTGGTCCTTATTCTTATCTGTATGCCACCTTGAGTCCCGTAAGGACTGTGAATAGCTCAGTTGGTAGAGCATGAGAATCTCTGGGCCATGGGTTCAAGCCCCACACAGGGCAAGAGATTCCTGCATTACAGGGGGTTGGACTAGATGACCCACATGGTCCCTTCCAACTCTACAATTCTTGGGATTCTAGGATTGCGGTGTTAAAAGGCAAGCTATAAATAGATAAAGAAAAGCAAGCAAGCAAACAAACATGCTTGAATAGTGGGGCTTAGATTGAAGGTCTGAGGTGGTACCTGTGGCAGAGACTGGGATCAGGCCTCAGACTTGAGCTTCCTCCCCTGATGTCTTTACTGTCAGGAGAAACTGCTGAATTAACAAAGAGATTCTGCAATCATTTAAAGACATCACAAAATGAAGTGATGGCGGTAGTTCTAAATTTGATGGAATTTCGCTTCACTTTTTCCAAAGCCTTTTGTGATGCATTTCTTGTTACCTTCCATCTGAAACCAAACCATCATATAGCAAAAACAAAATAAAAAAATAAAAAAATTCCTTCCAGTAGCACATTAGAGACCAACTAAGTTTGTTCTTGGTATCAGCTTTTGTGTGCATGCACACTTCTTCAGATACACTGAAACAGAAGTCACCAGACCCTTATATATAGTGAGAGGGTGGGGAGGGGTATTACTCAGAAGGGTGGTGGGAATGGGGGATTGGCTGATCGGTGTGGTAAACCTGTTGACGACTGTTAACGACTGCAATTGGTCTTATAGGAAAAAGCAAGGGGTGAGATGGCTAAAGATAGCTTTGTCATGTATAATGAGATAAGAATCCAATGTCTTTGTTCAGACCAGGTCTCTCCATGGTTTTAAGTTTGGTAATTAGTTGCAGCTACTTTGAGAACTTGTATAGAATGTCCTGGGAGACTGAAGTGTTCTCCTATTGGTTTCTCTGTCTTGTGATTCCTGATATCAAATTTATGTCCATTTATCCTTTGGCGTAGGGTTTGGCCTATTTGTCCAATATAGAGAGCTGAAGGGCACTGTTGGCATTTGATGGCATACACAGTGTTAGCAGACACAGAGAACATCCAGCCCAGTGGCCTTAACTAGGCCCAACACAAGCCAAACTTTGCCTGCAAGGCTATTTCCCCCAAAGTCACCTGCCCTGTACCCAGCATCATGTTTGATGTCCGGTGAGGAGCAATGTGGAACGTGGCTCCAAAGAAACGTTTGGGAGCTGAAAGTGAGCTCCCAGCTGTTCTTCTGCAAGCTGGGTTCGCAAACAGTGCCAAGTTCATGGGGTGGGGTGGGGGGCTCACTGTCACCGCCAATTAGATGATCAGCCATCAGCCACCCCCGCTTGTCTGCTTGCAAGATAAAAATGCTTAAGAATCCCTTGCTCAAGCAGTCAAAGGTATTGCGGAGGTTGCTGGCTTTCCATCATTAGGGAGATTACTGATTAATAGTCCTTAATAGACAGTCAATGTCTCTCGAAGGAAGCTAATGCTTAGATTTAGTGCCGGAGAGAGATATTGGCCTCCATGGAAGGAAGGGCACAAAGTTATTTGAAAATTCAGGGTGGGAGGGGGAGAGAGATTTGGATAGAAATAGTGGTGGCCCCAGCCATTTTTTGTTTTCTTTCCGGTTTTGAACTTTATTTTAGCTCAGCTTTGTATTGCCCATCTTAGACACAATGTAGTTATGCTCACTGTCACTGGCAAATGGAGAGCCAAATGTGACTGGGGGGGGGGGGGCAACCAAAGCAGTTTCTGTGCCAAAACCGGGCCTAAACCCCAATTGAAATGGTAAGGTTTTCAGTGGCTGCTCATGTGTAACCAGGCTGATGCAGAAACTTCTGAAACTAAGTTTCTTTATTGTGCAATTATATACAGTGCAGCTAAGGAAAAGACATCCAGCTCATCCTTCAGCAGAGTCCGGGAATGTCCCCTTCCGGTTCTTTGCCCAGCATAAAAGGCGCGGGATACAGAACCCCCGCCTACCCCCTCTGCATCTTTCCCCCCTGCGCCAATGGGGAGACGGAAGGGGTGCTTCTCCTCCAGCCTCTGCCTGGTGTGAGGGCTCTCTTCCCCTGTCAAAGCCCTGACTCCTATTTCCTGCTCCCATCTCCCCCTCCTCACTAGAGGACTCACTGCTTCCCTCACTGGAGGAAGATGAATTACTCAGCATCTGGGACGGGGGCTTGCGATACCGATAAAGCCCTGGCAACTCCTTGCCTTCCGGTGAGGGCAGTCCTCTGACAGAAATGGATCCAGAAAATCAGTTTCTTCCGCAAGCGGCTGGATCTGGTCTGCAACCACTCGCTCCAGGACCTTGCTCAGGAAAGGGAGATTAGTAACTGGCTGGTAGTTAGTTGGGTTTTCTGATTCCAGGGAAGGTTTCTTAAGGAGTGGTTTTACCACTGCCTCCTTCAAACAGGCAGGGACCACCCCCTGTCGTAAAGAGGCATTGATCACCTCCCTGGCCCAGTACAATTCTTCAGCTGACACAGCGAAGCTTGGGCAATTGCGGATTCCCATCAGTGTGGAGGCTTCTTGGAGGCAGGTTCAATATTCACCGCTCAAAACTATTTTCGTTTGTTCTTCACTATGAGGAAATATACCGGTACCCTGTCCCTAGATGAACCCTGCCCACTTGAAGGCAAGTTTCACCTTGTGTGACAGGTTTGAAAGCTTTACGTGCCCAGAGGACATTTTTGTAATGAAACCTTGCAACTGAAAGTTTGGGGCATGCCAGCCGAGCAGAGAGAAGGCATGAGAGCATGAGGCAAGCCCTGCTGGATCTGGCCAATAGCCCCAAAAGTCCAGCATCCTGATCTCACAGTGGCTGGCCAGATGCCCATGGGTAGCCTGCAAGCTGGACATAAGCAAAACAGCACTCTCACCTGCCTGCAGTTTGCAACTGGTATTCAGAGGTGCAATGTCAATTTGCATGTGAACTTGGTTCAGACATGGCCCTGGTTCAAAACGGCATGCCAGATTCGCATTTTCCCCTGGTATGGAGGTGCACAAATGGTGCAGATAATTGGCACATTTGCACACTTTAGGAGAAGATACAGAAATCCTGTTTTGGAATCAGCAAAGAGCAAGGAACTGGAAGTATATAGTGCTTATTGGTTTTTAATTCCCCCCATCCACATACCACAATGTCCCAAACAGAGATGGAACAGTCAACCTATTTCATGTCCATTTCTCATTGGTAAATCGGTCCCATCCTGTTTCTATATCCGTGTGTGTGTGTGTTGCACAAAAAGTGCATTATTTTTTAACATATCCCCCCCCCAAATGCACATTTTATATGCAATTTTGTATGCCTTTTTAAAGGAGACGGCCACATCACAGAATTCAGAGAACTGAACCGTGTTCCGATTTGCATATCAGTCCAGGAAACATGTAGCAGGTTGCTTTGCTTAAAAAAAATGGACTGAAATCCATTGAGTATCCTTAGTCCAAAGTGGTTTGGCGTTAGAGTAATGCCTCGGGAAAGTAAGCTTGTTCAAACTCCTCTCTCTCTCGTAGTTTCATCTAATGCAATGACCCAGCAGCCACAGGATGAATTTGACAGCAGCGTGGAGAAGGCAGTAGATTGGATGAAGACCATTCAGGAGAGACTGCGGATCAATGACAACACTAAGGGACCTAGGTCTGCCCTGGAGGCCAGACTAAGAGACACAGAGGTACACACACACACACACACACACACACACACACAACTGCTTTCCTTCAGACATTTTTTTCAGTTGTGATATTGTTACTGCTGTGTTTACCATCTGAACCTGCGCTGACATTGGGATCTCCCTCTGAGGACCTGCTCCGGATGTGCTCCCCAGTGCTGTTTTTCTAGAAAAAGAGGTGCCAGAACTCCTCATGAGTGCCTCCCTTGTTCTCTAGGTCAGTGTTTTTCAACCTTTTTTGGGCAAAGGCACACTTGTTTCATGAAAAAAATCACGAGTCACACCACCATCAGAAAATGTTAAAAAATGTTAAAAAATTTAACTCTGTGCCTATATTGACTATATATAAAGTAATTTTTCAATTTTTCCCATGGCACACCAGGCAACATCTCGCGGCACACTAGTGTGCCGCGGAACAGTGGTTGAAAAACACTGCTCTAGGTGCCAGTTCTGGTGAGTTCCAGCTGGAAAAAAAGCCCTGGCTGTAGGTATCTGAAAGCAAAGGCTATGGCACATCCTACTGATTTAATCACAATCCAATCCTCTGTGCCCTGTCTTTTTCTCCTATTAAATGATTAAATTAGCTCATGGTTAATTCATATCTGCAGTCATCGTTACATACAGAAATTAGTCTTGCTAATGTCTCAATCTCCTTGGCTGTTGGCTTTTTAAACAACTTGGCTCCAAAATTGCTGTTTCTGAGCTGGGCAGTTTATAGTCATACTTGATTTATATGATTTATGTTCCATTAATCTATTAATGAAATCTTCAGCCAAGGAAAGCAGAGATTTTTTTTTAAAAAAGCATGAAAAACAAGAATGTCATCATTGCAACAGATTTTCTCAAGAACACTTATTCACCTTCCCATTACTGCGAGCACTAATGAGTTCTGAAACCTGGCTTCAGGTTTATTTATAGATCTTCCTTTTGTTACCTAGTGCAGTTTATATTCTGGGATTGGCTCCTGGGAATTTTAATTAGTTCTCTAGAAACACACCCTGGTTTACGGGCAGATGCAACCTAAGGTTTAATTTAGACACTGTGGCCATGTGGCTATCAGATAAGTGCTGCAATGATCACATGCTCCCTATGCTCTGATTCTCTCATTTTACCTCTCCTGAGCTACAATTCCCAGAGTTCCCAGGGAAGTGGGATTCATTGTTAAGTCGCTCTGGGAATTGTAGGTCTGTTAACAGAACAGGGATCTAACAACTTTCAGCACCCTACTACACTTCCCAGAATTCTTTGGTGGTAACCAAAGTGACTTTAAAAGCATAGTGCAGATGGGGCCTTAGGTTGCATGCACACCATACATTTACATTTACACTACATCACAGAATCACAGAATCACAGAATCATAGAGTTGGAAGAGACCACAAGGGCCATCCAGTCCAACCCCCTGCCAAGCAGGAAACACCATCAAAGCATTCCTGACAGATGGCTGTCAAGCCTCCGCTTAAAGACCTCCAAAGAAGGAGACTCCACCACACTCCTTGGTAGCAAATTCCACTGTCGAACAGCTCTCATTGTCAGGAAGTTCTTCCTAATGTTTAGGTGGAATCTTCTTTCTTGTAGTTTGAATCCATTGCCCCGTGTCCGCTTCTCTGGAGCAGCAGAAAACAACCTTTCACCCTCCTCTATATGACATCCTTTTATATATTTGAACATGGCTATCATATCACCCCTTAACCTTCTCTTCTCCAGGCTACATATTGTACTAGTGCATCTTTAAACTATACCTTGGTACTGTATCTTTAAACTTATACTGCATGATTCAGCATATATAGATGTAGTACTGCTCTTTGAATCACTAAATAGACCACACCTTACTTTTCCTTTAAATACTACAAACAATATGAGTAAGTTAGGCATACAGAGAATTGTTACACCTTGGCCATGAAAATCTAGGTAAGCTATCTTTGTTAGTTATATACTGTGTAAATTATGGATTTAGTTTGGTATAAACTGCATAACTAATGGTTTCATGAAAGGATATAATGTATATAAGTACTTATAAGTATTATATTTTTTTTATAAGAATTTATTGGTATTTCAAGAAAAATAACAAACAAATACAAACAATACAAACATACAAATTACAAGAAAATATACATACATGCTATAAAAAATGAGACAAAAAGAATAATAAAAAAAACCTCATACAAAACATAAACAATACATAAAACACCTATTTAGCTTTCTTGATCTTATTTTGTATCTTAATTGGGGGGACTTCCTCTCGCCCTCTCTTCTGCGTTCATTTCAAATATACTTTAGTAACTTAGTAACTACCTTAAATCTTCTTTACAACTTATCTTAAACCTTATCTAACAACTTATATATAATACCTTATTCCTTATAAGTATTATAAGAGTTATTTCTAACGTAGGATTTCTTAACATTCCAGCTGAGGAAGAATTAGCAAAACAGGGCCATGTCCTGGAATTTATTCCGACTGGAATTTGCTTCTATATTAATAAAACTTTTTGAAGACTTTAAAATTGATCTCCCGCCTGGCCAGAGTTCTTGGATTCTTTAATTTTTGATTTCTTGGTATTACCAAGAACTCCAATTTCTACAGTAGTTCACCATAGACTTAAATCACATCACTTCCCCTAAAAGAATCCTGAGAATTGTAGTTTATCCCTCACAGTGCTACAATTCCTGGCGCCCTTAACATAGCACGGTTCCCATGATGCTTTTGGGGTGGAAGTCATGCGTGTTAAATGTGCTTTAAATGTACAGTGCGTACCCAGCCTTAACCTCACAAGTTCTGCTACCCTACAGTCATTAATTGGGGGGGGGGTGTCCCCCCACATCATTTGGCTTCCTTGTGCCCTTGTATTTGTGGATTAGCCTGTGGAAGCCTGATTCGTACATAGCAATAATTGGATCGAGTCAATTAACAGCCAGCTCCCTGGAAGCCTGCCACAGGGTTGTGTTGCAGCTTCGGGCCTGCTTGGATATTGATTTATTTTTTAATACTATGTTCAGTTGGTGGGTTGATTGCATTTATATATACCAACTTCCTGCCAAGGCACACACATGGCGGTTTACAATTTTCAAAACAAATGGTACGAAATAGCCTCAGGCGTCCTGCAGGGGCTGATGGCACTAGCACCATGACTTATGCAGCGCCTCTTCTACCTTCCCTGAGGGCACACAGGCCTGAGGGGCAAGTATCTCAGCAGTTCTTTAGGGCTGCTGAGAGACCCTTCCCAAAGCTGATAGTTTTGCGACCCCCTAGCCTGGATCTCCTGACTTCTGCTTTCTTTAAGGGCCCTCTCGTCCTAAGTCTCCCCACGAAAGGTGGAATGGGGTTTGCAATCCTCCTAAGTCCCCTTTAAAAAAAACAAACCTATTTGTGGTTTAATTTTAATGTATGATTCTTCCTAACAGAAAATCTGTGCGTTGGAACCTGAGGGCCGGCTGAAGATGGACTTGGTTCTCATGAAGGCCGACGCTCTCCTTCAGTGCACCGACGAGGAAAAGAAACACGAGATATTATCCAAACTAAAGGATATTAAAGCCATGTGGGAAGAGACAGGCTTATACATTACGCATTGTCACAGGTAAGATTCCTGCCGTAGGAATGTGCCATTTGCCAAGTCAGACTGTTGGTCTATATAGCTCATTGTTGTCTGCATTGCCTGGCAGTGGTCCCCTAAGGTTTCATTCATGGGGAGATTCTCAGACCTACCTGAAAATGCCAGGGACTGAACACGTAACCTTCTGTGTGGAAAGCCCTCCCACTGAACTGGAAATGATGGGTTTGATCCACCACCTCTGTCATTTTTTCCAGCGCACGCCAGACTCTGCTTATTCTCCAACATTGACTGTGGGGAATGAGGAAGACCCTACCTCGAACACTGTGTTGCCCCACATATCCAGCAAATCTATTTATTACGACACAACAATATTTAGTTCTCCATTATTGCACCTTCATAGCAAACATACAGACCACTTTATCTGTGGTAAGAATCATAGAGCTGGAAGGGATCCCTAGGGTCATCTAGTCCAACCCCCTGCAACGCAGGAATCTCAGCTAAGGCAGATGGCCATCCAACCTCAGCTTACAAACCTCCAAGGAAGGAGAGTCCACAAACTCCCGAGGGAGACTGTTCCACTGTCGAACAGCTCTTCCTGTCAGAAAGTTCTTCCTGAAGCTTAATTGGAATCTCTTTTCTTGAAACTTGAAGCCATTGGTTCGAGTCCTACCCTCCAGAGCAGGAGAAAACAAGCTTGTTCCATCTTCCATGATGCTCTAGCAGAGGTGGACCAGGCTAGTGGGACCTACCTGGTGTTTTAATAGAACCCTGAGAGCCACGAAACAAGAGCCTGGTGCTGAAGACCTCACAAGCTGGAGGTTCCCCACTGGGGATGAAGGACTAATAATAATAATAATAATTTATTATTTATACCCCGCGCATCTGGCTGGGTTTCCCCAGCCACTCTGGGCGGCTCCCAACAGAATATTAAAAACACGATTTAAACATCAAACGTTAAAAACTTCCCTAAACAGATGTCTTCTAAAAGCGAGATAGTTGTTTATTTCCTTGACATCTGATGGGAGGGCGTTCCACAGGGCGGGCGCCACTACCAAGAAGGTCCTCTAGCCTCACTTCTCGCAGTGAGGGAACCAGTAAGGCCTCAGTGTCCGGGCTGAACGATGGGGGTGGAGACCAACCATAGTGACAACAGCAGTATGGGAAGGGAACACGGTCAACTGCTCCGGATGAGGTCCTTTGCCCCCATTACCCAACTTTATGTATCCTTTTGTAGCCGTATCGAGTGGGTATGGCTGCACTGGAGCGAATACCTGAAAGCCCAAGACGAATTTTACGTATGGATTCACAACATGAAGGTGACTTTGGAGCCTGACATAGAGCTGCAGCTTGGCCTCAAGGAGAAAGAGTGGCAGCTCAGCCATGCCCAGGTCCTGCTGAACGATGTTGTAAACCAGTCGGCCCTGTTGGAACGGCTGCTGGAAGAAGCCTCCTCCCTCTACAACAGGATTGGGGACCCAAGTGTTGATGAGGACATCCAGAAGAAGATGAAAGAGGAATACGCAGACGTCAAGGACGAAGCACAGGTAAGGAGGGAACTAAGGGTGGCAAAAGGCAGGATATTAAAGCACAAGTGATAGTAACAATAATTTATTACTTATAACCTGCCCATCTGACTGGGTTTGCCGCAGCCACTCTGGGCGGCTCCCTACATAAAAACGTAATAAAAACACAGCAAAACATCACACATTAAAAACTTTCTGAAATAATAATAATCTCCAGTTCAGTAGGCACAACAGGAAGTCTAATGTTGGTCCACTGCCAAGGGGTTACATGCTCAACGAAAAAACAAAATAAAAAATAAAATAAATTCCTTCCAGTAGCACCTTAGAGACCAACTAAGTTTGTTCTTGGTATGAGCTTTTGTGTGCTCAATGAAGTTATAGTGACACTTCTGGTTCCCAATTGAACTCCCAAACCCCCTCTCTCTCTTAAACTGAGCATTTCAGTTCTTACACAGAATTGGTTTAGCCAGAGTTTCACTTGCTCACCACTGGGAGCAAACTAACGTTCCCATTTTGTGCCAAAAAAGTATTCTCACTCTTCCTGGCTGCATTCTCCTTATTTTTTAAAACAATAAAAAAACAAAAAGAACTATAACTACTGAACACAACTTTACGAGTTTCCTGCCAGTTTCTTTTCCATTCAGTTGAGCCAGAAACCGCCTAAAAGGTTTATTGGCAATCCGCTCTTGAAATAATGTAAATAACCACTCAGGGGACATCCTGTCTTAGCTGAAAAGTGATATTTCACTACTTTACTGCAGTGTAGGTTAGTGGGAAGCATCACTGGTGTTTTCTCTGTGTAACTTGAACCTGGTCTCGTAGCAGTTAGTTGGTACATTCCTGTCTGAGGCCAACAGAATGATCAATGAGGGCGGTAACTGGAAATGGGCGGAAAGCCTGGATGATTTGCAGGAGATCAGTAGGGATTTCTGACTACCAATTGCTTAACAATAGCAGCAAGAAAATGACTCCTCCTGCATCCTAAATTATTCTGCCGAAATGAAGGAACCAGGAGTGGATTTTTGTGCCAAAGGGTTGTGAGCTCTGTTCAGTTCTGGTGCTCAGATCAAACCCCGGGTCCATGATTTTTTAATTCTAAGTGCATGCCTTCTACATCTAGCTCTGGTTGGCTGGCCCGGGACTCTGCAATTGCATCCATGCATGAGTGAGCCTCATCCCAGGAGTGGAACAAATGGGAGATTGATACCCCAACTGCACTATACATTTAAAGCAGTATCATGCCACTTTAAACAGGCATGCCTTCTCCCAAATAATCCTGGGAACTGTAGGGTGTTGAGGGTTGTTAGGAGACTCCCATTCCTCTCACAGAGCTACAGTTCCCAGAGTGGTTTAACCAGTGCTTTTTTCTGGGGGGAAGCAGGGGTACGCATACCCCTAAACATTTTGTGGATCTAAGTTTGGCCTCGTTGAGGGGCAGTCTTTCAATATGAGTAGGAAAATGAGAGTACCCCTAAACGTTTTTTAAGGGGGAAAAAAGGATTGGGTTTAACTATCAATCCCTTTTTCCAATGAGTTACAGGAATTGTAGTTCTGTGCAGGAAACAGGGCTGTCCTAACGACTCTTAGCACCCATAACAAACTACACTTCCCAGGATTCTTTGGGGGGGGGGAACCATGGCTGTTTAAAGTGGTATGGTTCTGCTTGAAATGTGGAGTGCAGTTGTGCGTGAAAACTGGACACAGTTTTATTGGCTACAGCAATATACAGGGTTGTCTAGGCATGGGCAGGAATAATGACTGGCTTCCCATTGATCCACCCCAGCTGATTTGCCGTGGTCCCCTCCTGGATGTTGCCAGCGTAATGTTCTCACTGTGGCACAGGCCAACTCTGTGAGTTTCACTGGCCAGCTTGTCTGAGCAGTACAAAGCCACCCCCGCCGTACATTCAAGCTACAGCTGTCTAATGCACTGCCCACAAGACCCCACGCACTGCCTGGTGCCTTTTCCTGCTCCACAGTTATGACAAGAAACAGATTTACCGTATTTTCCGGCATATAAGACGACTAGGCGTATAAGACGACCCCCAACTTTTCCAGTTAAAATATAGAGTTTGAGATATACTCGACCACAGATTCTCCACCCAGCGTATAAGACGACCCCTGACTTTTGAGAAGATTTTCCTGAATTAAAAAGTAGTCTTATATGCCAGAATATACAGTATTTATTTTTTTGTCGAATGTCGCAACAGAGCTCCTGCTGAGGGGGAAAGTGAAAAACTCACAACTGCTGAGGGGGAAAGTGACAAACTCACAACTGCATGCCAGTTTGGAGTGAGCAAAATTCCTTTCCAGGCCTGTCAGCCAGTGACCAACCAAGTCCCAGCAAGGGATCTGATTCGGGGGGATAGGAGTTGTAAAGCAGGTCTCATGGCAGGAACCCCCTTATATTGGGGAAGTCCCATCTTCCCAAGAAGCCTCATGGTAGTGCAGATCCCACAAGACCCAGCCTGGTTCAGAAGATGGCTCCCACTTCCCTAGGCTCAGCACAGAGGGTGGCCCCACCTTGAGAGGGTTGGCGGACCATAGGTAGAAAACAGAGTCAATCATAGAAGCCTAAAATCTGTGTTTATATATACTGGGTTAGAATCAGGCCCATGAAATGCTTATTTCATGCAGGATAGTGCAAATAAACCCTTGCCCCACTGCAATCCAACTGGTAGTTTTGTGTTTTGTCTTGGTTCAGGTGAGGGAAGCAGCAGCAACAACAACCACCTGGAATTTCATTTGGCATCACTTTGCATTGATTACTTTTACCATTTTAGCCTTGGTTATTTCGGATCTCTTTCTGTACACAATGTTCCAGACAAAAGATTGTGCCCCTGAAACGCTAAACACAAATAACGCAGTCATAACATTTTGACTCTCAACTTGTGTGCCTGACAAGGACCTTTGGGTTGGTTCCACAAGAAATACCATAGTCTGGATCCTCTTGATAGATGTACATAAGTAGCTAAGCTTTCCAAAGCCTTGAGAAATTGCAATAGTTGTAAATTATAGCAGAGCTGAGCCAAAAAGGCCAACTGACTAAAAAAGATAGTGTCTCATTCTGAAACATGCAACCTTCATTTGCTTTTCTTCTTCATCATCTAAGTAACCTGTTCTCATGGTTACAGAAATGCCCCTGGAAATCTAATCACGAAAAATGAGATAAGGAGCAAGTCAGGACTCAGAAACAACCTTGATCTGTTGTTTTTCAACATCCATGTATCACAACATTTCAAAAGACTGCCTATTTATTTATTTGATTTCTCACCCAACCTTTACTGTACCATAAGGCTACAACAATAAAATAGAATCCACATCTTTTAGAGGACATCTGAAGGCAGCCCTGTTTAGAGAAGTGTTTAAACGTTTGATGTTTTACTGTGTTTTTGTATTTTGTTGGAAGCCGCCCAGAGTGGCTGGGGCAATGCTGTCAGATAGGCGGGGTACAAATAATAAAATTGCTGTTGTTGTTTGAAATAATTTTTAATAAAGATTTTATTGGATTGCAAAAGAATGTGCATTGTATAATGTTGGAGGGGAAGAGAGGTGAGTTGTGGGAAGAGGGTGGGTGGAAAACGTACAATATGTTGTTGCTGCTTCTGTTATAAAATATGAAACAATTATAAAACAAAGCAGTTACAACCATAAAACAGGAAAAGTGGAAAACAACATGTAAAACCAGTTCTGTATATAAAACGATTTAGAAAAAAACAATCCTATTATGTAAAGCAATACAAATGTTTGAAAACAATTCCACATGTATACTGTATAATTAAAAAACCAGTTAAAAATAGTTGCAATATAGATGAAGACTGGGGTAAAAGTTCTCTTCTTAAAAGGCCTGTTGGAGGAGGACCCTTTCACATGTGATAATGCTGGAATAAAACAACAACAACAACAACAACAACAACAACAACAACAACAACAACAATTTATTATTCTGGGCAGCTCCCAACAGAATATTAAAAACACGATAAAGCATCAAGCTCAGGAAAAAAAACAAGCACAGTCTAGGAGCTCATGCACGCTTCCACTTGTGTCATGCCTAGGAAGCCTGGCTCTGAGCTCTTTTCTCCTTGCTCCACTCCTTTCCAAAGGAAAACCCGCTCTTTAGCGACAGATAGGAACAAATGGCAATCTGGGGAAATCCCAAATGGCCATTTGCATGACAGAGCTGTTTCCCTAAGTGGGAAAGGAGCATGGCAAGAGGAAGTGTTGCTAAGCCCTAGGTCTCATTGACGAGCGAACTAAGGGCAAGCGGAACTCTCCCACTGAAATAAAGGTGCAAGGTCCAAGCCTGTTTACGGGTTTACTCGGAAGAAATTCTTGTCGGGCGCAAGGTTGCGGCTGCAGCCAGTTGGATGGTTAACTCTGAAACTTCACAAGTTCCTGTGCGCAACCCCAGCCAAATACAGCGCTTGGGTAGAGAAAGGCTTGCAGAATGATTTCTTTGTATTTTCATGAGCAAAAAATGGGTAGAAAATTGGAAGGCCCACACAGGCCCCCTGGTGGCTGTGGCCTTCATCCGCATGATAAATTGTGCAAAAGCTAAGTAAGCAGCATTGAAGTGCATTCTTTTTCCATGGACGAAGCGTTTTGAAATTGTGGGTATAAAATGTGGAAGTCCAGCATGGATATTTTGCAGATAGGTTTTGGCATGCTAAGCTTTTCCTTTGTTATCTTGCTTTTTCTTTTCTAGAGAATGAAAGACTGTGACCTCACAAGGCCCTTGAAAACCTTGCATTCATTTAATTAAGTGCTTGGTAATTACAGTATCCTCAGGCCTGGGACACACTGTTTTGTTCTTGAGCTGAAGACAGCAAACTGTTTCAAAATTCCCAAAAGCAGCCACGTGATTGGTGTGTGTGTGTGTGTGTGCGCACGCGAAGGGGCAAAGGGAAAAGAACAGGCTCTTTGTGTTCTGGGTTTCACAAAAATGCAAAGTATGAGGACAAAGATAACTTTCGCTTTCCCCATTTCTGATGTTTCTCTTTTTACAGAGGAGAGTGCAGCTGCTCGAAAAGATAACAAAGGAACACCAGCGATATAAGAGCAACGTGGACCAGTTTCAGCTGTGGCTGACCCAGGTGACAGAGAGATTAAACTCCTGCCTTAGTCAAGAAGCAAAATCGCCAGCAGAGAACAGAATTAAGACATTGCAGGTACTTGAACGGTGTCAGGGCTTTCTGTCGCGAGCGGAAAGCTTTCCTCCTATTTCTTCGTCCATCCATGAGCAGGTGTGTTAAATGCATGCTCTGAAAGAGCTCATGTGTTCCACCCAAATAGAAGCCAGCATTTCAAAGATCCCGTCTTTCTGCAGCTTTGAAGCTCACAAGGCAGCCTAGGGGAAGTTGCCTGGCCTACTTCACATGGTTGTTGTGAGGATTATTATTTAAAGAAGAAGAAGAAGAAGAAGAAGAAGAAGAAGAAGAAGAAGAAGAAGAAGAAGAAGAAGAGATATTGTGCCAGTGTTGGAGCCCTCAACACTTGAATGCGCCAGAAATTGACTAGGCAGGACAGGCATTTCCATGTAGCATCCTTGAGCAACTGTTGTTGTTGTTGTTGTTGTTGTTACAATTACTACTACTACCTCACCCATCTGGCTGGGTTTCCCCAGCCGCTCTGGGCTGCTTGCTGCACATATGAAAATATAATAAAATGTCAAACATTAAAAACATCCCAATACAAGCCTGCCTTCAGGTGCCTTCTAAAAGTTCTGTAGTTCTTTATCTTCTTTACAGGCCCTCTGCCTGGTTCCCTGTAACCTCACGTCTCACAGTGAGGGAACCGCCAGAAGGCCCTCGGAGGTGGACCACAGTACCTCAGCAGTTCAGCACAGCCTAACTCCTGAGCACCTCTCCTATTGGCCCAGTACTCCGAGCAGCACCAGGTGCCTGAGTTTAGCTGACATTTTAATTTCCTGCAATGTCCTGGAGCCGCGCTACACTGGGGGCAATCTGGGAAATAAAAATGGTGGCCTGACTTGGTCACATGTTACTGCTCAGAGCACAACTCCTTGCCTCTTAGTAAGCCCACCCAGGCCCATCAGACAGAAACACACCAGGCCCTGCCTCTGGCCACTTAAATCCCACGTTGGCTCCACCCGCTAACCTGTCCCTTGCTCTGACCACTGACTGGGTGTTCTTCCACATGACCTGCTCATTGGGCATTCGTCCTGATTTGCTTGCAGGGAGATAAGACGAAGCTGACTTTGTAACGGGTACCCATTCTGGTTTGTTTGCGGGCAGGTTAGATGGTGTTGCGTCAAAGTACCGGTAAGCATTTTCCCACACTTTCCTCAGAGCAAAACGTCCAATCTTTTGGAGGAAGCGGGTTTGTTGCACAAGACTTCTCAGTCAACTGTACTTGCGCAACCTGAATTTGCTGGTATGCAGTTGAATCACGGCCGAAAAATAGCGACAACCTGGAAGCGCTCTAAGTATTTTTAAAAAATTGGAAATGGACAACTCCGGGAGTAGGAGCATTTAAAACAAAGTATTTATTTGCATTATTTGAGGAAGGGCCATAGCTCAGTAGGTGGAGCCTTGCATGCAGAAGGTCCCGGGTTCAATCCTGACTTCTTCAGGTAGCCTGAAACCCTGGAGATCCACAGCCAGACAGTTCTGAGCTGGATGGACCAATGGGTCTGTCTCAGAACAATGCAGTTTCCTATGCACCTAGTAGTAGTAGAAGAAGAATTGTAGAGTTGGAAGGGACCCCCAAAGGTCATCTAGTCCAACTAGTCCTGCGATGTCATAGTAGCAACCTTATTGCCCTGTGTAACTCATTCTGAACCCCTTTCTCCTGTAGGACATTGCCAAAGATGTGAAGAGCGGGGAAAAGAAATGGCGTCATCTTGAAGCTCAGTCTACAGGTGTGATGCAGAACACCTCCCCGCTGGGAGCCGAGAAGCTGAAAGAGGAGCTTGAGGATCTGAAGAAAGCCCTGGAGAAGCTGAAGGTGGTCAGCGTCGAGGAAGAAGAGAGGCTGCTGAAGAGCCTTAAATCTGAAAACGCCTATCATTCGCAAGCCAGGATCTTGGAAGGCGAGGTCCAGGAGTTCCGTAAAAGCCTGAAGAGATTAGGAAGCACTTTTGAACCAGATGACAGAGTGAGAGGCGACGAAGACTTAATCACACTGTGGAGAAAATTCATGGTGAGTGATTATTTGTCAGGGACAGACAGGGAACAAGGAAATTGTTAAGTCCGTATTATCCTGCTGGGCTTTCTTATCAACGCTTAATACACGCCCATGTGATTGAAGTTTGCAAACTTGTTTTGCTCAGGGAATTTTAAGAGCAACAGGGAAGCAATTTGGAACAAGAAAATTGTTTTTTTTTCTAGATAAGTGCAGAATAAAAATATATGCAAATGTGCCCAGTAGGATAAGTTGATTTGACATGTGTGTGTGTTTGTGTGTTTGTGTGTGCTTTTTAAATCATAATACCTTTGTGTTTTAAGGCAGCAAAGGCAACTCTCGCAGCAGAGGAATCAAAGGTTGAGAGACTGAAGGCTCAACTGAAGGATCTGTTCAGGTTTTCGCAAGACACGCAAGCACTTTCCGAAAGCGTGATAGGCCTAATACGGGAATATCAAAGGTATTTGGGAGGGAGGGGACACGAGGAGGACAGGGACGAGTAGCCATTGAAAATAAACTATACCTGAGAAGAGTTGGTTCAAATGAGATGGTGGAGGGGGGAGGCAAACCATTTGGCTTCTATCCAGGCACCAAAATGTCTTGGATCACAATTTCACATCTGGCTCTGTTTGGTGGGGTATTCCTGCAAAGCTACGCTATACCAAGTCAGTCCATTGGGTCATCTAGCGCAATATATTCACTATGCTCCATCTCCACTGCCTTGGGTGTTATGCCTCTGAATACCACTTGTTGAGAATCACAGGTGGGTAGAGTGATGTTGCTTTCATGTCTAGCTTGCAGGCTTCCCAGAGGCATCTGCTCAGCCACTGTGAGAACAGGATGCTATAGTAGATGAACCATTGTCCTTGTGTCCATCTCTGTAGCAGAAAGAGGTCAAGTGGGAGATCCCATTATTGGATACATGGTGAAAGTCTTGGTGGCAAGAGTCTTCCTTTTGCTGCTGACCCTTAACTGCATGTCCTTACTTAGGAAGAAATGTTTATTGGATAAAATAAGTCTTATGGCAGCAGCTCACCAGGATTTTGGAAAGGGTGCTTCTCAGCCCTGTGTGGAGATGCAAGCAAGGGGTGAGATCTAGGGTCTACAAAGCAAATTTCTTTCTCACTAAGCTCTGGTCCTTCCTTGAAGTACTGGATGGTCCTGCCACATACCTGGGATGTGACCTAAATAAGCCTTTTGGTCTTTTCCAACCTTACTAATCGATGCTCTGGTGCTGGAGCACATCAGCAGCATTTAGTTGGGAGAAAGACTCACAAAGGTCGATGCTCAGAAATCCAGCACAGCCAATGGCAGTAAATGTAGACGATGCAAAGCTGGAAAGACCAGAGGTCTGACTTAGGGTATAGTATTTCCCCATCTTCTGATGCTTAACCCAGCTCACCTGCCATTAGTGCCAAAACATTTCATTTTAAAATATCAAAGCGGTTAAACTCTAATAGGAATCACACAAATATTAAAGCAGATCACCTGCTGACTATTGTGGGAAATCCCCCCCCCCCACCTTACTTGTCTGCAGCAAGGAATTTCCCCCCACAAACCTTTTAAAGTTCATGCAGAAAATACCTGCTGAATCTCTGCTGGAAGAGCTTTCCACAGGAATAGGCAATGATGCTGAATGACTCAGTTTTGTGTTGGTGTCAATTGAGGATTTTCCCACCCTATAATCAAGCGGTATATCAATTTTACAAAGTAATAATAAACAAACAAATAAATAAATACTTGGGAGGCAAACACTGAAGCTCCTACAGACGATCTTAGCGATGGTGCTGAGATATAAGGGTTTAGAAAGTCCCTACAAGAACCTGGACCTAAGTTGTTCAGGGCTTTGCAAATTAAAACAAAGACCCTGAACCTGGCTCAGTAGTCAGTGGGCAGCCAGTTTTAAATCACATAATTTGTTCCAGTGGCGAGGGAGGGCGGGAAGAAGGATGCTTCTCCTCTAGCTACCTTGCATGGCATCCTGCCCTCCTTCCTGCCTATTCTGAATGTCAGGCGTTGGCAGTCTGCTTTGGAAGTTGAGCAAAACCACTTCTCCTGTTTGCCTGGGTGACATCTGTCCTAAGAGGCAGCTTGCTCTCTAGGTCACTGCTAGTGCTGTTAATCCCTAGGTTAGGGCTGCCCATTTATACTTCGAATCCTTGTTTTGAAATGTTCTGTGCCTTGCTTGCCATGCTCAAAGACAGACAGTACAGAGGTAGCAGTAACAGTAGTGAATTGCTAGGCATGGCCCTTCTCACCAGTTTTGCTGGGCTAATTTCTTTCCCGTCATAGATTTTTGGGTACACCTATCCTGCCAGCTTCTAATAGCCAACCTCCTGTTTCCTACTTACATTCAGCCGGGATAGGCAGGAAATCCAGCCTCTTTCTCTCTCTCTCTCTCTCTCTCTCTCTCTCTCTCTCTCCCCCCCCCCCTTTCCCTTTCCCTCTCCCTCTCCCCCTGAGCTTTGGCAAAAGACTTGCACTTCCAGGCTAACTGGAATCAGGAAGTGACGAGCATATAGCCCACACCTTTCCAGACTTGGAGGAGAGATCGTCGGTCTTGCAAAGGCGCGGTTATTTTTGTTTGCGTCTGAAAAGCTGTCTTCCTTATGTCAAGTGCAGAGCACGCTGGCAAGCTGAAAGAGGTTTGTCTTTATTAAATGAGTCGTTTCAGGAAGGCGAAGCAGCAGTTCAGATTTTAGGAAGCAAGTCTGGGATGCTCTCCAATGAGGAGTAGCAAGGAAAAAGAAAACTCCAACGTTTGCCAACGCGGAAATAACAGATTGTTGCCAGCTCGCTGCTTTGCAGGAAGTGGCAAATCCTTAAGGGGCAGGAGCAGAAGAAAGAACAGCAAAGGTAGTTGTCACAGGGCCTCCCATCCTCCAAAATTAGTTTGAGGGCAACCTCCTCTTATTGTATAAAAAGGGAAATGAGAATGCTTCTGTGCAGTATCAAGCGAGATGAAAACTCCCCCACTGTCTCTAGTATCTTGTTTAGCTAAAACAAAAGATTTCTCCCAGAGAGAATTACTGTAACATCCAGGAGATGTTTTCTCCAAAGATGTTTCTCCGTTAAGATTGGCAGCTGCATCTGGCCAGGTTCCATCCAGCTAGAGAACAGGAAAAAGAGAAAAGTGTTTTGCCAATGTTTGTAAAGCAGCAAGTAGGTTCTGATTTGAGGAAGACGTTGCTGGTTTCTGCCTGTCTACGCCGGAGGGGAAGGGGCATAGCTCAGTGCTGGAGCATCTGCTAGGCATGCAGAAGATCCTGGGTTCAATCCCCAGCATCTCCGGACAGGGCTGGGAGAGACCTCTCACTGTAACCCTTGAGAGCCACTGCCAGACAGTACTAGCCATGATGGCTGTGCTCTGCCTCCACTGCCAGAGGCTTTATGCTTCCTGTTGCTGGGGATCGTAGGTGGGCAGAGCGCTGTTGCACTCTGGTTCTGCTTACAGGCTTCCCACAGGCATTTGGTTGGCCACTGTGAGAACAGGACGATGGGCCTGATGCAGCTGTTCTCAATGTAGACAATGCTGTGCTAGGCAATCTTTGTTGGTCCGCTTATGGCAATTCCACATGGCAGGTGCACCAGGAAGGAATGTGCATCTTGGTATCTATTTTTTAAAAATTGGTTTTGTTGTTCCTCTGACTGGCAGAGGCAGCTGCCCAGAAGCAAGAAAACGAGTTTATTATGAAGCAGAGACTGAACTGCTTTGTGTCAAAAGAGCAAAGCACAGAGGGCATTGACCATTTGGCTTCCAGTGAAAAAGAGAAGGCCTTCTCTCTCCCTCCCCCCCCCTCTCTCTTTCTCTCTCTCTCTCCTTCAGATTTGTAGCATAGTTCTCTGTCTGTTTTTGCAGCCTGAAGCAGAAGACGTTTAAAATGAGCACCGAGACTGAGACGGAACTGAGGCAACGCTTTCAAAACCCCGTGAGAGAGTTCCAGCTGTGGAAGCCATCAGCTCTGAGGCTCCTGGATACAGCGGCGAATGTGTCTGACCCGGCCTTGACAGATGCTTTTCTGCATCAGATAGAGGTGACAAGATCCTCTGCAGTTCTTGAAAGCCTAAAACCTGGTCAAGTACAGAACCTGTTTGTACACACACACACACACACAAACACACAATTTGCTGACAGACACGACATTGATGTTTCTGCAACCGCTGGGCAGTCCCCATTAGAGGAAGGCTTCTCTGCTGCTATAGGAAACAACATTTATTATTAAATAATTACATGCTGCTTAATTCCCGGATGGCTCCCGAGCCATTTCGCGAAACATAAATTGCCCAACATTGTTAAAATACAGAACAATTAAAAACACACCATAATTAAAACGCACAATGAAGCAGTCCCATTAAAACATAAAAATATAAATGGCCATGATTAAAATGTGCAGCAAAACAACCCCGTTTGTTTTCAACCCGCAGTAATGGCTGTCAATGTGATAAGATCTGGATGCAGCGAAGAGCCCTAAGTTCTGTGCATGGAAACACACTTCCCTTTCTCCCCAAGTCAGCAGAATCTATCAGTGAGGAATAATAATGATAATGATAATGATAATGATAATGATAATATATTTATACCCCACCCATCTGGCTTGGTTTCCCCAGCCACTCTGGGCAGCTCCCAACAGAATATTAAAAACACAATAAAACATCAAACATTAAAAACTTCCCTAAACAGGGCTGCCTTCAGATGTCTTCTAAAAGTCAGATAGTTGCTTATTTCCTTGACATCTGATGGGAGGGCATTCCACAGGGCGGTGCCACTACCAAGAAGGTCCTCTGCCTGGTTCCCTGCAATCTCACTTCTCGCAGGGAGGGAACCGCCAGAAGGACCTCAGTGTCCGGGCTGAACAATGGGGGTGGAGACGCTCCTTCAGGTATACTGGTCCGAGGCCGTTTAAAGGTCTTTAAAGGTCAGCACCAACACTTTGAATTGTGCTCGGAAACATACTGGGAGCCAATGTAGGGCTTTCAGGACCGGTGTTATATGGTCTCGGTGGCCACTCCTAGTCACCAGTCTAGCTTCTGCATTCTGGATTAGTTGTAGTTTCCAGGTCACCATGAAGGTGGTTAGAGGTGGACAAGTTTTCTTTTAGGGAATTCTTCTTTTAGGGAAGAATTCCCATCTTATCACCCAGCAATCTCTCATAAACAACCCAAGAATCCCAGGCCACGGTTTGAAAGTTATAGAAGATTTAAAGCCTTAAACAGCCTGGGGCCAGGTTACTGGTGTGTGCACATAAGAGAAAAAGATCCCTACCGGATCAGGCCAGAGGACCATTCATTCCCAACATCCTATTCTCACAGTGGCCAACCAAACCTGCAAACAGAATCTGTATGCAGCAGTGCTCTCCCTACTTGCAATTCCCAGTAAGTGGTATTCTGCTTCCTTCAATGGTTGGAGACAGAACATAGATTCCATAGCTAGTAGCATTTTTTCACCCCAACTACCGGTAATACAAATCTACCCAGTCCCTGATATTGAGATCCAAGAACTCTGCTTTCTTGCCAGTCATCATTGAGAACATTTATACCACAGCCTTTTCTCAGTGAGCTCCCAGTGGCAACCAATGTAAGTTAAAGGAGTTTTAAAAAACAAGCTAAGAACAGCAACAGTTGTTATAAAATGCCAAACCAAAGGTATTCACTATCACATTCCATTGGACTTTGAAGCAAGGATTTTATTGGTGGACACAGGACACAGGGCCTTTTTGGTGTTGGCACCACAGCTGGGGAATTCTCTCTTCAGAGAGATCTGCCCATCCTGTTCCTGTTTTCAGATGGGTTTTGAAAATGTTTCCTTTCCTGGAGGTTTTATATGCTGGGTTCTCGGATTTTCGTGTATATTGCTGCATTTTTGACATGCGCTGGACTTTAATTGTGGGGTTGGTGTTATTTTGGAAAGCAGGGCGCAACTTATTCATGTAAAAATGTGTTCTCCCCTGTAGGCATTTCTGGCCGAAAGCTCCCGCTTTAAGGAGCAGCTCATGATGTTGCAGATGAAGAAAGATTTCCTGGGCAGCATTTTTGAGGCAGAGAGAGCAAAGTCGCTCCTGGCTGAAGCAGCTGATGCTGCAAAGGAAACGGAGCACCTGCACAAAAGTCTGCTTCAGAGCAAAATCAGGTTGCAGGTAAGACGCTTCTATGGACTTTGCTCTTAGGCCACGGGATCAATTCTGTGTTTTGGGACCATGAGTCCTCTTGTTATTTGTTATGTATTGAAGTTCTCACCCTAGGCCACTAGGGGTGTGTGTATATAGTTCATGCTGCTGCAGTTTTCACTCAGGTCCGCACATGCAAATGAGGATTGAAAGTGACGTTCAGGGATTGGGTAACTACAGAAAGTTGTTACTGTTGCTTGTAGCTGAGTTCTATATAAGCAGGCTGCTGAGCCCTTCAGATCAGTTCTGTTCCAGCCTGAGAATAAACAGAGCTGCTTGAAGAATCACTGTGTCGTCTGCTATGTCCACCCACTATTTAATATTATTTGATACACTTGAATGCCTGTGTGTGAGTCTAGCAGAGTAACCAGCGGAAGGCAATCATGCCGAAGTGTGTGGAATAAAAAACCAATCTTCTCTCTCTCCGCTTAGGCTTTGGTGTCTCAGCATAAAGACTTTGACGTGGTCTTCGAGCCTTTGCAGAAGAAATTGTCTGCTATCAGAGCCAAGTTGGAGGCAGAGAAAGAACCGTTGCCTGACCTGGCAGGCAAAGAAGCCCGACTGCAGAGGCTACAGGTAATTGGGCGGTTCCTGTTCAGAAGAATTCTGTTCTGGTGTATGTCATTACTAAGGCAAAAGAGCCCCATCAATGCACAGGGTGTTTTTGTGGAGTCACAGGAGCGTGAGATCCCAGGTAGCGTAGTGGTCAGCGCATTGGACCTGGAGTTGTGAGACCTGGGTTCAAATCCCTACTCAGCCACAGAGCTTACCGGATAGCCATGGGCCAGTCGCTCTCTTCCTTTGTGTCTATTCTACTTTGCAAAGTTGCTTTGAGGGTAAAAGGAGAGAGCATGTCCACCAGCTTGTCTGTTCATAGGAAAGGTGGGATAATTAATTGTAATTCCTTCATTTTAAAAGCTGGGACTCTGAGGAGTTTCCTTACCTCTGTACCATTTCTGTATATGGACCTCTGCACATTTTCTCTGATGTCTTTGCAAGGCTCTCATTCTCCCCTACACATATATAGTAATGTACAGAAGAGACTTCTATGTGATAGTGTGCAAAACCGCTGTGATTAAACAAAAACTCCCCAGTCCCTTCCCCAGCTCCCAGGCTCTCTTTGCCACTAGCTCTGAAGTTTAAAATGTGGCTTGAATTGTATGCTAAGCTGCTGAACAGTGGGGAGTTTGGGCAATTCTGCATATGGCATCATGTAAAAGGCACAACACAGAAAATCCTCATTGTGAGGCTTTTTTCCTGCTGTGCTCAGTTGCAGGGCAGTTGCTTTGACTGCAGAAGGCTGTTGGTTTAATCCTTGGCATTGCCACTTAAAGGATCTCAGGTAGCAGCTAGACTGGTGACTGGGAGTGGCCACCGAGACCATATAACATATATGGGCTCCCAGTACGTTTCTGAACACAATTCAAAGTGTTGGTGCTGACCTTTAAAGCCCTAAACGGCCTCGGCCCTGTATACCTGAAGGAGCGCCTCCACCCCCATCATAATGCCCGGACACTGAGGTCCAGCTCCGAGGGCCTTCTGGCGGTTCCCTCACTGCGAGAAGGGAGGTTACAGGGAACCAGGCAGAGGGCCTTCTCGGTAGTGGCACCCGCTCTGTGGAACGCCCTCCCACCAGATGTCAAGGAAATAAGCAACTATCTGACTTTTAGAAGACATCTGAAGGCAGCCCTGTTTAGGGAAGTTTTAATGTTTGATTTTTTATCGTGTTTTTAATATTCTTTTGGGAGCTGTTCAGAGTGGCTGGGGAGGCCCAGCCAGATGGGCGGGGTATAAGTAATAGGTTGTTGTTGTTGTTGTTGTTGTTGTTGTTGTTGTTAAGACAATCCTCACCAGGCATTATGCATGAGCGGGTGGGACCAGAGCGGTTGAGAATACTGCCCCCCAATGGCAGCTAGTCCTTCGCCCACATGCCACCATACATTAGCCTTGCCCCCTGACTAGCCCTGCCCCCTGATGCCAATGCTTTCAGTGCAAATGTCTCCAGGACGGGAGACTTCGCACGCGGCCACTTGTGCAATGTGAAATCTTCTCTAGGTCATCCAAGGAGACACTACAGAGTGCGCTGTTCAAATCGAAGATCTGGAAAAACTCGTGCAGTCCGACCCAGCGCAGATTAATAAAACCAAACAGCTTTCCTCCATCTATCAAATACTGAAGAGGTCTCTGGAGGTAAATCGGGTTTCGCTCAATGTTTTGCTTTGTGGCATAGTTTGCATCGCTGCAGCTGTTCCTCCACACGTTCCAGCCAGGCAAAAACGCTTTGGTTGCAAAGCAAGGTCAGTGAATGGCGTGGCTGTGGGAGAGTTTCAAGGGCTAGATGGAGAGGACTGAAGGGTCACTTTTGGCCCCTTGGCCTAAGGTTGTCCACCCACTGCTTTACCTCCGAAACCGCCCCACAGTTGCTATTTGCATTGGTGCTAATGCAAATAGTGGGGGGGGGGGCACAGATTTTCATTAGAATGCCTATCACAAGCCAAGTCCTGTCTGGGCCTCCACACTTTCTACTGTGGTTTAAGGACAAATGCAAAGCCACATTTAACATTAAGTGTCACTTTCCCCTTAAAGATCACATATTTCGCTTCTGGGGAGCCTGATCCTCTGTGCATATTTGCTCCAAAGTAAGTCTAGCTGAGTTCAGTGGAAGTTATTTCCACAGAGATCCACGATGCACTCTCAATAAGATGTAGGTGAAAGACGCTTTAAAAAAACGGAACTTTCTGTTGTCGCTGCTATGAAGTCTCTGTTCAGTGCTGTAAGGCTGCTGATACATGGGACACAGAAATCCAGCTTGATGTTTTTCCAAAGCTTTCGGGAAAGGGGGTGTCTCTGCCACTTCAGGCATCAATCTGGCCTTTATATATTGTTGTGCAGAGAATCTTAGTACTAGATCATCCACACAGTTTATTGCAGGAGGATTATAACCGCTGGAAACAAATAGCGTTATGTAACATCACAAATCAATTTAGCCTCTAGAGATTTGTTGGTGCGGAAATAAAGGTCTGCACTCGTTCTCAAAAGAAGCAACAAACTTGCTGCAATATTTTAGTTTGATGGGCCAGCCGAAATCGAAAGGTGGTGATAAAAAAAAATGTAATGCAGAAATTTGGGCTGGGTTTTCAAGAGGGATAAAGTTGCTTGTAAATGTCAAACTCCTCTTTTAGGAAGACTTTTTTTTAAAGCACCACCATGAATGAGAACTGCTGCTTTTGTTTTTTATTTTACCCTGCATGGTGGTTTGGCTGTTTAGGTCTGTGGTTCCGAGAAAAGAAAAAGTGTGCCTTACAGCACAAAAACATATATATTTCTGTGCGCATGGGTGTGCTTATTTATTTAAAATATGTATTATTATTATTATTTAATATATGTATTTCCTGTGCTACATCCTACTTCATCAGAAATATAAATAAATGTATGGATGGGCTGAGCAACCAATTCCATTCCATTCTGGTCTCGCTGTCACTCAGCCATAGGCCTGTTCAAACCCATTGTATGCATTTTGTACACATCATATGCAGACTTCCAGCGTGAAATACAAACTTTCCAGTGCTTTCACCAGTAAAATGTGCATTTTCTATACACCTTCCTCCATCATCATCATCATCATTTTTTATTTGTATGCCGCCTTTCCACAGTTAAAAACAATGCTCAAGGTGGCTTACAACATGACAAGATTTAAATAATTACAAAAGGCATAAACAATAAATAAACCACATTTTTAAAAAATACACACAAAACATTCCACATCTTTTAAGTTCTTATTCACCTCCGAAATGCACTGCAATATCCTGAGAAGGGCATAATCTGACCGGGAGTTGCGTTCTAATCTACAAATACATTTGAGAGCATCAGTTCAGTTCAGGTCCACTGTGAAAAGTGGACCAAGCAAGTTCTCCCTCATCCCTAGGGATACACTGGCATTGTGCATTTTTATTCCTAGAACACCACCGTGTGGCCAGCTTTAAATATGCAAGGGTTCTTTTAAATATTTGCGTGCTGGTTAAGAAAGATCTCATTTTACTGCTGATGCAGATGTTACTTTGGTCTGCCATCTACCCATATTTTTCATTTATGGAGATGGTTTGCTCATGCCGCCAACTTGCAGCGCAATTGTACTCATGTCTACTCTGAAAAAAGTACTGTTGAGTTCAATGGGACTTATTGCAATGTGAGTGTGTATAGGACTGCTACTACAGCTCCATCTGTACTATACATTTAAAGCAGTATCACGTCACTTAAAGCAGTCATTTTAGTGCAAATTTCTCCCAATAAACAAATCTCTGTGCACAAACATTTTCTCCTAATGCAATGCATTTTTGTATGTTACTTTCACTAACATCTTCCATTTTATCCACGTTTTCTCCTAAATTTTCTGCATTTTCATAAACATTGTTTTGTTGGCAAATTGCGTTACAAAATTTGGATAAGTGTGAATTATTCTGAAGGATGGCTCGGCTGTGTTTTGGTTCTCGTATCATTTTAGAAAGTGCTGATTTGATGCATGTGGTTTTAAAATCATCAAATCAGATTTCTCCCCCATCTCAAGGAGTGACAATGAAACCTGGAGCTGCATCCCAGCCCAGGACTGCACAATATGCAGAGAGGCCTGAGGCACCATCCTTGCTCACTAGGAGATAACTAGGAAGGCCACCAATACATCTCTGTTGTGACTGATTACTGATGTGGTTCTCCCTGGTGTTCTTTGTAGAACATGACAGCCCAGAGCAAGCACCACGTCCAAGTCCACTGGACATTTAATGACAAATCGTCAGATCTCCTGCAGTGGCTGGCGGTGACCAAACAGAAGCTGGAGTCCTATCAGGATGGCAATGGAGGGTGGAAAACAAACAACAGGGCTTTGGACTTGGAGGTGAGGAACATTTATTTCCTTGTGATGTCATGACCAAGCTGTGCAGGTGACAAATCCGCCTGCCCCCACCTGGTGTCCTCCAGGTGTTTCTGACTACAACTCCCATCAGCCCTAGCCAGCATGGCAAATGGTCATGGGTGGAGAAAATTGTAGTCCCTCGATATCTGGAGGGCCAGAGGTTCCCTATCCTTGGTTTACAATGAGGGTGAGGAACCTCGGGCACAGGGCTTAATGTTGCCCTCCAAGCTTCTCTGTCTGGCCCTTGGGACTGCCTCCCAGATCACAACCCTTCCTCGGTCACACGCTTACCAAGCCACACTTCTCACCAGCCCTTGTTCTGTGCCCTTCTCAAGTGATAAAGGCTCTTGCTTGCCCGCAGGAAAGGGTGGAGAAATGTGAATGTGTGTGCAGAAGCACTTGACGTTTGCATGATTGAAGCGTACAAAAGAAATAATTACATCCATTGACCCACACCCACCTTCGCCTCTGCTGGCATTTCCAACCAACCTTGCACCCCTAAAATGTTGCACTCAAGGAAACATAGCTGAAAGGGGTTCCCCATCCCAGATGCAGATGGATCCATGGCTGATCTAGCAGGGGGTCCTCTTCTGTTTCCATTTACAAAAGCACCACCTGTGCATAGTAATATAATAATAATAATAATAATAATAATAATAATAATAATAATAATAATAATAATTTATTTATACCCCGCCCATCTGGCTGGGTCTCCCCAGCCACTCTGGGCAGCCTCCAACAAATACTAAAATACAATACAAAGTCACAAATTAAAAACTTCCCTAAACAGGGCTGCCTTCAGGTATTTTCTAAATGACAGGTAGTTGTTTGTCTCTCTGACCCCTGATGGGAGGGCGTTCCACAGGGCGGGCGCCACTACCGAGAAGGCCCTCTGCCTGGTTCCCTGTAGCTTTGCTTCTCGCAGTAAGGGAACCGCCAGAAGGCCCTCGGTGCTGGATCTCGGTGTCCGGGCTGAACGATGGGGGTGGAGACGCTCCTTCAGGTATACAGGACCGAGGCCGTTTAGGGCTTTAAAGGTCAACACCAACACTTTGAATTGTGCTCGGAAACGTACCGGGAGTCAATGCAGATCTCTCAGGACCGGTGTTATGTGGTCCCGGCGGCCACTCCCAGTCACCAGTCTAGCTGCCGCATTCTGGATTAATTGCAGTTTCCGGGTCACCTTCAAAGGTAGCCCCACGTAGAGCGCATTGCAGTAGTCCAAGCGGGAGATAACCAGAGCATGCACCACTCTGGCAAGACAGTCTGCGGGCAGGTAGGGTCCATCTGTTGGAGAATTACAGTGTCTGCTGTACCTGTAGAGACTGATTCTGGAGAGACATGTTTTGTTGCAGCTGGGTCAGATGAAGGAGTCCAGTTGTGCTGCTGCAGATGCACCATGGCATTTCTTCTCTCTGCGCTCCTCCCAGCGGCAATTCCTCCTCTGTTCACTGCTATGGATGCACAGCCTATCTGTCTGTTTCATGGCACTGCGGTTTGTCTGCAAGGATTCCCATATGGTGGGGTTAACGTTGCCAGCCTTCATGCCACGTTTGCAGATAACTTTGTAACACAGAGTTGGTCTACCACCAGGCCTAGTGCTGGAAGGCAGCTCCCCTTAGAGCACATCCTTGGGGGATCCTGCCATCTTCCATTCTGTGGACATGACGAAGCCAGCGTAGATGTTGCTGAGACAGGAGTGCAGACATGCTGGGAATGTGGGCTTGGGAGAGCACACCTTTGAGACTCTTTCCTGCTATGTGATGCCCCAAATCTTCCTGACACATTGCATATGGGAGGCGTGAAGGCATAGCTCCTGGCAGGTGTAAGTTGCACACAACTCACTTCCATAAAACAGCATGCTCAAGACGCAAGCCTGGTAGACCTTCATCTTGGTGTCGGACATTAGCATCACATTCTCCCATACCCTTTTGGAGAGGCAAGCCATTGCCGCAGCCGCCTTGCCAATACGCTTGTCCGGCTCGGCGTTGGTGGAGAGATACTTTGGTGGCGTCTACATGATTCTGCGTGTTGTGCCCTGTGCCTTTCAGAGGCTGCAAAGTGAGTTTCCGGACAGAGAGATTCAGTTGCACCTCACTGAAGCCCACGGGCAGCTGGTGGCAGAAAACTCTTCGTTGGAAGGTGCTGAGAAGATCCGAACCAAAGTGAAGAGGCTAAAGGAATCTTTCGAGTCTCTCGAAGGCATGATGTCAAGGTAGGCAGATAGGCAGCTCTGATGTTTTGCACTCCAAGCTGGCTGGCACAGGGTGGACAGAGCGAAAGGGCAGGCAAAGCCGTGGTTGCGTTATTAGCTCCCATTTCCTCAACTCTTTGAAAGGTCTGTGTAGCTCGTGGGCTTCCAAGAGGCAGCTGCTTTTGTTAGCGTGAGAACAGAATGCTGGACTGAAAAGGCCTTTTGACTGATCCAGCAAGGCTCTTCCTGTGCCCTTAGGTAGCATTTCCAGTTTGGGGCCTGCCGATCCTCATTTGGCAATGTCGCTCAGCCTTGCAAATAAGCCCACTAAAGTTACTAGCCTGCAAAAGTTGCTGGCTGTGGCAGAGACTTCCCTCCTCTGCCGGTCAGCTCAGTTTCTTTTCTAGTTGCAGAGGAGCGATGGAGGACTCTGTTCCTTCTCCACCAGCCTGTTCATTCGCCTGCCAGCAATTCCATGTTGCCCATGGCTACTCAGCAAGTGCTTAAGTAACAGTTCTGATATAGACATGGCACAGGAAGCAGCAGGCAGAGTGGCTTCCTTTCTGAGTAACTGCTGCAGGAAAACTCCAAAATACTGCAGCAGTGGTTCTAGTGTGGTTAAACTGTTTATCTAAATGCATCCCACAGTTTATAAAGCTGTATCCTGGTAACAAAGGAACCCAGCAGTGTTTGTGCTCTAGGGAAGCCTACAAGCAGGAACCAATTCTCTTCCAATAGGCCCTTTTTATTTTCCTAAGTAAAGAGACGTTTCTGTTTTCATAAGGTACATCTAAAGTACATTTTCCCACACTCCTATGAATCCTAGGAACTGTAGTTTTCCCCTCACAGAGCTACAATCCCCAGGGCTCTTTGGCTCAGGGGAAAGTATGCTTTAAATATATTATGTTTTTGTGTATGTTGGAAGCCACACAAAGTGTCTGGGGCAGGGCACAAATTATTATTATTATTATTAACAGTTCTTTTTTCCCTGGGGGGACGCAGGGGTATGCATACCCCTAAACATTTTGTGAATCAAAGTTTGGCCTCATTGGGGGGCAGTATTTCGATGAGTAGGAAAATGAGAGTACCCCTAAACATTTGTTTTTTTTAAAGAAAAAATAATAATAATGTATAGTGTATACATAGCCATAAACTTAAATGATCTTCCCACACTTAACTCTTTTCTGTGTGTTTCTGCTCCAATATTTAATCACTTAAGCTCCAATAATTAAGCATTAATTTTTAGATCTTTCCCAATGCAGCTGAATAATACCATCTAAGTCTTTATGAATCACTGTGGGGTTCTGGGAATTTGAGCTTTCGCCCCCTTTCCTTTATCCATAACTTTCCTGGCAAGTTGTATGCTTTTCTCCTTTGCCCAGACTTCCACCCCCCCACACACACACACACTTCCCCATCTAAGTAGCTCTTTCTTTCCCCACCTCCTGAGCCTGTCAGGTTTCCTCATCAGTTCAGAAACCAGCGGCGGATTGTAACTGTTTCCTAATCACAGCTAGGAGCGCTCTGCTAGAACAATCCCCCGGAAAGTAACGATCCATTTAAAAAGTGGCCTTAAAACGGCAAGACCACGTCCAGGGAGAACGAATAAAATCCGCTGGCAGGAACTTATCATGGTATCTTTTACATCTCTGCTTTGTCCCGTGATGCTGCTGTGCATGTGCTGTTTGGGAGCTGGTGGTTCAGTTGCTAGGGAACGTCAGAGAAAGCTTATCCAAGCAAGGTCAACCATGAATCAAGATGAAGGCAGGGAATTGATGCCACGTTCTTCTGGTCGTTCCCAGTGCAAGCATTTCTGCTTGCCAGGCAGAACGGTCCCCCCACTCCCCTGTGCAGTCATCTCGGGGTACTCCTGTCCTTCCAGGGTGTATTGGGGGGAGGTTCTAACTACCCCATGCTCCTTCCATCCCTTCTCCTGATCTGACTGCTCCCTCGAGGACACCAGCTCAGGGCTCATGACAATACCAGCCACAGCTCAACACACTATGAAGTGGGCTGCTGCCCATGGGAATAGTTTAGTTTAGTTTGTGGTCCCAGGATGAATAAGGGAGGCAGTGTGATTTATAAATGTTACAAGCCTTAGTTTAACTATCTCTTCCTTCCCACCCACCCTCCCACCCTTCTTCGGTTTGACCATAGTCTCCTCCAGAAAATCAACGCAAACAGGACAACTGTAGATGCCAGCAAGAAAACAAGCTTTTCAGCCAAACTGCCATCCCATGGTTTTGCCATTCGCTCTACGGAAGATCTCAACCACTCCTGGGTGAGAAAAGCATTCTAGTCACCTTTTTGCTATGACTTAAGTTTTGTGCAACAGGGCTGGCGAAGGAACGGGTCTGAGCCTCTGTAGCAATTTCACGGCTGGGGTTGTAAAGGCGAGAACCTGTTTCAGCCAGAGCGCTGTTTTCCCTTGTGTTCCCTCGCTTTTCCAGACACTAGGTCAGGGTTTCTCAAACTTGGGTCTCTAGCTGCTGTTGGATTACAATTCCCATCATCCCTGACCACTAGTCCTGCTGGCTAGGGATGATGGAAGTTGTAGTCCGAAATCTGCTGGAGACCCAAGATTGGGAAACCCTGCTATAGTTCTCACCAACTTCTGAGGGTGGAAATCAGATTGGCTCAGACTTGCCTTTGTCAGGAAGCGCGTTGTAGATTTGTACCCGTGTAAGATGCTAAATATCTCCGTTCAGTGCATGCAATATGAACTGGGCTCTTCTGTCTGTTATTTTTGCTTCGCCCAACTGGTGCTTGGTAGGAAGAACGGGGTGTGTGTGTGTGTGTGTTTCACTAACTCAGATCTCCCACTAGACAAGGTGAGCTGGCCACCTCAGAGGACAGAATGCTGAGGGATTTGTGAGAGCAGCAGCACCTCAGTCATTCACTTGTCTTAAGTGACAATGCTGAGTGTGCCACAAAAGCTGCTCTGCTGCACCCCCTAAACTGGCCTGTTTGCTCGCAGTTACAGTGGCAGATGCTGTCCAGTTGCCAGTGTGGAATTGATATTTAGCTGCCAGCGCAAAGCTCTTGCTCTTTTGCATTGTACTGCGAACATAGGAAGCTGCCTTAAATTGAGTCAGTCCATTGGTCCATCGAGCTCAGTAATGTCCACACTGACCGACAGCAGCTTTCCAGGTTTCAGGTTGAAGTCTTTTCCAACAATACCTGGAGATGCCTGGGATTGAACTTTCTGCAAACAAAGTAGCTGCTCTACCACTGAGCATTGGCCCTTTCGCCAAGGAGGGAATATGAAGAGGTGGCTTTTCCTGTACGCAGTGGCTTAGCTCCGACACGATGGGTGCTGGAGCTCAAATCTAGTCTCATAAACTCCCACCGTCTACCTTTCATTCCCATTCCTAACTGGGACAGGCAGCGGTTACTCAATAGGAGAGGAAATGTACTCTGCAGATGGCAATTGGCACACTCTTTTTTTTTTATTGCCATTGCTTTACATGTTCCAGGACTGACCCCTGACATTGAAAATAGGTGGCAGGACAGAGTGTGCAGGTGCTGGGTCTGAATGTTGGAGAGAGCCCTGGTTCAAATTAAATCCTGATTTTGCAGCAGACCCTTTTTCTTTTTTTCTTTTCTTTTTTTATAAAAAGAGGCCCATGCTGCTTTGTTTTAATTCCGAGTGTGTTTTCTGCAGTTTACAACTCTTCGTTCAGCCATCAAACTTTTTAATAGGGAACCTGGGGCCATATTCACAGCGGGTGTAGCTTGTAACACTGACATTCAACCACACGGCAAACACCTTGGGAACGGAGCCTGTTCTCGGCTCTGAAATGTTTTGAATGTGAAAAGCGCCGTCTTTTCCAGTACCTTAAAAGTCCTTCTTAGCGTCCTCCCTAAACTGGGGATCTATGTTTATTTCAGTACAAATGAAGAATGGAATCAAATGGGACCCACTCTGTGTTCAGGGAAACATCACTGCAGATCAGAGAACTCCTTCCTGAGCTCTGCATTCTGCTCCTTGGTAGTTACCAATGGCAGCTGGTGGGAAAACTTTCTGCCCACCAACAAGCATAAGAAGGACAACTCCTTGGCATCTTCCTGCCCCCCTCAGAACCAAATTTCAATCTAACCTAACAGCAACTTTAGGGGGGGGGAGAATAAAAAAATTCCTTCCAGTAGCACCTTAGAGACCAACTAAGTTTGTTCTTGGTATGAGCTTTCGTGTGCATGCACACTTCTTCAGATACACTGAAACAGAAGTCACCAGACCCTTATATATAGTGAGAGAGTGGGGAGGGGTATTACTCAGAAGGGTGGCAGCTGTCTTACTACAAAGGAATTTCAAAAATAGACTGGAAAGAGAAGTTGCTGAATTGCAACTAATAACCAAACTTAAAACCATGGAGAGACCTGGTCTGAACAAAGACATTGGATTCTTATCTCATTATACATGACAAAGTTATCTTTAGCTATCTCACCCCTTGCCTTTTCCTGTAAGACCAATTGCAGTCGTTAAGAGTCGTCAACAGGTTTTCCACACCCATCAGCCAATCACCCATTCCCACCACCCTTCTGAGTAATACCCCTCCTCACTCTCTCACTATATATAAGGGTCTGGTGACTTCTGTTTCAGTGTATCTGAAGAAGTGTGCATGCACACGAAAGCTCATACCAAGAACTAACTTAGTTGGTCTCTAAGGTGCCACTGGAAGGATTTTTATATTTTTATATTTTTTATTTTGTTTTGACTATGGCAGACCAACATGGCTACCTACCTGTAACAGCAACTTTAGGGCACATTTATAACGGCAGCAGTGGGTTACATTGTGGGTTGAACAGAGAGGTTTAAGATCTTTCTGCCCAGTCCTTTGTCACAATAGGACTAATCCTCAAGGATCAACTGTGAGGGTTTCTCTGTGCATGTGGCCCCCAGAAGGCAATGTGACCCTTGGGCTAAAAAAAGGGTTAGTTACTCCTGCTTTAAACTTTTTCCCCACTCCAACAATCCAGTTTAAGAAATCAAATAGTGTCTCAGTCTAATTATTATTATCTATTATACAGTGGTACCTTGGTTGTCGAATGGCTTGACTCCGGAACAAATCGGCTCCCGAATGCCGCAAACCCGGAAATAAGTGTTCTGGTTTGCGAACGTTTTTTGGAAGCTGGACATCCGACACGCTTGAGTGCAGGAAGCTCCTGCAGCCAATCGGAAGCCGTGCCTTGGTTTTCGAACAGTTTCGGGAGTCGAACTGACTCCCGGAACGGATTAAGTTTGAGAACCATGGTACCACTCTATTTGTATGCCATCCTCTATCCACAGATCTCTGGATGATTTGCGTCATAAAAATACAAGTTTAAAAACACAAAATACATAATAAAAGCAAACCAAAACAATAATCTCACACACCTCCCGCAAACACATTTAAAAGGATACAGGATGTTAGTCAACCAAAGGGGAACGTTTTCGCCTGGCACCTAAAGGTGTATAATGAAGGCACCAGGAGAAACTCCCTGGGAAGAGCATTCCACAGATGGGATGACATAAGGCATAAGATAAGATAAACGAATGATTTGTTTCATAGCTGGGCATGGGATACAACTACTCAATAACTCATGGCAAGTGGGGAGTGCATGACCTTGTCTTCTACATTTGTGTCTTTTGCAATTGTTTCTGCAACCCAGGAGAACATGGCCAACAAAGAGGAAGATACTGATGATCTCCAACTCATTAAGAACTTCGAGCAGTGGTTGCAAGAAGAAAATGCCAAGCTGTCCGAAATTCTCGCCCGGAAACCATCCAGTGGTGAAGAACTTCAAGCAAGGCACAGCAAGTTAAAGGTTTGTTCCACTCCACGATGCTGCATTAATTTTGCATTACTCTGTGGCGTGTTTGAGAAGACACCCCAATCTGGTCTGTTGCAATGGGATAAAGACATAGGAAGCTGCCTTATGACAAGCCAAAGCGTTGGTTCGCCAAGCTCAGCATTGACTGCACTGACCAGACTGTAAGCTGCACTCCAGGTTTGCAGGCAAAAGCATCTCCCAGCCCTCCCTGGAGATGCCAAGAATTAGGCCAGGGACCTCCTTGCATGCACAGCATGTGCTCTACCACTGAGCTGCGATCCTGTCCCAAATTTCCCCTGAGAAGTCTTTCCACATCTTTCAGACTAGCATAATTTTAAAAGTAGTTGAAAGTGGGGTTGTAGAGTTGGAAGGAAACACAAAGGGCATCTAGCCCAATGCTAAAGAAAAGGTCACCTGGCCTGTGTTTAAAAACCTCCAATGAAGGTGAGGCCACCACTTTCCGAGGGAGTCCGTTCTACTGTGAAGCAGCTCTTACCTTCAGAAAGTTCTTCCTGGTTGTTTAGTCAGAATCTCCTCTCTTATAACTTGAAGCCATTGGTTCAGGTCCTCCCCTCTGGAGCAGGAGAAAACAAGCTCGCTCCTTCTTCCATGAGACAGCCCTTGAGATATTTGAAGATGGCTGTCATATATCCTCTCAGCCTTCCAGGCTAAACATGCCCAACTCCTGCAACTGTTCCTCATAAGGCTTGGTTTCCAGGCCATAGATCACCTCGGTCACCCTCCTCTGCACACATCCCAGCTTGTCAATACAGTCATACCTCGGAAGTCGAACAGAATCCGTTACGAAAGTCCATTCGATTTCCGAAACATTCAACTTCCAAAGCGCAGCTTCTCATTGGCTACAAGAAGCTCCATCGGACATTCAGCTTCCAAAAGAATGTTTGAAAACAGGAACACTCACTTCTGGTTTTCGATCGTTCAGGAGACAGAACGTTCAACTCCCAAGGAGTTCGGGAGCCGAGGTACAACTGTATCCTTGTCTTAACTGGTGTTTTCTTCCTTTCCTTCTTCCTTGTGACAGATATTGATATCTCCTCTTAGCCTCCCCCTTATCCAGGCTAAACATATCCAACTCTGCCAACCTTTCATTCTAAAGCTTGGTTTCCAGACCCTTGGAAGAAATATATACAGTAAATATAGTTAATATATATTCACGAAATATATAAATATAAAATAATGTAATATAAAACCAGGCAACTACACGGGAATAAAAAAAAAATGGGAAGCGTCACTGCTTTGTGATCCTCCTTCCCCTTTGGAAATATTTGTGAAATGCCCCCTGATTACTGTATGTGTAATGGTAAAAGGCAGTGTGTTCTCTCCTCACTGCTACCACCTCCATCGTTTGCACAACAAAACGGGGCTTTATCTCCCCACTTTCCCTTCCAGGAGCTTCAGTCTCGCGTCCCTGAGGGTCAGCAACATTTTGAAGATCTCCTGCGCCTTCGGCCGATTGTTAAGAACTCTGATGATCTGGAGGAGCTGCGCTACCGATGGATGCTCTACAAGTCTAAACTGAACGATTCCGGCAACTCCTTGGTAGGCCTTGTGATCTGAGGATATAGGTGGATCGGGGATCTTTTACATTATCCCGTTTACGATAGAGGTGTTAGGCTTGCACTGTTCCCCTTCTACCCAGAGGAGCCGTATTATGCATGGTCATAAACAAAGAAAAGATGCACAGTTATACTTGGATACGAAACGGGTATATCAAAGTCTGACGGTCAGATTCACATATTTCGCAGATTTTTAAAAAATTATTATTTGGAGCATACTCTGCAGCCAAAAAGGTTTCAGATGGAATGACTGCCCCCAAGTGACGGTGCAAGGAGAGGAGGCTCGCTGGAACTGGTCTGAAATGTGGAATAACACAGGTTACTAAAAGGAGTCTATGATTATCCTGTGTCCCATGCTGTTGGTGCCACATCAGTTTGATGCATTGGGTGGGGGGAAGATGTACTTGGGTTTGTTTGTTTGTTTGTTTGTTGTTGTTGTTTTGTAGTTGTGCCGTGGCAAATTTAAAGTACTTGAAACTGACACTATGAATCTGAGTCTTTATAGGTAGGTGCATGTCATCAAAAGCAGCACCATCTTCATTTTCTTCCACTGCAGGGGTGGGGATACTCAGCCCTGGGGGCCAAATGCAGCCTTCTATGCCCATCTCCTTGGCCCTCAAAACTGACCCCAGCAGAGCCCACCCGCTCCCCAGGTCAACATTCCTTGCCGGCCCCGTTTTACACCCTTGAAAGTTTTAGTCTCGTAATGTGGTGAACCGGGTTCGCGTCTCTGCTCCTCGGGGTGACCTTGGGCTAGTCACACTTCTTTGAAGTCTCTCAGCCTCACTCACCTCACAGAGTGTTTGCTGTGGGGGAGCAAGGGAAAGGAGATTGTTAGCCGCTTGGAGACTCCTTAGGGTAGTGATAAAGCGGGATATCAAATCCAAACTCTTCTTCTTCTTCTATGGAGGATAGAAAGTGGGGGTGGGCTGGGGAGTGCATGTTAAAAACCTAGCCTGCTGTACGAAGGGAATATTGACATTCATTGCTCCTCCCACTTTGCCTCTGAAGAAGAGAAGAAGAAGAAGAGTTTGGATTTGATATCCCGCTTTTCACTACCCGAAGGAGTCTCAAAGCGACTAACATTCTCCTTTCCCTTCCTCCCCCACAACAAACACTCTGTGAGGTGAGTGGGGCTGAGAGACTTCAGAGAAGTGTGACTAGCCCAAGGTCACCCAGCAGCTGCATGTGGAGGAGCAGAGACGCGAACCCGGTTCCCCAGATTACGAGTATACCGCTCTTAATCACTACTCCACTCTGGCTCTGCCCACCACTGGTATGCGGCCCCTGGAAGGTTGCCAAGAATGGAATGTGGCCCTCTGGCTGGAAAAGGTGTCCCCCCCCCCTCCATCTCTGTTGTAATGGAGGGGGGAAATGTGTGATTCCATTGCCCTGCACATTTCCCTACCCTGCTGTACTTCACTGGCCGACGCTTGCAAGATTTGGGGAAATGTCACAACATGCCTTTAGCTGTTCTGCATGTCATTTGGGAAAAGATGGGGCAGGCAGGCCATGCAGCTCCAATCTTTGTTGTTTGGTATGAAGGAAGTGCTCCAAATTTTAAGGGAATTTGTGCTTCTTCATTTCCTCAGTTCTAAATGCAATGGGTTTTTTTTAAAGTAGAGTGAATATGGAGTAATAGGAAAGCTAGGTGGGGAAAAATACACAATAATCAAAATTTGGCTAAAGTGCAAGAAGTTAGTGTCCAGTGTCCTTACTCTGTGGTAAATGTGTGTAGGAATCCAGCCTCAGTAGTGCAATTTTACTGTGCCATCTCCTGCAAAACTACGACTAGTCAGAAGGTGTCAGTGAAATCATAGTTATTTCTCTTGTAAGCCTAAACCAGACTTTAACTTTCTTGGGAACAAAATCCATTTGGAATTTAAACTGGATGTGTGCTATAAAGCTCATTAAATAGAAAATCACCTGCTGCTTTAGCTTGTCCAGACGATGAGAAATTTAAAGCAACATTCCCCTCGTGAAATAAACATTGGCTTATAGGTTCCTAGGGGATACCGTGGTTTCTTTTCTTAAAACAAAAAACAAAAACCCCAATGCTTTTGTCTTTTTTAAACAGGCAACAAGCTCTTTGGAGGAGACAGACACATTTAGAAAGGTAAGAGTGTGTTTTTGTTTGTTCACAGAAAAGGAGAGGGAAGGGCATATGTGTGTTTGTGTGTTTTAAAAACATAGTTGTCCAATAATGAAATGAAATATATTTTGTTATGGAGGGCACGGCTGCAGGATTAGAATCCCCAACACTGAATTATACTACATTGCCAGCCAAGTGTGCCACATAATCCTATGCATTCTAGAAGACAAAACATAACACGCATTGTTAGCCACAATTGTTGTTGATGTTGTCATTTAAATTTGTATACCGCCCTTCATCCATAGACCTCAGGGTGGCGGTTCACAACACAAAATTACAATATAAAAAAAAACACAAAATACATAATCAAAACAAGAACAAAAACAAACCAAAAATACCCCCATTCCCACAACACATTTAAAAGGGCATCGTAAGTCAGTCAGCCAAATGCCTGGATGAAGAGGATATATTAAATTAAGCCAGTGGTTTTCAGACCATTTGCCTTCAGGAGAGATCTTCCCCTAGTGGTTTGTCCACTAAGGAGCCACCGAGAATCTGCTACAATGCCCCTACGATCCATCAGGGAATGTTCTTCCTCTTTCATGGAGGTTCTGATGGAGCTTCATCCAAGGAATTGACATCACCTATATTACCTGCTTAGCTTCAGCAGTGCTACAACCTCAGATGCATCCACATCATTCCATGTGGCTGCACAATCTTTTGGATTCTGGCTATTAGTAGGATGGGGGAATCAAATGTTGGATATTGCCAGGGCCCGGCTAAAGTCGATTGATTCCCATCTCCCTCCCTTAGTAGGAACAGCTCAAGCGGCAAGAATGTTTCTCTTAGCATCCATTATACCCCTAGGGGGAAAACATGCTGTATTTAATTTCTTGATGGGAACATTGCCAGACGCCGAGACAAAAATACCATTTTCCTCTCTGTAAGGGATGGTTCGAAAGACCAATCAAGGCCATCCCCCCTCCCCCATTTTAATATTTGCTTATTTTGCTTGTATTTTTAGATACCCCTATCCCTGCTGGCTTATATATGAACATCTATAGAGATATAGAGCTAGTTAGATGTCATGTGCGGTGCAATCTTGTGCATGTTTTGTTAGAAATAAGTTCCACTGATTCAGTGATACTTATGTAACATTCACACCATGCATTTAATTCACTTGTTTGTTAAATTTCTATACTAGCCTTCATCCAAGAATCATAGGGCAGTTTACAATATAAAAGCACAAAAAGACACATAACTCATATATGCATTTGCATACTTATGTACCAGGGATGTACGAGGGTTGGAATTACTTTGGTGTTTCTCCAAGCTGTCTGCCCTTCTTCCATTTTCAAATATTTGTGGACTTCTGTCTGCTGCTCCTCAGGCCCATCTCTCTGCTCACCAACCCCCCAACCCCCTTTTTGTTGTTGTTGTTGTTCAGTCGTTCAGTCGTGTCCGACTCTTTGTGACCCCATGGACCAGAGCACGCCAGGCACGCCTATCCTTCACTGCCTCTCGCAGTTTGGCCAAACTCATGTTAGTAGCTTCGAGAACACTGTCCAACCATCTCATCCTCTGTCGTCCCCTTCTCCTTGTGCCCTCCATCTTTCCCAACATCAGGGTCTTTTCTAGGGAGTCTTCTCTTCTCATGAGGTGGCCAAAGTACTGGAGCCTCAACTTCAGGATCTGTCCTACTAGTGAGCACTCAGGGCTGATTTCTTTAAGAATGGATAGGTTTGATCTTCTTGCAGTCCATGGGACTCTCAAGAGTCTCCTCCAGCACCGTAATTCAAAAGCATCAATTCTTTAGCGATGAGCCTTCTTGATGGTCCAGCTCTCACTTCCGTACATTACTACTGGGAAAACCATAGCTTTAACTATACGGACCTTTGTCGGCAAGGTGGTGTCTTTGCTTTTTAAGATGCTGTCTAGGTTTGTCATTGCTTTTCTCCCAAGAAGCAGGCGTCTTTTAGAAGCCACCAATGCACAGGAGTGTATATGCACATTGACAAAATCAGAGCGCAAGGAGGGATTTCAATTTAAACCGTCATGGCTTCCCCCAAAGAATTCTGGGGCTACCATTTGTTAGGGGTGCAGAGAGTTGTTAAGGGACTCCCATACTTCTGACAGAGCTACAATTCACAGAGTTCCCTGGGAAGAGGAATTGGCTGCTAAACCACTCTGGGAATTGCAGCTCTGGGTGGGGAACAGAAGCCTCTTGCGAGCTCTCAGGACCCTTAACAAACCACAGCCCCATGTGCTTTAAATGTATATTGCGAATGTGGCCTTACTCACTAGTAAGTGTACGCATGGGCTGCAATAATAAAAGAACAATTTCTTGATCATCCCCGAGCATAAAAACCTTGCTTGAATAAATAGCGCGCGCAGAGAAAAAGATGTCAGATAGAAAACAAACGGCGAATATGCACTAGCATAATTTTATCCATAAACAGAAGACTGGAAGATTAAATTGAGAAAGCTAATGCGTTGGGGCCTGTGGTTTCTCCCCCGTAGGCTGACAGTGATGGAATAGCTTATTGCCTCTTCGCATACGACGGAGCATTGTAAAAACAAATATTTAAAAAAATAATGATGATAAATGTTTCTTCAAAGGTTGGCTTCCAACTTGCTGAAAGTATTGCAGGAGCATACTTAGCGTCAATTGGAAATCAAAGCAGGTTATTTATGGGGTTCAGCGGTTCTTGTCTGGTTTATTTTCTGCAGTGCTCAACCCTAATTAAAGCTCCTTGCTGCGCAAATGATTTGGGCCTCATTGTTTGTACAAACAAAATAATTAGGATTTATTAGATTCATGACTGGCTAATTGGTTCCCTTTGAGATGCTGTGGGATGTAATCTCCTGGAGCAGATGGAGAGTCAGGATCTGCAATTGTGTCTCATCTAGAAAGTCACCACTGACCAAATAAGTTCAGCCAGCCGCGAGCGATACTAGTTCACTCACTCCTTCTCTAGAAGGCTCCTGGTTCAGGTCCTCATGTTAAAAACATCAACGAGAGTAAAATTCTTTCACTGTTGTAAAACAGAATTTTAGAGTTGGAAGGGACCTTTGAGGTCCTACAGCCTAGTTATTCAATGCTCAGTGAAGGAATCTGAACATGAAATCTTGCTGGATGAGACCAAAGCTCGTTGTGGCGATCACACAGGGTCCCCAGTCGTTTAACGGACTATTGATCCCTGTGCCACCACGGCACTTCGCTGCCACCAACCAGGATCCCCTCCCTGGTAATAACTGTCACAGTCAGGGTGCAATTGTAAACAAAATAACAAGTGTTTATTTAAAAACTTCAACAACTTAAGATATTGGTTCAACCCTGTCCTAATCCTACGCTCACCACTCTATCTCACCACCAACCCTCACAATCAACGACCACCCACCAACCAACTCCCTCGATCAACTGCTCTTCATCAACTGCTCTCTAACTCTGACTCCTTCAGCTGCCCCTAGCTCCTCCCCCCCTCTGTTTATTGGACAGCCTAGGGTCAGCCACTTAACCCCTTACTCACTCCTGCTCTTATATGTATACCCTAGGAAGGGCAAACGCCACACTCGTCAACTCCAACATCCTGTTCTCACAATGGCCAATCAGATCCCTATGGGAAGCCCAGTGGATATACTAGGACACCATGCTCCTGATCTCAACCGGACATCGTTAGAGCTTCCTGGATGAGGCCGTTAGCCCATCTAGTCCAGCATCCTGTTCTCTTAGTGGCCAACCAGGTGCTTATGGGAAACCTACAAGCAAGACACTGAGGCTCTTGGGCTCAATTCATGTGGTCCTCAACTTTTGATGAGTGTGGGAAGGAATTCCCACTGGGATGGAATCTGGGAAGGAGAAGGAATGGGAATCCTCTCCAATCAAGGAACTCAGGCTTCTGGAAAGAGTGATCTGTCCCTTCCCCGTCAGTCTGCTTCGTGGAGAGGAAGCACAAGAGCACTCTCCCTTCCTGTGGTTTTCAGCAACTGGTACCCAGTAGCATACTGCCTCCTACAATGGAGGTAAAACATAGCCATCAGAGTGCATAGCCACTGAGAGCCATATGCTCCATGAATTGGTCTAATTCTCTTCTCAAGCCATTCAAGTTAGTGGCTATCTCTGCCTCTTGGGAGAACAAATTCCACGGTTAAGCTATGTAAGGACTTTCTTTTGCCTGTCCCGAATCTTCTCATTGCAGAAGATACGGTTTTACATGAAAAAAAAGGCATTGGGTTCAATCCTTGGCATCACCAGCTCAAAGGAGCTCAGGGAGTAGGGCCCAGACAAGCATCTCCTCAAGTCTGAGTTGACAATGAACTCAGGCAGACCAAGACTGCATCAACAGGCAGCAGCTGTGAATCATTTAGTTAGTTCATTTCTATCCTACTGTTTCTCCAAGAAGCTCATTGTGGTGTGCAGGCTTCTCCCAGTCCATCATTTTATCCTCCCAGCAACCCTGTAATAATAATAATAATAATAATAATAATAATAATAATAATTTTATTTATACGCCGCCCATCTGGCTGGGTTTCCCCAGTCACTCTGGGCGGCTCCCAACCAAATATTAAAAACACAATACATCATTAAACATTAAAAACTTCCCTAAATAGTATGTAAGGCAGGCTCTGTTTAGCAATAGCAACAGACATGTGTCCATCACCCCTCAGGTGGCTGTATTGTAACGTCTCTTGCAGCGTAGCAGAAGATGCTTGGCCTGGTTCTTGAGTCACATGTAGCTGCTACATTTGGGGATTTGGGTTGCAGGCTTCATTGGTGCCCCTGAAACACTGAGACACTGAGGTTTTTGGTCTCGATTCATGTGGTCCTCAACTTTTGATGAGTGTGGGGAGGAAATCAAAATGGATGGAATCTGGGAAGGAGAAGGAATGGGAATCCTCTGCAAACAAGGAACTCAGGCCTCTGGAAAGAGTGATTTGTCACCTGTTTCGTGGGGAGGAAGAGTGTGTGAGAGGAAGAGTGGCAGAAAGAGAGAAAATAAAAGAAGGTGGCCACACACACTGCCAGCTGTGGCCCGAATATCACCAGGATCCCCTGCTTAAATTTTACCCTTGGAGGGATGCAGCCCTTGACAGAATAAAAGCTGCCCCTCCCCCTTTCACTGAAATAATTACCTCTTCACAAATACTTGGATTGCCTGCACAGTTTGGGCATCTCCATTCAAGGTGACGTTCAATATTCCTGGCAGAAATACTGGGAAAGCAGCGACTGCAGAGAAATACATTGCCAATTTTCACAGGCAAACTCTATCCAGCCCTGGAGGCTTGGGGGGGGGTTTGTTTTTGTTTTTGCTTCTCCTGCCTGTTACCGGAACCATTTTTCACGATATATTTGGAACGGAGTTATATTAATGAACGCTCTACGTAATGTGCTAAAGTGCCCGCAGCTCCCCAATAACCATCTCAGCAGGAGTCAAAATGCCTCAGGAGGATGAGTCAAGAGCAAATGTGACTGAAGACAGCTTGGCCACCCGTGCAGCTTGAGTTCAGTCATAGAGACACTTTTAATACATTTTAAATGTAATTTCCTACACACTGCCTTCTACGCTTGGTGGAATGTTTATCTAAGTTTACTATTCTTTCTTGCCTTGATTTTTGCAAAAGTCATACGGTTGCCAGCTTTTTTTTTTTTTTTTACTAGCTGTGCTCTTGTGCTTTAATAGCCTGGCCTGCAGAAATGTAGCAGGCAAAGGAGAGGCACCTGTGAAGCTGTGCTAGCCTAGCCACCAGTGAGTGACATTCTGCTGCTCTTCTCTAAGTGTGGAAAAGAGTGGAGAAATCTCCCTCTCTGGCTGATGGCCTCTGAGAGCCTAGCAAGTAGGGCTGCCAATCCAGGACTATAAGACTATTGGTCCATCCAGGTGAGTATTGGCAAATTCCATTGGTCATGGCTACCCATGTACACACACATAGCCATCCTGGCTGAGAATGGTGGAAGGTAGAGTCCAACAACATATGGAGGGCCACAGGCTTCCCAACCCTGGTGTGGACAATAGTGAGCTAGGTGGACCATTGGTCTGCTCTCTTTAGCTCAGTAATGTCTGCATTGACTGGTAGCAGAAATAGGTACCGCTGTTGCAGGAAGGTAAACGGCATTTCCATGCACTCTGGCTTCTGTCACGGTGTTCCGTTGCGCCAGAAGTGGTTTAGTCATGCTGGCCACATGACCCAGAAAGCTGTCTGTGGACAAACGCCAGCTCCCTCAGCCTGAAAGTGAGATGAGCGCTGCAACCCCATAGCCGCCTTTGACTGGGCTTAACTCTCCAGGGGTCCTTTACCTTTTAACCTTTTTTTTAACCCTAACTCTGCCTCTGCTTCTGAGCAACCTTCCCAAAGGCCACAGGCCCATGGTGGGTCAAGCAAGAGGCAAAAGTGGACGAGGGAACAAAATGTGAGTTTCACCTCTTTATAGGAAATTCATTGCTACGCACACTCATTTCCCCTGCCTTGCCTCCTCCAACCAGACAAGCAAGAGGCATTCTCAGAGTTCCTAGTTCCCATTCCAGCCAGCAAAAAGCACTCAGTGCTGAAGCATGGCCAGTGGTGGGTATGGCTTGGGCAAAGTCTCCAGGGCCAGACAGAAAGACATTTATACCCCGGACCTGAGGTTTCCCTAGCATTCAGCATCTTCCTCTGTCCCTTCCGACACTGCCAGCACTCTTAATGTCTGTCTTCACACCTGGTTATTTTGTGAAATGGCCGCAGCTGCCTCAGTGCCTCGCCTGGCTGTCCTCGGCAGTGTTATTGGCGAGACCCGGCGTTGCTTCAGCGATTGAATTTTTGTGCTCTGCAGAGCTAAGATAGATGCCTGGCATTTTGATCATGCCTCGAGTCAACAAGCCCATGGTGCCTTCCTACTCCTTGATCCTGCAGCGGCATCGCAATGCTGAAGTTGTGACAGCCTGGGCATTTCCATGGCGACCAGCTGAGTCATTAAGCAGGATAGCATCGACTGCCGGATAAGGCAAAGCCAAGCCGAGAGCAGGTGGGAGGGGAAACAGTGGCAGGAATGCTGGATTTACATGACCTCACCTGCAGGTGTTTGCCTTAGGGCAGTAAGGATAAGTTGAAGGGAAGAATCAGAACCGCAGTATGCAGCTTGTTTGCGAAACAGCGCTGCAGTTTATTAACTGCTTCACGTTCCTCAGGTCTCACAACACCCCCCATGAGCTAAGTCACCGTTCTCCCATTTTACAGGTTGGGAACTGAGGCTGAAAGACAGCCAGTTTCTCAAGAGCTCACCTCAAGTCCGTGACAAAGTTGGGACCTCAAACACAGACCCAAACACCAAGTGAATCAGCAGCAGTCAGTGTGGGGCAAAAAAAAGAGATCTATCCATGTTCTGCAAATAATAATAAAAATATTTCAATACTATACTACTCTGAAATGTTTAAACGTTTCTATGATTGCCCTTGAACCTGACACAGTTGTCATCCTCTCCTGCCACGCCACACCGCTTGAGAACCACACTGCCCTGGGGTGCGGGGGTCTGTAGGGAAGGAGGTGGTCTCTCAGCTGTTCGGGATGTGCCTCATTTAAGGATTTAAACACTAATGTGAGCACCTTGAATTGGACCCAGAAATGAGCTGGCAACCTTGTGCTGAAATTAAACACACAGGATTGAGACCCATGAAGAAATTGGCACAGAAGCATAGTTCTATTTTTATTTATTTTTTTACTTAACAGGATTTATATACTGCTTAATCATCAGATCCTTTAAGTAGATTAATATCCATCTGCCTGGGATATGAAGGCAAAACAACTCCTCAGTTAAGGATTTTGAGGAAAATAACCTTCGTTGAGATGTTGTAACCCTTCATGCCATGAGGGGGAGAACTTGGGAAATGAAGCTTTCACCCATAAGCAATTCTGACCCCCCCACACACTGGGATTAGAATGCCCCCCCCTGGGATTTAGGAGATGGAAGATTCCTTTGGGGCATCTGGCTGGGTGCAAGACTATTGTCCCTGGTGCTGCAATTGTTTCTTTATGCTGCCAGGATTATGGCAGCTTTGAGCCACTTACTCAGATGCTAGGCATACATGTCAAAGCATCCCAAGGGGTGGATTAATTTAGGCACCCACTCTTCAAAATCTCATTCAGCTTCCAAGAATCATAGAAAGGACGCAATGCCAAAAATAGTTATGGGAATGTTTCAGCTCATTGGAGAGCAAGGGTTGTAATCAACTGGTTTTAGGCTGGATTCTTCTTGCGGCCATTACATTCATCATCTAAGAAAATATTGTCCAACCCCAAACTCTTAGGCACTTCAGTTCCTGCACCCTGATGGATTTGTAGTCTTTAGGGGATGTTCCATGAACCTCAAAGAGATAGAAACCTACTTTTCCTCTTTGCAATTTCTGTACGCACCCCTGATTTCCCTTCTGTTATGCAATAATGTCAAAAAACAAGTTGCTGTGCTGTTTCACGGTGAATTTGGCAGGACTTACTTAAGGCTACATTGAGGCTGCATGCACGCCAAACGTTTAGAGTGCCAACACGCCCCAGAAATAATAATATCTGGGGGCTGTAGTTCATTAAGAGTGCTAAGAATTGTAGGTCTGGCCCTACCATTAGGTAGAGTGAGTCATTTGCCTCAGGTGGCACCCATGTTTTGAGGAAGATTCAATTTCCAGTCCACTTAACTTCTGTACATGGAATGGTGGGCACCATCTTGTCTGCTTTGGGCAGCAAAATGTCTCGGGCCATCCTTGTCAAAGTTCTAGCCGAACAACGACACGAAGAGAAATAGATCCTGTAAACCTGAACTCTGGCAGCCCTGAATCTAGAATTTCCCTGCTGGGTGGATAAAGGCGTTGGACGAAGCAACTGGGTGAGAAGCTGGACAACAGAAATCTTTCTCGGTGCCTCAGCACAGTTAAGAGTGGCAGAGGGGGCTCTCTTGGTAGTTCTGCCACCCTCAAAAGTGTTCACAGTTAAATGCAGTGCTGTGGCACTCACTCCTACAGGAGGCAGTAAAAGAACATTGGGTAAATCCATGGAAGCGAAAACAATAAGTGGCTACTTGCCATGATGGCTGTCCTCTGGTCGGAGGCAGTAATGCTTCTGAATACCAGTTGCTGGAAACCACCAGAGGGGAGAGTGCTCTTGTGCTTCAATCCTGTTTGCGGTTTCCCCACAGGCATCTGCTTGGCCACTATAAGAACGGGATGCTGGGCTGGATGGGCCATTGGCCTGATCGAGCAGGCTCTTAAAAGGAGTTTGTTTTGTGATGTCTACCTCTTTCATATTATTTAAGCCTAACTACTCTATTCCGAACTTAAAAATGGAAAGCGTAATGCTGATGGTCAACAAAAGAGGTTGAAAGACTGTCTTAAGGGGAGTTTTAAATAATGTAGTATAAACACCGACAACTGGGAAACACTGGCCTGCGAGCGCTCCAATTGGAGAACAGCCTTTACCAAAGGCGTCATGGGCTTTGAAGACACTCAGACTCAGGATGCAAGGGAGAAACATGCTAAGAGGAAGGCATGCTTGGCAAATCCACACCGTGATCAACTCCCGCCTGGAAACCAATGTCCCCACTGTGGAAGGACGTGTGGATCCAGAATTGGCCTCCACAGTCACATATGGACTCATTGTTAAAACCGTGTTTATGGAAGACAATCTTACTCGGCTACGAGTGATCGCCAAAGAAGAAGAAGATTATTTAAGCCATACCGTTCTGCTTTTGCTTGGTTGTTTGCTTTTGTAATTGTATGAAACCTATTTGACTTGTTTTGAATTGTTTTTGTTCCATTGTTGCAACCCGCCCTGGGACATTTCAGTGAAGGGGTGGGGGTAAGAAATCTCATAAATAAATGAAAAAAATCACTCTCCCGGGGCGATACCTGGCAAACATGGGAAGTGGCTATTTTTAATGTATACACCCAGGCTGTTATTCCCCCATAATGCATTGTGCCGGTCTGGCGTTCTCTACCGCTCTGGTGTTCTCAGAGGGAAACCAAACCTTTTTGTAAGGCCAGATTTGGATTGCTGGCCCACTTTGCTCCCTTGCCCTTCTTATAATGAGCCATTTCGGAGCAGCAGACCCAGTTGTAAAGGCTACTGCTATACGTTGAACTCAAATTTCACCATCTGTTCCACTTCCCTTTTTATTCTCTGGCATCTTGTAAAATATGAGGCTTGTACAGGGAGCAATGAAAATAAGTCAGCCGGGTTGTAAAGTGAGGTGCAAGGGGTGGGGACCCGGGCCTTTGTGCTGCCGCCCAGAGATTAAACAGAGAAGGCCCATGGCTAGATTCAGATGCGGTGTATCCCAAAATGGCGGGTGCCCCCGAACTCGGCAAACCTATACAAACATGAAGCAGAGCTTTGGCCATGAGGGAAAGTGTGTGAAACTCGCACTTCGTTGTAACTGAATACCCAACCGAAAGGCGGCCATTTCTCTCCAGCAGCCACCAAGTTCCTGTCTGGCACGCAAGACAGGTTGGAAAATTTGTAACTGGCGCGTGGAAATCTCAAAATTAATACTAAAAGCAACTGCGCTCTCCCTCGAGGAAACCGAGGCTGAGAAATTGTCTGGAAAAAATCGTTTGCAACACTAAGCATTTTCTTAGGGATTTTAGCGTCTGGCAGATTGTCGCACATAGGTCAACCCCAAACGTTGCCTCACAGAAGCCCTTTTTATGGTACCCAGAAACCTCCAGCCCCTTTTGCTCAGCGCCTCGTGTCTCTTGAGGGTGTGGTCCGTTCCTGCATAGAAGCATTGCTAGCGCTTGTAGAGGGCACACTGCCTTACATAATGGCTTCTTGGTCTGAAAATTATCAGAGGGTGTGCCAAGAATCAAATCACCTCATGCTAATGGCTCAGGGACAGAGCCAAGTTTGATGTTAAATGCAGTTGTGGCCTACTGGGACTTGTGAGAAAAAAAGCCAGGAGCCCGACATGATGTGGGGCAAGATCCAATGACAGAATCCTCCTCTCTGTTGAGTTCCACAAAGGCAACATGGCTAATGAGGAAGGTTGAAGGTGCAACTCCTTAGACTGGTTGGAAGTAAGAAGGCAGGCAAATGGGGGCTAGCTGAAGGCAGAGGGAGACTGGTAGCCCCATTTGACCCAATGGAAGAGCCTCCACTGGTTAAATGCCTCTTCGCATTTAAGGACCACCTCTCTTCATATGAGCCTACTTGGACCCTGAGATCATCCCCTAAGGCCCTTCTTGTGTTCTCTTCACAAGAGGTCCAGAGGCCGGCAACACAAGAATGGGCCTTTCCAGTAGTGTCTTCCTGTTTGTGGGTTGCTCTCCCCAAGGATCAGCTGGTCCCTTCATTATACACCTTTAGGCACCAGGCAAAAACGTTCCTCTTTAACCAGGCCTTTGGCTGATTGACATCCAGTGCCCTTTTAGTGTGTGTGTGTGTGTGTGTGTGTGTGTGTGCATTTTTTGCATTTTTATGTTGCGATTTTATGTTTTAATCGCCCTGAGACCTGCGGGTATAATTAAATACAAATTTAATAAACAAATAAATAATAAACATGCAGTTTAGATTATATTCGCTGGGAAGAGCAAATCATTATTGGGAACCCAGAAGGTAGGGGTGAGGAAATGGGTACTTTCTTTCCCTGCTGTGGTCATAATGTAAATCCCTTCTCTGAAATGTCACTACACAAAATGTTAAATGCATCTGAAATGTCACTTCAGGTGCAAAGATGCATTTAACATTTTGTGTAGTTTCACCTGCAGTACTAGTTTTTGATGTGTTTAAAAACACTGGGGGGGAGAGAGTGGACAGGATGTGTGATTAACTTGCACTTCCTGTTCTCCACACACTTATAGTCCCCTCTGCTTCTGTTGAGGGGGATTGATTCAGTTCATACTGAAAGTGTGCTTTTCTGATTTGTACTTTCCTAAACTAGATGAGGATGGAAATGCGGCTATCCTTTGAAATTTGCACTGCTCTGAATTTTGCACTGCAGCTCTCTGGCCAAGCTGTGTGTACAAAAGTGCATATGCTAGAGTGAAGTGTGGGTATAAATGCAGATGTTAACAAAAAGAACGTATGCAATCTGTTAGGGAAGCTTGCTTTACAAAACATGCCAGTGGCAAGGAATTGCCTGTGGGCAAAATGCTCTTGCTTGTGGGTTTCCCACAGACATCTTGGTTGGGCCCTGTGAGAACAGGATGCTGGATAAGATGGGCCAATGGCCTGATCCAGCAATGTCTTTTTATGTTCTCAGGAGTGCCCCTCCAGATGGCAGTAATGTCACAACAGTGGGTGAACACAGCAGAACAACTAAAAAAGCAGAATTATGCTTGGACTGTCCAGTATAAATCCACCATGAATACACTACTACTGCATCAGTGACGTGTTGCGGCATATACCTGCCCTCCTCCCAAAAAAGTCCAGGGGCTGGTGGGGGGGGGACCAAAGTCATCCAAGCAAGGATCCTGGCTTACCCCATGGGGAAACTGCATATTTACTTAGGGCCTATAGCACCACCGTCCAATGGGCATGGGCAATGCCCCATTGGATTCAGATAGGCAGCCTTCATTAATAGTCAGGGTGCTCTTGGAGGCTCGTGTCTGATTGCCCAGGAAAGCAAAGAGAGAAATCACAGGCTTTTTAGACCTTTTTATTACAGTGGTACCTCGGGTTAAGAACTTAATTCGTTCCGGAGGTCCGTTCTTAACCTGAAGCTGTTCTTAACCTGAGGTACCACTTTAGCTAATGGGGCCTCCTGCTGCCACTGCGTCGCCAGAGCACGATTTCTGTTCTTATCCTAAAGCAAAGTTCTTAACCTGAGTTACTATTTCTCTGGGAGACTGGGAGACTCTCCAGTGACAGCGTGTCAGTCAGCTGCTGCTCGGGCTCGGCCTGCTCAATGCTACCTGATGTCAGGGACTGGACTGAGGAAGAACGTTGGGGGCCACTCCCCATTCTCCTGAACTTTCCCAAGAAGAGGACAGTATAGATTTAGAACAGTGGTTTGCAGAAGGTCATAGTTCATAGTGCAGAGGCTGCAGAGGGCAGAAGCTAGGAAATATTGGAAGAGGAGCGGCAGGAAGAAGAAGCACCAGGGGAAGAGACAGCACTGGGGGGGGGGTTTGAAAGCATTCCAAACCCCCCCCCCAGGACCTGGCAGGCATTGAGAGTAGGAGAACAGAAAGCTCAGAGGCAGAAAGCACAGATCAGCCAATGCAGGGATGACATGGAATAGGAGAGAGGGGGGGAATGGGACTATGTCTCTCTCTGTGAATATTGAATAAAATACCTTGGTAAGAGCTTCTTCTTTTTTCTATTACTGGCAGCCTGCTGTGAGGGAGGAAGATCAGATTCCCCGAAGCCTGACACCTGGCTCCACATCTCCCATTACTTCCCAACTTCTTCCCTCCTCTTCTTCTTCCTTCTGGGGAGGTGGTCTCCACCCCTCCACTTCATCTGCCCAGCCCCTGACATTAATGCTCCATTTGGTTTGTGTCTTTCAGGGACGACCAGCCGGGGCGTGTTCCTTCCTGCGCCGCGTCTGCTGCGCCGCTTTGCCTCTCCAGCTGCTCCTGCTCCTCCTCCTGCTCCTCGCCTTCCTGCTGCCTCTCGTAGAGGAGACGCACAGCTGCAAGCTCGCCAACAATTATGCCCGCTCCTTCAACCTGGTGCTGAGATACAACGGCCCACCGCCAACTTAAAGTCCTCTACGCATGAAGGTGCAGCTGAGGTGACAGATTAAGTTATCCGAGTGGCTTTTCCCGGGGGTGTCTCAGCTCCTGCAGGTCCCCCAGAATCCAGGGCAACTCACTAAGGGACCCGTGTAAACTGGAAACTTGGTCAAATGACCTGCATTGTCCATATAGGCTCAGTCCATAGAAATGAAGTATTCATACTTAGAGCTAAAATTATATTTTTAAAAATATATGACTATATTTATAGTGTATATATGATTTTTATATATGTGTCTCAATGAAAGATACCTTGAAATCACCGTTTCCATTTTTAACCCTGCCAATTTTATTGCTATTCTTATTTTATGCCTTTGTCTTTGTTGAGTAACAGTAGATGTTTCAACTAAATCCTTGTCTAAGCATAGAAACCAAAAGCTAAGGCGTAACCAGATAGGGTGACAAATGTGAGGTTGTCATGGGGGGGGGGGGGGAGATAGCCACACAAGTCAAGTTCCGTCTCCTCGACCCGTGAATGTTATGAAAACTACAGCTGCCACCTGCTTGAAGAGATCCTGGTTGATTAATTGTAGTTGTTGATCAAGTACTTAAATCTACTCAGTTTGCATGCATTTGAAAATGAGTAAGAACTAAAGCGAAACAGCAAGCACATATTGCCGGTATCTTTAGAGCAGGCATAGGCAAACTCAGCCCTCCAGATGTTTTGGGACTACAATTCCCATCATCCCTGACCACTGGTCCTGTTAGTTAGGGATGATGGGAGTTGTAGTCCCAAAACATCTGGAGGGCCGAGTTTGCCTATGCCTGCTTTAGAGGATGCTTTTGCAGCAGGCACCAGCAACATGCAGTCAGTGGGCATGGGGAACTAGGCTAGTCCCTTAAAGGCCCCAAAAGCCCTCTTGCCACCCTCTCAAAGCCTGCCCAGCCTTGGGAAGGAGGCAGCTGGGATCCAGCATCCTGTCAGAGGCTTGGTGCCTCCTTCCCAAAGCCCGGGAAGCTTCTGCCAAGCTTAGGGAGGGAGGCACGGTGCTCACACCTGCAACATCCCCCCCTCCCCTTGCCCTCACAAGCTGACTCCGTTCTCCTACAAAAAATTCCACCACACGCAACTGGCAAGCCCTATTTTTTCTCTTCCGTGTGAGAGAAAATGGGAAATTCCTTTTTTAAAGGTGATGCTTTCTTTCTTCAGTTTTTATATGTACATGCATTTAAAAGATATTTTTTTAAAAAAAAAAAATTGCTGCCCAGTTAATTGGAGTATTACTATTTAGTTCTTCAAAAAGGAAGTAATCCATTAATCTAACCAATTAATCAGCTAACAGTTGCAACCCTGTACCTGTTCCACACGATTGGCTGTGGCAAGATAGTGAGATATCGTACCACGTTTTCATAATTACATTCTGTGGGCGGAGGAAGGGAACTCCACATGGAGCTGCCTTTTTTTAGTGGCAACCACTGAGCTTCTCACCACCAGTTCTACCCAAAGTGTGAGAAGGTAAGAGGTTATCCTAGGAATTCTGTGGCACCGGAAAACTCAATGTGCGCCCCCCCCCCCCTGTGAATGCTAGCTTCTGGGAATCGCAAGCACAGAGAGTGCTGTTACAGTCAGGTCCTGCTTATGGGCTTCTCATAGGTACCTGTTTGGCCACTGTGAGAACTGGATGGGTCTTTGGCCTGATCCTGCACAGACTTCCTATGTTCAGCCATTTTATATGCAAGATGAGGCCCCTGAACCTTGCTGCGCCGTCTCACCTCTCTCCCCCGTTACTGCTACTCTCCTGTTATCAACTCGTTCTCTCTCGCACCCTTAACATAACTTGAAATGCTTGAGTCCGGTTGACCCCTCTCTATCGTTTCACTTCTTACCAACCGGCAAAAGATCCTGCCAACCTCGGCAGGAGAGATGTTTCTGGAGGAGAAGGAGGAGGAGGCAGAAGCTGAGGGTGACTGTAGGCAACACAGCAGACATTCTTTCCATGTGCAGAGGTCAGAGCAAAATAGTGGCAACGTCACTTCAACATTTCAAAAGTTATGATATTCTCCCCCCCAAAAAAAATATATATGTTGGAGAAGGGGAAACTAAATTGGAAACACATTTTGGCAGCCTGGGGTCTTCCCACCCCCACCAACCTCCTCTCAGCATGGAATTAATTTTCTGCTGAATATGACAGCACATCCAGGGTCTCTAAAACTTTGCCCTGTAAGACTTCCTCTTCCAGGATGCTAGCTTTGGTTTCCCCTTCTATCCAGTTTTTCACTCACTCACTCACACTCTCTCTCTCTACCCCACAAAATTCAGCATTACATGGCCACTTTCCAGTGGGTTGTTGTGAGGGTTCCTTCCCGGCCCCTGCATTGCAGGGCATTGGCCTAGATCAGGGGTGGCCAACTCCCAAGAGACTGCGATCTACTCACAGAGTTAAAGACTGGCAGTGATCTACTCCCTTTTGGGGGGTTCAGGTCAAAGTTGTTGAGGAGGAAAGCCCCAGTTTTTTGGGGGGGGGGTACAGGCAATAATATTTAGGGGAACCAAATGTCTTGAGCTTCTTTGGGGGGGAGCCAGTGATCTACCACAGACACCTAGTGATCTACCGGTAGATCACGATCTACCTGTTGGACGTGCCTGGCCTAGATGACCCATCCATGGAGAAATCATCACTGGACTTAACAGAGTCTAGTCACCACCCTCTACTCCTCAGCCTCTCATATTGCCCAATCCAGCCCTTTTCTCTTTGCAAGTTAGGCCCCATTTGCGCTATACAGTTGTTTTTTTAAAAAAAAGGATTGTACCACTTTAACAGTCATTGTTTCCCACAAAGAATCCTGTACTATAGTTTGTTACAGGTACTGACAGTTGTTAGGAGACTCCTATTCCTCTGGAGTTCTCAGGGAAGAGGGATTGATTGCTAAACCACTCTGAGAATTGGTTCCCATCCCTGATCACAGATGCATGGCTTGACTGCAACCCTCTGCATAGTTAGTTACCTGCGAGTAAACTTGATTGAACTCCGTGATGCTTATCAGTTCCAAGTTGTAAAGCGCGTTAGGCTTTAACAAAAGGCCTTCAGCCAGCTGAATTTCAGCCTTTAGCTTTTAAACAATCTTGCAAAGAAATGTTGCCATTTGAACGGCCAGCGTGAAGAAGGAACGCCATCAAAGGAAAGGAAAGATGTGTCCAACCTCTGCTTGTTTATTCCCCCCCCCCAATTCTCTGACTTCCTCTATGCTAATCTGTCACAAACAACAGAAAAAAAACTTCACTAACAACTCAGTCACTTGCTAGAGCAAGGAGGGTGCACCACTTACCCTGGTGATCTGGAAGATGATTTCATCCCTTCCGCTCCGGAAAAAAAAAAGACTGGAACTGCACCCCCTTCCTCTCTCTTTCCGCGCCTATTCCTGCTCTGCTATACCACTGGCATCATTCACTGCGTTTTTGCACTCTGCTCCCATAAAAATTATTCAGAGGAAAGGTCTACTGATATCGCTTAACTATGCTTAAAATATTTTGCCGCTGTGGATTAAGGCTATTACCGTTTTGCAAATAAGGAGGCTGCTTCACAGGGATGTTAGCAGCCCAACTGCACGGGATGTTCTTACGCTGTTGGCTACCCAAGTGTCCACTGGAGGCTGACTTGTTCATTGCTCAAACCGGCTCAGTGTGGTTGGGAAGAAGACTCATTAGCCCATGCAGGGGTCACCTAAGGTGACAGACAAGTCCAGCTTGGTATTTGACGTATCAGTCTGCTCCAAGACATTCCACTTTCTTGCTTTAACCCAGCTGCTGCTGCTGCAGCTGCTCAGCTTTTGTCTCAGCCTCCCTGCTCAGAACCTAGAAATGGTTTGTTTGCTGATAGACTATAATCACTTTAGCAGCCGTCGTTGCCTTTAATCCCTGCTCTTTGCAGAATCATTGCGTTTTCCAAAATATTACGCTTGCTCTCTCTTTCATGTGATTTTTCCTTCCTTTTCTGTGGAACAAAGAAGTTAGCTTTTTTTCCCTTTTTTTTTAGATCCGTTACATTTGTGTAAGGCTAAGAGGCAAGCAGATCCACTCATTTTCTGCCATTACTCCACTCAGTTCATGTTGCGGTCTTCATTTCTGAGAGAGAAAGAAATCTAGCCTTCGATATCCCTCCTTAAAAAAATAAAAAGAAAATAAAATAAAAACCGGCCTCGGTTCTGTTTAGTTTAAAACCCGGGCATGTGTTTACTAAAGTATTATCAGGGGTCTCCAAAGAATAAGACTTATCTTGGAAAAGCTGAGCTGACCTGTAGTCTAAACGGCACCACCGTAATTGCACAAGGGGATCCACAAGCAACCCATTGTTACTTTTTCTGCTTCGGAAATTGCACAAGGGTTGGCTGGTCGTATATTTTTCCAGGCTGCCTTCCCATAAGGCATTCACACATGCTGCTGGTGAGGCTGGATTGTCAAGGAGTGGGGGAAGTGGTGGTCCTAACTGGGGTCGCTTCCAGGTAGGAATGGGGGCAGAAGGCGGGGATTTTGATTCAGTTTGCACTTAAACTTACCTAATTTGCACTTTCTGGAAATGCACTAACAGAAACACGGCCACCCTTCGGAATTCACACTCTGCCGAATTTTCGCAGTGCAGTTCTTCAGACAAGTAATGTGTACAAAGAATGCCTATAATAGGGCAAAGTGTTTGTGTAAATGCATATATTAATGAGCAAACAAATGGAACTTGCTGAGTTTCCTCTTTCAAACTGACTTCAACTCCCAGGGAATGGTGGCGGGGGGGAAACCCTACTTTCTGCCTCGAGCCTCCAGTGCAGAAAGACTTGTGGAGCTTAAGGATATATATATATATATTAATAAATTTTTATTATTTTCCAAATATACCAAATTTCTACCAATTCAACATCAAATATACATTACATTATCCATTGCTCTGCCGAGCTGTGACTCCCCTCCCCCTCGTCAGCAGGTTTTCTAGTCCAGTTCCTGTCGCGCAGTTTATATTGCTTCATATATATACTATGTCCAAGGTTTATTCCAGTCCTACTAGTGTTTTTAAACTTCCTCTGTTCAATCTTAAATACTCCACAAATTTACTCCAATCTCTTTGAAACCTCGAGTCCTCCTGGTTTCTGACCCTGCCAGTCAGTTTTGCAAGTTCAGCATATTCCACCATCTTCGTCTGCCACTCATCAATCGTTGGTAACTCTTGTAGTTTCCACTTTTGGGCAAGCAATATTCTCGCTGCTGTTGTCGCGTACATGAACAATCTTTTGTCTTTCTTAGCTATTTCATCTCCCATCAGCCCCAACAAAAAGGCTTCAGGTTTTTTTGGGAAAGTATATTTAAACATCTTCTTAAGTGGAGCTTAAGGATATCGTAGGCCAGCCTTTTATTTAAACCTGATAGCTATAGGTTACAAGGAACTACACAGTGGTACCCCTGGTTACGAACTTAATTCGTTCCGGATAGCTGTCAACTTTTCCCTTTTCTTGCAAGGAAAATAAGGGGATTTCCCTTAAAAAAGGGAGAAAGTTGACAGCTATGCCAGAGGTCCGTTCTTAAGCTGAAACCGTTCTTATCCTGTCCTGAGGCGCGCTTTTGCCAATGGGGCCTCCGGCACACGATTTCCGTTCACATCCTAGGGCAAAGTTCACAACCAGGTGCAGCTACTTCCGGGTTAGTGGAGCTCGTAACCTGAAGTGTTTATAACCAGAGGTACCACTGTAAATGCAGGTATGTACAGGGAATCCAACGCAGGCAAATGAGCATGCTGGTAGAGGAGAGTTAAGAGTACTCCCTCTCATCCCTGTGCCTAGCATAGAAAACAAGCCACCCTCAAGACAGGGCAAGTTAGTGGAAGTCTCCCCGTAGGGTCTGTGCTTTAGAGGCTCCACAGCATTTGATTTGTCCTGAAGAGACAAGCGTGCACTTGCTTTTTCAAACAGTGACAGTTGACTTGAACATAGGAGAGTGCCTTACAGCAGAGATGCAGGATTGGGGGGGGCCTCCAAATGTAGCTGGACTCCAACTCCCATCGTTCCTGACCATTGGGCATGCTGGCTGAGGGAGATGAGAGTAGGAGTCAAACCATTTGCTTGGCGGTGGCAGCTCTCCAACATCTCAAATCGGGGTACTAGCCTCACTGGAGGTGGTGGGGAGTCTCTCTGCCATAACTACATACCCTTTCCTACTCTGCTGTCCCCACAGTTAAGCAGCAAATTGGCAGACGGACATCCCACTTTAGGTACACAGGAAGCGGCCCCTGTCTAATGTGTCATTCAATCAGGAAGGAAAGGCAACTTTTTTTTCAAACATGACTCTCTTCCTCCAGCTTTGTCATATGGCTTTTACAAGCTCAGCCATGCACTTTGATGCCCGGAGCCCCACTTTCTGCTGGAAATGTGTGAAAATGCCACTATTAGGCCGATTGTACTACACAGCAGGGCCTTGTGTTTTTCAGAAGGAAAAGACGGGGGTAACTGGAATTTGCTACCAAGTGGAATTTGCTACCAAGGAGTGTGGTGGAGTCTCCTTCTTTGGAGGTCTTTAAACAGAGGCTTGACAGCCATCTGTCAGGAATGCTTTGATGGTGTTTCCTGCTTGGCAGGGGGTTGGACTGGATGGCCTTTGTGGTCTCTTCCAACTCTATGATTCTATGATTCTATGAACTGTGAGCAGGCGGCAGTAACAAAGCATTTGCCCGCATTCTTTCTCTTTTTCACAAGCTATCGATCAACGTCTCCTGGAATTAGTGTAGATTGGTTCCAAAAAAGGCATAGCAAATTTCTAGAGGAGGAGAAAGTGGCAAACTGGTCTTGCCTAGCGCTTCTGCCCCCTGGAGCCATCATTTTCCTGCAACCCCAGTTGTTACTTGGGGGGGTGGGATCTATTTTTCTCAGAACGAAAAGCCTTTGTCAACTCTAGTAAGAGTAAAAGAGTGCAGGCTTAGCATTGCCCCGCACATGCAACTGCCTTCAGCTCCATAAGCAGAGCCTAACCATTGCTGTGATCTGTATATAATAGGAAATGTCATAATTGCACTATTTAAAGGAAGGTGACGTTCCACATCCATGTAATTTTCATGCCCAGCTTTATAAAAAGTAAGAATGCTTTCATAAAAGTGGAGATAGATTTTTTTGGGGGGGGGTGGGAGCTTATTGTGCTAAGCTTTCCCTTCTGCTAAGGCTTGATCCTGTTAGTTTCAGATAATAAAAAGGGTTCTCATTCATTCCATCCGTGCTATTGGGATTTTGCTGGAATCGACCTCTTTATGGTGCTGCGGTGTTTGAATTTTGAATTGAATATTGTATTTTTCTCAAGTTACATGGATACCCATGGATTTGTGTTTGAATTATCAGGGTTTTCAACTTTCAGACATAAATGCAACTTAAATTGTGAAAATACTGATTATCTGGGGGTGCCTTTTCACAGCAAACTAATATATGTTTTATGACAATTTAACTTCCCTGGCTCCCTGTCGTCGTCGTCCCCACAAGAATCCTGGGAATTGTAGTTTGGGAAGGGTGCTAAGAATTCTAGCCACTACATGCATATAGTATCATTAGTGCCAGATTTAATTCTGTCTCTGAAGTTTAATATCTTTCAGTCTGGCCAGTATATGAATGGGTGATTGCCTCGGCACCTTATCTAAGCATGCTACCTTTCCTGGTATTTATTTTCGCTATAGTTCTGTCCTGGAGGTAGATTTTTCAAGTCTTTTTTTTTCATCTTCTTCCTTCTACCCATACGCCACATTTTATTAGATACTCTACTATTGTCACCCATCTGTAAAAGCTTAGAAACTCCTTGGAAGAAATAACTCACAATCCTAATATGTGAAGAAACCTTTAGCTTCACATGATGATGATTTTTCATCTCCAAAGCATCTCAAACAACTTACCCCAAAACTTAACACGTGTGTGTGTGTGTGTGTGACTTCACATTGAGCTGATCTTACATGCAGATATCTGTACAAATGGTTGTTTGAAATGTTTTTTTCCAGTGTTAAAACAACCAAGAATCTTATGACACCTTAAAGACTAGCACATATATTGTGGCTTAAGCATGTATCTGACGAAATAAACCTCTGGCCCATTGAAGCTGACACGACAATATATTTGTTATTCTTTTAAGGTGTCAAATGACACCTTGTGGTTTCTGGTATGTCAGAAAAACACAGATAGCACTCTGGGACTTCTTTAGTCAGTGAACCTGAACCATGCATGAATCTTTCTTATGAACTGGACACTGCTCCATAGTGGTTTTTGGGAGGGAAACCATTTTGCGTATGGCTTATTTGCATAATACTGTATGATATAGTACCAGTCAAGCAAATTGATGAGCTACAGATCATCACACAAAGTCTGGTACCAATGACTGTCTAGGAATGCAAACCACGGAGCAATGTTTCTATGCATGATCCATTGAAATGAATGGACTCTTAAGCGTGACCAGTGCTCCAATCCACAGGATTGTGCTTTAAATTGCAGTGACACCAGTTTCTACTTGCAATTCTGCAACGTAAGTCAACTCATTGGGTGTTCCATCTTTGCTTCTTCTGTACAGTGCACCAGGCAGCAAAATGCTGTGTGTGTGTGTGTGTGTGTGTCAAAAGTAAACCACTTGATTTCTGTAACTTTTCTGTTTGTGCTAACTTGAGTGTGTTGTCGGCTCAGAAAAAGGTCATGATCATTGTTAAGCCCAGGGAGAAGATTGTCTTTCCTGCCTTCCAGAGATAGAACCTCGTTTCTTACCCTGCATCACCTAGAAGAGAGAGAGATGTGTTTTATATTGAATCAAAACTATGCTGTACCTTGCCCTGGGCCTTCTAGTCACCAGCTCAACAAATCTCAGACAGGCATCCTTCTCAGCTTAGCACCCGAGATCTTGAATCAGAGATGCTATAGACCAGTCTTCCTCAACATGATGCCCTCCAGCTGTTAAGACTACAAGTCTCATCTTCCCTGACTATTGGTCATGCGGACTGGGACCAATGGCAATCAGAATCCAAAACGTCTAGACAGCACCAGGTTGGGAAGACTGCTGTAGACCAAATCAGAGGCATTAAGATGGAGCTATGGCCCTTCTTCCCAAGTTACCTTATAATTTCATCATCTCATCCCACCTGACATGGCACATGATCAATGAAGCTTACTGGTGGTGGTAAATGGTTGGGACAGAGCATTTCCACGTGTTAGAGAGATTCTCCGAGTCCCTTCAGAGAACAATTAAAGCACATCCAGCACAGATTTAAAGCACATGGCTTCCCTCAACGAACCCTGGGAACTGGAGTTTTGCCTTCAAAGAGCTTTAAATCCCAGCACCCATAAGAAACTACAGGTTCCAGGATTTGTGGAGGGAAGCTTTGGGCTTTGAATGCATGGTGTGGGTCTGCCAATTTCACTCTGTTAACGTATAGAAAGACTGGCTACATGCAGACACATGTTGCTAGAAGGCCCTGCGTAGTTCAAGGAACGGGTTTCGTAAAACAACCTGAAGCAAGTGTACATCATTCCCAGCTTTCCTTGGCAATCATGGTCCTTGGACTACTAGGGCAGTTATGGTCCTTGGACTACTAAGGACACAGGCTTCATATTTCCTGCTACCCCACCCCTTTTTTGATGTTTTAGCTTGGGCACTTATAAATAGACACCCCATACTGTAGGGACCATTTCCATCACACTGTCCTAGGGTGTGTGGTTTTGAACTATGTTTGTAGTAAGCTGGGCTCATTTTAGCTTAAAAAGTGCTGGAGCCAAACAGATGTCTCTGTACATGTGAAAGCTATTGCAGTTTGTACCTTCTCTTAGGCAGATTTTGTGTCCTGGACTTTCCCTAAAGCTTTCTGGCGTCATACGGAGAAATGCTGAGCAGCCTAACTCCTTCACAAGACTGAGTTGCCATATTTCAAAAAGTAAAAATCCGGACACAAAACTTACATTTTTGAGCTGTTTTTAAGGGAAATCGGCAAAAACAACACTGCCAACATGGGTTGCCATACATCCGGATTTTGCCGATTTCCACCTGCTTCCGAATGCAGTATTCCAGGTGTGTCCAGGAAATTCCAGATGCATGGCAACCCTGTTATAAGACTGTCGTCTTTTTGAAGCGCTGCACTTTTTAAAAGAAGAAGAAGATAGAAAGAAGAATCCTCTGTGTGCTCATTTAACGTCACTGTGGTATTTTTGTAAATGGCTTTTTTTAATTAAAAAAAATGCATATATTTTTATTCTAATAAATGCCTTCCTGTTTGTAAGCTGCTGTTTTAGTTTGGTTTTTTTTTGGGGGGGGGGACTATTATATTGTATTCCAAAAGGGGTTCTGCACATGTCACATGGCACCCAGATGTCAGAGTGGATGTCTTAGGATGTTGAACAATGAGCAGATGGTGCTAATTTTAGGCACATCCACACTATTCATTTAAAACACATTCAAAGCATATGGTTTCCCCCTAAAGAATCATGGGAATTTCTTACTATTAGTTATGGAGGAATGTAATATGCCAACCTATTGTAGACAATTTATTCTTTCTCCCCTCAGTCTGATCAACAGCACACTGGTTTCCTATTTAAAAAAACAGCTTCTTAACTTAGGCAAATAGTATGTTTTGGCTGCTCTCTCTTCAAGTGCTGCCTTTCGTACTCCTTTGCTTCACTCAGTTTATTCCTCCGTCCGTCTCCCTTCTAACACATGGCACTATGAGACAGGCAGTAGTTGGCGCCATTAAATATGCAAGCAAGTGGTGCAGCAATAAAACAGCTAGCAGATTTGCTAAGCAGGGTCCGGCATGGTTCCAAAGTGGATGGGAGACCGTGTCTTGAGATTGGTTGGACTAGACGGCCCTCGGGGTGTCCCTTCCAATTCTAAGATTCTCCTAATAAGCATTAATACCCGCTTAATCTCCAGCCTGCAGAGTGTACAGAAAAGAAAAACGCAAGTCCTACCACCCTCACACACAATATCCTAACGCATCTTTACTTAATTTTGGCAAATGTGTACAGGATTGCAGCCCTAGTGGGCATTCATTGGGATGACACCACTGGTCATATATGGTGGGGGTAGGTGGCTTCATTTAGCAAAGCACACTTCAGCCTCTCTGCTTGAGAATCGTGGATCTCTCTTTTATTTATTGAACAAAACACTGCTGCAGATGGTTGCTTATCCTGTTGCTGCTGGGCTAGCCTTTGCATTACAAAAATCCTCCTATTTAACCCAAATCTTTTCTCTGCGAGTGCCAGACCAGGGCAGCCACTGAGAACAAGTGGTTACTATTCAGATTATGGCAGCTCTGGGCTTTCCCTCACCGCAGCTTTCTTCCTAGGGCTAAGAATGTTCAGCTTCCTCGGCCTCCTCAGTCTTTTCTAATTAGTTTAACTGTAGTTACCCCAGGTGAATGAAAAGTGACAGAATAGCCTTTCGCTGCCCACTTTGACGGCGCTGTGAATTTCTGTTCGTAATACTATCTTTGTTGTGATGCCTGGAGGCAGGCTGAAGTCTAGCCCGTTAAATGAAAAATGGGGACAAAATCGCCAAGGAACAGGGTTTCAACCAACAGCACCGAGCCCTCACAATTTCCACTCGGTTAAACAGCGGTTCTGGGTGTGTTTCCAGAAGCAAGGCCACACATCTAGAAGTAAGTAATCCGGGGCCAATGAAACAACCCCATTTTGTCGAGGTTGAGCCATAAACAGCTGTCAAGAGGTGAGCCAGGAAGCTAGAGCTGAAGAACACACTGATACATGCCAGGTGGAGGGAAACGTTGAGGCAGTCTCAGCCCAAATAGGAACATGTTTGTAGACCTTTGCGTCCAGGCAGCAGAGCCAGTAGAAGATATTTTGCTGCCTGAGGCAAAGAACAAGATGGCGCCTCTGACCTCCCATCCTGCCACCATTCCATGTACAGAGGCTGAATGGCCTAGCAGTTGATTTTTCCTTCAACATTGACAAGTGGATAGTGTTCTCCACTGTGCCTGAGAGCAGCAAGCTAGTTTCAGTCTCCCCTTATCCAGGCTAAAGATACCTTTTTTTTTTTTTTTTTTTTATAAGAATTTATTGACATTTTTACTTATAACAACATACAACCTTAACCACACCTACATTTATACACATACAAAACAAATACAATTACACATCTTATACAAAAATTGCCATGATTTTTCTTCTTAATTAGACATCTACAAAAAAAAAAAAAAATTCTTTTTCCAATCTTGACAGTTGACTTCCCCTGCCTTTTCACCTTCGAGTTTATATCCATAATCTACTTTTTAACCTCTTCATTTAAAAAAATTAAACTTAATTATATATATAGAGTAAAACATTCATCTTAATCTTCATCTTAGTCTTAATCATCTTAATCTATAAACTTAAACCACTTGAAATGACTTCATTTATACTACATCCTTATAAATCCTCACAAATCATCCTCATCAAATCTATCTCTTCTATCCTTTGAACTGCTGCTAATAACATAAAAACTTGAAATATCTCTTTTCATATTCAAACAAATAATAAAACAAACTATTGTTGACAGTGTTCACCCTCCGATTTCAAAATACCATAACAGATTGCTTTAGATTTTACTTAATACTTCACCCCACACCCCCTCTGTCCATTCTTCTTCTCCTGATGGCATCAGCACTGAACTTCCATGCAACTTCCCTCTCCCAACGTCCACAGATCCAGGCACAGTCCAAAGCTCTCCTTGCCACGAGCTCCGAGGTATCCAACTCTCCCTCTCTCAGCTTCTCCGGTTCTTTGTAGCATTCCTTTTCTTCTTGTAAATACCTTAATTCTCTGTCCCTGGCCCCCGAGCTCACACCTCGGGGACTGGATATAGCAAGTCTTAACATCGCCTTGGGGCTGCCACCCCCAACAAGCGAATTTCTTCTCCGAAGTAGCTCATTCATTTCTTCCCATCTTTCCATCCATCCTCTCAGCTCTTTGACAAGATTTCCTTCCAAAGTGTCAAAAGTTTTGTTAGCCTCCTCTGTGGGCAGTTGGTTCCATTTCAGACCCCCACACAAGACTTTGACTTTTCTGTAAATTAGTTCCACCTTCAAGGCAGTGAGCCTTTGTTCATCTGTTAGTCCAGAGTTCAATACCAGTTCAAGGACGAAACCCAGCATACTGGCAGAGGAGGAGGAAGTGGGTATCATATTTCTTCTCCTGTCTCTTTGTTCATCGCCATTTTCCTAAGCTGGAGCGCAAACACCGCAACTTTAAATAGAGATATTTTCCGCTAGTTAGCTTCCCAAGAAAAAAGTTTGCCAGTCTCATGTATCGATTTTAGATACTTTATAACCAGTTCTGTGGCAGCAATCCCTCAAATTGGTTAATTTCTTAGGCTCGAAGGGAGGGAGGCAGGCTGCCTTTCTCCTTCCCCCCGGATCGTTCCAAAAACACGATTTCTGCCAAGATTATTTACTCACGACCACCGGGTTCCTTTAGCTCCATTCTTCACAGGTAGAACTTGGACGCTCACCGCGGGCTTTGCCGCCGCATTTGCATCCCGGTTGGGGCATATCCCCGTAAGCCCGGCTCCGTTGTCCCTTCACCCCCACTCCCCCTTTACAGGGGGGTAGGGGAAGGGTTCGGAGCCTCCGCGGGCACAGCCGGGGAGCCCAGGGTGCGGGACGCTCTTCCCGCACCCCAACCGGAGCCGCGCGCTGCGGTAGCGCGGCTCCTAACCCCCGGGATGGATCGGGCGCCTCGCAGCCGAAGCAGCCCCGACCACCCGCTATGGCGTCGCCAGCCGGAAGTCCCAGGCTAAAGATACCTAACTCCCTCAACCGTTCCTCTTAAGTCTTGGTTTCCAGACCCTTGTTCATCTTTGTCACCCTCCTCTGCACATGGTCCAGCTTGACATACCTCTGTGTCTCCAGCTTCCAGCATCACCCTAACTCTCACATACACAATCCCCCTTGGCCTGCTGTTCTCCATCCTAGGGTGACATGGCATCCATAATAATACAACATTAAAATCAGTTTTTTTAAGCAATTCAGAATAAGAAGAATAGGGTGGGTCCCAACAATACATATCTCAAGCGTCAAAGGCTGATAGGTAAAAGAATTGTGTCTTCAGCATATGATGAATGCTATACAATAAATGTGCCCCTGTGTGGGAGGGAATGCCACAGGTTAGGGAACGCCAAAGTGAATGTCCTTTCCCAGGCCACATACGTGAACTTCTGAGCATGGTGGAACAGGAGAAGGGTAAACACAGTTCCCAATCACACAAGTGGTTCTCCATCCCGCTAGAGATATATGCAAAAAGAGAGAGCCTATTTATGCTTTCAAATGGTCCCTAGCTAAGTCATGGCATCTTGAGATAGGGAGTGCATCAAATGCATTTCAGTGGATTTACAGTCTGCGTCTTCTGTCTCCCTTCAAGTCGGGAATGTGCTTGCCAGAATAAAAGCAATTTCAGGAGCTGTGCCATAATGCTCCTCTCCCCAATTCAATGGCACCATCATTTAGAATTCTATAAAAGTGAACGGAAAGTGACAAGACTGCCAGAGGTGAAGTGATATTAATGAAATGAGCACTAACAGGCAGCTACACAGTTGGAGCCATCCTTGGTTCAATCACTCTCAGAAACATTTAGCACTGAAATCTGACATTGTCTAGAGGGTTCGGCCAAATGCATCATGCAGGAGAGATTTAATGCAGAGGAATTAGATATTTCTTGTTTGTTTTTTTGGTCCCCCTGTAGGTTAATATTTCAAGCTTTCAGAATTTTATTTCTTGTGATTCCATGAAATCAAGTCTCCACCTCCAGCTGTGGAAAATCACTCACGATAAACCCATATTGCTGCAGTGGAATGAAGCCGAAGTCTCATCCAGTTTAACTGTAGCATTTGTGGCATTACTGAGGATTGTAATATAATCTTCTTCAGTGAATACACCAAACAGATGGTATCAGCTGGGCTGCACCATACTGACTATAGACCTCTCGATACAGCTCCCTTAGTGGAAGCCCTGTTCATAAATTGTACTAATGGGCTGTTTAATTTTTTTTAATAATTTTTTGCCAAGTCTATGCATGCACTCCATCAGAGTAATGTGGGAGAGATGTGGTTAACAGTGTCCATAAATATGTATAATTCCCATCTGCTGTGCATTACAAATGCACTAAGTATTTCATGCCTCTTTCTCTCTGTCTCTCCTCTTTTCTTTTCTTTTTTTTACTATTCAGGCAAATAAAAAGAGAGCTAATCTTTCAGAGGAATGTTTCCTGATTGGCATTTTGAATGTATACATTATATATATATATATATATATATATATATATATATATATATATATATAAACTGTTTAGCTGTCCATCTTTCTATATTTTTTGGTGGATCCCCTTAAGGCAGTTAGCTGAACCAAAGCAAGGCTCCGTGAACTTTTAAATGACTTTTCCTCCCTCTTCAACTATTGATGGTGAGAGAGACAGAGAGAAAGAGAAATGGAGATGATGGATGATCTGTTCCGTCTGCTGGGATTTCCTGACTTCCAAAGAGATAACACAATGAAGTGAAAATGGAGACAGGGAGCAGATCATGACCGGTTGCCTAAAGGGGTTCATTTGGAATACCTGAGAGCTACCTAATGGCATTGTTCCTTCCCATCGGTAGTGTTTTTTATTACCAATAACTTAAAGCCGCTTTCTCATTATGGAATAATAAAGTATTGCAAAGGTGCTACATGACAACCATTTCTTGTCATAGCATTTCTTAGCACGGGGTTGCAAAGCACCCAGGCGATACATCTCTATAATTTAGGCATTGGGCTGTGTGTGTATTTAACTTCTAGGCATGCATTCAAATCCATTTTGGGGATGGGGTAGGGGAGCCACATCTTTGATAATTTGCAAATGACAAAGCTGTGCGAAGGTTCTGGCTGCTTCCCAACATGTACCTAAAGGCAGATTTTCATAGGTTAAAGAACTATGATTGCCATCTAAATTGAATTGACCTATAACCTCCTAGGGTTTGTTTATGTCATGATTCCATGGGAGTACAGAAATATAGTATGATGCCATATTCTGAGAATCTCAGCTTTCTTTTCTTTAAAAAAAAACAAGATTCTAGCCCCTGCTGGATTTGGTTGGAAGTACTGAACCAATACCTGATGAAATATTGGAAGCAAAAGGATGATATTTCCAGTGATCAGAGGTGAAGTTTCATTGTCATAGAAGGCTCCTTGCCTTTCCCTGAGACTCAATTATGCAAAGAAGTTTAAAATATGAAATACATTTTGGAAAAAAACAAGCCAAACCCTCATGTCGTTTAGGCAGATCATAAAATGATGCCTCTCTCGGTGAATCACCTTTGTCTGTAGCAGTGGCGTAGCAAGGTCAGGTGGTACCCGGTGCAGAAAATTTATTGTCACCTCCCCCCACATTGAAATCTAGTTGGACTCCCAAGAGACTGCAATCTACTCATAGTATAAAAAGACTGGCTGTGATCTACCCATTGTCATTGCCAGGAGTTGCTGAGCTTTTTTAAGGGAAGGATTGACCAAAGTTGTTAGGGGAGGGTTGGCCAAAGTTGTTGAGCTTTTTGGGAGGTTGCAGGGTTTGGGTCCTTCCGCTTGTTTGCTCGCCTGCTTCCTTCCCATCCTCTCCCTGCCTGCATGCATACCTCCTCCAACAGCCCGGGAATGCAGGGCTGTCAAAACGAAAGGAAAAGGGGGGAAGGCAGCCAGCAAAGCAGCAAAGCTGCCCCCCATCCCCCAATGAAGAAGAAGAAGAAGAGTTTGGATTTGATATCCCGCTTTTCACTACCCGAAGGAGTCTCAAAGCGGCTAACATTCTCCTTTCCCTTCTTCCCCCACAACAAACACTCTGTGAGGTGAGTGGGGCTGAGAGACTTCAGAGAAGTGTGACTAGCCCAAGGTCACCCAGCAGCTGCATGTGGAGGAGTGGAGACGCGAACCCGGTTCCCCAGATAACGAGTCTACCGCTCTTAACCACTACACCACACTGGCTCGGGGTAGGCAGGAGTTGCAGGTGGGCAGCGCACCGAATGTCACCCCCCCTCAGAGATGACACCCAGGAATCCCAGGATGGACCGCCCCCACCTTGCTCCGCCCCTGATCTGTAGCCCTGCTCATAAGAGGTTGACCTGATTCAATTACACGCATGCATCCAAACAGCAGCAACAGACGAGACTTGATGCAGTTGCTACATTCAGCTGTCACACTAAACTTTGGTTTGATGAGATGTGAAATTAGTCTCGCGTCCTGCTAGGGCTTGTGCATTACAGTACCTCACTCCCCTCCAACATCTTTAAGGCCAAGAGAGGAGCTTGCAAGCTTTCACTTTCGGTTTCAACCATTTGCAGTTCGTCATGCAGGCCAAGCCAACAAACCATGGTCGACGTTAGCCATGGTTAGGGTGGAGGAGGAGTTTGGTTTGGTTCACATTTTGAACAAAATTTTTAAAATCCCAGGAGCAGGATTTTTTTTTTAATTTTTAATTTTGTTTTGACTATGGCAGACCAACACGGCTACCTACCTGTAACTTCATAATTTGCTCACCCTGAGACAGCATGCAAAATGAAACGCAGCTATCCTTTGAAATTTGAGATGCAGTTCTCCGACAACAACAAAATACGGCACAAAAAATGTGTATATTGTTTAAAAATGCAGGTAGTGAGAATAACATACAAAAAGGCATTAAGGAAAGTGGCTTGCAATAGTGTGCATAAGGCAAAATGGCACACACAAAATGTTATATTCCCCGTTCGGGGAAGTTTTCAACGGTTGATGTTTTTTTGTGTTTTTTAATATTTTCTTGGGAGCAGCCGAGAGTGGCTGGGGAAACCCAGTCAGATGAGCGGCATATAAATAATAAAAATTATTATTATTATTATTATTATTATTATTATTATTATTATTATTAAGCAATGCAGGAATGGTGGGAGCCCTCACTCAACACAACAAGTGTATCCGTTAGGCTGTTAGCAGCAACAGTTCGTACCTGGACTATTAGAACTGTAACCCTAGGTCATGCCAGTAAATTCTTATGTGCCATTCAGGTAAACTTGTTTCTCTTTTTAAAAGATCAATAATGTTAAACTATGAGTCATGCAAATATAGGAAACAGTACAGCCCAGAATGCAAGTGTCTGATCCACTGTCACTGATAATACTCACACGAGATGAGAGTTATGGGTTGCACCGGTCCCCCTTTTTTATTCTTGTACAAATGAACTGCTGTAACATGTTTGAAATCTCTGCAGGCCATCTGGGGCAGTAATTCATTTAGCTGCAGTTGTATAGAACAGATACACACGGAGAGAAGCGGAGGGGAAAGTCGAGGCGAAGAGAATCTGTGAACTGTGTCTAAAAATAAAAATTTAAAAATATATATATCAATTGTCACTTTTGATGAATCAAGTGCCTGATGCAGATATGGGCAGCCAGTGGAGGTGGGGGGGGAGCCATAGCAACTAGATAAATACATTTTAAAACATTTTAAATTTTGATACATTGGAGCGAACAGCAACAGGGGCTGGCTGAGGTTGAAATTAAGCAGGCGTTCCAGTCCCTCTGAAATTGTTTAACTTGGAGGAAATGTTCCTGGAGATAACTTGGAAGCGCAAGAGGAAGTTTCTCTTCAAGCCCAGCAAAGCACTTCTGATGATGGGTTATGATTACCTTTTTTTCTTCTAAATCATCTGTTCCTCTCAAGGTGCCAGAACAAGTCAGGGAAGATTTGCATTAGGCCAGACTAGGCCGCTGGCCAAGAACACGTCAGACACTTGGCTTCAGGCGGTACAATGAAATGAACACACAAGGTTATGACCTCAGAAGCAGCAACTTTGGTGTTTGTTGCTGTTGGTATAAAAAACCCTCAACAACCTGGGACCAGTTATCTACAAAATCACCTTACCACCATAAGCGCCCATTCAACCACTTCAATCAGCCGTCGGGCCTATCACAGGTGTCACTTAATTCCCGTTCCGCGTTTGTAAGAATTTCGTCGTTTAGCGCCTAAACTTTGGAAGTCCCTGCCCATTGAAATCAAGCAGGCACCTTCACTGTACTCTTCGGGTCTCCTGCTAAAAAAACATTCTTGCTTTTACTGTACCTTACCCAGACTTTTAGAAAGTTGGTTAGTGTTTTAATATTGTTTTCTGTCTGTTGTTATTAACTTTTTGAATGTCTTAGATTGTTGTTAAAATAATTTTTTAGCAAAAATATTATAGTTTTATCTTTTTGTAAACCTATTTGAGGGGTTTTTTAAACAATCAAGTAAAGGATTTTTTGGGGGGGAAACTATCTTCCTCTGACACAGGGTGTTGTTGGGGGTGGGCTGAGGGCACGGAGACCTCTCCTCTTCTTAACTTAACAGATTGCTTGGCATACTTAAAAAAAAGGTACCAGCAAGACCCCAGACACCTTGCTCAAACACCTAAATCAGCCATGCACCCAGGTGGTTTACATTTTTAAAAAAATGTAGGATAGATAGATGATAGATAGATAGATGACAGATAGATTTTCCTACTCATATTGAAATACTGCCCCTCAATGAGGCCAAGCTTAGATTCACAAAATGTTTAGGGGTATGTGTACCCCTGCGTCCCCCCAGGAAAAAAGCACTGGATGGATAGATAGATAGGATCCAAAATGAAATCCATAGGAGCCAGAATGAAAACCTATACAGTGGTACCTCGACTTACGAATTTAATCCGTTCCGAATGCACATTCGTAGGTCGAAAAATTTGTAAGTCGAAAAAAGTGATTTTCCCATAGGAATGCATTGGAAACGAAAAATTCGGAAAAACTCGTAAGTCGAGTAAACCACATCTAAAATTTGTAAGTCGAGTAAACCCCATCTAAAACCGCCAACGGATGTCCTTCGTCGGATGTCGAAAAATTCGTAGGCATGCGGGCACTTTTTTCATTCGTAAGTCGAAAAATTCGTATGTCGAGTAATTCGTAAGTCGAGGTACCACTGTATAAAGTCTGGGAGGAGAAAAATGCATTTTCCAGCATGGTGTAGTGGTTAAGAGCAGTGGACTCGTAATCTGGTGAACCGGGTTCGCATCCCCACTCCTCCACATGCAGCTGCTGGGTGACCTTGGACTAGTCACACTTCTCTGAAGTCTCTCGGCCTCACTTACCTCACAGAGTGTTTGTTGTGTGGGGGGGAGAGAGATTGTTAGCCGCTTTGAGACTCCTTAAGGGGAGTGAAAGGCAAGATATCACGTCGAAACTCATCTTCTTCTGGCTCCAGAAAGTTTAGAACATGGGTATACCAGGGGAGTTTTCCTGGGTAAAGGATGCCACAACGGGGGCATCACCACTGAGAAGGGCTTTCCATGCCGTGAGAGATTTCTCAGAACTCTCCTACAATACACCCTGGACCCTTTCATTTTCCTTTTACAGCAGAATCACCTCAGGAAAATGGCGGAGATTCTGGGGAGGTACTCTGTCCCCAAATATTTGAAGGAAAGACTAGAGTTGCCAACACAACGTTTTGTGTCCAGATTTTTTTTTTACCTCTTGGCAACCCTTAGGAAAGACACGAATAGAATAATGAGAAGTCTGGGTCCAAAGTATCACCTCTAGTGAACACAGTTCTGGAAATAACAGAAGAGAAGAGAAGAGGGGAGAGGAGAGGAAAGGAGAGGAGAGGAGAGGAGAAGAGAAGAGAAGAGAAGAGAAGAGAAGAGAAGAGAAGAGAAGAGAAGAAAAGAAAAGAAACATCGGTGGGAATGGGAAGAACCAACCCCGAGTGAGAGAAATTCAATGGAGGAGCTAAGTGGTTAAGGTTAAAATAATAGCATTCGCACATGGATAGTTAAAAGGGGTGTGTGAGAAAAACGAAATGACAGCTTTCTAGCAGAACTAAAGAGAAATTGAAGCAAAAGCAGATGGAAATCCTATAGCAGAACAAAAGCGGAACAAACAAAGAATAATCCAGGAGGAGGTGGGAGTCAAACCAGACGGAAGAGCTTAAAAATTATCAAAGCAAATCAACGGTGCACAGGGAGAGCGACACAGATTTGGGGCGGGGGTGAGTATAAGGCCTGGAAAGAATTTACAGGGACACTGTGAAGTGTGGATGCAACATGCATGTGTTTTGCCCACATTTGCATAATGCAGGCATCTTTGGTCAGGGGGCAACAGAGGTTTCAGGGAGTGCACCTGAAATCTTCCCTTGGTTTTTCTCCAGAATTCAGACTAGAAGAAGTGTGGTATGGTTGTGTGCAACCCACGACCATCCATACACACAGTGCTTTTTACATGGGAAAGTGAGGTGCTGGTGCTCATATATCGATAAAAGGGCAGCAGATGCCAGCTCAAGATGGCTGCCATGGGCGGCAACGAAGAGGTCCCAGACACCAGTACTCCATACCAGTGAGTACTGTCACATGCAAAAAGCAACCACCCCACACCCTGCCTCTGGCTTGCTTTCTATTCCCTGCAAATTGTGGATCGATACTATTTTATAATTAATTAATTGATTGGATTGGATAAATGGATGTCATATTGAAAAAAAGAGTTTATATGGTATTTTTATTTATTTTCGTACACTGCCCTGAGAACTTTTGTTGAAGGATGACTAAAAATAATAACCAAAGCATGTAAGTGATGGTAATAATTCTCAAAACTTTTAAACTGTCTGTCTGCTATTGCGGGCCCCTCTGGAGCAGTGGTTTATTGCACCACAGTCTGCAACATGTTCTTGATCATGACCCAATAATAGTGCATTAGTGGTGGGTTTATCCTGCTATAGCTTGCTCTGTAGTGCTTCCACAATACTACATAGCTCAGTGGGGGAGTATCTTCCCAGTACCCCCAGATAGGGCTGGGAGAGACTCCTGCCTGAAACTATAGTGAGCCACAGGAGAGTCAGTGTAGATAATACCATTGCTTGCCACTCCAATCTCCAAGCGGTGCGAGATTCCAGGGCTAACAAGTGCTTACCCAGGGTTTGTGTTTCCATTTGGAAATGAGGCACAACAGAGACTGTGGTGTCTTTATGATATATGGTTTATTTACACATATGCAACCTGGGCCTACGATAGAGGGGTTCACAGCCTGAAGACCCAGAAAGGGTCTTGTTTCTCCTATATCCACAGGCTTAGATTCAAATGGAAATCAACCATTGCTCTCCAGCCCACTGCTTGCTGCTTTGCTTCTAGGTAACATCATAGCAAAACTGCTCTCAAACTCAGGCTTTTGTCCTCCTCAGTAACTTCAGGCTGGGGGAGGGGTCTCACCCATTTGCTGTCTCACACGGAGCTCCTTTCTTTTGTCTCCCTTAATGGCTCATCACCCAGGCGATTGCCTCATCAAGAAGCAAGCCCGGCTTGATTAGCTTTTAACACTTGCTAGATCCAGGGATTAGAGTAGGGGTTGTCAACCTGGTCTCTACTGCCCACTAGTGGGCGTTTCAGGATTCTAGGTGGGCGCTAGGGGGTTCTACGGCACAAGCTGAATCCTCCTTCCATTGAGCGCTGGTGGGCGGTAAGGAAATTTTACCATCAAGAAAGATGCATTAGTGGGCGGTAGGTATAAAAAGGTTGACTACCCCTGGGTTAGAAGGATCTGGCACCCACAAACCCATAACACTACTGAGCTAGATGGGCCAATAGTCTCATTCAGTACACTCCTAGGCTACTGAATTATTGCTACCCAAAGCAGGACAAAAATAAATCACAACATTTGTGGTATTAAAAGTTTTGGAATTTCAGCAGGAAGTTATGGGCTATGCACTGGTAAGAAATAAAGCAGTGTCGCTCCACCCCACCCCACCCCCAAAATATTTGCAGGCACAAGCAGTATTAAAAGTAGGAGGGATCCTGCATTACAAATACAGTCAATGCCCTTCGGATGCACTGAGCAACAGTCTTAATTGAAATGACTCCTGCAAAAACTTTAAAGCAGTGTCTGTAGGCCTTCCCAACTCTTCTGGATCAGTGTCTCTCTCCCTGGACCAGGCAGGACTTCTGAAGCCTCTTGAGAACAATCAACCTACCCTGAAATCTTATCTAAACTAAGCATTCTCCTACTACATCTAGGAAGAGAAGGAGATGTCAGGGTTGAGCCAGATGAGGAGGAGTGGTGGCAAGCCCAAAGGTGAGGCTGCACCCACGGAAGAACCTGGGGAAATGGAGGAGTTCGTACCTGGAGAAGACTGGTGGCGGCACTCCTCGGAAGAGGAAGAGTCAGATGGAGAGGGGGAAAGACCAGAACAGGAGGAGGAGGAAGTCGAGCCAGAATCAAGCCCTTGTGAGGAGAGAAACAGCCCTTCCCCTCCTCCCTTCTCAGCTGTAGAGCGTAGAGCTGAGAGACGCAGGGAACAATTAGAGGCAGCTGCAACTCGTAAGAGACGTGGTTGCAGGCCAGCTACTTAACAAAGGCTGAATGCTCCCTTCACTAGCACCTGCAACTGATATGCTGAGTGCATGGTTGCTCCTGCTCGTTCTGTTCCTGGTTTGTTCCTGACTCCTGGCTTGTTCCTGACTCCTGGCTTGTTCCTGACTCCTGGCTTGTTCCTGTCCCTCGGCTTGTTCCTGACCCTTGGCTTGTTCCTGACCCTCGGCTTGTTCCTGTCTCCTGGCTTTTCCCTGACTTGGCTGGTTCCTGACTTGGACTGTTCTGACTTCGGCTTCTCCTGATCCCATACTGATACCTGACTTCAGCTGGCTTCTGACCCGGACTGTTCGACCTTGGCTTATCTGACTGACTGCTGCACTTCAGCACGCCAACTTGTTGGCGCCCTGAGAGTGGGTAATTGCTACACCTTATGCTGGTCGATACAAGCATGCTGGATTTCTGCCTGAGAAAGCAACTACAACATCTGACAACAGCATGGGTAACAGAAACAAACGCAGAAGCAGACTGAAAATGAAATGAGCACATTTATAGTATCAATCAGTGTTAAGTTGGGGGCATCTTGCAAGACAGAAGCAACACAATAAAAAAAAAAATAACAGAGTAAGCACGATATCATTTTACTTAACAATCCTAAATGGCTCACTCCTCTTCTTTTCAATGTCAACAATGAGAAGGCGTGATTCTCTGTGTGTGTCATTTATGATGCACAGAGACTTGATTTCCTGTACTTCTTTGAAGCAAGTGGGGGCAAGGAAGTAGAGGAAGAAGAACCGTTGCAACCATTTGTCATGCCGCACAATCTACAAGCACTGAAAATTACCGAGTGTTATTGCACTCAAGGTTCTGCTTGTGAGATTCCCATAGGCCATAGTGAGAACAGGATGCTGGACGGGCCTTTTGTATGATCCAACAGGGCTCTTCTTGGGTTCATATGTACAAGAGACAGAGATCCTCGCTCTTGTACCCACCCATAGCGAAGAATGCAATATGGAGCAAACAAACCCTCAAAGTGAGCTCTCACTGAAAGAGGCCTATGCCTGTGCTACACAGATGAAACCTGGCAAGGGAGGGAAGCTACAGAGCTCTGGCGTTTCAATGCAGCTTGTGTGAAATAATTCCCTCAGTGATTATACCACCATCCAGGAAAGTATTATTATTATTATTACATTTATTCCCCACCTTCTTCAAGGAGTTGAAAGCGGCATACATAGTTCTCCCCCTCCCCAATTTTATCCTCATGACACAACCCTGTGAGGTAGGTTAGACTGAGAGGCAGTGACTGGCCCAAGGCCACCAGGTGAGCTTCACGGCCAACTGGGGATTTGAACCCTGGGCTCCCAGGTACTAAGCCAACATTCTAACTACTGTATCACACTGGCTCTTCAGAAAGCACAGAACACATTTTCCTACCCTCCAACATTTCTCAGATGAAAATAAGGGTCGTCTTAAGGAAAAGTGGGACCTTCCAGGATCAAATCAGAAACTGGGATGGCTTCTGTAAATCTGGGAATGTCCCTAGAAAATAGGGACACTTGGAAGGTCTATGTTTTATTTCTGCAGGGGGGCTGAGGATGAGGGAAATGGATGAACCTAGGAAGCTGCCTTGTAAAAAGTCAGACCAGTGGTCCATCTACCGGTAGGTCAGTGTTGTCCACCCTGACTGGGAGCACCTTTCCAGGATTTCAGGCCAGATTCCTTCCCGGTCCTATCTGGAGATGCCGAGGATTGAACTTGGGACCTGCTGCTGCATGGAAACACCCATGAACAGTCCCTTTCCTACGCTGCAGTCCTTAACAGCAAGCAAGCCGCTTCCTGTGTGGCATCTTTGCTCCACTATCGCCCACTGAAGTCTATTCCAGGCACCTAATTGGGGTGCCAATATGAGCTGGGCTGTCAGTTCAGTGACTCATCAGGGCTGGGAGGATTTTCTGCTGCGCCAACCCTGAGGGAGGGTGGGAAGAGCTGTCAAGTTTATTTCTCTTCTAAATGGGAAAGAAGGGAGAGATATCTCTCATCAAAAGTAGATTATGAAGTGACTTGTAGGTTTGTCTTCCCATAGGGAGATGCTGACAACACTTTTTTTTAAAGTATTTCTAGCACATTTACTGGGGGAGTGAGGAATACAGTGGTACCTCGAGTTACAAATGCCTCAGGTTACAAACTCTGCTAACCTGGAAGAGTTACCTCGAGTTGAGAACTTTGCCCCTCGAGTTGAGAACTTTGCCCCAGCAAGAGGCCCCATTAGCGAAAGCACGCCTCTACTTAAGAACAGTTTCAGGTTAAGAACGGACCTCCGGAACGAATTAAGTTCGTAACTAGAGGTACCACTGTGTGCATGGTAAGGCTGAGCCTCTGCCGGATTTCCTGACCAGCAAATCTGCTCCTCCCTACAGTTAGGAAAAATTTAGGAGGGGGGGTGTGTGTGGAGCAGCTTTTAGGCTGGGGTTATCCCGATTTTTTTAGGCTCAAGCTGAAAGCGAATGTTCCCTGGGCAAAGTCCTCTCTGGTGGGCCCTGGAGCCTGTCAGTAGGTTTACATATTAGGGAGGAGTTTGTTTCCTTTCAAAATCCTTATTTCAACTGCTCAATATGGGCCAGGGCTGTGGTAGCTTATTTGGTAACTGCTAGATTTTTTTTTTTTTTTTTGGACTACAACTCCCATCAGCCTCAGCAAGTGTGGCCAATGGCCGGGGATAATGGGAGTTGTAGTCCAAGAAATCCCAAGGGCACCCCCATTGGCTACTCCTGGCCCAGGGTCTCCTGTTGTCATTCTCTACAGCTGGACTCACCCAGATGCCCTTGGCCTTTTCACTATGTTACCACCACAGTCATTTGCCTCACAGGGCTATTTTAAAGGGTCACGGTGTGAAACCAATATGCCCACTCACTTTAAAGTAGCTATACTTCTTCGTAGTATTGACATTTTGTCATTGTCAATTCAACTAGGCCTGTTCTTAAGTTGAAAGATACTCGGAGTCCAGTGTGAATTTCATGCTCTTTATTCAGCTCATAGTAGTGAGGAATGTAGTTCCCCCAAAACGTTTGCTTTATATACACTATTTACACAATGGGCCCCACGTGATTGGCTAATTCCGGGATACTCCTGTATGCCAATCAGAGTGCGGATTCACTTCCACCTGGAGCTGGATTGGGTGGCTCCTGCAGACCAATCAGACTGCCGCAATCTCAATCCTATTGTTCTGGGACCAATCAGACTGCTGCAATCTCAATCCTATTGTTCTGGGACCAGTCAGACTGCTGCAATCTCAATCCTATTGTTCTAGGACCAATCAGACTGCTGCAGTTTGGATCCTATTCAACTCAGTACATAACATAAGTGAAAGCAGCACAATTAATGGAGAACAATACGTTAATTGATCTACATGACCAACTGGTCTTCCTATTAAAACGTCTGTTTTGCACATGTCTGACTCAACGAACTGGAACTCATTAACCAGAGGAGGTGAGTTTCCATGAACCTATTCTAACCTGTTTTTTTGTTTCCTGCCCACAACCTTGAGGATTTTCTGCTTCACTAAAATAAGAAATAAAATATATAAAAAAGTGGGGGACCTGAGCTTTTTCAGTTCCACCTGCCACAAAGCACCGATTTATTTGTGTTACAAGGTGAAATGGAAATGACACAGGGAGAAAGCACCTCGCTCACCTCAGCGGCCAACAACGAGGGACAGATCAAAAAAGATTGAGATGTACCTCAGCCAACTCAAACATGTCGGGGAACCTTTGCAAGAGCGCAGAAAAGAAACCAGATTGCTGTAGAAATGGGCGCTTAACATTTCAGCTGGAAAGCACAGCTTCAATAAATAAATAAAAAAAGCAAGGAAACCAACTAAGGACCCCCAATGGCACACATATTTATTGAGAATCCAATAAAAGTCTCGGAACAAATAACCGGAAGGACCTGTAGACGCAGTCTCCACTGTAATAAAAATGCAATACAAGGCATGGGGGAAATAGTAAAGGGTGAGAGGAACGAGACTGTTCCATGAGAAAAATCAAACAAGAGTCCCATAGCATAAAACCTGGAGACACAAGCTGAGGATGCTGTAAAATTGCTGCCTTTGGGGAGAAAGAACAAGAAAAACAACAGGTTCTCTCTCTCTCTTTTTTTTTAAGCATACAAAGAAACCCCAGATCCATATAAATGAAGCTAGGAATTCTGCACAAGCTGCTATAAAAACACATCGGAAAATAGGAAGAGAGTAACGATTTCTGAGCAACTAACTCCTGCAGGTTCACCGAGAAAGCACGTGTGCTAGCTTGACAGCTGCAGGGAATGCTGCGTATGCTCAGGAGACCCGTGTGCATAAAGGTGAGCAAGCCGCAGTTGCAAATGACCCGAAGAAATTTAACAGGGTGCTTCTGTTCCATTCAGTTCAACGTGGCTTCAGCAAACGGGCCATCGTTGGTTTTAAAACATGTTCAGCAAACCATGAGCCATCTCACAGCTTGTTACTCCAGAGCATGGTTGGTTTTCCAGCAGCTCCTACTTCATGCCTCTGCACCTTGGCAAGCATCGTGTGTGTGTGTGTGTGTGTGTGTGTGTGTGTGTGTGTGTGTGTCAAACCAAATTAATTTAATTTATGGTGATTGTTATAACTATTCATTTATTAATATAACGGAGAAGGAAAACTCTGGTCCTAGACCTCCGCTGCTTTGCGGCTATAGTCAATCATGAGAAGTAAACTCGTACCTGCTGCCTTATCTTCGGAAGAAGATAAGGCTAAGGAGTAAACCCTACACAAATCTGGAGCGGAATCCCTAAGACGGTTGGATGGCACTTGTATGCCTCCTTCCAGTAAATCCTGCAGCCAAGCTGGTGCCAAATGTATTGCTCTGTTTTCCTTTGGAACACATCAGTGAGGCCAAGAGGAGGGTCTTGTTGTCTGGGCAGCCCAGGAACCCCATACATCAGTGGTGGCCAAACTTGGCCCTCCAGCTGTTTTTGGACTACAACTCCCATCATCCCTAGCTAACAGGACCAGTGGTCAGGGATGATGGGAATTGTAGTCCCAAAACATCTGGAGTGCCAAGTTTGGCCACCACTGCCACACATAATGCCCAGGCTTGTGTCCTGAGGAGGTTACTTTGGTGCTGCTGACACAGCAAAAAACAATGCTGGAGGAAGCTGTTACGAGTTTCTGCAGCCACTGTGGGTTCTGTGATTCTCCAGAGGTTTGATTTTGGCCCTGGAGTTGCACTCCATTGTCTTTCAAGACAGACGGATGCCTACGAGAAAACATTATACAATCATCTCAAGGTTGAGCACCTCCACCCGTCTGCTGAACAGCTCACATGGGCTGTTTTGTCACCCGTTCCAATTTCTTGCTTGATGACAGAGATGTAGATGATGGATACACCACTCATAGAGTCTCCATCTACTGGAAGTGATGGAAGCTTACCTCCAAGTGCCCTGGGGGAAAGGGCCACCTCATTTTTTTCAAGCGAGATCGTGGCTGCCATTTTGGGTGCCATGATCCCTCTTGAGCTGCACTCTCGCTTTTTTTTCCAGGGCGAGAGTGAGGCGTGGGTCACCCAGAAGATATGCATCCCGGTTTGGTGCTTTTGAAAAAGTTGGACGGTATGTGAAAGCCCCTTTTATTCAGACTGGTGCTGGGAGGGCAGCCCCGCCAAGAAAAATAGCACACATGCCCTTGGGGATGGACCAGTTATCCATCTAATAAACCAAGTAACTTCTAATTTATCCCCCTACTATTCTCCACTATGGATATTGCTTAAAAAATAAAGTCACTAACAAGTCAAGTTTTATCAGAGATTTTGATGTGCCTCTCATGTTAGCAAAATCACAGCTAGATGGATCTCTAATGAGCATGCCTCCGCTGCTAAATCAGTATTACATAGCAGATATAATTATAGCCAAGCATTTAGTAAGGCTATAGCAGAGGGGGGAAATAGACTACAGGACCTCTCCATTGACTCAGTTTGGAGCCCAGCAGCTTTTGGCTCCTCTTCTCCCTTTCCCCTTCCAGTAGTTTGTTATAAGAACTCTGTAGCTAAAAGTCAAATACCCGTGTTTGCTTTGTTCCTTCTCCCTCCCCTTCACTTTTCTTTTGGCGTTGTGTTCTTTAGATTATAAGCCTGACAGTAGAGGCTGTAACAACAACAACAACAACAACAACAACAACAACAACAACAACAACAACAACAACATCAATATCTGGAAGCCTTTTTTTCAGCCAAAGACTAGGATATGAATCCTTCAAATAAAAATAGTAATCGGGCATAATAAGCCCTGGTAGTACTTGTTAATTCGGTACTACATAATACTGGTATCCCTCTCTATTTGTACTTGTCTGACATCTATTTTTTAAGATACAGTAATAATTTTTAATAAGAAACAATATAATTTACTACTATACTCTTGCCATGCTCTGGTCCATGGGGTCACGAAGAGTCGGACACGACTGAACTACATACTCTTGCCAACATCACTTTATGAACAACAAAACGTGTGGTTCTTCTTACCTTTGATGCCATTTTCAGTCCTATTATGCAGTGATCCTATGATGATTCTGTTATGGTTCCGTAATTCATTGATTGTAGAGTGTTAGGAAAACCAGGAATGAGCTTAAATGCTTTGCATAACATATTGCAAAATTCCTGTGTAATTTGGCAACTCCTGCATATCACATTTCATTGCGTGTGCTTATTTTTCTTTGGCAATCTCATCTCCACTTGAATGGCAAGTTTTGTGTGTGTGTGTGTGTGTTTGTGTGTGTGGTGTGTGTGTTTATTTTCCTAAAAACAACTTGAGCACCAGTTTCATCTTGACTCACCACACCTGGGTAAAATCAAGATCACATGATCTGGAGGCACTTCTAAACAGGAAATACTCCATTTATTTTTTTAGCTGTGTTTGGGTAATAAAGTCTAGCATCCAAGTGTGAGCAACACATTTTCTTGTTTCATTAAACAGCATGAAAGGATTTATTACTTCTCTCCACCAAATGCATTTCTGGCTCTGAAAAGTGCAGGATGGCGAACCGCAAGGTAACAAGGTTAACAACATTGCAAGGGAACTCCTTTGGTATGGCGGGAATCGACTGAAATACAAGGGAATCTATTTCACAAGTTTGGAGGCTTTGCTTGCTGGTGAAGACAACATCTCAGGTAACGTTCCAACAATGCATTTTTTAAGCAGGTCTGAGCAGTAAACCACTGTTCTAACAATGGTACAAAAAAAAATTAGAGGGGAAAGAGGAAGGAACAAAAAAAATTCCTATGAGGAATGAGCTTGATCAGTGGCCATGGAATAAGAACAGAATAAGAGCCTGTTGGATCAGGCCAAAGGCCCATTTAGTACAGCATCCTGTCCTCATAGTGGTCTGGGATGTGGGTGGCACTGTGGTCTAAACCACTGAGCCTCTTGGGCTTTCCGTTCAGAAGGTCGGCTGCTCGAATCCCCGCAACGGGCTGAGCTCCTGTTGCTCTGTCCCAGCTAATGTCAACCTAGCAGTTGGAAAGCACCCTAGTGCAAGTAGATAAATAGGTACCGCTGTGGCGGGAAGGTGTTCCATTGCGCCAGAAGCGGTTTAGTCATGCTGGCCACATGACCTGGGAAAGCTGACTGTGGACAAACGCTGGCTCCCTCGGCCTGAAAGCGAGATGAGCGCCGCAACCCCATAGTTGCCTTCAACTGGACTTAACCCACAAGTGGGTGGCGCTGTGGTCCAAACCACAGGGCCTAGGGCTTGCCGATCAGAAGGTCGGTGGTTCGAATCCCCATGATGGGGTGAGCTCCCGTTGCTCGGTCCCTGCTCCTGCCAACCTAGCAGTTCGAAAGCAGGTCAAAGTGCAAGTAGATAAATAGATACCGCTCCGGCGGGAAGATAAACGGCGTTTCCATGGCTGCTCTCATTCACCAGAAGTGGCTTAGTCATGCTGGCCACATGACCCGGAAGCTGTACGCCGGCTCCCTCGGCCAATAAAGCGAGATGAGCACCACAACCCCAGAGTCATCTGCGACTGGACCTAATGGTCAGGGGTCCCTTTACCTTTTAACCCACAACAGGATCTGAGCACAAGAGCCCTCCCCCTTCCTGTGGCTTCCAGCTACTGGTATTAAGCATTGATGCCTTCAGCTCTGGCGATAAAAAGTATAGCCATCGTGGCTAGTAGCCATCAGTAGTCTTCTCTTGCATGAATTTGCTCCTCTTTTGAAGCCCTTCGAGTTGGTGGATATCAATGCCACCTGAGGGAGTGAATGCCATTAACTATGCACTGCATGAGTAAGTATTTCCTTTCATCTATCCCAAATCTTCCAACGTTCAGCTTCTCTTGATGTCCACAGGACGAGTGTGGTAAACTCATGGACCTCTATTGCAATCCCGATTGCTTTCCATAAGCCGGAGAGCAACATTCTGAAGAGGGAGGACTATCATGGAAGTCTACCATATTATGCAGAACCTCAACAGATGGGGTATGGAGCTTAGAGGCTTAGCACCCTCTCCCCCACCCTCTCGCACCCACATGTTTCTTCTAGAGTGGAAGATTATAACACCTCAAGAGAGCTCATATGAGTGCCCAGTTTCATGGAGGCCCTGCTTGCACAAGTCTTCATCATTTTTTGACAGGAATAATCACATAAGCGCTGTCTTTGTGAGATCAGGCAGTGTTCACATAACCTCATCTGCATGATAGAAGGAAGAGGTCTCCACATGGTTCCTCTGCCATGTGATCACCCGCCCCATTTCATATGAACCAAAGGATAGTTTCATGTGACAATACTTCCATGAATACCAAACAGAGCAGGTTGTCTGATACATTTTCAGGCCAGTAGAGGGCAGTGGGTCTCATCATTACCGGTATTTCCTTGAGGCTACCTGATCATAGTACCTGAGAATGGTCCTCCCTATTCACATAAAAAGTGGTGGAGAGGGAACACTACAAGGAGGAGAGAGGTGCTGAACCATCATCCCTCTGCAACTTGCTTTCTCCTCTGAGCACAGCGCTCCAAGTCCTTTCTCAGCTCACTTCTCATACAGGAGCTGAGAACAGAGAAAAGTATTTTGAGAAAATGACTAAGGGAGAGGGTACAGCACCACTTTCCCCCAGGCACCTCTTTTGTACTTAGATTTGGGCCTCGGTACCCTGATTTATAAGGGATGCGGGTGGCACTGTGGTCTAAACCACAGAGCCTAGGGCTTGCCAATCGGAAGGTCGGCGGTTCGAATCCCCGCGACGGGGTGAGCTCCTGTTGTTCGGTCCCTGCTCCTGCCAACCTAGCAGTTCGAAAGCACGTCAAAGTGCAAGTAGATAAATAGGTGCCGCTCCAACGGGAAGGAAAACGGCATTTTCGTGTGCTGCTCTGGTTCGCCAGAAGTGGTTTAGTCATGCTGGCCACATGACCCAGAAGCTGTCTGCGGACAAACGCCGGCTCCCTCGGCCAGTAAAGCGAGATGAGCGCCGCAACCCCAGAGTTGTCCGCGACTGGACCTAATGATCAGGGGCCCCTTTACCTTTACCTTTTACCCTGATTTGTACATCATTGTCACAGGTGCAGATTTTAAAATAAAAACTGCATTTGCAATTATCACGTGTAGCATTGTCAGCTCTGAATGTTGTGAACTCTCATGCCTACAGGGAACTAGTAACCAACCTCAGCACCATGACAGGCAGTGGCTCTCCAGCGCCTTAGGAAGGGACCTTCCACATCACCACCTTCCTGACTTTTTTAATGGGAAAGGTTGGACTGATTCTTAACTATTGCAAAAATTCCCATGGCACTGTCTGGTCACTGAGGGCTTCAGGAGAGGTTTATGATCATGCCACAGGTGGGTACAAGTGCCAACAGTGGGATCCCAAAGAAGGTTTTCTAGAGCTGGGGTTGAGCTGGCCCAGGATCCATTGAATCCTGATGTAGTCCAGATGCCGTCATGTGGCAGCGTTGGGCCCAATTTGGATGTTAACGCAGCAAGATGTCTACCACCACTTTCCACCATGCAGGGCAAGGCTGCAGGTGAAATGACTTCCCTGTAGCTCCATAAAGCCATACTGGGCTGAAGTTAGGATTGCACCCTTAGTGTTTCTCTGTATTTTATTTAGCTTATATATTGAAGTCTCAAAAGGTACACTTCCCTGTGTTTGTGCATCTTTCTCTCGCTCTTACACATTCATCTGCCGCTGATTGAATGGCAGATTAGAACATTGCAATCAGGTCTAAACAGAAGGGGATGCCTCTTCTGAGCTTCTGCCTGCTGTGGAAGATCTAAAATTACCTACAAAGCGAAGAAGTGCTTTTTGTTTCCTTCAAAGGCATTATCTGATTCATATGCAAATATATGCAGATTTAGGCAGCACTCCTGTGGACACTTACTTGGGAGTAAATCCCAGTCAATAAGGTGGGATTTCCTTCTGAATAAGTACACACGAGGGGACTGCTAATTAATAAATCAATTTAAACACATACAATTAATCTACTAAGATTTATTCAGTTCAGTGACAGCTATAATAAAAATGTGCGTGTGTGGCAGGGAGGCTCAAAACAGAGTTAGCCCGAGGGTCGTTTGCCTATGATAAATGTGAAAACAGATCATCCTCTGTTCAAAGGAGTTCTGTGATTAAAGAAGTCCCCTGACTAAAGGAATGTCCAGTCTGGTTTAAAGTTAAAACACCATATGAAACCCTAAGAAGAGTGGCCTACATATCAACAGTGGGCACTTGGATAGCAGATTGAGCTCGCCCACAAATCACCCAGTCACAGTTTTCCTTGCTCTGGAGAGATCAGTGCTTTTTTCTGGGGGTACTCAAGGGACAAGGGTGGTGCTGTGGGTTAAACCACTGAGCCTAGGGCTTGGCGATCAGAAGGTCAGCAGTTTGAATCCCCGTGATGGGATGAGCTCCCGTTGCTCGGTCCCTGCTCCTGCCAACCTAGCAGTTCGAAAGGACATCAAAGTGCAAGTAGATAAATAAGTACCGCTCTGGCAGGAAGGTAAACGGTGTTTCCGTGCACTGCTCTGGTTTGCCAGAAGCGGCATAGTCATGCTGGCCACATGACCCAGAAGCTGTACACCGGCTCCCTCGGCCAGTAAAGCGAGATGAGTGCCGCAACCCCAGAGTCAGACACAATTGGACCTAACGGTCAGAGGTCCCTTTACTTAAGGGCACCGGGACCTTTTTTTCTAGAAGAAAAGCACTGGATGAGATATTTACATTATAGTCATTTGTTCTAAATTTGCGCCTGTGCGTATAAAATAGCATATGCAACTTTCACGCACAGCTGTCCCCCCCTTTATTAGCATCTCATGCACAGGAGGCATGACTGGTGCCACGTCTTCTGCCATTTCGGCGCCAGGTGAAAACTCACCTGTTTTGCCTAGGACCAATCTCTGTTGCTCAGTTGGTTTTCTCTGCTCCTGAAATTTGGGCTGAACTGTTTTACTGCATCGAAACCCACCCTGGGATCATATAATCAGTAGAGGCTGATGCTCAATGGGAACAGCCAGGCAGAAAGCTGGGAGACTACCAGCAGGTGGCGCCAGAGCCAACTAGTAATTCTGGTTTCGTTCCAATCCTGCTGAATTTTACAAAGTGCAACATGGAGGAGGAGGAGGAAGCTGACCGCTGGTGGGCGCCACCCGCTAAACCGGTTTTAAGTAAGGAAGTATGCAGGTGGGCTACCTGCGGGCAGACTAGGCTTGGTGGGGCAGTACCCCACTACCCTAATATGCCAGACTTCCTTGCATATGATGGGCAGGCTAGAAATCCTGTTGTTAATTTATGTATTCACCAGACGCTGCAACAAATGCAGGTACCCCAACCAAGTTCTTCCATGGCAAACTGAAAGTCCCAGGGCTGTTCCCTGTTGTTTGGCAAACCAGGAATAAATGATTGAGGAAGTGAATTACTTCCTAGCACAAAGTAAACAGTTTCTGTGCGCACTGCCTCTCTCTCTCTCTTTTTTTAGCATGCTGATCATAGAGGCTTGCCTTCAAATATTTATGTAGGCTGCCAGGAGACAAAGTGCATCTGATCATTGCAAAAAACAACAATGACTCCTCATAGAATTTACATCTCATTCCAACTAGCTGCCGGTGGCCACCGGGGAGTTCTCAATGGTGGTTTTGTGTCTAGAAATGCATGCTGCAAAATGTGCTTCATGGTGTGCATTGTTACAAGCCTCTTTCAGGGAGAAGCGGGGGGGGGGGGGAGAGGAGCAAATGTCAGAGATTGAAAACCAGGTCTTCAATAAAGCTGCACGAATGCCGCAAGACTTGACAGTGAGTCTGGTCAGGATTTGAGCCAACAATACGATAAATAGTTCCTCCCGGCACTTAGTGCATGCTAAACGGCAGACACTTTACATATGCTGAAGACTGCTGCTTCTGGGTTTTTATTTGTTTATATTTCAAATGAGCATGCCTTGCAGTCCTCTAGGGGCCCAGGCCAGGCAGCTTGCAAGAGAAAGCAGCAGCATGGGGAGTTTACCATTGGTCCATCTAGGTCAGTATTGTCTACACTGACTGGCAGCAGCTCTCCAGGGTTTCAGACCAGGGGGGGGGGCTTACTTCTGAGTAGGCATGGCTAGGGTTCTTTTCAGATGCTGCAGGTAGGACCTTTTGCATGCAAGGCAGATGTCCTCTCCTGGGCTATGGCAACAAAAGCAATAAGAAGAAGCAATACAATTGGCAGTGCAACCCTAGCCATGCCTACTGAGAAGTAAGGCCCTCTGATTTCAATAGGACTTACCCCCATGTGACTGTTCAGAGGATTGCAGCCTAAAGCAATTACAGAATAAAGCAGGGGTGGTAAACCTTATCCAGTCCAAGGGGCACATTCCTTCTTTGGGGGTTGTTGCATGCCAGTGGTGTATTGGGCCAGAGGCAAAATGGAACCAGCAATGAGGGCAAACTTTGCCTTTGTACATCAGGCTAGTTTCGGCACACACCCTTCTGTATCCTTCATCCTGACAAGCACAAGGCATTATCAGAGTTCAGAGACATATGCCTGCCAGCCCAGTGAGGGGTGTGGCCTTGAGAGAGTGTCATGGGTTGGTTTGGATACAGAGGAACAGTGGGAGGCACCAGTTAGGGAACCCCTAAGGGAAGAAGGCTCAGAGCCCGGGGATTGGTGGTGGGACAAAGAAGACTGGGAAAGGGGGGGGCATTGGAAGCAGCTGCTTCATGGTGGCAAGACCTGATGGAGATGAACTGCTGTGCTCATTAGGCCTGGCGCTCCTGCGCAGACCCTGTTTTCCCCCTTCTAATAAAGAGTTAATTCCACATACTTTGTGTGATTTACTGCTGGCTCGCTCTTGTCTATTAGACAACCAGAGCTAAGGTTTCTCACCTGTGAAATAGAGAATCACACACCCAATTGATCTCGGAGCCGAACTAGTTGAAACAGAGGGGATTCCGTGATTGGATCCCCAGGGTTTATTTCTCAAATGGAACCATGGGGGATTCAGATGAGGACTGTGACACCAACTCTTTCCCACCACAATGTTTTCCTAGCTGAAATGTCCCACCCCCTTTGAACCTGCTATTTGACCTACAAGACCAAACGTCCGTGTTTGATGTTTTATTATGTTTTTTATATGTGTTGGAAGCTGCACCGAGTGGCAGAGGGAATGCAGCCAGATGGCAGGTTATAATTACATATAATTATAATTATGAAATTATAATTAACCTGCAGATAAACCCTGGGAGGAGAGGGGTCTTTCTCAACAAATTTTCTAAAGGTTCCAATGGCTCAAGCATAGAATCATAGAATCATAGAGTTGGAAGAGACCACAAGGGCCATCCAGTCCAACCCCCTGCCAAGCAGGAAACACCATCAAAGCATTCCTGACAGATGGCTGTCAAGCCTCTGCTTAAAGACCTCCAAAGAAGGAGACTCCACCACACTCCTTGGCAGCAAATTCCACTGTCGAACAGCTCTTACTGTCAGGAAGTTCTTCCTAATGTTTAGGTGGAATCTTCTTTCTTGTAGTTTGAATCCATTGCTCCGTATCCGCTTCTTTGGAGCAGCAGAAAACAACCTTTCTCCTTCCTCTATATGACATCCTTTTACATGGTAGGCTCCCTTTAGCAGGAAGTTCCACAAAATTGGTGCTACCACTGAAAGGTTCTGTTAGGCACCCATGTCACCTCCCAAGGTTGTTTTGTTTCATCAGGTACTGGTTGATCTTCGTTGCACATGGTCCAATCTTTTGAAGTGGTTATCAGAGTAATGACACAAGACAGGAATTCTGTCCCAGGAGACAATGGACTCACCTGCACCATATAATGACTTAAGCTGCGGTTAAAAACTTATTTCCTAGGCTTTAGGTTCATGAAGGAAAGAGGCTTTTAGTGTGGTGGTGCTATGGATGTTGTCACTGCCGTCTCCCCTAAGATTGGATTGTGGTTCTCTGATTTTAATTTTAGATTTATTGACATTAAAATTTATTATTACATTACAATGAATTAAAATTTGTTATTACATAAATAGCTTTGCTGTGAGCACACTGTGCTCCTGATTTGAGGAAGGGCAGGTTAATGAAAACTGCAAACGAATAAATAACCAAACAGATAAACAAACTGCATGAAATATGAATAGAACATAGTGCATGCTTTTGCTGCTAAGGAAGACAAAAGGAAGAAGAAGAAGAGAAGAGTTTGGATTTGATATCCTGCTTTTCACTACCCGAAGGCGTCTCAAAGCGGCTAACATTCTCCTTTCCCTTCCTCCCCCACAACAAACACTCTGTGAGGTGAGTGGGGCCGAGAGACTTCAGAGAAGTGTGACTAGCCCAAGGTCACCCAGCAGCTGCATGTGGAGGAGCGGAGACGCGAACCCGGTCCCCCAGATTATGAGTATACCACTCTTAACCACTACACCACACTGGCTTTCATGATTTCATGCCTTAACTGTACCTCAGGGCATTCTCTTATTTCGAAGTGGTACAGCATTGTGTTGCCACATATGAAATCCACAAACTACAACAAACATACTCTGCTGAGTATCATAAATATAATATCTTATTTTATGTCATTGCCATCGAACACGGTATGAAATTCAACTAAATGCTAAACAAGGATTACAATATAAAATATATACAGGTTTGCTTCACATGTGTAGAAAGAGGCCCAAAATAATAAATGCATGGAGGAGTGATAATAATTCATAAAGTTCAGTAATGTTCCATGCATAGGAATACTAGACACGAGCAAAATACGTGGGATGTAGTAGTTCCATGAGATGATACAAGAAGGAACAAGGATTTCCGGAATATATTCTCCCTGTTTTGCCCTTTGGCTTCTTCAGCAGTATGGAATCAAACATGATATTATGACAATGTACATCACAAGTATTCCAAAAGGTTGCAATAAACTCTTGTGATACAGTAAGGAATACTCTCCCTGTTGCGCCCTTCTACTTCTTCAACATTATGGAATCAAACAGAATTCTATGGCAGTATACATCACAGGTATTCCAAAAGGCCGCAATGACCTCTTGTGTTACAAACATATGAAATCCAAGCAAGAAGTGTCGTTTTTAACAAGCTAATGACTCAACTAGCAGTTGCTGGGCACGGTGCCCAGGTATCGCCCGGTTTCCACGGAAATGTGTTTATCTTGATAGATGCTTGCACAGTCTGAAGACGCAGTCTGAATTGCACTTGTGGAGCGCTTGACGAAGCAGGTACTTAAATCAGCAGATGAACTGAAATAAATATTGGAAATGGGAAGAGATTGTATAAGTTTTGACTAGCACCAGGAGGACACCCTTCTCTCAGCCAGCTCTTGAAAACACCAGGTGGCTGACGGAGGTAAAGAAAAGAAGATAAACATCTAGACAAAACTTCTTCCTCTTAGCGCTCTCTCTCTTTCTTGTTCTCTCTCTTTCTCTCTCTCTCTCAACAGTCTGGCCCTCCTGAGCAAAGCTTTGGGGAAAGTAATGCATTTGGGATTTTGTGGAAAGAAGTATAATTGCTTTCTTGCCCTGTTTTCCAGTCACCCATAGAAAACCTGCTCCCAATTGTGCTTCGTTTTGATTCAATGTTGTTGTTTTTTTTATTAATACTGCTCTACATCAAAAGATCTGAGGCCGGTTCACAAGATTAAAAATACAAATAAAAAGCTTAAACACAAAAAGAACAAAACAGTACCCTGCAACAGCACAAGGTGAGCACAGCAAAATCTCAATTCTCTGACCTCCCTCCAACAATCTTGACGATTCCCAAGTCGGAACAGGTAAATTTTGAGACCGCTGCACTGGCTGCCAGTGAGGTACTTGGACCCAATTCCTGGTGTTGGTCCTAGGGTAAAAAAACTGTAAATATCTTGGGTCCCAAGGACTATATATGTATTAATTTCATTTTTTAAAAAAATGAAAGCAATTTGCAATAAAAAGCATAGTTCAGAACAATTGCAAACTTAAAAAAAACAACTAGCCGAAGCATTTGCATATATAAACACAATTTAAATCAAAGCAACAACACACCCACCCATATAAATCCATTGAAATCCAGTAGATACCAAATGGGATAGAAGTCCCCATTTAGAGCTCAACAGAGGGAGAAGAGGAATTGCGGGTAAGCCCTTAGAAGGCTTCTTGAAATATTTTGTTGGGAGCCACCCAGAGTGGCTGGGGCAACCCAGTCAGATGGGCAGCATATAAATAATAAAATGATGGTGATGGTGATCTTCACAGGTGGCAGAAGCACACAGAGAAGGTGCTCATCTGATATTTTATGGGAGGGGGTTGCAAATGGTTAAGTGCCGTCACACTAAAAGGCCTGATTCTGACATAATGCAGAACAGACCTCCAGATGACGACAGTAAGATGCAGAACAACATACAAGATATATGGGGGATAGGACGATGAGGCAAATCATAGTCATCAGGGTTAGTAGCCACCGATAGACTTATCCTCCATGAATTTGCCTAATCCTCTTTTAAAGCCAATTCAGGTTGCTGGCCATCACTGCCTCCTGTTGCAGTGAGTTCCATAGTTTATCTATGCACTGTGTGAAGAGCTACTTTTTTTCTGTCTGTTCCGAATCTTCCAACATTCAGCTTCATTGGAGGCCGACAAGTTCTGATGTTATGAGGCTGAAAAGCTTTTCTCTATCCACTTTAAATCATGTATTCCTGGGCTGCGCTACTCTGAGCTCTGTGATCCATGCTCAAATATTATCCAGTATAGATTATTACAATGTGCTAAACATGAGGCCAACGGGCACCTATGAGAATAGCCGTTACTTGCCCCACTTATTCTATTCCCTACCCAATTTAAAATGAAGTATTCGCCCTTTTTTGCATATGTATTCTCTCTTGATCGTGGTTGAAATGCAAGCAAGTGGCTTTTGTATTATAGGCTAGGTAAATCTTTCAGTAGTGAGCATTAACAATGCTCATTGCCTAGCTGAAGATCATTAAGATAAAATTTGCTGAAATGCTATTGCTGAATGTGATAGATTAGTCATCTTTCTGTTCCATGTCAGGAAATTCAGCATTCGGGCCATGCGGCTGACCCATGCTGTGGTTAACAGTCGTCATAATTGTGTCACAAACTAATGGCAATTTGATGTAATTGGCCAAACTTGCCTCAGGACCTCTGCCTGTCATAGGCTGGTGACAGTTCCTTTATAAGCTTGCCAGAGAACTGCCATACCCGACTACATTAGACCCTTGCTGTCTTTGCAGATTATTACAAAGTTACAGCCAGTTTGCAGCAATTTAGCAGCCAACGTTTCGACTTTTCATGTGGGCGGAACAGCTGCAGGACTTAATCCTTCTTAGACAGAAATGTGAATTCGGAAACCAAAGAATAGTTTCTATCAACAAGCATCCCCAAAAGCTGGCAGTGAGAACGTCTGCAGAAAAAGAAAATGTGTCACGTGGCCGGAGCAATGAGGCTGCAAGTTATTAGAAGGAGGGATTCCCCCCCCCCCATAGCAATTATACGTTTTCCTTTTGACTCTTTCTATAGAGTTTGGGTTTCCTCTCATAGCAAAAACAAAAGCGCCAAACTTAATCCGTTCCGGAAGTCCGCTTGACTTCCGAAATGTTCAAAAACCAAGGGGCAGCTTCTGATTGGTGCAGGCACCCCGGAAACAATAGCCGACAGCCGAATTGGACGTTTGGCTTCCGAAAATTGTTCGAAAACCGGAACACTTACTTCCACATTTTTGTCGTTTGAGAATTAAGGCATTTAAGAACCAAGGCGTTTGAGAACCAAGGTACCACTATTCATTATAAATAGGAGCCACTCCTGACACTTACAGCCACTTAAGGAAGTGGGATAAGCCACAGCTCCTTTTTTTTGTAATCGCTCAGTCAAAATTGTGTTATTCAGACTTGCAGAACTCAGTGATTAATTTGTTCCAGGCCTCGTCTCAGCTTAGGGCATTGTCACACATGTCTTGAAAATCACTTTAATCATCACTGGTTGATAAAAGATGTTAAGGTTCAATGCAATTGTATTGCATTCCTCCCGCCCGCCCCGCCCCGCCCCCCCCAACTATATAATGCTAAATCCTGCTGGGGCACAGAAAGTAATGGATTTTAAAATCCATTGTTATCATTATTATCAATCATTAATAATAGAATTCATGAATTGATTTTACATGAGCCTCAAGGCAATTTACAAAATTACCCTAAAAAGTGCTAAAAATATTGTGTTTTTTTAAAAAATACATGGTTTAAAAGCTACGCAAAACGAACAACAAATGCAGAAAAACAAATGCAGCTTGTTGAAACAGAAAAGTGCTTACCGGTAAGTGTTTCTGGAAAGTACAGATAGCAGGCATCTTTTGCATCAAGGGATGAGGAGTACGTTAGTGGAGACAACCCTTTATTATTAGATTTATATCACGCCTGTGTACTCACAAGAAGTTTTGTCACAAGGCCGCATACAAAATCAACCACACAAGATAAGTACCGGTAACTTGAAATCTACAGTTAAACCCTTTTAAAATCAGCAGTAAAAAACATCATTGAAAACGCAGCAGTTAATACATATGTAATAAAGAGCAGGTTGAAATACTGGCAGTCTTTTTAAAAGTCACCAATGAAGGAGCCCTAGGGACTTCATTTGGGTTCATATTCTATAAATAAAAATCCCACTACTGAAAAGGTTCTGTGCTGAAAACAGTTCTCTACTCCATAAAAAGGGGGGGGGGGAGTTGAGGGTTCTAGAGAAATGACAAGCAGGCTACTGCCACTGCCCTCCATCTTTTGCCGCCTGAGGTAACCACTGTTTAATGGTAGGGCCGGCACTGACTGATGGAGGAAAAGCACGAAAGATGTAGTGGCTGAATCCTGACTTGTTTATTAGATCTTGTAATAGTCTACCCTTACAGTACCATTGGGGGTGAGAACTGACAATCCAGTTCACAAGATGGTTGTGAGAGCAAAGTGTAACCAACTGTACATGAGATGGTTGTTGGTCAGAAGAGAGAGATACTGAATAAACATCAATGTATGTGAATGAGAAGTACTTAGGTGTATAGGCTTGTGGACTTCTACTTCTTGCCAATCCTAAATATGGTACGTTGAAGTATGATCCATCAATTTCAATAGAATCTGTTACACCTTTAGCATGCTTAGGATTGCGGCCAAGGTTATCTAGATACTTTATTACACAGGAAAAATCTAGTCTGTGAAAGTGCATGCCACAATAAACATATTAGCACAATCCTATAAATGTATATGCACCTCTTTACCCCTTTGAAGCCTGAGAAGGATATTCTTAGGACGCACTCTCATTTTGCAATTGTTTGTTGTTTTAATGCTGTATTTAAAATTGTTGTAACCTGCCCTGGAACCTTGGGGTGATGGCCACATAATGAATAATAATAATAAAATCCATTTTGCTAAATGGGGTTTATTCCCAGATAAGTGGATGTATATCTATGGCTGATTAAGGCGCAAGAGGGCTGTGTTGCTTTTGCTGTGAATGTGTCTGTTCTTGTGGAATGTGTTCCATATCTGTGGGAGATTCCCACCAAATGCCTTCTTAAATGGATCTATGATTTCCCTACTCTTTTGGATGATACCTAAACCAGTTACAGGTGGGTAGCCGTGTTGGTCTGCCATAGTCAAAACAAAACAATTTTTTTTTTTTTTGACCTAAACCAGTGAAAGGAATCAAGTATGGATGAGTACACAAAGTATAAATTAATTAAATGACATTTTAATTATTGACATTTAAATTAATTAAATGACATTTTAATTAAGTTTAATCTTAAGGTAGGGCTCTGAACGTCCCTTGACTGCCACCATGAAGAGCCACTACCAGTGAGTGCAAACAGAACTGAGATAGAGGAGCCAACAATCTGGCACAGGTAGTTTCCTGTGTGCCTATGCATGCAAATCAATACATGTTTTTATAATGGAAGATGTATCTGTGAGCCGACGCACGTCGTAAATGGCTGGCACCCATAACTGTTGTTTGTTTTATACTTTGCTTTATGGGTATGATGCTGATACCTGAACCTACCCCATCCACCTTATCTGATTGTTATTACCGATACTAAAAGTTGCTAGACCAGTTATGGAAACTGAACACCATTTGAGTACTGGCTAAAACATGCCAAGTTCACAGAACAGAGATCCATTTGGAATCACAACAATCTATGGATCTATAGAATACTAGCCCCGCGTCCCGAGGTTGCCAAGGGAGCCCTGTATACGGGAAAGTGCTAATATGTGACTCAGCATGTTACTTTAACCATGATAGCAGCTATAATACTTTCAGCCAAGGCACACTGACCTTTCGCCAGCCCTGCCTGGAGATGCCAATGAACCCAGGAGCATTTGCAATACAAAGCAGATGCTCTACCACCGAGCTACAGCGAACCATGCTAATCTCAGTGGGTTTTACATCTGAGTCAACATGCGTGCGTAGGATCGTGCTGCACATATTTTTATTGCACTTGGCCATGTATTAAGCACACAGGCAAGATAGAAAAGCTATAAACTGCATAATTAAATATTTATTTCAATTACTAGTGGCCATTACTTATTTAACAGCTCAGGATTTTTTTTTGGGGGGGTGTCATCATTTCTCTATGGGATAGCCTCCTCCATATTTGCTTAATGAAGGCAGTTGCATCAGTGCTCTTTCTCCACATCATAATTAGCAGAGGCTCTGATATCCTACCCACCAGCACAGAGTGGTACCTCGGGTTAAGTACTTAATTACTGTAGTTCCGAAGGTCTGTTCTTAACTTGAAATGTACTTAACCTGAAGCACCACTTTAGCCAATGGGACCTCCTGCTGCTGCTGCGCCGCCAGAGCACGATTTCTGTTCTTAAGCGGAGTTCTTAACCTGAAGCGTACTTAATCCGAGGTACCACTGTATCTGCTGCAGGAGAATCACTTGGCCTGCCAGTTAGTTTGTATGCATTTCTGGCAGCAAAAACGAAACAGGTCGTTTTGAGGATTTTTACCATCAGCTTCTGCTTCCGCTCAAAGTTCATGATGATTTTTAAAGGGGTGAAGGAATTTGATGCCCCAGTAGAAAAATTAGCTGGCCAGTGGGGTAAAATCAGTTTTTGGGGCCCAACAGTATAATGGCACTAAGCCATAGTTTGTTGCACGCAAGACACATCGAGTGCCGGGTTTCTCTGAATGGGGAGACGGCTTATGACGTGGAACCAACTCCCAGTCACCTCTGACATGACAAAGAAGGAGAAGAAACAAAGGCAGAGAAAGGATGAGCAAAGTAGGAACTCACTATAGGGTACAGAGCCACCTACACATTTTTTTAAAAAAAGAAGAAATGCCTGGCGAAAAAAGAATTGTATTTGCATAAAATATACATATGCTAGCTGATATGTAAAGATGCAAATATTTTAAATACAGACGCAGTATATGAACATGTGACGTGTGTCTGCTGTGGAACTTGTAACCATTAGTGGGCAACCTTAAGGGCTCATTTGCTCTCCCTTTTTGGAGTCCTTTGGACTGGACAGCCCTTCAGATTGAGGGCATCTTCTAGCAGAGGTTTGTCCTCCGACACTTCTTCAAATAGAAAGCCATTCTGTAAAGTAAGATACATGGTCACCCTGCTATTGTGGCTCCAGCTGAGGCTGATCTCAGTTCACCAAGGTTCCTGCTTCTGTCATCTCCCAATACTCACTACGGTGCGCACACAAATACTTATGGCTATCCTTGTTCTTCCCACCATCCAGAGGTTTAGCTCCATCTGCTTGATGACATAGAAAAGGAGGTCCATCCTGAAAACTTTGGATCAGATCCAGAGATCTGGCAACATTAAACAAGCAAGAGGGGGAGCAGAATGCTCCACTTGGCCTCTGTGGTGTTTATAATAATAATAATAATAATAATAATAATAATAATAATAATAATAATAATTTATTTATACCCCGCCCATCTGGCCGGGTCTCCCCAGCCACTCTGGGCGGCCTCCAACAAATATCAAAATACAATACAGAGTATTTATGGGCACATAGGACCATCTTCCCAACCTCTCCCCACAGCAGTACTGGTGCTAATAGGGAAATTTTTGCAAACTGGCGAAAGATTGCACTTTTGAATCCTGGACAAGAAACACCATTTCCTTGTTGCTATCCGGAAGAAAGGCATTTGGATTGCCTGCAATAAATTAAAAGAGTTGTGCACAGCGCTTTACTGCAAGGAAAAAAAAATGTGCCGGTAGCCCGGTACTGCGTACCCTTGAGTACCCACAGGGAAAAAAGCACTGGTTTTGGATTCCTTACAATAACAAGGCCATCATCTGGAGAGACCCTCCGGTTCAGTAGCGCCCCAAACGTGCGAGTCGCCTCCCAAATTAGGGCCATTCGATCCCTACGTAAATAATTTTTCCAACCTGCTCCCACGTGAAACATGAAATCGACCGAGCACGTGCCCTATGCTAGACCCACAAAGCTATTTATCGAGTATCGCATATTGAGAAACACTCAACTGCCAAACGGATCTGGAACCCATCCAGTGCTAAATGAGATGGTTGGAGGCGAGAAACTACTGTATACAAGAACCTGAAGAAAAGAGATCTCTCTCTCTCTCTCCTGTTGCAGCTTGTTACTGGCAGACGGTAGGACCGGCAGAAGCCCTCCTGGTAGAAATTAACCAGTTTGTTCAAATTCTTCTTCTGGGCATTTAAAAACATTTGCATTGTTTATTTTTCCTCGAGTCCTGGATGCACCCGGAACCTACAGGTTGGAGGGTTTTGCTCCTCCTCCCGTCCCTCCTGCTCGCTCTCTCTCTCTCTCTCTCTCCTTTTTCTCCTCCCTTTTTTCTTCTGCTCGGGTGATACGGATCTCCTCCCTCCCTCCCCCCTTGCGCTGCTTTCCTTTCCTCTCCGCCACACACACGGTTTGAAATCCCCAAGCAGGAATGCAGAGCTTCGTCTCATGTCTTCATTTTGCAAACGGGGGCTGCTGCTGCTTTTGCTACCGGCAGAGGGGACGGTCGCGCTAACCAGAATATCTGCTTGCTTTTCCCAGAGATTTGGAGATCCCCCCCATCCCCTCCCTCTTCTCCTTCCTTCCTGCCTCCCTTCCACCCACCAATTGGCAATTGGAAAAAAAAATGATTAATCAGATGGCGATTGTTTTTTATCCTCTTGCTCAGAAAAAAAGAGAGCAGAGGAGGCGAGGCTGACGTTGGCCTAGAGAGAGAGGCGTGTGAATGGGTGGCCGGCGCCAGCGTTACGCGTCTTGCTCTCCAGTAAACATTAACCAGGTGATGTTTGTGTGCGCATTTCTGCGCGGCTGCTCTCTCCTCACTCAAACCAGCGGCTGCGTCGCCTCTGTGCGAAACATCACAATATGCAACCGAGAATCCTCAGGCTTCACCTCCGTCTTTTAAAAACTTGATCCCACCGGGAAGGGGGGGGGAGGGTTGGGGAGAGCGCGGGGTTTTCCTTCCCGTCCAGAAGAGGCTCCGGATCCCTTTCCATCCAGCCCCCTCCCCATACCTTCTGCATCCCTCTCCTCCCCGCGTGCTGCCCTTTTCCTGTGCGTAAATGTGAGGTCTGGATTTTTTTTCCGGACCCACCCTCCCTATACCCCTCCTGTGTCTGCTCAGTGGCTTTGAACGCCACCCCCCCCTTCCCCAAACTCTTTTGGCCAAGCAGTTCCTGCTCCCTCCCGTCGCTCCCCTGCCGATTGCGCTCTCTTCTCTCCTCCTTCTCTTCCTCGTTTTGCTTTCCCTCTCTCCCCCCATCCTGCCTCCGCCCGAGTGCTCTTTCGGAGAAGGGGGAGAGAGAGAGAGCTCACGGAGGGGTCCCCCGCTTTTGCAGCCGCGGCGTTTCCATCGCCACTTCTGCCTCGCTCCTTCATGGCTGGGAACGAATGGGACTGGTTTCAGCGGGAGGAGCTGATCGGACAGATCAGCGACATCAGAGTCCAAAATCTCCAAGGTAAAAGCAAACAAATAAAATACCTAGAATTTTATATTTGTGTCCCCCACCCCGCACCCCAATATTGCCTCTCTGTGTTTCGAATTCGTGTGCGCGCGTTCGGCGTGCGCGTCTGCACCCTAAGAGCGCGCTCCCCTCCGGCTTTGGCTTCCAGATGGATTCGATTTGGGGATTTTAAACTCCGGTTCCTTCCTTCCTTGTCTCCCTACCCCCCCCCCCACTCCCGCGTCTTAATTCCGCCTGTGCATTTGAGCACAGCTTCCCATTCGCTGGCTGCTTTGATCCGCTGTGCCTGGGAGACCAAAAAATAAAAAGAAAGTAAATGGGTGTTTGTCTTAATGTGTGTAAACTTAAGGATAAAATATCTGACGCTGGGGCACGAAGAGGAATTGTTTTTGGTGGGGAGCTCTGTATGCAGGACTGGGGAATCGGAGGAGGCCAGAGATGTAATTTTAGGTGACTTGTTGAAGGTATCATTCTGCTTTTGCTACCAATTTTTTTGCTTGGAAACCATAAAAAGAGAGACTTGTGCGCAGGAGAAGCGGTTAGCTTTGGTCTTTAACTTTAGGAAAAGTTGAAGCAATCAGCATTGCAGAAAACCTAAAAACTGGATATACTGTATTTACGTGAATCTAATGCACCATCGAATCTAATGCGCACCTCCATTTTCAAAAACTTGAAACCAAAAAAGTATTTGCTGGCGAATGTAAATGGGGCATCAAAGCTAATGCGTAACCTAATTTTCATGATGTAATTTAGCCCAAAAAAGGTGTGCATTACATTTGAGTAAATATGGTAATGTGATGGTAGATCATGGTTCACTGGGAAACCACTGGGCCAATTTCTAGTGCCTCACCCCCCCCCCCAAGGCCTGCTGGGATTCTTGCAAAGCATGCTGGACTTGATGGGCCCTGGTCTGAGCAAGCAACTTTTTCCAGCAATAATGTACACTCAGGAGCACATAGCACTGATTAGCCATTCCTTAACCTCCCCATGTGCCACAGCAACTAAGTTTAAGTGTGTGCAACTGAAGCAATATATACCGTGCTGCTGCCTTCATCTCTTCTCTCCCTCCACCACTTTTTTGTGGTTTTACCTATGTGAAAACTTAAATGGCAATCTCCTTGGGACAGGTAAGTGCCACCTTATAACTTTGGGAAATGCCAATCATATTGATGGTATTTTGTATAGATGGCAGTAGATCCTGGGTGTGCATTCTTGCACTGTACATTGATAGACCATGAAGATTTTAGTAAAAAAGAAAGAAAAAGAAAACTAGACAGGGCAAGGCCTACATCTAACCTAAAGGTAAAGGGACCCCTGACCGTTAGGTCCAGTTGTGTCCGACTCTGGGTTTGCGGTGCTCATCTCGCATTACTGGCTGAGGGAGCCGGCGTACAACTTCTGGGTCATGTGGCCAGCATGACTAAGGAGCTTCTAGTGAACCAGAGCAGTGCATGGTAACGCCATTTACCTTCCTGCTGGAGCGGTACCTATTTATCTACTTGCACTTTGACGTGCTTTTGAACTGCTAGGTTGGCAGGAGCAGGGACCGAGCAATGGGAGCTCACCCCGTCGCGGGGATTCGAACCGCCGACCTTCTGATCAGCAAAGCCCTAGGCTCTGGCTTAACCCACAGCACCACCCGCGTCCCTAGTCCTGATCTAATGGACTCATAAGACTGGATACTCTGATTTCATAAACATCCTTTCACTGTCCTTTCTTTCTCCTCCACAGCTTTTAAATCCTATCACAAATACTCACATTTTCAACGGATTAAGGGAATAAATGTGCTAAGTATATAATTTGGGGCATGGTTAGCAAGGACGGTGAAAATTTCCTGGGAAATTGTAATGGACTGTTTCCTATAATCTGCCCTTGCTTCTTCCTCCACATCAGGTAGCTTAAAAAAACTAAGCTTTCATTGGTTAAGTAGAAAAGTCCATTAAAATTGCACCTGACAGAAGACCCACAGTATCATCTACAGCTGTGGTTCCCAACATGGGGCACATGCCCCACAGGGGGGCAATTTGATTTTTAAGGGGGGTATAATTCAAGAATGAGTTATTAACAGTGAATAGGAGTCCACTTCTTGAATAATAAGAATTATATGTCACGGGGGGGGGCACATCAGGATTTTAGAGATGCTTAGGTGGGGCATGGTCAAAAAAAGGTTGGGAACCACTGATCTAGAGGATAGCATTGTTGTATAGTCATTTAGTCGTGTCCGACTCTTCGTAACCCCATGGAGCAGAGCACGCCAGGCACTCCTGTCTTCCACTGCCTCCCGTAGTTTGGTCAGACTCATGTTGGTAGCTTCGAGAACACTGCCCAACCACCTCGTCCTCTTGTCGTCCCCTTCTCCTTGTGCCCTCAATCTTTCCCAACATCAGGGTCTTTTCCAGGGAGTCTTCTCTTCTCATGAGGTGGCCAAAGTATTGGAGCCTCAGCTTCAGGATCTGTCCTTCCAGTGAGTACTCTGGGCTGATTTCCTTCAGAATGGATAGGTTTGATCTTCTTGCACTCCATGGGACTCTCAAGAGAGTCTCCTCCAGCACCATAATTCAAAAGAGGATAGCTAGGCAGCCTTTTTTCTCGGAGCATATTCCTTTGAGGGTATATCAGGGGCCAAAGCTAGCAGCGGTTGGGGCTAGAGGACAAATTGGACAGGCTAGTGTGGTGGTGTGGTTAAGAGTGGCAGCCTCATAATCTGGTGGACCGGGTTCGCATCTCCGCTCCTCCACATGCAGCTGCTGGGTGACCTTGGGCTAGTCACACTTCTCTGAAGTCTCTCAGCCCCACTCACCTCACAGAGTGTTTGTTGTGGGGGAGGAAGGGAAAGGAGAATGTTAGCTGCTTTGAGACTCCTTCAGGTAGTGATAAAGCGGGATATCAAATCCAAACTCCTCCTCCTCCTCCTCCTCCTCCTCCTACTCCTCCTCCTCCTCCTCCTCCTCTTCTTCTTCTTCTCCTTCTTCTTCTTCTCCTCCTCCTCCTCCTCCTCTTTCTCTCTGCCACCCACCTCTCCCTCTCCCTCTCTGTCTTCCTCTTCATACCTGGCCAGTAAGTTGCCGAGGGAGGGACAAATCACTCTTGCCAGCGGTTGTGATCAATTGCAGAGGCATTTTGAAACTGGGCCAAGGGCTGCCTGAAATGAGGCCTAAGGCCACAGGTTGCCAAGCTTTTGATCTAGAGCCAACATGGCAACAGAATATCATGGGATAGCTGTTGTACCTGGTCAAACCCCCCCCCTCCCAATAATGTGACATCGTTAGGATGGCTTTTACTCTTGGCAATGGGTAACTTTCAGAAATGGCATTCTTTGGAGCACGCTATTGATGCTGAACTAAGTGTGGACACCTGATCGGCATAGCCCACAGCAGCCCCACAGCTCCTGAGCTCAAGCAATCCGCCAGCCTCTGCTTCCAGGATTACAGGCATGTGCCACTGCATTCTTCCTCTTAGGTCACTTAGTTTAAAGCATTTTATCTGAACATGAATGATTGAATATAGATAGCTAGGGAGAACTGGAGACTACGGAAGCCGCCATTATTGTAATTATGGACTCATAAGTGTGTGTTTGTATGTGTATGTTCATGCATGCCCCGATTTCTGTATTGAGAGGCTGGTTTATCGTTATATTTGAAATAAGTAAAAGAGAGGGAGGCTTCCTCAGACTTGCTTGGAACATTTTGTACAACTAATGCATTCAGTGGCCTTACACATTATGAATTCCTCGGGACAATTTATATGTTTGTCAAGGTTTTTTGGGGTGGGTGTGTAGAGAGAGTCTTTTGCGCAGCATTCCAGATCTGTGGTAGAACATCAAATAAGGCTTATTCCTTCACAGTTGGGAATTCAGACGTTTCTGGGTCATGGTTGTTCTGCAATAGTATTTCCGCAAAGGACTGGACACAGAGTCCATGCTGCTGCTGGAAGGAAATGGTCCTTCCAGTATGTATATCTCTCGAGTGTTACCATTGGACATATGTTTCTTAAGTTCCCATGCTCACCAGAGTTTTCTGTGTACCCAGCCACCAGATCTGTGCCACGCCAGCTTTGCTTGAGTTTCTTTACAGTTGTAAACCTAAGCGTTGGACTCGCATGGGCTTAGGCCTAAGTTAACATGTTTAGATTTGAGTTTTAAAAGCAATAATTCGTGTGCTTTCATCATGCAGGGCTGAAGGACTACAGTATAGCGCAATGGTACCGCACATGCTTTTCCTCCAGAAGGTCCCAGCTTCAGTCGCCAGCATCTCCAGGGAGGATTGGGAAAGATTCCTCTCTGAAAAACCTGGAGAGCCATTGCTGGTTGACGAAGAATTAGGTGGGCTACTGGCCCAGACGCAATTGGCTGTTAGTCTTCCTCTTAAGATCAGTAGGAACTACCGGTAGGAGGAACTGGTTGCTGACAGAAATACACTTAAATGTGACTTCCATCAACGCTTAGAGGCATGTACATGATGCAGTTCGGCTTTGACGCTCCTCCTCCTCCTCCTCCAAATCTCTATTCTAGCTACCTGACACAGCCATACCTGAAGAAGTAATTTTAGAGTATTTCTCCCAAGCACTTTCTTGACAATCTGTTATTCAAAGGCCAGTATTTGTAACAATCTTGGTTCTTCTTCTTCTTCTTCTTGTTCTTCTTCTCCTTCTTGTTCTTCTTCTTCTTCTCCTTCTTCTTCTTCTTCTTCTTCTTCTTCTTCTTCTTCTTCTTCTTCTTCTTTGATCAAATATTGTGGGGTAGACAAAGCAACTTGAGAGCCTGTGATCTTTGCAGGGTTGGGGGGCTTTTTTAGTTCACTTTGAAAGTGAAGTTTAACCTTTGATTTGGAACTTTATTTTCAGATGTTTGCTTTTATGCCGTGTATTTTTGTGTTTTTTTATATCGTAAACTGCCCTGTGACCCTCAGATGAAGTGAAGTATAGAAATGTTGTTGTTGTTGTTGTTGTTGTTGTTGTTGTTGAGTTTGGCCATAATTGAATGATCTTAAGCCATGATTTTGAGAGAGTGGAACTCATTTAGAAGTGTTGGGACGATTTGAGCTGCTACTTGCATCAGCCAATGGACAGGGAAGATGGGACTTAGTCTAGCAGTGTCTGGAGGGCCCTAGGTCCTACTTCCCTGGGTTGGAATTTTATTCTGGCAGTACTGGTCTAAAGGGGAGCCCAGCAGTAGGTTTATAGTGTTAGTTTTAGGATCAACTGCCAAGGTGTACACTGTGCTAGGAAAGAAATTTCACTGGGAAAACCAGCTTGGTTTACAGCACTCTGTCCGAATAGACCAGAACTTAACTTGTCGGGGTTTGGATGCTGGAGCTCCTCGTGCACAAACTTGGACTGGTCATGCACGAGGTACCAGTTGCGGGGAAAGCGGCCAGCGTTCCGCGTGCTTTTGAGCACGGTCGCCGGCCAAGTCTCACAATCCGAAGGAAGCTGAGTAAGCCAATTGATGACTCCGAAGGTGTATGAGTTCCTAGTTGCCTTCTTAATGAAAAGTTGCCTCGTGAAAATAAATATACCCTGACTCTGAATAGATGGACCAACTCAAAGAAATTAAAATTTTTACTTTAAACCTTTTACTCCCCCTTTACCCCCAAAGGAAGACAGACACCGGTTGTATCTTTAGTGGCTTCGGCAGAACCCGCATAGGCTCGTCCCCTAAGCTAAGTTCTCCTAAGCTTAAAGTCCCTGCGCGCCCAATCTTCCGCGAGGCTAGCTAAATAAGACTAAAACCGAAATATCTTCCGCGGGCCTAACCCTAGGCTAAACCTAAAAGGAACCTATCTAAAACTAAACCGAATGATCTTCCGCAATCTAACTCTAACTAAAGAAAACCCATCCAACCCATCCAGCCCGCTCCCAATACCCTTAAACTAAACCCTGAACTTAAAATAAGAGAACGTGCGACTAACCAAAAAGAACGTGCCTAAGCGGGGTGCCTCTGCCTTTTATTAGGGAACAAACATGACATCATCATCAATGCCTCAACCAATAAAATCACTGTTGCTGCCCTCCAAAAAGGCGGGAAGCAAGTTTAACGCTCATTAACAACTTTGAACATGGCCGGAACTATAAAATAAAGGCGGATTAATCTCATAAGTGAATCACACTATTCATTCATGCTTTCACTTTCGCTTTCGCGCGTAGTTATACCAAAAGTAGATCTCGAAAACCTCATTAAATAACTAAATAAATATGAATCCATGGCGGATCCGTGAAACGTATTCCGACATTAACTGGTGATGAAAACAGGTCTCCTTGCAATGGAACCTCACTGGAGCAAATTAAGGGAGAAATGGCACATGGATTGTTCTGCACGCAATGCCTATAGATCGGCTAATGCAAAAGCAAAGCTGTATTGGCTTCCATTAGCTTTCATTCCGTATGGATGAAGTATGTCCAGCAAAGTTTATGTTTGCTCATCTTCAGTAAGCCTGAGTTGGCAGGGGCTGTACAAGAAGAGCTGTGGTTATACAGGGATGGGAAAACAATTTGCTTAATGTAGCCCATCCCCACCTTTTTAATCAACAGTTGATGTTAAGCTGAAGTATAGCTGTACCCTGTATTAAAATAATAGGTTTGGGATTACATGCCATTATCATTAGGAGCAGGGAGCAAATGTTCTTAATAGGACGGGAAAGCATGCGGAGAAAATTGCTGCAGTTGATGGGAAGCGATGTGGTCTCTGTTTTATAACAGACTTGTTTTCTACTAATACCAACCCTAAGCACACTCAGCTGAGAAGCAAGTTCCATTGCACTCAGTGGGACTCAGTTTGGATCGTGTTGCGCATGAGCAAGTGACTTGAAACTGCAATGTTATGCGTACTTACCTGAGAACAAGCTCTGTTAAGTACAGTGGTCGGACTTATCCCTCAGTAAACATACATAGGATTGCACTGTTTGTGTAGGACTGAGCCGCCACATTTTTATAGTGTTTGTTGAAAAGTGCAGTAGACTTTTATAGTTAAAGTCACAAACGAGAATCGAGCAGCCTGGCATAGGAGCAAACTCCGGGGGGCCGTGGGTGCTTGGGCACCCACAATAATGTAATTGTGGGGGCCAGGCACCCACAAAGTCAATAAGAAGTGCTGGCAGGCAGCAGCGGTGCAGCCTCCGAGAGAGAAGCAATTCACCTCTGCCCTCTGTAGCCAGCCAGCGAGGCACCCTTTTCCTCTGAGTCTCAGTTCCTCCCGTGGAAAAGGGTGCTTTGCTGGCTGCGGGGAGGAGGAGAGGAGGAAGAGCAGCTGCTGCCACCACCGCAAGGCAGACATGCAATGTCACATGCACACGCGTGTGATATGGCATGCACTATGTGCAGGCGTGTGCATGTGACATAGCACACCTGCGTTGCGGTGGAGGGCACCCACATTCCTGTGGATGAGATGGCGCCCCTGCAGCCTAGTCTGTAAGTGTGTGTGTGTGTACAAACATAAACACACATATATCTCAATATGTGCTAGGAAGGTTGTGAAGTTCAGGCTACACCTGGGTTTCAAGCTCATCGTCGCTCCTTTCGAGGTTTCCTGACCACTGCCATAGAATTTTATAAGAAACATTTTTAAGAACACTTAAAAGGTATAAGTGGATATCCAACTAAGTCATGCTCAGAATAATAATAATAATAATAATAATAATAATAATAATACAGTAATAGTTTTGGGGACGCGGTTGGCGCTGTGGGTTAAACCACAGAGCCTAGGGCTTGCTGATCAGAAGGTCGGCGGTTCGAATCCCTGCAACAGGGTGAGCTCCCGTTGCTTGGTCCCAGCTCCTGACCACCTGGCAGTTCAAAAGCATGTCAAAGTGCAAGTAGATAAATAGTTACTGCGTTTCCGTGTGCTGCTCTGGTTCGCCAGAAGCGGCTTTGTCATGCTGGCCACATGACCTGGAAGCTGTACGCACTCAAAACCCCAGAGTCGGACACGACTGGACCTAACGGTCAGGGGTCCCTTTACCTTTGTTGTTGTTGTTCAGTCATTCAGTCGTGTCCGACTCTTCGTGACCCCATGGACCAGAGCATGCCAGGCACGCCTGTCCTTCACTGCCTCCCGCAGTTTGGCCAAACTCATGTTAGTAGCTTCGAGAACACTGTCCAACCATCTCATCCTCTGTCGTCCCCTTCTCCTTGTGCCCTCCATCTTTCCCAACATCAGGGTCTTTTCCAGGGAGTCTTCTCTTCTCATGAGGTGGCCAAAGTACTGGAGCCTCAACTTCAGGATCTGTCCTTCTAGTGAGCACTCAGGGCCAATTTCCTTGAGAATGGATAGGTTTGATCTTCTTGCAGTCCATGGGACTCTCAAGAGTCTCCTGCAGCACCATAATTCAAAAGCATCAATTCTTCGGCGATCAGCCTTCTTGATGGTCCAGCTCTCACTTCCGTACATTACTACTGGGAAAACCATAGCCTCTCGCCACGACAAGGCAGTGATCCATGAAGGGGCCCTTTACCTTTAATAGTTATTTATTTATACCCTACCCATCTGGCTGGGTTTCCCCAGCCACTCCGGGCAGCTCCCAACAGAATATTAAAACCACAATAAAACATCAAACATCAAAAACTTCCCTAAACAGGGCTGCCTTCAGATGTCTTCTAAAAGTCAGATAGTTCTTTATTTCCTTGACATCTGGTGGGACGGCATTCCACAGGGCAGGCGCCACTACCAAGAAGGCCCTCTGTCTAGTTCCCTGAAATCTAACTTCTCGCAGTGAGGGAACCACCAGAAGACCCTTGGAGCTGGATCTCAGTGTCCGGGCTGAACAATGGGGGTGGAGAAACTCCCTCAGTGGAATAGATCCACACTGAAATTGATAAGCTAAATCCTTTGACTTCAGTGGGTCTATCCCAAGTGTGACTAACACTGCAGATCACCCATTCACACATATATTAAAGAGTACATACATGGTGTTTATCATTTGTCAAATAAAATCTAGGAAAGAAGAGCTATAATGTTGAAACAAATATTATGCTTTTATGGTTGTTATCGAGAGTCCCACCTAGCACTCATGCTGTGGTCTTCCTGGTACCAGATGAAGATCTTTTTACTCCTCCAGGGCTCTTAGGAAAGTGTTTTACTATTCTTTATACCTTTTATGCTGCTGTTTTCTCTGTCGTAGGTTTTATACTGCTAGGTTGGTTTTAGATTGCATTTGTCTGTATTTAATATTTTATGGTTTTCATTATAGCGAACTGCAGAAATGTACTTAAGTAACTAAATAAATATTTTTGTGCACCTACACTTTTGAAAGCTTCTTTCCCAAAAGGCAATATCTAATTAAGCCATACTCGGAGTACACCCACTGAAATTAATGGTCTTCAGTCACTTAAGTCTATTGATTTCGATGGGTCTGCTTTTGAGTTGGACTACTATTGGTTATCATCAACCACTATGTGCTAATTTTTCTCTAGTTTCCTAGCATTACAATTGCCTTTCATGTCTCAATACTGATGGCCAATTTGCACATTAACACATTCTTTTTCTTTCTTTAGTAGTGTCGCCCCCCCCTGCTATTTTCACATTCCTGTTGTGTGTGCAAAGCTTTCTTGTTCCAGCTAATAAACTAGACAACCGTTCCTTCTTGTGTTAGCTTTTTGCCCAGTTTCTTGGATCATCCCTGTGACATCTCCTGTTCTAGAACATCTCCTGTAATTGAGAGCATACCTAAATTGTTGTAATGTAAATATTAACACTGTCTGCAGATGTGTAAAATAATAATAATCAAGCATCGTTAACACAGCATCACCAACATTTATGTGCAATATTATTATTATTTAAAATGATTTTTTTTAAAAAAAAGACAACACCTTTGCAGTATAACTTTTTATAAAGTTTTCTTCAGTTGCTATGTTGGTTGAAATCACTGGCTGTACCATTCCACTGTGTAAGTGGAGAACTTCCTATTTGCTTACATATTTGTTTCATGTCTCTACTGTTCATCTACCAGCCCCCCTCTGGGGGTAAGCATAGAAAAAGTACAAAATACAACCAGCAAATATAAAAAGTGGTATAAACCAACTACACACAGCTGCAAACAGCTACATACAAAACCTAATAGGAATTTCGCTGCATCTGTATTTGCCACCATGAAGCGGACTTTGCTCTGCCCACCACTCCTAAATGTCTTTTTCTTTCTTTCTTTCAAAGCGTTGTGGTGGAATGCAAGGCATTTAATCTCCCTGTGCCTGGCGGCAGCAGCAACAACACCTAACCAGCTAGCCACGTGCAGGGATCCGACACGCACAGGAATTCAAGCAGCTGCCATGGGCCCAAATGGCTATCTCAATGGGCTCCCAGTTCCCAATAGGATGTGTAGATGCTTTTCCAAGCCAAGCATGTACATCTGGCAAACTCCAGTGCTGAGGACCAATTCAGTGCTCAGGAGTAGACTGTCCAAGTAGCAGGAAAATGGGAACACTTGAGTGTCTATATACTACAACTGTAAAAACAAACAGAGATATCTTTCTGCATGCAAGCAAGCTCTTGTTTGCATTTTACTGTACAGTACATTACTTGTCCCGGGGCTCATGGGACTTTATATATAGGTGTGTTTGAATTGAGGGTTGGCACCTGGTTCTTGTCAGTATGTTTATTTAACTGTTAAAAGTATTTATAACCCACCATTCTTCTAGATACCTGAGCAGGATGCAATGCAATATATAGACAAATGATACAAATAAAAGGATAACATGCTGTATGAGAATTCTGTTGCATCTTCTCCATAGCTGAGAGTTTTAGCCAACTAACTTCTACCTAGAGTTGTTGTCTTTGTCCATGGAGTTTTCTTGGCAGGGATACTGGAGTGGCTTGCCAGTTGCTCCTCCAGGTGGATCACGTTTGGTCCAAACTCTCCACTATGACCTGTCCATCTTGACCTGTCCATAGCTTCCCTGAGTAATTCAAGCCCCTTCGCCATGACAAGGCAGTGATCCATGAAGACCCACCCCAATTAATGGATCTAATTTCATGTCCATTTTTCAATGGGTCTGCTCTGGGTATGATTAACGTTGGATACAGCTAGTTGTCTTTTAATACAAATGTACTGGTGGTCTTTGTCTTTTGTTTCCCCCCCTTTGCATCGTTGGTAAAATCTGTTCAGGGACTAATTGGAGCCTGACAAAAAGATGAAAAATGCAATTCTAGAAGATAAGCAGTGATTGGCTATAGCCGAGTTATTGCTTTTGGGATGACAGGGACTAAGTAGTCAAATCTATTATATGTATTCTCATAGGCAATAGGCCGCGTTGTCTGATGTAATGGTCCTGGTGTAGCCGTCATCCAGTTAAAAATCCAATCTGTTTTTCCACCCAGTGTGATGTACGATCTGAATGCACCAGTGAGGTTTTTGAAGTGGCACAGAATGTTTGCCTTGCTCTTACTCTGAAGTCCAGGGGGAATGTTTTTTATTGATTTTTAGAGAGGGCGGGGCTTTAAAGCAGCTCCATTTGCTATGGTGCCAAAGGCAATTTCAGCTGCCAAAGTGTTTTCACCAGCAGAGCTGCTAATTTTTTAAATAAATAAATAATAATAATAATAAAAACCTGTTGTGAAGATGATAGTCTAACATAGGCCTAAAGTCCTTTTATGACCTTGAGCGAGAACTTCTCAAACTCAGGGAATTCTTTTTGACCTAGTTGGGGGAAAAAATCACATTTTGCTTGTTCCCAAGTAGAATGTGAGAGGTTATGTTTAGAAAGTTTACTCGAAATGTTTGGATCTAAGTTTGTGAGCGGGGTGAAAGCCACTGACAAAAAGATGCGCATTGAAATTTATGGAATTGCGTAGAATTGCTTTGCATAAACATTATCCTGTTCTGAATCCTTTGGTGAAAAGGAGCGTAGTTCAGCGGCAGAGCAGATGCATTGCATGCAGAAGTTCCCAGTTTCAATCCTAGCACCTCCAAATAGAACCCGAATGTTGGAAGGGACCCCCAAGGATCATCTAGCCCAACCCCTGCAATGCAGGAATCTTTTGCCCAACATGGGGCTCGAATCCATGACCCTGAGATTAAGAGTCTCATGCTCTGCCAACTATCTCTGGCTGTAAAGTAGGGCTGGGAATGTCTCCTGTCTGTCCGTGTAAAACCACTGCTAGTCAGAGTCAGCAGTTCTACACCAAATGGACCGGTAGACTTGACTCTGTGTAAAGGAGGCTCCTATAGCCCTACATTGTTGTTACAGCCAAAGAATTATTTACCTGTATGACATATGCACCTTTATGATAACTAGATCATTGTGCTTCCATTCTGTAAGCTATAGAATTCATAGTTCGCTATATATTTAGGGCACTGTAGTTTCACTTCTGTGATGGACAGAGAGTTTAGGAACCTCTGACCTAAGCCTCATGGATATCAGAATTCTGTCAGTTCAGGCATTCCTTGACTTGAAATGCCCAAGACTTTTTGTTGTCAGAGGCAGAAAATCTGAACCTCCCCTCCCCACTCGATGATGAAAATAAAATGCACCAAACAGCTGCTTAAAATTTCTGCACAGTCTTTAGAGAATATAGGCACATTACGACTGTAGCCCGTGTTTCGTTAGTCCAAAAATGGAAAACGAACAAGGTCCCAACTAAAGAATGGCAACTCAAACTGATGGAATATGTGCAGCTTGCGGACCTAACATATTGAATAAGAGAACAAGAAGAACATATGTTTAAATAAGATTGCAAAATGTTCATTGCATATATGGGGGGAATTGTGTACATTTGAAATTTTTGGCAGCATTAAGATAAATTCAACAGTGTAAATAAGTTTTGATGGATGTGATAATGGAATAGTGAATGGTTTAGTTTATATATAATATGCAGGGATTTGTGTTGTGCAAAATGAACCATGGAAAGAGAAGAAAGAAAGTCACTGAGATTTTAAAGTTTTTAAAATGAATATTCTAAAATGTAAAACAGAAAATTTAATAAAAAATATAGAAGAAAAAAGAAAATATGGGTGCATTATTAATCACAATTTACAACCTGTTAATGATAGTGCAGGATGTGGAGCAAGCAGCTTGCTCTTTCTCTCAGGGATCGTTTGATACAGGATCTGGAGGGCCACATTGATGGCATCCTAAATGGCCTTTGAGGATGAGAGGCTTTGTTGTTTAGTCGTTTAGTCGTGTCTGACTCTTCGTGACCACATGGACCAGAGCACGCCAGGCACTCCTGTCTTCCACTCCCTCCTGCAGTTTGGTCAAACTCATGTTAGTAGCTTCGAGAACAGTGTCCAACCATCTTGTCCTCTGTCATCCCCTTCTCCTTGTGCCCTCCATCTTTCCCAACACCAGGGTCTTTTCCAGGGAGTCTTCTCTTCTCATGAGGTGGCCAAAGTACTGGAGCCTCAACTTCAGGATCTGTCCTTCCAGTGAGCACTCAGGGCTGATTTCTTTAAGGATGGATAAGTTTGATCTTCTTGCAGTCCATGGGACTCTCAAGAGTCTCCTGCAGCACCATAATTCAAAAGCATCAATTCTTCGGCGATCAGCCTTCTTTATGGTCCAGCTCTCACTTCCATGCATCACTACTGGGAAAACCATAGCTTTAACTATACGGACCTTTGTCGGCAAGGTGATGTCTCTGCTTTTTAAGATGCTGTCTAGGTTTGTCATCGCTTTTCTCCCAAGAAGCAGGCGTCTAGCTTTCATATACAGGTAGCTCAGCTTCTAACACCTGTGGGGGGGGGGTTACATTGCGCCCTCTCTCTCTCCCCCCCCCATCCTTCCAGCTTTCTAGGGTTGTTTGTGTGTCTTATTCAGCAAGTGTTTACAGTCTGTGTACAAAGCAATTGAGCTGTATATTCATCATCATCATCATCATCACTTTTAATTTGTATACCACCTTTCTGTCTTACAATACTCAAGGCCGTTTACAAGCTGAAGAAACAAAGAATGCACACCTTATAACAATCCAATGCAATACAAAAATGTGATAACAAAACATAGCTTTAAAATAAGCAATCTACATCAAATAAAGTAACATTCAACAATCATTAGAATAGTTTAGAATAATAATATCAGCATATAAAAATTAAACAGAAAACCACACTTAACAGTTACAATAAATAATTTCGAAACTACGATCAATAAAATGACGGCAAGCCACAGTGCATAAAAGGATACAATACAAATTGAGAAGCAGAGACGGGAGGGTGAGGCAAGGCAGGTGGAGAGGCCTTCCCTGGTGGAGTCTCTCCCCTTCATGCAGTTATTCAAATGGAAAGTTCAATGAGTATAAACGGTGTTTTTTCCTAGAAAAATAGATGCCGGTACTCACCATGAAATTGTTAAAGTAAGTGCCATGCTTTTTAACAACAACAACAAAAGGTGCCGGTACTGCGTAGCCTTGTGTACCTTCTGGAAAAAAAACAGCAATGGATATAAAGAGGCTGTATGCCTGCATAGGACCCAGGTGGCTCTGTGGGTTAAACCACAGAGCCTAGGGCTTGCTGATCAGAAGGTCGGCGGTTCGAATCCCTGCGATGGGGTGAGCTCCCGTTGCTCGGTCCCAGCTCCTGCCTACCTAGCAGTTCGAAAGCACGTCAAAGTGCAAGTAGATAAATAGGTACCGCTCTGGCGGGAAGGTAAACGGCATTTCCGTGCGCTGCTCTGGTTCACCAGAAGTGGCTTAGTCATGCTGGCCACATGACCCGGAAGCTGTACGCCAGTTCCCTTGGTCAGTAACGCGAGATGAGTGCCACAACCCCAGAGTCGGACACGACTGGACCTAATGGTCAGGGGTCCCTTTATCTTTTCCTTTATGCCTGCGTACACAACAGTTGAGTCATCAAGTGAGCACCTTTTCACACATTTGTACATGTGTAGAGACGGCTTAGTGTTCCTTGCAACATATGAACCAGCCTGTTTTAGATCCCCTCTTCCAACTCCCCCTCTGTTAATGCAGATCTGAACTAACTTACTTGCAGAATGTTGCGTGAAATTAGGCTGAGGGAACTACAGGTTCCCCGCTCCTGCCTTGAAATTATACCATCTCTACAGTTTATAGCATTTCCAGAGACACCTGTTAACTGAAGGAAGCTGCCACTCTTCATCCTTGGAATAAGTGGTGGTTGGAAAACATCAGCTTTGAAACAGGCACTGGCATCTGGGACTTCATCCATGCAAAAATGATGATATTCTTTTCGTTGTCTTCTCTTCCAAACTCGGTTTTTACCACGGTGCTGCCTTCCTGCCAGCTGAGCGAGACATTAGACGCAGGCGGTGCTTAAATCTGCAGGAGCAGCTTCTGTTTCAGATGGAACACTTAAGATGTCTGAGAACTCGCATAGGAAAAGATGGGAGTGCTGTTGTGCCGAAGGGGTGGGCAGACATGGTCCCGCGACAGATGTTGGTTGCTCCCTCCTTCCAGCTGTCAACTTGGGACACAAGGTGCAGAGAAAAAAAGACTTCTGTGGCAGTAGAACGTGGCTGAGAGGCCACCTTTGGAGGCTGTGGGTTGAGCCCCCTGCATGTACCGTGCTGTTCCGTGTATAAGACGAGGTTTTTTATGTTCAAAAACATGCCTCGTCTTATACATGGATAGTGAATGGGGTGGGCGGGTGATGGGCTGCAGCTGCAAGCAGGAGCGTGTCACTAACGATTGTTGGCTGCTAGAAGGGCTGCTTTGGATTGGCTGCTGCTTCTCTAATGGGGTTGGTGATTGGTTTCTGCATCAAAAACTGCTGTTGATTGGCTGTCTCTGCTGCAATTGGTGGTGGCTGTTCTGGGACGTGCGCGATTACCAATGGACAGCTTTTCTCAGTCGGGTAAAAGATTTTTTGCTGGAAGGGTCTGTTTGTGATTGGGTGTCACTGTGGCAAGTGGGTGATTGCTGGCTGCCGGTGATTGTCAGGGTCAATGGTGCGTGTGAGCGATTTTTGGCAATTCCCCCTCCCCAAAAGCCGTAAAACTCTAGGGGGCGTCTTATCCATGGGGGCATCTTATAAACGGAAAAGTACAGTATTTTCTTCCATTTATGTTTTGCCTTTCTTCCATAGTAGGACTTGAGGTGGCATGCATGTCATTCCAAGGCAGTCAACCATAGACGGTGACCAGATTCAGGCCTGCTTAGCTTAAGTCTTCATAATAATAATAATAATTTTTATTATTTATACCCCACCCATCTGAGTGGCTACCAGTGCATATAAAAACATAATAGCAGCAGGCATCCTGGTAGACCAGTTGCTGAGCAAGGATATAAAGGCTGTGGTGGCCAAACTACATGTTACACTGGAGCTCCCTACTTAATACAGCATGTAGTGTGACCCCGAGAGTGGCCTAGAATCTTCGCCTTCATTTATTTCATTTTTAATGTCTTTCATTCATACCTTTGAGCTATTTATGCTGTCGGTGACATCTCTGGAGCATTATCACTCAGAGCAGGAATGGTAATTAAAATAAACGAATTTGACAAGATCTGCAGGGTGCAAAGCTACATCAAGAAGCTCTAGAACATTTAGTAAACTTCCCAACCAAGGAATGAGATTTGCATACTTGTGATCTGTAAACTGTAGAAGGAGCAAGCTCCCACTGCCAACCTTACAAGGGTTGTGCTTAAAAACGCACGCAAGCTCAATAGAATTTGAGTTTTGGAAACACTTTGAAAGGGAAATATTGACGCTGGCAGTGAGTGTAATTTGCACATCTCACCGTGAACTGTGGCATATGTGTGTGTGTATAAACGTCTTGTTGTTGTGAACCTGGTGCTCTAATATAATCCATGTTTGAGGTTGTCGGAAATTACACCTGGAATACTGTGTCCAGTTCTGGCCACCACAGTTCAAGAAGGATACTGACAAGCTGGAACGTGTCCAGAGGAGGGCAACCAAAATGGTCAAAGGCCTGGAAACGATGCATTATGAGGAACGGCTTAGGGAGCTGGGTATGTTTAGCCTGGAGAAGAGAAGGTTAAGGGGTGATATGATAGCCATGTTCAAATATATCAAAGGATGTCATATAGAGGAGGGTGAAAGGTTGTTTTCTGCTGCTCCAGAGAAGCGGACACGGGGCAATGGATTCAAACTACAAGAAAGAAGATTCCACCTAAACATTAGGAAGAACTTCCTGACAGTGAGAGCTGTGCGACAGTGGAATTTGCTGCCAAGGAGTGTGGTGGAGTCTCCTTCTTTGGAGGTCTTTAAGCGGAGGCTTGACAGCCATCTGTCAGGAATGCTTTGATGCTGTTTCCTGCTTGGCAGGGGGTTGGACTGGATGGCCCTTGTGGTCTCTTCCAACTCTATGATTCTATGATTCTATGATTCTATACAGTGAGTTAAGAACATAAGAAAATTCCTGCACACTCCCCACTTGCAATTGGCAGCAACTGGTATTCAGAGGCACACTGCCTCCCTCAGTGGAGGGAGAACATTGTGGTTGATAGCCATTGTTAGCCTCATCCTTACCAGCTAAACTGGAGGACTGACTGAACTTTCTTTTAACACAGCTCCTTTTCTATTATTTTAATCCCTCTTTTTCAGCTAAATTCAGTAGAGGCGGGTGAGTCTTAACAATGGGAATTGCAGGGGAGGGGGGTGTACTGGATCATAATTGCTGGTGTGTTTCCTAGCAAGCAGCTGAACTACATCTCCCCGCTGCAATCTGCAGTTTTAAGGCTACACTTCTTCACTTTTAAAGCAAGCATCTTTTCCCCCACAAAGCAACAGCTAGAGACTGTCTGCTGAAGAAGGGCTTGGGGAAGATTTATTTCTCCAAACAGATAGGACTTGCAGCTTCGCAGTCGGGAACTGTCCGTGCAGAAACAGTGATCAGTAAGACTTAAAAGGCAAGTGGGAATTTGGTGGTGCTTTCTTGTCTCTGTCTCTTCCTAAATTGATGGTATGATTAGGGGCCCCTCTAGACTTCATTTGTATTGAGAAGTCATCGTGCTTTGTACTCGTGATGCTTTCAAGGCAGTTATACACAAGTGAGCTTTCAATAACATTTGCACCTGCAAAAGTTTTGGGGTGGACTTAACTGATTTGCTTGCAATAAGCGCGTGTCCCTTGGCTTCCTGCTTAAACCCTGTGACTTTTTGTACCACAAATGTTCCAGGCTGGAGGGTCCCACTTTTCTTGTGCTGTAATGCAAGACAACGCGGTAAGCCTACAACTTATGTGCATTTAACTCATGTGCATACAGCTTTATGTGTGTGGCCCCCCCCCCCCCAAATAAAAGGGAGTGGAAAGGGGGCAGGGTTCCGAGAAAAATGACTTTGGCAATCCCACCTGCCGTTGAACCCAAGGTGTTTTGACTTTCCAAGATTTTGGCTTTTGGTGAGATCCATGGAACATTAGTTTTCGGCTTGCTGTAACATTAGGGAAGCATTTCAGAACCACTAACACAATACTATTGCATCAGTGACATGCTCTGGAATACACCTGTAAAAAAATAATAATACTGCCCTGGAGGTGCCCAATCTTGACGTGCCTGTTCAGAAATGCAATACCTGAGGGGATATGGCTAATAATACCGTAATACAACTAATGAGGCTGGACTGATTTTGAAATACATATGGAAGAGAAGGGTAGGAACTGTACAAAGACCATATAATTTCCATCTTGACAGCCAGCTTTAAATAAACAAATAAATGCTAGGTCCTAAATCCTATTGAGGAAAGAGACCCTCTTGTGGCAGAAATCTTTTAACACTCAAATCACTCCGCAAACGTCTCCGTTTCTTTCCAGTTCTTGAAAGTAGCTTTCATTTTTGTAGGCACACAAAAGTTGGAAGGTTGGGAAAGTACTTTTTGTTCCAGTTTCATTTTGACAAGTTTGATACAGGTTCTAAAAGTAACTTATCCTCTTGTTCCCATGCCAAGGTCAGAGAAGGTTTTTGCTCGGTAGGCTTAATTTTCTCCTGTGGCAACCATTGTGTGCTTTTTGTGTGTGTGTGTGTGTGTGTGTGTGTTTTGAAATGTTGCATTCGGGCCTTATTAACTTGAAACATTACGCCTTTGTCAAAAGGATCAAAAGCAGCAAGAAATCTAATAGATGCATATAATTTTGGAGACAAAAAAAGGGTTCCTTTGATCTGGATTGCTACTAGGAGTGGGCACATGATTTACCTAGTGTGCTGGCAAGCACATTATTACCATAACATTCCTTGAAATCCTGATGCTGTAGCATAGGGTCAGCCAGCGTGGTTCCCTCCATAGGTTGCTAGACTCTAACTCCAGCTAGCATGGTCAGTGGTCAGGAATGATGGGGATTGCAGTCCAAGAACATCTGAAAGACAGGATGGTGGCTACTTCTGCTTTAGTATGCATTGGTTTTTTTGTGGGTTTTTTTTTTTTTAAAAAAAAACACATAGAAAGAATGGACAGCTGTAACGGTGTCACAACACCTAGTTAGTTATTGTGAAGAAGTTGGAGTCAGGCGTACATCAGCAATAAAACAATAAAGCACCTGATGTCATTGGAGTTTCTTTACTCAAAGAAACAAAACAGCCCAGGTCTGGTGATCCCAGCAACACCTCCCAGTAGGTCTTGCCCTAATGGAGCAGTTGTGAGGATGGAAGGTCCCCACCATCCCAGCACTTTCTAAGATGCTTCCTCTCCCAGGTCCTTTCCAAGCAACCCGAGGCTCCTTCGTCTAGCTCTAGCATCTCTTTGCTCTCCTCTCTTCATTTCTCTGCATGTTCTAGGAGGGGAGCTTCCCGTCGCAGCAGGAGGGGGAGACTCCCTGGATTCTTCAGCAGCCTGCCTAATCTCTTGTCTCCTGGCCCCCTTCCTTTCCTGCCTCTGATTCTGGACTGCTCTCTGGTCCAGCCTCTTCCTGCTCACTAAACCCTGTTGCCTCTTCAGCTTCTGACACCTCCTCCTCCCAGCCTGCTCCCTCTTCTTCCTCTGACCACTCCTTGTCATCCCACCACCAATTCCCTGGCTCTGAGCTTTCTTCCCTTTGGGGTTCCCCATCTGGTGCCTCCCACCACTCCTCTGCACCCAGCCAGTCCATGACAGTTACTCTCATTTACACAGGCATTTCTACGCGCCATGGTCTTGTGTGGGACTCCAGGGATGTCACAGCCATCACCATTATGGAAGGGCTGTAGCTCGGTTGTAGAGCACCAGCCTTGCATGCAGATGCCCAAAATTCAACCACCGGGTTCTCTAGGTAGAGTTACACCTACATGAAACCCTGCCGGTCAATCTGAGCTAGATGGAACAATTGTTCTGACTCGGTATAAGGCAGCTTCCTGTGTTTCCATCATGTGCTCTTTGTGAGTTTCCAGAGCCATTATATAGCTTGGTATGGAAATTCTTGTGATAATCCATAGACGCCAAGCCAATGAGTTCTATCAGTTGTCTCTATAGGGAAGCACAAAGTGGAAATTTTCCAGAATGGAATGTGGTAAAAGAACGTCACATCTGGCATGAACAGAGGTGGTGTGCCTCTGGCTATCAATTGCTGGGAATCACAAGTGGGGTGAGTGTTGTGGTGCTCAGGTGCTGCTCATGGGCTTCCCACAGGTGTCTGGTTGGCCACTGTGGGAACAGGATAATGGACTTAGATGGGTCTTTGGCCTGATCCAGCATAGCTATTGCTATGCCCTTGTGCAAAAGAAGGAGGGTTTTGCTGTTGCATCCGTCCAAATTGATTAATGCAATTTGAGGTCACAAGCAATCCTATCCTCAAAGCAAGCTTTCACCAGAGGAGGCTAATGCGTAAGATACACTTGGAACGCATGCAGATAAAAATAATATCTCATCCATAGTAATAGATGTTCGGATCAAAAGCGAAGGCAGATAATTAAACAAATTATGTCTTGGTACAGCAGATTGCTACCTTAGATGCCTTCAGGTTTGGAAGGGAGCCTTGTTTTTTTTCCCTTTTTCTCCCTTCCACAGAACCAAACTTTAGAATTTAGAATGCTTTTTTAAAAAATATGTTGTAACTCTTTCCATTTCTGAAAAGCGTTTATTTACCTTGTGTGTTTGTTCTGTCCTGATGTCAATTAGGCATTGGGCATTTTGGTCTCAAAAAGCATGATGTGAAGGAGCAAAACATGAATATGTCACACTTAAAAATATTATGGAGATGATCTGGGGAGCAGAAGTGCCACCTTAAAAAATGAAACCTACATTCTGATTATTGCTAACTTCGTTTTATCAACTTGAAGAACCCTAAAACTGTTTTCAGCATCTCTTACCCTGAATTATGGTGCTGGAGGAGACTCTTGAGAGTCCCATGGACTGCAAAAAGATCAGACTTATGCATCCTTAAAGAAAACAGCCCTGAGTGCTCACTGGAAGGACAGAGGCTCCACTGGAAGCTGAGGCTCCAGTACTTTGGCCTCCTCATGAGATGAGAAGACTCCCTAGAAAAGACCCTGATGTTGGGAAAGATGGAGGGCACAAGGAGAAGGGGACGGCAGAGGATGAGATGGTTGGACAGTGTTCTCGGAGCGACTAGCATGATTTTGGCCAAACTGCGGCAGTGAAAGATAGGCATGCCTGGCGTGCTCTGGTCCATGGGGTCACGAAGAGTCGGACACGACTGAATGACAACAACAACCCTGACATTTGTATATAATGATTACAGTAGGATCACATATGGCATGGGGGTTACGTTTCAGAGTGAGGTGTGGGGCGGGAAGCACATAAATTCAAAATCACAGAATTGTAGAGTTAGTGGGGTCGTGAGGGTCATCTATTCCAACCCCCTGCAATGCAGGAGTCTTTCACCCAACATGGGCCTCGAACTCATGACCCTGAGATTAAGAGTCTCATGCTATCTGAGCTCTCCCCAACTGTCCGCATAAGACCTTTCCCACTTTTCCAAAGCTACGTGACCCTTGCCCACAGGCAAGGAAGGTGAAGAGTTTACCGAGCCCTGGAAACGTTTGCATGGTGTCGTGAGATCTCGAAGGGTCCTGCGAGATCGCGCAAAGGCCTCCAAAGCTGGGAATGCAAGGCAGAGAGCTTAAAAGCTCTTTTCGCTGATGGTCTGCTCCTACTTTGCCCCCCCCCCACTTTATAAAAAGAATTTGGCCAAGCATGTAAAGATGTGAGTAAGTAAAATCTGTGTGAGATGCGATCCTACTGTATTATTTTGCATGCATGGAGAATTTAGGTGAAACTGAAGACCTAAAGCATCGCTGCCTCTGGGTTGCACCGAAACAGAAGTGCAGATACAACCAGCTTTTGTAATCAGCGGAGGAACGATGAAGCAGCTTCCTCCCACCCACCCCACCCCCAACTTTCCCTTTTTCTGTTATACATTAATTTAACTAACTATGGTCACCAGCAAGTGAAGTGAGAAATACCATAAGACCAACTGAATGAAGTTGGCAGGCTTAACGTGTCCTGTATTTATTTTTAGACTTTTTTTTTCCTGACCTGTTTCAAGAATTTAGGGCAGGTTTCAATATAACCCGACATAGATGACATTGGGGGGATGAACAATTAATATTGTCCTGGAAAAAGCTGACTTGCTAACATTTTAATCAGGGCTCTGCTCCAAAACCTATGGAGAAATGTACTCTCAACACCTGTAGAATGTGAGCTGCATAACAACAGGAATTCTGGCGTAGGCTGTTGGGGTTAAGGTCCAGGTGACTACATGCTTGCACTGATGTGCCTGCAACCTGTGCTTCAGGTCTCCAGCCTCCTCTTGTTATTCATTCATACAATTTCTATACCTCCCTTTTTCCAAAGATCCAAGAGTGCAGAACATAATTGACGCAATGCAATGATAAAAAATAATACAGAGCATAGTAACACACAGCACAATAATAATTATAATAACAAACTCCCCCCACCCCAGCACATTGATCAGGCCATAGATCATATAATGGCCTGCGTAAAGAGGAATGTTTTCACCTGGCCACCTACAGACATGTAATGATGGCACCAGGCAAGCCTCTCTGGGAAGAGCATTCCACAGATTGGGAGCCACCACAGAAAAGGCCCGTTCTTGTGTTGTCACCCTCTGGACCCCTCAGGGAGAGGTGACAGAGAGAAATAAGGGCCTTGAGTGGCAAGTGCTTTGACCTTGTATACAAGCTCTGTTGGCCCAGTATAGCTGAAGGAGTGTCTCCACCTCCATCATCCAGCCTGGACACTTGAGGTCCACTTTCGAGGGTCTTCTGGCGGTTCCCTCACTGTGAGAAGTAAAGTTTGAAGGAACCAGGCAGAGGGCCTTCTTGGTAGCTGCACCCGCCCTGTGGAACGCCCTCCCATCAGATGTTAAGGAAATAAACAACTATCTGACTTTTAGAAGACATATGATAGCAGCCCTGTATAGGGAAGTTTTTAATGTTTGATGTCTAATTGTGTTTTAATTTGTTGGAAGCCGCCTAGAGGGGTTGGAGTAACCCAGTCGGATAGGCGGCAAATAAATAAGTAGCTACCCCCTGGCAGCACAGATGAACAGTAGATGAATTGCCATCAGTACTGTGTCTTTGTGCAGGTACAAGAATGGCGCGAGCCGTTTAGAGGTGTAGCTCAGTGGTAGAGCATCTCCTCTGCATGTCCAAGGTTCAGTGCTCGGCCTCTCCAGGTAGTGGCTGTAAACAGCCCTGAGCTAGCTGGACCAATTGTCTTGACTCGGTATAAGGCATTTGGTTAGGTCTTCTGCTTACCAACATGTGCCTCATTTGTAATAAACACAATCCTGTGTCAACTGTCTGTATCTAGAAAAGTTGAAAAAATAAATAAATGAAGGAATCTCTTCGCCACCTTTAAAAACAGCCCAAGGCCTGGCAGAGAAAAAATTGTCCGGCAGAGCATAATACCTTGAGGCCACGCCGTGTCCCATCGCACATCTTCGAAAAAGCCCATAGCAGTGTGCCAAATACACAAAACCATCAGCTGCGCCTTCCCCATATATTATTAAAGCCCAAATTTTGCTGTTCGTTTTTACTATACTGGAGAGAGCGGCGAAGCCGGCTAAAAATATCAGCTGTAGCGTCTTTTTTAAAAATGTGGCTGTCAAGGAATAATGCATGAAATGTGTGCACCGTGGTGGACTTTAAAATCCTGCGTTTCGATGTATAATTTAAGGGCATCTGTGCACGTTTTGTCTGCCGTTGCTAAACCAAGAGGCAGCTGCTTTTAGCTGTGCAGCTTCAAGCCTTCCCATGGAGCACAAATCGTTCCCTGGAGGTGAGACTATAATTGATGGGTAATTTCAGTCTGCCCTTGGATTAATTTGAGGGACAGATAGGAATTACTATTTAGAAGAGCTGCTTTTCCCCAACCTGGTGCTCTCCAGATGTTGAGGAAGCCTATTTTAAGAGTGAAATGCAGGGTATTCCAAGAGAAGTGATACCTCGGAACCAGGATTGGGAACCTCAGGGCTGGGGACCAAATTCTGAGCTCTCTGGGTGGCGCTTGAGACTTTCTGCAGTCCACACACACCCTACTAGAGTGCATGCCTTAGATGTAGTAGATTCTAAGTTCAGTTCCTGGCTTCTCCAGTTAAAAGGTTTCAGGGAGAGCTGCAGGCGGTCCTCAACCTGGTGTCCTCTAGATGTTGTGGGACTCCAACTTGCATCAGCCCCAGGCAGCTTGGTCAACTGGTTCGGAGATGTTGGGAGTTGCAATCCACAACAAGTTGGAGGGCATTCAAGATGACCTCAACAGATTGGGGAACTGGGCCCAAGCTAACAAAACGAACTTCAATAGGGACAAATTTAAGGTTCTACACTTAGGCAGGAAGAACTAGCTGCACTAATATAAGATGAGGGACACCTGGCTTGCCAGTAGTACATGTGGAAAGGATCTAGGGGTCTTAGTAGACCACAAGCTTAACATGACTCAACAGTGTGATGCATCAGCAAAAAAAGATAATGCTATTGTAGGCTGCATCAACAGTAGTGTAGTGTCCAGATCAAGGGAAGTAATAGTACCACTCTTTTATGCCTTGGTCAGACCACACCTAGAATACTGTCTACTGTGTCCATTTCTGGGCACCACAATGTAAGGATATTGACAAGCTGGAATATGTGCAGAGGAGAGAGACCAAGATGATCAAGGGTCTGGAAACCAAGCCTTATGAGAAATGATTGAGGGAGTTGGGTATGTTTAGCCTGGTAAAAGAGATATAATAGCCGTCCTCCAATATCTCAAGGGCTGTCACATGGAAGATGGAGCAAGCTTGTTTTTTCCTGCTGTGGAGGGAGATTCTGACCAAATATCAGGAAGAACATTCTGACAGTAAGAGCTGTTTGACAGTAGAACGGGCTCCCTTGGAAGATGGTGGACTCTCCTTCCTTGGAAGTTTTTAAGCAGAGGATGGATGCCGTAGTTGAGATTCCTGTATTGCAGGGGTTGGAGCAGATGATCCTTGGGGTCCCTTCCACCTCTAGAATTCTATGATTCTATCAGATATGGAAAGGCTGGACTGGGTAGAATGGGCAGCCTGATACAGTAGTATAAGGCAGTTTCATAGATTGGTTTCTGCCGAGTTCAGCTGTCCTCTGTATTTTCCACAGGTCTGTATGCTAGTGTTAAACTCAGTTTAGAGCTCTACCTCAAATTAAGCCCCAAGGGGAACGTGGGTAGATGCACAGTGATCTATTTTTGTTTTGTTTTTGGTGGTATCTGACACAGGTTCTTGCAACAGGATTTGATATTTAGCAGAGATAAGGGAGAGGAGCTGGGCTACGAGCAAGCAGCACACAAGCAATTTGGAGCACAAATATGACTTTGATTGCAGCTTTGGACAGAGGACAGTGTGTGTGCCTCAAACACTGGTGGCTGCTCTTATCACAGCTCTAGGCAGTAACAGAGAAGCTACTTAAAGGAGCAAACCGAAAGAGGCTGGGTATTGAGGCGGTGAGAGAGAATGCTGTGTCGCTTTGGTTTCAACAAGGGTGAACTTCTTCTGACAGTGCAGTCCTTTCTTAACCACTTGGAGTGCGCACTGTTGTCTACATCTGGATGCACCTCGTGGTAGCCATCAGTCTGGAAGCGGACTCAAAGCTTATCTAATCCAGCTTCCTTTGCACAGAGGCAGGAACCGCTGCGCTGAAATGATCCCTCTGAAACTGGCCCATAAAACAGAAAAATGTAGCATGTTAAAAATTAATAGTCGACTCGAGGGAACCGGGTGGGGGTAAAGCAGCGAGGATTTAAGGTAAGCCAAAGTTCTTTTGTAGGGCAAACTGCACTTACAGACAGTGGTTTGGATGCAGCTTTAAATTAGATGCAACTTAGTTCCCATAGAACTTAAAAACAGGTAAAGGACCCCTGGATGGTTAAGTCCAGACAAAGGTGACTATGGGGTGTGGTGCTCATCTCGCTTTCAGGCCAAGGGAGCTGGGATTTGTCCACAGACAGCTTTCCGGGTCATGCGGCCAGCATGACTAAACTGCTTCTGGCACAATGGAACACCATGATGGAAACCAGAGCGCACAGAAACACCATTTACCTTCCCACTGCAGCAGTACCGATTTATCTACTTGCACTGGTGTGCTTTCGAACTGCTAGGATGGCAGGAGTTGGGACAGAGCAATGGAAGCTCACCTCATTGTGGGGAATCGAACCATCAACCCTCTGATCAGCAAGCCCAAGAGCCTCAGTGGTTTAGACCACAGCGCCACCTGCATAGGACTTAAGTGCAACTAACTTGCATCCAAACCCAACTCTATGTCTTGCATATTTGGTTGTCTTGGAAGGTCACCTGTGTTTGTTCCATTGTTAGAAATTCATATATATATACATACACACAAACTAGGTGCCAAATGGCACCTTGAACCTAGGTTATGTTCACCACAACACCTGTTTGCCAGGCGGTTGGACTAGATGAGCCTTATGCGGCTTAGGACCCTCATACCTAAGGGACCGCCTCTCCCGGTATGTCCTGGGTAGGACCTTAAGGTCCTCAAATAATACCTTTTTGGAGGTCCCAAGCCACAAGGATGCTAGGTTGGCTTCAACTAGGGCCAGGGCCTTCTCAGTACTGGCCCCGACTTGGTGGAACAGTCTGTCACAAGAGACCAGGGCCCTGCGGGATTTGGCATCTTTCCGCAGGGCCTGCAAGACGGAGCTGTTCCACCTGGCATTTTGGATTGGTTTCAGTTTAACCCTGATGTTTCATTCTTTTGGTGTGATTGGTGGGCTACTTAAAAATGAGGCTGCAGTCTAGATTAAATTTTAAATTGTATTTTAATCTGTATTTTAATGAATTGTTTTTGTTGTGATTTTATTGGTGTTAGCCGCCCTGAGCCCAGTTGTTTATTATTATTATTATTATTATTATTATTATTATTATTATTATTATTATTATTATATTGGGACCCTTCCAATGCTACAATTCTGTAATCTCAACCACATTGCTTGATTGTAGCTTGCTCTTTCAACAATTCATGTGTCCCAATATGCAAGAAGGAGAGACACATACAAATGGTATTAACTGTGGAGTAAGGCAGAGGGATCTGCTTCAGCAGTGTGTTCCATGAAGGGAATGTGCTGGAAAAGTAGTACCAGCAGGATGGAACTCTCCACTCAGCTAATGAGCAGAGGGTTCAATCCTAGTGGCTGCAGGGACCTGGTATAATAATAATAATAATAATAATAATAATAATAATAATAATAATAATACCCTGCCTATCTGACTGGGTTGCCCAAGCCACTCTGGGTAGCTTCCAAGATAATATAAAAAACACAACTAAACATTGAGCACTAAAAACTTCCTGATACAGGTTTGCCTTCAGTTGTCTTTGAATATTCAGGTAATTGGTCATCTCTTTGACATCTGGTGGGAGGGCGTTCCACAGGGGCAGGTGCCACTACTGAGAAGGCCCTCTGCCTGGTTCCCTGTAACTTCCCTTCTCACAGTGAGGGAACTGCCAGAAGGACCTCGGAACTGGACCTCAGTGCCTGGGCTGGACGATGGGAGTGGAGATGCTACTTCAAGAATATAGCGCATTCCCAGATAGCCACCTAGCCACATCTCTTCCCCACCCCTGGCGCAGATTGCACCATTTCCATTTCTAGATATTCACAGGTCCAGAATTTCAGAGGTTCAGCCAAGGTGCAGTGCACAGCTACTGGGAACAGCTAGGATCATGACTCAACATGCTTTGATCCAAGCTGCATTGGCGAGTGGGAAGACCAGGTCATCTTAACCTCTGTGGTGAATCAGGTTCAACAGCATTCATTCATATCACGAGGCTGGTATCTATCTTGCATTCTTCTTCTCCCGTTCCAAATTCAATTTTCCAAATGGGTGCCCAGGACTTCCGTGTGATCAAATTATGTTTGTTACGGTTGGTTGTGGGGTTCTGAATATCAAGCTGCTACTGCTTTTCAAAGCCATTTCATAGAACATAAACACAAGTTACACCTGCAGGTCACACATGCTTGGACTGTTCATCCCCATACAATAATGCAGGCCTGAATAAAACATGATGGAAAGTAATTTTAGTCTGAACAATCATCAGGTTCTCTCTCTCTTTAAATTATTTTTCTCCAATCTGCTAGTTGTAATAAGATGCATTGGCTGAGAGTATAGGTAACATAGTGCCCTCTTAATGTTCTTGAACTACAACTCCCACAATCCCTAGCCATTGGATGTGCGGACTAGGGTTGATGGGATTTGTAGCCCAAGAACATCTGGAGGATGCTAGACCTAGATGGGCTTGGGGCCTGATCCAGCAGGGTCTTCTTATCTTACTTTATGCACTGTGCCCACATGTAAGTTCTGGTTCATGCAAACAAAGGATGCTTCCTGCAAATTCCCGGACTGTGTTCGAAACTCCCATTGTTCTCCCCCCCCCCCAAAAAAAATTATTGGTGTTTCCACATAAAAATAATAATACAGAAATAAAACATCAATTCAACATATAAGACAAAACAAATACAATAAACAATACTAATAACAAAAATAAAACTTATACATACCTTAACACCACAAATACACAGGAAACTATTAATTAAATTCTTATTTCGAATCTTATTTATGGGGATTTCCCCCATTCTCTCTTCTGCGTTCTATTTCTAATCTACTTTAGTAACTTTATAACTAATTTAACAATCATTCACCATATCTTAATCTTCAAATAAACATCTTATATACCTTATGTCATTCAACTTGTTTTAATCACATAATTCATATTTCAAATCTTAACTTCTGATATTCTATTTTCTCTTAACTTAGTAAAGCTATTGCTGTTATTACTTCTAATTCCTACCTTAAAAAAAATTAAATTCCAAACCTTATCATAAAAAGCCTAAACATTTCTTCCCTTCTCCGAATCGCTTGTTTCCCTCTGGCAACGAAACTCCCATTGTTCTAAGGCACATTTTGCGACAGGGAATTTCATTAGCATGAGCAGTTTCTGAGCTTGGGCGCTATACTGCACCTAAGATTTTGGATTAAAACTGCAGAGTGGAAGGAAAGGAGAACTTTTTTCTGCCTCCCCACTTCCAGCTACTTTCTGAAGACTGGAGAAGAGACCCTCCTAAGAATATATCAGTTTCTGACACTGTTCCTGGGTCATATGCATGGAGGCCAGTATAAAACATGGGCTGTCCCTTTTTTAGGTCTTGCTGAAAGAATGAGTCATACTACATATTTGGCATCATCTCTCAAAAGAGCGGATACCAGTTTTTGTTTTACAATTGGTTCCATCTGACGGGGTTACAGCTGGATGGAATCTGAATGCTAATGTAGCTCGGGTTCAAATCCTGCCCTGTTGGACCAGGCTTTTTTTCTTCTAGGCATACCACCAAAAAAATAAAAATCATCTGTGATATAAATTGGTTTGGAATATACTGGACCCAGACTTTCCTGTGAAGGCAATTTCATCCTTAACAACTTGATTTTCTCTGGCTGTAATTCATACCTTGTGATCCGAATGAGAAGTCTCAGCAAGCAAGTCTTCGCTATGTAATGCTGTCAGCTTGCCAGCAGTCACTTCTTCAGCAAATGGGTTTTGGGTTTGCCATGGGTAGGAACTCTCTGCATATATTGACTTTTCCATAAGCAAGCTAGAAAGAACAAAAGGCTGGAGCTGATTGATCTGGGCAGGTCTAATTTCAAGTTGAGAAAGGTTGTCAGGCTAGATTACTTGAAATCTCAGGAAGTGTTCCAGAGATCAGAGTTAAATCTTGGGTCTGGCTGTGTTTAGTTTATCTGTTCATATTACTGGAAAATGCATGGGCTGCACACACTTGTAACTTAAAACTTGACCGAACAGGCTAATTTTTGCACAGGGTAGTAGTCTTCATGCACAGTGAACCCCCAACACAGGAATAATAATACTAAAGTTTCACTTTGCTTCTGACACTGAGTTGGCCACATTTTTTTCTTTTCACCTAATTGATACCAAGAGCATGTTTCAGCATTTTACACATCGAGCCAGGCCCCAAAGGATAACAGTGTACATTATGGCTTTCTGAATCCAGTCCCATTGATTGGATTCTTAGGAATAGCTCACACATTGCACAACAAAGGCAATCCCAGGTTTTCCACCCATCTGCACGCTGCGGATCACGGTTCCCTGATCAATGTGCTTCTGTTGTGTACATTTGCACTGTGCACTTTAAAACCTCCATAGGTCAGGAAATGTGTGAAACAGCATTTTGCAATTCTGTGGCATTTGGTGTCTACAGCCACGGCAAGTGCTGCAACCTTCCAACAATTGGACCTCACCCCCAAAGGTCCACTCCTGCATTGTCTCCCGACACAGATAGATGTCAACAATTGCTTTGGCATTGCAGGGTTAGGGAAGTGTTCCCTTAAAGAGAAAAAGAAAAAAAGGAGTGAGCCCTGAAAAGAGAATTGAGAAAATATTTAAATCCTGAAGGATTGGCGTTAATTCTTTTTCTTTGTTTTCTTTGAGATGATTCCAGGCTTTTGCATGATGTCCTCTGCTCCCCCTGACGCTAATCTGTGAAGCCTTTGAAAGCACTTGTGCATATGCTACCTGCACTTGCGGTCCTTGTGAGAACAATTAAGTGCATATGTGGAGAGCAGTTTTTCTTTTCTTTTTGCACTCATCAGAAGTGCCTCCAAAGCGTAACACACTCAGTTTTTCTGAACTTGCGCCCCCCCCCCCCCGCTTTCTTAATCAGTGTTTGCTGTGTTAAAAGGTAACATACATTTCCTGAGCAGCGAAGGAGCTTTGAGGGATGGGCCAATCTAAACATGCGAGAGCTGCCAAAGGCTGACTCCGGGAGCAGCTGTTCACGTACTGGCAGCGGTAATGTTTTAAGGCTTCTGCTAGCACGTGGGTTGCATGCAGACATTGTCCTTTTGGAACGGTGGAGATGGGCATGATTTAAGCCTGCACTTCTGCTGTAGCTTGGAAAGCTCAGAGCAACTTACATGGGGCTCCCAGGTACTTCCCATCGAGACATTGGTTTGGGTCCATAGGAGCTAGACTCCAACAACCATCATCCCTCACTATTGACCATGATGGCTGTTGTAGTTGTAGTCCTCTAACAGCGGGAGGACCACATGTTCTTGGTTTAAGTAATACAGCAATGCTTGGCACTTCCACCCCCTGATTAAACAGATACTTTGGGGTGTATGGGGTGTTGGAGAAGGGGTAGTGTCTCTGGTGGGGGAAACATTGTCCTCCTTCTGGGGTAGTTTCTCTACCATTGGTCCCCACCCTGCACTCAGATCTCACCTGTGACTGTTAGAAGAAGTCAGCATGTGACAGCTGTCACACCGTGGGACTGGTTTTGACTAGCTGGCTAAACCAAGCGAGGGTAGCCAATGGGTTTCAAACTCTTGGTGAGTTAAGAACTTCCCCTGTATGTGAACGAGTGGACGAGACCAATAGTGGGTCCAATGGTCAAGAAGGCGGTTTCTGTACATGCTTTAGAGCAGGCATATATTTTGGGACTACAACTCCCATCATCCCTAGCTAACAGGACCAGTGGTCAGGGATGATGGGAATTGTAGTCTCATAACATCTGGAGGGCCGAGTTTGCCTATTCCTGCTTTAGAGGGAAGTGGAGGGCAGATGGGGCTCGTCAACCTCAGAAGGTAGCCCATCTAGGAGACGGAAAACTCTGATCCTAAACCTCTGCTGCCTTGCAGGATATCTTTGGGAGAAGAAAAGGCTAAGGACTAAATGCTACAGAAATCTGGAGGGGAGTCCCTAAGGTGGTTAGATTGCACCTTGTATGCCTCCTTCCAGCAACTCCAGCAGCCAAGCTGGTGCCAAGCATATTGCTCTGCTTTATTTTGGACCACATCAGTGAGGCTGAGGGCATCCCAGGACCCCCATTCTACACACTGCCCAGGCTTGTGCACCGGGAAGGTCACTAATGCAGCAGTTCGACTCCAACCCCAGAGGCGCACTCCATTGTCTCTTCCGATGCCAACAACAGCAGGACTTTCTTTCTTTGTGTTTCAAGCCATAGGGAAGAGGAGGGGACCATATTCCTTCTGCAAAAAGAGTGATGCCTGTAGGTAGCCTGGCTAATCCCGGATGCATTAGGGACAGAGCTCTGTGGGCCTCGCACTTGAATTCTTAGGTTGATGGATCTAAAGAGTTGTGTCGCAGGAGCTTGGCTATTCCGATAAATACTGTTTTAAAATTTGTTTGTATGCTAAACCAGCTTCATTAAAGCATGAAATGTTTGAGGCATGGATAAGGAAGTGAACAGAGGCTTCATACCATCATGTAGGATCTGCTCAGAGACTGTGGTACCATGTGATATATCCTTTTAATGAGTCTGTGTAGGGACCAAAATCTTGTTATCAAACATTTAGGCCACATGGTGATCCGCTGCTGCCTGGCAACATGATTCTTGAGCACCTCATGGGGAATCCTAAGTTCAGATCAGTGTTACAGATTGAAGGGCTTGGATATTTTATTATGGCTCCTCTGATGTCTATCCAAGAGGCACAGGAGGTGAGCAGTTGCCTTATCTGCCTCCAGTTTGAATGCTGCTTAGCAGGAAAGCGTTTTTTTGATATATTTTTTTGCACAGAAATAGGACCTAAAACAGCTTTTGCCAATGTGGTGCCCTCCAGATGTTTGGGACTACAACTCCCATTGTCCTGGCAATCATATAGCTGGGCTGATAATGGTTTAATTTCCCGAAATGGGAATGTTTGCTTATTTCAAATTGCTGTGTATTTTTAGCATGGGGTTTTTCCTTTGGCAGTAGCTCTCTCATGTGATTGGCTGACTGTGAGTCCCATGAGAGAGGCATTCCATTCTGTTGTGACTGTTATTCCAGTAACTGTCGTTTTTTAACTGTATTCTGTTCTTCTCTGTGTTTGTGAGGAGAAAGGCTGCTGAGAGAGGCTTCTCTGGATACTAATGAGGACAGTGTGTGTTACTGTGATATCTCTGAAGCGAAATAGACAAAGAGGAAGATCCCTAAAAGTTAATAGGAGGAGCTCTCTATAAGGAACAACGTGAATAAGCATGGGATTGTAAATATATTCTCCTCAGTTATATGCTTATGAATGTAAAGTTCTTTTGAATGTAAAGAGTCTGGACATTGCATATCATCAATACACACATCCTTCCTGCCAGCCCTGAGCAGCATGGCCAATGGGCAGGGATTTGAGGAGGCACCATGTTGTCCTTGGATTTTAAGGGTTGGTTGCTATTTAAGATCCATAATTCAGTTTTGGTGTTGTTTGCATTGCTATGGTTACGGTAGGCCGCCTGGAACACTTTGAAGCCTTTAAGGTGGAATGTGTGTGTACTTTAAAAAAGGCAAGAAGGAAGAATCCTGACCTAGTGTTTGAAGTAGCCACTTGCAAGAGCATCCAGCAACTGGGCAGAGAAGCTTTACAAGAGCTGTTTCTCCTTCCTTTAGCCTACAAATGAGTCATGGATATATCTAGGCCTCATAAACATTTTTGTGGGTTGATAACTCATTTTGCAAAGCTGTCTTCCTCCTTCCCTCTCTGAGGCCAGTAGCAAAATCTTGTTGATGGGTGATGAGAAAAATGAAGCCCAGTGAGCATGCTGGTGTCGATGCCTAATAACTGTGATGCTCAATGAGTTATATAACACATCTTGATACCTTGCATCAGTTTTCCTGAACCTGGTGCCCTCCAGATATTTTCAGACTACACCTCCCATCCTTGATAAAAAAAATTGGGGGCCAAATACATATTGTCCTGTTCACTATATTGTAAAAAAATATGACAAGGACTCACTGTGGAAAATTCTTTGCATGTTTCACATGGGCTCAAGTTCCAGAATGTAAAAAGCTCAAGGAGACAAGTGCTGTAAATGATTTGTTTGTGATACAAGTAGGGATCTGTTTTCAGGAAATGGCTGTTCAAATACTCCTTAGACATTGCTGAAGCCTGGTGTGATGGCCTGGGAGTCAGACTCTGATGCTGAACCTGAGGGATCCCAGCCTGCACAGGATTCCCCGCCTCCAGAACCAGCTGAGCCGGGGCCAGGGCTTGAGCCTGAAGGATCCCCACCTGTGCTGGATCCCCAGGTGCAGGCATCAGCAGAGTCTGCTCTGGCTCCTGATGGGAGGGAGGACCCATTGCCTGCAGGTGCTCCACTCCCAGCCTCTTCAGAGGAAGCTGAGGCATCCCCTGGGTCCAGTAACCCACCAGCCTCTCCTGAGCTACAGAGGCTCAGGGCAGAGAGGCGAAGGGAGTTAAGTGTCTGCAGGAGGAGTGCTCGCCTCCAGGCCCGGAGGAGAGGCGAGTCTCCGGAGGATCGGGACCGCCCTAAGCATAGGGCCAGATAAAAGCCAGCCAGACCCAGCCCAAGTTGCGTGAGCAACTTAGTTGCAAGCGTGTGCTCAACCTGCAACCTTGTGCCTGAACCTGCCTTGGACCTTGACCTGCTCCCTGCCTTGCTCCCCGCCGGATTGACCTCCTTTGGACCCCTAGACCCAGGACTGGACGTGGACCTCGCTTCATGGACAAACCCTTGGGGCCAGCACAGTTTGCTCACGCCACACCCGCACTCCCCCTTCGCTGGGGTGCGTTCGGGAGGAACTAGTAGCCATGGCTGACCAGGCGGCTGCGCTAGTGGCATTGGCCCAGGAGAACCAGGCCTTGACCCACACCGTGCAGCAGCTAAGCAATGCGGTTACGGCGCTTCAGCAGCGTTTGGATGCCCTACCGGCTCCTGGGGCCGCCGCCCCAGCTCCTGGCAAGTACCCAGTGGCCCTGCCAGAGAAATTTGATGGGTCCCCAGCCAGCTTTCCCATGTTTCTCGCCCAGGCCAAGCTGTATATTCAGGGGCGAGCTCGGGATTTCCCTGACGACCGCACCAAGGTGCACTTCCTGATCAGCTTGCTGAAGGACCAGGCGGCCAAGTGGGCGTTGCCGCTGCTCCGGCAAGACTCCCCCTTGCTGACAGACTATACGGGGTTTTGCAATCATCTGGAAACCACATTCGCCAACCCTCAGAAGGGGAGTCAAGCCAATCGGGCAATTCGGCGGTTGAAACAGGGCAAGTCCACAGTGGCCACCTACGCCACGGAATTTCGGCTGCTGGCGCAGGACTTGACCTGGAACGACTCTGCCCTGCGGGACCAGTATCTCGAGGGACTTTCAGACGAGATACTGGATCAGCTGGCCACGTTGGATCGCCCTGCCACACTGGATGCCCTCATCCAACGGAGTCTGCAGATAGACGATCGGTTGGAGGACCGTCGCCAGGCCCGGGGCCGCCGGCACTCCGGGCTCCCGGCGCCGGTGCTTCCCTGCAGTTCCGTGGCCAGAGCTGAGTCATTGGAGGAGCCGATGCAGCTCGGGGCAGCGCGGCCTCGCCTCTCCCCCTCGGAAAAGACTCGGCGTCGGGAGGGGAACCTGTGTCTCTACTGCGGTGGGAGTGGACACTACGCCCGAACCTGCCCTGAGAAACGCCAGCCGCAGGGAAAACTGCCAACCCCAGTAGCCGATGGCCCAGGCTACCTGGGGACCCAAGCATCGCATGATGGGCCCTCACCAGTGGAATTGCAACACCTCATGATACCGGTGCGTCTATACCCCCCCGGTGGGCCCTGGATTCTCACCCACGCTCTGGTGGATTCGGGGGCAACCCGCTCCTATATGGACTCTGCCTTCGCCACTCAGCATCAGGTGCCGCTTCAGAACAAGCCGGAACCAGTACAGGTGGAGGCAATTGACGGACGGCTCCTACGCTCGGGCGCTGTTACTCGGGAGACCCAGCCCTTGGTCCTGTGCTACCAGCAGCACCGGGAGGTGCGAACCCTGGACATTGGCACCATGCCCCGGTTTCCCCTGGTGCTTGGGATGGACTGGCTGGAGTCACACAATGTTCAGATCGACTGGGTCAATCGGACTGTACGCTTCCCAGACCCGGGTTCCCGTGCTCAGTCCGAGTTAGTAGCAGCTGCCCCCATGGGGCAGGCTGTGTCAACGCTCCCTGCCGTGTACCAGGACTATTTAGACGTGTTCGAGGAACAGGGAGCAGACAAGCTGCCGCCTCATCGGTCCTTCGACTGCGGCATAGACCTACAGCCTGGGGCGCCCCTGCCTGTGAGCCGCCTATATTCTCTTTCGGAGCCAGAGCGTGAAGCCTTGCAGGACTTCCTTCGCAAGAACCTGGAACGTGGGTTCATTAGACCCTCTACCTCACCCACTGCCGCTCCTGTACTCTTCGTTAAGAAGAAGTGTGGGGAGCTTCGCCTCTGCCATGACTACCGGGCCCTGAATAAGATCACCATCCCAGACCGGTACCCCTTGCCCCTTATTGCAGAATTGCTGGAGCGGGTGCAGGGGGCGCAGATGTTCACCAAACTGGACCTCCGAGGGGCCTACAACTTGATTCGGATCCGTGCTGGGGACGAGTGGAAGACTGCATTCGGGACCCGGTATGGGCAGTTTGAATACCTGGTTATGCCGTTCGGATTATGCAACGCGCCCGCCGTGTTTCAACGGTACATCAACCACGTGTTCCAGGACTTGCTAGACAAATACGTGGTGGTGTACCTAGATGATATTCTGATTTATTCCCGTGACCCAGCCCGTCACGAGAGTCATGTTCGGTCCGTGTTGCAGCGCTTGCGGGAGCACCGCCTGTACGCCAAGCTCAGCAAGTGCGAGTTCCACCAGCGGTCAGTGGACTTCCTTGGACACCGACTCTCCCCTGACGGGGTGCAGATGGACCCTGGGAAGGTGGCTGCGGTTCGAGAGTGGGCAGCGCCCCGGAACCGCAAGGACTTACAGCGGTTCCTAGGGTTCGCCAACTATTACCGGACCTTCATTGCAGATTATGCTCATCGCACCACCCCATTAACCCGACTGCTGCGCCCCAAGACGCCCTTCTCCTGGGATGAGGAGGCTGAAGTGGCATTTCAGGGGTTGAAAGCCTGTTTCCAGAGGGCGCCGATTTTACAGCACCCTGATCCCTCTCGTCCCTTCGTGGTGGAGACTGATGCCTCCAGTACGGCTCTCGGTGCCATCCTGTCTCAGCAACACGGACCCGATGCGCCACTGTTACCCTGCGCTTACTACTCCCGGCAGCTCCTTCCGGCGGAGCGTAACTATACCGTGTGGGAGCGGGAACTACTGGCCATCAAGGTGGCCTTTGAGGTCTGGCGCCATCATCTGGAGGGGGCACGACACCCGGTGGAAGTGAGAACGGACCACCGGAATCTGGAGTACCTCCAGACCACCCGCAAGTTGAACCAAAGGCAGATCCGGTGGGCGCTGTTTTTCTCCCGGTTCCAGTTCCGGATCCGCTACATCCCTAGCTCCCAAAACCGGAAAGCGGATGCCCTGTCCCGGAAACCTGAGGACGTCGCAGACACTGTACAGCAGGCAGTACCGACGACTATCTTACCACCAGCCGCATTCCTGGCCACTCAGGAGGCCAAGCCGCTGCAGGCTCGGGTGCGAGAACAGCAACGGGTCGATGCTTGGGCACAGGAACGGCTCCGGGAACTGTCTGACGGGTCATGCCCTCGATATCCGGGGCTGGCCCTGCACCAGGGCCTACTGCTGCACCAGGGTCGTCTATACATCCCACCAGGACCATTGCGGGCTGAGGTTCTCCAGATGTCCCACGATGCCCCAGCAGCAGGGCACTTTGGGCGGTACCGGACCACCCATCTGGTAAGCCGGGAGTTCTGGTGGCCCCGCCTGAAGGCTGATGTGGCACGCTATGTTGCTGGTTGCGACGTCTGCCGGCGGGCCAAGGGTCCTACCGGGCGACCCCCCGGTCTGCTCCAGCCATTACCAGTCCCACCGCGTCCCTGGCACACGGTCTCGCTGGACTTTGTGGTGGACTTGCCCCCATCTCGTCACTGTACCTGCCTCCTGGTTTTCACGGACCATTTCACTAAGATGGTGCACTGTGCCCCCTGCCCGTCCATACCCACAGCTAAGGAAACGGCTCAGCTGTACTTGCAGCACATCTTCCGCCTGCATGGCCTGCCCGAGCGTGTGGTTTCTGACCGCGGCGTCCAGTTCACATCCCACTTCTGGCGAGCCCTGCACCAGACCCTTGGGACGGAGGTCTGTCTATCTTCGGCCCACCACCCGCAGACCGATGGCCAGACGGAAAGGGCAAATGCGGTGCTGGAGCAGTACCTCCGGTGTTACTGCAGCTTTCAGCAGGATGACTGGGTCGATCACTTGCCATTGGCGGAGTTCGCCTACAACAATGCAGTGAACGCCTCCACCCAGCAGACCCCGTTCCAGGCCTCCTACGGCTACCATCCACGTTTGTTCCCGGACGTGCTGCCAGCTTCCGCGGTCCCCGCAGTGACAGACTGGCTTCAGGAGCTTCAGTCCCAGCAACAATTATTGATGAAGCAACTGCGCCAGGCCAAGGACGCATACAAGGCCCAGGCTGACCGACATCGTCAGGAGGGGCCAGAACTCCATGTTGGCGATCGGGTGTGGCTCTCTACCCGTCACCTGCATCCTTCTCGGCCCTCACGAAAGCTGGATGCACGGTTTGCCGGCCCATTCACCATCACTGCGCAGGTGTCGCCGGTGGCGTTTCGCCTCCAGTTACCTCCATCGCTCAAGGTTCACCCAGTATTCCACCGGTCCCTACTTAGTCCAGTCGCCCCGCCCGACGAGTTCCACCCGGACAATCCACGACCGCAGCCAGTTTTGGTTGAGGGGGAGCCTGAGTACGAGGTGGAGCGCATTCTCGACTCACGATACCGCAGGGGGAAGCTCCAATACCTCATCGACTGGAAGGGGTATGGGCCTGAGGATCGTTCATGGGAACCAGCGGGAAACGTCCACGCACCTGCCTGCCTCCGTGATTTCCATGCAACTTACCCCAGCAAGCCTGGTCCGGCCCCTCGGTTGAGGGGGAGGCCTGGGAGGGGGGATGGTGTGATGGCCTGGGAGTCAGACTCTGATGCTGAACCTGAGGGATCCCAGCCTGCACAGGATTCCCCGCCTCCAGAACCAGCTGAGCCGGGGCCAGGGCTTGAGCCTGAAGGATCCCCACCTGTGCTGGATCCCCAGGTGCAGGCATCAGCAGAGTCTGCTCTGGCTCCTGATGGGAGGGAGGACCCATTGCCTGCAGGTGCTCCACTCCCAGCCTCTTCAGAGGAAGCTGAGGCATCCCCTGGGTCCAGTAACCCACCAGCCTCTCCTGAGCTACAGAGGCTCAGGGCAGAGAGGCGAAGGGAGTTAAGTGTCTGCAGGAGGAGTGCTCGCCTCCAGGCCCGGAGGAGAGGCGAGTCTCCGGAGGATCGGGACCGCCCTAAGCATAGGGCCAGATAAAAGCCAGCCAGACCCAGCCCAAGTTGCGTGAGCAACTTAGTTGCAAGCGTGTGCTCAACCTGCAACCTTGTGCCTGAACCTGCCTTGGACCTTGACCTGCTCCCTGCCTTGCTCCCCGCCGGATTGACCTCCTTTGGACCCCTAGACCCAGGACTGGACGTGGACCTCGCTTCATGGACAAACCCTTGGGGCCAGCACACCTGGCGTAGTCAGAATGTTGTCAAAGGTTTACCTTATTTTGCAGCTAGCAGGGAAGCTAAATTATTGTTAGGAAATTCAAGGCATTTTCACAAGTTCAGTGGACCTGTGACCTTCAGTGTGGGCTGATGGCCAAATGAACTCAAATATTGAAACCCACAAACTCTTAGACCCAGTGCAGACTTGACAATCTGACCTGTTTAAGGGTGGTGTAGGTTCTTAGTGGGCCATGACATCTCCCGGTGTGGTGTAGTGGTTAAGGGCGGTAGACTCGTAATCTGGTGAACCGGGTTCGCATCTCCGCTCCTCCACATGCAGCTGCTGGGTGACCTTGGGCTAGTCACACTTCTCTGAAGTCTCTCAGCCCCACTCACCTCACAGAGTGTTTGTTGTGGGGGAGGAAGGGAAAGGAGAATGTTAGCTGCTTTGAGACTCCTTCGGGTAGTGATAAAGCGGGATATCAAATCCAAACACTTCTTCTTCCCTCTCCCTCCTGCTATCATGTGCACAGTTGCGTTCCCCTGCCTTCCTTGCATTGAATTTTTATTCAGCTAAGGCCCAAAAAACTGTGCTGTCCTTGTAGTCTACTTTGACCATATCCCATTTAGGTTGAGTGCCATACAACTGTATATCCAGGACTTTTTTTCAGCCAGAACTCACTGGAACTCAGTTCCAGCACCTCTCAGGTGGGCGCCATTGTAAGAGAACAAGGTAGGTGTTCATGGTGAGATCTGGCACCTCTTTTTCTAGAAAAATATCTGTCACCTATCTATCTATCTTATCTATCTATCTATCTATCTATCTGAGAGGCAGATTTCTCCTATGGGAAACTGCAGTCGTGTGCTAGCTTCTTTTAAAAACAACAACGTATATTATTGATTTCTCAATAAAGTGAACGAATAGTACAGGTACTCTTGTCTGAGTAGGAGCAGGAAAAAAAGTTTAAGGAGGAGGAAAATGGAGGAGAAATATCCTGGATCTGACAGTAATTGTCTAGTCGGGTGGTTCCCAGTTGGTAGTCCGCCAACCCCGGGGATCTGCATAACCCACCCAGGGGGGCTGTGGCGCCATTCACCTAACAAAAACTGCCAAAGAGATATACGTAACATTTTTCAAAAATAGTGAGTTCGTTTGTTTGACTTTTGAAAAACAAGGCGGTCCTCAGTACCTAGCCGATTGGGAACCACTGGTCTAGTCGATGGAGAAACGTCTCCAGAAACCTGTTAGTTCACGAGGACTTCCTCCCCTCTGTCAATTTGTTGATAACTGAGAAAAAGACAATCCGTGTTGTTTAAAATGAAGCCTTCCTAGAGTGCCTACAGGCTTTACAAACTGCATAAGTCATTTTCCCCAAGAGGGCTAATGTCCAGATACGAGTGCACCAAATGACCATAGTTAAGTCCAAATCAGTTCTCTGGCCTTTGGCAATCATCATTGCTCCAACTTCCTTCATTAAGCAAACTCCAGTGACCACAGATGCCCTTTTCAGTGGGGCTTGCACAGAAGATAACTGACAGTTGAGTGTATCCCCATATTATCGGTCAAAGAAACTAAAACCTGCCTTGTTTTTTTGTTTTTCCCCCTGCCGATAAACACCAGTTTTTAGTATTAGAACAAGGGTAGCCAATGTGTTGCTTCCCACATGTTCGTAGGATCATAGAATTGTCCCACAATTCCCACCAGCCCCAGCCAGTATGACCCATAGTCAGGGGTGATGGGTATGGCAACATCTGGATGGTACCCCAGTGGCTACCTCCTTCTTCGGCCACTCGTGTTTCTAGTCTTGGGGACACAGATAAATTGATCAGTGTGGCTGCCCACCAAAGTACAGCATGCATCTAAGGGGAAGGAAGGATCATCCTAAAAAATAATTATGAATAAATGAAAGAGGGGAAACCGATCAATCCAAAAGAGGACAAAATAGGGAAATGGTTTGCATAAAGTTTGCATGTGCTAATTTGCATCTGCACAGGTGCAAATTTAGAAAGATATACTATAATGTGAATTAGAAGTACAGTACAACTTTCTATAGTGAGGAAGACTGAAACTGATGTAGTGCTGCCTGCCCAGACTGGTGGTAACTTCCAAGCTCTTCTTGCTTGCTTCTCTTAGGGTTCTTTATCTTTAAACTGAACTAGGACTAGATGGTCTTTCAGATACAGGGCTCCCTCAAATAGGGGATTGTCCTCTTTCAGCCCGTCAGACAGAGAACTGATTTCTGTAAAGCTAAATTCTGCAATGAATATGATGGTGGAATTGGTGAGTCAAAACAGTCTGCAGAAGAAGAAGAAGAAGAAGGAGAAGAGGAGGAGGAGGAGGAGGAGTTTGGACTTGATATCCCGCCTTTCGTTCCCCTTAAGGAGTCTCAAAGCGGCTAACAATCTCCTTTCCCTTCCTCCCCCACAACAAACACTCTGTGAGGTAAGTGAGAGACTTCAGAGAAGTGTGACTAGCCCAAGGTCACCCAGCAGCTGCATGTAGAGGAGCGGGGAAGCGAACCCGGTTCACCAGATTACGAGTCCACCGCTGTTAACCACTACACCATGCTGGCTCTCAATAAGACATTGATTAGCATGGAATCATAGATTTGTAAAGTTGGAAGGGACCCCGTAGGTCATCTAGTCCAACCCCTTGCAATGCAGGAATCTCAGCTAAAGCTTCCATGACAGATGGGCATCCAACCTCTGCTTAAAAACCTCCAAGGAAGGAGAGTCCACACCCTCCCAAGGGAGACCGTTCCATGGTCAAACAGCTCTTACTGTCAGAAAGTTTTTTTGTATGTTTAGTCGGAGTCTCCTTTCTTGTAACTTAAAGCCAAGATGATATGGGATTTTGCCCTAGCCTGTACAGTTTACAGTTACAGGACAATTTGTATTCTAAATCAAATAGTAATAGCAACCCAGTTTAGAAATACATTTTATGAACAATGATTCCTTTCCCTGGCAGGGGACATGGAATTTCACATGACTCCTGGGACAAATGTTAAACTCTCCTTTCCTTAATGGACAGAATGTTTTGCTCCAGTTCTGACTTTCCTATCAAGGTTGAAGCAAATGAAGACATGGTGAATTGAAACAAACAACCACACACACACACACACACACACACACACACACTCAAGTCTTTCATCTCTTCCTCCTAAGGTGCAAAACCGGTTCAGCCTCGTGCAGCCTTGCCCATGTTCTCACAAACTAAGTTAGTAGAACTTTCAAACTGTTTGCCTTGTGTTTTTGTATAAACACAGTGCTCTCCAAGCAGATGGTAGTTTGAGATCTGAACAGAGCCTTGTATGGGTGTTCACAGCCTGTAAGCAGTTCTGTGAGGTGAAAGGCTGCTGATCTCCACCCTGTCCCATGAAATGTATTTATTCTGTGTACAGCAAACCATGAGCTTGAGGGCAAGAATCTGAAGTAAGGATCCCTTTCCATGGAGGAGAGGGTTGTTCAACAGTGAAATGGTCTCCCTTGGAAGGCTGTGGACTCTCCTTCCTTAGAGTTTTTAAAGCAGAAGTTGGATGGCCATCTACCGGTATTATGGATGCTTTAGCTGAGATTCCTGCATTTCAGGGGGTTAGACTAGATGACTCTTGAGGTCCCTTCCAACTCTTACAATTCTATGATTCTATTGTGGTTGCTAGCTAGCCATGATGACTATGTTCTGTGTCCACAGTTGCGAGGCAGCAATGCTTCTGAACAGGGGCATAGCAAGGTAAATTGGTACCCAGGGGCAAAAAAATTTTTGTCACCCCCCCCCTCCCCAGGCATGGGAAGGTCAGGTGGTACCCGGTGCGGAAAATTTCGTGTCAACCCCCCCATTGATCCCCCCCCCCCGCAAAAATTGTTTTACGTCATTTCATATTTTCTTACAAAGGAATAATAACAAGTAATAATAAAAAACTTTTACTTATATCCCGCCCTCCCCGGCCAAAGTCGGGCTCAGAGTGGCTAACATCAGATACATAACATTGGTATAAAATCAAACAATAATTAAATTACCTCCTAAAAACATCTCAAAATCAAATTAAAGTCTAATTAGATGGCTTTCCACAGGGTTAGGGTTGGGAACAGTAAGTGTTCTCTGAACTGAAATGTCAGCCTTCATGACATAGGAAAACAGCCAAGTGAACAGCTATTTTGGTGGAGGAGGGTCAAGATATTAACCGATATGCATGAAATTTCATATATAGCTATATAATCCCTAGTATAGTAAGATAAGACCTTCGGAGCAGGCATATAAAAATAATTCAAAAAAAAATTTCCCCAAAAAATTGTTCCTTGATAATTTGTCACCCCCTCCATTATGGAACATGGGCCGACCCGCCCCCCTCGCCCCCCATGCTATGCCCCTGCTTCTGAATACCAGTTGCTGGAACCCTGGTGGTAAAACGGTGAAATTAACTAAATGACAAAATGCCCTTTTAATAGCATCCCCAAGCCTGCCATTCATTTCTTTAACTTGTATCCTGCCCTTCTTCCCAAAGGAGCACAAGTTGGCAAACAGCAAGTGATAAAATAAAAAATAAAAACAATTCTGATTCAGATGCAGACTGGGAAGGACCAAAAGGTTTGTTGAAAGAGGAAGGTGGGGTTGAGGTGGTCTGCTTCATCCTCCCTAATGGTAGGGCTGGTCCTTTGTCAATCTTACAGAGTAGTATTGGCCATGGAAGAAATAGCAGTAAGTGTATGTTTCATTATGTAATTTGGTATAATTACCCATTGCGCTGTAACTTCATATTTCAGAATTCCAGGGCGCTTTTCACCATAATTAACAAGATAGAAGATAATCCCATCAAGAATGGCTGTATAACCCATGCCAGAGAAAATTATAGCATAAACTCTGTTTTTCGAAGATAGGAATAGATTTTAAAATATGCGGCGTGCTCACAGTGGCCGAAAATAAAACTGAAATGGAACGACATCTGGATTTTTAAGGAAGTGGGAGTGGATGGGATTGCTGACGGTAGTTCGTAAAGTGTGCAACCAACTTTTCTGACACCAATTTGTCTGAATGAGAAGAGATTCTGTTGAGATATGATAGGAGAGTGGAGAATAACAGGTGTGTGAAATACTTAAAAAAAATAAAAACACTGACAGTTCAGCAATTCTGGAAAATACCTCTGACAAAGAGCTGGAAGAAATGCTAGGATGCAGGTTTTTAAAATGCAAACTTCAGTGAGGTGTTTGTGTAATTGTTTGCTGGGATCGGGGCAGACGTGAAGGGATTTTAACCCTTTCTTCTTTAACTCAATCTCTTTCCCACATCCCATCCCATAATATAAGAAGGAGCCTGCTGGATCCCATCAAAATCCAGCACCGTCTAGTCCTCCCAGTGGAGTGGGTTTTTTTTGTTTTTTGTTTTTACTTTTCTACCCACTAAATGAAATCTCCACAGAATCCTGAAATAAAGGGAGGGGGAGAGAAGAAAGAGAATATCTGTGCGATTTTGCCTCTGTGAATTATTTGAAAATCGGAGTAGGTAAACTCATAACTTGAGCAATTTAAAGCTTGGCAACCTCCAGGAATAAAAGAACACAGGGTGAAGTTATTTTTCAATTAAATTAGGCTTTACTGTTCTAATCCACTAAAACAAGAGGGGCTATTTTTAGTAACTAACATCATTTTATTAAGTGGTAGCCAAATCCAATGCAAACTCAGGAGGCCTTTTTGTCGTTTTTTGTTTAAAGTACTACTCAATTGAAGAAGCAAATTCCCCGCCCACGCCCCCTCTCAGATCCCTTGGGTAGTACAAAATGGTGGATGCTGGTCTTGCAAACAGCAGGAAAAGTTGTTGCATTTCCCTTGACTAAAAAGAAAGAAAGATAAAATCTAGAACTCTACTGCACTCCTAAAGAACAGATGGATGAGTTTTAGAGGCCTCACTTAAAAACTGGAAGAAGGCAATTGCCTAGCTGCATGATCTGGTTAAACAAATCTCCTTTAAATGTGTGGTGTTGCACACCCTTAATGGCTTGGCCATATGTAAGTCCACTCTGGAAGAAGGTGCGGATTCATCTGGGGAGTTCCAGAACTTCTGACTTGAGCCAGAGATGATTCTGCTTAGCCTCAGTAATGTTCCCATAAAGCCAGTAACCACCGCACAGCCTTTTTCAGAACTATTAATGCTCTGTCCTCTCTAATTCTGTTTGCTTTCACGGTCTTTCCACTATCTCCAAGGATTTGGATTGCACTGGCTGAATTTAGTACGTTTTAGTCACCTTGAGAACCTTGAGAAGGGCCTCAAATGAACTGAGCCATTGTTAACTTCCTGTTGGTTGTGACAAGTACAGTGGACGCTCGGGTTGCGAACGTGATCTGTGCGGGAGGCACGTTCGCAACCCGCAGCGCTACTTCTGCGCATGCGCGGTTGTGATTCGGCGCTTCTGCGCATGCGCGATTTAGCGCTTCTGCGCATGTGCGAGTGCCGAAACCCAGAAGTAACCCATTCCGGTACTTCCGGGTTCAGCATGAGCGCAACCCAAAAAAACCATAACCTGCAGCGTTCGCAACTTGAGGTATGACTGTATATATTTAAAAAGGTGTTGAAGAGCGGAAACAACTGTAATATAAAAGGGACTCCCAGTCTCTCCAGCCCTCCCCCTGCCTAGCCTTCCTCCTACTATTGCAGTTTGATAGTTGGATGCACATTGTCGAGAGACAATGGAGTGTGCCTCCAGGGGTGAAGTCGTAACGGCTGCGTTAGCAGCACCGAAGTGACCTCCCTGGGGCACAAGCCTGGGCAGTGTGTATGGGGGTCCTAGGCTACCCACACAACAAGACACACACACACACACACCTCCCCCAGTCTCACTGATGTGGTCCAAAAGAAGGCAGAGCAATATGTTTTGCACCAGCTTGGCTGCAGGAGTTGCCGGAAAGAGGCATACAAGGTACCATCTTAGGGACTCCAAATTTTTGTAGCATTTACTCCTTATTCTTTTCTTCTCCCAAAGATATCCTGCAAAGCAGCAGAGGTTTAGGATCAGAGTTTTCCTTCTCCTAGATGGGCTACCTTCCCAGGTTGATGAGCCCCATCTGCCCTTCATTTCCCTCTACAGCATGTGCAGAAACCACTTTCTTGACCGTTGGACCCACTATTGGTCTTGTCCACTCAATGTGCCAGAGCCTGTTTATGGCATGCTTTAGTCATCTTGTCCACATGGTTTGTAAAATTCATTTGCCACCTTGCTTCTCCTCTTTCCACGCAAACCATCCTTGCCTTCTAAGCAAGATGGGCAGCTTTTAAGCCTTGCTTACTGGGCTCCGGAATGCTCTTGCAAGAGCTCACGATTCCTGAAGATTTTGTGAGAGTGTCCCAGAGCCTGGTAAGCAAGGCAGAGAGCTTAAAATCTCTTACTTCACCAGAAAAACTTGGTGCAAAATGAGCTTTTAAGCTTTCTGCTTTGCATGCAATTAATTTGCGGGATTTCAACTGGCCGGCTTTCTTTCTTTTTAAAAGAAATAATATTTCTATTAATTTTACAACAACTAAACATCACATGAAAAAGAAAAACCATACATCAAAACCTTAAAACAACTATATAGACAATCCACATTGAATTTAAAACGTGGGACTACTAGAACCCCCTGGCTTCCCTTCCCCCCCCCCCCCCCCCCCCCCCGGTTCCCTTGTTCTATGTTGTTCATGCATGTCCATAAATTCAACTGGCCGGTTTTCAAGTGCATAAGGTTGAAATTGCACATGTAGTAGTAGTAGTAGTAGTAGTAGTAGTAGTTTTATTTTTATTTGCATTTTCAAAAACAGGAACAGAGCACAAATTATTTGCACGCAAGATGCAATCGTACTTTATTCAAAACTGATCCAGTGATCTAGTGTGGGGGGGGGGAAGGATTTTTTAAATAACATATAACAGGTATTATATTATATGCTGGCAGTAGTTTGCTCCCACAAGCAATCTAGCTACTGTGTTCAGTCTGCAGACCAACCTCAAGGGTAGCCCCAACATAACCTCTTCCGTCCCATACTGTTCATTTCCTCGCTACCCTGCTCTGATTTTTGTTAACTCGGTAATCTGAGTTGTAGCACCTGCATGCAAAGCTCAGTGGGTTAGAGCCTGGTGCTGATAACTCTGTGGTTGCAGGTTCGATCTCCATATGGGACAGCTGCATATTCCTTCATTGCAAGGGGATGGACTAGATGCTCCTCAGGGTCCCTTCCAACTCCATGAATCTCAGACTGGGTTAACTTTTGCTGCTGACTCAGTTTGCATCACCTTGCAGAGGCATACCATGGGAACATCACCTGGGTGCGCCGGGGCTCTAGAATGCCAATGAGCCATTGTCACGTCTTTACACACAAATGCTGAAGGGGTTCTGGAGTCCCTAGTGCCCAGGGAGAATGAGCAACGACTGGTCTTGGTGTGCTGCTTCAAACTGAGTGGAGAGTAAGAATTAAGCCTGGTTTTGAAGTCAGCTGCCTAGTGATCATTTCTCCTCTTGAGTTCCTGTTGTCTTTATTGAGCCTGGAACTCTTGGAAGGTTAAAACTGAAACCAGACTGTTCTCTCTCTCTCTCTGTTTATATTACTGAATTCTAGCAAACATGACTTCTTTCTGGCATGGTGCCGTGGATTGGTGAACAGGCCTAGCTGTATGTTGTATGTAGTAATTATGAGATTTATAATCCTGTTACTGCTCTCTGGATGCCCAGAAAAAGCCAACAAAGGTTCAGTAAACCATATGTATGTGAGCAGACATCTTAAGACTTGGGCAGATTTTTCTTTCTTCCTTTTTGACTGCTGCTTTTCACAAGAATAGGTGCAAAAATAACATGTTTAATTAGGTTTTTGGAAACGGTATTACATTTATGGAGCCTCTGTGAGCCATGCAGATTGAAATGGTTCGTAGTGGGGGTTCTGTGATAGAAATGAGGGAAGCAGCGAAGAGACATGCGAATCAAATGTGGCCCAATGATGCTGGGAGCATCCTCTGCTGTTCTTTCTGCAACTGTCCTTAATGTTATTTTCATAGATTGCATGGAATATAAGTCCACAGTTGCACTGGAAGCCAAACCTTGCTTCTCCTAAGCAGACTCACTTTGTTAAATAGGCGTTTCCCTTTTTAATAAACATGAGTTTCTTTATATCTTTCCTTTCTAGTGGAGAGGGAAAATGTGCAGAAAAGGACTTTTACCCGTTGGATAAATCTACATTTGGAAAAGGTAAGCCTGCTAAACAAATTAGCCCATTCAAATATTACAGACACACCTTTCTGTCTTGGCTTTTGGCATTTTGGATGTATATTTTTGGGACCGACCTTATCTCTGCGATTCTAAGTTGTTTTAAACTGTTTTGAATATAGTGTTTTAATTGTTGTAACCTGCCCTGGGACCTTAGGATGAAGTGTGGATAAATAACAACAGCAATAACAAACCAATCATTTTTAAAAATTGCAGTTATTGAAAAGTGGATGAGAAAGGATGGGGGTTTATATTATTCCTTAAATATTTATTATCTGATGATACATTTGCAGGTGGTCTGGATGACCATTGAGGTCTTTTCCAACTGAGAGCCTATCATGGACTGGTTGGACATAGAGAAATGGTGGGAGGAACCAGCTGGGAAACCCCCAAAGGAAGAAGACTCAGAACCTGGGGATTGGTGGTGGAACGATGATGAGTGGTCAGAGGGAGAAGACTGGGAGGAGGAGGTGTTGGAAGCTGAAGAGGTGACAGGTCTTAGTGAACAGGGAGAGTCTGTGGCAGAGAGAAGTTCAGAATCAGAAGCTTCAGCAGGCTAGTGAAAGGAGAGAGGTGAAGAGGCAGAGATGAGTCATGCTGGTGAAGAGTCATGGGTGTCTCCACTTCCCCCATGACTCCCAGAACCAGAAGAGGCATGAAACAGGAGCAGCAAAAACAGGAATGCAAGCATAGTCTCTGATTGCTTGGGGAAAGTCCTGGAGAGGTGGAGACATAGATAGCCGTGGGGAGCTGGGGACCTTCAGTCTCGGCAACAGATTTCGTGGAGTAAGACCTACAGGGAATGAGCTTCTGTGCTCTTTAGGTCTGACACTCCGCTAAGTCTATGAAGTCAGTGTTTTCAAATACAGTGGTACCTCGGGTTAAGAACTTAATTCATTCTGGAGGTCTGTTCTTAACCTGAAACTGTTCTTAACCTGAGGTACCACTTTAGCTAATGGGGCCTCCCGCCGCCACTGCGCCGCCACCGCGCAATTTCTGTTCTCATCCTGAAGCAAAGTTCTTAACCCGAGGTACTATTTCTGGGTTAGCGGAGTCTGTAACCTGAAGCGTCTGTAACCTGAAGCGTCTGTAACCCGAGGTACCACTGTAACGAGTTAACTCCAATTTCGAACTGTGTGATTTACTGTTTGGCTCGCCCTGTGACAGAGCCAAAGGCCACCTTCCTCAATCATCTACCCCTTTCTTTCTTCACAGTGCAGCCCCCCTCTGGAAGTGAAAGATTTGTTGGTTGATGTTAAAGATGGCAAAATTTTGATGGCTCTGCTGGAAGTTCTCTCTGGGCAAAATCTGGTAGGTATAAACCTTCGTTAACAGCCTCTGTCTGACATGATATTGCCTGTTTTTACCAGGTCAGGAGGGCTGGATTTTGTAAGAGAGCTGTTTCTTCAGCCATGAAGTGGCTCAGATCGGACACTTTACATAGGAACTGGTGGCTCCACCCCATTCTGTCTCTCAGCCAGGCCCTGATCTGGAAAAGTGCCCCCTGTGGCTTCTCCTTCCTTCTGTGTGGCCTTGTGTTCAGCTAGCTGGCCTCTTGGGTGGTGGCTCCAGCTCGGCTCTCCTGCTCCTATGGGGCTAGGGCAGAAATGGTGGGTCACTGACCTATCCAGGAGCCCAGGCAGTTGGTGCAGGGGGACGCCAGTCCTGTGGACGGGATGATGTCTGGATCCAATGGCTCTTCATGGCCAATGACAGTGTGAAGATTTGCAGGTGGTGGGTGAGTCAAGTTCCCCTGCTCATCCTCTGAAGATACCTCCAGTCTGAGGTCCAGGCAGAGCTGCATGCACAGCATTTCTGATAAAATACAGTAGAGTCTTTTCAACACCCAAGGACCGCATCAGAATTATATCTTGAAGGTGGGCAGCTGCCGCCAGTCTGTATATCCTAGTTGCATGTGGTTCATAGAAAGTGCATGGACGCAGCAAGTGTCGACAATTATATTATAACTGTAGCCATAGAATCATAGAATTGCAGAGATGGAAGGGACCCCGAGGGTCATCTGCTCCAACCCCCAGCAATGCAGGAATCTCATCTGAAGCATCCATGACAGGTGGCCAGACAACCACTGCTTAAAAACCTCCAAGGAAGGAAAGTCGCCGTCATCTTCCAAGGGAGTCTGTTCCACTGTTGAACACCTCTTGCTGTCAGAAGGTTCTTCCTGATGTTGAGTCAGAATCTCCTTTCTTGTAACTTGAAGCCATTGGTTCGAGTCCTACCCTCCGGAGCAGGAGAAAACAAGCTCGCTCCATCTTCCGTGTGACAAGATGGCTATCATATATCCTCCCAGTTTTCCAGACTAAACATACCCAACTTCTGCAACCGTTCCTCACAAGGCTTGGTTTCCAGACCCTTGATCACCTTGGTCACTCTCCTCTGCAAACGTTCCACCTTGTCTTACTGGTGTAGTTTACTTCCTAGTATATGTGCTCAGAATTAGCTCAGTAGAGTCTGTACTGTCTGGCAATGGCTTTCCAGTGGGTTTCAGGCAGTGGGTTTGAACCTGGGACCTTCTGCATGCAAAGCAGATGCCACAGCCTTTCCCCCCTTAAATCAGTGTTTTTCAACCTTTTTGGGCAAAGGCACACTTGTTTCATGAAACAAATCACGAGGCACACCACCATTAGAAAATGTTAAAAAATTTAACTCTGTGCCTATATTGACTATATATAAAGTAATTCTCTTGAATTTTTCAATTTTTCCCACGGCACACCAGGCAACATCTCGCGGCACACTAGTGTGCCACGGAACAGTGGTTGAAAAACACTGCCTTAAATAATGCATTTTAAAAAGCACTAACTGGCTTACTTCCCTCTTTTTTTTTAGCTGCATGAATACAAGCCCTCAACCCATCGTATTTTTCGACTGAACAATATTGCAAAAGCCCTCAAGTTTTTGGAGGACAGCAATGTAAGTAATTCGAAAGCTGCTGAATTGTTTTTCACTTGTCCCGGTACAATATCTCTCTCTCCTAAATGAGGAATAATAATAATAATGTGTAAGCTGAAGGAATTATGTTTTGTTTAAAATTGTGTCTGAAAGGCTGCATAGAATATGCAGAAGGAGGGGTTTCCTCACAACACAAATTATTATTTTAATGTCGTAATGTTCAACTGGATTAAAGGATCAAGAGGCTAATATTAAAAGAAAATAAAAGAAATGCCTATGTTCGGCAACCTTTAAGCAGCTGGGCTCAAGTTGCTCTGAAGGTTAGCGATTTGAGTCATTTGACTCCCCCCCCCATGCATTCAGCATCACGAGTTCTATATTTCTCTGCCCAATTTATAGCAAGAGATTATTTGAGCTTTGTTCAAAGAAAGATGGAAACTGCTGTTCTAGACTTCTGCAATGTCTGGGGTTGAACATGGTGTAACTGTGGGGGGGGGGATGCCACCCCACACTAGTATTGGTATGCAGGTTGCCTTTGCATCAAGTGCAGAAGGAGGGATGTAGAAAGCTGCCTTATACTGAATCAGAAGATTGGTCCATCTCACTCAGCATTGTCAGAGGCTTCCCGGGATTTCAGATTGGGTTATCTCCCAGCTCCAACTGGAGAAGCCAAGGATTGAACCCAGGCTCCCCTGCATGAAAGCATGCCCCCTACCACTAAGCTATGGCCTTTCCCCTAAACATGACTCACATGACTTTGGGTATAATATTGAGTATGATGCGTGGTTGAGGCTGTGGAATGAAAACATGAAATTTACAGCATGTGTCACCTTGAAAGAGAATTTACAAAAAATGATGTGTAGGTGGTACTTAATACCAGTTAAATTGGCTAAAATGTATAGAATGAAGGATAAATTATGTTGGAAATGTAGGAAGAATGAAGGTGATTTTTATCATATGTGGTGGACATGCGAGAAAACAAAAAGATTTTGGGAATTAATTTATAATGAGTTGAAAAAGATGTTTAAGTATACCTTCCCCAAAAAGCCAGAAGCTTTTTTGCTGGGCTTGATGGGTGAAGAAATTGCTAAAAAAGATCAAAGATTGTTTTTGTATGCAACAACCGCGGCAAGAATACTTCCAGCCCAAAGGTGGAAATTACAGGAAATGCCTATGATTGAGGAGTGGCAGACGAAAGTGATGGAATATGCGGAACTTGCAAAACTGACTGGCAGGATCCGAAACCAGGATGATTCAAAATTTCGAAAAGACTGGAGTAAATTTATAGATTATATAAGATCTAACTGTGGAAGTTAGAAGACACTAGCAGGATTGGAATGACTCTACGACATTGTTGAAGGTTTAAACTGAGAAACTGTGCGCTTATATTGGACTAGAAAACCTGCTGACGTGAAGGGGGGGAAGTCAAAGCTCGGCAGAGCGAGATTTATTGTTATAAGTTTATAATGTTTATAATTTGTTTAATTTGTTATTTAGTGAAAATATAATAAAAATTATTGGGGGGGAAAGGTCGGGAACATGACTCACACCCATTTTGGAGTCTTATGTGAAGGTGAGGAGATGGATACAGTTCCCTGTCAAGGCTGGGCAATGGGCAGCAATGTAAAGCAAGTCAGGAATCAGCAGCCATGAGAACCGCTTCAGCAGAGAAGCACCTCTGCCATCGGTGCCAATTTGGGTGAGATCTCACCTGAAATCAGCATGATCCTGCCTGAAATCAGTGCTGATGGCACTGGTAGTGGCAGGAGTGACAGGGCGGCTCTTGCTGTTTCACCTCAAGCGGTTAAACACCACCACTGCGTATGCAAAGCCTGGCAGTTGGCCCAGCTAGCTCAGCGTTGTGATAGCCAACATAGTGCTTTCCATATGTTTTTGGACTACAGCTCCCATCATCCCCAGTCAAATGGCCAGAGATGATGGGAGTTGTGATCCAACAAGCTCTGGAAGACACGTTGGCTGTCCCTGGTCTACACTGACAAGCAGAAGGTGTCGGGGATTGGGCCTGCAAAGCAGATGGTCTGTCACTTAGCTGTGGCCCTATAAATCACCACCCAGCCTCACAGCAGCGTCTCTGTTAGGCCGTTGTTGCGTTGCTCCGTTATCACTGGATTCTGCATATGCTGCTGACATCACACTCATGCTAGCACTGTTGCCAGGGGCCTTGGTATGTCATAGTAAGGTGCCTTGCCTTGCTTTAAAAGCTTATGTAAGGTGAAACACTCCTTTAGGCTCACTGAACTTTTCGGAGGCCAGATGGACTGATTTGGTCTCTGTGTCCAGCCCCTTCCAAGGGTCTTCACAATCTCATTCTTGTAAGTCATGCTTAGTTGGAAAGGGTGTAGAAGAGCTATTCAGGTATGGTGGTGAAACCAGGGTCACCAGGTCCCGAATCCAAGGACTTGCAACAGCTGTGTGACTCAAGAGAAGTCCAGTGCTGGCAAAATCTCACCAGCTTCCCATTTATAGGCAATTTTAAATTCCAACACAAGACCCACCTTGGGCAGTAGATAAGAAAATTCAGGCTTGGTCTAATGATGAAGGTCTTGTGGAAGAATGGAAATCCTTTTGGATTATTTAAAGAGATATTATTATATGATGAACACATGAGCACGATTTGAACTATGAGCAACAGAAGGGATTAGAGGTTATGGTATTCTTTTTTTAAATTTTTATTGAATTTATATTGATTTACACAAACAAACAAACAAAAGGAATACATTAAGCAATATCAAATACATATAATCATCTTATCCAACCATTCCCCAAAACACTTACACCTTGAAATAAATATGCTTTTATAATTATATAAGTTATTTAGGTTGTACTTTCTTCTAATGACTCTATACCTTAACTAAAAGTCATCTCTAAAGAAACAAGAACAAAAACAAAAAACCAAAAAAGAAAGGAAAAGGAAAAAGGAAAAAAAGAGAAAGAACCCCCCCCCCCAACAAAATTAAAAACAAAAACCCAGGATTAGAGGTTATGGTATTCTTGGTAAGGTTTAAGAGATAAAAGACAGTGCAGCAGAGGGAAAGAAACAAACAGCATGGAAATGGGGCTGGGAAGTTTGTTTGGGGGGAGTTTTTATTATGTATTGTAATGTATGTATGAAATTTTGGAAAACTTCAGGGAAAAACTTCAGGGGGGAAAAAGAGAAGTCAGGCTTGGGACTGGAAGAGATGGCCCCCAAATTCCCCACAATAATTGCCCATCTTCAGCATGGGAATAAGAGTGATCCACCTCTTGTGGAAGTTGCAGCAAGAACCAAACAAAGATATGGTTATATACTTTGCAAACTGTAAGTGCTACAGTGGGATAGAGATGTGCTTAAATAACCGCTCACTGGGTCTGGCGGTGGGCGAGGTTTGCGGCCCAGCGCACAAATTAAAATGAACAGGGCTATTTGCAATGTGACTCTGTATTGGGGGCTGTGGGATTAATCATCCAGACATTAAAATGTACAAGCTGGAATTGTTTAGAGCTGACGGCGTGCACCTGATCCCATTGGGAAATGAACACTGGTTGTGGGATGTGAAGCAGGGCCTTGAAGAATGGTTGGTGAGGACATGGGGTGTGGTTTTCAGCTGTTGGTAGTCTTGGAGGCAAGGCGGCAATTTCCCAGTCTTGGGTGGCAGTTTTAGGCCTTGGGCAGAACCCTTTGGTTCAACAATTGAGGAAGGGAGGTTGCGGTGACTCACCCCCTTCTGTGGCAGCAATATCAGGGTTCCCTGTTGGAGGGGTCCTGAGGGGAGTCTCTGACCACAAGTGCTCAGCAGTGGGCCATAGAGCTTCCCTCAGCAGTGCAGGGAGGGGGCCAGCTGTGTAAACGCACGTTTTGCAGTGTCCCTATATTCCCGATTGACCCTGTCTTGCCTCAGACCCCCAGCTGGGGGCTGAGAGGGATATACACCCAATGCCTAAGCCAAGGTTCCCTACATCTGAAATTCAATAAAATTCTGGCCATTTTAATCCCAAAATATGTTGTCATGTGTTTTCCTTGGTCTGAGGTCTGGCTCCCCAAGGGGGGTGGGACTGTGCCTGGGCACGCAAACAAAACAAAACAAAACAAAAAAACACCCAAAAAACCAGCCTAAAATTTACCCATGAGCATCAAACATGGTGCCCTCCCCATGTTGCTGACTCTCGTCATCTCTCACCATTGGCCAAGTTGACTGCAACTGGCGAGATTTGTAGGCCAGAACATCTGAAGGCGCCATGTTTCCTAATCCTGCTCCAGCCCATGCGCTGCCTTTGTGACCTTCCCTCTGAGGAATGATATGACGTTGGTGACATCTTACCGGGACTGAACCATTGTTGCAGTTGAGCCACGGGTTAAAAGGTTTCCCTCTTGATCTCAAGCTGGTTTAACCAAATTTTAGAAAGGCAGGTCAGGGCAGGGAAATGTTGTTTCCATTCCCTTGGCAATGGAGAGCCAGCAGTTTAAATATTAAACCACCATGAAAGAGGTGGGAAGGGACAGCCATGGTGTGTAGTTAATGCAGAACTCGAGAGGAATTGTGACAGGTCGGGAGAGGCTCGATATTCTTACTGTCAGCGTTTCAGAAAGGTCTGAGGCCCTGTATTGCAAAGCAAGGGTTTAACGCTGTCACGGGCAGCCTGGGAATTCTCTCTTTCCTCCTTCGCTTGCAATGAATAAGCAAGAGAAGAGTGTGTGTAGTTTGAAGGAGAAACATAAGCTGGTCCTTGTCATATGGATTAAACCTCTCTGTGGGAACTCTGGGTCCTGCCATGGCTTCAAACCCAGAATCCTTGGTAACTTGATAGGAATGTGAGAAGCTGCCTTTATACAGAGACCATTGGTCCATCTAGCTCAATACTGTCTACACTGACCGACAGCAGTGCTTCAAGGGTTTCAGGCAGGGTTCTCTCCCAGCCCTACCGGAAGATGCCGGGGATTGAACCTGCGACCTTCTGCATGCAAAGCAGATGTTCTGCCACAGAGCTACGGCCCTTCCCCAGATAGTGCTCAACAAGCATTTAAAAATGGAGAATGCATCTTGAGTCTCCCAAGATAGTGGAGAGGTTTTTCTCTGCCCAGTTAGTATTAGAGGGGCATTCTGTCCCCCTTTCCCGCCACCCCAAAAGCTCAGATGACACCTTAGAGGAATAATGCCCCTCCCCGAACCACACATGCTGCACGCCAGCAGGCTGTCTGCCAAGATGGACCTGATAAATCTGACTTCCGTAGAACAATGACAGCAGATTATGTAGCTGCAAATATGCATAATATAATCAAGTAAATGCTTCATCACAAGGGCATTAAGAATAACGCAACTGAGGGTCAAACTAGTTATATGAGTGCATAGCAGCCATGTAACTTTCTTCCTCCCTCCCTCCCTCCCCCCCATAAAGAAAACGGTCCTCTTTCAGTGAGCTGCTATCTTGCAACCACATCGTGTGAACTAGATATATGTAGAAGCAAGCAATCCAGCTTTATGCATTGCAAGCCAAACCCTTGCCCAGTATAAGTGCAAAATGCAACTCCCTGTTCCCTGGCCTTTAGATGCGACACATGTGCATTCTGTAGTTAAAACCGTACTTGAGTGCATTTGTCTACCTGTTTTTAAACATCTTTTAAAACCTGCAACCCCCTTTTCTGTAGGTGAAGCTGGTTAGCATTGATGCAGCTGAAATAGCAGATGGAAACTCTTCCATGGTCCTGGGCCTGATATGGAACATAATCCTGTTTTTTCAGGTAAGGAGCAAATGGTAATATTGTTACACGTTGGCTTTTCCGCTAAACCTTTCAGCAGAATACAGATTTGTTAGGTCTAAAGGCTAGGAATGAAACAGATTCGTTTCTCCCATGTACCTAGTTTTGGGTCGGGTCTTCATTTTTCTTCCATTAAAGACTCCCTAAATGTATGAACAAACCTGGATAAACCGAAATAGATCAGAAACCTGGGTGTCATTGCACTCCCCCCCACCTTGCAAACCCCTCAGTCCACTTCATTGCCCTTGCAAATTGATTTCTGCCTCAAAGTACTTGAGTCCAGCCTGCCTTGTGTGCATGTGGCTCCTGGCCAGAACCCAGATCAGAAGATCTTGTTTTTCCATTTTTGTGCTGAAAACGCTTGAATGCTGCTTTGTGCATTTTTAGCAACATGGGTCTTAAGACCTGAGTCCTGAAACGAGGCTTTGAAGCCCTTTAATATGCATTACTTGCACTACTTTCATGTACTAAGATGGAGATTCTGATACGCATTTCAACGATCTGGGAGCCTTGAAATGCCAAGAGCTGAATGCAGCCAGTGAAGTTGACCATTCTCTAAAGTCTGGTGCAGATGTAACCTAGTTCAGTCTCTTTGTAATCATGGATAAGAGCAGACAGTGAGCTAGTGTATTACCCCTCTACTCCCCACCCCACCCACCCACACCCACCTCTCCTTCCCTTTTGAGGGAGGCAGAGCCGTCTCATCCATAGAAGCCGGTGGCGCGGTGCGCCAGGGCGCTGGGCGCCCCAGGGGCGCCCCCGCGAGCCCGCCGGCATACCGGGCTCCTCCTCCCCAACCCGCCCCCGCCCCCACGGGCAGGCGGGCACTCGCGCGCCGGCGGGCGGGCTGTAAGCCGCCCGCCCTCGCCTCCCAGAGCCCCAGCTGGAGCGCTGGAGCGGCGCGGGGCTTTGCGCGACCTTCCAGCACTCCAGCTGGGGCTCTGGGAGGCGAGGGCGGCCGGCTCGCGCTCCCGCGCGCAGCCGGCCGCCCGCCCGATGCAGCGCGAGCTGCCCAGCAGCGCCGCGCCGTCCAGCTGCGCGCGGAGCGCGAGCTGCGCGGGAGCGCGAGCCGGCCGCCCTCGCCTCCCATCCCGGAAGCGCTGGAAGGGCGCGCAGAGCCCCGCGCCGCTCCAGCGCCACGCCCCTCACCCCCCGCTCGCCCACCCCCCTCCCAAGGGGCGGCAAGCGCGGGAGGGAGGCGGCGGAGAGGCGGCATGGCGGGGGCGCCGGAGGGATAGCCGCGCCATGGCGGCAGATCCCCTTAAGACGGCTCTGGAGGGAGGTGCAATATGGAGGATCCTTCATTGAGTCTGCAGCCATTACACACACACACACACACTCCCCCCCCCTCTACACCAGCTTTACACCCAGGAAGCACTTAACTCCTCTCCAGGGAACGCTTAGCTAGGATCCAATAGATCCATAGCCAGCACAGTTCTGCGCCCACCCTAAGCCTGACATGGCCCATCTCAGGGTCCCCTGTCGGCTACCATATCTTGCCCGCCCTCTGCAGGATCCTTTGCGGTAGGGCTGGGCGATACCTGGTTTCCAACGTTGTGATATATCACCAGCTAAACATTGCGATATACTGGTATATCATGATGTCTGAAATAAGGATGGAGCTGTCTAGGGGCACGGTTTTCCCCTCACCATGATTTCTGCCAGCACCTGGTCTTGTGATTCGCTGCCCCCTGCCCGAGGCAGGGGAGAGCTTTGTCGGCAGAGTTAACAGGTGCTGCCGGGATCAATAGAAGCGCTGGCTGGCTTCACGGTTTCCCCCACATTGTGATTTTAATTTGATATATTGCCCAGCCCTACTCTGCTGTGGTGCTGCCCCCTGTTGGCAGAGCCAGGCAGAGGGCTACTTCCACTGAATTCTAGCCACCCTCACCAGCACTACTACTTGGGAGGTTAGGATTGTGCTCTAGGCTCATATCCAAACATGTTGATATTTTCTCTTACTACTGATTAGTGTAGGGATTGAGCGGGGGGCAGACAGTAAAATTGGTTAAAGCCAAAACCCCTGTAGATTATAAACAATGCTGGGATTTTTCAAAGTCACTTACTTGCTAGCTGTCAAATTCAAGAAGCACCTGACTAATGATGTGATTCAATTCCAGAAGCAAATAATAAAAAAGGAAAAGGAAAATGCATGGAGTGATTCATAGCAGGCAGCTGTCTTTTTGACTGCTTTGTGGGGAAGTTGCGAAAAATGAAATCCTGTGTGAATATGTCGCGCTAATAACGATAACAACCCTGATTTCAGGATTAAATCATTTTAATCCCCAAAGGAGATTGATTATTAGGCCAAAATGATATTTGTCATCTAGATATATATAAAAATGTTCCCATTGCGTGCGCGGGTGTTACCAACTTGCTCCGTAACCGCTTGACCAAACAGCATCAAATTAGGACACAGCATTCCATGACCATCAGGGAATAACATTGGATAATAAAATTTCAAAAAAAACACACCTGACCTACCTAAAATAAAGAATAAAACCAAAAAAATTGGCGCGCCTATTAGATGTCACCAGCAACAGCACTGACATCACAACCAGCAACCAATAGAAAGGCGCCACCCAACTCCCGAGGCGACAACTTACAGCCGCCGCCTCAAACGGCTGCCCGCCATTTGCGGCCTAACTTTCAGCCGCCGCCTCAAGGGGCCCGACAACGCATAACAAGCAGGCAGCTGTTCGCAAGGGGGCGGGGAGGGGCGATAGAGCTGCTACTACATGACCAAACCTCAAGAGACGGGAGAGAAGCCGGGCTTTGAGGCCAGGCAGCGATGCGAAGCCAGGTTGCTATGGTAACGCGGGGCAAAAATGGAGGCCCCCAACCCCCGAAGAAGCCGTCTGCGTGTGCGTGCGCGCCTTCCCAGCTCCATTTGCAATTACATAGCAGTAAGCAACAGAGTTTCGGGGTGACCAGGGAAAGTGCGGGGGAGGGGAAGGTAGCAGGCAGAAATGGGAAAGACGGAGAGGAGGCAGGCGGAAATTCAACGGGAGAAGCTGTGTGAAGGGAGGAAGAAACGGGGGAAAGACGGAGAGGTGGCAGGCGGAAATTCAACGGGAGCTGTGGGCATGGACAGTTTACATATATATATATATATATATATATATATATATATATATATATGTGTGTGTGTGTGTGTGTGTGTGTGTGTGTGTATATCTTCCTTTTCCATTTCACAAAAAAAAGCCACCGCAACGCGTGGCCGGGCCAGCTAGTTGTATAATAATATTACAAAAATTTATGAGGAGGTAACTCTGATCTCTGGCTTTTAGCACCATGCTGAATTCCTTCTTGTTACTATCTTCAGGAGATGTTTGTAGATTGGGTTGTAGGTGGCTCTTTAGTAGAAAACACCCCAGTTGTGCAAGGCATGGCACCCCATTTTTACCATGCCACTTGATTCCCACTGTCCTCCTCTAACGCTGCTCCTGAGGGTAGTACGCAAGGATAATCTGAAAAAACTGGGCAGTCTAATTTGTGCAGCGAATTCAAAACCATCATTGGATACAATCCTATACCCTTTCACAAAATCATTCCACTTGTTGTTCTTTTACTGTATTGCTGCTGCTTCTTTGGTGAACACTCGTAGCCGAGTAAGATTGTCTTCCATGAAAACAGTCTTAACAGTGGGTCCGTAAGTGACTGTGGAGGCCAGTTCTGGATCCACATGTCTTTCCACAGTGGGACATAGGTTTCCGGGTGGGAGTTGATCACGGTGAGGGTTTGCCAAGTGTCCCTTCCTCTTTGCTTGTTTCTCCTTTCCACCCTGAGTTCATGCTTCTTCAAAGTCCATGGCTGCTATGATAAAGGCTGTTCTCCAATTAGAGCACTCCCAGGCCAGTGTTTCCCAGTTATCAGTGCTTATGCTACATTTTAAGAGATCTGCCCTGAGAACATCTTTAAACCTCTTTTGTTGTCCACCAGTATTTAGCTTTCGATTCTTGAGTTGGGAATAGAGTGGTTGTTTTAGAAGATGATAATCAGGTATCCAAACAACATGACCGGTCCAACGAAGTTGATGTTGAAGAATCATTGCTTCGACACTGGTGGTCTTTGCTTCTTCCAGTACACTGACATTTGTTCGCCTGTCTTCCCAAGAGATGTGTAATTTTCCCCCGGAGACATTGTTGATGGAGTCTTTCGAGGAGCTGGAGATAGTGTTTATAAGTGGTCCGTGGTTTGAAAACACTTTGGTTTCTCTGTGAACGTCCTGGTCCTTAAACACTCTTTGCTTCAATCAGGAGAAAGTTGAGCTTGCAGAGCTCAGGCGATGCTGGATTTTGGCATCGATGTTGGCCCTTGTGGAAAGATAACTGCTCGGGTAGGAAAAGTGGTCGACATTTTCCAACATTACACCATTAAGTTGGATCACTTCCCTGTTACTCAGGGAAGCTGTGGACTGTTGGATTATCATGCTCTATAGAATGGCCACAAGCAAGCACCTTGTTTCTTGTGCCTTGGGATCTGGATATCACCTTTTGAGAGCCTTCAGAATTTAAGGAAGGACACTGACATCTATGGGCCATTTCAGGAGACTGGTTAATTCCTAAACTAGACCTTGATGGCCTATGGGAGAGCCCATCAAAGTGTGCCAAGTTCCTCCTAGTATTTTTAAAGCGTTTAAGGTGTCACATTGATTTCTGAAAACTCCTGGAATAGTTTTTTCTGTTTAAAAGGCCAGAGATCAAATGACGAATGCCCAAACCGTTTAAAATAGACACATTGGAGGTTTTTAAACAGACATTGGATATCCATCTGTCATGGATGCTTTAGCTGAGATTCCTGCATTGCAGGGGGTTGAACTAGATGACCCCTGGGGTCCCTTCCAACTCATAAGAGTCTATGATTCTATGAAAAGCATTAACAGGGTCCTGAGCTTCCTTCAAAAACTATGACGTCTCCATACATGGGCATTGTTGGTGCAAACAGGTACAATATAAAAGCACAGTACTAGTGAAGCCCTATTCATCTGCTAACCTCATTTGCCCAGAGACACCTGTTTCAGTTTTAATATCAGGCAAGGTGGAGGGCACAATCCAAATACAGTACTTGGCCTAGAAAATCTTGTTGGCATTCCACTGCTCAGGATTACCATTGATGGCCAACAGTCCCCTTCCCTCTGAAAGTCTGTCTGACTTTGCACCTATACTTATAAATTAACATATGTCATTGTTATTCAAATTTGCCCTGTGCCTCAAGTCTTTTGAGGGCCTAGCAATGCCCTCTGCTCCCTGTAAAGCCTCTCGCAAGTGGAGAGAGTGCTGTTGCGCTCGTGTGGTGTTTGCGGGCTTCCCACAGGCATCTGGTCGGCCACTGAGAAGACAGGATGCTGAACTAGATAGGCCTCTGGTCTGATCCAGCAGGGCACTTCTTACATTCTAGATTCCAGTATCCTCCCAAATGAAACTGATGAAAACATGGTGGTGGTGGTGATATTGATATATTTGCTTGGGCACCTGGAATTCATCATCCCCAAACATCCGGGCGGATGTAGTCAGTCAACTAAACAAAATCCAGCTTGAACGCTTAAAGTGTTTTATTCCCCCTTCCCCAACAAGAAGGCCAAATCCAATTGGCATCACGAGCATCTCTTATCTCACCCTCTTAGCCACACAATTCCCATCCAAAAATTTCTGACATTGCTTAACAAAGGGCCAAAGTAGACATGATGATAATCGCACAGCTGGTAGCTTGTGTGATTGTTCTTTGTTCAGTTAAATAGCAACCACGTTCATGGGCTAGTCCAGATTAGGACTGCAGCTGGTGATAGGTGGAGAGAATGGAATTTACCCTTTGCTGCCACCAGGGTCCCAGTTGACTCCCTGGCAGCTGCTATTTACTAAACAAAGGACAATCATGCTTACTGCCAGCTGTGTCATTGTAGCCACCTCTAGATTGACCCAGCCTCTGTTTCTTTAAAGGTGAGCCAAGTTTTCAAAAAACAGGAAAGCAGATCCTCCCAGGTCAGCAAACCCAGCAGGACAGCTCTCCTACTCCCAACTCTGCCCCTTAAATCAGAGAAGCTCTAGATGTTGCTGGACTCATATCTCCCATCATCCTTGACCACTGGCCATGCTGGCTGAGGAGTCCAACCACCTCTGGAGGGCCACAGGGTCTCCACTCCTGCCCTATGTGCTCATATATAACCTAAATAATAGAATTGGAGAGTTGGAAGGGACCACTAGGATCATCTGGTCCAACCCCCTGCAAGGCAGGAATCTTTTGCCTGATGTGGGGCTTGAACCCACAACCCTGAGATTTACCAAGTGAGCTATTAAGACAGCAGGGGCAACTTGGGGATTGTATAAGGCTGGGACATGTCTATGACTGAACTCTTTAACTGTCCTTAAGAGATCAGGATGTGACGTCTGCACTCACACAAAATGACTCTGGATTTTTCTGTTAACTCATACGAAGGAATTCCTAACACTAGTTTTGCTGATGGGGATCTTCTGGCACCACAAGATCAAATGACTGAGAAGCAAGAATTTGCTCTTCTCTCCAGCACTATATGGTTCATTTACCCCAGTCTGTGCCCTCACCCCCCAGCTGCCTATATGTTCCTGAAAACTCTGTTGTAGTTTTCTTCTGGCCATTTGATCTCTCTCCACTAAGAGAATTGCTCCTCTGCATTCTAGCATTCTGTGTCTTCCATAGTTTATGAGAAAATCCATTTTGTCTATACAAGGAGTAAGGAACATTTTTGGCTGCAGGTGCGAGATCCTTATCAGGGTCAGCTTCACGGGCCACATTTGACTGGTGGGCAAGGCTGCACCCATGACATCACAGTGATGGCGTGAGCAAGGTACTTTGAAGTCCCAAAGTCAGGACTTCCAAGCACCTTTCAAAGCAGTCACTTTAGTGAACGTTCGCTGTGTGAGCGGTCTCCTAGCAACTCTGCAGCTTTAGCAAACTGCAGTTCCCAGGACTCTTTGAAGGAACCCCTGACTGTTGAAATAGGCTAGCATAAGAGCACTTAAAATGAATGGAACGGATGTGACCTTTCTTCTTGTGGTTCTTGTTGCTATACCAGAACATAAGAAGAGCCCTGCAGGATCAGATCAGAGGCTCATATTAGCACTCCTGTTAGCTGCAGTAACCAACTCAGAGGAGCTATGGGGAATCTTGCAAGCAAGGGACAGTGACACGAAACTGACCTTAAGACATGTGGGCTGTATTCATTCCATTATGGGATCCTTGCCTTTAGAACAGGAATGGAGGGGGGGACCTGTGGCACTCCGGATACCGTGGGACTCCCAACTCCCCCCAGCCCCCAGCCGGCATGGCCAATGGGCAAAGCTGATGGGTGCTAAAGTCCACCAACATCCCTGATTTAGAAGTTGCTATGCATTTTTACCTTCCTGTGTTTGGAATGCAGCGGCCGAGGCTGCTGGCTTGAGTCTTGCTGTGTGTCTCGCCGAGGGGCAAGTGCTCTTTCAGATAGCATGAAACCGGGCCCCGAGTCAACGCTGCCATTCGCGCAGGGCTAGCTGGCACGACAGGGCTGTTTGTGAAGCCTGGAAGCGGCTGCTTGCCTGAAGAAATGAATAGGGTTGCTTGTCCTCGAGGCAGCATGACAGGATGATGGATTCTCTGCTCTGTTTTTCTGACCCTGGCTGCTGCCTTCCCCCTGCCCCCTGCAACAGATTAAAGAACTCACAGGCAACCTCAATAGGAACTCCTCGTCTTCCAGCCTGTCGTCGGGACCCAGTGGCCCTGATTCAGACACCTCTCATCCCAACACGCCTAATGTCGAGAGAAGCATGTCTGTCTCGGTGAAGGATCAGCGAAAAGCAATCAAGACCCTTTTGACCTGGGTCCAAAGGAAAACAAGAAAGTAAGCCAACTTTTCTTCCCCCCCCCCCTTAAAAGTCGCTGCAAATCCCACTGCCAATCAGATGGAAGAGGATTTCCATTCATTCATTATCTGTGTGATGAAATGCATTGGATGCATTCAAAGCGGATTCGAGGGCAAGCAATAGAACAGGCTCCATAATTTTGCCTGTATCAGCCAAGGAAAAGCTTGGGCTATGCAGCTGGGTTTTTCCTGTCCTTCCTGATTCACAGTTCTCTTTTTTGGGTCAGTAATAACACCCTATTCCGACTCTTCGTTGCAGCATACGTTGCCTTGGGGGTGGGGGATCCCAAGTATAAAGATGTGCTCATGACTGGCCCTTTCATTAGGTGACATGAGGCACAAGGCCGGCTCCCAGCTAATGTAGACCAGGGGTAGGGAACCTTTTTTGCCTGATGTGTCAGATCCCTCCCTGTTCCCCCCCCCACTGCAGGACAACCCACCTGTGATATCATCAATGGCATCAGGTGACCGACAGGTGCACTGTCCTGTCCACCTGTCAAAGTTTCTCATGCAGCGTTTCCCAAGTGCCCAATATTCAACAGGTTGTTGGATGCTTGGGAAGTGATGTGCTTGGGCTTCGCCAGTACTAAGTAGAGGGCTTGGCCACATGATCAAGCTCCCCGCAGGGAACTTGCTTGTGAAAGCCGATCCAGCAGGGTTGAACTGACTGCCCACCTGCTGATACAAGGTGACTTCAGCCCTATTTTATACAGGGGTTGATTCTGTGGTACAGCTCACCTGCTCCAGATGCATCTTTTATCTGCTCCACATGTATAGGTGACATCACATGTGAGGCACGCGAGTGTGGTTTGGGGTGGGTGGCAGGGACAACCTCACGGCCAAACTGGGACGCACGCCAGGCCAAATTTGGCTGGAGGTTCCCTACTCCTGGTGTAAACTATATTGAACTAGATGGACCAATGGTCTGCTTTGGTCAGTTTCCTACATTCCTTTGCTCACAGTTACCATTTGCCAGGCAAAAGCTCCCACTGAGGTCCTCTGAGGGCAGGCAGCAGGGCTAAGCAGCTGGATCTCTCTCACCCCATGATGGGGGGGAAAGGCACCTTTTGTACAAAAACTCTTGTGAATGCTTAGAGCAGGGGTCAGCAAACTTTTTCAGCAGGGGGCCGGTCCACTGTCCCTCAGACCTTGTGGGAGGCCGGACTATATTTTGCAAAAAAAATAGGAACAAATTCCTATGCCCCACAAATAACCCAGAGATGCATTTTAAATAAAAGGACACATTCTACTCATGTAAAAACACGCTGATTCCCAGACCGTCCGCGGGCTGGATTTAGAAGGCGATTGGGCCACATCTAGCCCCCAAGCCTTAGTTTGGGGACCCCTGGCTTAAGAGTATGATGCATTTCCCTAAATCTAGGAAGCCTTTGCACTGGAATAATTTTCTGTGTTACAAGAGTATTGGACATGCCCATTTCCGTGTATGGATTTTCCTACCACCTCTCTCCTTGGTACTCTCGCCTCCAGGTATGGGGTTGCCGTTCAGGACTTTACCAGCAGTTGGCGAAGTGGGCTGGCTTTCTTGGCAGTGATCAAAGCCATAGATTCGAACTTGGTGGACATGAAGCAAGCTTTGGAGAAATCGCCCCGGGAGAATTTAGAGGATGCATTCACTACAGCACACAATCACCTAGGTATTCCAAGACTTCTGGAGCCAGAAGGTAACCTGTTCGTACCTAAATGTCTTCTGCAGGCTTTTGGGATTCACAGGCTGGTCAGTGGGGCCTTGTGATCATTACATTGTTTTATCTTTGTTTGTAAACCACTCTGAATTTTTTCCTACAATCCAGTGTCATATATTTTTTTTATGAAATCAATAAGTAAAAGGAAATAAATTTAGATTCATCACGAGACGATACATCTGTCTCCCCAGACATCATGGTTGAGTCGCCCGACGATCAGTCCATTATGACCTATGTGGCACAGTTTTTGGAACATTTCCCAGAGCTGGAAGGGGTACGTGTGTTCCTTCACTTCACTTTTTGAGTGTTTCTTTCCTGTAAATGTACTTAAGTCACTCGCAGTGATAAGCAGCTCCTCCACAGTTAGGAGGAAGTTAGGTGGTTGTTTCCCCCACCTGGCCTCCTTTACTTCAGTTCAGTTGTACAGTATTTACCTCGCTAGGTCAACCCAATTCCCAACAATATGGACAGTGGGCAGCAAATGTGGGTGGCTTTCCTCTTCTCTCCCCACCCCCTAGATTGGAAATGGCAAGAATCAAAGAGACACTGTTGGGATCTTGACTCTGCATGAGCAGTTCCTGAACTGCACCTGGGAAACCAGGAAGTTGAGAGGGCTGCAGGCATATCATTACATGTTCACCAACTAAACACTCCCATAACTCAAGGTAGGCCACCCAGTGCATCTCTGCATAAGGTGGCTTGGTCACTTCTTACTATTGCAGAGACACAGCAGAAACACCCTCTGCCCCCAGAGGAGACCAGCCATTGCATCTCTGCATGTGAATCACTGCTCTTGGTTTGCCTCCTTACAGTTGGGAAGCATGCAGCAACTCAGGCAGAGATGTCTGTTTCATATGATCATAGCAAGTCTTTGGTGGGGTGGTGGAAGCGTGGCTTCATTGTTCTGACAACTGCTTTGCGAAAAGAAATATTGTTTATCAAATGATTATGATGGTGGTGGTGGTGATGGTGATTTATTTAATGTCACGTAGGAAGATTTTTCAGATCCGGACAAGGACTTTGCAGCTGAATCTCCATTCCATGTCAAAGAGACACCAGGGAAAGAAAATCAAGGGAAGGATTTGATTTTGAATGAGAATGGGAAGCACACCTATACCGGTCACCTGGACAGAAGCCAGTCTTCACCTCCAAAAATCCATATTCCTGGTTCACCCCTTAATCCAGAGAACCCTTTTCATATGGCAAATGAGGAGATTAATGACAATTTGCAGCAGCCACTATCAGATCACTCAGAGACTTCTACAGAAGAACCTCAGAGGCCGAGCTCACTGCCAATAACAGAGCCTGTTGATTATCAGTCCAATTCTGTTGCCGACATTCTTGCCAATAATGTAAACGGGTCTGAAGGGGATCAGCTGAGTATGTCCGATTCACCAACACAGAGCGATGACCTTCTTCCGCCAAGTTCACCTCCGTATCGCAAACATTCTGTTGAACCTGCTGACTCTTCGGGAGTCGACTCCGAAGAATTCAGCAAGAACAAGCCAGCCACTGAAACAAAAGAATCATCTGATGGAAAGGCTTGCTCTTCCCCACTACCTGAAAACGTACCGGAACATCTGACAATGGAACTTGAACATCCAATTCCAGCTGCTGTTGAGCAAGATGCCACAAAGAAATATATATTAGAATTGTTGAACAAGGAAATATCTAAGCTCCCAGAAAAATATGACTGTGCAATGCAGTCTTCATCCGTAAAGGAAGAACATGCTACTCACCAGGAAACTAGTGGACCTGCTTTCAACGATTATTCAGAAGAGTCTTACCCAATGGAACGTTTTTCTCCGGTTAGAAACACTCCCAAGAGCCTAGATATTACTAATGAAGACAGCTCGGTGGGTGAAATGATGCCAAACTCTTCCAAAATCTCCATAATCCCTCATGACCTCTTCTATTACCCCCATTATGATGTTCCCATATCGGACGTCTTGGATGCTTTTGCTACCCCCGGCGCAGACCCTACCCTCTCGGAAAACAACAAGATCTGCGCCGAGCTTTTAGTAAACTGTTTGGCGGAGAAAGAGTTGCTTGACCAAAACGCTGAGAAGGATATTTCAAAGGCAGGCCTACACACGAGTAAGGCAGCACCAACGCACTTGGATGATAAAAGCCCAGAGAAGCAGAAAAAAGATGCTCGTGGTCACACCAAGGCTTCCCTCAACAAGGCTGCTGCAGAAGGGAAGAATGTGATACTCAATACAAACAGTGTGGATTCTGCTCACTCAGATGTCCCTGTGGTACGGTTGGTTTTTGCATTTACTTATTTGCGGGTGCCAAATTCTTCCCTTGCACTTGATGCCATTATAAAGAAGCTTACACCATAGTTCTTTTTCTGAGGGCTCTGGTGACTAGCAACTGCTTGTGCCCATCCCCCCTGGTGTTGCACCTGGAAGCAGTCTCTAAATGCAGAGATGGGGAACCCGTGACCTTCCAGGTGCTGTTGGGACTCCAACTCCCATCAGCCCCAATTATTGCCATTGGTTGGGGCTGATGGGAGTTGTAGTCTGGCAACATCTGGAGAGGCCCAGGCTCCCCACCCCTGACGTACATGCTTATGTTTAAATATATGGGATCAGGCCCATTGACTGGTCAAACACACACTAACCAAAATTGGGTGGTTGCTGCTCCCATAAGTTATTCCCATGAGAGTCAGGGAACTTGTATTCCACCAATGTGACTTCTTCTTGGCAGGAGTAGTAGATGGTACTGCAGGATGGTACTGCAGTTTAGATTGTGAGCCTCTGGAGCAGTGCAGTAAAAATTCCTTCCAGTAACATCTTAGAAACCAACTAAGTTTGTTCTTGGTATGAGCTTTCATGTGCATGCACACTTCTAAGGTGCTACTGGAAGGAATTTTTTATTTTTTATTTTGTTTTGACTATGGCAGACCAACACAGCTACCTACCTGTAACTGGAACCATTAAAACCAGTGGTTGTGACTTACTTAGGTCCATTGATTTCAATGACTCTACTCTGGGTAGGACGTAGTTGGATACAACCCTGTGACCTGATTTGGTAGCCATCAGAATAGGGTGTAATATCAGCCTAAAATGATAGTTTAATTTGGAATTGCTTCTGTTTGGCTTGATGTATTGTCCTAAGAGGTTAGCTCTGTTTGGGGAAGTGAGATCTTCAAGTGGCAAGTCTCCCACTGTACGTAGTGATCCTGCAGCTGTGTTCATAGATGTGTTTGCCTTTTGTTGGGTGTTAGAAAATCCCAAGGGTCATTTCACAAATAACACAATCCCAGATTTACCATGTAAGTGCACACTAAACAGGGAGCTGTAGCCAACCCTGCCTTTTCTTGAGAGTTTGCCTCTACGGCGCCCTTGGTTTCAATTGCACTTTACATATTGAGGTGTACACCTAAACACCAAGCATAAGGTTGGATCCAGACTAACTTAGTTGCACTTCATTCCCTTTGACATCAGTGGAACTTTTAAGTCAGAATTAATTTGTCCCGTTGATTTCAAGGAAGCCAAAGTTCAACTAAATTAGCCGCGATCCAAACCATGATGTGTGAAGCAGCCCCGAACCTGGATACTTGGGTTACATTTCTCCTTCGCTTTTCTTGAAAGTGCCCCAGGCATCATTTGGCAGTGACGCTGTATACATTTACTTGTTTAGTTGTCAAAATGAGAAGTTCAGCTTAAGGATGGACAACATGTTCTGTCCACACATAACTCCACTTTGTTCAGCTTGTTGTTCTGGTATCAGTAGAGCCCTGCTTGCATGCCGGCACACTAAAACACCCTCTGAGACTTAGGACGTCAACATGGCAGCCCTCAGATGCTGTCGGACTCCAATCCCCAGCAGCCTCAGCCAGCCTAGCCAATGTGTAGCAATATTGGGAGTTGGAGTACAGCAGTGTGGTGTAGTGGTTAAGAGTGGTAGACTCGTAATCTGGTGAACCGGGTTCGATTCCCCGCTCCTCCACATGCAGCTGCTGGGTGACCTTGGGCTAGTCACACTTCTCTGAAGTCTCTCAGCCCCACTCACCTCACAGAGTGTTTGTTGTGGGGGAGGAAGGGAAAGGAGAATGTGAGCCGCTTTGAGACCCCTTCGGGTAGTGATAAAGCAGGATATCAAATCCAAACTCTTCTTCTTCTTCTTCTTCTTCAACATCTGGTACCAAATGAGTTGGGGAACCCAGTATGTGAAATTATGTGCCCCAGAAGAATAGATGGCTTCTTACTTCACAATTTCTCCATTGCCACATGAGGATTTCTTTTCCCCAATGAGTTTTGAAGTTGTTTGTTGCACAGAGTTCTTCTAGTGAGGTCTAGGCTTCTACATGGCTATCTCAGTGTTAAGATTGCTGCCTTTTGTATTTTCAGTGACTTTTAGTTTCATTGTTGCTTGTTAGCCACCTTTGTTTTGTAGCGGTGGGGAGACAGGGCAGAAATCCCTCCCTCAACCCAGATACCCATCTCTGTATCTATTTTATTTTGATGTTGCTGGCCAGCTTCCTGCCACTTTGGGCACCTCTGTTTTGCTGGGTGGTGGGCAAAATAGAAAGCCCTCTGTCTAAGCGTGTATGCGTCTAGGTATGCATCTAGCTAGCTAGTTAGCTTGCTAGCTAAACAAGCAAGTCAATGTAGTTTGCCAAAAAAGGAGCTTCAAAGATTAAATAGGCAGATCTTGATTAACTTGTACAAATTCTTGCTTTTAAAAACCTGAATTATCATCATTTTTATTTCTAACAGATAGTGGTAAACCAGTTTGATACTGCAGCTGAAGAAAGAAAACTGCCAGAAGAAAGGAGCAAAAAGAAAGAGAAAAGGAAGAACAAGTCAATTTTTCAAGGAGAAAACATCCCAAGTCCGAAAGCTGGCTCTACCCGGCTACTAGATAAGCTAGAGGAAGAATCCATAGACCACCAGGGGTTTTCAAGGTGCTTTCCGTTTGCTTCTTTGGTTCCTAACACAAAACCCGTCTTGCCACTTTTTCTTGTCTGGTTTCCAGGCAAAGCTTATTTGCCTGCCACGTCTCATATTTTACTGGCCTTCTTGGCTGCAGCCCTGGACAGCCATAGCACAGGCAGGGGAGGAGAAGTCCAGGCAGCTGGGTGTATTTGGGAAGGGCGAGGTGCACTTCTAATCCAGTGTTTTTCAACCTTTTTTGGGCAAAGGCACACTTGTTTCATGAAAAAAATCACGAGGCACACCACCATTAGAAAATGTTAAAAAATTTAACTCTGTGCCTATATTGACTATATATAAAGTAATTTTCCCACGGCACACCAGGCAACATCTCGCGGCACACTAGTGTGCCGCGGAACAGTGGTTGAAAAACACTGTTCTAATCTAAGCACTTCCGGGATCTGCTGGGTGATCAGCTTCCATAAGTGCCGAAGTGCGTTTTTAAGCCCCGTTCACTTCAATGGAAAAATTTAACACAAACATGCTTCGGTTCTAATCTCCAGGCAGAATGAGCATGTCGCTTCCCCCACCCACCTGCCTGCCCCTGAAATTGGCTCTGGAGGGTCAGGGGAACCCCCAGATCAGCGCACAGGTGGAGGAAAGGGGGTCTCGTTTCATTTGGCAAACTGAAATACTTGCGCAGTTGGAACAGTTGGATGAGCACTGACTGGCAGCAGCTCTCCAGGGTTTCAGACAAGGGCCATCCCCAGCCCTATCTGGACATGTGAGGTTTTACCCTGGGACTTTTCTGTGTGCAAAGCAGATACAGAGCTATGGGCCTTGACCCATCTCTGCAGCAGCACTCAGTGGGAGGCTATTGAATGTTGTCTTGATGAGTTGTGCATGTAGAGAGGGAGGTAGGGGAGGGGGGAGGGAAGAGAAGAGACTTTGTGATGGACTCACAGCTGAATATAGGATTCTGATCCTGTTCTACCAGAATCATCATTCAGTACAATGGACCAAACTGGTTAAACCTTGTTAGCACAATGGGGAGTCTCAAGCTAGCTTTATGCAGTCAAGTGACATTGTTTTATATGTATTTTTAATCTCCTGTTGGAAGCTGCCCACAGTGGCTGGGGAAACCTAGCCAGATGGGCAAGGTATAAGTAATAAATTTATTATTATTATTATTATTATTATTATTATTATTATTATTATTCTACAGTATTCACCCGAATATAAGCCGCACCTTTAAAATTGGAGGGGGGAAAGAAAAAATACACAAATATAAGCCGCTCCCTTCCTCGCTCTCTCCCTTCCTGGCCTTGGATGCAGATGGGGAAGTATGCGCAGGGCGGGCACCACTTCGCCATGCTCCTGGCGCTGTTTGCCCCACACTCCTGGCTGCATACCATAATGTTGCGAATATAAGCCGCAGTTTTCATGCTCGGAATTCGGGGTGGGGGTGGGGAATGTGGGTTATATTCAAGCCAATATGGTATTCTCCCCACCTATTCTCCCCATTTATTCGCTTCCAAGAATTTTTGTCCCACCTAGCAATTTCACTGGGCCACCTCAACACCATTTCCTTTTCCTGCTCTATAACCCCCGGGAAACTATTTTGGGCGTTCCTCATTTCATCCCTTAATCCTCACTGCCTTGTCCTCTTCTCCATAAGCTCTACTCTATCTGGAGAGAAAGGGTACAGACAACAGCAGCCTGTTAAGAGTCGTCAACAGGTTTTCCACACCTATCAGCTGATCACCCATTCCCACCACCCTTCTGAGTAATACCCCTCCCCACTCCCTCACTATATTTAAGGATCTGGTGACTTCTGTTTCAGTGTATCTGAAGAAGTGTGCATGCACACGAAAGCTCATACCAAGAACAAACTCAGTTAGGTCTCTAAGGTGCTACTGGAAAGAATTTTCTATTTTGTTTCGACTATGGCAGACCAACACGGCTACCCACCTGTAACTGGGACAACAGCAAGTTCATGCTTCATCCCTAGATGCAAACTTGGGAGTTTGGTCACTTTCTCTCCCAGAGCTATGGTCTCCCTACAGTGTTGCATATGAATTTGGGCTGGGACCGTTAATTAGATTGTAGTAAATGGGAATGCTGGTTGCGGAGGAGTTTGAGAACTTGGACCACGCAGGAGATAAATGTCTTTGGACAATATGGTGTTGTGCATAACTTGAAACTGGGGTGGAAAAGAATGTCTAGCCAGTGTTTTGTCTCTTTAGAGCATGCCTTGCAAAAGTGTTAGAGCTGGGCTGTCTTTCCAATCAAGCTTCTCTTACATATTGATTCAATTAACCTTTTCAGGGTCAGCCACAGCGATCCCAATGTCGTTTCCCAAAGATATTTAGCAGAGTCGACCAGTAAGGTAAATATATGCACGTCTCTCTCTTTCGCACATTCATTCAAAACCAAGCTAGTACAATATGGCTTTAAATAATTCTGGTTAGCAAGCAGTTAGACAGCCAGTGGCTTTTATCTTTCTATTTTCTGTCACCCTGAGTTGAGATCTCTCTTGAACTGAACTGCTTACCGTGCTCCAGCAGTGATACGGGTCTGCTCTCACCATGCATTTAGCAGACCTGTTGTTGTTAAGATAAGATCGCAGGAGGAGATCTGCTGGATCAGGCCAATTGCCCACCTCCCAGCCCTACCGAGAGATGCTGGAAACTGAACCAGGGACCTTTTCATGCAAAGCAGATGTTCTACCACAGAGCTATGACCCTTCCCCATGTTTTAGGTTCTTTCAGCATGTTCTGCCATGGGATTTGTGGGATTACACTGTTGCTTTTCAATATGCCTTCCCCATGCACACTTCACGAAAGCTCATACCAAGAACAAACTTAGTTGGTCTCTAAGGTGCTACTGGAAGGAATTTTTTATTTTATTTTGTTTTGACTATGGCAGACCAACACGGCTACCTACCTGTAACTATAATCATTGAAGGACATTCCCCAAGTTCTCCTATCAAATGAGGTGTGGTGACGACTACTGTGGTCTCTTTTCCAAAGTGTCTTGCATTTTTGAAAATGTTAATATGGAGGGTTCTTCCGCTTTAATCCTTTTATCCAGGAGTACAATATCATTCCATTTCATTTTGCCAAATCTTATCTGGAGAAAAAAAATTAAGCCTTTTTACACATTTTACTTTCTTGGGCTCCATGATCACTGTAGATGGTGACAGCAGTCACGAAATTAAAAGACACGTGCTTCTTGGGAGGAAAGCAATGACAAACCTAGACAGCATCTTAAAAAGCAGAGACATCACCTTGCCGACAAAGGTCCGTATAGTTAAAGCTATGGTTTTCCCATAGTAATGTATGGAAGTGAGAGCTGGACCATAAAGAAGACTGATCGCCGAAGAATTGATGCTTTTGAATTATGGTGCTGGAGGAGACTCTTGCAAAAAGATCAAACTTATCCATCCTTAAAGAAATCAGCCCTGAGTGCTCACTGGAAAGACAGATCTTGAAGTTGAGGCTCCAGTACTTTGGCCACCTCATGAGAAGAGAAGACTCCCTAGAAAAGACCCTGATGTTGGGAAAGATGGAGGGCACAAGGAGAAGGGGACGACAGAGGATGAGATGGTTGGACAGTGTTCTCGAGGCTACCAACATGAGTTTGGCCAAACTGTGGGAGGCAGTGAAATATAGGCGTGCCTGGCGTGCTCTGGTCCATGGGGTCACGAAGAGTCGGACATGACTGAATGACTGAACAACAACAACAACAGTTCTGAAAACTTCTATAAATCACCACATTCAAATGATCAGTTATTGATTTAATGGCAAAAGATCTGAGCTCAATAGCAATTTACAAGAATCCAAAATTCTTAACCAGTTTGGGGTCTTAAGATCTGTGAAAGTTTGGGTACTGCGGTGTGTTTCATGTCTTGTTTTGTTCTCTGATGCTGGCTTATTGCTGTGTTTAGATTTCATGGTTTTCATTCTTTTTAAACATAACCATTTCCCCTTGATTGTAAGTTGTCCAGAAGACTTTTAATTCAGTGTGGGATAGAAATACTCTAAATACACCTGTTATATCTTTTACAGTCCAGGCTATTTAATTATATTGTGGTGACTATTTGAATTTGATTATTTTCCAGGAACTTGGCAGCGCTGATGTTTCAAAGAGCACGGCTACAAGTGAAATTGCTAGCTCCTCTTCCAGGTGGGCACTTACCGGTACCCTTCTTTCATAAGTTGAGCCTCAGGTTGAAGACAGACACCAGCTTTGACTGCAAGCCTCGGTTTCGCAAAGGATAAGCTCCAGTCAAGAGCTGCAAACAAGTGGAATTGTTTGTCTTTACCTGCCGTACACCTTACGTTATTTGGCATTAGGTATGGGGCGGGTGGGTGTGGCTTGGGGAAAACAGCCTCATAAGCCAAATTAGGACCCTGCTTGGCCTGATTTGACCCATGGGCTGGCTGGAGGTTCCCCATGCCTGCAGTGGAGTCTGAGGACAAGGAGGATTATGCCCTGGTTGTTATTTATTCCTCGTTAAGCTTTCTTTTCCCATCTCCATGTTGCCCCCCTACACATGCACACAGACACCAAGACTTAATTTAGATTAATGCCAATCAGAGCAGCAATCTTGTCTTTTTTGCTTCTTCCTCCATAAAGTGCCACATATTCCAGCGCAATGTAATGATTGGTAATTCTGACTTTGCATTTTTTTACTACCCATTCCTCCACCTGCATATTTATTTATTTACACTTGTAAGACCCGTTCCAGAAAAGATTTTCTACTTCCTGTCAAACACCGATTGTAGGATAACCCACAAGGTCTCTCTTTTTGCCCTAGCAGCGTTGAAAATCTGGGCAAGGGTTATTAAGGAGATTGCATTCAATTGCTTTGGGCATAATGACTAATGTTTTTGTCAGTATTAAATATGTGAGTTCTTAATATGTTAGATGTGACTTGCGCAGTATTTCAAAGATGTAGGTTTTATGTATGATTCCAGACAGCAACGTGATTTTACGCAGTACAGTATTTTATACTGTTGGGTTTTATATTGCATTTATTTATCTTCTATGTAAATTGCCTATGGCCCGAGCAGTAAAAAAACTGACTCACTGACTCTTGAAAGATCTGTGTGCCACCTTTTTCTGCCAAATGGCATTTCAACGTGACTTAACAAAATTTCCATTATTTTTTGAAATGATTATCCTAATAGAGAATAGCTAGCCAAATTAATAAAAAATAAAAAATCTGCCATTGTGGGCTAAAAAATAGATAACAACAACTAACTAACTAACTAACTAACTAACTAATTCAGCAGTCTCTAAACTATCCACAAGCCAAATGAAGTGAAGCAAACCAAATGCTGTGATGCATTAAACCAATGAAGTTAGCTACTGAAAGCTCCAATAGCCAGGATTTTGCTTTCCTTGGACCTGGAAGGGTAGTAATGAAGGTGCCTGGAGTAGAAGTGGCTTAGTGGTTGGGGCGGGGCCTGGCATGTGAGTTGCTGCTGCTTAGTGAGAGGGAGAGCGGAAAGTGGCAAGGAGGTCAGCACAGTGCAATTGCATTGGCAGGAGCACTGGATTGACTCTGGTGATGTGTTTGCACCGCGCCAGTCTCCCTGCTGCCTTGCCTCTCTCTCTCTCCTGGTAGGCAACAGCAACCCACCTGCTAGGAAGCTAGCATAATGTCCGCATCCCAGTGAGCTTCTTCTGGCCTGGTGGATCATCTTTGGAATCCCACAAGGCTCCCTCTCTGCAGTAGCTGCCCGCCTTCAGACAAGGTACTCTGAGATAGGCCTCCAGTGACTATCTTTCTTCTTATTCCTTTGCAGGAAGAGAAAAGACCTTGAAAAGAAAGACTCTTCTGACAAGGCCAGCGCGCCTAGCCCCTCTCCGCGGACAGACCAGCCTGAGCTGTTTTACTTCATTGTTTTCCTCTGGGTGCTGGTCTACTGCTTATTGCTCCTTCCACAGCTGGTTAGCAGCCCACTTTGATCCCTGTGAGTGAGCCAGAATAATAAAAGATAGCGGCTTGATGTTCTTTGTTTGATGTGCCCCTAAATGCGTTTCTTCAAGAGGTAGAAATGTTAGCCAAAGTACAGGACTCCACACACCCCTCCCCTGAATTCAGAGCTTGTTCTTTTACTCAGGTGGCTTGTTACATTATGAAGATTCAGCTCACCTGACTTTGTGTACATATTATATATTTATATAGGTAGGTAGGTAGGTAGGTAGAGATTATATATATAGAGAGAGAGAGAGAATGAATACATTGGGTTCATTACTTAATACTTGCAATTTTTGTATGTCTGTGCCTTGCTTTATAGGATGTTAAATAAAATGAATAATCTCTTAGGGAAAGATCCTAGATTTAGAGAGTTCTAGTCTTCAAAAAGAATCATTCTTATACTTCGGATTTTATCTACAGCCATGAAATCTGCCAAAAATATATATGTGTGTATTTTTTTGTGTTGCTTTTTCAGTAGAAATTTTTGATTGAGGAAAGTTGTCCTTCCTCCATAAACTGAAACACGATATAATTATTTTATTATCTAACACATGCCGCTAGAACCAATCTAAGGCTGCAGTCCGGTACCCACTACTGAATTCATTGGACTTACTTCTGAATAAAGTTCTCTGGAGCTATTCCAGATTCTTCTAGCATAGACTATATAGTGCAATCCGATACATGTCTACTCAGAAGTATGTGATATGGCTCAAAACCAGAATTTAACCAATTTTGAGGGTAATGTATATGAGATTGTGAAGGAATGGCTGACAGTGATTTAGGTCAGGAACGGGGAACCTGTGGCTCTTCAGGTCTTCACTGTTGTTGTTTTCAGTCCTCAAACAATATTTAATTGATGACACTCACAACCTTTGCATTGTGTTTCCTTTTTATCCAATGCCCTTTTCATTTAAATGAATGATGTGGAATAGTATCACAGTCGTTGGCGTCTGTCTGTTTTGGGAGACAATGGAGGAGTGCGCCTTTGGAGGTGAAGTCAAGCCATTGGAGAGTTACAGCACCTGCTGTGGCTGTAGAGACGGATACGGGAGAGACATGTTTTATTGCAGGCGGGGCATATGAAGGCTTCTGGTTTTGCTGCTTCAGGTGCACCATGGACAGCAAGATGAACAATGTGGCTTTTGATGGAAGTTGAACTGCAGCGGTACGGAACCGTCGTGGCGTGATATGGACATGGGGTGGAATAGAAATGGATGCCTGCTTACATCGCAAAAAACTCCAGTTCCCATCATGCAGTGGCAAGGCAAGATGGGAGTTGTAGTCCAGCAACTCCTGGAGGGCCACAGGCTCTCCTCAGCCTTGCTCTAGATAAAAATGAAGGAGGGACCCTGTTTATAATTTTCAGTGAAAATGTACGGAAGAAATGTTATTTGGAACCATATCAGTGTCATGAGAATGGGTAGGAGAGAAGATGAGCCATATACTGAGATGAGGCGAGAGACTGTTTTATTGACCAAGGCAGGAAAGTTGTTAGCCTCTGATTGCCATATTAGAATCTGTAAAATGCTCAGTCCATAGTTCTCTTAGCATAATCCCGTAGCACCAGAGCTGCAGTGTCAATGGCTGGCATTATTATACAGTGGATTCCAGTGTGTGTCTTGTATAAGCTTCTTCCTCTACCTTCGCACAATCGGAATTTGCTCCGTGTGTTGAGATGTCAACGAGTGTGAACCAAAGTTGGGGTGTCAACAAGCGTGAACAATGGGGTTTCAGTAATGGTTAGGTTTCCCGGATAAAACTCAAAATGTCCCAATGGGTGGGAATAAGGACATAAGAAGTTGGATCAGACCTATATCCATTTCGTCCACCATTTGGTTTCCAAAAGCAGTTGAGCAGATCTTTTTGGAGAGCTCAGAAATGGAGCGTGAAGGAACCTGCTCCCATAGGAGGCAGTGATGTTCCACCAGCATGGATGGCTTTAAAAGAGAATTTGGTAAATTCATGGAGGACTAGCCTATCAATGACTACTTTCTATGATGTTGATGATGCTCTACCTCCCCTGAATCCCTGCTACTGGGAATCACAGCTGGGCAGTGTGCTCATGTCCAGTTTGCAGGCTTCCCATTGAGGCATCCGGTTGACCACTGTGAGATCAGGATGCTGGGCTGGGTGGGCCATTGGCCTGATCCAGCAGGCTTAACATGTTCTGAATACGTTGGATAGAATCTATTGCATCTCTTTGGGAAGGCAATTGAATGTAGGTCTCAGTTCATGCAGTGTTAACACACTCCCTGGATTCATGCAGCAGAATGAGGGCCTGTACCACCTCAGGCTGCAGGTGGGGGAAATACCATTTTTTTAAAAGCTCCCCTGTATAGGTAAATTGATAGATATATATAAAAGTTCCAAATAATCAACAGCCTTTCTTTGTGGTGTCTGTCTTGCTAGAGACAAGGAGCACGTAGAAATGATGTCTCCTGTCTGCAGTAAGAAATAATACCATCAATTCAGCTTGCCCTGGGGAAAGTTTTCAAAGGCCACTCAGCCTGTAGACATCCCAAGCTCACCTAGTCCCAATTTCAAATTATTAAAGGCTCTGTGATGTCCCTGAATTGACCCAAACACATGGGCTTTTCTCAGCCGCATTTAACTCCATTACTATTGCCTCTGCTGCCATCTGCATGTAACAGCGGCCAAACCTCTGGGGTTTCATTTCCATGTCAGATTAACGTGGCAGGAATAGGACCTTCTCTGTGTGACATGATTTTGGCTGTTTTGAATTGTGCACGTCTGTTTTGGCAGGCATCCCGATCACTGGGAGAAATCATTTGGAGGCAATCCTGCTGAATTTCCCCTGAAGCTGGGCAAGTGTGTCATAGCTGCATTTTTGTTTTCTAAAAAAAGTCAAGTCATCTATGATGAGCAGCATGATGCCTCAGAAAAGTGTTTCTCTTGCTGCTTGATGCTACTGATATTCTTCCAAAATGATTCCTCTGCCAGGAAAACAAAGCGCTGCAAGGATGACATTATTATTATTATTATTATTATTATTATTATTATTATTATTATTATTATTATTTCTCCCTTTCCACCCCAGTGCTTACCAACTACCCATTCAAGCGGCAGAGCGCTCAGATTAAACCAGGCACAGCCAGCAGCTGCTGCCCGAAAAATCATGCAGTTGATAGATCATGCGGGTTAGCAAAACAGAATTTGTCTCTTGAACAGTGCCGAGAAATCTAGATGAATTTACGGGAAGGGGAGAATGCTGCAAGGGAAGCAAACAGTGGTGTGTTGTCTGCCTACACAGTTTCCCCGTAGCTCTTGGTGTAATTTGGAGGGTGCTGTTGTTTGAGGCTAAGAAATCACATTTCTTAGCTTTTGCAGCACCTAACTGCTGCTGCCCTCCTGCCCATTACCAGCGCAATCCTAAGCATCTTCACTCGGTGGGGCTTGCTCCCAAGTAACTGTGATTAGGACTGCAGGCCCAATCGTGCAACAAAGGCAGCTAAAACCATCTGGTGCTGTCTAGTCAAATTCTGTCCCCTAAGCGGCATAAGAGAGCTCATGGCTCTGTGCCTTTGCAAGTGCCACTGAACAGCTGATTGTTGCGGCTTGCAGAGGCACAGCTAATAATTTCAGCAAAGGGACAGGAGTTTGCAAGCACTGACAATCAGATGGTCCTTAGCATCTGCAAAGCTCTGTGCCTTTTCTGGTGCAGCTTGATTTCAGACCGCAAAGGAAAAGGGGTCACTTGATGTCACTCTGGTGTTGAGTGATGGACACTTGGGTGGCCGCACTTACTTGTGGAGTTATCCTGCAGGGGGCAGGGGAGGTAAGGATGTAGCTTGCCAGCCCAGCCCAGATTCAGCTCCTCTTTTTTTTTTTTTTTTTTAACAGAATTTATTGGCATTTTCACAAAACAACATAAACCCAACCCCCACACCTACAAATATCAAAACAAACACAAATACAAATACACATACACATAATGTCAGGATTCTTCTTCTTATCTGTATATCTTACTATAGAAAAAAAAAAAAAAAAAAAATTCTAGTTCCGAATCTTGACACTTGACTTCCCCCGCCTATACACCTTCGGTTTTAATACAATACACTTTCTCCTTAACATCTTTTCTCCATAGAAGTTTAACTTATCTTGATATAGAAAGAAAAAACACCTTTGTCTTATCTTTTGCATTATAACCTAAAACTTAACCAAATATTCTTAGAGCTAAACTTATTTCTTCTATCATTTAGCATGCTGCTTTTAACTTAAATTCAATATCTCCTTACTTATTTAAAATAAACTTATTTAACAAACTTCACACTCCGATTTCGGATACCATGGCAGACCATCTATGTTATACAATGATTAATTCAACCCACTCCCCTTTTGTCCATTGTCTTCTCCTGTCTTTCACCAGAACCGAATCCCCTATTGTATGCTTCTGAATGTCCACAGATCCAGGTTACAACCACAACAAACCCTGCATCGAGCTCCAAGATGTTCATCCTCTGCATTCTGAGCTTCTCCGTAGCTTTGTACCAAAATTCTTCTTCTTGTAGAAATCTTAATTCTCTGTCCCTCGACCCCGAGCTGCCACCTCGGAATCTAGATATTAAAAAACTTTCCGTTTCAGGGTTTCTGCCACCCCCTGAAAACAGTCCCTGTTCCAATCGGATTTGCTCTGCCATCTCAGACCATCCTTCCAGCACATCTTCCAGCTCTTTGCAAAAGTCTGTTTCCATTGAGTAGATTTTTTGGAAAGCCTCCTCTGTGGAATACAGATTATTTCCATTTATAATCCCACACAAGACTCTTAATTTTCGATTAGCCAGCTCCAATTGAAAGACAGTGAGCTTTTCCTCTACCTCCCAGTCCTTCTGTGCCAGCATGAGCGCAAAGTCCAACATCTTCGGGGAAGGGAGGTGGGTATCAAATTACATTTCCTGTCTTTTTCCTCCTTTGTCTCAATTTTCTCCTGCGCAATTCCAAATCGCCGCCATTTCTTCCGAAGCCAGAGTATAAAGACCAAAACTTCAAATGGAGATATTTTTCCTCAATTAACCCCTGAGAGGGAATCTCTACAGAGTCAGTTTTCAAATTCCAAGCACTTTCAAGTGATTAGTGTAGCAGCAGTCACTTAAAGAGTTAATTCCTTCCAACCCCCGAAGGGAGAGAGGCGGGCTGCCTTTTCTTTTGATCCCAGAGCCTTTCCCGAAGTACAAAGAGTCAGTCAATTACTCACAGCTTCTGGTTTCTTAGCAACTTCTTAATGACAGGTAGAACAGAGACGCTCCTCACGGACTTTGCCGCCGCATGTAAACATCCCGGTTGGGGCATGTCCCCTGAAGCCCGACTCCGTGGTCCCTTCACCCCCACTCCCCCCTTACAGGGGGCGCGGGGGAAGGGTTCGGAGCACAACGGGCATAGCCGGGGAGCCCAGGGCGCGGGACGCTCTTCCCGCTCCCCAACCAGAGCCCTGCATGCGGCTGCAGGGCTCCTAACCCCCGGGATGAACTGGGTGCCTCGCCACCGAAGCAACCCAGGACCATCCGCAATGGCGCCAGCCGCCGGAAGCCCAGATTCAGCTCCTCACACCTGCGTTAACGTGAAGACACACAAGACCCTTCCAAAGGCAGTATCTCCTGCACCCGAGGGATCCTCAACAGATGCCTACCAACCTTTCTGTGCAGGCTTCCAAAAAAAAGAGGTGCCACACTCTCCCTTGGCAGTCCGTTCCACTGCTGAACTGTTTAAGAAATGGACCGAATTCAGCCAAGTATTTAAATAACTGTAAAATTCTTCACTTAAAGCACCAAAGGAAGAAGCTTGCATTTCCAGAGGTGAAATCCTGAAACCCAGAACTTTCATTTAAATATATACTGTATTCCAATATTCTAGTCCTCAGGGTTGTAGAGAAAAATAGAGAACCTTATTTTTTTATATAAAAAAAAAAGGAAAAGAAGATCTTGAAGGCACTTCACCAGAGTTTGTAAATGAATTGGAGCAAACCAACGTGATGTAGTGGCTCAGCACTCTTACTTAGGGCCGGGGAGTTGCAGGTTCAAATCCCCACTCAGACGTGAAGCTCACAGGATGACCTTAGGTCGGCCAAACCTACCTCGCAGGGTTGTTGCGAGGATAAAGTGGGGCAGCAATTGTGCATGTTGCCTTGAGCTCCTTGGAGGAAAGGGGGGATAAAAATGTAATAAACACACAAAGCAACAAAACTTCCTTTATGAACTTACACTACTGCACACCAAAAAAATTTCCTTGGGTGCATAGTGCAGTTCATTTATTTAGGCTGCGGTTCTATACACATTTTTTTTGTGTGTGGGAGAAATCCTTGACAGATCTTCTGAGTAAATATGCAAAGGATTGTGCTGTGATTTGAACTATTTACAAACTACTGGCAACCTTTGGCTTATTCAGGTTTTGTTCTGTGGTGCGTTGGCATTTCTTTTGAGCGGGGACAATCTGAACATGATGTTACTAAGACAGAAGGATTTGTTTTTAAAAGCACAGAAATAAGCAAGCACATTATGTACTCCTGGTATGTTTTCCTGGTCACTACTATACACTGAATGTTTGCACTTAGTCTCCAAAAGTATTTTTTAAGAATAAATAAATAAAACGTTTTATGTATAGTTGGAACAAACAGCAAAGGGGACGTGGGTTGCCCCCGCCCCAACCATTGATCTGTAGTTATATAAAAAATGAGAGTGCAATAGTGAACAGCTTGAAACTTTATTTTCTAATGCCTCTGATTTTCAAATAAATAGATGGATTTTCTGTACTAAATTGGTTTGTTTGCCTACTTTCCCAACGAAATCCATGTTAACCTCTGCATATTTAGGAAGCCAGAACAGCTTTTCATACAGTTTTTGTTGTTGTTATTATTATTATTATTATTATTATTATTATTATTATTATTATTATTAGTTGAAGGATAGGCGTGCCTGGCGTGCGCTGGTCCATGGGGTCACGAAGAGTCGGACACGACTGAACGACTGAACAACAACAACAAATTATTATTAGTTATATACTGCCCTATACCCGGAGGTCTCAGGGCAATTCACAGAAAAGATTTTAGAAGAGGCAGACATGTACTAGGGCTTCCAAGCAACATCTTAATCCATGGTTGGGGAGCCAATTTTCCTTCAGATATTTGCTGGACTACAACTCCCATATTTCCTGACCATTTTTCAGGACGATTCGGTCTGCTGGGAACTGGAGTCCTACAAATATCAGGACCCCTAACCCTCTCTTAGTCCATGTATACAACCACAGGGCTTCCCAAAGTGTGTGGTCCGGGAGTTTCATTCAGCTGGTCTGTGGAAGTGAAAGACGGAGGAGGCTTTTTTCTTCCATAGATAATAAACTTTGGCTTGCGGAGAAGAAGAAGAAGAAGAAGAAGAAGAAGAAGAAGAAGAAGAGGAGTTTGGATTTGATATCCCGCTTTATCACTACTCGAAGGAGTCTCAAAGCGGCTAACATTCTCCTTTCCCTTCCTCCCCCACAACAAACACTCTGTGAGGTGAGTGGGGCTGAGAGACTTCAAAGAAGTGTGACTAGCCCAAGGTCACCCAGCAGCTGCATGTGGAGGAGTGGAGACGCGAACCCGGTTCCCCAGATTACAAGTCTAGCGCTCTTAACAGATCCCAAGTTGGGGAAAGAGGCTGACAAGACACTTGAAAAAGAGCAGAGGGAAATTCAAAAAGCATACACAGCATATCACAATTCCTAAACAGGCAGAGAAATCGTTGAGTGGTCCACCAAGACCCTCCACAATTTTCAAATGGACTTGGGGCATGGAGATGTTTGGGAACCACTGCCCTTCTGTATCTAAGAATAAGATGTTTAACAAAAATAAACACAGACACACACACACACCTTGCCTACACCTTTCCCCTCACCTGTCTTCTGTTGTCTCCCATGGGTTGAATTGTAGATTGTAAGTTCCTTGGGGCAGAGGGCTTGTCCTCTTACACTTTGTAAAGTGCCATGCATGCTGGTACTGGCACTATACAAATAAAAATATTGGGAAGAATTGCATATTTTAATTACTTAAGCCACAGCATCCTTAAGAAGCTCTCGCCAGCCTCTCCAGGGATGATCAGTGGGACATGGGTGGAGCAAGGCTGTGGAGTTGCGCGATTCGTCCGGCACTTATGCATGTTTATGGTGAACATCTGTGGCACGGGTGCCTCGTGTGTCTGTGGGGAGGAAGGCAGGAAGGCCAAAAGGAGGCAGAGCCATAGCCAGTGATAGGTGGAGCCACCAAATTCTGCTTTGGTCCCCATCCATCCCTGGTGAATTCTGCAAAGGCAACCCTAAGAAGGTGTCAGAAGCTGACAGCCAGTGGACAGGTTTTCAGTAAGGAGGTAGTCAGGTTGGGGCTGCCTGAGGACAGACTGAACATGGCAGGGCAGTGCCCTGTTTGCCTTGCTGGGCCAGCTTCCCCTGCATGGAGGCCGCCTGAATGAGTGAGAACCTGGAAACTCAGCGTTCTCACTTTGTGCTGGGAAGAAGTTTGCTGCAAATACACCAAGGGAACCGTGAAAGAAGAGTGACGTGAAACTGGGCCAAAGGCACAGCCCCACTGTATATGTGTCCCCACTTCCTATGTTTCCATGAATGTTCCTGAAGAGGGCTGGTACCTTGCTCCAATTTAGCCATCAATTCATCATTTTAAAAAAATATTGAAAGGCGTTTATAAACAATGACAACTTGGTCTTTTGATTCAACTTTTCGTTGTATGGAAGTGACACTTATTGGGTCAATCGTTAAGGAAAGGGTTCCTGCAATTTCTCCTTCTCACAGGGGGAAAGTTGCTTCTTAAGAGGAATTCCCAGCTTTTGTCATCCCTTATGATCTCCGTACCCCACAAGCTCTGCATTGGCATGCTTCAGTTCCGGTCTGATTGACAGGACTGGAAGACCCCCGCAGGCCAAATCTGGCTCATAGCAGCTGGTCTATTAATTTCCATCCCAACATTTGATACATTACAGACTTGCCGCCAAAAATCTGTCCAGCGACACCAAATTTAATATGTCTGTTTCAGACACCCTCCCCATGTCCGTGCATCCTCTCTCAACAACAATAGACTTTTTTCTTCCCCTCCATCCCACCCCAATCTAGCCTCCCATTTCCCACAAAACAGCCTCACCGTTTTCAGCATTCTATTCCATAGAACCAGCTAGTGTTCATTAACCTTCCATGGCATCACAGCAGCCCAGCAAATAGCCAAAGGTGCTCAGAATTTGTTTTCATGGTCAAGGCTAAATGACATGTTTATGGAGGTGGTATGTTTTTAATGCTTCCGTGTGTAAAATAAATCTACATTTTAAAAACTAGCATACCTGTGAGAGTCTCCCTGGCAGTCTAGCTTTTGATGTTGGCAGGGGACTTTTAATGGGAGGCAGCATCTTAATAATTGGTCCACCATCTGCTTTCTCAACTGGTGCACTCTAGAAAGGGCAATTTTCATGCGGCATTCTTGTAATGATGCTGCTGGAAAGACTTGGTGAAAAAGCTTCATCCTATTGTTAAGATTCAGATCACCAACGCAGAACAGTTTATTTTTAAAAAATCCAACTATTATACCAGCCATTAGGTTCCTTTACAAGCTAGCCTATTATCATGTCCTCCTCACCACGTCCTTCTAATTAACGGTGTGATAAAATTGCTTATTTCCTGCTAGGTCTAGGTGAAAGCAGTCTGTGTGTGCTGTACTACTTCAGCAACAATCCCTTACGTAGAAAAACAAGAACAAACTTAGTTGATCTTACCAATCCCTTACGTAGGAAAACAAGAACAAACTTAGTTGGTCTTACCAAGAACAAACTTAGTTGGTCTCTAAGGTGCTACTGGAAGGAATTTCACCTGCCTTCTCCCTCACATTCTAATCTTGAAAACATATCCTGTCTGTGTGGAGCAAAAGTCTACTCTATCCCCACAATCAAGTAGTAAGGTTACTGTTTCGTTATGCTGTCTTGTGACATCTGTGACTTAAACCAAACTGAAATACCCAAATGAACAAACATCTTGGGAGCTGTGCAAGAGAAACTCCCTCCCTTTACAGTGTTACAAGCCACGCCAACTTTTGCCAAGCATTGCCCAAGATTCCAGGGGTTTTGGCCCTCTTCCACGGTCTGTGTTCCTTTGGGGAAATGAAGGTGCGGCAGAAAGGTTAGTGACTTTTAAGATATGTGGTTTATTCACATATATGCAAACTGAGTGTAGGTGGGGGGGGGAGTGCTGACGTTGCTGGCAAACAGAGGCACCCCTGCCCTCTCTCTCTACCTGCCAAGATGGTTCTGACCTTTGTTGTTCTTTCTTGTTCTCAGCAAACCCCTCTGGCAAGCAACTCCTCCCCTGCTATCCCAAGCCTAGTTTTTTAGAGCCACATTTTTCCTGCAGCACAGTCTGCCAGGGTCCAAGGATTTCTCTGTGATGTCGGTCATCAACACCTTTTGTCATGCGAATGTCTCTATCCCAGGTGAGGCCCTATTTTGAAAAAGAAGCTTGGCCTGTATTCTGCAATGGCCTGGAACCTTCTCTTCAATATTCCAAATATTAGCTAGATCCTGACATTCATTCATTTATTGGGGTTTTTGGGGGGGGATCCTCCCCACAAATTTATAACAATACAGACTGTACAGTGGGATTCATGCTTAGAGCGAGGAGGAAAATTGTGCCACTGGCTCTACTTGCGTTTCCCAAATTTCAATCTCCAGCTGTTTTTGGACTAAAACTCCCATCATCCCTAGCTAGCAAGACCAGTGGTTAGGAATGATGGGAATTGTAGTCCAAAAGCAGCTGGAGACCCAAGTTTAGGAATCACTGCTCTACCCCCATATGCAGCCCTGGATTTAGGGAGGTGCAAGCTGTGCCCCCGCACAGGGCACCGAGCCGAGGGGGCACAAAATTGAGAAGATCCATACTTGAAAATATTCCTTTGGGGGCACCAAATTTTGGGCTCACACAGGGCACCGTATTACGAAAGATGACCAAAGCCTGCCCCTGCCCCTGTCAGATGGCTGGCTCAGTCCTGCCACTAACAGGTAGACATCGGAAGAGGAACCTTCCAAGTGAGCAGCTGATTATGCCTAGGTGTAAGATGTCTGCCTTGCATGCAAAAGATCCTGGGTTCAATTCTTAACATCTTCAAGTTGGACTGGGGGAAAACCTTGCCTGAAACCCTGCAGAGCCTTCGGCAGTCAGTGTAGACTAGGGGTAGCCAACAAAAGGGCATCAAGATCTTGTTGGACACTCAACCTCCATCACTCTTGACCAGGAGGGCAGGCACCCCATTGGCTGCCCCAATGTAGAGGATACTCAACTAGATGGAACAATGGTTTGACTCAGCCTAAAACAGCATCCTGCGCTCCTAATTCTGCAGGCATCTCCGTCACGTGGAGTCTGTCTCATCTGTGATGCATACCTGTCCAAGCTAAATGTGCAGACATTGGGCAAAGGAAGGATTGACTGACCACGCAATATGAAGGGTTTGGAGTCAGCAGCATTGCTGTGTGAGTCAGAGCAGGGTATACTGGGCTAGATTGTCTCACCTGCTTTTAAGGCAGCTTGCTACGTTCCTTACCTTCTGCACACAAAGTTGTCCTGTCATTGATTCCTCGTAGACATTAGATGCCCTTTCTTTTTACCGGTATTTTATTTCCCTCTACAATCAGCCCACGCTAACAAGAGGCACGGCACGTTCTTTCAGGGGATAAGGTGCCCGCTGTATTTGGTTAATGTTCTGCGACCTTTTAATCTTTTACAGACTTCTTGATGCAGCTCAATGCTAGAACTGATTTTACTCTTCTTTTTCGGGAAGGAGTTCCTGAAGCGGACATCTAGGGCCCGTAAATTAAGGCTGGCCTTGTAAAAACCAACGTTACAAAGTGGGAGGCACTGACCTTTTGCAAAAGCGACAGGAGAATGAGAGAAGGACAACAAGAACAAGATATACAAAAAGCAACCGGCGTTACACTCAGAACTCAGCGTCACTGCCAAATTGAGCCTGCAAGCCAGAACAAGCCCAATTAAAATTAATGAACCAAAGAGCCTGTACCTTAGGGAGAGCCTTCTCTCTTCCACGTTTGAGATATAAGTCCACACATCTCCAATCATTTTACATAATTAAAAATTCCCAGTTTGCAGATGGTAATCATGCGGTCTTCAGAGGCCTTTAGTGTGGCCAACGGGGGTGTCCTACCTCCAATTTCCCCACCTCTGTTGGGTGAGCTGGGAGGGAGTGTGGTTGAGATCTTGGCTGTGACCTGGAAGACCTGCTCTCTGCCTTGCTGGCCTTTCCCACCTGACCTGAGAGGGCAGCCTCTGGACTGACTCCAGCTACAAAAGCTGAGGCTGCTGAACAGACTCTTGGGCTAGGGGCAATGTTTAAGGGAGGGGGTTGTTGTTGCCATTATTGCCATTTTTGTATTTTTATTTTAGATCTTATTATGATTTATGTGGTAATGGTTCAATTTGGTTGTGTACTTTTGACGTTTTATTTATTGTTTATGACTACTTTTACTATTCCTTCCAGTAGCACCTTAGAGACCAACTAAGTTTGTTCTTGGTATACTTTCGTCTGCATGCACACGAAAGCTCATACCAAGAACAAACTTAGTTGGTCTCTAAGGTGCTACTGGAAGGAATTTTTTATTTTATTTTGTTTTGACTATGGCAGACCAACACGGCTACCTACCTGTAACTGGTACTTTTACTATGTTTGTAATTATGTGATTTTGTTCCCTTCATGTTGTAAGCTGCCTTCAGCATGGATTTAACTAAGGAAAGGTGGCATAGAAATAAATTTAGGCATTTGATGATGGAGTGAAGAGTCATGTCCATAAAAATGAACACTCCACTCCTCATAAGTGTATGTGGAGAGAGCAGGGGCGTAGCAAGGGAGGGGCGGAGGGGGCAGGGGGCCCCGGGCAGCGCCCCTGCTGGGGGTGAAACATCGGGGGGCGGCCCCGCCTCCTGGCCTTTTTTTTTACTATTTTTTTTTTTAAAAAATTCTTTTTAGACTATTTTCGGCACTGCCGAGGTGGGGCCTCAGGGGCGGCCAGCGAGGAGGGGTGTCACCTCCCCCCCTCGCTGGCTGCCCATGCGGCTCCGCCCCAGCAGCGCCGAAAATAGCCCCCCCTTCCAGCGGCGGAGCTCGACATGGAGGCAAGGGGCGGGCCAGCGAGGTGGGGTGCCACCCCCTCCTTGCTGGCCCGCCCCTTGCCTCTTTGCCGAGCTCCGCTGCTGGCTGGCTTGCGGAGCCGGGGCATGGAGAGGGGCAGGCCAGCGAGGAGGGACACCCTCTCCCTGCCCTGACATGTGCTCCACCAAGGGAGTCCGAGCGGCGGATTCGGGAGTCTTTGCAGCCTGAGCAGCCGCTGCCCGAAGTGGTGCCACGCCGGGTGGAGGCTTCGGGAGTCTCCGGAATCTGCCGCCCGGCACCCCCGGGACGGGGCGTTGCGTGCGTCATGATGTCATGACGCACGCACGCACCGCAATGCCCCACCCCCCAGGGGTGCCTCTTGGCTTCCCGCCCCCGGCAGCCAAGGGGCTAAGAACGCCCCTGGGAGAGAGAGAGAGAAAGAACGAAATAGAGAAAGAGAAAATAGCCTAGGCCCCAACCACCCCTGGTTCTAGTCATGCGTACTGAGTGCTTGCTTGCTTGATTGATTGAAGTTTGATTGACTGACATGAAGTTGCTATAATAAGTGCCATACTTTTAACATGGGGGGGGGTGCAGGGTCTGCATACCCTTGAGTACCCCCAGAAAAAGCACAGCCTGGTGATAAGCCTCCATTGGGGAAATAATGAGTCCACACTTATTATTTATTATTATTATTAGTAGTAGTAGTATTAAATTAAATGTGCATACCACCCTTCATCTGTAGATCCGTAGATCCCAGGGTAGCTCACAAGATGAAAACAAAACACATAACAAAAACAACAAGAAAAAGCCAAACCAATAACCCACTCCCTCATACAACACATTTTAAAGGGTATAGGATGTTAATCAGCCAAAGGACTGGTTGAAGAGGAATTTTTTTGCCTGGTGCCTAAAGTATTATTAGATTTTGTAAGCAGGGGTGAACGAAGGCATTGTGACACCCGGGGCAGGGCGTCGCTATGTAAGGCGCATGTGTGGTGTCACTACGTACAATGCATGCGCCGTACGTAGCGACACCGCACATGCACTGTACATAGCGGTTTGCCGCCGGCGCCGTGATCCTCTGCTCGCAGCTGCAGCTGCAAACGGATTATCCTCCACATGTGGCTGCGGCGGCTGCAGATGCAAACAAAGGATTCTCTACATGTGGCTGTAGCAGCGACGGAGGGATCCCACCGCTGTCCATACGGCGCTCGAGCAGCGCCAGTGGCAAACCGCTATGTTCAGCGCATGTGCAGCATCATTACGTACAGTGCATGCGTGCGACGCCACATATGCGCTGTACATAGCGGGTTGCCGCCGGCGCCTGGATCCTCTGCTTGCAGCTGCAGCTGCAAACGGATTATCCTCCACATGTGGCTGCGGCAGCACGATGGCTGCTCATGCCGCCGCAGGGTGCCTTCTTGTCACCCCCCCCCCCAGACATGGCACATGGGGCGGAAACCCCCCCCCCCCGCACATCCGTTGCGATGCCACTGTCTGTAAGAAGCACAGAGGTTTTTCACCCCTATAGTTTTCTAACACGATCCCTGCTGTAATAGTGAATTTATCTGTTTTGAACTAAATTGCTTTTCAGGTTGAGAAACGTGCCCTGAGTTTTGGCAAAGCCTACCATATCCAACCCTCCAACACCTTGAAGGCAAAAACCAGGTACAGTGGTACCTTGGTTCTCGAACAGCTTAGTTGTTGAACAAATCGGCTCCTGAATGCCGAGAACACGGAAGTAAGTGTTCCGGTTTTTGAATGTTTTTCGGAAGCCGAATGTCCAACGCAGCTTCTGCTTGAGTGCCGGAAACTCCTGCAGCTGATTGGAAGCCGCGTCTTGGTTTTCAAATGGTTTGGGGAGTCAAACGGACTCCTAGAACGGATTAAGTTCAAGAACCAAGGTACCACTGTATAGCGGAAAATTTAAATGGTAGTTAAGAGTCAGCAACCATGTGCTGCTGATGTCACCCACTCTCACTTGGTTAAAGCACCGGGATGGAGGAGGTAGTATCTGTCCAGGGCCTCTTCAAACCCTCTTCCTTCTGCAATAAGGCAGAAAACAGGAGGAGGAATAGAGGAGCACCCTTAAAGAATCCTCATCTCCCTATCATGTCTTTTATCATGGGTCTATAAATCCTCCAGGTTGGCCTTTATCTGAACTTCCTGCACATCATGATAAACCACCTCCTTTGATGGTAGCCTGCAAAGCACTTGCATGGGTTAGTCTTGGGGTTTGTGTGAGTTCCCCCACTCTTCCCACCTTGCTGCTGTATTTTACTTTAAAAATACACTGAAGAATGCAAAATCTGCCTGACCTAAGCAGATGCACGGCCTCACATGTTCTGACCAACTCCCACGGCGTACAGCAGAACAGCTGCGCCCCTTCCTTCAGTCTCCTCACAGGACATAATTCTTCTTCCAGCCACAGAGAGCAGAACGATGCCCCTGGAATGAACCAGAGATACTTTACAGCTTTAGCGATTAGTACCCGAGAACTGCTGAAGAAGCGGGTGTAATTTCGGAAACGGACGAAGAATGGCTTTGGCAGTCCCACTTGGGTACAGCTCAAAGTGCTAGATGAATGCAAAGAAAAAGAAAATGTCTTCTAGCATCTTACCTGCAAACAGAACGGTTGGTACATCTGTGGCTCAGATGCAGGGAAATGGGGACACAGAGGCTCCTTTCTGGTGCAGCACTGATCAGAGCACATTTGCATCGGGACTTTTGAGTCTTCCGACGCTCCCGTATTGGAAGATCATCCATCAGCCCCGTCCAACATGGTCAATGGATGATGGGAGTTGTACTCCCACAGCATATGGAGGGCACCAGCTTGCGGGCAGGCTGCAGGATTCTTGTGGGACAGCAGGAGCTTCCTCCGAGGTCTGTGAGCCTGGCATCTTCCCTCATTAAGTGTGAGTTGCACGTGACCCACCAAGGCAAGCACAATCCTCCAGCCATAATTTGGGACCTACCTGGCCCTTCGGCACACCTCCATTTTTGCAGCCCCAATCAGTAGCAACAGGAGGTTGACCTCATGGAGGGCTGAATTCTACTTGGTAGGTTGAATGGTGTGCAGGCCTTTCCCCGTATAAACCATCCCGTTCATCATCTGAGGCCCCTATTTGTGTGTCACCTCCATGTGAGGTTCAGAGGGTGGCAACACAAGAATGGGCCATCTCAATAGTAGCTCCCCATTTGTGGAATGCTCTCTCCTGGTGCCTTCATTATATATATATATATATATGTGTGTATATATATATATATATATATATATATATATATATATATATATATATATATATATAAGTGCCAGGCGAAAACAGTCCTCTTCAACCAGGCCTTTGGCTGATTAATATTAATATTAAGGGGGGTTATTGTTTTGCTGTTTTGTTTTTAATTATTTACTTGTTTTTATCCTGTATTTTATTCTGTGAACTGTCCTGAGATCTTATGATGAAGGGTAGCATATAAAAATAAATAAATAAAGGTAATACTACATACACCCTTTCCTAGAATATGTCCCTTCTTTTTTATTTTCAGAACACACATTCTTAAATAACCAGCATTCTGCTCAGATAGGGAAGGAGGTGTAAAGAAGCCAACACTCTGTTTAGCAACATGGAAACAGTGGTTATTCATAGCCTTTACCCAATCCTCGTTCTTAGGACTGCAGGAAACTGCCCTATATCGAGCGAGACCACTTGTTCATTTAGCTCACCATTGTCTACACCAAGGGTGAGGAACTATGGGTCTCCAGATCTGGGTGGAATCTACACACATATTAAAAATGCTGTGAAAATGCTTTTTTAAAAAGTTTTGAAAAATACATTGAAATTGACATAGCTTACTGGCGCTGTGGGTTAAACCACAGAGCCTAGGGCTTGCTGATCAGAAGGTCGGCGGTTCGAATCCCTGCCACGGGGTGAGCTCCCGTTGCTTGGTCCCAGCTTCTGCCCACCTAGCAGTTCGAAAGCACGTCAAAGTGCAAGTAGATAAATAGGGACCGCTCCTGCGGGAAGGTAAACGGCGTTTCCGTGCGCTGCCCTGGTTCGCCAGAAGCGGCTTAGTCATGCTGGCCACATGACCCGGAAGCTGTCTGCGGACAAACGCCGGCTCCCTCGGCCTATAGAGCGAGATGAGCGCCGCAACCCCAGAGTCGGACACGACTGGACCTGATGGTCAGGGGTCCCTTTACCTTTACCTTTTACTGTTGCCATCTAGTGTCACATTTGTATATTGCACTTTACAACACACTTATTTGTCCCTGGTTTGGTTTCAAAGCCCCCTAGTCCCAGCCAGCATGGCCAGTGGTCAGGGATGATAAAAGTTGTAGGTAAAACAAGTGGAGGGCCACAGATCTCCCAGCCCTTATCTCAGGCATGGGGAACCTTTGTCCCTCCAGATACTGCTGAACTACAACTCCCACCATCCCTGACCATTGGCCATGCTGGCTGGAGCTGATGGAAGTGAGGCAGCATCCTCTGGTCCAAAGGTTCCCCACCTCTGCCTTCCTGCACTGACTGGCAGTGGCTCAGGTGTCAGGCAGGAGTCTTCCGCAGCCCGACCTGAAGATGCTGGGGAGTAAAACAAAATCCCCCTTGTGGGCAAGGTATGTGATCTGCCATTAAGCTATGATGGCCCTTCCCCAAGTGATTATTCTTGTTCTTCTGTCTGTCCATATAGAAAGCTGGCTCTTTTATAAACTCTCCTGCATCAAACAAGATTACTGCAATAACATATATGATGTGCTCTGAAGACTGTAAACATCATATAAATGCTAAATAGTACTATAATCCTTTAAAATTGCATGGTTTTTTTTAAAAAAAATAGATTGGATGATGTACTTCAAATGGCTCGATAATAGAAAATAAATGTAGCTTAGAAGCTTTCCACTGCAACAAGCACATTGCTAGCCCCTTACCATTTCCTATGTAAGCCATTGGTTGATATCAAATAATGAGAAACATATAAATGCACAATTTCACAGTATCATTCTTTCCTTTACTAGTTAGCAACTCTTGCCACTGAGTAACTGAAATTTTAATGTTTACATGTGGCTCTTTTAACAGAGAAGTATGGGCGTATGGAATCTAAAATATCCCCCCACTCTGGAGTTCTAAGGCATTTATGTTCCCTTGGATGAGAGACTGGAATTTTAGAGGCCTCAGGACAGCTGAAGATGAGAGACTTGACAGTCATCTCATGAACTGAAGGAAGGGAACGCTAACTGTGCGGTATATAGTATGGTAGCTGGAAGCAGCTGTCAAATCCTTTTCAACCCCCTCAAATGATCTTTAGTCCACATATCTTCTAAGTTGCCACCGATAGAGCCCCTTCCCCAAATCTAAATATTTTTTCCTGCAGACTCCTGCTGGGGTTCTAAATGGTGGAGGGGGCCCACACAAAGAAAACACACTCCCAAGTGCTTGATCTTTTTATTATGTTCTTGCTTCCGTCATTATGTTTTCTTTCCCCAATGCTGAGTATTTGCTGGAGTCTGTTCTGGTCTGTTTCATTATGCAAATTCCTTTTCTGCTTAAAGCTTCGAAACCAAAACAAATCTACAAGGATAGATGCCACATGCCACATATACAGCCCGCAATCTGAAACAAAATCACTTTGACCCACTTAACAACTGATTAGGCATATGTGGAAATCAGGATACAAGGAAATTCTTGATGCTCATAAGATAGGGGCACTCCATTTAACAGCAGAATTTCAGACAAAAAAGAAAGGGGTGATTAAGCTCCTGCCTTGAACTGTCACTTTTAAGTGAGTTTGGCTGCAGTTTAGAATTTGTACGGAGAGGGGATTGCACCATAAGGCTTTGAAGAGGAGAGACTCTGCTTTGCAAGTAAATATATTTAGGATCAGGGTACTGGTCCCTTAGGATCTGAGTAGGTAAAATTATGGGTACTGTCCTGTGTGCATTTGCTTGGGAGTCTGCCCCATTGACTATAATGGGATCCAGATTCTTAGAATTGTAGAATTGGAAGTGACTCCAAGTGTCAGCTAATCCAACCCCCTGGTATGCTGTAATAACCTGTACAGTGGTACCTCTGGTTACGTACTTAATTCGTTCCGGAGGTCCGTTCTTAACCTGAAACTCTTCTTAACCTGAAGCACCACTTTAGCTAATGGGACCTCCCGCTGCTGCTGCGCCACCAGAGCACGATTTCTGTTCTTATCCTGAAGCAAAGTTCTTAACCTGAAGCATTATTTCTGGGTTAGCGGAGTATGTAACCCGAAGCGTATGTAACCCGAGGTAGCACTGTATTTGAATAAGCATGCTTAAGATCTGCAAACAATAACACTCTGAAGAGCCCAGGCCCAGGGAAATTAGACTGGCCTCGACCAAAGCCAGGGCCTTTTCGGCTGTGGCCCTAGCCTGGTGGAACGCTCTCCCACAAGAGACTATGGCCCTGTGGGATTTGACATCTTTCTGCAGGGCCTGCAAGATGGAGCTGTTCCACCAGGCCTTTGGCCATGGTATTTTCCTTTGTATAAGAAGAAGCATGAAGGAGGCCTCCCAGCCTGTTCACAGGTCCTTATATGATCAGTGAAAGCAGCTGGTCCTGGCAAGTATTAACTGCTCTCAATCTTAACCTGATAACTGCCATTTGTCCAGATTAAAATTTGTTTGAATTAATTTTAAGAAGTATTTTAATTAATTAATGCCTGTTTTTATGTATACTGTATTTATATGATGTTAGCCGCTCTGAGCCCGGCTCAGGCCGGTGAGGGCGGGGTACAAATAAAATTCATTATTATGCATGTCAACATACCTTCATATAATGAAGGGCATTTGTAAGAATGGAATGAACACACACATTGTAGGTAGCTATGCTGCTTCATTAGGAAAAAAACAGAAAGCCAGAGTAAATGTTATAATCCCTTTATTAAGATCAACCAAAATTCATCGTTATTAGCCACAATAACAATGTTCTACCTCCATGGTTGGAGGCAGTATGCCTCTGAGTGCCGCTTGGCGAGGAATCACATACAGGTATATGAAAAGCACTGTTGCACTAAGGTCTGGCTTTCAAGCTTCCCAAGCTAAGTGGGAGAGGAAATCCCAGATAGAAGGAGAGTTTCTATCTCCATCCAATCTCAGAGGCTGGAAGAAACATTTAAAAGTACCTTGTGGGGATGGGGGAGAAGGGTTTTCGTTTAGGGCCCCAAAAGGATGTTGCCAAAAAGGAACTGGCTCTTTTGTTCCCAGACTTCAAAAGTAATTTTCAGTTTAGAGAAAAGGCAAGGGTGTCCTTTTAAAAATGTTGGGGTGGGGTGGGGTTATGGGTTTGTTTTGTTTTTATTATGGTTTTTTTGCTGCATTTTTAAATTTTTATGCTGTGAACCTAGATTATGGGCGCAACAACGGAACGTCGAGGCATGTTTTTATATAACTAGAATACAAAGCTGAAAATGTATGAACTGCAGATAAATGTTATGTTCCTTTTCATATAGTTTGGTCCTTCCCCTGCCCACCCACCTAATATTTTTAAGAGGGTCTCTTCTCCAGTCTTCAGAGAGTAGCTGTAGGTGGGGAGGCTGAAAAAGGTCCCCCTTTTCTTCCACTCTGCAATTTCAAATCCAAAATCTTAGGCAATTTCAAATCCAAAATCTTTCCTGCTTGGCAGGGGGTTGGACTGGATGGCCCTTGTGGTCTCTTCCAACTCTATGATTCTAGGCGCAAAATGCACCTTGGAACAATGGCAGTTTCGAACGCTGACTACAATTCATGGGACACCCATGCAGTCAAGCTGAATGGTGGAAGATTCAGGGCAGAGCACATAGTCAAACTACAGCAATGCTTCCCAATAACTGCTGCCGGAAGCCACAGCGTCCTGCTTGCGGGTTTCCCACCACGGGCTGCTGGGCTGACCCAGCAGGGCTTCCCTTGCGCTCCCCTCACTAAGCGAGCGCTCTCACAACCCAGCACCGCAGCCACAAGCGCACGCGAGCCTCTGCCCAAGCGAAGCCCCGCCCCCAACCAGTTTACGCTGCCTCCCGCCACCCAATTGGTCCGCTCCTCCACCTTTCACCTCTCACTCGGCCCTCCTCTCCAATCGCGGCCGCCGTTTCATCGGCGCAAATTGAGGCGAGTGTGGTTTCTCTCCTTCTCTGTCTCCTGTGCGCTGGTATAACGAAGGCGGCGGCCACAAGCCCCGGATTCTCGGAACGCTTCTGCGCCAGCAGCGCAGAGCCGGGCCCTATAGGCGGAGGAGGGTGGAGCTCCTTTTGCGTAGGCAGGGGCGGGGAGGAGGCTTGTCCTAACCGGGCCCAGGTGAATGGAGGAGCCTGACAGTTAAAAGAGGCGGAGGCGAGGAAATGGCGGCGGCGGGGGCAGGAGCGGCAGCGGCATAATGAGGCGACGCCTGTAACCAGGGCAGCTCCAGGCTAGGTCTCGCCTGGCAGGTAGGAGGTTTCACCCGGCCCTTCTCCTCCTCCTTCTTCCCTCACAACCTCTTCGCCTCCTTCGCTTAGCTGCTCCTCAACGGGCCTGCCCTGGGGCCCAGCACTTGCCCGGCGGGGGGGGGGGGAGGAGGAGGAAGAGGAAGGGCGCCTTTGTCTTCCTCTCAGCCTCGCTTCCTCCCTCCCGGTGTCTGTCTCTGGCTCGCCCAGGCGGCGCAGTCAGGGCCTCCGCTCAGCTTAATCCGCCTCCTTTCCGGTTCCCTAAAGGGGGGTGGGCGGCCGTGTCGCCTTTATTTCCTCCTCCCCACACGCAGCAACCTTCCTTCCGCTGCTCTTTGTTTCCCCAGGGATATCCCGCTTTCTTCAGTTTGGCGAACTCCCAGGGGGGGAGAGGGGTTCAGCATTCCAACGTTTTCTCTCTCTTCTTTTTTTTAATCAAATGCTCATCCCTCTCCGGCCACCCGCCCATGAATTTGAAATGCTCCCCCCCCCCTTTAAGGCCGCGTTCCTTCTCAAGAGTAGATCCTCTGGTATTAACGGGGCCCATGTGCGCTGAGCGTGATGAATGTTGGATGCAGCTTTTAAGTTCCACCCAGCAGTTCCGAGAAGGCACCCGTGCCACTGACACATTTCTGTCTTAAACATCCGCAGTAATGACAAATAAAACATCCCGTGTCTTTATTGTTTTAAAAATGGTGGTGCTCGATAAAGCATTTGCTTACTGTGGAGATAAGTCTCGCTGGAGTCTGTAAGACTCACTCTCTCTCTCCATTTTCTTTTTTAAAAATGAGGTATGGATCAGGCTGTGGAGGGGAGGGATGTTCAGCGTCCATGTGCTCCTACGGGTATAAATCATGAGGCTGCCACACTTTGCATTAAGAGAGCAGCTAGATGTGCTTCCCTGTCTCCCACCCCAGTCAATTGTGTGGGCCATAGTAGGGCAGCAGCTGCAGCAGCAGAAATCGGCTTTCGCAGGGTTGTTCTTCCTTTCTCCTCCCAGTTTCTTGTCCTGCTTCATCCATTGTCCTTTAGGATTATCAGAACACAATGTCCCAAGAAATAATGGCTAGAATAAATAAGAGATGTCTGGTAACCTCGATTTTTCCTGTGCATGCTGCTGCCTCACGTCTGTCTGTCTGTCTGTCTGTCTGTCTCTAGCATTTTTGGGATAACAGGAGGGTTATTTCTTTTACACACACATGTACACACACACCCATTTTAAATTAACTCCGTTTTCTTGGAAGAAATACATTTTCCCTTCTCATCCCTCTTTGCCACTGAGCAAAAGTTGTGGTGAATTTTATTCACTGCTGCTTCTAATGTTTCCCTCATGGCTCCATGAGAAGATTGGAATTGTAACTTCATAGTGAGGGCAAGGTGGTGGTGGTGATTTCTTTACTGTGTTTACTGTATCAATCAAGCTTTAAGTAACACCAAATAATATAAACTGAATGTTTTACTGTGGTAGAGTAATCTTTTGAAAGGCATGATTTTTAAAGCAGAATTCCCTTGATGTAGCAAATTTTCTGCTGCTGCTGAGTGTAGGGAGACACTAATCACATGATACAGAGGTAGTATTTTATATTCTGGTTACAGTAAACTTGACCCATTACAGTCTCATTAATGGGAAGAAGCTAGCTCTCTTCATGCTCATTATATTTGGGCTATTCGTTCAATAGTTTGCTATGGAACAGTGATACTACAGTTTATCCAGTAACAGTTCATGAGGTTCTTTGTTCTTCCAAACAACAATAAAGCAATTCCCCCCTTGGTAACACCCTACAAGTATTATCCTGATTCACTGCTAATTGTATGTCATGCATTCTCTTCGATATACCAGCTATTAGCTTTAAAGAACTTAAGGGATAAGAGAAATTTCACAGCTTTAACAAAAGTGCCCATTGCTACTGCTGGGGAAGAGGAATTAATTATTCAAGGTGTTGGACTAGATGATCCTGAGGGTCCCTTCCAACTCTACAGTTCTATGATTCCTGTTAACTACAGTTTGACACCTGTTGCTGCTTCAAGACCTTTGTCTTTTCACCCTTTGCCTGATAAGAATCTCTGCACCATTATTTCTGCTGCCGCCACCCTGTATTCGAGGGGGGGGGGAGAAGCTTGATGGGTGAGGCAATTTTGGGAAGGCAAAATTACTAGCAGAGAAAGGGTTAATTAAGCCCCTTCTCTTTTCCTAACTGCAATTTCAAATGCCATGGTTGTTACAAAGGAAAGGAAAAAGTTGCAGGCAACTCTGTAAAGCGGTCATGGGGAACAGATGATCCTCCAGAAGTTGTTTGATTTCATCTTCCATAATCCTTGACTATTGACCATGCCAGCTGAAACTGATGGAAATGAATCTGACAATATATTCAGGGCCACAGGTTCCCTACTCTTGATGGTATGTGTAATTTATCCTTCAGAGTACAATTCTACACCTTAAAGGGCAAGTTGTGAAGGTTGGAAGAGATTATAAAGCTTCTTTTTGAGGAAACTATCCAGAAGCCTACTTTCTATGCTGATATAATGCCCTGTCACTAGAACTGGCAACCCCATAAGAGCCATAGTATTTGAATGTAAACTGCAGAGAAGTGGATGTAATTGCTAGTGCTATGAATTGGTGGAGGTGGACAGGTGTTGTCAGGACTACAGTAAGAACTATCTATCAGGACTGTGATTGTATCCTCCCCAAACTGAAATAAGCCTTTTAGCATTTACTGAAAATATATTAAATGGAAGCTGATTCTTCAACAAGTCAAACTCTAAAACCATCAGAGATCAGTTATGACACCGCTGCAGTGTTAAGAGTGCCAAAAGAATAATTGCTGAGCTGACTTCGCAACCAGAAATGATTAGTCCTTTTAACTATTTATTTGAATTCTGGTTTCTCTTCAGATCATAGAATTTTTTCGCCTTTTATTAACTGTGTACCTTAGTTAGAAAGTTTGGGTATGAAGGTCAAATCATTTTTATTTTGAAAATCTGTGTTCTACTTTTCTTCTGGAAGGAACTCAAGGCAACTCACAATGAAATAGGATGTCTACTAGAAATTCAATTACAACAAAAAGTATACCTGAGACCAGAGAGCTTCAGTATTCTAAGGGCTATAACACTTGACCCATCTTACGACTATTATTTATTAAATTCATACTCTGCCCTTCCTTTGAATGAGCCCATAAATTATTTTGTGCTTTGAGCTACTTCCTGTGTATCTAAGAGCCCCTAGCTGTATTGGGGTGCATATTTATGAAAAATTACCTGAAATTTTGAGACTTTTATAACATTAGGAATTCTGACCATCTTCTTGTTCTAGGTATTGTGCAAGTTTTTCTTCCTTGCTGATAAGTTATGGCTTATCCAAATCTTACTTTTATGCAGCACAGGGGATTTCACAACACTTTGGGCAATATATCCAACATCACTAGAATAATCAATATCCTGATATCTAAATAGCAGTTCTAATGCAACCCATAACTACTTGCCTTCATGCTAATATTTTTAATATTACTTCTTTTAAGGGCATATGCCCTCAGCCTTTTCACATGTCTCATCCAAAAAATAGATCATCCTTCTGGTTACATTCTAATTTATAGGTATTATTCAATTCTCTCCACTGCCTATGTCTTTATCTGAAAGGTTGATGAGATGAGGTGAGGTTGAACTGTGCAAACTTTTCCCTCACCTGCCATTCTTGATTGGAGGCAACTTTAGCTGGCCATCCCTTTCTCTGTAAGAGTGGCTCCTACTGCTGCAACTCTGGGGAATTACCGTATTTTCCGGCGTATAAGACTACTGGGCGTATAAGACGACCCCCAAATTTTCCAGTTAAAATATAAAGTTTGAGATATACTCGATCAGATTCTCCACCTGGCGTATAAGACGACCCCCGACTTTTGAGAAGATTTTCCTGGATTAAAAAGTAGTCTTATACGCCAGAATATACAGTATGTGCAGCAGTTTTCCTGTCCATGCATGCAGTTTCCCCTCCAGCTTAGGGTATGCATGAATATACCTGCTTCTCTGTCTGTATAGTCCCTTGCTGAATCAGGCACATGTTGCAAAGGATATCATTAAAAAATAGTATTGCATCAGAATGGCATATTGGACTTGATACAATTCTTTCTGATTGTTGATGCTCCTAGCCAAGAAGTGTTGCCAGCAGTAGTAATTTGGCCAACATTACCATATTCCTGTGATTAGTTTTAACTGTTTTTAATACTGAATTTCAAATAGTTGTAACCTGCACTGACTCTTGGTGGTGAAGGGCAGGTAATAAATGTAATAATAAATGTAATCATTTATATAATAATCATACTGTCAAAGCAGGCTTTTTTTTAAGGCAGGGATGGAGAACATGTGGCTCTCCAGATGTTGCTGGTCTATACCCCTGTCATCTTGGACCGTTGGCCATGTTGGCTGTGGCTGATGAAAATCCAACAGCATCTGGAGGGTCACAGGCTCCCCATTCCTCTTTCAAGGGGAAGTTAGAAATTCCACAAGATTGATCATGTCACAAAGTGGACAGAACAATAAATTAGGGTGGTGGTTTTAGAAGATACTTTTATCTGAAGCAAAACAATGAATGTCATGACAAGTTCATGAACTCTGGTGGTTGTAATCTAGAACCTAAGTGATATATTGGAGAGAAGCAGGGTGTTAGTCATTGTTTCCAAATAAGGAGTATTATTCACATGCTTCTAACCTTAGCTGAAACTACATGAGTGGGTGATGGCGATGCAAAATTGGTATTCTGCATCCTGTATTTGGTTTCTGATAGTTTAGCAGTAAGTGGGCACAGCTAAACTAAATCCGTGAGTGAGCTCACTCTCTTCAGTCATATGTAACCTTTACAGGGTAAGAGCCCTTTAATACATTCCTTTTCTGATCTTGCTTAATTAGGCATAAATGTGGAAGGCTAACCTGATCTATGAAATAAACCTTCATCCAGTAAACGGAAGTGCTACAACAAACATTCTGTATTCAAAGAAATAGTTTAACAGCAGACCTAAGAGTGCTTGAGAGGTATATAACGTGAACAATGTGATTGCAGCTAGAACCTAACAACCCACATTTTTTTGAAACTAGGCTTTAGACTATAACTATTACATCAGCCCCAGCCAGGTTGGTAAAGGCTGCTTTAAATGCTACAGTTGAAACAAAAGTCTTCCTCTGTACCTTGAAAATTAACAACAGAATGGCATGGCACCAAATATGCCAAACGTTGCCTTCACACATAAATGTATATACAGTGGTACCTCGGGTTACAGATGCTTCAGGTTACAGACTCTGCTAACCCAGAAATAGTACCTCCGGTTAAGAACTTTGCTTCAGGATGAGAACAGAAATTGCGTGGCAGCAGCGGGAGGCCCATTAGTTAAAGTGGTACTTCAGGTTAAGAACCAGGGTGGATAAAAATCAATGATTTTAAAAAAAAAATCAAAAAAATTGGTTTTTTTTTATTTAAATCTGATTTTTTAAAAATAAAATGCATTTTGAGGAAAATATTACCATCCAAAGGTTATTCAATCATGAAATAAAGATTAGTTTTTTTAATTATGTAGAATAAGGCTGTATATGTTTAATTTTTTTGGTAAATAAATTCCATTAATACATTCACAATGTCATTTATGCTCTTCCAGAGGTTTTTGTAAAATTATTTAAATTGCTATTATTAAGGTAATGATTATTTTTCTCCTTCCTAAGTACAACAGGAAAGTTGTCCAAATACGAATGATTAACCTATTAAACCGGGGATAAAAAACTAACATGAAAAGTTGTTCTTCTAAAAATCTTTATCTACTTGCATATTAAAGTTATACCAGCAAGAATTAGTCTTTATGTAGAAAACTGTGATTTAAATCAAGCCTTACTGACTAGTGATTTAAATTGTGATTTAAATCAGTTTGATTTAAATCAAATCCACCCTGTTAAGAACAGTTTCAGGTTAAGAACGGACCTCCAGAATGAATTAAATTCTTAACCCGAAGTACCACTGTAATTATATATAAATTATATAATTCATGCACTGGCAAAATTTCTGTAGGGAAGAAAATGTGGGAAAATAATCTTAATGCACATTTCTTTCAAATTGACGCAGGGAAATGAACAGAGTTCTGAAGTCAGTGGCCAACCATTTGGATAGATCTCCTGGATATGGAAACAAGGCTTCCACATGTAGACTGACCATCCTTTCATACAAGAAGTTTTCGTGACTTATGCTCTTAAGAAGGAAACTTTGCACTTGCATGCTGAACTCAGTTTTCAAATGTGGCATACTTTTTTTGGTAGCAGAATAAAATGAATAGATGATTGAGCACCTCAACCAGTCTGGGTGCCATTTTTGGCTGACACTCAAGGATTACTGAAATGTACCTGTATGTGCTTTGAAGCCTCAAAGTATATGTTAAGGAGTTTAACAATAAAGTAGAGTGTTTTGAAAACTGAAGTATGGTACCAATATTTTTATTGTCAACACCAAATTAAACATGTATTAACAATTTCTGATAAAAATGTGATATTAGCAATGTGTCACTTATGTGAATTATACACAATTCACATAAGTGACACATTGCTAATATCACATTTTTATCAGAAATTGTTCATGCTTATCAAAATAAGAAATAAAGTGTTTCCGCCCCGCCCCCCTAGTGTCGACTAGACTGTTTGGCTTTTCTAACCTAGTTTCTAGCACTTCACGTTTTTATCTCAGGGAATGAATGACCGAGACTCTGACCAAGACTCCATTGCTGTCCGGATATAACTAGTAGAATGGGGAATGGTGACAAGATCTTTTGTCTCAAGACAAGATATGATTATAGCCCCTTTAGGGTAAACTTTTGAATTGCCTTATAAAATTGGGAGCCTTATGAGAATTACTTTAGTGACCAATGTGCTATATGTATGTTATTTCAGGCCTCAACAGTGGATATTGTTCCCTCTGTACAAGAAGATAATTTATAAGTTGCCCTTTGCTTCCAGAAGTTGCTAGATTTGCTCACATTAGCTGCCCAAATGAGTTCACTCAGGGGAATTCTTCAACATCCAGATTGCAGTTGATACAAGCCTCTCCAGCTGTATGCACAAGACTCTTGGTTTGAGCAGAAAACATCCACGAGCTGTAACTCATCCATGAGCTGTAACTGGCTTGATCTCTTGGAGGTTGTTCTGGGGCTGGAAGCTTTCCAGTTGGTGGAGGGGAGGGGAGGGGTACTGTGTTTGGGGGAGGGAAGCTTCCTAAGTTTCAAGACCCATGCCATGCTACAGGTCTGGGACATTTAAGCCCATGTTTAAGAAAATTAGCTAGGGCTGATGATGTCTGCATAGAAAGTGCTTGTTTAAAGGGCTTGCTTGGTGAGAAATGTGGCACAGGCATTCCTTAATGAGTAGAACACACAGTTCCTTTGAACAGTTTGGCAGTTTGCCAATTCCAACTCAGTAGTGTAGAAAGGAGAAGTATATGATTTACATTTATGCAAATCTTGTGTCTGGAACCACACATGGGCAGCTGCTATGCTCCCATGAAGTAAAAAATGGTTAAGGCTCTGAAAAGACCCCAGCTCTACCATTTGCCTTTAGTGTTATGGAAAGGAAGCTTATATCAGTGAGTCCCTAAGTTTATACAGTACGGTAAAAACTGACTCTGCAGATCTGACTGTAAGATTAGTCTCAATTTGGTTTATCACCTTTTTTTTCTTGAGTGAATGATTTAACAGTTGGGGGAAAGTGTTAAAGGTATTTCTAGATAGTTTTTTGTGTTCAAAATCCCATAACTATATTTCACATTGTTACTTGAAAGTAATTGCATCCTGAAAAATCAGTTGCATTAAAAAAAAACCTTTTAATTTTAAACTTTGATAGCTTTGGAATTTTAAAATTGAAGTACCGGTAGGTTTCATTATACAGTACTTAAAACTAAGGAGTTGCCAAGTTTCAGTGTCTGCATTTTAAAGGACCAGCACTAAGAAGCAATTTGGAGCCTTTAACTTTTACAATATTCTTTGAGCATAGGACTTAATTATTATTGGGCAAGCATGCTAGGATTAAACTAGCAGTTGCACAAATAAAAACACATTTATATGACACACATGGCTTTGTACTGTGGTCACACAATCTTTCTCCTTGCCTTGAGCAAGGCATAAAGAACTAAAATGGAAAACAGCATGCTCCATACTTAGCAGATATTCCTCTTTATCTGTAAAGTAAATTTACTGGTGATTGGTGCTGCTTTAGGACCAGGAGTATTGCTGCTGTGAGGCTATGCTTCCTGGCAAATGGTATATGACTTTGACCATCAAACAGAAGGCTGTCTGCCTGCCTGCTTGCCTGCCTGCTGCAACAGGCCTTTTGTCCAGAGGAGAGCACCAACACAATCAACTTGGTAATATGATGTAAGCTTGCAGTTTCCTACTAGAACTTGGCTCAGTCTTTTGCATGAAGCCTGTCTAGCAGTATGTTAGCTTAGGAACTGAAAGGGCCTGCTGCACCGAGGGCAGCAGTATCCAATTTATATTTTTCTGTCAGCTACACTTCTACTCTTCTGTTTACACCACTTTTGAGGAAAACTAATGGCCCCCATCTTAATCTTAAATATTTTGGTGATTGAAGTGATGAGTTACCAGGGTCAAGGTGGAACAGACCAATGAAATGTTCTGATTCTAATGAAAGGCAGCATTACCTTTTATCTTGCCAGGGTAGACTAAATTCTGTTTTAATTCAGTGAAATTTTACAGGATTGAAAGCAACTGCAGGGGTGCTGTGGAAAAAGGAAGCAGGTTTGTGTTCATTGGCATAACCATACCTATTTATTACAGAAACATTGGGCAGAAACTACAGCTGAGATTCCTGTGGTTTCGCCATGGTTTTAGCAAGGGCAGCCATCTGCTGCAAACTTTTCAAGGTCTGGTATCTTTACTTGGTTTGCAGTGTGGAATAATCAGTTGTCCCACACAATCAGCATGGGATTAATCAGGATGGTGAATCTGTGGTCCTGCAGATATGGTTGGACTGTCGTTTCCATGGTGGCTGGAGATGGGGAACAACATCTGGAGGGCCACAGGTTCCCCACCCTGCTTTAGCGGGAAGGGTATAATAAATTTATGAGGAAAGAAGATGATGTAGTCTTAGTGTATTATGCTGTGTGCTGGATTTCTGTCACAAATTGGGGCTGTTAATTGCAGAAGGACCACCTAAATTGGTGTTCCATGCCACCCCTTCATCTGGGTTACAGCTGAGATAGGAAGATTAACAGTTCTGGCTGGATATTTTGTTTTGGTACTTTCCCAATGTGAACCTTAATACTCACACCCCAAAGCAGCTATTGATAATAGCCTCAATATTCTTCACTGATAGTGAACTGCTTTTTCAACTCCTGTGGATGAATTTTGTATTGCTCTTTGCTAAATAGGCTGTTTTAGGACTACATAGACTAGAAGCATGCTATTAAGAATTTGATTTCACTTGACTTCCGGTTGATCGCGGAGCCACCATCAGTCACAGGTCCGTTCAACGGAGCGGACCAGAGCACGTCACAGACTGGGGAAGCCGTTCCAGAGCAACGGACCCCCAGAAGAACCCCAAATCAAGCGTTTTGGGGGCATGGTGATCCGGCGGGTGCTGAAAGTGGGCTCCTCCCTCCCTGGTAAGGCTCTGTTTTGAGCCCCTGAGAGTGAGGGAGTTGGAGCCCTGGCACATCAGATTAAACGCTTTTTTTGACGGCGCGAAGCTGCAAGACAGAGGGGATTAAGCGGTCAATTCTTCCAAAAGAAATGGACAAATTTAAGGATTACATCGTGAGTAATACATTGGCTTTAAAGTTAGAGTAATTGGCAAAGGGTGGAGATTTAAATACAGAAGTCGGTCTCCCCCATTGAGAGAATTAAGAAGCAGTTACCTTTCCCGGAGCTGGAGAGATGAACATAAAGTTTTAAATTCCCAAAGATTAGACTTGTAAAAACTGAATAAGAACTGGGGGAAATCCCCCTGTGAACTGGAGTCGGGAGCCTGGGGGGATCAGCGAGTTACTTTGGAAGTTATAAAATAAAGGAATCTGGTTATTTTCTATTGAAGTTTTGGATTATCTATAGTAAAGAGAATATATCTACGAAACTGGAAATAAGACTGGCTAATCTTTACTGCATAAAGTGATATAAGAAAGAAGAAAGGTTAAAAAAAGGAATTGAAATATTAACTGCGTAACCAGTTTGGTTATGATTGTTGCTTTTGAAAGTTAAGTGAGAGAAATGGCACCATTTCCACTTGAGAGATGCCTACAGACATAACAACATCTGGTTCTGCAGACTTTGAAAAGGAATTTTTGCAACTGTTATGGGAAACTAGAAAAGAGGTACAACAGAACACAATACAAATAGAACAAATTAAACAGAACTGTTTGGACGTTGTAACAAGAATGGATACAATAGAGTGTGAAAAGAACAATATGGAACATCCACTAGACCTGGAGATGAAGGACTTTAAAGAACTACGGACTGTTCCCTCAGTGAGAGGGAGGGAACCTGACTTATGTTCAGGACGGAAGGACTTTAAAATAGAACTAAGGATTAATGTTGCTCTCGCAGTGAGAGAGGGAGAGCATGATTTATATAAGGTGCAAACTCCAGGGGAAGGGAAAGCGGTAAAAGGTTTGGAAACTGAAAATTTTGGCGGCAGGCATTTTGATGCAGTTGGAAAGGTAGGGGGGAAGGGAGTTGTGGGCGCCAGGGTGGGATAGAGTGGGTGTGGGATAAGCAACAATAAGGGTTTGTTGTGATGATAATTTTGATATTGATTGTGGGAAATTAACGACGCGTTGAACAGAAGGATGAGAATGGAGGGAAGGCCCCGAACCACGCCCGAGGCTCCCATTTATTGAAAACTCACAGCAAAGTTAAACATTAACATACACAGAGAACTTCCAAAGGACCAAATAAGGAATGGTGTGCCTTCTGATACCAAATATGGAAAGCGCTCCTTTTGGCTACACCCACATGACATCTTCAATGTGTACATGCTCTTGCTCACTCCTCTCTCACTCACCCCCTCCTCTTAGTCTTGTGACTTCTGTTGTTTCCCTGCCACACCTTTGTTTATACCCGGCCTTGCTGCTTCCTTGCTAACCTCCTGGGATCTCCATCTTGGTGCCCACAGAGCCATATGGCGTGCCAATTGAGGCTCTGTAGCTTGGTTGATTAGTGTGGCATGCCAACACTGTACATGAATTATTCTACCTTGATAAAAAGGCGTGCCATGCCAGCGCCTGGCTAAACTATAATTCCCACAAGGGTTATGATACTTTAATTGGTTAAAAGGGGATTGAAACTGGAACACTGTATGGAATTTGCTGAAACGTCCGGGGGTCCCCGAGTCCAGGGGAGGGGGGATTAGAACTAGAAGTAGTTATTAGAAGAAAAAGTAATGGTTAAATATATGGATGTTTTTGGGATGAAATTTAGGCTAAGGGGTGTATTATAAGACAAATAGATGGAAAAATACAAGGTTTGGAATAGGATTTAAGATATAAAATGAAAACTGCTAAAGATGGATTAAAAGAGGGACCCAATGAGGAGGGAACCGAGGAAGTCTATATAAACAATGTCAATTAAGATATGTTATTGAAAACAAATGTAAATTGTTTTAAAATTTGGAAAATATCTATTAAATTTTTAATAAAAAAGAATTTGATTTCACTTGGCTAAAATGCATGGGAAATAGAACAGTTAAACTGAAAAGCCTATTAACATTTTATTTTTAAAACCAATAAGTGGTCATTGATTTCTGCACCATTCTCGTAGTGAAATGGGAAAAGGGTTATTGATACACTGCCTTGTTTTACATGAGGACACACAAATGGGCAATGGCGACTTCTGTTTCAGTGTATCTGAAGAAGTGTGAATGCACACGAAAGCTCATACCAAGAACAAATTCAGTTGGTCTCTAAGGTGCTACTGGAAAGAATTTTCTATTTTGTTTCGACTATGGCAGACCAACACGGCTACCCACCTGTAAATGGGCTATGGTTTTCTGTTTCGCCATTTTTCTCAGTATGCATAATAAAGTGGTAGTTGTGTTTGAAATTTGCAATAAAATGGATGCCAGTCGCTTCTGCCCTATAACATAGGGCTGTTTTCAACAAATGAATCCCGTCAGTGGAATCCCTGCACAAGGAACTCTGCTTGTGTATCAGGGCTCCCCTCCCCATGCCCCCCAAATGGCTTTGGTGGGTCAGGAGAAACCCCACAACAGCAGGGATGCTTCTGTCTGGCAGAAGGATTGCCTTAACACAACTTTGAATTCCTCCAATGTGAATATTAAATTTCCCTAAGATTCCATTTTCATAGTGAAAGAAAGTGAAGTAGAACAAGTTGAAGTGTGCATGCACACGAAAGCCCATACCAAGAACAAACTTAGTTGATCTCTAAGGTGCTACTGGAAGGAATTTTTTTATTTTTTATTTTGTTTTGGTTATGGCAGACCAACACGGCTACCTGCCTGTAGTTGTAAACCTAATTGATGTTAGTGAACAATTATTTTAACAGGTAAAGTAGAAAATAAGCAAATATGTTCAGGCCCTTAAGCTGATCTTTCAGACACTCACTGTCTGCATCCTTGGCCAAAAAGGAAAGGGTAATGTGCTGTTCCCCAAGAGCTAAACATTAAAATGCAAGGATGAAGAGTATTATATGGTGTGGTTGGGTTTTATTAGGGTTTTTGAAAATGTGCTGTCTTTTTATTGCCTTCTAGGATATCTAGGTTTGAAACAAAGTTACAGGCTTGGAAACTCTGGATAAGCTCAATATCAAGATTCAAGGTAGAAAAATGCTAACGTGTGCTCCTTAATGCTACGGTGCGCCTTAATTTTTAAATGCTATTTGGGGTAGAAGTACTCATTAAGATTGTTTCTTTTTATTCTAACTTCGTTTTAACTTTCAAAAATGATCTGCCATCAGCATACTATCCCCCCCCCCCGAACATTTCATTAGGAGTAGGAAATTGTCTTTCTTTCAGGACATAAAATGTAAAACTTTGACTATATTGTGGTTACCAAATCCTTGATTTTTACCAGTAGGTTTTTTTTTTTACATTTAAAATGTAATGTGGCATGATGATCTTACTAAATTCTCAAGGATAATTATTTAAATGTGGCATCCATATTTTAGAAAATGATTATATGTATCTTCTACAATTTGATAAGTGTAAATATATACAGTACGTTCTTATTCAACCTGTAGAAAGAGTGGTAGCCATCATCCCTTCTGCTTCATATGTAAAAAGGACTCTCTTTTAAAACTAATATTTGTCTTTATTTAATGGAGAATTATCATGCTGGTTTATTGTTGTATATTGGCCATGTTCACAATTTTTGTATTACTCAATTTATTAACATTATAAAATAAAGCTTGAAGAGTTTATCCTTTTAATAAAAAATATTTTTCATTTTTATTGGGGTGGTGGAGGAAATATCCGTTCAGGAACTTCTATTATTCCAGCTTCTAGATACAATGGATTTGTGGTTTAATACAGGGCTTACCCTGATAATTTTCTTTACTTAACTTTAAAGTTCTCAAATCTAGTAAAAACTATTTAGGGTCAATATGGTCACTTAATGCATTATTTCCTCCCCTTCCTGCATACGTGGCTCCTTGTACAGGAGTTCCTTTGGGTCTTTCCATCCTCTTCATTGTCAGCCCTCTCAAAAACTGACATTTTGGGTTCTGCACATCCAAAGATGGACTGAACCAACTCTTTTCTCTCCACCCCTTCTTGTTTTAATAACACTTTATTTCAAATTCAATAACACAGTTTATGTACATCAGAGGCTTGACAGCCATCTGTCAGGAATGCTTTGATGGTGTTTCCTGCTTGGCAGGGGGTTGGACTGGATGGCCCTTGTGGTCTCTTCCAACTCTATGATTCTATGATCATAAATTGTTTTAAAGAGAAACTACAGATAAAAATCCACTTTTGACTGAAATCTTGAATGGAATCTTATTCTTAATATTTGTAACAGTATTTTAGCTCTTCACTAACAATTTTCTTATATTGATTGAGCAGGAGCTGAGCAGCAATGTGATTAGCCTCGAAGCAGATATAATGGTGTCAAAATGCAGTTCAGAAAACATATACTTAGAGGGCACAGAAACTAATACGGTAAGTCTGTATCTAATTCAATCAGAAATCACTATCTTTTTAAATAGTTGATGTAATGCTGGCATTTTTTTTGGAAGAAAACTTCAAATCACATTGCTCAATTTCTCTTATGACTAGGGAGGAATTCAACGTTGGGCTCTTCTGATCATTCCATCAGCACAAACATTTCGGCTTGCCAGATAGAATTATCCCCCTTCTCTTCTGTAGTGGAGGGAGGTGGTAAGCCCTGTTACACAAGAAGTCCTGGCACAGGCTTCCACTGACGGGACTTGTTAGGTGAATTGCACCCAAATAAAAAAATTGAGTAACCATGGTAATGTTGCAACTTAAATCAGCAACTACTAAAATTCCGTATTTTTTTGGAATTTCTGTATATTGCTAATAATTCTAAAACAAAACTTTTGGTGTTTCTGAAAAAGCAATCTATATTGTGTTAAATGGAGGAGTTTAGTTTTGAAACTTTATATACCAGTTATTATTAAAGTGGCAATAGTATTTTTTGTGTTTATCTTTATTGGTTCATAGCTTTTCCAATATCTAGGTTTTCTGTACAGAGAAAACTGGTATAATTAAGTACTTGCAACATACTTGTTTGGAGTTAATGCCCCCTTAAAAAAAATAAAATCAAAACTGGTATAAGGAGAATTGAACTAATGCAAAGCACAAAATGTTTGTATGACTTTATATTGTACTTAGTCCATGAACTCTATTCTTGTAGTAGCTGGAAGTTAATATCACTATTTTCCAGTGTGTGGCCTGTATCTTAACAATGGTGAAGGGATCAGGTAGGGTAAAGCAATAGGAAGCTATCTTCCCCTGTCAAGCATTTTCTCTCATTACCTTCACATAGAATTTGCACTCTAGGCAGAGTTTGGATGAGGTTGTAGGTGGTGATGTGGCTTATCCTGCAATTTCACCAATGCAGTTAGTGGTGATATTTTGATCTTGTTTGTGGACATTTCTCTCCTTTGAGAACTTATTTTAAATAGAACAGTATTCATAAGATCACATCACAACTGTTTAGTTATTGTTTGACATTAATAATAGCAATTACTTATAGCAGTGGTTCCCAGTCAGTTAAGTACTGCGGACCCCCTGTTTTTCAAAAGCCAAGCTATGGAACCACTACTTTTGAAATGTTGATATCTCTGTGGTGGTTTTTGTTACATTAATTTTGCCACACACGTCCTGGGTGGGTTATGCAGAGCCCCTGGGGCCCGCAGACCATCCATTGGGAACCATTGGCTTATAGCACTAGTATTTTTTCAAAGTGCAGTTAAATGGAGGCTCTCCCCCACACCGCCCCTAGAAATCTACAGTGAGAACATAGTGGAATAATTGTTGTTAAGTGCTGTAGGTTGAGAGAACATTCCAGTTTAATTTGGAGAATAGCAAGGACAGGTTTAACTCGGGATTACAAGTATTTTCATCATCTGTGTTCCTCTTGATTTAACTGCACTGAATGAGCATATTATAGGGAAAGTGGGTGCTGCCTTGTTTGCTGGTTATATCTGTGGTGTTTTCCATTACTTGTTTGGTCTCAATTTTCCAACTGTGGCATGTGGAAATAACCTTTCAATTATTTACGGATTTTTAAAAATGTTATATGATATTCTTTGGTGTACTGCACAAGTCCATAAGGAGGTAGGTATGCAAAATTCAAGTTGAAAGTCCATGAAATATAGTTGAGTTAGTCCTTAAATGATTAACATAATCTATCCAGGATGGAGAGCTCATATGATGCAGTGGTGAAAGAGCAATGATCTGGAAGGTTGCCAGTTTAATCTTATATTTGCTGCTAACTCCCTAAGTTACTTTAGGCAAGCCACTTTAGGCATTACCTAGTGCCCATTTGCACTACTTACATAGCTATTGTGAGTATTTACATAGCACTTGCAGTGAGATATTATTTATAGGACTCGTTTTGAACATTGAGAACACTATGCAAATACTCCTTTTATTCTATTACTATTACTATTGGTAGCTTTGCTGCCTGTATTCAGCTGAACTTTATCATACGTTAAGTCTGGAATATTGCCAGTAGTTTGTCCTTGAAGATTCCATGGGCATATTTAAAAATGTAAAACCTGAGTAGAAAAGTCATTCTGTAAAAGTTTTAATTTTTATTCTGTAAAATATGATTAATAACTGGTTTCAATGCTCTTTCTCCCCCTCACAGTAAGCTGTGTTGGAACAAAAATGCAATGAAAGAAACACTGGATGAATGAATGAAAAGCCCTGCTTTGCAGTTCCTCAGCATGGCAGGACTACAACTCATGACCCCTGCTTCCTCACCAATGGGTCCTTTTTTTGGACTTCCATGGCAACAAGAAGCAATTCATGATAATATTTACACACCAAGAAAATACCAGGTACTAATGACAATGCTAATATTTTTTTAAGCAAAATGAAATCTGGCTGCTTCCTGGAGACTGACCATGAGGCTGGTATCCATGTCTTACATGCATTTCCATTAGAATGAACCACAGTGAAAAGACACCCTTTTCTCCGCTAATGTTAGAAGCAGTGAAGATATCGGCACTAGCGTCTTTAGCTTACTAAGATAATTTATTATAGCGCCAGCAATTAGCTTGTCACACTTGAGGGATATTTGACTAAACAGAAGAGTATTTGATTAAAGTGCTCGTAGTCTTACCATGAAGTTGCTATTTTGATGATGATTAAATAAATAAGTGAATAAAAATATGTGAGGAAACATCCGTCACAATCAACAGTCTTCCTTTTTGCATAAATGAAACTGCTTTCTTTTCTATTATCATTATTTGTCACTTATGTCTTGCCTTTGTCATGGGCTGAATAATTCCAGCTGCGCAGCCCCTCCCCTCCCTCAGAGGACTTCTTTGGTCTCTACTGCCTAGTAGACAGGGACTGTATGGAAACACCAAGAAAAAACAAAGATGAGTGCAGGAAATGCCACCTGTATAATCCTGCCATCATATAATGTTTCTGTTCCTGATATCAGACTTAAGTATGATTTTTATTTTGGTAGTCAACTCCCCTCATCCCTAGCTTACAGGACCAGTGGTCAGGGATGATGGGAATTGTAGTTTCAAAACATCTGGAGGGCTGAGTTTGGGGGTGCCTGCTCTAAGGGATATAAAGTGGAACATAAGCATTCTAAATAAATAAGAGCTCAGTAAAACTTTCAGAACTGCATGTTTCAAGAACACTGGTCTGCATTTTAAAGTGATTCTGGCAAATTACAACTTTTATGAAAAATTCACATAACGTCAGTTGTTTTAAAGGTTTGAATACTAAATATTTTAGAGCTGATTTAGGTAAGCCATTTGTTGCTCCTACTGAAGTCTTTATGTAATTACTCCTGTAAGTTCATCCATGCAACAAAGTTACCATATATTAGAATAGGATTTCAGGGGATAAGCATCTTAAGGTCCTGTTGAAAACTTTACATGACAGTTCGCTCTACTGCAACTATTCCATGTGTAAAGTGTTCACAGAAAAATTCCAGAAGGTGTATCACAGGGTGGGAGGAGAAATGTCAGATAGACTTTTAGATGTTTTAGGTATGCAGTTCATTGACTTTCTTTGGCTGATACATCACAGAGACATCTATGTCTTGCATTGTCTTTCATTGAGTCAGCTGAAACCTGTCTACATGTAATTTTAGGGATTCTTTTTAAAAAAATAATTTTGTATTTGCCAATACAGGTTGAACTGCTGGAAGCAGCTCTGGATCATAATACAATAGTCTGTTTAAACACTGGCTCAGGGAAGACTTTTATTGCAGTACTACTCATTAAAGAACTGTCTTATCAGATCAGGGGAGATTTTAACAAAAATGGAAAAAGAACAGTATTCTTGGTCAACTCTGGTAAGGAAGTAATACACATTTTTGTAAGGGACATAATTGATAAGGATTGGATAAGTGTTCAATCTGTACCATAAAATTAGTGGGCAACACTATAGCATTTTCAAATTAAGTAGCACCATAATTTTATAATGTTAATTTTGTACTAAGATGTTATAGTGCTATACTACAGTTAACACTATACTACAGGAATGTTAATTTTGGTCCTAACCAGTTTCTTTAATAAAAAAAAAAAGAAAGCATGGCCACCTAGCACTAATTAAAAGCTTGTTTAACACACACCCCAATGCCAAAACTTTCTTTTGAAAGTCAAATGTTTCGATGGGTAAAAATAGAAGAATTACAGAGAAAATAAAGATGACAATGATTGGTTGACTGCATTTTATGGATGCCTTGTAAAATGTGAGTGAATGAAGCATGACATTCCCATACTAAATGCTTGCTATGGAATCACCCGTGTAGTTGCATGTACACACTTGGGATCCCATTTCAAAATACTTGCTTTGCTGCCTAAATTCCACTTTTTCTTCCCTATACAGCAAACCAAGTTGTTCAGCAAGTGTCAACTGTTAGGACGCATTCAGATCTCAAGGTGGGAGAGTATTCAAGTTGGGAAATAACTGAAGCATGGACAAAAGAGAAATGGAACCAAGAATTTGCTAAGTATCAGGTAAGTCAAATTAATATACCATCTTGTTGTTATTTAGTAGTTTAGTCATGTCCAACTCTTCGTGACCCTATGGGCCAGAGCATGCCAGGCACTCCTGTCTTCCACTGCCTCCCACAGTTTGGTCAGACTCATGTTGGTAGCTTTGAGAACACTGTCCAACCATCTCGTCCTCTGTCATCCCCTTCTCCTTGTGCCCTCCCATCTTTCCCAACATCAGGGTCTTTTCCATGGAGTCTTCCCTTCTCATGAGGTGGCCAAAGTACTGGAGCCTCAACTTCAGGATCTGTCTTTCCAGTGAGCAATCAGGGCTGATTTCCTTCAGAATGGATAGGTTTGATCTTCTTGCAGTCCATGGGACTCTCAAGAGTCTCCTCCAGCACCATAATTCAAAAGCATCAATTCTTCGGCGATCAGCCTTCTTTATGGTCCAGCTCTCACTTCCATACATCACTACTGGGAAAACCATAGCTTTAATATACCATAAGCCCCTGCAAACCAGTGTCATAGTTTAAGGTTTTATTGTTTTTAGGATGATTTGCAAAGTAGACAATAGTGTCAATTCAGAGAAACATGGGAAGATCCAAATATGCTATGGAGGTCATCTGTAGGCATTTCATGTCGCGCAGCGTAAATTAATAATGCAGTTTTTCAGTGAAAGAACAAGAGCTTTACTTAGTTAAAGTAAACTTCATAAACACCATGGTTCCAAACAGTTTGACTGAGATTACATACTGACTCTGCTCACAACTGAGGCAGACTGAATCTGACTGAAATCTTACTGAGAACACAGGGAGAAAATGGCTGCTACTTTTAAGGAGAATGAGTCACATGTCAGAGTGACTCAGCAGTTAGCAGTTAGGCCTGAATAACTTTAGTAGGCCCGAATGATTATGCAGTCCCAGCACTTCCCAGCCTGCTTTGCTGCTTCTGCTCTCATGTCTTTGTCACATGACATTTCATACCTATATTCCAGCCCACTAAAAGATGAGCACAACAGTAGAGACTACTTAACCACTAAAAACCTGGGTAGGTTAAAATGTTTAGCATGGCTCCTAAAAACCAGTACCAGATGTGTTTAACTGGGGAGAGCATTCCACAGATGGGGAGTCACTACTGAGAAGCATGTTCAAAAGATTTATACCCCACTCTTTAGCCAGGAAAGCTCCCGGAGAGGCTCACAAGTCTAGTTTGTTCCTTAGAGTAGATGGAAATGGAATATTTAATTTCAGTTGAGTGGCCTTTGGGGCAGAGTTAAAATGCACTTCACTTAATGTTGGGTACAAGTGAATGGTCAGTTGTTTGTTTTAACCTACAATTTGTATAGAGGGAAGAATGAATGCTTAATTTTTATTAATGCTGACTAAAAATCTTATAAAATAACATTCAGTTTTTTTCTTGCATCTCTTCATATTTCAGGTTCTGGTAATGACCTGTCGTGTCGCTTTGAATATTTTAAAAAATGACCATTTATCCCTGTCAAACATTAATCTTCTTATTTTTGATGAGTGCCATCTTGCAATTCAGGATCACCCCTATCGAGAAATTATGCAGGTAGGTTGTGACCCATCTATATAGCTTTAACAACTGACAAAACAAATAAGTAGGCAAACTGAAGAGTTTGCATATTACACATTAATATTTAGCTTACCTTGGCATTTATTAATTTGGATCTGTTTTTGGACTGGCCTTCAGATTACTCTCTTAATTGGGGATATCCACCTCGGCAGCATTGGTTGAAGTGTGTGCTTTCCTGTTGCCTTGAATTGCATTCCTACCCCCGTGTGGGCACTGTGGCTCACTCAGTGTGCACCAGGTTTCCTTCTCTGTATTTCTCTCATTCTCGTGCCAGCTGCTTTCCCTTGAGGAAATAGTTCTCCCACTTGCCAAGAATTGGGGTGGAGGGATTGCATTTCTTCGCTCATCAGATGCTGCAAAGTGACTGAGAAAGGAAAGGATCGGAGCCAGTGCAGACAGAATGGTCAATAATAAACTATTTTTTTGTCCTCAGTGTGCAAGGGTAGTTGTGCCTGTTACATTTTGTAGTTCTCTTCAGTCACCACCGACTGTAATGCTTAACAGTCAGAAGTCTGCTCCAAGTTTTGAGAGGCTAATGAAGGTGGAAATGGCCTGATTAAAAATGTTCCATCAAGGAGGTCTAAAAGTGGAGCACTAGATGCTGTTTTAAATGTTGGCAGACTTCCTTTAAACTATCCAGTGAACGAGTTGGCAGAAAATTTGTGGTGACCTCTCATTGCCAAATGTTAAATTAGAAACATCAGGAGAGCTTACTAAGTAGCCATTACATTGCACAAATCAATGAACCTGGGCTTGCACCTGATTCTGCAGAGTTCTTGGGCTTCCTCCTTTGGAAGCATGCAGTTGAGGGACTGAAGCTATATTAATTTTCTCTTATTTAGGATCACATGACCTATAGGACTTCAAAACTGTTACCCTACTACACTAACTTGAAAAGTTGTTGCTTAAAACAAAAGTCCTGTTACTTTTAAATAACAAAATATTAGAAGGATCAATTTCAGTTCTGGGGTTACCAGGCTTATGTGTGTGAGGCATGAACTCTTTTTTCCCCCCATCTCCCCTGCAGGAGTTCAGCAAGCCTCTTCTCTTTCATTCTGCTCCTCTAGGATTTGTGTCATGCTGGAAAAGAAGGTGCAGAACTCCACTGTTCACCACTTGGATCCTTATCTTGATTTGGATCCCCCCACCCTACTTAAGAGCAGACTTAACAACCTTGTGGGTTATTCTGGTTTATTTTTCAGCTTTGTGAGAGTTGTCCATCATGCCCCCGAATTTTAGGATTAACAGCTTCCATTTTAAATGGGAAATGTGATCCAGCAGAGTTAGAAGAGAAGATTCAGAAATTGGAGAACATTCTAAAGAGTAGTGCGGAAACTGCAACTGATTTAGTGGTTTTGGACAGGTATATTTTGTTATTGTTGAATTTTGTGTTGAATATCATTCATAAAAAAATTATGTTGGAAGAGGTGACTTAATAATAAATAAATTTAATAATTTTTATTTCTACCCTGCCCTTCCTGATCCAAAAACCGGGCTCAGAGCGGCTAACAACAAATGTAAGACAATGATTAAAACAACTTAAAAAACAGCAGAAAAACAAACATCAATGGGGTCACCAGGGCTAACTGGCCAGGTTAGTCATGCTAGGCCAATAGGGAGACCAGGGAGGTTAGATCAGGCTAGATTAAAGGCCAGGCGGAATAACTCTGTCTTAAAGGCCCTGTGGAAGGAGGTCAGGTCCCACAGGTCCCTAGTCTTGTCGGACAGAGTATTCCACCAGGTCGGAGCCAACACTGAAAAAGCCCTGGCCCTTGTGGAAGATAATCTGATATCTACATGCTTGGTGTGCTGCTGTTGTTTTAAATAATCTAAACACTCAACGACATTCTTTAAACCTATTTCGATAAAGTAAGACCAGGTTCAGTTTGCAATTTGCTGTGCAGCACAAATAGCTTTTTAGAATTACCAAATCTGTAATTGTGCCATTTAAACAGCAGTTTAAAATGTGGCTGACAAGCTTGTTTGTTTGTGTTAAAGGTATACTTCTCAGCCTTGTGAGATTGTGGTAGATTGTGGACCATATGCTGACAAAAGTGGGCTCTATGAAAGGTTGTTAACGGAGCTGGATGATGCACTTCACTTTCTGAATGATTGCAACATATCTGTGTTGTGTAGAGAGAGAGATTCTACCTTAATTTCTAAACAGGTATGGGCACATGATTTATCATTGTTCCTGCATTCTTTAACTGCAGTTTGGTCTAGCCTCTTAATAGAAATCTTTACTGCTTTCTTCCAGAAATACTGCCACCTTTAAATTATTCGTACTCATTATCAAGACAGTCAGTTTGGCAAGGTAGCATACATTCTCAGTTACTTCTCCAGAAGATCAGACTTTAATACTTCAGCCAAGTATGGGAAAGAAAGTGCACTTCAAATAATGACCAAGTAGTAGGCGGGGGGGGGGGGGCGTTGAGGTCGCTCTTGATGCTAATTTACTCAGTACCACAAAACTTTACATGCCTCAGAATCTGTCCCTTGTTGACTTAGTCTGAGATTATTTTATGACATCTGAACAAATACACAGTAGAAACTTTCCAAGATTTTCCCTACAAGCAGCTTGTACTTGAGCAAGAAAAAATAGTTCAGACAGTGATCTGTTTCAGTCATGAATTTGCTTTATGAACTTGTATACTTCTAAACTGCACACCTTCCCGGGTGTTCCAATTCTCTCCCTCACATCCTTGTTCATGGTAACTATAGTTTTCCTTGGCATATTGAATGATTGTGACACAATGAGTTTCTGGTTCTGTTATGGAGGTATACTATAGTTTGCAGCAATGATAATTTGTGCAGTTTGGGCATCAAGACAAATTAAGGTTAGCACATAATATCCTTAGATCATACTGCAGGTGTACTGATTTTTTTTATCCCACTTCACCCCCATGGTGTTTCCACAATATTGCTTACGAAACTAATAAAATTGTGAAAGCTATTTTTAACTAGCAAAGTGAAAACACAGAGGAACAGATTTCAGGATCTCTAGATGAATCATAGAAGCATAGAGTTGGAAGAGACCACAAGGGCCATCCAGTCCAACCCCCTGCCAAGCAGGAAACACCATCAAAGCATTCCTGACAGATGGCTGTCAAGCCTCTGCTTAAAGACCTCCAAAGAAGGAGACTCCACCACACTGCTTCGTATGTCTTACCTAGAACTGCAGGTTGTTCACAAAGTATTGTAACAAGTATTGATGCACAATTCTGTAATTGTCTGTCATGTCTCTGCTAAACCTTTAGCATTCAGAATCTGGTCATTTATCAAACCAGACCAATGTGTGATTAAAAAATAATAATAATCCCAGGAAAATGTAGCTAATGCAGTTCATTCCTTTCCTTTGTTGCCTTCTAAAATGATACTTACCTGGAACAGTAATATACAAAGAAGCAAATGCGCATTGCAGTCCCCCACCACCCTCTAAGTCAGAGGTCAGCATTCTTAAGGCCCATGGGTTGGTTCCAGCCCATGAGCTTCCTGGAACTGGCCCACGGCCGTTCTGTGAATCAACATGGGGATTCCATGCTTTTTTTCCCTTTTGCAGCGCCATTTTCTTTCTCGCCGCAGGTAACGACCTCCGGGTCGGAAGAGCGCTGGAAATAGCATGTGCACGGGCGCTCCTCTGTCCCGGAAGTGCACTGGAAATAGTGTGTGCGCACTTGCACGGGCGCTCCTCACCCAGAGGAGCGCCAGTATACGCTATTTCCAGCACACTTCCAGGACTTCTGACCCGGAAGAGTGCCGGAAATAGCTTGGGTGCGGGTGCACACGCTCTGGCCCACTGAGAAGTCTGCCGGGGAGTGGACTGGCCCGGCCTCAAAAAACATTGCCGACCCCTGCTCTAAATAATGGTTTGCGGGCTCAGTGTAAGCTGTGTCGACTACTACAGTGCCATGCCAAACTGATGAATTTAATTTGTTTGCAGATACTGTCAGACTGCCGAGCAGTGTTGCTTGTTCTGGGACCCTGGTGTGCTGATAAAGTAGCTGGGATGATGGTGAGAGAGCTACAGAAGTACATAAAGCATGAGCAAGAGGAGCTGCACAGGAAATTTTTATTGTTTACAGATACTTTCCTAAGGAAAATACATGCACTCTGTGAAGAGCACTTCTCACCTGCCTCACTTGACCTGAAATTTGTAACCCCAAAAGTAATAAAACTGCTTGAAATTTTGCGTAAATACAAGCCCTATGAACGGCAACAGTTTGAAAGTGTTGAGTGGTATAATAATCGGAATCAGGATAATTATGTGTCCTGGAGTGATTCTGAGGATGAGGACGAAGATGAAGAAATAGAGGAGAAAGAGAAAACGGAAACTAATTTTCCTTCTCCCTTTACTAATATTTTATGTGGAATTATTTTTGTGGAAAGAAGATACACAGCAGTTGTTTTAAACAGGTATGACTTCTTTAAAAAATAACAAAATATTGTGAATTGCAAAAGAACTAATTGAACACTGATCCAGAATTATTATAGAAGAAATATGTCCAGTCATGAAGCCTGCTAGTTTTTGAAAATCTCTGCAAACCACAATTCATAAAAAGGAGAAAAATGTGGTCGATATAGCCACAACGTAATGTAAAAACCCTTAAGAATTAACAAAAACAACTTCTAAATATAGTTAAATCATTTAAATGTAGTAGGGCTATGTGGAATATGCAGTTATCAACTGTTTAAAGGCTTAGGATAATTTTTTAGAATTCAGAAGTTGTTTTTTTATGACAAATATCAGGCACGTAAGCAAAGGTGATAATATACAGAGTAATAAGAGAAAGGCACTAGATATTAGGGGGAGAGAGAGAGATACAATAGCTTCCACTTTTCTGTTTAAACTTATCCTGACTAGCTTTGTGTATTGCCACAATTCATGCCCTCTTCATAAACGGAAAAACTAAAGCCTTGTTAACAGAAACAAATTTAATTTTGGCTGCTTTATGGTATACAATATATGTAACAAAGTAACAACTAAAACAGTAAATAAATAATGAACAGATTACTTCTACTTACAATGAAGTTTTATGAAGTCAAATTAAATTATTAAGCTTGTTGGGGGGAAAGTTGCAGGGAAAATGACACTGAGTAAAATTTTATTTGCATATAGTACTCCATAAAAACTGGGTTTATTGAAATAAGGGAGGAAAGGAGTCAATTGGAAGTGTTCATTATGATTTAAAAGGATTTTACTTAAGATCTTTGTATTTCATGAGACTGAATTTTTCTTTCATTCTTGAATGAAAGGCCACTGCGGGGGGGGGGGAGCAGTAGAAAATTCTAGTTTGTGTGTGTGTGTGTGTGTGTGTGTGTGTGTATGTATGTATTAGATGGCTTTGTATGTCTATAAATATGGCATGAATGCATGTATATAATACGGAATCCTCATATCTCAAGAAGCATTTTATAAGAAGCGATTGCTGAAACAGAGCTGCTAAATGAAAGGTTTGTCATTACTACCTCCATTTGGTATAGCAAAGCATGTGACCATATGTGTTCTGGTACTTCCCAATGAGGGAGAAAATTAGTTGCTGGCAGAGAGAGCAAGAAAGGAAAACACTTGTAATTTCCTTGATTTCTCTGCCAAAGAAAAGAGAAGCACTGCTGCTTTGAGTGAATATACGGCAGCACTCTCCTTCATAGAAATGTAGGCCAGGGCAAGGTCTGGCCATGGCTACTTGTAGAGGCTGTTAGAACCACAGGCCACTTAAAGCACGAGGGATTTTAAAACAATCTTCCCTTGTCGAGTGGGTAATGTGTAAAGTAAGCCAGTGGAAGCTTGTCATCAGAATGACTAAATCCAGGAACAGGTTTTCAAGAAAATAGGAATTTCCTATGGATTGCTTTTCTCAGAAATAATAACCTTGTTTTTGCTGCATGGTGGGGTTATGTGACCAGTTGTTACTAAATTAGCACTCACAATTGGGACTTGTTAGATATAATATTTTCTGTTCTATTAAGAATACATGAACTAAACGTTCTTGATACCTTTTATGCTTCAAAAGTATGACTGTCTTTCTCTGTGTCGGGTATAGAACCACTGGAGGAATTTAGTTTAAGAATTTTAAATGCAAATGCCATCTCATTATCAAAAAGACGATTAGCTTACATTTTCTCAGCTATATATGTGACTTCCAAAATGTGTATAATGTGTTTAGGTTGATAAAAGAAGCTGGCAAACAAGACCCAGAGCTGGCTTACATCAGCAGCAATTTTATAACTGGACATGGCATTGGAAAGAATCAGCCCCGTAGTAAACAGATGGAAGTAGAATTCCGAAAGCAGGAAGAGGTAACTTTAATGAAAATAATTGTACAAAAATGCTGTATAGTTTCTTAACCTTTAGAACCTTTGCAAAGTCCAGAGATTCTGCATCTTACAAATTCTGCATAGTTCTTATTATCAATATGTAGAAGCGCACAAGTTTCTGAAGCAAACCTGAATTTTAAAACAAAAATGACAAACAGTAGAATGGCTGAAATTGTACTGCTTATGAGCTAAGGTTTACATTGAAAATACTACAGAGTGAAAAATGTTATTCTTGGTTTAAAACTTTAGCTATTTTTCAAAATGTTACTTTGATAACAGATTTGCAGTCTCCGTGAAAGTACTGTAAATGCCCTATTTCTGAAATACTGATAGTTTTAGTTCTTTTGTGTGAGCGACACACACAAAATGAAATGCAAAGAAAAATGAAACTTAAAATAAAGTGAAATCATTTTTTTTCTAAAAGTAGCAATAAAATTTAACAGACTGGCTCCCTCCTCCCTCCTCCCTCCTCCCCAGAAAAAATATAACTGGCTTTAGTTTTACACTTTGGCAAAAGTGAGCCTGTCTGCTTTCAAAGGTGAATCATACCCGTTTTTAAGAAGGAATAGAACAACACAACATCATGGAATTCTTTGGTGGTGTGTCTCTCTCCCCTGCCCCCAGTTAAGACCATAGTTGCTGTGTGATCTGATTTCCATTGTCTGCATCAAAGACTTCAAAACCAGTGGGTTTCTATCAAAGGCCTCTATGGTGATAAAAGTAGTGGTTTGCTTATAGGGCTGTTAGAATATTTACCTTGTTAGTATGATGAAGAGCTGAAAGTATTCAAATCCCACTTTTTTCTAGTAAGCTGTTTTTCTATTTACAAAATTATTTTCTGGTTATAACCTGTCTTTGCTAACTGATGGCTTGTGAACAAATTTGTATACTTGATTATTGAATTCTGAAGTATGTATTAAACTTTTGTCAAGTTGATGATTTAATAACTGATTGGTCTTAGATATGTATCTTCTTGGTTGCTTTTGTAGGTACTTAGAAAATTTCGAGCACACGAGACCAACTTACTAATTGCAACTAGTATTGTAGAAGAGGGGGTTGACATACCAAAATGCAATTTGGTGGTTCGTTTTGATTTGCCCACAGAATATCGTTCCTATGTGCAGTCCAAAGGAAGGGCCAGGGCACCTATCTCAAATTACATCATGCTAGCAGATTCAGACAAAATCAAATGTTTTGAAGAAGATCTTAAAACCTACAAGGCAATTGAGAAGGTATGTGGCGAAAGAGAATGAGTACGGTAACAAAATTTTTTAAAAAATGCTAGACACTCAAGCAACAATAAAAATGGGGGAATGGGTCCTTGGCCCCAATCAAAACATTCTGTTCTTCGAAGAAATATGGGGAACCTGGGTTGAAGAAGACTTAAGGGCTGAAGACTTGGGAATCCAAGCTTAATTGAAAATTATGCCATGAAAAATGACAGGAGGAAGTGACTATGGCAGAAGGTTTGAATATAAATTGTTTGGAAGGGTTGGAAAAGCTGCAGGAAGGACTATGCAGGGTCTAGTGAGAAAAGTGAGAGGGATGGGTTAAATAAAAATTCAGTCCCTGGGTGCCTCAGGGTCTGAAAAAGGATCTGGCCAGCCTTTCCCCCCAGGCCTACTACATAGCAGATGAGTAAAAGGATGGAAGACCTTTTCTCTCTCTGTCTCTCCCTATTTTAGACAAATATTCCAGGTATGAACATTCATTTGAAACTCCCACCTCCATTTCTGTTTTCACTACACTTTGTAACAGGTTGCAAATTTTCCCTCAAAATGTACTGTTGGCCAATACTGATTCAGTCCCTTCCACTTGTAATGCCTAGGACAAGTGCCCTCTTTAAAGGTGGTGGGGGTAGCTAAAAGTGGCAAATCAGTTATTGGAGCTAGTCAGTAACTTTTGTATACAGTATGAGGAGGTTGTAACATAGGCTAGGGCTTAGCCACAGCTGCTTAATACAGCTCTAGGTAGTTTCTATCTTCATTCCCCCACATTCTTATACTTAATTATTTAATAATAGCAAAGTGTCTGGAAAAAAATCATTGCAGTTTTGAAAGGTTTGGTCTGCCATCTTGATTCAAAATCATAACAAATTGTATAGACAGAAACCAGCTTCTTGATATTGGGAACCAATTGATATTGCAGAATTTGGCTATATTTTAAGAGGTGTCGAAATGCATGGAGAACCGGGGGTGGGGAGAGACATTAAACTTTGCAAAATACATAGATCAGTTCTGAGTTGCATAGAATTGTCACCATTCTGTCGTGTATATTTTAAAGATCCTGAGGAACAAATGCTCGAAGTCTGTGGATACTAGTGAAACGGAAAATGAACCCATTATAGATGATGATGATATCTTCCCACCGTATGTGCTAAGACCAGAAGATGGCGGTCCAAGAGTCACAATAAACACTGCTATTGGGCACATTAATAGGTATGGAATCTATTGGTGTTTCAGTTTTGACATAATATGCTGAATTTCCAACACAGCCTGCTTTAACCCGAGGGGAACTGTCTTTAGATCTGAGGAAATTTTTCTGGTAGTGCTATGGATTCCCTTTATATAAAAAATAAAGCAATCAAATCTTTAAAAATACTGATTTATATCATTAGGATACTCATGGAGAATAATGTTTTGATGGTACAGAAGAATCTGCTTATGTTTTAAATCCCCCCCCCCCATAAGGATCAACAAGTAGTGATCCATGAACTTGAAATTGTTCCCCTTAGGGAACTAATCATACCAGTTACCAGTTGCCCTGCTGTCTTGCTATGCAATCCTCCACTCAGCATGGCTCCCTGGCATAAGTAAATGATGACCAGTGTATATCTTACACAGCAATCCAAAACCCCTTTGTGCTGGGTTGGAGCCAATCACTGGTGGGTGGAAGTTCTGCTGGCAGGATCCTTTCTGGCTGCAGACAGTGGACAGACCCCAAATTTGATTGGTCACTGCCCTTCCCCCACCTTACCCATGCATGGTGCTCCCTTACTCTTAGGGCACTGTTTATTTCACTTTCTGCTGTACAAATGTTCTACTGAATCTCATTTTTAACTGAAATTGTATGTAAAGAATCCAGTTTAATTTAATTTAAAGCTTAAGTAATCGTTCTCACTATATATTAGAACTTCTCTGCCCTTAAGCTCAATTCGTTCCCATTCGATGGCTGTCAGATAGTTATTACTGTTCATCCTTAACAGCGATTCTTGTTGAGGACCCTGAGCCTTGACGTTTAACATACTGGCTCCTTCTCCGTTCATTTCTAGTATCTGATTTTTAAAATGTCCACTCAATCCCTGACCTTTCCTTGTTTAGAAAGAAGGGGGCTTATAAGTACATTAAGCCTCCACATGACCAGGAACATTTCTGATTATGAGGCAGTTTGCAACTGTTTTCAGCTGAATATTCAGGTTTCCTGTAGACTTTTCAAGAAGTTCAAAGGTGGAGCAGCTGCAGGGATGTTGGAAGCAGGGTTAGCATGAGATGCTCACTTTCCCCTTCCCAGAGTAAGCCCAATGCATTATTTTAAATTCTTCAGTGGCATGGCTCTTCCCTAGAATAACTTAATTATCTTTAATCTTGTGTTACATAGGTACTGTGCTAGACTGCCAAGTGACCCTTTTACTCATCTGGCTCCCAAGTGTAAAACTAGAGAACTCCCTGATAACACATTTTATTCAACTCTTTATCTACCTATCAATTCTCCTCTACGAGCATCAATAGTTGTAAGTATTTCAGTTTATTTAGGTTACTTTATCCTTGGAATATATTCAAAGTTCTACTTTTTTCCATTGGCACTGGTTTAAGATAACACTTTGCTGTAGTGCTTATTTTGCAGCCCTGCTCTGCTTGGCAGCTTGATCCCATGGATTTGCCATAAGCTCAATAAAATGGTGCAAGCAGCGAATTATGCTGCATCAGCTAAAACTATCAAATGGGGCACAGTTGACTGTTCTAAACACTGCAGAGCATAGAGCTCAAAATAGGAAGTGAGAGAAGATAATCTTAATCTTCCTCATCATCCTGACTAGACTAGCATATTAAGACTTGAATGAACTCATTGGAAATTGCATAGGAAGTGCTACATTGAGCAGGGTCCAGGCCCGGTTTCTGTTAGCAGCTGTCTCAGCACAGAGCTTTTGGAATCTAAAGGAAAATAGATTATTCCTTCATGTTCAGTGTTCACTTGAAATAATCATCTATGGTTTGGTATTTATTATACAGTAAGATCCCATGTATCTTATTTGCTGCTGCATGAGAAAAAATTAACAACTTGTGCTGGTAATTAAAATTTTATCTATTCTATTTAGGGCTATGTGTTTTTAATGTGATTTCATTATTATTAAAGGTGTCCTTTGCATAGGAGCTGTTCTTTTGTGTGCGTGTGTGTGCATGTGTGTATGAGAACATATGCTTCCTCTAATATAATTGGTTCAAATTTTATTTCTAGGGTCCTCCAATGAATTGTACAAGATTGGCAGAGAGAGTTGTTGCTCTTATTTGCTGTGAAAAATTGCATAAGATTGGTAAGCATATTTGAAAGTGAGGAACATTTGTTTAGTCATGAAAAACCTAAAGGATACAATTTTGTACTTTTTTATTGATACACTTGTCAACACCTACATATTTTCTGCCAAAAATATTTCATGCAATTGTGGAAAGCGCAACAGAAATTTTGGAGCACTTCCTCCAGATTATTATTTTTTTATGATCTAACTGATGCATCATTGGCTGCAGGGAAATGCAATTTGGAGCCAAAAACATGTGAGTGGAAGGCCCCTCATACAATGCCAGTTTCCCACCTCCTCCTTAATGCAGCCCCCATGTGTCCACCTCTAACTCCTGAGGGTCACTTGTAAGGTATCTCAGCTTGATTTTCCCGAATTCTCTCCACCAGTTGAAACTCCTCTCATCTCACCCCTGCTGTTTTGGAGGCTCTTCAGATCCTCTGCAGCTTTTGTTGTAGTAGTAGTAAATATTTTTACTGATTTTCATAGATGTCTAGTTACATTTTTAATATATACAACTAAACATAATTATAACTCTCCTACCCCACCCCATTTTTGCCAGCTGTTGCAGCTTTTTTGAGAACATTGGGGTTATCACCAAGACGAGAGGCCATGCCATTTGCTTGAGTGGATTTCCACCTTCACAAGTCTTGATCCCATTGAATATATATATAAGGGAATAATGCAAACATGTGTATTGGAAATAAAGCCCAATGAACTTGTTGGGACTTCCTTCTGAGTAAACATGAATAGGATCAAACTGAATATATTACTTTTAGATGCTTAGTGTTATAGATTGGTCTCTAAACAATAGCATTTAACAAAATTAGTATAGTGTCTGAGAACGTTTAAAAGCTTTTCCTCAGTTATTTAAATTTAGGCAGCTTTCACCCAGCCATTGGTGCAGGAAATTAAGTTATCTGTCACTTCCAACAAAGGATTATTTTTAATTCTTTTCCATGTACAAGGTTTTTCAAAACAACAACCAAAAAACTAAATTGCCCTAAAGAAATGAGGAATTTAAGACCTTTCATTGGCAAAGAAAATAAGGTGCATGTGGACTCCTGATGCTTTTTTACTGAGTTCACTGAAATGTCACAGTTCCTCAACATTTTTATCATAGGTCTTATAAAAGCCCCCCCCCCCCCCAGGAATAGATATTTCCACATTTTATGAAATATAATTGGATTTATAACTTGTTCTTTATCAATGCATTTTAGGTGAACTGGATGATCACTTGATGCCTGTTGGGAAAGAGACAGTGAAATATGAGGAGGAACTTGATTTGCATGATGAAGAAGAAACCAGTGTTCCAGGAAGGCCAGGCTCTACAAAACGAAGGCAATGCTACCCTAAAGCTGTTAGTATAGTTCTGTGCCCTCACTATGTGTGACTGTGCTGTGGTGTTGAACCATGTTTGCTTAAGATTCTAAGTTGCATAGCAGAGGCAGGATATGTATAGACTAACCCCGAGGTCCTACAGGAATGTTTTGCAAACAATAATTCTCATATGTTTGGGGAAAGGAGTCTTGATACTCTACTATGGAGTAATGGATACTATGATCACATAGGCTAAGACATCATACTTTTTCCATTCAGATCTGAGGGGGGCCAGGTGTGGAAAAGGAGATTGAGGGAGGAAATAATTTTGTGTAAAGTTCTATGTTGTGAGCACTAATCTGACATTGTGGAAAATTAATACTTTTTGCTTCATTTAAGAATGTATAGTGCTTTTTATGTTTAAATGACAGCAGAGTAACGAAAGGCAGGCTGCTACTTCAGGTTTTTGTGTGATATAAGACATGGTTGATGGTACATGTTGCAGCATCCTTACTTAAGCCAAGTAGATGTAGGACTAATTAGTGCCTGTGTGAAAGTCTGCAGAAAGCCAGAGAATGAAGCTCTGACTTCTAGTGTGCAAAATGCGCTACAGCCCTACCCATAAGTTTTCTGATGTAGTAAAGTCATTTAGCCTTTAACTCTTAGCAATTCCATCTTTTAAATGGTTGCTAATGAACTTCTTTATTACAAGAACAAATTATTCATAAACTGCTTTTTATGTCCCAAGTGTGCAGCTAGACTTCTTGCAAAGACTCACCAGCTTATTGGATCATGTGCATTTTGTAGGCTAAAGTTCACTCCATGAATTATTTGTTCCATTCTGCTGTGGTTTATTTGCAGATTTATTATTTTACTGTTGTTGTGGCAGAATACTTGTAAGGGTAGAGATTATGCGCATTGTGGAGCAGAGATTCTGATCTTCTTGTTTTGCTTACACTCAGGATGCAGCCTGAAATGTATTCCTTTATCCTGATGTCTTTTCCATTTTAAACTACTTATGTACAAAGATAAATTTATAAGTAAAAAAATAAGCACAAAAGTAATTCATAAGGGAACTTTTGATTTAAAAATAAAATCAATTTATTCTATACCTATAGATTCCAGAATGTTTGACGGATAGTTATCCCAAACCTGACCAACCCTGTTACCTTTATGTAATTGGAATGGTATTAACTACCCCTCTACCTGATGAGCTGAACTTCAGGCGGCGAAAGCTATATCCTCCTGAAGATACTGCAAGATGTTTTGGAATACTGACAGCCAAACCTATACCTCAGGTAGTAAACTTGTGCTTGTAGTCCATCTAGTCTGCTTTGAGATGTTGCAGATTTGGAAGCAGGTCATTGTGTCACATCACTCATTCATATTCATGAAACAAACTTGATCATTTCATTTCATTTACATACAAAAAGTTGCATCAATCATTCCACCATAATTTATCCTTTCAAAGCAGTAGCTCAGGGCTTTTTGGTATCTGTGGCTTTACATGTCGCAATCCAGTGGCTTTTGTATTTTATAAAAATGACTTGGAAACAGACAGTGGTGGATTTATTAAAGGTAAAGAACCCTGGATGGTTAAGTCCAGTCAAAGGCGACTGGGGTGCGGCGCTCACCTTGCTTTTCAGGACAAGGGAGCCAGTATTTGTCCACAGAAAGATTTCCAGGTCATGTGGCCAGCATGACTAAACCGCTTCTGGCACAACAGGGCACCGTGACAAGTTCCAGAGTGCACGGAAATGCCGTTTACCTTCCTGCCGCAGTTGTACCTATTTATCTACTTGCACTGGTGTGCTTTCAAACTGCTAGGTTAGCAGAAGCTGGGACAGAGCAACGGGAGTTCACCCCATCACACAGATTCAAACTGCTGACCTTCCGATCGGCAGGCCCAAGAGGCTCAGTGGTTTAGGCCACAGAGCCACCCACATCCCAGGCAGTGAATTTATAGGTATGCTCGACTGAGCCTCTCCCCTCCCCCAACTTATTTAGTTTATATTGTTAGCTGAGAGGATACCTTTGAAACATGGCTACAAGCAATTAATGGTGCTCAATGAATTCTAGTATTTTAGCTTGTTGCATTATTTCCACTTTTCATTTCTCCTACTTATGATTAAAGTCAGTGGAGGCTGGTCCATTTGGTAGCCAGGGCTTAGCACTACCAAGTGATATGCCAAGCAATTAAAAAAAAAAAGTTTCCCCAAAATCTCAAAGCCACACTTACCCTTCCATAATCCATTTGAATTTAGAGATGCTTGGAGAGACATTTCTGTCCATCAGTTCTCTGCGCCACTTAGCCAGTCTCAGTCCAGAAGTATTGCTGTGGTTATGAGATACCACCCATTAGGTAGAAAAACTATGCATAAATAGTTACACGTTAGCACTTTGGCCAGTTCTTTGTTGGAACAATCTCATATTGACTTGTCTCCCCCCCCCCCTTCTTCACTCAGATACCTCACTTTCCTGTGTATACCCGCTCGGGAGAAGTGACCATATCTATTGAGCTAAAGAAATCAGGATTCACTTTGTCTTTACAAATGCTTGAGTTGATAACAAGACTTCACCAGTACATTTTCTCTCACATTCTTCGGCTTGAGAAACCTGCACTAGAATTCAGACCTACCAATGCTGATTCAGCCTATTGTGTTCTACCTCTTAATGTTGGTGAGGAGAAGACTGTTGTAAATATTAATTTGCTCTTATCATTATTGCGATTATTATTATGCATCCCAGAAGATACCGTGGAAATTTAATTTTTTTAAATTAAAAACAGTTAAAACAAACTATACTCAGAGGAATTGGGTGGGTCTTGAAAACACACACCTCAGGTATCAAAGGACAAGGTAAAGAAGTATGTTTTGAGAGTTCATTGAAAGCTGTAGGTACACCTCCATGGGTAGGGAATTCCACAATTAGGGTGTGTGTGTGTGTGTGTGTGTGTGTGTGTATCCAATGGGTTGGATCCATCTGCATGCAGAAAGGATTTTCTGCTCAAGTGAGGGGCATTGTACAAGAAAAATGAGGTAATTCCAGCTTTGTTCTTCCACTTGCACTTCTAAACAGGATATTGAGAACTGTTGTAGAAGCTACCTCTTATATCACTTCAGGCACTCCTGTGCAGAAACTTGTGCATGTGTTTGCATTGGCTAATTTCTATTCATTCTTCTTTGTATCCAATGAATTGTTCTGTTTATTTTAGATTCACAGTTTGAGAAAGGGGTAATGGTTATAGTTGGAATTACATCAGAGGTATATAATACAGCAGGGATAACCAGCTTGGTGCTCTCTTAGAAGTTGTGGGCTACAGAATGCCCTCCAGATGTTGTGGATTACAACTGTAGCTCAGCAAGAGTCCTGTGATACTAACCGATCTATTGCGGCATTAAGACTTAGTAGGTTTTGCTACAATAGGTAAATGGATGATGTTTGGGAATGTACACATGGGTGGGTTTTTTTTAAAAAAAAAAATCTGTTTTGACAGCTAAAACAAATAAAAATTTCTTTCTTTCAAGTTGATGGCTCCAGCACTTTGGACATTGATTTTAAATTTATGGAAGATATTGAAAAATCTGAAGCACGTACAGGCATTCCCAATACACAGTATACAAAAGAGACACCTTTTATTTTCAAATTAGAAGACTACCAGGATGCAGTTATCATTCCAAGGTGATTATACTGTGTGTGTGTGAGAGAGAGAGAGAGAGAGAGAGAGAGAGAGAGACCAGTATTTGTCAGCTGCTAATAACAGGTATTTCATAGATGCAAACACGGTTAAAGATGCTTAATCCGGTTAAAGATGCTTAATTACAGCAGCTCACCTGATATGCAGCAGGGTCTACAAGTAAAATATAATGTGATTAATAAAATAAATAAAATATGTTACCAATAAAATAAAATTCTCATTGGCACAGATTACTGGATGTGCCCAGAGTAGCCCTTTGTGTCCTGGCCAACACTTAACTATTTTGATAAATCCAGTCATTCCACTCAGCATTAATGGAAATAACTTTTATTTTATTTGGGACTTGCATGTGGTTGCTTAATAGGACTTCTTTTCAGCAGAACATTTGACATTGCAACCCAAATATCTGCTTCTGTCTAGGTATCGAAATTTTGATCAGCCTCATCGATTTTATGTTGCTGATGTCTACACAGATCTTACTCCACTGAGCAAATTTCCTTCCCCAGAATATGAAACTTTTGCTGAATATTATAAAACCAAGTATAACCTTGACCTGACCAATCTCAACCAGCCATTGCTGGATGTGGACCACACATCTTCAAGGTAAAGAGGGTTTTGATAGCTTAAAATAGTTCTAATTTGTATTGTTTCAATATATTCAACGTGGGATCTCCCAAGGTTTGCAGAAGTGGAAAAAAGTGGCTGCAGAATGCCGTATGTTTGAGAGAGGGTGGGGAAAGAGAGATGGGCTGGAAAATGGGAAGGGGGAGAATAGAATGTAATGCTTGGAATCTAGAACAGCTGCTCTCCATGCTGCAATATTTTGCTGCAGGCCCCACTTGTTAAATAGAGTTGAAATTAGTTTTTGCCTGAAAAACATTTGGTGGTTCCTGCTCAGGAGAAACATATGGGGAATTTCAAGGGAAACAAAAATAATTTCTGTAAGTCTGGTAACATATCTAATATTATTTTCCCACACCCCTGGTTTTAACACCTTTTAATCAAGCTTTTCCTCATTTTTCCTTGCACCACCTTCCAGGGTGAAATGCAAAGTTATACTTCATATTTTAAAGAACAGCCCTTCCCATTTTCTCTTTAGACTTAATCTTTTGACTCCTCGTCATCTGAATCAGAAGGGGAAAGCTCTCCCATTGAGTAGTGCTGAGAAGAGGAAAGCTAAGTGGGAAAGTCTACAGAACAAGCAGGTAATGATGAATTTCCTATTTTATGGTGTTCAGCACCTCTTTAGTACCCTATAATGGGCTGACTAACCACTTTTGGTCTGAGGACAGTATTCACTTTTGCCCCAACCCTCTGGAAGCTGTTCAATCTGATGAGTGGAGGGTGGGATGTGAGTCTGCAACTCCATCAAGGTGTTGGGCTTTTATCCTTCCCAGTGCTGTATATTCTTCCTTCTTTCCTTTCCCTTTTGGCTGCTGTTGCCAAAATTAGTTTGGTCCTGGGGAAGGGAAGGGGATAGGGAAAAAAATTGTCAGGAAACCAGGCCCTCCAACTGTGAGTTGCCACGTGTGCTCTGAAATATCGAGAGACTAAAGGCAAATTGTATTCTTTATTAAAGATTCTGGTTCCAGAACTCTGTGCTATCCATCCTATTCCAGCATCGCTGTGGAGAAAAGCAGTTTGCCTCCCCAGCATTCTTTATCGTCTTCACTGCCTTTTGACAGCCGAGGAACTCAGATCCCAAACCGCCATTGATGCTGGTGTAGGAGTTAAGTCACTTCCTTCAGATTTCAGGTATTGGAATACTGTAGTTTATCTCTATAAAGTTATGTTGCATAGTAGTCTGACATTTTGCCATTGTTATGTCCTCTGGTAGCTTCTCATTTGCCAAATGTGTGCCTTCCATATGTAGAAACCATCTTCTGCTCATGGAAGGGCTATTTCTACACCTCACACCTAATGTGTTGTGCAATAATGGAAGCTAAATTCAAACATAATGCTCTCCATGCGCAAGCATGAGATGTATTATATAGCATGCCTCTTCCTCTGTGGTTGTGTCTTTGAAGGATTTTTATCCCATGCATCCACCAAAAAAGTCTTCCAGTGCAATTTACCAGGATCAATAAAAAGATTATTCCTAATCCCAGGTTTTATCATCCATCTAAAAGGCATAGCAGAAGGAAAAGGAATTGGGTGGCAGGGAACTAACTTAGGCACTTAGTTTCAGTGTTCTTATAGTAGCATGTGGCTCACATATTTGTGGGACAGTGCAAGCAACTATATTGTTCCATTTGTGGTTTTTTGGATTTTATAATCAGCATCTATCAAAATAAAATAGGTATCAAACTGTTATACTATGGCCACTGTCCAACATAATGAAGTGTTACAGCAGGATCAGGGGTGCCAACTTGAATTAAAAATTGGGGTGGGGGGGAGGTAAGCCCCGCCCCACATAATCAATCACTTGATGCAGCATACACACACCATTTGAATGGCAATGCCCATCAACTTTGTGGGGGTCTGCCCCCCTCAAATATTTTATGGGGAGGGGAAGAGTCATTGGCCCCTAGAAGTTGGCTCCTATGAGCGGGATCTTCCTTTTTTGCTACCAGGAGGAGTGGCTCAATTCCTGTTCAGGAGCTGACTTGGAATGTGAGTCCCAAAGCAGTTTTCAATTTGGGCTATTTGGGTGTGTAATTGGTGTTGGTAGAGGGAAAACACCAATTTTGTGGCCCTGTGCCTTATATTATTTAGTTAACAAAATTTATATACTGCTTGATTGTCATAAAACCTCTAAACTGTTTACAAGAACAATTAACATTATCAGTAAAAACAAATTCAATTACCATATATACTTGAGTATAAGCCTAGTTTTTCAGCACATTTTTTGTGCTGAAAAAGCTGCCCTCGGCTTATACTCGAGTGAGGCGGGTGGTGGGGGTGGCGAGAAAGAAGCCCTTTCTCTCCGCTCGTGCCGCCACCCGCTCTCCCCAGTCAACCATTCCTTAAGAAGTGTACAAGAACGGCGGTTCTTTACTCTCCCCAGGCAGCTTGTTCCATTCCTGAACTGCTCGCATAAATGCAAACTTGGCAAAGGAAGAAGAGGAAGGAGCAGCCCAAAGGGTTGCTTTCGGGCTGCTCGTTCCTCCTCCTCCTCCACAGTGGCAAAGGTGAATCGGCTTATACTCGAGTCAATAAGCTTTCCCAGGTTTTTGTGGGAAAATTAGGTGCCTCGGTTTATATTCGGGTCGGCTTATACTCGGGTATATACGGTAAAACGCTTTCAGATAATTAACATTTACAGTAAAAAATAATCACATCAGCATCTATATACAGTACATGTATGTGTACACATGATTAATCAGTTAATTTATTTTACAGATATCCTAACCTGGACTTTGGGTGGAAAAAGTCTATTGACAGCAAATCCTTCATCTCTGCTTCTAGCTCTTCTGTAGCAGAGAATGAAAATTATTTCAAGCACAGCACAATTGTAGTCCCTGAAAATGCTGCATATCAAGGTGCTAATAAAACCTCTTCTGCAGATAAGCATGACCAAATGTCTGTGAGCTACAGAACATTGATTGAGTCACCTAGTAAACTCCAAAATGACGTCTCAGTAGAACTGGCAACAGTTAATGGTGTTTCTTACAATAAAAATCTTGCCAACGGCAATTTTGACTTAGCTAGCCGAGACTTTTGCCAAGGAAATCAGCTAAATTACTCCAGGCAGGAAATACCTGTACAACCAACTACCTCGTATCCTATTCAGAATTTATACAACAGTGAGAACCAGCTCAAGCCCAGCAATGAATGTACTCTACTGAGTAATAAATATCTTGATGGAAATGCTAACAAATCTACCTCAGATGGATGTCCCAGAATGGCCCTGAACACCAGTGCTTCAGATGCTTGTGATCTTTCAAAGGAAAGAATGGATTCTGTAACAAGCCCTTCCAAGGGATACTCCTCAAAAACCCTTGGCCCAAACCCTGGTCTCATTCTTCAGGCTTTGACTCTCTCAAATGCTAGCGATGGATTTAATCTGGAGCGTCTTGAAATGCTTGGTGATTCATTTCTAAAGCATGCCATCACTACATATTTGTTTTGCACTTACCCTGATGCTCATGAGGGACGCCTGTCGTATATGAGAAGCAAAAAAGTGAGTAATACTTCCATGATCCTTAACTGTTCCAAAAATAATAAGTCCATATACAGGATGGAAATGGATGGGTATGCCGGTAGCACTGCAATGCATGGTTTTCTTAAGAACTCCAGCCACTGGATTTATTTGTTTGTTAGCATGATTTATGTATTTTTGTGGTTTTATATTACAAACCACCCTGTGATCCTGGGATGAAGGGCAGGATAGAAATATGCTGTGTGGAAGGACCATACCTCAGTGGTTTTGCATGCAAAAAATTCTACATTTTAATCTCTAGCATTTCTACCTTGGGAGAGACAAAAATCTGGAGATCAGCTGCCAGTCAGTGTAGACAGTATTTAACTAGATAGACCCAATGGTCTGACTCCATAAGGCAGCTTTTGATGTTACATAACAAATGCTAATATAAATTAATGGGGATTTCTAAAGGCAAGCAGCTTTATCATCACTGAGAAGGGATGGCTGCATGTATCTGACTAGGGGCAGCTAACCTTTCCCCACACCTGAACAACCCCCCTTCCTTTAAACTCCCCCACCCCACCCCCTGCTGCTCACCCCCAATCTGCAGAAGCACTTCACACAGTGATTTGCATGATTAGGGATTGCCTAAATTCTTAGATTAGAACTAGAGAGAAAGAGACTTTTATCTATCCACTTACTCCACACCATACATAATTTCACACACCTCAGTCGTGTCTCTTACTCTCCTTTTCCCTAAGCTAAAAATTCCCAGATGCTGTAAACCCTCATGGCTGAATTGCTCCTGCCCCTTGATCGTTTTGGTTGCCCTTTCCTCAACCTTTCCCATTTCTACAATATCCTTGTTCACCAAGAGTTTTTTCTTTTTGAATCGAATGATAGCTTACTGTTCCTGATTTCAATAAAAGATACAATGCAAATATTAGGAGTATGGGATTTTGTCTTATATCATGTCACCCCAAACTTAAGAGCAGCTTTGTTTTGTCCTAATTCCTTGTCCTTCACGTGGACTGTATATTAACTTTTTTTGGATAAACCATGAGTACAGTAGTAGGTAACAGCCCATATCTGAACATAGTTGGATAACAATTATGTAGGGGTGTGTGTGTATTTAAATGCTGTGGTTTTGTTATATAGGGGGGAAATTTACCACAAAATTAAGCTTATCAATTGAAGTCTTAAATCAAAGTTTGTGTTTACTGTGTTCTCAGAATTATTGATTGCCTATAGATTATGATAAATTCTTTTTCTTTAAAGGTCAGCAATTGTAACTTGTATCGTCTTGGAAAAAAGAAAGGGCTTCCTAGTCGCATGGTGGTATCTATTTTTGACCCACCTGTCAACTGGCTTCCTCCTGGTTACATAGTAAACCAAGACAAGAGTAATGCAGACAAATGGGAAAAAGATGAAATGGTAAGCCTTTGTTGAAATACATGTAAAATTGAATGTCTTGGTGTATAAGTATATCATTACAAGTGAAACAGGCAAATGGGGCTTCTGCTTCTTATCATACTTCAGCAGAATATCACCTACTACATCTTTGTGTTTAACTGCTCTTAAACCACTGCTTTAATTAATAAAAATAGAGAGCAAAGTGATGTTGGAGTACTAACAAAGGGCAATTTGTGGAAATTGGTTCACTAATAAAGTGGAAAAGAACAGAAATACTTGCAGTGAAAATATACTGTTAATATTTTCCTTGGCCTGCTGTTAGGAAACTCTTAATGTCCCTCAAGAACATTTATCTCTTTGCTATGAATGAACATGAATACTCATGAAAAATAAGGTGTTTTTTTATTATCTAGATGACCTTTTTACCTTGGTGCTACCTATTATGGAAATTGATAAAGAATGTGTTTTCAGCAACCTCATGTGACCAAAAGAGCAAGGTTGTCTAGGTTAAAGATGTGTGTATAATACAGTCATGCAGCTTTTAATATGTCTCACGGCAGAGGGTTGTCTTTTAAGAACCCCTCTGTGCCCCATGCACTTGCTGCAATGTGGAACACAAGGTGGTTCAGATGTAGCCCTCACCATGGTTTGGTGTTACGTGAACTACCAGTCAGGTTCACATGCTTCTCCCCTCCTCTCAGGAGCAGTAATTATCTGCTTCTACAGATATATAAATATGCATGGAAATGTTTGTAAGACTGCATATATAGATTTGCATGTTGTTTACTAGACCTAAGCAATCCTGTTCTCTTTCCAAGAGGGGATGTAAGGAAAGCTGTGAGTGTACATTTATCTTTTCTTATGTGAGTTGCATTATGTAGTGGCTGGTGTGTTTATCCCAGGGAGTACAAAAGTAAAGGTTTTACTTGTACTGCTTTCAGGGTGGGGTGTCGTCTTGCTGGCATTTTGCAATGGGATTGTTAGCTCATTAACATTCATTAAATCTTAATTAAGCATCAAAAACATAGATCTGAACTAATATTTGCCTTGCTTTGCCAAAACTGTCACTGCATAGTGGGATTTACTGGGGTTCTGAAGCCCTCACTCAATTTACTGGAAACACTGACACAGATAGTGTTTGGACAAAGTCCAGATGTGTCTAGTACTATGAATTGTTTCACTGTTGAGTAAAGAATATCGACTGGTAAAAATAATCAGATGTCAAATTGCTAGAAAAAGATTGCTAGACTTCTGTTGATTCATTGGTGATATAACATCCTGAATAATAAATAGCCTTGTTTGTATTTTATTATTTCTTTTTCAATATTCATATAAAACAGCTCAGTATGGTGGGGGGGGGGGACTACAGTGGTCCTTTGCTTTATGATTAGCTTTCCTCCACAAAAGGTTAATATTTTGATTAGAAAAAGCAAATAATACTTTATTTGAGCTCATCAGTTTTCTGAAATTCATATTTTGACTACAGAGCCACCAGAGGGCACACTGAAAAACTGTTAATGTTTGCACTGTGAAATATTTATTGTAGAGTAAAACATTTCAAGTATACTCACTTCAAACAGTATTATTTTATTATGCTCTTAAAATAGAATGGTTTTAATGATATAACTCGTGCACATAACATGTAATATAGTTTGTAGGTTATAATCTCTTAGCAGCATGTGAGCTGTTATAGAAAGGGAGGGTACGCAAATTGAGAGGGGGGCATGAAGGTGGGGAGGGGATGCTTCTGCCAGCACTATGAAACAACTTGAAGGTATGGATAGGACAAGCACTAGCACACAGGGAATCCAGTACACTCTAGCTGTATAGATTGAATTTACTGATCATGGGAATTCCTCAGAAAAAAAAGGGAAGAAGCCCTTCCTGTCCATCTGAGTCTTGTTCACTCACTCTGCAATAATAAAAAAATAAAAATCTGGGAATATTGAGATTGGCAAATCAGAACTGTATTTCCGTGTGTGTGTGATGTCATCTTGGCCAATGGTAAGGGGTGATGGGAGTTGTAGTCCAACAGTATCGGGCTATGCTTGGTATATTTCAAATGTGACTATCCTAAAATTGATCCCTAACATTATTATTTTCTCTGTCACTATTTTCTACATTGGCATCTTCTTCATCATAGCATCTCTTTCATAGTCACAACCTTTTAAGGTCCTGTCAGTTGATGTTTTTTGCTGCAAGATGGGAGTCATTCTACATTAAATCCTTGATCGTCTTTGATTGTTTGGAAGGGCTCTTTGGAACTCTTCAGTTTTCACCTCCTGAATAGTTTGGTGTCATCCACAAACTTGACCATCTCAGTACTCACACGACTCCTCATTGCTAATGAGCATGTTAAAATAACACTAACCCTAGTAAATATCATTGTGATAATCCACTGATTTCCTCCATTGTGAAAATGTTCTTTAACCAGTTACTGATACATAAGAAAACTTGTCCTCTTGCCTCACTGTTGCAAGTCACCATAGGAGCCTGTGGTGAGGGTTCCCAATCCCCAACTGAGCCATCCCCAGTGCTCTCCCCGCTCGTGGGCGAGGGGAGAGCAGCAGGGATCCTTTGTGCAGCTCTGCCGGGGATGGAGAGGGCTCCCTGTCCCCAGTGCTCTTCCCACTCGTGCGGGAGCCAGCGCCAGGCTTGGGGATCCTTTAACTACTTGGCTGAAGGGAGCAGCAACCGCACACTCCTCAGCCGACCAGTTAAAAGATGCAGAGGGAGGAACAAGCTGTATCGCCGCCTCACCGATGCAGCTTTTTTCTCTGCGCAGTATGAGGGCAGATATATCCCTGGTGAAACCACCACTGCTCCTGTCCTGAGTCCCTCTGCAAGCAACGCTCACTGGAGGAAGTTGCTAGCAGAGGGACTTAGGAGCAGTGGCAGTTTCACAAGTGATACACTGCTCAGTGAAGCTGACATCGTGGTCTGCTCCTCATACCAGTCCTGGCACTGTGGTCTAAAGCACTGAGCCTCTTGGGCTTGCCAATCAGAAGGTCGGCGGTTTGAATCTCCGCAATGGAGTGAGCTCCTGTTGCTCTGTCCCAGTTCCTGCCAACCAGTGCAAGTAGATAAATAGGTACTGCTGTGGCAGGAAGGTAAACGGTCTTTCCCTGCGCTCTGGTTTCCATCACGGTGTTCCATGTTGGTTTTTCTTAAAGTGGTCAATGATGCTACGCAGGAACGGGGTTGGTTAATTGAAGCTCACAGGTGTATGTTTGCAGTTTGACCTACTTAGCTGCACACCTGTGGTCTCTTGACTTTTTGCCTAATTAGAAAGGGGAGTTACTTTCTGCACCGGATGCAGGAAGGGATGTGATAGGATAATTGATTATTTGAAACTGTATTTAAGTTGATCAAATGTTTTGTAAGATGCTGGTGAGGTCTGGTGATGGCTTGCAGCTTTTGACTGTTACGTTTTTGAAAATAAAAATAAGCAAAGATACTGCAGACAGCCTTTTATTTCTATGCTCCAGTTGCCACGCACACTCTGTGTTGACGAAAATGTCCAACATTCCTTTGCACCAATAGCAGTTTAGTCATGCTAGCCACGTGACCTGGAAAGCTGTCTGTGGACAAATGCCAGCTCCCTCGGCCTGAAAGCGAGATGAGTGCTGCAACCCCATAGTCGCCTTTGACTGGACTTAACCGCCCAGGGGTCCTTTACCTTTACCTTTTATTGATATGTTTCCCAAGCCTATTGCTTGGGAAAGCAGATTTGGGAGGCACACAAGGGACTGCAGGGGTGAGAAAACCTGATGTTCAATTGTCTGTTCATATTACTGGTGCACAGGCACAATTGCGTGTCCCTCGTCTCTTGTTCTATTGTAAAAACAAGAGAGCAATGGAGAGGAAATGGCTTGATTGTATCAATGTGGCTTGTTTCTGCTTGGATGTATTTCAGTCTTAGCTTCGTTTACTTTGCAGATTTGAATACAGTATCATTCTTGTCCTAAATCATAATTGAAAAACAATGTGTTGGCAGAATATCCAAAATGTTATGTATTAAAACTTTAAAAACTCATAATTTGTTGTGGGAACCCCCCCCCCCCCAATATAATATGTATCTGAAAGCTAAAACTTTCTTTAAACCTATGGCATTTACCAAGCTATCAAATTCCTAGCATGGTGTTTCAGTACTATCCGAGTAATTGTTTACATCAGTGTCAACCCCTACTTAAAATATTTGGTCTACAGCTCTTGCATCTGTTTATAGATATAATTTAACAATAGTCTAAACTGGTTTCATTCATGCTGAGCAAATCGGCTTCTCACTGATTTGCAAAAAGCTCTATTTACTAAAGTGAGAAATTGACGTTTTTCTGCTTAAGCACAATATAATTGCAGTAGTCCAAGATAATAGAGATTTCTATTTTCTCAGTAGTTTGCTGTGCCACACTCTGAGACAAACTTTCCAAAAAGGACTGGAACCACTGTAGAACAGTGTCTCCCAGTGCCTAATATTGTTTCTAGGTGGTTCAGGCATCTATAGTTCTTGGACAGCATAAATAATAATGTATTTAGATCTAATGCAGGAAAGAAAGAAAGAAAGAAAGAAAGAAAGAAAGAAAGAAAGAAAGAAAGAAAGAAAGAAAGAAAGAAAGAAAGAAGCATAGTTAATACTGTCCATAACCATTTTATTGTGATGCTGCGGAATTATTTTTGTAATTAAACTAGGTGGCCCTTTCTGTTTTTATTTTTTTCCTGTTGTTGTTGTTCAGTCGTTCAGTCGTGTCCGACTCTTCGTGACCCCATGGACCAGAGTACGCCAGGCACGCCTATCCTTCACTGCCTCTCGCAGTTTGGCCAAACTCATGTTAGTAGCTTCAAGAACACTGTCCAACCATCTCATCCTCTGTCGTCCCCTTCTCCTTGTGCCCTCCATCTTTCCCAACATCAGGGTCTTTTCTAGGGATTCTTCTCTTCTCATGAGGTGGCCAAAGTACTGGAGCCTCAACTTCAGGATCTGTCCTTCTAGTGAGTACTCAGGGCTGATTTCTTTGAGAATGGATAGGTTTGATCTTCTTGCAGTCCACGGGACTCTCAAGAGTCTCCTCCAGCACCATAATTCAAAAGCATCAATTCTACGGCGATCAGCCTTCTTTATGGTCCAGCTCTCACTTCCGTACATTACTACTGGGAAAACCATAGCTTTAACTATACGGACTTTTGTCGGCAAGGTGATGTCTTTGCTTTTTAAGATGCTGTCTAGGTTTGTCATTGCTTTTCTCCCAAGAAGCAGGCGTCTTCTGATTTCGTGACTGCTGTCACCATCTGCAGTGATCATGGAACCCAAGAAAGTGAAATCTCTCACTGCCTCCATTTCTTCCCCTTCTATTTGCCAGGAGGTGATGGGACCAGTGGCCATGATCTTAGTTTTTTTGATGTTGAGCTTCAGACCATATTTTGCGCTCTCTTCTTTCACCCTCATTAAAAGGTTCTTCAATTCTTCCTCACTTTCTGCCATCAAGGTAGTATCATCAGCATATCTGAGGTTGTTGATATTTTTTCCGGCAATCTTAATTCCGGTTGGGGATTCATCCAGTCCAGCCTTTCGCATGATGAATTCTGCATATAAGTTAAATAAGCAGGGAGACAATATACAGCCTTGTCGTACTCCTTTCCCAATTTTGAACCAATCAGTTGTTCCATATCCAGTTCTAACTGTAGCTTCTTGTCCCACATAGAGATTTCTCAGGAGGCAAATGAGGTGATCCGGCACTCCCATTTCTTTAAGAACTTGCCATAGTTTGCTGTGGTCGACACAGTCAAATGCTTTTGCATAATCAATGAAGCAGAAGTAGATGTTTTTCTGGAACTCTCTGGCTTTCTCCATAATCCATAATTTTTTTCCTACTTTCAGGCAAAAGAGGGATTGATGTCTAATGGAAAACTTGATGATGATTATGATGACGACGATGATGACGACTTAATGTGGCGAGTACCCAAGGAGGAAGCTGACTTTGAGGATGACTTTATGGAATACGATCAGGAGCATATCAAATTCATTGACAATATGTTAATGGGTTCTGGAGCATTTGTGAAGAAAATATCCCTTTCCCCATTTTCACCCACTGATAACAGTTATGAATGGAAACCACCCAAAAAATCAACCTTGACTAATGTTCAGTTTGCATCAGATTTTGATGATTTTGATTACAGCTCATGGGATGCAATGTGCTATCTAGACCCTAGCAAGGCTGTGGAAGAGGATGACTTTGTAGTGGGTTTCTGGAATCCATCAGAGGAAAACTGTGGTATTGATGCTGGAAAACAGTCCATCTCCTATGACCTACATACAGAACAATGCATTGCTGACAAAAGCATTGCAGACTGTGTGGAAGCCCTTCTGGGCTGCTATCTGACCAGCTGTGGTGAAAGAGCTGCGCAGCTTTTCCTTTGTTCACTGGGGCTAAAAGTGCTTCCGGTTATTAAGAAAACTGATTGGGAGAGTGCTCTGTATTCCTACAGAGAGCATTTTAACAGCCAGCAGAAACATTCTTCAGCAATCTGTGTTTCTGCCTCTCTAGCCAATCAAGAGTCTTCTCTGTATAAAGACTTGATGTATGGCTGTTTAAAGATTCCTCCAAGATGTATGTTTGATCATCCAGATGCTGAGCGAACCTTACATCACCTTATATCTGGCTTTGAAAACTTCGAGAAGAAAATTAGCTACAGTTTTAAGAATAAGGCTTATCTACTTCAGGCATTTACTCATGCCTCCTATCATTACAACACCATTACTGGTAAGTCATGTGAAAAATCCCCTTTTGGCATTAAGCTTACATGCCTGAAGAGATGCAGATTATTTGGGAGGATTGTTAATTATATTGCTATCTATTTCTTGCCAATCCCTCAACCCTTGTGTGTTAAGATTGTTACCAGCGGTTGGAATTCCTGGGAGATGCAATTTTGGACTACCTCATAACCAAGCACCTTTACGAAGACCCACGGCAGCACTCTCCTGGAGTTCTAACAGACCTGCGATCTGCTCTTGTTAACAACACCATCTTTGCCTCATTGGCTGTAAAGTACGACTACCACAAATACTTCAAAGCTGTCTCTCCCGAGTTGTTTCATGTTATTGATGACTTTGTGCAGTTTCAGATGGAAAAAAATGAAATGCAAGGAATGGATTCCGAGGTTAGTGGCACTGGAAAATCATTTGTGTGTGTTGAAGCTCATTTTAGTGTGAGTTTATATTAAAGAATTTAAACATCTAGCACAACATGGCAAGATCAAGTAGAGGCTTTCTACTGAATAGGACATTGTGAACAGCAACTACTTATTGGATTCTGGCTGCATTCTAAATTTCGTCCTTCTCAGTGCTGCATACAAGCAAGGACTTTTGTCACACTACTTCAGAATTATTGTGAACTACTGACCCTATGACTAGGGCTGTGTGTTGCATATTATTTTTTAAAAAATTAAATTTTGTGGCCAAGTAGTTCAAATTCTGTGCCAATAAAAACAGAGTTCTGAGACCAGTATAAATTACTTAAATGGAGCACATTTACACCATTTCTCCTTTGCATAATACTGCAATTTTGCATATAATTCGGGGGGGGGGGTTAGTTGGGAGTGGGGGACACTGAAGCCATTCCCAGTCACTGATATCTTAAGCACCCTCTTGCTTCTCAGACTAACAAACATTTCTTCACATCTGTAAGGACAGAAAACTTTTAAGAAAAAGAAGACTGACCTCAAGGAACACAGGAGGACTAGATATTGAAGCTAGCTTAATACTTATTGCCAAATTAATACAAAATCGAAAATTCTTTCTAGTAGCACCTTAGAGACCAACTGAGTTTGTTCCTGGTATGAGCTTTCGTGTGCATGCACACTTCTTCAGATACACTTCTTCAGATACTACCAAACTCAGTTGGCCTCTAAGGTGCTACTAGAAAGAATTTTCGATTTTGTTTTGCCAAATTAATGTCAGACTTTTGTTTAATCCATTCTTGCTTGTCTAGAAGTTGAAAATTTGCAGTTCTGAGTGAATAAATCCTTTTTAATTGAAAATTTGCAACAATTTTGTAACACAGTTTTGTTTGGGTATTTGCTTTAGCTCCGAAGATCTGAAGAAGATGAAGAAAAAGAGGAGGACATAGAAGTACCAAAAGCCATGGGGGATATATTTGAGTCACTCGCTGGTGCCATTTACATGGATAGTGGAATGTCTCTTGAAATGGTTTGGCAAGTGTACTATCCAATGATGAGGCCATTAATAGGTAACATTGGAGCTCTCAGAAGAAATGTTCAGTAATTCATTGTTTGCCGTTAAGAGGGTTTACAAGCATGGTGTTGTTATTTTTAATCACAGAGAAATTCTCTGCAAATGTGCCCCGTTCCCCAGTACGAGAGCTGCTGGAAATGGAGCCAGAAACAGCTAAATTTAGGTAAGAATTAATCTGCTTAATATTTCTGTAAAATATTCCTGAAGTCATGGACCTTGCAATGGATTATAATTTTGTTTTACTGTGTAATAGGAATCATACAGTATTATATTACTGTATTTTAAAACTGCTGCATTTTAAAATTGTTTGCAACCTTATGGTGAAGGGCAGGTAAGAAATTGAGTTAATAGTAATATGTGGTGTCCAGCTAAATAGCTCTGCTGGCACAAGCTCTCTTTCTTTCTTTCTTTCTTTCTTTCTTTCTTTTTGCTTAACAGTGGTCCTCCTCTTCTTCCTGTACACCCCTTTAATATGTTCTGGGGTTTCCTCCAATCCTTTGGAGCAGATTTAGGGAGAGGAGAGGAGAAAGGTGGATGTTCTACTCACAGAAGTGTGTCTGCTAGTAGAACTGCTTTCCTGGATGCCACCCAGTGTCCTTGTAATAATTTTAATGACATATACTTCTGGAAAAGAAATCTCAAAACTGAGAAAAACAGTAACGAAGTTCCAACTACACTTTTGCATCCATTTGAAGTATGTGAAGGGCTTTTATTTTCTCCCACTGGATGCATGTGTTTATATTTACACAATGCCTTTCTACTTCATGCATCCCTGCAGTAGGCTGTTGCTTCTACAAAAGCTCATATTGCAATAAATTGTGTTTCACGGGACCTTACACTGTTTCAGATTAAAATGGTTATTCTTCCAGAATTAATTCCACTTTGAGTATCTTAGTTTTAATTGTCATATGTGTTTATTTCTGTTTTTCCTGCTTCCCTCTCCACTTACGCAGTCCTGCAGAAAGAACCTATGATGGAAAGGTCAGAGTAACTGTGGAAGTTGTAGGAAAGGGAAAGTTCAAAGGTGTTGGAAGAAGCTATCGGATCGCCAAATCTGCTGCAGCAAGAAGAGCTCTACGAAGCCTCAAAGCAAATCAACCTCAGGTTCCAAATAGCTGAGACACCTCTTAAAAACAACAACCACACACTCAATAGAGAAAGTTAAAAAGATATATGTTGAGAGGAACAAACTGAAGACAGCATTTAAAGTTTGATAACAAATAGCTAACAACATTTAACATGTACACATAATTTTGGAACGAAATGTAGTTATAGGTTTTTTTTTGCGCAAACACAATCTTGTCTTCTTTCCTCACTTCTGCTTTGTTTAATCACAAGAGTGCTTTAATGATGACATTTAGCAAGTGTTCAAAATAATTGTTGTCAGGTATCTTTGGTTTACTTTGTCAGTACAGCTTTGCTTAGTGTTTAAAGGCCAGGGAGCTTATGCCTATTGCAGTTACTAGATTTATATATATATATATATGTATATATATATATATATATAGTAATCTTGAAATTCCTCAAATCTGTGCACTAGTGCCAGTCACGAAGCAGTTTATAAACTGCACCGGATGATTTGGTGTAAGGATTAAGTGTGCCAGTATTGTCCTTGTTCTTTCCATGCCATTTTTGCATTAAGATGGCATTCCCAATCATTATTGCACTTGTTTGTTAGGGACAGGTTTAAATTGAAACGTCTGGCATCGGATAGATTTTAAAACCGATGCCGCATAGTCTTGCATCAAAAGGTTCTTGCCTTAAAAGTACATAAGCCCTCACTAATGCAACCTTTCATTTCTGAACTCCTTGGAGCAAACTGTATTACATTCCCTTCATTTTTAGAACGCATTTTACAATGATGAAGCTCCATATTTACAGTACAACATGTTAGTTTAGCTGTGACCTAACTTACTACAGGACTGTAATAGAAATCGTATTCATATATATGTAGTGAGGTTATTTTTTAACGATTCAGAGGAAATGGTTAGTACAGATCTTATTTGTTATTGCAAACAGAAAAGTCTTTCGCTGATTTCCATTGTTACAGAAACTGAGACTGAGCACAGTCCATCACTCTTGTGGAACTTCCTTTCCCTTCAAGGGACTTGTGCAAGAGATTTTATTGGTGGATTGCAGGCATTGCTTCCAGTATTGGAACTTTGTAATAATAGCGAATTGCACAGTGCAAACTGTTGCTTTAAAAAGAACTTTTGACATATCGCACCTAAAATATGCTGCAGATTTTATATTGGATACATATTTAACAAACGGAGCACCTTTACACATTTAAGAGCGATTTCCACGTAAATTTCTTACTGTACTTTTCAGAATTGCATGCATATTTCACCTACCAAAGCTGTGCTGTTAAATGCCATGGAAGTTGTGTGAGAGAAATTGCCATACTTTTGATACATCTGTGATTTAGGTCCTTTACCTTAGAATAACTAGCTCATTATTGTTGTTTCAGTTGATATGAAAGCATACTTTTTAGGCTATGCCTAAGTTTCTTTAGATATTTGTAGGCACCCTTCACTTAAATACCTCAGTTCTTCTTTGTTCTTTTGTGTCTTTTTTCCCTTTTGCATGCATTTTTGTTTGTTTTTGGTGCTATGTGTATGTATTATGCTTGAAATTTTAATTTTTGCACTGTAACTATAATACCTCTTAATTTTACCTTGTTTAAAAAGCTGTGGGTCTTCTTGCACTCCCACCAATATCAATAGAGGTTTGCTGCAATTTTACCCCATTAATTATGCTTGAAGTTTGAGAGAGCTGAGCAAGTTTTTTTTTTAATGTTTTCCAGCACAGTGGTCTGCTCTTGATGCTGTTTTGTGTGTTAAATTACAGATAATACTGTGTTCTGTGTTAAAGACACCCCCCCTTCCTCACACATGTGCATTCAAAATTTAAAGAGGGGGAAACATCTGGCTTACCTTTCTAAAAGAGAAGAATCATACCTTAGTGGCAGAAGACATTAAACTTTTTTTCTGAAATACAGAATTTAGTTTAACAAATCTTTCTAACGATGACAGTGAAATGAAAGGTTTTTGTGTGACTTCAGTCACAGTGAGCAAGTAAAATGTCATGGAAGGATTAAAAGACAAGCTCATGTGCAAGGATGAACTACACACATGGCTCAAAAGTTTCTTTGTTTTTTTTTTTGCTGCAGACACCCCACCCCCCTGGATGAGGAAACAAGCCTCATTTTCAGTTTGGAAAATGACGGTTCTTCCATGCTGGCACACTGGATCCAGGTAGGTTAGTGCTGCCTAGAGCTCAAAGATGGGAATGTCATTAGAGTCACAGGATGTTTTAACTGTTCCTGGAATCGGTCTTCAAATACGTTCCTCGAGAGCAGCAGCTTAGGAAGGTCTCTGATTTCTCCTCTGCTTCAGGCTTGCATTTTCTACTTTCACCTGCTTATTTCTTTACTTGCTCTTTTTGTACTGTGTAATTGGCCAGGGTCCTTCTAATTTCCTTTTTTCTTGCATGCTTTGATCTGTTTGTATTTTTCACTGATTGCTTTTTGTGTTCCATGGAGGATACTCCCATCTACCCAAGTCCTAGTCAGAGTTCAGCGTCCTGCTGCTTTTTAGCTCACCATGGCTACCTTTATTTTTCTCTTACAACTAGTGTTGTCTATGTGTGAGAGAGGCTTGGTTGTTGTTAAAATCATTTTTATTCTGAAAAAAATATCTTCTGCAATGGATTCTACCACTGCCCCCTCCCATTGTTTATTTTCCCAGGTTTAAACTCCCTAGCTATTGAGTCAAATAATTTTCCCTATTCATTAAGCTACAATTAATTAATGACATGCAATTTTTGTTAGCAGAAATTGCAAACTTCTTTCCCCCTAACTTAACCTATTCAGTAGCAGCCTACTGCAGCACCTGTTGCACAACAGCTAGGGCCTGGGCCTGCTCTGCTTGTGCCACTGCGGCCTGCCCTTGTATGTCATGACTACCCTCATTTGCCTTCAGTGGCCAAAAGGAAGGTTACTCCACCCACCTAGTGACACTCCCACTCTAGGAGTTCCTCGGATACGCATGTCATTAAAGCAAGGCACTCAAGTCTCCGTATGAATGAATCAAAAGCAGTGTTGGGCAAAGTTATGGGAAGCAAGTCCACTGTGTCCAAATGTTGGGCATCCAAGTATTTTCTGGAGCCTTGCAAGACACCCAAGTCTCTGTATTGACAAGACTAGTGGCTTCATTGGCCAAACATTTGTGCACCTTCCCAGACAAGTAGGTCCCTTCTTCATCCCAAAAGCCAGCTTGACCTTCCACTGATACCAAGAGGTCATTCTGCCTACTTTTTGCAGCTCCCCACTCCACCCCACTGAGAAGGTGCGGCACTCCCTAAGATGCCTTAAAGCGTTACATCTCTAGGACTCAAACATAAAAAGACTCCTTGTTATCTTTTCCCTGGCTTGTGACTCCCTAAAGTTGCCCACCACAACAAATTTACCGCTCACTCCAGCATTTTTCAACCAGCACACCTCTTTAGGAAGTATGCCTGGGAGCTACGGGGTCATTTGTCATTATAAGGTAGAACTATTTGCTTCAGTTGAAGTGGGCTTTTGAAGATGAGTCTTACAAAATGTGCTTCCTCCACCCTAGGCAGCCACCAATAACCCTATTGAGATTGGTCAACTTTCAAATATCCCATCTGGGTCCAGTATGCCAGTACAGGAGAAGGGTCTATTGAACTCACCTGAAGGGTGTTTCTCCTTGCTGGCATCCAAGACCCAGGGCCACATCCTGCTTTTTCATGAATGGCTGCCTACAGATCAAACTTTTGGGGAGTGATTATATGCACACGCAGAAATGCTTAACTGAGTTCAACCTGTCTGGATGTGGTATGTGTGGTCTTCTGTCTGTCTCTGCTTCTTAGCTTGGCAAAACTGTACCTGGAGACTGCTCACGGGAACGCAGAGGTTAAAACTTCCTGTGAACCTATTGATATTCCTGCCTTTGACATCTAGGCAGCACTAATCTACCTGGATCCAGGATGGCACAGAGAAACACCCTTCAGGTGATTCCAGTGGGCCCTTTTCAGCTTCAGTATGAGCAGCTGCTGTGGAAATGTCTGTGGAAATGCCCACTAGATGCATAGTATTCCCCAAATATAGCTTTGTATTGTGACATTTGTTACAATATTTAGGTAAAGCTGTAGTCCTCAAACCACTAATCTGAGGTGCTGTAAAAGTATTCTTACAAACAGTTTAACAAGACTTTTTAGTGCTAAGTGGATTGAGGATTACCATCTAAATTCTCTTCACGCATAGGTAGTTTATGAATAAACACTGTTAAATCTACAATTGCAGCCCAAAGCAAGGATTTTGCAGCTCTAGTAAATAATAGTTACTAATGTTGATAGTTTTCTTTGCTGATGCCCATATCAGCATTTAAAAACTCACAAGGTTCTGTAATTCAAAAAAAGGGCATATATTATCCCAATCAAATATATAAGCTTTGGTTTTTCTTTTCTTTTTGTGAAATGCCATATGTAAAATCAAAACCAATCTCATGAGACTGAAAGATAGTAAATGCTTCACATAAATGTTTCATACTTGGATAATTTCAAAGGTTAAGAGTGTAGCCTGATGGCAATAGGAATAATTACACTCTCTAATCAGAAGTATTCAATGCCTCACTGTTGAAGAAAGCTAATGAACTGAAACTGAAAATATTGAGTAGGGGCCAATGGTAAATGTAGGTCCTGCTGCTGTTTGTGTGTGTGCGTGTTTAATGCAACAACCTTTTTGCTGTATGATTTAATTCAAATATTACATAATGCTGTTAGAATGCAAAAACACACTAGTTTCCATGCTGTGCAACTGCTTTACCCACCTCCCCCTTTTTAGTACAGTTAGAGTATTGGAAAATGTATGCTATTCAGATCTAAATCTCACCCTTTGAAGGTTGGGATTGAAATCCCTTGACATGCTACAGGCATGAGAGGAAATGGATTGTTGCAAGCCTGTCTTCACAATGTATCACACAGACCCCTCATGTAGACAGCAGAGGGGTTAATTGGCATGAACCTAATTTTGGATTTGTGTGTGTGTTTGTGTGTTCTGTTACACTGTATACTTAAAACAGTCCTCCTAACTATGCTGCATTTTTACTTTTGTTATGGCTTTGTTTTGTGCTGTTCTGTTCATGTAGCACAAATAAGCATTGCACTTGGTACCGTGCTTTACCTCATTTCAAGGAAAAATATACTTAATTAGAGGAATTAATGTGGTTTGGGCCTTGCTGCTGGTTTGATTTACTGAATTTGAAAAAGATGATTAGAATACCTGCAATGTGTCACTTAAATTGCACAACTGAAATAGGCTATTTGTTTTTTGTCTGTAACATTTTCTATATTTTAAGGAAGAAAGACTTTTGTCTAGGATCCAGAGAGCCCCTTGCATGACTGGAAGGTGCTCCTGCAAGTGGGAAGGGAGGGGTATTCTCCAATTTCCAGTGAGTCTTCTCCCCCAGATGCAGCTACTCACACCTCCTCCCATACCCTTCTGGAGATCCACTAACCCAGACATGGGGAACCTATGACCTTTGGATGTTGCTGGGTTACAATTCCCATTATCTTTGACCATTGGTCATGCAGGCTGGAGCTGATTGGAGTTGTAGTTCAGGAACATTTGGCTGGCCACCAGTCCCAGTCCCTGTCCCTCCTCCATCTTTTCAGTGGATGCAAAGGGCTGCAAAAAGGAGGCGTGAGATCCATACTGCACAAGCAGAACACTGCCCAGGGACTCTGAGTCCCAGCAGTGTCTTTTTTAAAAAAAACATCCTTTTACTGTCTTGTGAAACGGTTGACATTTAAAATTGACTCTTTCCAACCCCCCTTCCCTTGCCCTGCCTTGCTGTAAATTCACTGAACATGCATACATAACAGTCAATAAGATTTCTCCTTCGTTTTGAATATGAAGGGATCTATCTGTGGGTATCATCTGGTCAAGTGCAGAGGGCAGAATTTTTAACCAAATTGAACTGTGAGAAGTCCTGTAAGGGGTAAGGCCACATCTGCAAGTGGCATAAACTGGCGGTCCCCAAAGTCACAGCCTTTTCTAACTGAAAAAAAAAAGTTATTTGACAATATTTGAGCCATGCGTTGTTCTACCTTCCTCATTGAATGTAATGGAATTAATTGTGTGTGAGTAATTAAAGAGACTGAACCTAGGGCAACGTTACACTATTAATGGCAAATATTTTCACTTTCAGTGAAGCGAAGATGTGTTAATATTTATAAGACTGTCTTTAAATCCTTAAGACTTTACAACCATGAAATGTAACTGAAACCTACATTTTCACCAGCAGAATTCTGATAACAGATATCCATAAAGTCAGGTAGAATGCAAAGGGTTGGATCTAGACTGAGCGAGTGAATTTAGTTCCCATAGATATCAGTGGGACTTATGACTAGCTTGATCCATTGCTTTTAGTGGAACTTAAGTTCAACTAACTTAGTTTTAATCCAGCCCAAAACTGTTAATTGCTACTTCATGCAAGAGTAACTCAACATTAATCTATCAGTTTTATTTCCTAAGTCTTTTTATAGCTTCCCCACTTGCATATGTTTAATTTGGATAACCACAGACTGTTTAAATTGATATGATCGATGCACTCAGTTTTACTACAGCAGCAAGTTATCTAGAGAAACAGAAGTTGAACAAGCATTGAAAATTGCAGGCTTTTTTATTGTAAATAGTTTGACTGTAAAGATGGTTAAAATCAAGTAGAATGAATAACATAATTTGATGGACAATAAAATATTTCCCATCACATGCTGCAGCTGTCTAAGGGACATAAAATGTAATTCATTCATACTGTAATCATGCTGCAGAAATTTGCAGTCTGCACCTTATGGATCACAATTACCTTTAATAGATTTTTTTGTAATAATTGTAGCTGAATATATCTCCAATAAAGTTATGGTCTGTTCATTTTTGTGTTTACTGTTTTCCTTAAAGCCTTATGTAATGCATGTAAATGTAGAAGTGTTAGTATTAACATGAATATTGATCACATTTTACCTTGCCCTTCAAATAGCCTGGGGCAGTGTACATATTTCTCTGCCTCCTCCATTTTATCTGCACAACACACTTGAGAGATTGGTTAGACTGACAGCTAATGACTGTGCTGAGGTCATCCAGTTATTTCCTAAGCATGGCCGAATGGGGTGAGGTTGGTCCTTAACAGACATTAATCACTACAATTTCAGGAAAAAAGTTGTAAATGTATGAAAACTCACAACAGTGACTCATCTAAGTGTGACTGCAATTCTTGGTTTGAAACCAGTTTGGGAGGGGGGTATCTATTTTCAAATATTCACAAAATGCATTTGGAATCGTAACTTGACACTCAGATCTTACGGAGTCATATACTTTAAAAACAACAGCACTCCAGGTAACTATTTTGATTGCACTTGAGCATTAGTAGTGTGGAAGTGAAGATCTAGTAGCTGAGTGATCAAGGTTGCCTTACTGCTCTTTCCAAAACTGCACATTAAATTGATGGGCTCTTACCCAGTAGATAATAGTGAGAATAAAAGTAAAATGCCATCAATGAGCTAATCTTACTGACTTGTCAAAACAAAATAAAAATTTCTTTCCAGTAGCACCTTAGAGACCAACTAAGTTTGTTCTTGGTATGAGCTTTCGTGTGCATGCACACGAAAGCTCATACCAAGAACAAACTTAGTTGGTCTCTAAGGTGCTACTGGAAAGAAATTTTTATTTTGTTTTGACTATGGCAGACCAACACGGCTACCCACCTGTTACTGACTTGTGAGTCTCAGCAGCTCCGACCCTGGAGGTGGAACATAGCTCTCATGGCTAGTAGTTTTTGATAGCCGCGTTGTTGTTCAGTCATGTCTAACTCTTTGTGACCCCATGGACCAGAGCAGCCTTATTTTCCCTGAATTTCTCTAACCTTTTAAAGCTATCCAATTTTAGCTATGCACTGTGTGAAGAACTTTCTTTTGTATTCATAGTGAGACACAGATTTCCACGATTGGATCCCCCGGATTGTGGCCATAGAAGCAAAATTGTGTGTGATCAAATCTAGCTTGGAGAGGTCTAATCACGTGCTTGAGAGGCAGAGCAACTGTTCTCTGCTCCTTCCCCACTCCTCTATCAAAGTTGACTTGACATCCATTTATTCAGCACGAGAGATTCTCCTGCCCAGCAACACGTGCACAGCTTTTTTATGGTATGAGAGCATCTGGGGGCTGGGGCCATGGTTGTAAAATGCCGACCTGAGATTTGCTGCTTAAAAATAGAAACTGCAAGTTTAAAAGCCGAGGGAGATTGGCGGGGAAAGAGAATAAGACTTCTGCAGAATTTCTCCACACAGCCTTCTAATTCATTACATTAAGGTTCATTATATACCGTTAGTGAACAAATCCCAGTGAAAATATTTTAAGGTCTAATCATGCTGCATGAATCCAGCATCAATTCTTGGCATAAGCTGTCATAAAACTACTTTTTGTGTGAGAAAGAACTGTAAAAGCAATTCATAAACACTCTTCATAACCAATCTCTGCAGTAACTCAATGGAGTCACAACTGCCTATTCAAAATTCACAAAGTCAGAATTCATCACCAATAATGAATGGAGTTTTGTTGATTTAATAGCATATATATAATTCTTTTTTTCACTTACAGTCTTCCCTCCTATCCCAAACCACCTTCAGCAGCAGGGCATTCAGGCTAGAATCATTTCACTCAGTAATGAAATGGCCCCGTGAAAAAGGACCACAGCTCAGGGTCGGAGGCCCTTTACTTATAAGGATCTGAGAACCAGCAAGCTGGCAAATAGTCTGACCAGCAAAACAGTTTCCTGTGTGCCTATGTGCCATTAGGCAGGGTGAAGCTGCTGCCTCAGGCAGTGGGAGCTCCCAAGACATAGTTGACTTCCTACCATTGGCAGGTGAAAACCATTAAGCAGGTTGAGGTAGCTGCCTCAGGCATCAAATATCGAGGGGAGTGGTGATCAGAGTTGGTAGCCCCAGCTGTTCCTCCTGAATGCTGCTCTTGGGGCATTCCCCTCTGTTGGAGGACAGAGCTATTTAGGCCACCCAGCCAGTCTGCTGCCCTCAGGTTCAGTCCTACAACCTGTTACGAGGGACCATTCAAGTACCTTCCTGCAGAAGTTCCAAGTTGAATAAAATATTGGGGTGGGGTTGGGAGTAAGCCCTGCCCTACATAACTGATCACAAGACGCGGCACATGTACACCACTTTAATAGCAATGCCCGTCAACTTCGGAAGACACCCCCCCCCTCAATGCCCAGTTGGAACAGTGTATGGGATGCCATCTTTTCCTCCAGCCCCAAAATGTCCTGGGCTGGCCTTGTGTGTTGAGGTTTATTTAAAACTAGGGTTGACATATTAGAAGACAGTTACATATTTCTATTATAGCATGCCATAGCCTTTTTCAAGTGGTGTGGTGAAGGCTATTTTGGAGTGAATGAATACAGCATATAGTAGGGTTGCCATATATTCATTCATTCATTCATTCATTCCAAACTTGTTGAGCTTTTTGGGCAAAATCACCACACGTCAGGATTTTCACAGACATTTCTGCAATTTCCGCCCGGACACTGCTTCCAACTGCAGTATTCTGGTTACGTCCCGGAAATTCCAGACATACGGCAACCCTAGCATATAGCAAATGGAATACAGTCTTCATCAAAGTGTTTGGTGTGCCTGGAGGGCTCGGCCAGTGATCCTCGGAATGAGGCTATACATTAGGCTAGAGCAGGCACAGGCAAACTCGGCCCTCCAGATGTTTTGGGATTACAACTCCCATCATCCCTAGCTAACAGGACCAGTGGTCAGGGATGATGGGAATTGTAATCCCAAAACATCTGGAGGGCCGAGTTTGCCTATGCCTGGGCTAGAGCTTTCCAAACTTTTCATGTTGGTGACACGCTTTTTAGACATACATCATTTTGCAACACAGTAATTCAGTTTTTACTAGCAAACTGGATGTTAACTCCTTTCCAGCCTCAGGAGGATTGCAGGGAGCGTTCACACGACACACCTACACACTGCAGCTGACACACCTACATGTGCGACACACAGTTTGGAAAGCTCTGAATTAGGAAGAACTTTCTGACAGCAACAGGTGTTTGAGAGGGGATACCTTAGAACAGGGTTTCCCAGACTTGCATCTCCAGCTGGTTTTGGACTACATTTCCCATCATCCCTGGCCACTGGTCCTGCTAGCTAGGGAACTATCCGTAGTCCGACAACTGCTGGAGACTCAAGTTTGGGAAACTCTGCCTTAGAAGGTGGTGGACTCTACTGCATTAAAGGTTTTTGAACAGAGGTTTGAAGGCCATTTGTCAGGGATTCCTTAGCTGTGATTCCAGCATTGGATGACCCCTGGGTTCCCTTTCAACCCTACAATTCTGTGATTCTATAATTGTAGGAGACTTAAGGGCATCACCAAGGTGTGTCTGTTTTCACCTGTGAAATATGGAAGCGTAATCATGGGTGCTAATCATGTTCTGATCATGGATGACGATCCTTTTATGTTTTAATTATGCATGCTTACCTTTTAATGTTTTAGTAAAATTGTTTTATTGGGTATGTTAATGAGGATATTTATATTTTAATGCTTGTGTTATTGGTTTTAAAACTTGCAAGTCACTCAGAAGTCAATTTTGGCATTGCAAACTAAGGCACAAAAGAACGACGGGATACATAGGCCTTATCACCAGATCTCAAAAGTATGGGGGAAATACAGGAGGGCATTCCTAAACATCTTGCAGTTGGCAGGTATGTATGCAACAAGCAGGGGGAGCCTCATACAGTGGTATCTCGAGTTACAAATGCTTCAGGTTACAAATGTTTCAGGTTACAAACTCCGCTAACCTGGAAGAGTTACCTCGAGTTTTGAACTTTGCCCTGGGATGAGAACTGAAATTGTGTGCCGGCGGCACAGCGGCAACAAGAGACCCCATTAGCGAAATCACGCCTCTAGTTAAGAACAGTTTCAGGTTAAGAACGGACCTCCGGAACGAATTAAGTTCGTAACTTGAGGTACCACTGTGTTGGGTTCGTCCAGGGCTTGCTTTATAGGACGGGTGGGAAACTTGTGGCACTCCAAGATGATGCTGAAATTCAACTCTCATCATCCCTGGCTATTGGCAACACTGTCCAAAGCTGATGGGAGTTGGAGTTCAATAACATCCAGTGGGCCATGTGTTATCTAGCCCAATGGCAAAGGTATGAAAGGACCGTGGAGGGGATTGCAGGTATTCATTTGGGATTTGGGAGAAGGTGAAAGGGCAAGCGGAGAGGTCATTTAAGTCCTTGACTCAGAGATGCTGCTTTTGCCATTGGAAGGAAAAGGCACTTAACCGCTCCAGCATAATTACAAACCCAGGGAAGCACAAGGGAAATCCATCTTCTTTAATAGCACTTGCTCGTCACCGACCAGCCGGCCCTGCCATTAGGTGACGTTTGCTCAGACACCTTTAGCCTCAGGTTTTTAATTTTGTGTGATGCAACCCCCCCCAAAAAAAAAACCCAGAAAGGAAGGTTTGGGGTTTACACAAAGCCAGAGAATGACATGAAAAGTTTTAACTTAAGCAGCAAAATAGAAAGGCTAATCTTATTTAAAAGTAATATGTGTTTCTTGATTGAGTGCCCAGATACACTCAACTGGGACATTTTAGTGGAATCGGTTCTAAGCTGTTACACTGAGTTATACAGAGTAAGGTTTCCTGAGCTCACGTTGCCAGACCTGAAATACTCTTGTGGCTGCATTTAATAAAGAAACGAAAGTCTCGGGGTAAGGGGATATGATTTTTTATGACAGAAGGAATGCAAATAACTTTTAGTCTCGTTGCCTAGACCGGGTTGGGTCTGATTTGATGGAGTTTAATAATGACTTATAACCTGTGCTGACAATGTGCAGGCCCCCGCAACGTCATTTAACTCATTTATTCTGCTTGCTGTAAAAACAAAGAGATGGCAAATAAATATATGGAAAGTTCATTGTTTGTCAGAGGGCCCAAGCCAAAAGTTTTCAGTGACCTTTTAAAATATGGTCCCTTGCTAGTACTAAAATGTCTGTCACTCAACGCACACACTTGCACGCTCTGGCCTTTTAACCCGTGCATCTTGTTTTTCTCTCTTTCAACTGGTTGTATGAATTTCAAATCAGCTGCAGCTCTTTAAGTCCGACCCCCTCCCTTCTTCTTCTTCTTTTTTCCCCCTGCATCGGAGGATTACTGTAAATTGCAGCCTGACAATTACAATGTACAGCGCACTGGAGAGTTATTAATGGATAGGCCTACTGATGGCCTTTCAGCACAAACCCGGGCCTGGTATTCCTCACTCCTAATTGGATCCAGGGCTAGAGGCCTAGGTGGATGAGGCTGGGGGGGAGCATGGGGGGGTGAGTGGGTGTCTTCTGCGGAGCCCCACTTTATCAGAGGAAGGTATCAATTGATCATAGATAGCTCCTATTGGCAACGTCAAGATCTCTAATTCACCTCCGTCCTAATGACTTGTATTGGCTTAAGCAGGCCCATTATTTGACAGCCTTCGCCTCACCTGACAAAGCCCTGCAGGTGGTTTTAATAGAAGATTTCGATTGCGGGAGATTGTACTAAAGACAGAGCAGCAGTTCAACAGACACAATAGAGGCTAGTAAAATACCCCCCCCCTTTTTTAAATGCTAAGTCTGTTTTACAGTACTCCCAGAGAATGCTAATAAGACTGGAACTGAAGTTAACCACAACTTCCATTTACTTGGCACTTTTTTTTTTTGGTGTGCATTTCTGTTTTAACGTTACAAATCCTGCACAGAGCTTCCCTCTTGGGCTTCAATATTTATTTTAAGCAATGAATTATGCAGGGGCATAAATTACGGTTGACAAATGTAAACTGGAATGGGGGTAACATGCGCAGAGCGAAGGGATGGGCGAATCTGTCAAGTTTGCTTTCTCTCAATTTCTCCTTTTCCCACTCGTATGTTCGACTCTCCAGCTTTCCACACCGGTTTGCGATTTCTTTTCTTCTTCTTCTTTTTTAAAGCCCTCACGAAAATTCGTCAGCATTTCATGACGAATTTTACTAACGCAACACATTTTGGTATGCAACTTTCCCTCATGTACATAATTTCGCAATGCAAGTTTCCCTAATATAATGCATTATTGTATCCATCCGTGATTCTTTAGCTTTGATTCCTGTTTTGCAGGGAGTTGGAATAGATGACGTTTGGGGTCCCTTCCAATTCAATGATTCTATGATTTTAACCATTAATATCCAAACTGCACTGATCTTTCGTTCTTTTGTAGCGTTCCTGAGCCACTGGGTGCGAGGTTGCTGGTATACATATAGTATTCAAAACAAATAAATAACACAAGACAAAGAAACAAAAATTAAAACCTGAAAAACTAAACTGCAGAATATTTATTTGCACATTATCTCCAGGGCCCGCACTTCTGTGTAAGTCATGGGACCTGTGCAAGATCACAACCCCCAAAAGCGCCTTTTGGGGGCACATTGCCCCAAAATGTTTGTTTTTGGGTGCCATGCCCGAAAAAGTGCAGCCTGAAATTGTGTGAGATAGCGGCGGCCATTTTGCACCATTGTCCTGCAACAAAAAAAAGATGCTCCGTTTTTTCTGGGGCAGTTGATTGGTATGGTGTAGTGGTTAGAGTACTGAACTAGGACCTGGGATACCAGGGTACAAATTCCTACTCGGCCGTGAAGCTCATTGGGTGGCCTTGGGCCAGTCACTGCCTCTTAGCCTAACCTACTTCACAGGGTCGTCGTGAGGATAAAATGGGGAATGCAAAAACCACTTTGAGCTCCCTGTAGGAAAAGTGGGATACAAATAAAATAAATGAAGAAATATAAGGGTATGCATATGTGACCTTCTCACACCCTTTTTTGCCCTTTACCCTTACTTGCGGGAAGCACTTAAAAAAAAAAAAAACCTGACCATATCTGCACCCAATTTAAATCAGCTTTTGCCAACCTGGTACCTTTCAGAAGTTTGGGTCTGCAACTCCCATCAGACTCATTGGGTTGGCCACTGTGAGAACAGGATGCTGGTCTTTTTGTGCCACTGCCCTGGTCCAGCAGGCTGATCTTATATCCTTAAAGTGCCAAGCAACTCTGCTCCACTTGCCAGACAAATATAATGCAGAGCCTAAGCAAAGGCTAACACGTTTTAACCTTTGTGGAATAGCCCTTTGAGTCCTGATTCAAATCCAGTAACATGCCATTCAGCCCTTACATAATGGGTAATGGAGTAGTGTTGCTTCAGGGGATTGTGTCTACCGCTTAAAATCAAATCAAAACAATGGAAAATCCTGTGTGCAATCCAGAGAAACCCAGAGAGGGCACATAAAACCGGCAGAGAGCAAATCAGAATGAATAATGAATTGTCCAGTTCATTATTATTTTTTGTCGTCATTCTAAAGGGATTTTGAATTATATTGCTTTAGAGCTGTGGACAATTTTTCTTTTTCTTTTTGATTGTCCCGATTTTTTCTTCATACTGTGAGCTGTGTTACGTAGCTGGGATGGGAACAGCAGAGCAGGCATGATATAAGTATTGGTAAATGCATAAGCTCCTTAATTAAAGGTTTTTTAATAAGAGGTTGGATGGCTATCTGTCAATGATTATTTAGCTGTAATTCCTGAATTGCAGGAGGTTGGACTAGATTACCCTTGGGTCCCTTCCAACCCCATGATTCTATAATTCTACAATAACTGAAATGAAAAGGCAGAGTTCTCAGAATGGAAGAGAGGAGGTCGCCCTGCTGGTGTTTGTTTTGTTTTAAGGCTGTTTTATGTGAGTGCAGGTGCAAGACTGCTCGGCTTCCAAATGCAAAATTCAAATTTTTTTTTAGGCATGATGGACATCGCCATTCATCAACAATCATATCACAGGTATGATGATCCAATAGATGTTCATGATGCTCATACAATCATACTGCACACAGCACTGGCAAGAATACTTGTGATGTGCTATGGAGGGAGGGACGGAAATACCTCTCCTTCCACATTGTGGTTTGAGTGCTGGAAAAGTTACGCTTCTGCAACAGAAGCACAAACCTTGGGGGAACTGTGCAGATCTGCTGTGACAAATGAGCAACAACTGCCCAATTTCCTGCGCTACAAACTGATTGTCTGGAAAGTCCCTTAAGCTGTGGTGGAGCAAGGCATTGTTTGTTTCACCACTGGAACTAATGGGGATTACGAGGTTGTGCTGTAGATTCACTTCAGTACTGTACAAGCAACTGCTATCCTGGAAGAATGGAATGGAAGAACAGAAAGTTTGGGAACAGAAAGTCAACATGTCCGTAGTTTACCCATTATCTCTGCAGACAAGTCATCATCTTAATATGGTTGATTCATTTCCAGGATGAAGAAGAAGAAGAAGAAGAGTTTGGATTTGATATCCCACTTTTCACTACCCAAAGGAGTCTCAAAGCGGCTAACATTCTCCTTTCCCTTCCTCCCCCACAACAAACACCCTGTGAGGTGAGTGGGGCTGAGAGACTTCAGAGAAGTGTGACTAGCCCAAGGTCACCCAGCAGCTGCATGTGGAGGAGCGGAGACACGAACCCGGTTCCCCAGATTATGAGTCTACTGCTCTTAACCACTACACCACACTGGCTCCTAAAGTGCCCAAAAGAATCAAGGATCCAGTTCAAAAAAATGTTTTCTGTGCATCTTGATTATTGCCCAAGATTTCTAGGGAACTTGCCTTCCCTTTACTGGCAAATGCGCTTACGCTACAATTCTGTTCCCAAATCCCAGGCACATAACAACTTCTGTGTCAGCAGATCAGAACAGAACTGCTTCAGAGCCTTCTGGATCAGCATGGATGCATGCAGAAGCACTCATCCACCTGCTTCTTCAGGTATAGTGAGAAGGCACCTCCTCACTGCCATCTTTTTTATTTTATAGCATTTCTTATTGACCATGGTGATGAACTCCTGTTTGTCCAATATAGAGAGCTGAAGGGCACTGTTGGCATTTGATTGCATACACAATGTTGGAAGATGAGCAATTAAATAGTCCTGAGATGGTGTGTTTGATGTTGTTGGGACCAGTAATGGTGTTATCCGGGTTTATGTGGCAGCAAAGTTGGCATCTGGGTTTATTGCAGGCTCTGGTACCAGTGTCCATGTTGAGTCCTGTTTTTGTATTATTGTGGGTGAGGAGCTGTTTGAGATTGGGTGGCTGTTTGTATGCGATGAAGGGTCTATTTAATTGCTCATCTTCCAACATTGTGTATGCAATCAAATGCCAACAGTGCCCTTCAGCTCTCTATATTGGACAAACAGGCCAAACCCTACGCCAAAGGATAAATGGACATAAATCTGATATCAGGAATCACAAGACAGAGAAACCAGTAGGAGAACACTTCAATCTCCCAGGACATTCTATAAAAGATCTCAAAGTAGCTGTCTTAATACAAAGAAATTTCAGAAATAGACTGGAAAGAGAAGTGGCTGAATTGCAACTAATCACCAAACTTAAAACCATGGAGAAACCTGGTTTGAACAAAGACATTGGATTCTTATCTCATTATACATAACAAGGCCATCTTTAGCCATCTCACCCCTTGCATTTCCCTGCAAGACTAACTGCAGCCGTTTAGAGTCGTCAACAGGTTTTCCACACTTATCAGCCTATCACCCATTCCCACCACCCTTCTGAGTAATACCCCTCCCCACTCCCCCACTATATTTAAGGATCTGGTGACTTCTGTTTCAGTGTATCTGAAGAAGTGTGCATGCACACGAAAGCTCATACCAGGAACAAACTCAGTTGGTCTCTAAGGTGCTACTAGAAAGAATTTATAACTTGTACACTCGTGGATAAGTTATATTCAGTATCTCCAGGTCTTTATGCTGTCTTTGTGCTCCCATACATTCTGCACTGAATGTCAAGGATCAAAGGTACCACCTGTTCTGTGCTAAGATAGTAAAGGTAGAGGAATGTAGGAATGTTTAATTAAACATGCTCGATGTGCAAATTATCAGTCCATGGTATGGAGAAGGTGTTTAGAGCAGGACCCAAGAACACCAAGTCCTGTGGGCAGGGGTTGGAAGACAGAAGTCAGAGATTGGGTGGCTAGCTGTATGCTGGCTGGAGAGTCTGCCAGCATCTGAGGCTGTGCTTCGTCTACCAGCCTGCAATTGCGCAAGGAAGTGTGAACTACCAAAATGTGTGTGCCTAAAAAATGGGCTCATGTGCATGGATACCACCCCCATCGATCTGCCCGGACACTGAGGTCCAGCGCCGAGGGCCTTCTGGCGGTTCCCTCATTATGAGAAGCCAAGCTACAGGGAACTGGAGAGAGGGCCTTCTTGGTAGTAGCACCCGCCCTGTGGAATGCCCACCCACCAGATGTCAAAGAGAACAACAACTACCAGACTTTTAGAAAACATCTTAAGGCAGCCCTGTTTAGGGAAGCTTTTAATGTATGATGAATTGTTGTATTTTAATATTATGTTGGAAGCCGCCCAGAGTGGCTGGGGAAGCCCAGCCAGATGGGCGGGGTATAAATAAATTATTATTATTATTATTATTATTATTATTATTATTATTATTATTATTGATACGTGCAAACTCCCCAACTGTGGTAACCAGGATTTAAGTTCAGCAGATGGTGAACATCTATTTTAGGAGGAAATGGATGATCATGATGATGGCTCATCTGAAAATAAACAAGTAGAGTTACAAAGATGTCTGGAAACATGACATGAAGGCTGGCAATATCAACCTCGCCATGTGGGAATCCCTTGCAGACGACCACAGTGCCTGGAGACAGGCAGCCATGTTGTGTATCCATAGCAGTGACCAGAGGAGGAATGACCACTGGGAGGAGCGCAGAGAGAAAAAAATGCCATAGCTCATCTGCAGCAGCACAACTTGATGCCTTCATCTGCCCCAGCTGCAGCAAAACATTCTCTCCCATATTGGTCTCTACAGCCACAGCAGGCGCTGCAACCTTCCAACAGCTTGATTTCATCCCCAAAGGTGCACTCTTCCATTGTCTCCCAAGACAGACAGACAACAAGAGACAATATACACCCAGGACAAACTAAATAAACATTTAATTAACATGTGAAATTGTGAGGTTTTGTGTGAAGTTGCTATAGTTGGCAGTGCCTAGTGGAAAAGAAAGAAATGGGCTAGACTCAACTTTATGGCATGCCATAGAGGACATATCCTTTGTGGTGTGGAAGTGGGATTTGGGGTGACGCGGGTGGCGCTGTGGGTTAAACCACTGAGCCTAGGGCTTGCTGATCAGAAGGTCGGCAGTTGGAATCCCCGCGATGGGGTGAGCTCCCGTTGCTTGGTCCCAGCTCCTGCCAACCTAGCAGTTCAAAAGCACATCAAAGTGCAAGTAGATAAATAGGTACCACTACGGTGGGAAGGTAAACAGCGTTTCCATGCACTTCTCTGGTTCGTCAGAAGAGGCTTAGTCATGCTGGCCACATGACCCGGAAGCTGTACACCGGCTCCCTCGGCCAATAAAGCGAGATGAGCGCCACAACCCCAGAGTTGTCCGCGACTGGACTTAATGGTCAGGGGTCCCTTTACCCTTTACCTTTAATGCTTATTTTAGGGTGCATAGCTACAGTTCCCTGATTCAGTTATGGCAACTGTGGCTCCAAAACATCTGAAGGGGCCCAAGTTGGCAAGGGCTGTGTTGTATACAGTTGTACCTCGGGTTACATACGCTTCAGGTTACATACTCCGCTAACCCAGAAATAACGCTTCAGGTTAAGAACTTTGCTTCAGGATAAGAACAGAAATCGTGCTCTGGCGCCACAGCAGCAGCAGGAGGCCCCATTAGCTAAAGTGGTGCTTCAGGTTAAGAACAGTTTCAGGTTAAGAACGGACCTCCGGAACGAATTAAGTACGTAACCAGAGGTACCACTGTATATATACTGAATATTCAGCATCAAGGAGAAAGGCTTTCCTGCAGATAATTATTGTGCTTCCCAGGTCAAATCCAGACATCTGGCGCCTTACTTTAGCTCTTTCATTAGCTTTAGAAAATCCATTTGATTTTATGAAACGCCAAGGCTCTCAAGCTTCGTAAGTACTGACCTAAAGGCTACAGGGAATACTGGGAAATACAACATGATATTACAGAGAGGAAACAGGATCGTCTTGTGCAATAAAGGCATGACATGGAAAAGTGCTGCTTGGTGAGTGGTATTTATGGGTCTGGCTCCAGTCACATGACACGGTCCAGACTCCTTTCAGGGGTTAGAACCCTGTCATGTGACAGGACCAGAATATCTACCACCTTTAATGGCAGCCATAAGAACGCTGACAGATTAGACTGTAGCATATCCTGGAGAATTCACGGCGGATGGGTCAGCCCTTGAGCTTCCTAAGAGCCATTAGCGATGGGCTGTTCTTGAGCTCTGTAAGAAGAGCACTGTGTGCACAATTGTTCAGTCCTGAACCTCCTCCTCTTATGTACAACAGGCAAAAGAACAATTCCGGCTGTGCATCATATTACTGTCTTGAGGGCAATCATTTGTCTATCCACTTTGCCCCCACCGAAACAACTCTGTGTGAGAAATATGACAAATCGGCCCCATGGCAGGTTCTGCAAAGAGCGTGATGCTGATCAATCCCAGAGAACGCAACCAAAAGGGCAAGAAGCAAATGAGGGTCTTTGGGGATTGGTAGCCTTTCAGACGGGATAAAACACCTGAGAAATATTGAGTTAGGATTAATGTCCTTCAAAAACTTTTGTCTTGTCAGAAATAATAAAGTCCATGTCAGCAGAGCATATGGAGATAAAACAGGCACGTCTTCGATCAGTAGATCTGCAGGCTGTGTCACACAGATGAACAGACTCCTGCTGAACCACGTCACCTGCCACAAATTTGGTTCATTTCAGACCCTTCTCTTCACCAACACACGGCAGTCTCACGATCCAGCAATCACTGAATGAGCAGTGCTGGATTACTAGATCGGCAGAGTAGGCACTGGCCTATAGGCCCCACACCTTTAAGGGGAGCCACAATAATGGGTCAAAATAATCTCAATTTGATTTTGAAAGAAAATTGCAATCGAGCTTTCTTAATTCACGAGAAACCTCCAGATACGAAGCTTTTCGTGAGTTAGTGTGTTGCTCTCTGGGAATTCATGATGTTCTTAAAAGAGTCTTCTAAACCCAAGCATAATGACATCTTCAACATTGTTTAAAGCCCTAAATGGCCTGAGCCCAGTATACGTGACGGAGCATCTCCACCCCCATTGTTCAGCCCGCATACAGAGGTCCAGCTCCGAGGGCCTTCTGGCAGTTCCCTCACTGTGAGAAGTGAGGTTACAAGGAACTAGACAGAGGGCCTTCTTGGTAGTGGCGCTGCCCTATGGAACACCCTCCCATCAGATGTTAAGGAAATAAACAACTATCTGACTTTTAGAAGGCATCTGAAGGCAGCCCTGTTTAGGGAAGTTTTTAATGTTTGATGTTTTATCATGTTTTTAATATTCTGTTGGGAGCCGCCCAGAGAGCACAATTTAGCAGAGTAGTGCAGCTTTTCCTAGGCAACGATTGAGACTGCTCAGTCAGGATGACAATCAGGAACAAAGCTGAGGACTAGTAACTTGATCTTGTAGTTTATTATATACGGCAGTAAACTCACAAGCTATATACAAGTTACTATATACAGACACGAACCTCATCACTCTCCAAGCACTCCAGAATACTCCTAACTAGCCAAACAATGTCATAGGTCATGCTGCCTATATGAGAGACCTCAGCCAATCACCGAGATGTTACTAGGTCCTCTTATCTCCAGGCAAATTTCTCCCGTGCTCTTTCTCCTTAGCCTGTAGTCAAAACACTAATTTCTCACTTGCCAAGCTGCACGTAGGCTACGAACTCCAACACTATCTGACTTTTAGAAGACATCTGAAGGCAGCCCTGTTTAGGGAAGTTTTTAATGTTTGATGTTTTATCGTGTTTTTAATATTCTGTTGGGAGCTGTCCAGAGAGGCTGAGGAAACCCAGCCAGATGGGCGGGATATAAAATAATAATAATAATAATAATAATAATAATAATAATAATAATAATAATAATAATTTCCCACCAACTCCAGATCCTAGTAGAATATTCGAGAGTATTAGGAGATAATTTGCAAGGCCCCCCACCCCGAGATTTTGACTGCCTAGGGGCCTCCACAGGGTTTAATCCGGCACTGTGAACGAGCAACAGCAACTCTTTGTGTGTCAGATTGAAGTTAGTTCATGACATTTAAAAATGACTGTGTGTTATAAGAACATGGGGACAGAAGGATCGCCTTGCTGCAACACACATACCATCCATCAGGACCAGGCTTCCTCATTTTGGGGTCCTCTGGAATCCCATCAGTCCCAGTCAGTACTGCACAATTGTCAGGGGAGATGGGAGTTGTAGCCCTGCAACATTTGGAGGGCACCAGCCTGAGGAAGACTGGTCTAGACCAACATCCTGTTCCCTACAATGGTCAACCATTTGTCTCTGGTAAGCCCACAAAGATGACCTGACAAGGGCAACAGCCCACTTCCATTGTTGCTCCATAGCATTTGGTATTCATGAGTGCGTTGACTCTGAACCTCGACGTTCTCTATAACTATTATGACTAACAACCATGGATAGTGAGGTCCATAAAAATATTACATGCTGTGTGAATAAATTTAATTCACTTCACATTTTAAAGCAAATATATTGAATCTGCACTTTCCCAAACAGTATAAGAAACAACAACAAAATTGCACTTATCCAAATTTTGTGATGCAGTTCTCAAACCAGTCCTTGTTTGCAAAACTACATATATTAGTGTGCATAAAAATGAATATACTTGTGAAATTAACATACAAAACTGCATTATATATGGGGGACTTGCTTGCAAAAATGTGTTTAACAGGATTAATTTGCACTAAAACTGATGAATTTTCATGAAGATTTTCTTTTAAAACAACAACAACAACCCAAAATTTGCTGCAGAAATGTGGAGAACTGAACTGAAGGTTGGAAACCGAGAGAACTGAAATTGACAGATATTCCTGCATTGCAGGGGTTGGACTATCAGTGTTTCCCAACCTTGGATGTCCAGCGGTTTTCAGACTACAATTCCCATCACCCCTGACCACTGGTCTTGCTAGCTAGGGATGATGGGAGTTGTAGTCCAAAAACAGCTGGATACCCAAAGTTGGGAAACACTGAACTTGATGACCCTCAGGGTCCCTATGCTTCTATGACAGATGCTACTATCCCTAGTGAAGAAATACTTCCTCCTGAGCCTTCTATAGTTATCAGTTTCATTGGATGACCCCAAGTTCTATTATTTCTCCACCCCATGCAAAATTGTATAGAGCATTATTATGGCCTGTTACCACAAGCTGTTCTAATGCTAGACTGTAAAGGATTGATTTTTGTTACAATTAAAAGTGTATTCCCGTTATTCTTATGCCTTTAAAGACTGCTTTGTGTTTTTGCAGAGAATAATTACAGATAGAGTTCACTGTGGCGGGAGGCAAGAAGTGCTATGCTACATAATACAGCCCATTTAATAATCTTCAGATTTTCTAATTTCTGATTTATTTATGTTTTACGATGGTTTGGACGTATTGATGTAATACTATAATCCCATTGTCCCATGTTGTTACTGCTGCTCTCTGTAAACAGCTGTTACCATGTGAGACAGAGAAATGTTTACAGAACAGAGAAATAAAAACAAGCGGATTTACTGTTTCACAGAAATTGGAAACAGCTCCCAAAAGCTCTTCTTACGATTTGTGCTCACAGGACCCTTTACTGATGGAAGTTGACCTCTCAGACATGGCAGAAACAAGGAGGTGTCTTCTAGCCCCCCTGCCCACCAGCTCTCTTTCAAGGAAAACATAACATGCATGCAGGACTAAATTTCTATAACCAGATGCTCCTTGCAAGTAGGAAGCGGGAAGCAAATTGCTGTAAACCAGGAGTGCCACTCTCCAAGCTTCTCTGCCTGGCCTTCAGGATTCTCCTTAAGTCACAGCCATTGCCCAAATGCACCTGCTCCTGGCCCCACTTTGCATCCTCCTCGAGTGCCTTTGCCTGGCTGGAATTTGTCCTTGAACTCTGACAATGTATCTTGCTTGCTTGTGTAGATTACAGAGAGGGGTGCATAAGTGTGCATAGAAACTAGATTGTACTACCCAAAGGGAACGTTAGCATCCATCATTCCACATACTTTTAACGGGATACCCCGTTTTCGGAGGGGTCAGGCAGAGACTACAACCTCCCCGCCAACCAAGACTATGCCTATCCAATGCCTAAACTGCTAAAGTTGTGACGATTGCTATGAGGATGGTGAAAACCAGAGGGCTGGAGAGCCAATTTTCCAACTGGGAAAATTCCAACCTGGCCCCAAATGCGGCAACTGGCTGTGCCATAGCAAGATCGGGCAGAACAACATGCAACAGCAATATATAAAGAGTGGCAGGGAGATCCAACAAAAAGAGGCTGCAGAGCAAGCCACATGCCTATGGTGATCCATGGACCTGGAATTACAGAGTGAGAACTGCACTCCGAACTGTCTCTTGCACGCTGTGCTGCTGTCTGCTGCACAACTTGGCAAGGCAGAGACAAATCAACCTGGTCACCCACTATTGTAATGACAACAAATTGCAAGTCACCCTAGATCAACTATTGCACTTTAAAAAACCCTGAACTAAACCAACTTTGATGGACAGGAAAGGGGTGGACAAATGCACTGAAAGATGCGGCAGGAACAAATGTTTAATGGGAACACATATAATCACAGTGCAAGCAAATCAGGATGAATGATTGTTGTTGCATAACCTCCCAGCGTACAAGTCAGAATGAATGCTCATTAAAGACTGGACATAGTGTAACCTCCGCAAAAGTTTTGTGCAAGCCAAAAGCAGGTCTTCTGGATGAGCCCAGGGTAAGCTGGTAAAAGCTTTTCAGAGCTGCTTTTCAGCCACTTGTTCCAAGGCTTTTTTTCCCTTGCTATGTGCTGGCACCTTATTCAATTCCATCCTCCTTAATAGCTATGATTCTTTTGCTAACCTTTCTGTGTTGTTTAAAAAAAAAGAAGTGATTTCTGTATAATGAATGCTTGCCAAATTGATTTTTGGCATCTTTAGTCAATGTGGGTGGATGTGTTAAGCAATTTGCGCTAAGAAAGAGGCATATGACATGATGACTTGCAAATTACAGGGAAGCCAACAAATTTGTCGAATGATTCTTGGTTCCTTCTGAATAAACAGGTATTGGCTGTGTTTACTGCTTCACTCAAAAGGAGAATAACTTCAAAATCTGGGGCATAAGCAGCGGAATTGAGCTCTTTTGAAAAGAGGCCATACCATTGTATGTTTATATTTATATAAAATAAGTAAATTCTTTGGATCAGACTGTAATAGGAAACATTTGCAGATGGTTTTCTTTTTTGGGGGGAGGGGGGGAATCAGTAATAAATATTTTGGTTAACCCTTAATAATTCTGATTTCTCCTCTGTAAAGCAGAAGGGTAAATGAAAGAAGAATTCCATTATAATAAGGGGGTTGTTAAAAAGAGAGAGAAATAGGAAGTTGCCTTATACTAGATGAGAATATTTGTCTATCTAGCCAGTGTTGTCTAGTCTCAGGTTCAAAGACTCTCTCAAGGCAAATCTAAAGAAATGTCGTATAAACACCAACAACTGGGAAATACTGACTTGCAAGTGCTCCAATTGGAGAACAGCCTTTACCAAAGGTGTCATGGGTTTTGAAACCGCTCGAACTCAGGACGAAAGAGAGAAACGCGCTAAGAGGAAGGCACGCTTGGCAAACCCTCACCATGATCAACTCCTGCCTGGAAACCTATGTCCCCACTATGGAAGGATGTGTGGATCCAGAGCTGGCCTCCACAGTCAGACAATCTTACTCGGCTACAAGTGATTGAGGAAGAAGAAGAAGAAGAAGAAGAAGAAGAAGAAGAAGAAGAAGAAGAAGAAGAAGAAGAAGAAGTCTCTAGACCAGTGGCGTAGGAAGAGGGGGTGCGGTGGGTGTGGACCGCCCCAGGTGTCACCAGCGAGGGGTGTGTGTGAGAAAATGGCAAAAAATATGTGTTTTAAAAACACAGCTGGGCGCAAACAGGTGCCCCCACAGTGGACTCCTTCATTGGAGCCTGGCTCTGTGCCAGAAAGTGCTGTAGCGCTTGTGCCTGGTGCAGCTCTGCCCTGAACCAGGTTGAGAAGAGCAGGCAAGTGTACGGCAGCGCTGCTGCCCACCTTCCTTGGCCACGGCACACCCAGCAGCAGCAGCCCTTCTGACCCGGTGGTAGAGAGCAGCCCTCCTCAGCCATGGTGAGGCACACCTGGCCGCAGCAGCTCCATTGCTGGGTCAGGTTTGACCTGGTGGCAGAGAGGAGGGTCAGCGGCAATCCTGCCACCCACCCTCCTTGGCGTTGGTGCCCCGCACCCAGCTTCAGTACCTGTCTGACCCGGTAACGGAGAGCAAGGGGAGAGTGAACAGCAGCTTCGCCACTCCTCTCCTACCCTGAACTGTGGCACATGAGAGGGCACCCTTCATGCCCCACCCTCCTCGGGGACGTGCCCCATGCACCTGCCCCGGGCAGCACGGGCATATGCTTCTCCACTGCTCCAGGCAGGAATAGAGAACATTGTACCCTACAGATGTTTTGGACTCCAACTCCCATCAGCAAGGTCAACAGTCAGGAATGATAGGAGTTGTAATGCAGCAACACCTAAACATAACAACATAACAAGAGCCTTGCCAGATCAGGCTGAAGTCTAGTCCAGCATCCTCTTCCCACAGTGGCCAACCAGTTGCCTATGGGAAGTCTGCAAGCAGGACCTGGGTCCAACAGTGCTTTTTCCACTTGTGATTTCCTGGCATACTGTTTCCAACAGTGGAGGTAGAACATAGCCATTAGGGATAGCAGCCACTGATCGCCTTATCTTTCCATAAACTTGGAGGGCAAAAGGTTCCCCATTTCTGCTCCAAGGTCAAAGGTTGGAGGTCTTTCCCATCACCTGCTTCCCGAGCCTTTTAAGCAGATGGTATTGTGGTGGTGGGGATGGAAAACTGGAGAGAGGCAATGGGGTATCCTGGAACAGGGCACTGCTGGCTGGCTGGCAAAACAGAAGCATTCTGCCCTGGAACGTTATGATTCAGGTCCTAGCATTCATTTTATCTCTCTGAAGTTCTCTGATACAAGGGCATGGTGCGGAGGTGGTGTGGGAAGACCAGTATTCAATATAAAGCATTTCAGCAGACAACCCAGTTTCCAAGCAGAGAAAGTGACCAAACGGCATAGTATCTCATTCAACAACCAGCTGCGTGGAACCGCTTTTCGGAAACAAGTATCAAGTATTTCTAGCCTGCGGTCCAGTGGTTGCAGGAACTTAAATCCAAAGCGGGGAAGTCAGGAGAAATCAAAGTGGGGGAAATGGAGAAAAATGCATGAAACCCCAACAAGTGTAGGTTTCACAGTGGAATATCAAAGGAATATTGAAATAGAAGAATATCATGTACCAATACTTGGGGTTTTCATGTTTTGCATTTGCTGACTTCTTTTTCAGCCCAGCGAAGCCCTCTGCCCTTAAGCCTCACAACGTACATTTTATTGGGTTTAAAGGAAACAGATTGGGAATCTGGGTCAAGAATATCTCTCTTCTTCCCACCCCACCCCACCCCACCCGCATATATGTTATGGTTTGGCTAAAGGAAGCTTTACGAATGTTTGATGTGCTGCTTATTAAGAGCTATTTAAAGAGATGGGGAAGTGAAAGTACAAAGACAGCTGGCTGGGGGCTTTTTTCAGAAGAGGAGGGCTGGTTTCTGAAAAGAAGCATTCCTGTCTGTAAGCAACGAAATGGTTAGATGCTTGAAGGTGACCCTGGGGAGCAAGGGGGAAAGCCACACATGCTTTTTTTTACCAACAAAATGATGTTTCAGGATCCATTGGTCCTTTGAGACTCAAGTTTGTTAATCCAGTTTCAGATGGCACAAGATAGGTGTGTGCTCCCTACAAACAAAATACTTCTACACGCAGCGTAAACCATGGAACTTTCTCCCATAGGAGGCAGTGATGGCCACCAATGTGGGTGGCCTGAAAAGTGGATTATGCAAATGCATGGAGATTAAGCATTTCAACGGCCACTAGGTATAATGGCTCTCCTCTCCTTCCACGGTCAGAGCAGTAATGCTTCTGAAGTTCGTTTGCTGGAAACTGCCGGAGGGGGAGAGTGGTCTTGTGTGGGTTTCTGATAGCCACCTGGTTGGCCACTTTGAGAACAGGATGCTGGACTAGAAGAGCCACTGGCCTGATCTCGGGTTGGTAGATTTTGGGGCTGTAGTAAAAAATAAAGTAGATCTAGCAAGTCTGCTCCCTCCTGAAATGAAAAGGTGATATTGAAAGAGATATTCTTAGGAGTTTAAATATGAAGCCCAGTGTAGCCTTCCCCGGCCTAGTGCCGTCAGACTATAACTCCCATCATTCCCGGCCATGGGCCATGCTGGCTGGGGCTGATGGGAGCTGTAGTCCAACAAAAGCTGGGATAGCTCAGTGGGTAGAGCAAGAGACTCTTAATCTCAGGTTCGAGACCCATGTTCCTGCATTGCAGGAGGTTGGACTAGATGGACCTTGTGGTCCCTTCCAACTCTACAATTCTAACATCTGGAAGAGTCCAAGTGCTGAGATAGTGCATAATGTCCAACTTTTGGAGACCCAAAACCAGGACACACGTCTTCCAGGAGATGCTCCTGGACAAGTCACGTGACCCGTGCCTTGCTCTCACCCTGAATAAAGTGCTTTTCTCGGGGCAAAATCACACCATGATCTCACATGAGCAACAGGATGTCCCCTTTTCCCCAGGGCACTTGGCAGGTATGATAGTGTTGGAGTAGGCCTAGGGAGATCCAGTTTCAAGTCTGCACTGAGCCACAGAACTCACAGCGCAACTTTAGTCAAACCTACCTTACAGGGTTCTTTGGAAGATAAAAGAGGGGTGAGGTGAAGAATTTGTGTATGCCACCCTGAGATACTTGGAGGGTGGGTGCAATAAAAAACGGAATAAAAGAAATGAAATGATTCTATTGGAAGCTATTTTATTTTTAAACATTCCAATCTTTTGCTTAATAAATTCTTCTAATGGTTTGATTCCCCCCCCCCACCTTAAGCTGATGCACATACACATCCTGACAACTTAAAGCTAAGTATACATTCCTGCAGCCACCATTGTATATACATTTTGTGCAAATTGAGAAAATAACATGGTGTGTGTAATTTCATCAGACCGGAGGGATCAGTCTAAGATTCGCATCTGAAGATTAAATGGTGCAATTACCGTGGCAGACCATCTTTCTGGAATCTCTTCAGTCAAAAGACCGAGCAAACCATAATTGAGGATTCTAGTGGGAATATAGATGTAACAAAATGTTCTCGACCACTGAGATTACATCATCTTTATTTCAAAAGATCCCGTGTTGTTCACTCCCAAAGCCAGAGAAACCACAGCTTGCTTTTTTATGTCATAGAGATCAGTGACATTGTACAGATGAACAAAAACACAAACAAAACACAATTAGGGCTTATAAGGATTAGTATGTATATACATGTGTGCTTACTTGCACACCCAGAAGGAGAAGAAAAAGGCTTAGTGGTTTGAACTTCAGTTTAGACTCTGGAGAGCCACTAGTTCAAGTTGGGAGTAGAGAGAATTCAGCCACTTTCCCTCTGAAGCTGTGTTTGGGGCCTTCCTATAATTACAGATACTTAAGAAGAGCTTTGCTGCAACAAATCGAAGTCCAGGGTCTCGATTCTCACAGTGGTCAAGCACAACCAAGTGCTTATGGGTCCTACCCTCTGGAGCAGCAGAGAATAAGCTTGCCCCATCTTCCACATCACAGCCCTTGAGATATTTGAAGATGGCTGTCATATCACCTCTCTTTTTCTCCAGACTAAACATGCCCAGCTCCTTCAAGCCTTCCTCATAAGGCTTGGCTTCCAGAACCTGGACCATCTTGGTCACCCTCCTCTGCATGTGGTCCAGCTTGTCAATATCCTTCCTGAAATGATCCCAGCTAACTAAGGATCACAAAGCCCATGCAATTACATCATGTAGATATATGACATTTCTGCATCTTGCATGTTATTTGTGTCATCATCCCTGAGTGTTATCAAGAGTGACTGCAAGAGAGAAATCAGATATACCTCGTAGCTAATGATTAAACAAGCACACTTTTGCATTCACACTAGTCTGTTGAGTTCTGGGTTCCTCCTCTGAACCATCCAAAGCAACTTCTTCCTTCCTGACATTATTGCAGAAGCAGCCATTGTGATGGAGCAAGAGTGGGAAAATACGCACTACAAAGGCAGAAGGACACTTGGTGAACTGTTCTAATTATGAAGAGGGAACACAACACGGGGCAGCCTTTTTGTTGTTGTTGCAGCCCCACGTTCCTTGCACTGTGTACACTGTGTAGTGCCACACTAATTCAAACTTGAATATACTGAAATTCACAAAGATGTGATGAGTATGGATTAGATTGTTGATGAGATCACGGGTCTTCTGGACCAAGAACGGTCCTTTCTATGCTGCCTACACAGTTGGTTGATACTGTTCGCTGCCTCTAATAGCAGTTGTTGGTTAGCTTAACATCTGCTCCATTTTAAAAAAAAAACTGGTGGAAAGTAATATTAAAGATAAAATTGCCAAGCGTACAGAAGAGCAGTCTTGCTGAAAAGGAATGAGCTTGGTTTCCGAAAAAACATAAGTGCTGGTGGTGTCCTGACCGGGACGTTGGCCTTTGTCATGTTGAGGCCGAACTCCCTGAAGGCTTGGGCAAAACGGATGATGAGTTTGCGTAGAGCTTCATTGGAGTGCACTTTCAAGGCTGCATCATCTGCAAACAGCCTCTCTCAGATAAGGACCCACCACACTTCTGTCTTGGCGCGAGATGTGCCAGGTTGAACAGATCTCCATTCCTCCTTGAACAGAAGAATTACACACCATCTTCAGTAGAGCTGTAAGCATAGGAGAGAGATAAGAATATGCTAAAGAGACTTGGAACGAGAACACACCCGTGTTTCGCACTACTCTTTATAGGGAAGGCATCCAAGGATGAACCGCCAGACAGGGCAGCGTGGGGCATGCCCTCATGGAAGGACATAATAATCTTGTGGAGCTTAGGTGGGCATCCTATCTTGCCGAGGGTTGTGAAGTGTAATAATGTCCACCAGCTTGGGTGGCTTTAAAAGGGGATTAAATTCACACAGGACAAGGCCACCACCAGCTACTCTCCCTAGTATTGGAGGTGGTAAAGTCTCATAGGGATGGGTGTGCCACTGTGGTCTAAACCACTGAACCTCTTGGGCTTGCCGATCAGAAGGTCAGCAGTTCGAATCCCCACAACAGGTTGAGCTCCTGTTGCTCTGTCTCAGCTCCAGCCAAACTAGCAGTTCGAAAGCACGCCAGTGCAAGTAGATAAATAGGTACCGCTGAGGCGGGAAGGTAAATGGCGTTTTTGTACACTCTGGTTTCTGTCAAGGTGTTCCGTTGTGCCAGAAGTGGTTAGTCATGTTGGCCCCATGACCTGAAAAGCTGTCTGTGGACAAATGCCATCTCCCTCGGCCTGAAAGCGAGATGAGCGCTGCAACCCCATAGTCGCCTTTGACTGGACTTAACCATCCAGGGGTCCTTTACCCTTTACCTTTTACTCTCAATACCAGTTGCTGGGAAACATGAGAGGGAGAAAGCTATTAGATTCAAGTCCTGCTTGTGGTCTCTCCTTGGGCATCTGGTTGGCAACTGCGAGAACAGGATGTGAGAAAAGCTGGATAATTGAGCAGGGCTCTTGAATTCAGGGTTCCGAATGCCGGTGGTTTGAAGCAGAAACAGCATCACTGAGAAACAAGTGGGAGGTTTGCAGAAGTACAAAAACTTTTTTTAAAAAAACAACAACCCAGACCTGTGTTCAAAACTACAAAAACTAGCCTGAGGATAGCTGAGTGTGCTCAGGAGCCATTGGCTGTCACTTTGGAACCGACCCAACCCCAAAAAACCGTGGAGTTGGGAACTGCAAAAAAAAGAAAGAAAGAAAGCATGGCTAGTCGGCTGGAACTCTTAATGATGCACTGCACCATTTTTTGCGGGTCTCATTTACAGATGTTAAATAGTACTAATTCCCACTTTTGTCTTGGAGTTCCTTGGCTTGTAGCCTTTCCTGACCCATTAAGAGCTGAAAATGGAAATCCCTCCCTTTAGAGGGATGGGTTATCCAAATACCCGTGATCCGTGTCCCTTCTCCCCCCTCTCCAGGTTGCCAGAGTTCTATTGAACTTCTCAAGGAATTGAGCATGAAGTGCATATCCTGCTTCTAGTCATAATAGTGGGACCTGAGGTGCTGTATCTGGTGCTGTGCCCTGTCGTCCGCCTCTAATCCACGCTGGCGCATAAGTGTTGCCACCATTAGATCACCCGGACCCTTTTGAATGCGGCCGGCGATCGCCTTTCTAATTTCTCCACACCTTTGAAGCTAATAGCTTTAAAACCATGCAAGTTGTAAAAACAATCATAGCAGGAATATTAAAAACAACAAGCAGAATGGGAACCTTCAAAGAATGCGAACTTTAGCACTCTGCTGGCGACGCGAGGGCCCCCGTAACTCAGTCATCTGAAGGCCAGCTCTGAGAAAACGCAGAAGTATCCTGCGAATTTGTTGATGCCAGCTCAGACAGACTGTTTATTTCGTGATTTCATGGAAGAATTTTAATTTAATGAGTGTTTTATACACGAATGCAAAGCATAGTTTCAGCCCTATAATTATTTGTGTCCAAAATATTTCTGCTTAAGCGGCAGCAGCTGACTGCAGAGATGTGATTTACATCTGAATTGTATCAGGGGACGCAGCTAAAAGTAATCAGCATATGCTTCTTAATTGAATAAAAAAATTAACAAGAATAGCATGGCCTTACAGGCTCCCCGCCACCCCCGCCTCCCCCAAGTGCCTTTCGATGAAACTTTACACTTATTTAGTACAGAGCCCTTAGGACCTAAAACTGTCAAAAGTTTTAAGCAGTTGCAAGGGTGTACCAATTTGCCGCCTGTGGTTACAATGCATGTAGCCAGGCGGATTGTACAAGCATCTAACTCATCGTAGCTGCAGGTCTGCCAGAAGATTTTAAAAATCTGACTGTCTAGTTCATTCACTCATCATTCAGGGTTTTTTTTTTTTTTTAATAGCCCAAATCACACTTGTTGTTGTTTCATATATACAATATGGTCCTGCCAGGAGTCTCATGTACATTGGAGGTCATATGGATGGTCAATTCAGAAGTGAAATTCTATGTCAAGAAGGAGGTAGATTCTGCCCTCACACAGATGATAAAAGCTCTGCTATCAAGGTAGGCAGAATCCAGGCTGGTGCAATGCACCAAAAGCACCAGACAGAACTAGACATACAGTATATGCAGCACCAATAACTAAATTATTATGATGTTTTATTTATCTTGCCCACGATAACCCAGTGTGACTTATAACAGTAGGAAAATCACAACACAAAACTCCCATGATTCTCGAGGCTAACAGGGGCTGCAAACATAATATTCCCCCAGAAGTAGTTAACATTTGCTTCTTCAACACCCTCCACCTCAAAGGCAGGACTCCTGGAAAATGGATAAATCCTCAGCAGGAGGCGGGATGAGGAAATGAGTAGTCCCTTGTGTGAGTCAGTAGTACAGTGGGTGGCCAGTAATCATGGGTCCTTCTTTACAATAGGTCCAGCAGCGTAGTAAGCCTCTTCGCCGCCCGGTGGGCAGCAGTGTGAGGCACCCCCCTGGGGCAGGGCCATCATGGGGGAGCCCCCCCCCCCCCACGTACGTCCATGACGCCACGATGCGTTGGATGCACTGCGCACGCCCGGAATTTCGGGCATGCGCAGTGGATCCGGCTGGCGTTGCTGCCGAGCCGGCAGCAAGCAGCAGGAATGGGCAGCCCCATAAACCCACTGCTGGCTTGCCAATGGGAGCAGCAGCACTGGCCTGATGCATTCCGGGCTGGTGCTGCTGCTCCCATGGTGGAGGAGCCAGCGAGCGAGCAGTGGCTCGTAGGGCTGCCCCATCCGGACGGGGTGGCGGGGAGGGGCCGGGGAGTGTCACCCCTCTCCTGGAACCCGGGATGGAGCGCCCCGTATTCCCCGTCCTTCCTACGCCACTGCAAAGGTCAATCCTCCATGAGTAAGATTGTTAGAGTACAGTCTTTCCTTTCTAAGGATCCTCTAGTTGAAGGGGCTATCTGATCCAAGTCCAGCTGAAAGATTATATTTAAAAAAACAATTAGAAGGGGAGGAGCAAGAACCTTGAGGTTTCCATCAATGGAGAGCACTTGGACATTAAACACACAGGTCACCTGGTCCCATTCTTTCCTTCTTTGATGAGCTGTGTTGCATTTCTATTTACATTATAGCAATTATTTCTAAGTTTTCATCTTGACTCATTAGCACATCCAAATTGCATGGAAATCTCTGTCCTCTTGTGTCCTGCTTTTGAGGCAATGTGTCAGTACTCTCCCTTTTGGACCTCAGGAATATTTCCTTCCACTTGTCTCTTGCCCCATAAATAAGGGATGGGAAGCATGTGAGATCCGAAGAGCACCGGTAAGCGTGTCTTACCTCGGCGCCATGTTGGCCGGAAGCCAAGATCTGCTTTCCAGCTCTCCCACTAACACAGTCTGATGATGATGATGATGTTTAGTTTATTCTAGATAATTTCTTCAGACTAAAACACTATAAAGTGATTGATATCAAAATTACAATAAAAGGCTCACCCACCCATCCCATAAAATCCAGCAGGCCAAGATTATACCCATGGGATTGGGCAACCTTTTCAAATAGAGAACCACATTTCCTTATAGGCTGTCTTCCAGGGGATCATGCCAATGGTGGGCAAAGCCAGAGTCAAACACAGATGCAGCAATGACTCTCACCTTTGTACAGTTGGGTGCATTCCAGCCACACAAAAGTCAGAGATAACTACACACACTTGTGCCCACCCCATCTTTCCATTTAGGCAATGGATCACAAGCTATGCAGAGATTAGATAATATTCAGTCTTCATTGAACCTTTGTTCTGCATTCATCCTGATTTGCTTACAGGGTGTTTATAGGCCTTCCCATTAACCATCTGTTCATACCATACTTTTCAATGTGTCTCCCCATCACTTTCCTATCCCTGAGAAGTCTGTTTTCTTTTTTTTAAAGTGGATTATATGCACTAGGGCAACAAGAGTGTTTTAATCCACTTTAATTGCACAAACCTTAATTTCCTGGTATGCACTTGAATCCCTCCCACAAAATTACTGAGAGTCTGGAGGCTCCCAGGGTCTTTGTTCTTTTATTTACTTCAGGAGTACTTGATGTAGGCTAAGACGGCGATATTTAGTCGTGTGACGCTTGAAATCTGTTCTCCAGTTTTTCAAAAGTTTTCTTCACCTGTGAAAGGAGGCTTCCATTTTCTCTTGCCTCTTTCACAGGGTGCTTTAGAATTTCTTTATACTTTTGGTGCGTGCAGGATGCAGTTTATTTATCGTTAAAAAGTGGCTGTGGCTGGGGTTTTCTTCCCGTGTAGCATTTCTCCAAAACTCTCCAGCCTACCAGCTGCTTGTTTGTCATCATCTCAGGAAGCTCTATGGGAGGAGTTACCTTGTGGTGTCTTCTCCCTGGTGTCTGGAAAGCTGGGGGTGAGGTCTGCTAAGCACTGAGACAAGAAGGGCACAGCCTCATCAAGATCAGTCTGCCTTCAGCCAGACTTACCTCCTTTCTTAAAACCATGCTAGAGCCAACACCTCCTCTGCTTTCTGTTCAGTGTTTGTCGGGGTTTGAGTGCTGGAGCTCCTCGTGCACAAACTTGAACTGATCATGCACGAGGTACCAGTTGCGGGGAAAGCGGCCAGCGTTCCGCGTGCTTTTGAGCACGGGCGCCGGCCAAGTCTCACAATCCGAAGGAAGCTGAGTAAGCCAATTGATGACTCCGAAGGTGCATGAGTTCTTAGTTGCCTTCTTAATGAAAAGTTGCCTCGTGAAATAGAATATACCCTGACTCTGAATAGATGGACCAACTTAAGGAAATTAAAATTTTTACTTTAAACCTTTTACTCCCCCCTTTTTCACCCCAAAGGAAGACAGACACCGGTTGTATCTTTAGTAGCTTCGGCAGAACCCGCATAGGCTCGTCCCCTAAGCTAAGTTCTCCTAAGCTTAAAGTCCCTGCGCGCCCAATCTTCCGCGAGGCTAGCTAAATAAGACTAAAACCGAAATATCTTCCGCAAGCCTAGCCCTAGGCTAAACCTAAAAGGAACCTAACTAAAACTAAACCGAATGATCTTCCGCGATCTAACTCTAACTAAAAGGAAAACCCATCCAACCCATCCAGCCCACTCCTAATCCCTTAAACTAAACTTGACTTCAACTAAAACCCAACTAAAGCAGAACGGAAAAGAACGTACTAACGTGCCTAAGCGGGGAGCCTCAGCCTTTTATTTAGGAACAAACGTGACATCATGATCAATGCCTCAACCAATAAAATCACTGTTGCTGCCCTCCAAAAAGGCGGGAAGCAAGTTTAACGCTCATTAATAACTTTGAACATGACCGGAACTATAAAATAAAGGCGGATTAATCTCATAACTGAACCACATTATTCATTCATACTTTCACTTTCGCTTTTGCGCGTAGTGATACCAAAAGTAAATCTCGAAAACCTCATTGAATAACTAAATAAATGTGGATCCATGGCGGATCCGTGAAACGTATTCCGACAAGTGTTGTCTTTGCAGAACTCAATAGAGAGGAGGATGGGAACAAAAGCAGAATTAGTTGGCTATACCAACCATTGGCTCTAGCTCCACCAACTGTTGGCCTCCCTGCCTTCCGTCCTCCCAGTGCTAATGAGCACCAGCCTCCACTGGTCTGGAGGAGAAGGCTTTCAATGACTTCCAGCCATGATGGCTATGCTCTGCCTCCATAGTCGCAGGCAGTAATACCAGTTGCTGGAAACTGCAGGAGGGGAGAGGGCTCTTGTGCTGGAGTCTTGCTTTTGGGCTTCCCAAGGGCATCTTGTTGGCCACTGTGAGAACAGGATCCTGGGCTAGATGAGCTGTTGACCTGATCTAGCAGCCTCTTCTTACTGTCTTATGTTAGGTGTCAGTATAGTCATTCATTTCATTTTGGGGGGGGGCAATCTTTAAGCTTTTTGCACTGATTTCTTTATAAGGGAAAAAAAAAAGATGTTGCTTCTAAACATTAATGATGAACAGCAGCCAGGCACACAGTAGGCAGCATCCCTGCATCCCACACTTGCAGTGATGGCCAGCTAAGGATGTCATGGTGTTTTCAGAAAGGTTGCACAGTGATGATTTGTAGAATGAAAAAAATGACACTCACAAGCATCTCTCCAAAAGTAAGTCATACACAATGAAAACCTTGAATCCCACCCGTGGGATTTTCTCCAAAATCTTATCTTCCCTGTCGCAATTTTCAAACATTAAATTCCTCATTAACTGATGGAGAATGGTTGGGGGGAAATACAGGAGATACTTTGGGCAACGGGGGAGCATTTAGTAAACCCTTGGCCCAAGTGCAGCTGCTACACTGATGAACTCAGAACTTGCCTGCATACTTTCCATAGGCATCTGGTTGTCCACTCTGAGAAAAAGATGCTGGAGTAGATGGACCTTTGTTATTACATTGACTTCATGGACTAAGAGGTGCAGAACACCTTAATTTCTTTTCTTGAAATATCTCCATGTGCTGAAACGTTCTGCAAACTTTAGAACTGCTTGTCACTCCCCTGTGTGCCATTGCTGGAGCCATAGTGTACAATTTTGATGAGCACTGCTGGTGTTTCTATGGGATGTTGGTGCCTCCATGAAACCAATATAAACTCTTTTATTTTGAGATTCCACTAAAATTTCCTACGGATTTATTTTCAAAAGGCAGAAAAAAGAACCCAAGAAAGCAGCAAAGATTGCTCTCTGTATAGTTTAGTTGCTTTTTAAACTCAATTACATTCTGACAATTCAGTATGAAACTTTGGAGCATGTCTTTGTTTAAGCTGTATACTTTCCTTAGGAACAGTTGGTTAAATGGGCATGGCTAGTGTCAGGCATAACTAGCTCTGACAAGGGCATTTAGTGGCTGTAATTCAAATCTAATTCAGAACATCTTAGCGCCGGACCTGTCAAGCGGTTGAAATGCACTGGAACTGCAAAAACCAAAGGGTTTGAACCCAGTCTTGTTCTGTGTGGCATCAAGTTGGTGTGTCAACAAGAGGAGAAACAATTACAGGGTCTTTCAAGCATACTAAACTCATTTACAGTACTCTTGGAAAAAAATATATGGGGTGAACACAGCTGTGAAAGGGAGGGGAGCTTCTTAGTTGCAAAAGCATCACAATTAAAAGAGCAATCCCACTAAGGACCTGATTATTGCCCAATTTAATTACCACATTAGGAACTCTGATTCAAAGATTCTTTCCATTATGGGCCCCCCCCTTTCCCTTTCTCTCTAGGTACTACCCAAGATTTAATTTGAGCCGAAGATCACCAAAGCCCAGCTCTGGAATCTGTTTCAGTCTCAGGGATCAGCCCTGTAAGATGTGATAAGTATGGAATGTGTGAGCATGTGCAGGATACACTTCTCCCCCTGAATAGGAGTAACCACAGCCATTTTGGGCCTTATTGGGGAAGGCAGCTGAATGTGAGTAGTTCCAATACAGGCACACTTGGGGCCTACTATTCTAGAGCACAGCCTTGGAGGGTGGCACTGAGAATTTTGTTGATAGCTTTCATCAGGGATGTCTGCCTCAAGACTGATATGGGCAATTGCATCCTATTAATCCTGGTAGACTTCTCCACAGTCTTTGACACAAGGCCTTTGCAACATGACAACGGGAGTGGTGGGTTTCTATAGAATAGCCTTCACCACAACCTGGTGCCCTCTTACTTTTGGACTACAACTCTCTTCAGCACCAGCCAAGACAGGCTCCTCATTGATGGAAGCTGTTGTCCAAACCACTAGGTTGGGGGAAAAGGCTACCGAACAAACAACATTCAAACAGATTCAAAACCCTCCAAGTGTCCCTATTTTCCAGGGACAGTCCCAGATTTACAGAAGCCGCCACATGTAACTTCATGCCCTCCAACATTTCCCCAATGAAAATAAGGAATAGCAGGACCTTCGGGGATCAAATCAAGACTTTCTTGAAATGGAAAGGGTCTTGTTAAATTATTTCCTGTTGCGGCACGTATAGTTGGTCGTGTGCAAGTTGCTTGTGTGCCACTGGGAGGATGCTTGTGAAAGCCGAGCATAGCCATCATGGCTTGTAGCTATTGCTAGACTTATCCTCCATGAATTTGTCCAATCCTCTTTGAAAGCCTGTTGTCTTTGTCCATGGAGTTTTCTTGGCAGGGATACTCGCCAGTTCCTCCTCCAGGTGGATCACATTTGGTCCAAACTCTCCACTATGACCTGTCCATCTTGACCTGTCCATAGCTTCCCTGAGTAATTCAAGCCCCTTCGCCATGACAAGGCAGTGATCCAGTACTTTGGCCACCTCATGAGAAGAGAAGAATCCCTAGAAAAGACCCTGATGTTGGGAAAGATGGAGGGCACAAGGAGAGGGGTACGACAGAGGATGAGATGGTTGGACAGTGTTCTCGAGGCTACTAACATGAGTTTGGCCAAACTGCGAGAGGCAGTGAAGGATAGGCGTGCCTGGCGTGCTCTGGTCCATGGGGTCACGAAGAGTCGGACATGACTGAACGACTGAACAATAACAACAACAACAACAACAACAACAACTTTGAAAGCCATACAATGTTGGATGCAGCCCAGTGTTTTGGCTTCATACAATCTGGACGTTCTCCTCAGGCAGCAGCGATCTCCTGCAGCTCTCCTATTAGTGATGAAGTACTGGTTGTGTCAGCCCTCCTTACTTAAGCGAAAGAACCTGGGGCACAAGTTGGCTACCTATATCTGAAAGGCATTTATTTGATAATCCCATGTGTTTGCCTTTAATCCTCTCTGCTCTGATTTGTTTCTATTTACATAATTAGCACTCTTCGGATTAGTTGGGGGGAAATGCTTACGGCTGGATTTATTTGTGTACATTTAAGATTGTTCCCTTTAAGAGGCTTCTTACTAAGAAATCCCTTCGGAAACGATGGCCCCAAAATAAAAGGAAGATAGCATTACAAGAGCCAATATGTAATTTAACTTCAAAATATATAAATACTTGATTTTTTTTAAAAAAAATTCACCAGTGATTTAAGGCAGCTGCACGCATTTAAAAAACATTACTCTAATGTATTCACAAAAGGCTAATGGAAGCTTTTAGCAAATAAATAAATGAAGCTCCCCCCCTTTTTTAAAATAATGATTTATCTACTTTTTAGGCACAACAATATAGGCCCTCTGCTCCAGGGACTCATAAAAGTGAATTTTACTTCCCAGATTACAAAGCTAGTCAATTATCTGGGAATGAGTCATTCATTCAAAAGCGCCTGTAACGTGATGTGTTAACCATCAGGAAATTTTACACCAATTGGAATTATAAACACCAGAGGGTCTTCTTTTTCATTCACTCCCGGCCAGCCAAGTCCATTTGCTAAACCTCCAGGTGATGCAATTCATGTAGGAGAAGCTCAGGCAATGCTGCTTTTTTTTAAAAGAGTTTTTAGATTTTTGGATATTTGTAAGGGGTTTTGTTTTGTTTTCCAGTAACATGCTCCACACCAGTGGATATCGTTCAGTGTATGTTTTAGCGAGCCTGTGGGGGTTTCCTAGAAATCTTATTGGAAATTCCTTGCAGAGAACAGCAGTAAAGTCATGACAGAGAAATTTCCTTAAAATATAGCTTGATGCAACCAGCATGTTCTCCAAATCCAGTCCAGTTGTCCCTAGATTTGCACATTTCAAGATTATATGTTTATACATATCAGGGCCAGTTTACCTGGACCACTGATGACACTCAACCACCATGACCAGGCCCCTTGGCACTGACACCAACATCTGTTTGCCCTGACCTCCAACAGCCTGTTCCCTCAGCTGCAGGCTTTTCTGTGTAGCTGCATCTGGCGAAGCTGTCCACCATGTTCATTACCCACAATGCCCCAGAGTTAGGCCTGTTGCAGCATTGCTGGGCTAGGCTTTTCAGGCACTGTGTGAATTTTGACATGGTGGGTAGTTTCCTAGACTCAGCTGTTGCCACCAAGTAAGGCCAGGGCAGGGCCCACTGATGTGGGTGGGTCATCGATGGCAATTTTGCTGGTTGTGCCATAGTCATTATATGTGTCGGATAAACCGCTGTGTTTTGGGGAAAAGTGCTCATCCTCGCTGAAGGAACTACCCAGCGACACCCCAAGGTGTTTTGCTGACCGAGGCAGAGCCAGAGAGGTGTGTCTCTCCACTACTACAGCATTTCTATATCGTTTTCAGACACCAACTCCTGCTTTCATCTATTTCCTTCCCATTCCTGGTGTCCCCTGAAGCCAGTTTGTTTGTTTGTTTATTGGCGTTCTTACCTCCTCTTTATTGTAAGGTCCATAGGTGAGTTACAAGGGCAAAATATACAACTATAAAAGCATGTCTCCTAATATATCTGAAATGACTGAGAAAATTTGGTCCATAATAACGATGATCAATCTAGCTTACTACAAAATAAAAAAATAAAATAAATAAAAATACATATGAACCAGGTTTATGGGGAACTGGGCATTTTTTTGTAATGTTTTGGAATAACAAGTTCAGTGATACAGTCCAAGCTTATGCTGCTTTCAACCTGCTGTAACAGTATTTATTTATGCTCTTTGCCTTTGGTTTATTTTGTTTATTAATTATATATCTAGTTACAAAACTAATAGAACAATTGCAACTATAAAGCAAGAAAAGTGTAAAGGGGTAAAAAACAAACAAAACAGGTGCATCCGCAACTCAAAATGATTCCCGCTTGTAAAACAAACAAACAAACAAAACAAAACAAGACGAACATTTAAAAATAATTCCATTTCTAAAGATAGTCAAAAACAGTTCCAGTACAGATGTAGACTGGGATAAAGATTTCCTCTTCTTCTTTAACAACCTGGGCCCAGTTTACTTACAAGATTCTCTTACCCCACATGTGCTCACTTGACTGCTTCAGTCTGTGGAATTGGCACTACTATGGGTGCCAAATAATACCTGTTCTGCGTTTGTAAGAACTCAATCATTTAGCGTAGCAGTACCTATTTTACATCAAGGGTCTTTTCCAGGGAGTCTTCTCATCATTACTCCCCTCCTACTTTCCATCCCAGGTCGCTCATCAGCGGCCGCAATGTTTTATTTGTTAGCGGACCAGAACATCCAGACAACAGAGAAGGTCGCCAGATTTATTGAGAGGGCAATGAGACTAAGGGCCACAATTTGAAAGACAACTCGAACGAGGCCACCTTTGAACGGCCTTTTAGCCTGGGGGTTTCATATGATTTATCAGTATTTTTATATATTTGTGTACCTGACTGGTCTTTCTCCAGTATTTTTATCTGTTTTATCTGTATTTTTTAGTCGCAATGGCCTGTTGGCTACGTGAATAAAGTTTGATTTGATCATGAGAAGAGAAGACTCCCTGGAAAAGACCCTGATGTTGGGAAAGATTGAGGGCACAAGGAGAAGGGGACGACAGAGGACGAGATGGTTGGACAGTGTTCTTGAAGCTACCAACATGAGTTTTACCAAACTGCGGGAGGCAGTGGAAGACAGGAGTGCCTGGCGTGCTCTGGTCCATGGGGTCATGAAGAGTTGGACACAACTAAACAACAACACCAGCAAACCTATTGATATCAGGCAGGCATCCTCACTGCACTCTTTTTGGTGTCTGCTAAAAACATTCTTGTTAATACAAGCCTACGCAGATGCTCAGAAGGTACAGGTAATCTTAATCTGTTTTAGTATTTTAACCTTTGTATATCTTAAAGTAAGGTTGTGAACTTTTGTTGATTTTATTGTTGTCTCTTTCTGTAAATCGCTTTGAGTTTTTAAAATAAAAAAATAGCAGGTAGTGTATTGATAAATTCATAACTGCAGAGTTCTTTCATGATGGTCACAGCCACACAACCCTTATAAGCTTTCACTGAGTACACAAGAATTTTATAATTACTCTATACAATAATAATAATAATTAGCGATGTATTGCAGAGTTCAGTGCAGATCTCCATTTGTTGCCTTTCAGCTTAAGTCTATTTTCTGTGCACATATATGGGCAGATGATGATTTGGAGTTCTCCAATATTAAAGTGACTTAAGTTGTGGTCGCCTTGAAGTTACATTGTGCGTAACACAAATTGCACACCATTCTCTTGAAACTGAAGCAACTTGTGTTTTCAGTGTTCCTAAATGGAGCAAACAGAAGAACTGCTCCTTGGTTCTTCCCGCACACTTTTCCAGAGTGATCCTCACCTCCTTCCTATCCAATTGGCTCCATTAAACACAAGGAGTAAGAAGACTTCGTCTCAGTAGCTAAAAAGCTTCCCTTTCATGCCGACTGGGTGGCTCTAAGATGCTGGAAACTGAGACCCTGCTTTAGAAATAGCAACGGGTCTTTGACCCCCCGTGACCCTGGACTACTACACCTCCGAGCACAGCTGATGGAACTAGAGAATGAAAGAAAAGGGGAAGAAAAAGATCTAGCATGTCATACTTAGCATAGAGCTATTGGAGTGAATGTTCTGAAGTTAGTCTTGTTCATTGATTTCAGTGGGTTCGAGTGTTAGTTGGAGTCAATCCCAAAGCTTCTTTTGGTGCTCTGCAATCCAGCTAAATATTAAAGTGGTAGGAATGAAGCTGATTTAATCTCCACTGACTTCAGAAGGATTAATTCCCCCACACCTACACCCCAATTCAAGTCCTTCTCCTTAAATTAGTTGTGCTTGCTTTCTCACAAACTGGTTTCCTATTTAACCTAATGATGAGTCTTCCAGCTCCTTTTGAGACAATTTAAACCCGAGCTTTAAGTGTAGTGTAATTAACCTGTCTAAAATCTCCCTAGAATTGCTCCTGATGTGCAATTTCTATTTTCTTGAGGTCAGTTTTTGATGTTCTTTGGATCACTTCCCCCCCCCTCGTGTGGTGTGTGTGTGTGGGGGGGTGGCTTTTCATCTTTCCTGCTGCGACAGCCTCTCCTCTTAAACGAGGGGTGGAGGAAGGGAATAAAGATATATGAGGTTTTAGAGATATGCACACTGACATTGCTTTGTGCTTCTGCTTGATGGTGGAATAGTATATTATGGCTCTTGCTGGAGGACATTTTCCTAAATCCCCAGTGTGGCAACTAAACCTGAAACCTGCCTGCAAGGACCTTATGTAATCTAATGGAATTGTTCTGACAAGCAACTCCATAAATCCTAGGTCACCTTTAATCTCAAGACGTTGGATTTCTTTAAAAGGGTGGTGCCCAGAGTTCTTTTCTCTGTGCAGTCTTACGAAATCCTTTAAAAAGAACTGCTTTTTCAAAACATAACTACTCATTCAAATCATGGAAAAGTCAAATGCACTTGGCTACTAATACATCTTGGGGGATTTTTCAATGTGTGACCGCCCCCCCTCCCCCAAATGCTTTTTAAAATATATATAAAAAGAAAGGATAGACTCTTCAGTCTTTGCTCTTTATAAGAGATTTTACTTGATACTGAAAACACTTGTGTATTTAACCGTTTGGATAGTACAGTGTAAAACAACAACAACTGTACTTAATACTGAAACTACTGATTGATTGAATGGATAGTGGGATCAAAACCATTACTGCAGTGTTAAGTTGATGTATAAAAGTTTGCAAGAATGAACGTTTCAATCAGTTAAGTCTTATTAAGCCAATGCTTAAAATGAGGTTTCCCCCATAGCTGCCTGAAACATTTAAATAAGGCTAGCTGGTATTGCATAGACCAGGGGTAGGCAACCTAAGGCCCGGGGGCCAGATGTGGCCCAATCGCCTTCTAAATCCGGCCCACGGACGGTCCGGGAATCAGCGTGTTTTTACATGAGTAGAATGTGTGCTTTTATTTAAAATGCATCTCTGGGTTATTTCTGGGGCATAGGAATTCATTTATTTTATTTTTTTCAAAATATAGTCCGGCCCACCACATGGTCTGAGGGACGGTAGACTGGCCCCCTGCTGAAAAATGTTGCTGACAGAACCTGTCATGCACAGAATTAAGCTCTTTGCATACCCCTCTAGGTTTCTGATGGACCTAAAATCTGAATTGTGTGGATGGCAGAAGCTACATATAGCCATCAGGAATTCTGCCATCCACACAATTCAGATTTTAGGTCCATCAGAAACCTAGAGGGGTATGAAAGTCTGCTGTGGTGCAGCAGAGAATTAAACTCTTTTGCATGCCCCTCGTTAAGTCCCCAGCGCAATAAGATCTGAACTATATGCAATGCATTCATACAACCACAATCAACATACATGGATATCAAGTGTCTACTGCAAACCCAATGTTTGTGTGAATGAGTCCTTAGTGCAGGCATGTTCTCACGCACCCAGTTCACAACAGAGCAGCACTATGCAAGCATGCTATGGTGACATCTGCACTCCCTACCACATTTCCACTACTGAGCATGTAAATTGTCATAGATGAGTGGTTACAATTTCACATGGAAAACTGCCTCATACCAGGCCAGACAATTTCCCCACCTGATCCAGAACTGTCTAGGTACTGTACTCCAGGGTCTTGGGTAGATATATTTTCCGTGACCTGCTGCTTTGTTTTGCTTTTTAAAACAAAAACAAAAACCCTGGCGATTACTGGGATTGTAACTATGACTTTTCACTTTCAATGTATGTCTATGGTCATCAGGCTCAACACCTGTTGGAACATATTTTCACATGTGGTGGCAATGTCCCTCCTATGCTGACTGTTTTGGGGACAAAGATCACCTTTCCAATATTGCCAGTCCCCAAATCTTTCTCCCTAGCTTTGCTATTTCTCCAACTGGACCAGTTGCCAATTTACATGGACCTTATATACTTTTTATTTGTTGTGACCACAACGATGCTGGAAGATGTCCTCTGACTTCACCTTGGACAACTAGTACAACTGGAGCCAGCCTATGGCTCTCTCCACAAAAGTGATTGAGTTGGTTATAGGCCCAGAGGATGTTCCGAGAAAGACTCAGTCACCATAACAAAGCTTCTTTTTTCTCATTTATTAATGACTGAGTTGATAGAAGGAAGTCCCCGGAGGCTAAAAGAAATTTCTGGAGAGGTTTTCTGCAATAGTTGTTTTGTTGGAGAATGGTCCTGCTCAGGCCCCCTATGCTTAACCTTCCAACTCAGCTTCTTTGCTGGAATCTGTACTTGAGACCTGTATTTTGTGTTGCTATTGTTTATCTTATAAAATGAATTTAAAATATTCATAACAAACCACCAAACACCTGTTGGGGGGGGCCTATATGTAGTATTTGGCCTGCCCATCTCTAAACGTGTTTCTCCCTGATTTTTTTTTCTTTTTCTGCTTAAAAGGGCGTTCATTTAAAACCAAATCTGAACTTGTCCAAGGGATTGGAAATGTGTATTATTTACAGTGCAAATCAAGGCAACTCCTCCTCCCCCTGCCTTTAACCTGATGCACACGCCAGGAATCTGACACAGGATTTGAACCACAACATTGGAAAATTAAGGAAACGCAAAGGCCTGTTCTCTTTGTCATCATACTTCCCTTCGCAAAAGATATGCTCTTTTGTTATTAAGCAGACCCAATCAAAACAAAAGGGATACTGTTTCTTTTATGAGTAATGCACTAACTCAAAAAAAAAAGGGAGAGGGGGAGGAAGAAAGTTCATGCAGGACGTATGAATTCAGACAGCATAAGATTTATTACAATGGCTGCAGAAATTATTCCTCCTTAACAGCACTTAAATTGTCTAATTATTCCCAGCTGTTTTCAATTTGTTTCAGGTTGTTAATTAGAGGGTTAGGGTCCTTCTGCACTGATCTGGCAGACCAAGTCAGCAGTGAGCAAAGAACTGCCTTCATGTCAAAGACACACAACAACCCTTTGGAAATCTGTGGAGGAGAATTTGATATTCCTACTTACCCATCTCCCTCCCACTGGACTGACAAAAAGAGGTTCTGCAACACACCATTTCCTAGTCATTTGGAAAATTAATTGCACCCATTGATGCTGAAGAAAAGAAGGAAAGTGATGTTTGTTCTTTTGTTTTGTAAAAGGAAGAATATAGGGGTAAACAGATTAAACTGGGACCAAGCTACTGATAATCTTAATTAATCCCTGGATGGAGAGAGTTAGGGAGTCTTTGTTACAGTTTAACATAACTACAGAAGGCTGAGCTGTTTTCTTCTTCTTCTTCTTCTTTACCCTTAAGACAATAGACAGACAGGTCCAAATACTGGGGGAGAATCTTGGGAGACTATTGAGACATCTGTTGCAGAGCAAATGGGTGAAGGAGAAATTGCTTTCGTTGATTATGTTTCTCTTTGATGTGGGAGCATGTTGTTTTCCCACAAGTATAATGAGGCATAAGGGTGTGGCATAAGGTTTTTTTTAAAAAAAATCTGCATTTGTTGTGTGCATCTGTCCAGGAGACTTATTCAGAGCCACTGCCAATTGAAATAAGTTAAATTGCTGTGATTGGTATAAAATTGAGTATGCCATTGAGAAGGGGACATAACTGAGGTTTATACATTTATGCACATTGTGGAGAAAGTGGTTAGGGATATGTGTTTAGTTCCTCCTCCCATAATCCTACATCTTGGGGTCATCTCATGCAGCTGAAGGCAGCTGAATGCTTCTGTAAACCTGTCACTACAGATCAGAGGAATGGAGAGTGTTCTTGTACTTGAATCCTGCTTGAAGGTTTCCCACAGCCATCTGATGGGCCACTGTAAGAACAGGATGCTGGTCTAGATGGGCCATTGGCCTGATCCAGAACACTCTTAAGCTAAAGGCTGGGAGATCTAGGAAAAACAACAGGAATGACTTCTTCACTCAGTGCATAATTAAACTGTGGGAAATGGATGTTGGACTAAATAGGCCATTTATCTGATCCAGCAGAAATCCTCCCCAGGCCACCCCCTCACTGGCCTTGCTCCTGACTCTTGCTTATGCTTTGGCCAGGCTGGAAAGTGTTATTGAACTTTGATAATGTTTCTTCCTTGCCTGCAGGGATGCCAACTTGAATAAAAGGGGGGGGCACAGGTAAGCCCCACCCTGCATGATCGGTCACAAGACGTGGTGCAGGCACACTATTGGAATGGCAATGCCTATCAACTGGGGGGGGGCAGCACCCTCAAATATTTTATTAAGGGGGCCAAAGAGATGTTGGGGTACAATGTGCAGAAACCACTGGATTTGTGTAGCTGGAATATAGGCTACTGAACAAAGGTTTGCCCCACCTACTTGTTGCCTCTGGCCCCACCAAACACTAACATGCAATCTTTGAAGGTTGCCCAATGGGGAATGTTGAAAGTTCCCTACCTCTGGCTTGTCAGCCTGTGGGCCTTGTTCATGGGGATTATGAACACAGGGGGGTTGCAGGTAGAGATGGCAGGCGCAATCCTGCTCCCCACCTGTGCATTATTACCTGTGCTTGCAGACTGTTTCAACAGATGCAGCCTAGGTCAAGTCCATGCAGACCTCTTGAATACAGTGAAACTGCATTACTGTTGCATATTGGCAGGGTGTGGATAAGGCAAGGTGTCACAGCATGCTCTGAAGACCTGTGGACAAACGAACTGTGGGAAAGCCACATATTGCCAGCATGCATAGTAATTTGTTGTTGTTGTAAGCCATTAAATCACTTAACTCTGAATAAAAAATAGTGCCCCAGTTTCAAAAATCTAGACCTAAGCTCTATTAATCTGGAACTGGTGTACATTTGGCTACAGGTCTGTTTTGATAGGGAAAATGGGCATCAGTGACTTTGAATTAGATGACTTCATGGTGCAGTGTTGGTTGACTCCAGTTTAGGGTGCTTATGATTACAGCTTGAAAACCATCCAGTAAATCCAAACCATTTTGGAGAGAGCCTTCAGTTAAAAAACCCCAAAAAAACCAAAACCTTAGACCAATATAATTTCATGGTTGCATGAATCATCCCACTGTTTTGCTAAGTCTTAACTTAGTTTACTTTGCAAAGGTTCACTATGACACCAATAGGAAAGAAATATCCATAAAGGAGGAACAGCTGGCAGTTTGGAGTAAAATCATGCTAATATTTTTCCCCCTTCAATAAAGACTGAGATAATTCTTGTGGAGGCAAAGTCAAAACTGCAGAAAGAATTTTTTAATACTTTTTAAGCAGCGTCTGAGAACTTTGTGATTCCATAAGGAGTAGCAAGTGATATTCAGTTTAAAGGAATGTTTTGCCAAAAGAGTAGGTTCTTAAGAGTTGGTTAACTGCACTACGTCTGATGAAAGAATTAACTTGCAGGTTAAAATAATGCATTTTAATTTATGGTATGTTTTGAGGATATGTAAAGAGAGTAATAGAATCAAGGAGACGCACATGATCAGCAGATTCAGATATTATAAGCCACAATATGTCATCATATACTACAAGGTGTCCGTGCAGCAGATACCTTGATACTATATGAGTTAATAAATGGGTTGAAGCAAGAAGCAACATGTGCTAAGCTGTAACAAGGCACAGGTCTTCCAGAGTCTGAAAGAATGGTAGCATTCAGATGCCACCACAATTGTGTGACCTCAGGTAAAGTAATGATGATGAAAAAGCATAGGCTGCTCCCTTAGAGGAGGTCCTCAACACTTCCCCCCAAGTCCTCCTAGCCCTCTTACCTTCCCCAGACTCAGGAGATGAGCCTTCAGTGACATCTCCTCTGCATCTTAGAAGCCAGAGTTTCCAGAATTTATTAAGGGTCCCATACAACCACACAGCTAGCTCCTCCAAGGAGGCAGGGGCAACTGCAGCACAGGCCTTGCAAGACTACATAATGCTTTAGATGCCTTCAGCTCTCTGCTGAGGCAACATTTCTCCATAGCTACAGTGTGGGAGAAAGCTTCAGCCAACAGGACCAACAAGGATCTGTCCATGGTACTGATTAATCTGACATCTGCTTAAAGCGGGGATCGGCAACCCGCGGCTCCAGAGCCGCATGCGGCCCTTTCAGACCGTTGCTGCGGCTCCCGACAGGGCCGGTGTGTCTACTTAGACTAGGGCGGCGAAATGAAGGGGGCGCAGCGCCGTGCCGCACTGCTAGCCCGCCTGCGCCCTCCGCGCCGTAACGCGTTACGCCGTGCTGCGCTGCTGGCCCGCCTGCGCCCGCCCACTTCTCCACCTGGCTGGGCGGCTGCTGCTGCTCATGCGTGATGTCGTGCCTCGTTTCGTGCTAGCGCAGGCGCAGCAGCAGACCGCAGCAGTTTCCCTCCTTGGCGCGGCTGCTGCTGGCTGCTGCGTGGAGCAGGAGGATTCGAAGAGTCGACGACGAGGCGACGACTCGAAGAGGTAAGAAGGCAGCTGCGGGCTGGGCCAGGGGCGGCGGGCGGCAGGCGAGGGCGAGGGGGAAGGTGAGCCGAGTCCGGCGGCGGCGGGGCGCGCGAGGGAGCATCTCCGAGGCCACGGCCAGGCTGGCGGGTGGGGAGGGAGGGGTGCAGCCAGGTCGCCCGGGGGTCGAGGGGATGGCAAACTTCCAAGGGCGGGAGGGGAAGGCTCAGAGAGATCGGGGTGAAGGGGTGGTGGTGGGTCCGGGGAAGGATGCGAGGGACCGAGAGCTCCTCTTTTCTTTTGGAGGGGGGAGGAATCCCGACGGCAAGCGGCGATGAAAGAGACCCCTGAAAAAACAGGGTGGAAGAAGGTGATCCTTCTACATTCCCCTTGTTCCTGTTTTGCTGGAGGAGTTGTGAGAGAGCAGTTACTTGCGACCACCCTAAAGGGAAGTCGAACCGGGACCCCAACCCTGACGCCCCTCTGCGGGTTCCAGACCCCTCGCGACGCGTCGGCCGGTGTCCCCTCCGGCAGGAATCTCTCGGGGCGCTCCGGGCTCTTCGCGTGCTGCGAGGCGCGTCCGTGGTGCGCATGGGGGAGGGGTGTTCCTTTTGGCTGCAGAAACGGAGAGGGGGAGTCCACGTCAGGGTTAAGGGACGCGGAGGACGCCTGGGTAGAGATTTCCCCCCCGCTCTCCCCCCTCCCTGCGAGGCTCCTGCGAATGGAGATGTGGGCGCGCTCGGGAGAGACTTAGTACGCAGGGCAAGGGGTGAGCTGTGCCAAGGGAGGTTTCTGGGCGAAGGAGAGCTTCAGAGAGGAGGGCAGAGGATGCTTGGGGTGGGGTGGGGGGTTGGAAGCATCCTTGGGGCAAGAACAAGATAAGCCCAGTCGAGCATTGGTGGGGGTGGTGCCGTGGTGAAGACAGAACGGGAAATGTGGCCTTTCGGAGGGACGTCTCCATCTTCTGCACTGCCGGGGAGCCGAGGTCCCTTCGCCCCTCCATATAGAATATTTGAGGAGGCTGCTCCCTCCCCGAGTTGATCGGCATTGCCATTCAAATGGTGTATGCACGCTGTGTCATGTGTTCAATTATGCAGATCTCCCCCCAAAATATTTTATTCAAGTTGGCACCCTTGTCTGGAGGGGTATACCTCGGCTTCTCCCTCCTGCCTAGGAATCTGACTGTGCTCCATGTCTACGGAGAGATGGATCCCTGAAAAAGGGGGTGGGTCCAAATGACAGCCATCTGCCAGGAATGCTTTGGTGGTGTTTCCTGCTTGGCAGGGGGTTGGACTGGATGACAGTCTCTTCCAACTCTAAGATTCTATGATTCTATGCTGCTGTGCCAGGGCTCTGGGAAGATGGGCAGCCTGAGTGGGGGTGCCTGCTGCTCGTGCTGGCCATGTACGTTGGAGGAGATCCCGGCTGCGCCGCCTCCACCACTGCAGCAGCATCAGGACCGAGAAGGGCCCGGAGGAGACTCCAAATCTGGACTTTTCTTGTTCTTCTTCTTCTTCTTCTTCGGGTTGCCATGGTGGTTGTGGGGGGTGACGACTCCGCCCATTATTTTGCCTCTCTCTCTCTCTCTCTCTCTCTCTCTCGTTACTTGAAGGAAATGAGGGTATCAGAAGCCACCTTTATGGCAATGGCTTTTTCACTTGTAGTATAGCAGGTTAGAAAGAAGCCTTTCTCAAACTTGGTGCCCTCCATACGTTTTGGACTACAACTCCCATTGGCCCTTGGCAGCATGACCAATGGTCAGAGATGATGGGATTTGTAGCACAAAACATTTAGAAGGCACCAGTGTGGCAGGTAGCTAGCTGTATTCCTGCCAGGAGGTAGAATTGTACTGGGGACTAGTGGAGAAGCTAGCTTGCCAAATTTGCCAAGTTTGGGTAGTCAGACACAACAGCTGGGGGGGGGTCATGCATCTGACTAAATATCTTTTTTAGGCTATTGCAGTTACAGGTAGGTAGCCGTGTTGGTCTGCCATAGTCAAAATAAAATAAAAACATTCCTTCGATGGGTTTGCGGCTCCCAGTTTTTTTTCCCCCTTCGGAAACGGGTCCAAGTGGCTCTTTTTGTCTTAAAGGTTGCAGACCCCTGGCTTAAAGAGAGCTGATCTGACTTTGCCTGACAAGACCAGTCTGGCAGAGACTCTGGCTGGCAGTTCCTACTTTCCCTGTGAGCCCCGAGCCCCAGCAGCACAGGAAACATGATGCACAATGGAAGTTAACTACCATTCACCCTTTCATGGTGTGATATCTTGGCTTGATAATTAACTCTAAGTTTCCCATAACCTATTCAGGAGAAATGTGCAGTGTGCTACAAACCATGAAGGAGGAAGGGGTGTGTTAGCCCAAGGATTGCACTAGGTCCTCCTTATTACAATAAACCATGATTTGTTGCGACATCTGAATGCAGCCAATGTTTACAAGGAAATGTCTCCATAAAGTGACATTTCCTCACTGTAATTAAGAAGAACTTTGGGACATCCTTACAGATGCCCGGCTACACATATACACACACATTGTGACAAGGAAATACAGCTATATAAAACCAACCAACGAGAAAGGTGTCAGTTTGCATTTCTTTTTTTTTTATGAATTTTTTTATTTTCCAGCAAATAAAATACAGACAAGTTGAACATACAATATTTTACAATATTACATAAAACTCCGTCGAGTTTTCTGACTTCCCTCCTTCTTTTCTCTGGTTTTCTAGCTTCTCACTACTTCCTCGCTTTTTCTTATTTCCGTTTATTTTACTAACTTGTTTTCCTCACTTTGTCTTAACATATCATCCTAGTGCAAGAATTCTGCCAACTCCCGAAAGTGTTACCGATTTTTACAGTCTTTCATATAATCTAAAAATTTACCCCACTCCGATTGAAACCTTTGGTCTCTTTGATCTCTTACTCTCCCCGTTAATTTGGCCAATTCTGAATATTCCCATAACTTTGTTTTCCAATCATCCACCGAAGGTAAGTCTTTTGATTTCCAATACTGCGCCAAAAGTATCCTTGCTGCTGTAGTTGCATAAAGGAAAAACCTTTGGTCCTTCTTTTTTATCTCATTTCCAACTAAGCCAATTAGAAAAGCTTCCGGTTTTTTTATAAATGTATATTTAAGTATTTTCTTTAGTTCATTATAAATTACTTCCCAATACTGCTTGATTTTATCGCATGTCCACCACATGTGGTAGAAGTTGCCGTCCTTCACCTCACATTTCCAGCATTTCTTATCGTAACTTCTATACATTTTTGCTAGGTCATAATATTCAATTTGAAATGTGGGAGAAATTATGGTGCGAACACATAAAATTCACTGCTTGCATAATTTTGAAGGAGAACATCATGAAAATGATGTATCGCTGGTATCTCACACCGGTAAGACTAGCAAAAATAGTCAGTTTGCATTTCTTAGTACAGAAAGTATTGATCTGATGTGTAGAGATCTTTCCCATTCTGCTTAATTCAAGGGGCTTCTAGAAGGTTCCTTCTCTTTGTGAAAGAAAGTTTTCTTTCTATGTGAAAGAAACAGGAAGAAGGTTTTTGTTTGGGTTATTGCTGCTGGGAAGCTGAATACAGCTGGTTTAAACTGGTTTTGTTGTTCTTTCTGTCAAGGTCATACAGTAAAAACCTCAGTTGTCGAATGTAATCCGTTCCGGAAGCCCGTTTGGCTTCCAGAATGTATGACAACCAAGGTGCAGCTTCCAATTGATTACAGGAGTTTCCTGCACTCAAGTGGAAGCTGCGTCAGACATTCAGCTTCCAAAAAACAGAAAACTTACTTCTGGGTTTTCAGCGTTCAGGCGTCGAAGCGTTCCACAATGGAGGCGTTTGGGGCCTGAGGTTTGGCTATACTGACTATAATAGTAAGACCAGGAAGAGCCTGGCTCTCACTCACTTTCTCTCCTATCTCTCTTTGTTCTGATGTTTAGTCTTATTATAAGTTTGTAAGTTTTATTGTAAGTGCTGCAACTGGATTTCTTATGGACTGTGCCAATCCTGAATGTTTTGGATTTGTAACCATTATGCTCATTTGCCTTCAGTGCCAATAAAGCTCTGCTGGATGAAGTACAATTGCCTCTGGTCTATTTTTTGGGAATCCTGCTACGTGTTTAGGTTTCTTCCTCCTCTGGAGCTGAAGCGACAAAAGGATGCTCCGTTTTCTGTGGTTATGCTTTTGTATCACTACAATGGTGCCATTTTAGTATGGCATAGTGAGTGGAATGCACTCAAACATGAAACTTGTTGTGTGACCTTGGGCCAGTCCCTGCCTCTTAGCCTAATATCTCACTGCTGTGAGCAAAGGATGGGGAGAACCATGTTTACCATTTTGAGCTCCTTGAAGGAAAGGTGGGATCTAAAGGTCATAATAAATTAAATTAGATAATAACAAGCAACTGGTGGGGTGGGACCCAAGAAAATGCTTGAAACACATTCTTAAGGCTTGAATGATTTGCCATGGACCAGTTCCCAACTTTTTTTCTCTGCTTCATGGACTACTTTGAAATTGCTGGTGGTTCCCAACTTTTTTTCTCTGCTTCATGGACTACTTTGAAATTGCTGAGGGTCTCGGTTGAATACCTAATGATTTCTCTGCCTGTTGTAAGTCCATAGAATTCAAATCGTAATTCAATAAAACACAACAAATAGAAAGCAATAGAAATACAAATAAAAAAGCAATGTGAATATATGTGCCATCTCCCAGCTTCAACCACAAATCTACAAACAAATTGAATAAATAAAGTAAATAATAAATAAAATGCCACAAACCACCTGAATGAAGCTCACCGACCACTGGTGGATTCATCAGTCCCTGTGTATTCTGCTAAGTTTTGTGTGATGCAATTGTCTCCCATTTCTCTGTTCCCATTCTAGATGGGGCTTCTTCTTCTTAGCTCCTTAATCTATTGCTTTTTGTCTTTATCTTTGAAAAATGAAAAGAGGAAGAAAAAGAAGAGAGAGTGTTCCCTTCCCATCCCCAGCCCGTCCAGTAGCAGGGGAAAGAGTTGCAGAAGCTCTGGAAGAGATCTGCTGCATTTATGCATTAACTGCTTTGTGGCGATGCCGAGTCCCTAATTACAGAGTAGAAGAAAAAGTGACCTGGGGGAAACTAGTAGCGTTTGAACATTCTTCCCTTTGACAAGTTTCTGTTTCTGTGGATTTGAAACTATGAGCAGAAGGCAAAGATGTTATTAGGCTAAGTAAAGCAGCATGCAAGCAAAGAGAATAAAACAATGAACTAGGATTACACCGAAGGACATGTTCTCCACCTTAACCTGTTGGTTTCATGCAAAGAGACAGGTAGATTGCAAATGGCCATGTAGAATTGCATTTAATGAAAGTGTGCATTAGCCATACTGTTATCAAGGCAGAAGAAATCATCCTGGCTGTTCAGTGGTCTGGTTAACACGATGAGGAATCCAATGTGGCCACCTAAGATTTACTTATTAATGTCGTTATTTTTAAAATGTATCTGCCTTTTCCCTAGAAAATAATAATATCCAAATCAGTTAATATAATTTGACATAAAGCATTGATTTAAAATGTACAGGTAAAACTCAAAAAATTAGAATATCATGGAAAGGTTCATTTCTTTCAGTAATTCAACTTAAAAGGTGAAACTAACATGTGAGATAAACTCATGACATGTAAAGCGAGAGATGTCAAGCCTTTATTTGTTCTAATTGTGATGATTATGACGTATAGCTGATGAGAACCCCAAATTAACAATTTCAGCTTTGGGGTTTTCATCAGCTGTTCACCATAATCATCACAATTCTAACAAGCAAAGGCTTGGCATATCCCGCTTTGCATGTCATGAGTCTATCTCATATATTAAACTCCAGTAGCTAATGAAAACAATTGCTTACATAATGGACTTTCCCACGATAGTCTAATTTTTCGAGTTGCACCTGTAATAAAAGAAACAATGAATTTCCCCCTACAGCTGTAAATGCAGTGGAAAAATGTGTAAAACACAGGCATGGACAATACAAATGGGCAAATGTCAGTCACCCATGAAAAGCCTTAGAGCACCCTTTGCCAACCTGTCCAGATGTTTTGGAGTACAACTCCCATCAGCTCTGACCAATGGCTATGCTGACTATGACTAATGGGAAATGGAGTCAAAAGAGCTAGGTTGGGGCAGGCTTCCTTATAGTAAATAGCTCTTTAAATACTGCCATTGTAGTCAGCAGTAGTAAAAATAGGAATTAACTGCCAAATAAATAAATAAAAATAATTTATTACAGTACCACTAATGCACGATGCGCTAATACAAAATTGTTACATTTTTCTTTGTCTCATCAATGGGCAATGGACATGCATTTTAAAGTTGTTTTTGATTGCTTTGTTCCTTAAGTATTCTGAATTGCTTATCAAAGAGCAAAGAGTGCCCTGACCTTACTAGCTGCGGCAGCTCATTCTGGGAACTACTTCAAAAATGTGCTTTATCCTGACTTTAAGTGTTTTCTGTATGAAGTGTCATCCCCTTTAAATAAGTGACGTTCCAAATGTTTCCAGGAGGAAAAAAAAAATGCTTTCTAGGTTTTCCTTGTGGTACTAAGTTTTAGTTCTATTGACACAACTTAACTCAGCATAAAAATGACTCATTAAACAGTAAATCTCTTTTTGAGTAAGGGAGTGACTAAAGGCCAAATCAAACACTGCACTACCCACACTAAGGTCACCAAAAAGGCAATTCTCTTATATTCAGGCACGGTGAATTAACTGTGGGTGCAACCCCTTAGGGCGGATCCTGCACTTCTTCCTCCACCATTCTACACATGCACACGCTTTCAAAAAAATACCCCAAAACTCCTCTATAGCCAGAGCAGCTGCCCGCTGCTTGCTCCACAAGACCAGCAGGCAGCAAAGCAAAAAGGAAGCAAATGAGACCCGACACTTCTTCTCCCCTCCCCTTTTCAATAAGCCATTTTGTGCATAGCAAAGCAAAGAGAAGCCAAGCAGGCACGACATTTCTTAGGGCTTGTCCCCACTTCCACTTGCCCCATTGCCTAGAAAGCACAGTTTGCTGCTGCTGCTGCTGCTTCTGCTTTACATTCCTTGGAGGCTGGATCTGCTGCCCCTGTGGATCCTGCTGCCCGAGACGGTTGCTTCACCTTCCTCATTGGTGTGCTGGCCCCGGGTGTCTGACATTGAAGGAGAGCAGGGTCCTTTGGCATTTAGCTGTGTGGCGGGGAGAAATTCAACCAGTCAAGCACTTTTCTAGTACTATGGGGAAAGCTTCACCTTTTGAACATTCTGCCTGTCTGACATCTTATTACTTATAAGAGGCCCTTGTTGTTGTTGTTGTTCAGTCGTTCAGTCGTGTCCGACTCTTCGTGACCCCATGGACCAGAGCACGCCAGGCACACCTATCCTTCACTGCCTCTCGCAGTTTGGCCAAACTCATGTTAGTAGCTTCAAGAACACTGTCCAACCATCTCGCCCTCTGTCGTCCCCTTCTCCTTGTGCCCTCCATCTTTCCCAACATCAGGGTCTTTTCTAGGGAGTCTTCTCTTCTCATGAGGTGGCCAAAGTACTGGAGCCTCAACTTCAGGATCTGTCCTTCTAGTGAGCACTCAGGGCTGATTTCTTTGAGAATGGATAGGTTTGATCTTCTTGCAGTCCATGGGACTCTCAAGAGTCTCCTTCAGCACCATAATTCAAAAGCATCAATTCTTCGGCGATCAGCCTTCTTTATGGAAGAGGCCCTTAGAGCCCTTATATAGAACCCTACCCGCAAAGGGAGTATAATATTTGCATTTCACCCCAAATCGATGTCCATTTTATGTAGATTTGTTTCCTCTGCGGTGAGTGAGGCCTGATCCACAGACATTGTTCTGGGTCCAGAAAATGCTGTGAGCACCCCTGACTCCAGGCCTACTTAACTGTCTCCACTGTTCATCTTCCCCTCCACAGAGGAAGTGGCACGAACATGTGTATATTATGCAGATTTTAAAAGGAACAAATATCTCTGAATAAAGCTAGACTACTGTTAAGTGACTGAAGCATTTCCCCCTGGAGTGTAGCTCAAAACGCTAAGCCGGAAATTGAGCCACTGATTCGCCAAACATTTCAGATTTCTCCAAGGGCAAAAGCCGACCAGGCTGCCAGATTCATGAGGTAATTTCAGAATGAGATAATTATCTGAACCTCATTCGGAACATGAGTTTTGTTTCTGGTATGCGTGTTTAGTTCCTTCATTGACTTTACAATTGATCTTTACATTTGCTAATTTACCAAGTGTGACCATTTTTTTATTTAAAAAAACAGCAATTGTAGCTTTTATTTTTTTGCCAGATTGGGTTATTACCATTCTTCCAGATCACAGAAAAAGAGAAAGAGAATTGGAGAGGCATAGACTGGCCAGGAATTACTCCTAGAAATTCTTTATAGATTCCTGCGCTGCAAAGCCTGAAAGGATGGTTATGAAGCCAAGGTTTGATCTACAGAGCACCGTACTGGAATGCTGGCTCTATTAGTAATGAAGGCCAGCTTTCAGACATTACATTTCCCTTGTAGCAAATTAGTGGTAGATGGTCCATGCATACCTCTCATATGTCTCTCAGAGCCGGAGGCCTTCCTGATTTCAACCTAATGTCTGAGCCCTTTGTGGTTACTCTGGATCACCCTTCCCCAACAAGGTGCCCTTCAGATGTTGCTGGATTGATGAAGAATCCCTGCGATTCCCATCTTTCTCCCTCTTGCATAGCCTGCTGGAATCGCTGCTGTAGACAGCAGTACAACTCCCAGCAGCCCAAGGCAGCATGTCCAAAGGTCAAGGCTGGGAGAGGTGGGATTTGCTGGGCATTTCCATCAGTTCTGATGAAAGAAGGACACGGGAGGCGCTGTGGTCTAAACCACTGAGCCTCTTGGGCTTGCCGATCGGAAGGTCAGTGGTTTGAATCACCGCGATGGGGTGAACTTCCATTGCTCTGTCCCAGCTGATGCCAACCTACCAGTTCGCCAGTGCATGTAGATAAATAGGTACCACTGCGGCATGAAGGAAAATGGCGTTTCCGTGCGCTCTGGCTTCTGTCATGGTGTTCTGTTGTGCCAGAAGTGCTTTTGTCATGCTGGCCACCACTGGAGTGGGAAGGGTGGGGCGTAGGGGACGGGGTGCTCCGGGCAGCGGGATCCTGATAGGGTTCCATCTCGGCACGCCTCGCCCCCAGAACGCGCACCACACCCCTGCAGGTGGTGCACCCTGCCCCAGAACACGTGCCAGCCCCGCCCCCGCCTGCTTCCCGCCCCCGGTGCCAGAGCATGAAGCTCTGCCACTGCTGGCCACATGACTTGGAAAGCTGTCTGTGGACAAATGCTGGCTCTCTTGGCCTGAAAGTGAGATGAGCATCACAACCCCATAGTTGGCTTTGACTGGACTTAGTCCAGTCCAGGAGTCCTTGACCTTGACCTTCTGATGAAAGACCAGCCACTTTTTGCTCCTCCTTCCCTTGAAATATTTCCATTCCAGGTGGCCATTACTGTAATACTATAACTAAGAAATAATTCCTACTTTCTTTTTTTTCTGCTTCCCTCCCAATAATTGCACACAAACTGAAACGCAACCATCCTTTGAAATCTGCTCTTTTCTGAATTTTGCAATGCAGTTTTCCAACCAAGTAATGTGCAACATATTGCATATATTAGGCTAAAGTGTGCAAAAGAATGCCTATACAGTATTAGTGAAAATAACACACAGAAATGCATTATATCTGGGAAGATTGCTTTGCAGAAGTGGGCATCTTGGGGAAAATTGCATTCAAACATATATATTAGGAAAAATTAGCACTAAAATGCTGGTTAATTTTCATGAGGAATAAAAAAAATTCACAAAATGAAATTTGTGGAAGTGTGGAGAACTAAACCTCAGACTGGGAAAATGGGAGAAATGGAAATTGACAGATTTGCCGATTCTTATCTGGAGGATACCAGTTTGGATTAGGGAAGCCTGCCCCAGAATCTCATCATGTGCTCGTGTTCTTCAGAATATTACCACAACAATGTCAGATAGCCATAGACACATAGTGGTGCTCATCACAGAAACTAGGAAACGGCCTGTGCTTGTTTACTTTTTTTCACTGCAATACAGATGGTTTCAGAACAGATTGAAGCAGTCTTAGTGGAAAATAATAGTTTTATGAGCGTGGACTGCAAGAAGATCAAACCTATCCATTCTTAAAGAAATCAGCCCTGAGTGCTCACTAGAAGGACAGATCCTGAAGTTGAGGCTCCAGTACTTTGGCCACCTCATGAGAAGGGAAGACTCCCTGGAAAAGACCCTGACGTTGGGAAAGATGGAGGGCACAAGGAGAAGGGGACGACAGAGGATGAGATGGTTGGACAGTGTTCTCGAAGCTACTAACATGAGTTTGGCCAAACTGTGAGAGGCAGTGAAGGATAGGCGTGCCTGGCATGCTCTGGTCCATGGGGTCACGAAGAGTCGGACACGACCGAACAACAACAACAACAACATGGATACTCCAGGCAGCTTTGTATTGAGTCTGGTCAGGGCTCATTTCAGCAGTGCTACCACTCTCTGGGATCGGGTGGGGCAAGGCAGGGCAGCACTCACTGCCACTACTAACCAGATAGTCCCCTGCCTTAATTGCTATCCTATCCTGTTACATCAAGCAACCCCAGTGTGGCAGCTAGGAGGGTGGTGCCCCTCCTCACATCCCACAGCTGATTGAACCCCTTTTCATGGTGGGTAGGACTCGAACCAACGGCTTCAAGTTAGAGATTCCTACTAAAAATGGGGGGGGGGTGACTTTCTGACAGTCAGAGCTGTTCGCCAGTGGAACAGACTCCCACAAGAGGTGGTGGACTCTCCTTCCTTGGATGCTTTAGCTAGGATTCCTGCATTGCAGGGTGTTGGACTGGATGACCCTCAGGTCCCTTCCAACCCTGAAATTATGTGATTCTCTGATTCTGTGACTCAAGCCTGCAGAATTGGAAGAACAGCAAGCAGGAACTTGCCTTGCGTGTCACCATCCATCTCCGCCTTCAGCAGGGAACACAATCAGCTGATTTGCTCTACACAACTGGCATGAGCTGCCAGTGCTGATCAGGTATTTAGCACTAAAAGAATTGGCTGGGGGGAAGTGGTGGGGTAAAGGCAAAACCACTCGGACCATGTATAGAAAGGATGGGACAAGCGAAAACAGCTTGGACCCGAGCTTTCTAGACATAGGACACCCAACATGCCCATTGCACGCACATGACATCGCACACGCTCGCACGCCACAAGTGTGAGATGTCATGTGTGGTGTGTGTATGACTGGAGGAGACCGACCATCAGGAAGTCCGACCTTTGCCCTGGCGTGTCCCTTGGACAATTGGGAAGGTGTGCTGGTGATCTCAAAGGGATGCAAAGCGCCTTCACCTGCCCATCCCTTTGAGATCACCAGTGCGCCTTCCTGACCATCAAAGAGATTGTCGGGAAGTCCCACATGGGGGGGGGGGTTCAGCCCCCTGCCCAAAATAAGAGGGGGCTGAAGACACTTCCACCCCATGGGGTTGGCACACCTGCCTGCATGTGCCATTCTACTGCCCATTCACCCAGTTTGGAGACATCCTTCTGGAGCCCTTCACAATTCTGTCTCATTTTAACTATATTGGATAATTTGGTGACACCAGCATATTTTGCCACCTTACTGCTCATCCCAACTCAAGAGCATTTATGGGCAAGTGAAAAGCACTGGGCCTAATACAGATTTATTTATTTTTGGAACCGACTTTTTACTAGGGGTGGAGGGGAAATTAGGTTCACTTTATGTTTAAATATAGAACTCTCTGATTAGCACTTCCTGAAACAACACGTGAACTGGAAGAGTTAACCTCTTAAACTTTCACTTTTCAGAATTTTGTGGTGCAGTCTTCCAACTATCCAATGTGTGCAAAAATGTTTATATCAGTGAAAATAGCGTACAGAAGCACATTGTATTAGGGGGAATTGTTTGCAAAAATGTGTCTGTTGGGAGAAAGTCACGCTAAAATGCAGGTGAAACTTCATGAGGACTTTTTTGGGGTGTGTGTCAAAAACTGATGCAAAAATGTGCCGAATAGAAAAATGGGAAACTGAAATTGACAGATTTATCCATCCCTATCTCTTATGTTTGCACATTACTCTCCTCTCTGCTTCCTTTCTTTAACCAGCTACCAGTTAAAGAATGCTACTCATTTCATTAGATGCCTTGGATAAATTAAATTTGATGTTTATACCTGTTATTATTTTTTCCCCAGGCAGGAGAGGAAAAGAACTTCACGAAGGAGATTAAATTATCTCACTAAACTGTCCCACTTTTGGCCCAAAGCACAACCTTTAGACAAGGGAGAGATTTGCCATTACAAAATGCAGAAAACATGCTGAGCTGGAGGACTGCATTTTTGGGAGGGGAGTTCTCTGAACTGATGTACTTTGGACGCCGTCATGAGTTAAAGTGTTTAATTTCTTCCAAAGACTATAGAGCCTCAGCGCAGAAGTGACATCAGAATTGTGGCCTTTGCAGCCAGGACTGAACTGAAGAAACAGACTCTCTTTTGCCCACCTTTGATCCATCCTTATCTTTTCAGCTGCACACTGCAATATTGTATATAGATTTATGGGAATTCTTTCCATGTTCACAACTTATAAAGAATTAATAGTCGGTCCAAGTTGGAAAATAATACACCATTCCTAACTCTATTAAGGACATAAAAATCTGGCTTTGGTTAAAATGAGATTCCCTTTAGCAATGGCCAATATACAGTATGTATTATGAGTATATAAAAAACCAGACCTCTCCTTATCTGACGTACAGCAACATTAAGATTACTGCCTGAGGCTCAGCAAACTTCAAACTTAGAAAGTAAGATTGAGAGAGAGTGAAGGGGTGCAGGCAATCATTGGAAAGTAATTACTGGTAACCCGAGCAGTCACTTTCAAGTAGATTTCATCTAATAAGACCTATACACAAATGTAGTTTTATGTTGATAGACTGACGTATGACAGGAACGCCATCGGTACAGATGCACAGCACAAAGCTTTACTGCCCTGTTATTCTGCAAGCTGCCTAGAACGCCTTCCTCTTCTAAGCCTTCGCATCATTGGCAATGGCATTTTCAGTAAACAAGCACGGAAGATTCTAACCAGGGCTGAAATCCTGCACCCAATTGGGCTGTTGAAATCCTACTGAAGTTCTTGGGACTTAAGCAATCTAAGGCTGCCATGGAGAACCACCACCATCAGGTATATCATTTTAAACCTGACTTTGGATTGTACCCAACGTAGTGCTAAGTTAACGTCACTTGGACTCGTTCGGTTGGCAAAATGTTTTGTGCCTGTGGAACGCTGTTGTGCAAGAAAACGCCTAAGCAGGTTGCTGCTGTCTGTTTCACAATGGGTTTCTGCTAGCGCAACTGTAGCACTGGATCCCTCCACTGGGCAAAATAAAACTCACTCACCTGCTAACGCAATAGGACTTGTACCAGAGGACAGAGAATGTCGGGTGCGGCTCGCTTTTCTGGAGGTACCAAGACGTACAGCCCAATCCTGTCTAAGGATGGGTGTAGTGCCAATACAGTGTTCAAAATTGGTCTGAAGTCCACATTGTGGTGATGGTTTCATAATATCCAACATGGCGATGTATCGCAAATCACAATGTGTGTGTGGGGGGGGCTTTGTAAAAAAAAATGTGACGTGGGGAAAACCGCGATGCCTTCCATTGCTTCTCTCATGATTCCTGCTGCCCCTGTTGCTCTGTACAGTCGTACCTTGGTTGAGGAACGCCTTGCGACTCAAACGTTTTGGCTCCTGAATGGCGCAAACCTGGAAGTGAGTGTTCTGGTTTGCGAACGTTCTTTGGAACCCAAATGTTCGACGTGGCTTCCGAACATTTTGGAAGTCAAACGGACTTCCGGAACTGATTCCGTTCAACTTTCAAGGTACGACTGTACTATAAAATAACAGTTGTAAGAATATGTTAATGGTAGGTACAAATGTATCAGACCCTGAAGTTGTAGCCGTTGCCAGGACATTAGGCCGTTTGCCTCTACAGTGGTACCTCGGGTTAAGAACTTAATTTCTTCTGGAGGTCCGTTCTTAACCTGAAGCACCACTTTAGCTAATGGGGCCTCCCGCTGCCGCCGCACCACCACCGCCCAATTCCTGTTCTCATCCTGAAGCAAAGTTCTTAACCCGAGGTACTATTTCTGGGTTAGCGGAGTCTGTAACCTGAAGCGTCTGTAAGCCGAGGTACCACTGTATTCTTATTTCAGACATTGTGATATATCGATATTTTATAATCAATATTAGCTGGTGATATATCATGATGCTGAAAACCAGACATCACTGAGCCCTAATCCTGTCCAAAGTAATCCCTACTGTGTTCAGTGGGACTTACTCCCAGGGTAAGTGTGCAAAGGACTGAAGCTTTAATTTCACATATTACACTACATTTTGGGCACCTTGTGTCCAAGGTGGATCCTGGACCTCTGCATTTTGAACCAAATCAAAGGCTGAACATTAGCAGCATCTTCCTAAAGTGAAGTGCTATTTGACAATGGAACAAACTACCTTGGGAGGTGGCCTTGGGAGGTGGTGGGATCCCCTTTGCTGGAGGTGTTTAAGCACAAGCTGGATGCCCCCTTGGACTCAGCTGTACAGCTGCAAATAAAACATTTTAAGTGTGTTGTAAAATGCATTATACAAAATTGACACTAGATGGCGATGGCGAGCTATGACAAATTCAATATATATATTTATATTTTAAAAAGCGTTTTCACAGCGTTTTTTATATGTGTGTAGATTCCACCCTTGTCAGGGATGCTGGGGCTCAGTAAGAGTTTGTGGGGTGTTGTTGTTCCCATGGCTTCCCAATGTAGAGGTCACTGCTGGTAAGAGAGGGGGGCAAGGTGGTGGGGAGATTGGTGCAGTACAGGAAGAATGCTGGCAGCATCAGATTGGGTCTGAATATAACAAGAGCCTGCTGGATCAGGCCAGTGGTCACAGAATCATAGAGTTGGAAGAGACCCAGAGAAGCATCTAGTCTAACCTCCTGCAATGCAGGAATATGCATTTGGCCCATACGGGGATCAAACCCACAAGCTTGGCATTATCAGCACCATGCTCTAACCAACTGAGCCACCACACCAGGTCCATCCTGTCCAGCATCCTGTTATCACAGTGGCTAACCAGATGCCTGTAAGCAGGACCCAAGTACAAGAGCACTTTCCCATCCCGTAGCTTCCAGCAACTAGCATTCAGAAGCACTGCACTCAGTTTTAAGTGTAATGAAATGCAAAGGCCAATTGTTAAGGCGTCTATCTGTTTGTTGGTTTCAACATCTACATCTTGCCTCCCTACTCCTACATTAAGCTTAAATTTTAAAAAAACAAAATAAAATTTCAGTCAAATAAAATTGAAAAAGTGGAATATAAAAAAATGAAATTTTAAGAATGCAAAAATTAAACCGAAAGCCTAAAATTACAGCAGTAACGAACAGAAGCAATAAAAATATGGCAATGAATGGCAGCAGTGCAAAAAAAGAAGAAGATGGCACTAACTATATATCTTTAAAAGTGCACTGAAACCAAACAGTTTTGAATGCAAGCTTAAAAGCAGGCAAAGAAAGGGGCCAATGAAACCCTCTAAGGCGCTGCCACATTGGGGAAGGGTCAGTGGCATAGCAGCTAATTTCCATGCATGAGATTCTGTGTTCAAGCCCTATATTTCCGGGGGCGGGGCAGGGGAAGACCCCAGGATGAAACCCCGGAGAGCCACTGACAGATGATACTGAGCTAGATAGAGCAACGGTCTATGTTCCTACAATCTAGAGCCCTTTAGGAAGGCTGTTCTATAATCCAGGTCAGGGATGGGGAATATGGTCCCCCAAGTGTTGTTGGACTCCAACTCCCATGTTTGTTTGTTTGTTTGTTTGTTTGTTTGTTTGTTTGTTTTAAATAATTTTTATTCATTTTGTAAGATATAAAAAGATAACATAAACATACATGAAAAAACAGACATTTAAAAAAGAAAGAAACATAAAAAAACAAGAAAACAATATATACCGTAGATCTTACAATAACATAACTTCCTCTTAACACCAGTAAATGACTTCCCCCAGTCCCCCCATCTGAATTTCATTTCCTAATCTTCTTTGGCAGTTACTAGGGGCTAACATCTTATCCCATATTTTCTTCTAAAACATCTATACTTAACCTATTTCCTAAAAATATTGCAAACCTTAGGCAAAATTAGATATTACAATACTTTTTCAAATAAATTTTAAATCTCTTCCAATCTTCCTCCACCAGCTCTTCCCATTGATTGCGGAGTCTCCCAGTCAATTCGGCAAGTTCCATAAAGTCCATCATCTTCATTTGCCTATTGTTGGTAATTCTTGGCTCTTCTAGTTCTTAGCAAGTAGTAGCCTCGCAGCAGTTGTGGCATATAGAAATAATGTTAAATCTTTTTTAGGGATTTCCTCACCTACCATTCCCAGTAAAAAAGGCTTCTGGTTTCTTAATTAAAGTGCCTTTCAACACTTTTTTCATTTCATTATAAATCTTTTCCCAGAAGTCTTTTACCTTGGGGCACGTCCACCACATGTGGTAAAAGGTCCCTTCTTTTTCTTTACATTTCCAACATTTGTTATCAGATGTACGATACATTTTTGCAAGTTTTACATGTGTTAAATACCATCTATACACCATTTTCATTATATTTTCTCTCAAAGCAATACATGCAGTAAACTTAATTCCTTTCCCCCCACAATTTCTCCCAATCTTTAAGCATAATGTTGTGCCCCACACCAACTCCCATGTTTGTTAGCCGTGCAGGTGGGGGCTGATGGGAGTTCCTGGCAGATGAGTCATTGTTGCTTATCAACCAATCCAGCACTCCTGCTGGTGCATTTGTACCACGATTGACTCCTCGTTGCCTCACCCCTCTCCCTCCCAGAAAGCAAAAGCAACCCGCCTGCAGGGAAGCTAGTGTAGTGGCTCCATTCCACCGAGTGGTGAAACTTTTATATGAAGGTTTTTCTTCTAGCTGGCTTTGTGGTAGCTGAGCTGTCCATAGGATAGCAACAGCAGGCACCAGGCCCACTGGCAGATCAACTGTTATGTATTGAAGTTCTCACCCTAGTCCACTAGGGGTGTTGTGTATATAGTTTCACTCTGCCTACAGTCGCTGCAGTTCTCACTCAGGTCCACACATGCAAATGAAGGATTGAGGGTGCTGCTCACGGATTGGGTAGCTAGAGAGAGAGTTGCTACTGTTGCATGTTACTGAGTACTATATAAGCAGGATGGCTCAGCCCTTCAGTTCAGTTCTGTTCCAGCCTGAGAATAAAGAGAGCTGCTTGGAGAATCACTGTGTCGTCTGCTATGTCCACCCACTACTTAATATCAACGGTGTGTTACAAAGATGTATTCAAACATGACATGAAGGTTGGCAACATTGACCCTGCAGCGTGGGAATCCCTTGCAGACGATCGCAGTGCCTGGAGAGAGACAAGTTGTGAATCCATAGCAGTGACCAGAGGACGAATGACCTCTGGGAGGAGCACAGAAAGAAGAAAAGTCGTGGTGCATCTGCATTTGCATCTGCCCCAGCTGCAACAAAACATGTTTCTCCCATATCGGTCTCTACAGCCACAGAAGACACTGTAACCATCCAACAGTTTGACTTCACCCAAATAAAGCACTCCTCCATTGTATCCTGAGACCTGTCTGCCTACAAGAAAGAGCTTGGGACTACTAGGAATGTCCTTAGTGCATCTTCCTGGAGCTTCATTTCATTGCGTTCCATTGTGGAGGGTAAGTGGGATGCAATTCAGGTTGATTTTACTGGTTCTTCTCTACGAGTGGATGAAACCGCTAATGTTTGTTTCTTTGAGCTGCTTTATTTTCCCAGCCTGAAGTTCTGCATCCATTTGCAAAATACTTTCTCATAGGAAAATGTGTTGGTGTTTTAGTGCACATTGATTTCAATATGCACATTTTTGTATATTTTCTTTCACGAGTATATCCATTTCTATTCAGGACTGCCCTGAATATATGCACTTTTGCACACTTATTTTGGTTTCGCACATCTATACTGCAAAATTCAAAGAAATGTGAATTTCACATTCGAAGAAATGTGTGTTTCTGTAATGTTTTGGGAGGTGAAATTAGGTCTATTTGCATTAAAATGTGAACTGAGCAGAACTTCTCCCCCACCCTAGTCTATCCTTAGCCCAACCAGCATCGGTTGCTGCAGCCACTCTGGACAGCTTCTAACATATATAAAAACATAACGACACACTAAAAGGCTTCCTTATACAGGGCTGTCTTCAGATATCTTCTAAAGGTTATACAGTTGTTCATCTCCTTGACATCTGATGCATAATGGCTGGTGCAGGCTTTCTACACAATAGATGGGCACTGGCCTTCCAAATGTTTCTTTTTTTAATGCAATCCTATTCAGGTCTATTCAGAGGTAAACTCGGGTAAGTGAGTTTAGGCCTGCAGCTTCAATATTTAAACTCATTAATTTGTGTTTGTGGTGCAGTGTGTGTGTGTGTGTGTGTGTGTGTGTGTGTGGAATAGAGGAGGTCTACATAGCTAGTCAAATATCGAATAAACAACACGATAAATTTCCTACGCCAGATACCTGTGAATTTGCTTGTTATTGAAACAACCCCCCCGGCCTGTTCATTTGCCTTCCATCCGTGTGTTTGTATATGCCGGAGCCCTCCATAAAATTCAGGGCAAGTGCTTAGACCTGGGTCCTTTTTCCTATCCATTACTGCCGTTTTGAAGAGTAAATCATAGCTGTCAGTATGGTAGCAGCTTGATTAAAGTTCAGGGGTTTAATAGATCATTTTAAAAACCCCAAATTACTCCGGCTCCCTAGTCGATCCACCTGGACCCTTGCCCTAGGTGCATGGCAGTTTTCAACCAGCACCAGAGAAGCCAAGTCTGGGCCCCGAGGTTCCTGCTTATTCCCCCAGGATGCCTTGTTGCAGACCTAGACCAACATTCTCAGCTGTATTTAATCTGCTCTGAGACAAGCTGGCTATGAGAAAATGCAAAGGGGGGAGAGAGAAAGGCACATAAGCAGAAAGACGCAGGAAAAAAAGTTGGACAGTTGGCCTGCTTTGTTCACTTGGTAAACTGGAGGCCGGCCAGCTACAGCGGAGCTCCCTTGGCAATACAAGTCTGTTCCAATTAATCGTGTTTAACCATTCTAATCACACTTTAGCACATTAATCCTATTTTCAATCCAAAACACATCTGAAAGAGCGGCATGTGGGCCTTTTTATAGCAACCGCAAATCAGATGTAACGGAGAGACAGAGGGCCCTAGTTTACTCTGCACTTTCACTGAACTTAGACTTAATAAAATATGTGACTGACTTGTGGTTGGATTTACTGCATGATGTTGATGCTTCCACATATAAATAGATCCCCTAAGCAACTTAAAAACCTGTCAGAAAGAGCAGTGAAAATTTGATTATAAGGTAACCAATGCGCAGACTGTGCAACAATGACACCGTTCGTCTGGGCTTGGGGCTGGGGAAGATGATGAAGGGACCAGCCCAAATTTCTGGGTATATATACTGTACAGTAGAGAGAGAGAGAGAGAGAGAGAATGGGTTCGGTATCAGAACTGCACAAGGCACTGCGTCGACTCTTAGACTTAAGCCACATTCATACTGCATTTAAAGCACATTTAAAGCCACAGACATGGCTTCCCCCAAGGAATTCTGGGAGCTGTAATTTGTTAAGGGTGCTAAGAGTTGTTGGGGTTTTCGCCCACAGAGCTACAGTTCTCTTTGTGAAGAGAGATTGGTCATTATACCACTCTAGAAATTGTAGGAGAATCTTAACAAACCTTGGTGCCCTTATGAAACTGCAGCTCCCAAAGTTCTTTCGGGGAAGAAAGTGGTACCACAGTGCTTTAAATGTAAGGTGTACTGTGGCCTTTGCAGCAGAAAGAAAACAATACTGGAAACTGTTTTCCTCACAGGGGTACCGGGACTTAATTTCATCCTTGTTTGATTCCACCCACACCAGAAAGCAGGCATGGGGGGGGGGACCTGTGGCCCTGAAGATGGTTCTGGATTCCAGTTCCCATCAATCCTGACCAGCACAGCCCAATGGTCAAGGGTGATGGAAGCTGTGGGTTGAATCAAATGACTAGAAACAAGGATGAAATCAAGCCCTGCCGTTCCTGTGGAGAAGTTGTCTGCTGTGTTGATTCCTTATTATGATGATGATTTAACTGCTTTCATGCCAACTAGTCATCCATTCAAGGTAGCTCGCAGGTTTCTTTAGAAAAACAGCAATGATATAATAAGAACGGCCTTACAATGTTTTGTTTTGTTTTTTAAAAAAGCAACACAATTCAGTCAAGTGACGAAAATGCTGTAGGTTACAGTGTTCTCTGAGGAGTGCTTTGGTGGCTTGTCAAACTCCTGGCCCACCTATTGGGGTAATCAGTGCTTTTTTTCTTTAAAAAAAATGTTTAGGGGTACTCTCATTTTGACTCAAGAAAATCACCATTTTATAGTTCAAATTGGGGAAAATTAATACAGAAAGTACAACGAAACTGACCAATCGCTGTGCTAGATTACAACTCCTACTTCACACATTAAACACTCGCTTCTGTCTGAGACTCAGGAAACACTGTGACAAGAAATGAGGCTGCCATCGGGGGTAGCAACGGAACTGACAATTCACCATGCTGGAGAAGAAACTAAAAATTTGTTTGTTTTTTTAGTTTCTTCTCCTGTTAGAGTCATAAAATGTTTAGGGTTTCCCCCCCCCCACAAAAAAGCACTGGGGGTAATGATGCCTATGCCTCATGCCCTTGGAAGACAACTTCTGTGGAGCAGTTCCTCATCCCATGTCTCAACACACGATGGCTCCTTCAGGCAATCTCAAGGATAACCCAGACCAAACGTTTACAGTGAATCAGGATTTCCTATCTCCTAAACTTTTCTAGCAGTACTGCTGCTCATGTACTGAAATCTTGATCTTGAGCTGATAGGAACTCTGGAAACGGTGTTCTATTTATTTGAATTTTTTAAAAAATTGTATTTAGCCATAAGCTGCTTTTTGTGAAGATACACACAACATATATATTGATCCTCTTCTGTTTGGAAAGCTGGAATCTGTAGCACTCATGGCTGGACCTTTTCATTAGTGGTAATTACAAATATTGGCTGGGGAAACTCAGCCAGATGGGCGGGGTACAAATAAATAAATAAATAAATAAATAAATAAATAAATAAATAAATAAATAAATAAGTGTTGTTGTTGTTGTTCAGGCATGTCCGACTCTTCGTGACCCCATGGACCAGAGCACGCCAGGCACGCCTATCCTTCACTGCCTCTCACAGTTTGGCCAAACTCATGTTAGTAGCTTCGAGAACACTGTCCAACCATCTCATCCTCTGTCGTCCCCTTCTCCTTGTGCCCCCCATCTTTCCCAACATCAGGGTCTTTTCCAGGGAGTCTTCTCTTCTCATGAGGTGGCCAAAGTACTGGAGCCTCAACTTCAGGATCTGTCCTTCTAGTGAGCACTCAGGGCTGATTTCTTTAAGGATGGATAGGTTTGATCTTCTTGCAGTCCATGGGACTCTCAAGAGTCTCCTCCAGCACCATAATTCAAAAGCATCAATTCTTCGGCGATCAGCCTTTTTGATGGTCCAGCTCTCACTTCCATACATCACTACTGGGAAAACCATAGCTTTAACTATCCGGACCTTTGTCGGCAAGGTGATGTCTTTGCTTTTTAAGATGCTGTCTAGGTTTGTCATTGCTTTTCTCCCAAGAAGCAGGCGTCTTCTAATTTCGTGACTGCTGTCACCATCTGCAGTGATCATGGAACTTTTTTTGAGGGGAAATGATTTATGATGCTCCAAATTTATAAAGCTATATCCTATTTTCTTCCAGCATGCATATTGCTCTAAGGAAGTCTTCCACACAAGCACCCGACAGACGCTGACAAGTCGTTGTATGCTGGCACTGTTACAGGTACCACATAATTCTGTGCTTGTCCATCTTTTGAGGTGGTAGCACCTATTGACACCAGGCAGGCCCTTTCTGGCACCTGATAAAATCATTTTTGTTCAGGCATGTATCCCACCAGGTGGAATGTTGGCATGTGTTTTCATTTGGTTTTCACCATATTTTTGATTTCAACTATTTTTTGGATGTTTTAAATAGTTGTTTTATTCTTTCTGTAAAGCACTTAGAGGATTGATTACAAGCAAGTTGTACATAAATATTGTGTCAATAAATCAATCCAATTAACAAACAAACAATGTTTTTAGGAATTAGCAATATCCCTATCTCAGTGAGGTAAAACATTTAGTGACCAACATGCTATCTGTAAATTTCAGCAGCTTGAGGTGAGCATTTTAATTTCTCCTCCTCCAGATGCCGCAGACCTGATCCACAAACATGGAAGAGTTGTGGAGGACTCCCTGGTCCTGAATGGGGTAACTGTGCCCCTAAAGGACCAGGTGCGCAACCTGGGAGTCATTTTGGACTCACAGCTGTCCATGGAGGCGCAGGTCAATTCTGTGTCCAGGGCAGCTGTTTACCAGCTCCATCTGGTATGCAGGCTGAGACCCTACCTGCCCGCAGACTGTCTCGCCAGAGTAGTACATGCTCTAGTTATCTCCCGCTTGGACTACTGCAATGCGCTCTACGTGGGGCTACCTTTGAAGGTGACCCAGAAACTACAACTAATCTAGAATGCGGCAGCTAGACTGGTGACTGGGAGTGGCTGCTAGGACCATATAACACTGGTCCTGAAAGACCTACATTGGCACCCAGTACGTTTCCAAGCACAATTCAAAGTGTTGGTGCTAGTCTTTAAAAATAAAATACCTGAAGGGGCGTTTCCATCCCCATCATTCAGCTCTGAGGTCCAGCTCCGAGGGCCTTCTCGCGGTTCCCTCACTGTGAGAAATGAAGTGACAAGGAACCAGGCAAAGGGCCTGGTTTAGATGTTTAGAAGGCATCTGAAGGCACGCCTGCATAGGGAAGTTTTTGATGTTTGATGTTTTATTATGTTTCCTTATATGCTGGAAGCTGCTCAGGGTGACTGGGGCAACCCAATCAGATGGGCGGGGTGCAAATAAAGCAACAACAACAACAACAACAGTATATCTAGATTACGTTTTTAGTGCAAGGTGTGTGCATGTGACAGTACATAAGAGGGCCCTGTTTCCTGTGCTTTGTGCTTTGATACGTCACTGCACAAGTGTTTAATACAATTCCTTACATTTTTACATTGAAGATTTCTGGGCCAATCAAATGGTTGCATATTTCTTTCAGGGTTAAGTGGTAGTGAGTAGAGAATTCTGACAGTTGTATATTAAATGCAGGTGGCTCTGGGCATGCCATTCCCGTCTGATACACTACATTAACCATATCCTGCAATGCTTTCAAAATGTAGCTGCAATGAATTAGATTCTTTAATAAAGCCTTGCTTACCTGGCTCAGCTAACGTCTACTTTGCATTTAGCTCCTCTTAATGCATCTTTCAAGATTTCTTTTCTTTTTAAAATAATAATAAAATGTAGCATTAAAAAAAGCTAGAAGTGATTACTAAGAAAACAAAACAGCCACTATAATCTGCCCAAGGAGCATTTTCTAAAAGCTCCAACAGATTTCTTTATCATATTATGAACCGTTACATATTTCATTAAGCATGAATCGATAACTTCATCCTTACTCCAGATCTAAATTAAAGACTTACGGGTTTAGTTTATTTTGGTGCACAGTTTACATTTCATTGGGTTTGTTTTGAATGGGCAAAATGAAAGCTGTGATGTATCAGACAAAAGTTAAAGCACAGTGAAGGATTTTGCGGGGTTTTAAAAAAAATCATTGCTGGTTTTTTTTTAAAGCTTCATGGATCAAAACCGGAGGTAAGAAAATTCTCCCCTGGGGGAAAAAAAGCTCACATGTAGAGAAGAACCCAGTGGATGAAAACGTGGTTGTGGGGTATAACCATATATTTCAATGACTGCTCTACCATTATGAGACAGATGAAAAAGGCAGATCAAACTGAAGTTGGTTTTGGGTGACCGCAGCACGAAATTGTTAAATTAATCAATTTGTTTTTATTCTATTTTGACCTACCAGGAAGAGCCTTGTCTGATATTTTTCTCCCAACAGTGTCAAAATAACTTGGTCGCCTTTACGTACCACCACGTTGAGATTTTATTACAACCAAGTGGTACAGAAATCTTTGGAAATGACTTGGGGTGGGGGTGTCATTTGCTGCTCTGTCTGAAGCAGTGAAATGTCATGGGCCAACCAGGAAGACACAACAGCAAAGTGTGTGTGCATTAGAAGTGTTCAGACTTATTTTTTAAAAATTATTATTATTATTATTAGATTTGAATCCCACTTTGTACACAATAGCTGAGCTATGCAGATGAACAAGGGTGCCCTCTTTCATACAGACACTTGTGCATGTGTAGAGACAGCTTGTTCTTGTGCTCAGTGTAATATATGAACAATATTTATTTATTTATTTATTTATTTATACATACATACATACATACATACATACATACATACATACATACATACCCCGCCCATCCAGCTGGCTTTCCCCAGCCACTCTGGGCAGCTCCCAGCAGTTTAAAAACAGAATAAAACATCAAATATTAAAATTTTCCCTAAACAGGGCTGCCTTCAGATGTCTTCTAAAAGTCAGATAGTTGTTTATTTCCCTGACATCTGATGGGAGGGCGTTCCACAGGGCGGGTGCCACCAGTGATGAGGCCCTCTGCCTGGTTCCCTGTAACCTCACTTCTCTCAGTGAGGGAACCGCCAGAAGGCCCTCGGAGCTGGACCTCAGTGTCCAGGCTGAATGATGGGGGGTGGAGACGCTCCTTCAGGTATACTGGTCCCAGGCCATTTAGGGTTTTAAAGGTCAGCACCAACACTTTGAATTGTGCTCGGAAACGTACTGGGAGCCAATGTAGGTCTTTGAAATTCGCACTTCACTGAATTTTGTCATGCACTTTTCCAACCAAATGATGTGTACAAAAATGTGAGTATGAGGGGAAAGTATGCATTGAAATGCATGAACTGGTGGGGACAAAATGCCAGAATGCATTGCATTACAGAACTTTGCTTGCAAAAATGTGCATCTTACAACAATGTGCATATTAGGAAAAATGCTGGTGGGTTTTCATGAGGACTTTTAAAAGTAACAACAATTGCAAACTGATGAAGAAATGTGAAAAACTGAACCAAAGCATGGAAAAATGAGAAACTGAATGAAACCAAAATTGATCATTTCCCCACCCCTACTTAAGAGCAAATCCCACTGACTTTAATGGGGTTTACTCCTATGAAAGTGAGTACAGGATTGCACCCTGAAGTTATGATTGATTTCCAATGGGGGATGAATTTAAGTGTGAGATTAACACTCGTCTGGAATTAGTGGAAACTGAAAGTGTTTTTATTTGGCTGGAATGTACCCTTTTGATTTTTGTGATACTGTGCTCAGTTCTAACACACTGGTGTTGCAACTTGCAAAGACAAACAGATACAAGCAGGGGGCATGGGGTGGAGTGGCTAGCTGTGAAATGCCATTTGCAGAATCATAGACTCTGAGGTTAATTCAGGCAAGGCTTCATTGTAATTCAGGAGTTAATCCGCATTTCCTCTGATGTGACTGAAGACGCGAGGACCCCCCCCCCCCCATTTTTTTGGCCCAAAGAAGAAATGTAGCTCTTGTAATGCTGATTTTAAGTTAGGCAGGCTTTGGCCCCATCTGTCCTTGGCAAATTAACTGCCCCCCCCATCCAGATGTATCTTTTGGGGAGTAAAGCCGCGTAATTCCTTTCTTGTTACAATGCAGCTCTTTTCTGCTAGGGTTCTTTAAACGGATTTCCCTTTCAAAAAGACTCCTTGTATGTTTACTTGTGGGATAGACTTACCCCAGATATGCCCACTCAACTGCTTCAATCTGCAGAACTGACACAGGTGCCACATAATTCTCCTTCTGTGTTTGTAAGAAATCAATCTTTGGAACCCCCTGCCTATGGAAACCTATCAAGCGGTATATAATCATTGTGAAATAAATGAATAAATATTTATCCTGTGATAACGTGGCCCTATCTGCACTATACATTTAAAGCAGCACTGTGGCACTTTAAGCACTTCCTCCAAAGAATTCTGGGAACTGTACTTAGTAAAGGATGCTGAGAGTTGTTAGGAGACCCCTACTCCCCCCACAGAGCTACAATTCCCAGAGTTCCCCGGGGGGAAAGATCGACTGTTAAACCTCTCCGAGATTATTGGGAAATAGTTCTGTTTGGCTCTTTCACACCCTTGAATGTCTTCAATTTATCCTGGCTACTATAACTAACTTTAAGAACAGTTGCCTTAAGAACAGAGTTTGCTTGTTTTCCTCTGCCCTCCTGAGTCACTTTTCTTTAAGTTGTGTTTTTTACACTTCAAGCCTGTGGGCAGCCATTGCCTTGTTTTTAATCTACCTTGCATAAGCTGTTCTGGGACCTTTTTGGGGGCACTGGAGTGTGGTGTGAAAGGGCTTCAGTTAAAACATTTAAAACAGAGGAGTAAAGCACCAGTTGCAATGGATGTAGGGAAAATCTGGTAGGTTTGGGAACCTGATAATTAAACAGCTTCGGCTCCGTATCTGCAGGTATACATGGTGTTGCTTCTAGAAGGCAAGGTTAATCAAGAAGAAAAATGCATTTGTAATTCTTGTTATATTTGAATGGAAATCCAAGCACTGTGATAATTTAAAGAGTGCCCAAACTGAGCCCTGGTGGTTTGCTTCTAGTTGAGAGCTGTTGTTGTTCAGTCATTCAGTCGTGTCTGACTCTTTGTGACCCCATGGACCAGAGCACGCCAGGCACGCCTGTCCTTCACTGCCTCTCGCAGTTTGGCCAAACTCATGTTAGTAGCTTCGAGAACACTGTCCAACCATCTCATCCTCTGTCGTCCCCTTCTCCTTGTGCCCTCCATTTTTCCCAACATCAGGGTCTTTTCCAGGGAGTCTTCTCTTCTCATGAGGTGGCCAAAGTACTGGAGCCTCAGCTTCAGGATCTGTCCTTCTAGTGAGCACTCAGGGCCGATTTCCTTGAGAATGGATAGGTTTGATCTTCTTGCGGTCCATGGGACTCTAAAGAGTCTCCTCCAGCACCATAGTTCAAAAGCATCAATTCTTCGGCGATCAGCCTTCTTGATGGTTGAGAGCTAGTGGGGTGCAAATAGCAAGCTTAGAAGTCTGCACACAGACTTTCCCTAATGCTGTTTCTCTCCTCATATGAGCATGTATTACAACCCCAAGGGTGCTTTAAGAGGAGGCCACATGCCCACTCCTTAGCTGTTTCCAAGCTAGCATTCTTTATAAGACAAGCCCAGGCCTTTTCTCTTATAAATGATATTGTTATAAATACAGGCTAAGCTCCTTTTTGAAGGGCAGTTCACACGATCGGCTCTGCACAGAGAGTCAATAGGCAAGGAGTTTGTGATGTGCATAAGGAGACTGTGTGGTGGAGTGGGTAGAGTGTTGGGATAAGACCCGGAGACCAGGGTTCAAATCCCCACGCAGCCATGAAACTCCCTGGGTGACCTTGGGCCAGTCACAATGTCCCTTCCTAACTTACCTCGCAGGTTGTTCTGAGTACAGAATGGGAAAGAGGAGAACTATACAGACCACCTTGAGCTCCTTGGAGAAAAGGCAGGGTAGAAATGTAAAATTAAATAAATAAATATAGACACCAGGCAGGCGCCCTCATTGTACTCTTTTTGGCTCCTGCTGAAAGACATTTTTGTTTAGGCAAGGCTATCCGGATATGTAGAAACTGTTTTAATCCGGTTTTAACTTATTGTTGATATTAATTCTTTTTAAAATGTTGTAAAACTTTAATATTTCTTTCTTTCTTATTACTACTGATAATATTAATGTTTTTTTTTGTAAACCACTTAAAAGTTTTATTGCAATCAAGTGGTGTATGTATGTTGTGAAATAATAAATAAATTAAATAATTCCTGCATTCATCCTGATTCACCTCCGGAGTGTTTATATTACTCACAATTAAACATAGAATCATAGAATTGTAGAGTTGGAAGGAAACTCAAGGCATTTCTGTGTCACAACCCGAATTGCAACAAGTCTGATTCATTTTCAAACTGGAGCAGTTGTGCCACGGCGACAGAGCACTTGAGTCCCCTTTGGCTGTGTGAAACTAAATTTACAATATTCACTTAAATCCCTCCTGCAAGCTGCAGACTGTGTGAAATCTTGGTAGAATAAAAGAGGCCACTATAAACCTTAAACTGATGGATGCATAACTGGTTTCCACTGTCGATTAATCAATTGCAGTTTCAATTGTAGTTCTCATAAGAGCGGTTTAATTTCACCTGTTCATGTTTGGTAAGAAAACAAAATACCTCTGGCCTTGCACTACTGTGCTGCTGCTGTCAACAGGGGAACACCATAAAATCATGGTGACACTTAGCACTTTTTGGATTACAGCTGCTGGCCATATGACTGGGGTTTCTTGTGGAAGGCTTGGTTTCATGCATGCACCTGCACTCAGCTCAGTCCTGTCCTAAAGCTTTTATATGTCCTCATAAAACTGACATTTTTGCTATGAATTAAGCACTGATACATTCAAGATCTTTTATTTTTTAAGACTGCAATGTCCAAGCTGAAGGCCATGAGATTTCCTCGCTCTGACTTGTGTTCGTGATGATCCAGTGGGTCATCCTAAACTCGTGTAGGATCATGCAGGCAGAAAAGCTGAACCAAGTAGGAAAATCAGAGACAGCTGCCCTGAGATCTACAGGTATAGGGCAGTATACGAATTTGATGGTGGTGGTGATGTTTTTGCACACAGTTCCTGTGTGCTCCTTCTTTTCCTTGGAAACTCACTGATGCCTGACACTAAGAGAAAGTTAAAACTTGATATGGGACATGGGTAGGTGTGTGATTGTAGATATTACTGGTGGAACAGTATACTGATTTTTAAATAGCCTTTTGCTTGATTCTTAGTACACTGCATTGAATTGTATTTTGTACATCACTCTGAGTTTCTTTTGAATATAAAGCAGTAAAAAAATAAATCTAAGTAAATAAATATATTTATTTATTCTTTCTTCTCTTTTTGTGGAGCTATTATAATTTGGAGTGCTGCCTGAATGTGACACTGAATGCATGCTGGTGATACCTATCGGACAGTTCCTTTGATGAGAAACAACTCAACGCATCTCCCACACATATGACCCTATTCCAGTGTAGGGGTGAGATGTGCCGGGGAACTGAAATGGACTGGTCTCAAAGTTGAGTGTGCAGAGAAATGCCTTGTCAGCTTCACGAACTGATGTACCGTCTTTTTCGCTCCATAAGACGCACTTTTTTCCTCCTAAAAAGTAAGGATCTGTGCGTCTTATGGAGCGAATGGTGGTCCCTGGAGCTGAATTGCTCAGGGGCCAAAAGAGGATCATGCTTTTTATTTTACAAAGAGAAAAGGGGGTGTTGAAAGGACCCCGCTCAGCAGCTGATCAGCAAGAGATTGGGAGAGAGATAAGAGTCCCAGCTCCCTTTCAGCCCCGCCCTCTTGCCACGCCCTCCTTTGTTGAATGTGCTGCAGAGGGAGGTTGTTTGTTTCCCCAGCAACATGTGACTGGCTTAGATTATCTGTCTGGAAACTGTAGAAAAGGCTCCCTTTCTTTTAGAAGCTGCAGAAATGTGAGTTGAACCCCATAAAAATGGGGCTTTTCCTCCTTGCTTTTCCCCCTTTGCAAAAGGAGCTTTGCTTTTCCCCCTTTGCAAAAAAAGCTGCAAAACTTTTAGCTGATCTTCAAAAAACCAGGGCTTTTCCCTTTGCAAAAAAGCTGCAAAACTTTTAGCTGATCCTCAAAAAAAACAGGGTTTTTCCCTTTGCAAAAAAAGTTGCTAAACTTTTAGCTGATCCTAAAAAAACAACAGGGCTTTTAGAGGAGGAAAACCAGAATTTTTTTTTTGATGGGTTTCCTCCTCTAAAAACAAGGTGTGCCCTATGGTCCGGTGCGCCCTATGGAGCGACAAATACAGTATATCATGCTGAGCTGAGGTCACTCCGTTCTTCCTTTCCTGGCCTAGAAGGCAAGGCAAGGTTCTCAGCCGACTTGCTTAGTTTTTCCCCTCCCCTGTATCTTGGATGCCCATAATGAGGGTTTGGAAGCATTGCCACAATTGCAGAAGGATCCACTTTGGTTGACCACTCAAGTTCTATGGAACTGACATGGGTTTCCAAAGCAGCCTCTGACACGAGAAAGGGCCACAGCTCAGCGGAGGAGCATCTGACTTGCATGCAACAGGTCCCAGATTCAATTCTCGGCACCTCCAGATAGGACTGAGAGTGTCCCCTGCCTAAAACCCTGGAGAGCTACTGTCAGTGTAGACTGAGTGGGTGGCGCTGTGGTCTAAACCACAAGCCTCTCGGGCTTGCCGATCAGAAGGTTGGCGGTTCGAATCCCTGTGACGGAGTGAGCTCCCATTGCTCTGTCACAGCTCCTGCCGACCTAGCAGTTTGAAAGCACACCCGTGCAAGCAGATAAATAGGTACCACTACGTTGGGAAGGTAAACGGCATTTCCGTGAGCTCTGGTTTCCGTCACGGTGTTCTGTTGTGCCAAAAGCAGTTTAGTCATGCTGGCCACATGACCAGGAAATCTGTCTGCGGACAAAAGCCGGCTCCCTTGGCCTGAAAGCGAGATGAGTGCCACAACCCCATAGTCGCCTTTGACTGGACTTAACCATCCAGGGGTCCTATATCTTTTTTTTACCTAGATAAACCAATGGTCTCACTCTGTATAGGCCAGCTTTCCTTGTTCCTCCTGATTGTCCATTTTGTACTTCTGGGTTGTTGTGGTTTTTTTGCAGGGATGCGGATGGCGCTGCAGTCTAAACCAACAGTGTTTCCATGTGCTCTGGATTCCATCATGGTGTTCCGTTGTGCCAGAAGCGGTTCCGTCATGCTGGCCACATGACCCAGAAATCTGTCTGAGGACAAATGGCAGCTCCTTCAACTTAAAAGTGGAGATGAGTGCCACAATCCCATAGTCAATTTTGACTGGACTTAACCATCCAATGGGCCTTTGCCTTTACCTTTTGCCTACTAGAACAAGATCCATAAGAGTCCTGATCCTCATATGATTCATGCTGGAAACCACTTTTCTCTACACCCCCCCCCCAAATACTTTCTGCAGTCCAATAAGAGATTGTGTTACATCTGGATTGATTTTCTCCTTATTGACCCAGAGCTGCTCAAACAGCCCAGCCCTGGTCATGGCTGAGTTGGACATACCTTTAAAAAATTCCCTTTGATAGGGTATGCATATCTCTCCCCCCCCCCCACCTTAAAATCATGACAAAAGGAAAGTATTTATTACCAAGAAGTCTGCACCCCCGGGCCAGAACTAGTCATCTTTGATTTAACTTTTAGCTGAAGTTGCTGAATTAAATGCAGTTTTGTTTTTATCTATTTGCATGGAAGGGTTCCAGATAAAACAACAGCTCTAGTGACCTGAGAGCGCTTGTATCATGATAATTAGGTTTGAAAACTCGTATATTGTTTTCATAAGGCTATTACATTTTCCGTAATTAAATTAAGCAAAAAATAAAGGATGCATGGCAATAATATTTATTATTAATACCAGACTCGAAAGGCTTACAACATGTGAAATTGAAGGTAAAAGGCCTTGAAGACAAGCTGAACTTCAAAACAATGTACAAGAGGCTGAGCTTTCAGCAAGTCGTTTAAAGAGAAGCAATGATAGATTGAAAAATAGCCTGAGCGGACGAGGCAGGCTTCTGCTTCCAGTTGGAACTGGGCAGCTTCCATGGAGCTTTTTGGGCTTCAGAATACAGCAGTTCCTGTGTGCTCCTTTTTGCCGTGAAGCTTCTCCTTCCCTCTGTGGTCCATCTAGCAGTGTCTCAGGGCCAAAGCCCAGGGAACCAAAGCTCAGCTGCTAAAGAATGGCAGATGATGGGGGCAGCAGCAGGGGCATACCTAGGGGTTGGCCCAGGGAGTGCCAAAATCACACCTCTCCACTCTGGCTTGGAGTGGTGAGGAGCACGCCCTCCTGTGTGCTCCCCAGGCCACTCCTCTGCTGCTCTGGCCAGCTGAGCAAGGCACGCAGGCTCCTCTGGATGTGAAAAGCAATGGCAGGGGTTGCTGATACAGCTCTTTGCCAAGGGCGCAAGAGAGCCTAGGTATGCCTCTGGGCAGCCTGGCATCCATCGGAACTGGTGGCGCGGAAGGTATGGGGAGAGTAGGTGGATCCACAGCCAATGACAAGCAGATTCTAGTTTTGCCTCCTCCCTGCTAAGTTCTGCAAGGATAATACTGATGCTACGCAGGAGGAAGCTGATAGTCAGGACCATCTCCTGAACTCAGAGGACAGGCAGCAGAGGGCTGATTGAGGTTGCTGGGTCACTGCCACATTAGCCCGAGCGGGGAAGCCTCTGCTGCTTTGGGTTGCCATAATTCAGGACACAAAGTTGTGGAGATGGAAATGAAACTCAGTCTCTTTGCTCTGCTCTGTAAGGGGAGATGCATAGCAACAAGTTGCCTGGCAAAGCATGGCATGCCTGCAGAAACAAATGTAGGCCAAGGACGGGAAGATTTGGTTCAGTTCTTAAGATGGCACACCTTCTATGTGCACAAAGACCATGCCTTGCGTGTCTAGAGCCTTTATTTACACAAGAACTAGTGCAGTAGAAGACAAGCGTTTGGGGTGCTTGGTTACTTCTGCTCTTGAAGCTGGCAAAGAGGAGGCCATGGGGAGACAGGCTACATATTTGCCTTCAGATATCTGCATGGCTGTCACAAAGAAGATGGGAAATATTTTTTGTCTATCATGGAGCAACAGAGTAATGAATGGAAATGGCAAGGAAACGGTTTTGCAGGGTATATTAGGAGAAACTTCCAAACAGAGGTTAGCTCTTGGTGGCCATCCAGGTCAGGAATGCTGTGGCCACATGATTTCTGCACTGGTAATGTTGGATTAGATGACCATGGGGCTGCAGGTCAATGCAAGAACATCTGGTCCAGGTTCAATCCCCCAGCATCTGCAGGTAGGACTGGCAAGATTGTGTGTTAGCATCTGTCTGTCTCAGGAGACAATGAAGGTGTGTTCCTTTGGAGGTGAAGTCCAACTGTTGGATGGTTGCAGCACCTGCTGTGGATATAGAGACCGATACGGGACAGACATGTGTTGTTGTGTCTGGGGCAGATGAAGGCATCCGGTTGTGCTGTAGAACCTCAGAGTAGACAATACTGAACAAGATGGACCAATGGCCTGACTGAGTATAAGATGGGAACACTAACAATTTTTAATTCTTTGTGTCACAAGCTCTTTCCAGTACAAAGCCAGCGGCTATCGCCTCAATGCTAGCTATGGATGGCGATGGATTTTAAAGGGGTAGGAATTGCATCCCTCGTGCTTTTAACCTGTTGCAAACACGATTGATTTGAAACAACAATAATTGAAACCAACGCTAGCAAACATTCAGAAGGAAGACATTTCGATGTATTTCTTTTCTTTTCTTTCTTTTTAAATAAAAGACTACTAACCAAGTGGAATATAATGGGAATTAAATGAATGTAACTCTCATTCCAGTAAAGCTCTTTTGATCATCCAAGAAATCAAATTAAATATGGGGCATATTCCAGCTCTTTCCTTTACATTAGACATTCTTTGGGAGACAATCAAGGCAGTCTCGAGGAAGACTGCAAGGGGCACAGTCAGGGAGCCAAAAAAGAAAGAGCTCTGGTGTACTCTTAAGCAACAGACTCTGGACTTGGCCTTGTACATCAATCAACCAGAACTAATCTAATGGTAAACATATACTGTAAAAGCAAAAGGGCTGCTCAATCCTCTTAGCTTCTTTAATGAAATACCTCTGAGAGATTTTTTTAAAAAAACTGCTAAATGGGATTAATTATCAAACGTGCTTTGTATTTGTGACAAAATTGTTTGTTATTCAGGCTGTGTCCTCTAACTCTGAGACAACATAAGCAAACTGCTCTGCAGAAAGGGGGCAGAATGTATTATGTTCAACAAGGCTGAAGTAGTTCTGCAAATGTCATAAATATATTAAAAGATAAGGACTGTAGCTCAGTGGAAGAAAATCTGCTTTGCGTTCAGAAGCTCCCAGGTTCAATCCCCAGCATCTCTAGATAGGGCTGGGCAAGACCCCTCTTTGAGAATGCAGAGAGAGAGAACCGCTTCCAAATGATGTAGATGATACGGAGTTAAATGAACCGGTTGGTCTGATTCAATATAAGGCAGCTAATCCTAATCGTGCCATGTGGTTGCACAGCCCAGGGAAATAAACTGAGATAATGCCGATCAACTAAAAGGTAAAGATAAAGGACGCCTGACAGTTAAGTCCAGTTGCAAACGACTCTGGGGTTGTGGCACTCATCTTGCTTTACTGGCCAAGGGAGCCGGTGTTTTTCCGCAGACACTTTTTCCGGGTCATGGGGCCAGCATGACTAAGCCGTTTCTGGCGAAACCAGAGCAGCGCACGGAAACGCCGGTTACCTTCCCACCAGAGCGGTACCTATTTATCTACTTGCATTTTGACGTGCTTTCGAACTGCTAGGTGGGCAGGAGCTGGGACCGAACAACGGGAGCTCACCCCATCATGGGGATTCGAACTGCTGACCTTCCGACCGGCAAGCCCAAGAGGCTCAGTGGTTTACACCACAGCACCACCTGCGTCCCTGTGCCAGTCAACTACTTTGCTGGATTGTTGGACAAAGATAAGCATCAATCCTGATTTTCTTACAGGATGTCCATACATCTTCCTGTCAATCATTTGCTTTCTGTGCATTTCATGTCACCTTCCTAATTGCAAATGTCTGTGGGGGAAAAAAAGTTGCATTAGGGCAACAGAATGTTTAATCCACCTTGATTGTATAAATTTAAATTGCCAGCACGTGCTTGAACACCTCCCACAAAACAGTGGCATTTGGAAGGAACCCTGAAATATATACATACATAACTGGTTGCAGCTACTGGGTGATATTCAATGTTTATCATACTCAGAGCAGATCTATTGAAGTCAGTTGACATTGATTTCAATAGATCTGAATATGATGACCACTGAATATCACCCAGTGCATCCCTCTCTTCAGACGCCCTTGAAACCCTTTGAGGAAGTTGGTAGAAATGAGAAAATTCCCCCAGATTTGGCCTTGAGATTTGCAACTTCATCCTCTATTTGTAATAGCCCATTACACAAATTCCAATTAACTCTCACAGGAGGTTTAGAGAACTTGTTTGCTTCTTTCTGTGTTGCTCATGATGTGTGAATAGCCTCCTAAGTGACAAGGGATTATTTCTCTTCCCCCCAAAAAACGCTTTAACTCTTACACAGGCAAATGCCAAAGCACGAATCTGACACCTTCTCTGCCTTGTGTAATTAGTTTCCCTGCTTAATGAAGTTTGCAAGTCTGCTATGCAGATATTTTAAGTCTGCAGAAAGCACCCTGCAAGGTTCTGAGCACTGAGACCCTTGTGATCATGAGAACATTTGCACCCACTTCATGGTGCTAAGTAACAAAGAAGAAGAAGAAGAAGAAACAAGGAAATGTTCATCACAGGCTATGCAGTGAAAGGAGAAACAGTTGGGGATGTTTTGCATGCTATGCACCAGCAGTTTGCCATTTGACAGAAGTCCTATTTATGTACCCAGGGTGAACACCTGTGGGCTTAAACCAGGGAGCGGGTGTTCATGCCTGCCTCACTCCATGTTCCGTAGTACATGGCAGCTACACAGTTGACCATTCTGAAATCTGAAGGGAGTTTCTATGGCTGCATACACAGCATACATTTAAAGCCTATCTTACCCCTATCTTCGAAACAAAATAAAAAATTCTTTCCAGTAGCACCTTAGAGACCAACTGAGTTTGTTCTTGGTATGAGCTTTCGTGTGCATGCATACGAAAGCTCATACCAAGAACAAACTCAGTTGGTCTCTAAGGTGCTACTGGAAAGAATTTTTTATTTTGTTTTGACTATGGCAGACCAACACGGCTACCCACCTGTAACTTACCCCTATCTTATTAGCTCAAACTAGTTTTGTATGGGTGTGTTGTTGGGTCATGTGAGGTTTACAGCTGCTGTTTGAAATGACTGTATTTTATGGGAACACATTTTGCTGTGTGTGTGTGTGTGTGTGTGTGTGTGTGTGTAATGTAAATGTAATGTAATGTAATGTAAAGTATGTAAAAGCATGTAAAAAGTACACATCGAACAATTTCCACATAAATTATAATAAGGTCTAAAATAAAGGTACACAAAATTAAATAAGCCCCCCCCCCACAACAACTTGCCACCTTGACTTTGTAAATTATAAAGTAGCTCTCCATGCATTGGCAGCTAAGAAGATCAGGAGGAAAGAACTAGATAAAATAGCGGTCAACTGCAAAGGGGATTCGGATATTTAATTTGGCACATTTTACTAGAGAATCTTCTGCTATTCTATTTTATGCAACAAACAATCTTAGTAGCTGTGAACGTGGTTTATATTGTATGTGTTGTGCCTGGTGATTTTTATGGTTATTGTTTTGCCTTTTGTTATTTTTCTGAATGATGCCATGGCTTATGGCTAGTGATGATGATGATGATGATGATGAACAACCTGCCACCACAGACAATACCCCAGCCCAAGGATCTATTCAGCAGCCTCAGCTTTTGTAGCTGGAGTCAGTCAGGCCAGGTGGAAAAGGGAGCAGGAAACAGCAGGAGGGGAGAGTGCTCTTGCACAAAGGTCCTGCTTGCATGTTTTCGACATGCATGTGGTTGGCCACTATGAAAACAGAATGCTGGATTAGATGGGCCATTGGCCAGATCCAGCATCTTCTTATATTCCTATGCTGCAAGAAGTGTGTGCCCTTGAAAAATTAAGGTGCTGTGCTGGATGCATCTGTTCTATGCCCTTTGCAATGGAGAGACCCCATGAACCATTGATCCCTCTTCTCCAAAACAATCCAGGCAGAGCTGTTGAGCGGGGGGGGGGGGGCTCTTCTATGATTTTTCAAAAATATTTTAAAAAAATAGCCCAAATTGCCATACATCTGGGTTTTCCCAGACATTTCACCAATTCAGCAAAAACCCACCCGGAAGCCATTTTCCTGAGCGATTCCCAGACATATGGCAGCCCTAATATATGGGCGTGATTCCTAGAGTAGTTTGCAGAAGAATCACATGTGGTGGTATTGTTATTATTAGGTTCTTTCTACTGCTAGCCATACTTAGAGCATGGCACTACTCTGAGAATAACTTACTTGGATAGCTTACTTGGTCAGACCACACTTGGAATACTGTTTCCATTTCTGGGCACCACAATTTAAGAATGATGTTGACAAGCTGGAACATGTGCAGAGGAGGGCAATAAGCCTTATGAGGAATGCTTGAAGGAGCTGAGTATGTTTAGCCTGGAAAGGAGGAGGCTGAGACTCATATGATACCCATTTTCAAATATCTTAAGGCAGGGGTCCCCAACCTGCTGCCCATGGGCCAGAAGCGGCCCACAGAGGCCATTTAACTGGCCCCCGAACTGCCCCCGAACTGAGCTGCCTGCTTGGTGAGTCCCCGTGTGCTGCTCTAAACTAGCGTGGCGTAGCATGGGGACTCCCTTCCGTGGCTCCGGAAATCGCATTTGCGCATGTCCGTGGCACCAGAGATTGCTTCTGCGCATGCCCAGACACTGAAAATAGTTTCTGTGCAGGCGTGACTTTCGGTGTCTGGGCATGCACAGAAGTGATTTCCAGCGCCGCGGACATGCGCAGATGCGATTTCCGGCATCATGCTGCACTGGTCCAGCCCATGGAGGATCTCCGCGGGAGTGATCTGGCCCATGCCCGGTAAGCCTTGGTTGATCCCTGTCTTAAGGGCTGTCACATGGAAGAGGGAGCATGCTTGTTTTCTCCTGCTCTGGAGGGTAGAACTCAAACCAATGGCTTCAAGTTACAAGAAAGGAGATTCCGGCTAAACATTAGGAAGAACTTTCTGACAATAAGAGCTGTTCAGCAGTGGAACAGACTCCCACTAGAGGTGGTGGAGTCTCCTTCCTTGCATGTTTTTAAGCAGAGGTTGGGTGGCATCTGTCATGGATTTTTTAGCTGAGATTCCTGTATTGCAGGGGTTTGAACTAGATGACTCTTGGGGTACCTTCCAATTCTAAGATCCTATGATTCTATGAATACATCCTATTTTTTATTATTGTTGTTGGTGGTGATTCCATGTCTTGGCTGTGGGCTTGCCGATCAGAAGGTCAGCGGTTCAATTCCTCACGACGGAGTGAGCTCCCATTGCTCTGGCCCAGCTCCTGCCAACCTAGCAGTTCGAAAGCACACCAGTGCAAGTAGATAAATAGGCACCACAGTGGCGGGAAAGTAAATGGCGTTTCCACGCGCTCTGGCACTTGTCACAGTCTGTGGACAAACTGCAACTCCCTCGGCCTGAAAGCGAGATGAACGCAGCAACCCCATAGTCACCTTTGTCTGGACTTAACTGTCCAGGGGTCCTTTACTTTTACAGGAGGTGAACTGCCTATCTTAACTCCTGGGAGGATCTGTTGTGAATAGTAGTAGTGGCAACTGTAGTAATAAAAACCATCATCAACAACTTTTTAAAGAGTCAAATGAAGTGTGCCTTCAATTTTATCTGGCTAAAAAAAGAGAAAGGATTAAACAAACAAACAAACAAACAAAAATCCCAGGTATCAGAAGTGTGGGAACTATTGCTTTCTATTGCCCTGTTTTGAACTCATCCCACATGTGCACTTGAAAGCCAAGAGTGTGCAGCCTGCTACAATGTATTATTTGTAAAAGCAGCCTATGTCCAGCTGTTTTAAATACACCTTGCTCCTATTTAGTATCTTGGTAGAGGGATTTGTGGAATCCATCTGCTCGAAAGATGAATTTTGTTCTGGGCAGAATAAAGCACCAAAGAAAGCAGTTATTAATGTGCAGAGGGGTTGCTGAAATCCCCTTCCTCTAGTATACTACACAGCATGCTTTTGACCTCCCCTCCACATACTTTTTCCCCTTTAAAAAATGACGATTACAATGTATTTGAGTTGAGGTGAACAAGGTGATGTGTCTCCTAACATGCTGCCAAGAGAGTCCTGATGGGCACAGTTGGTGGTCTGGAAACTGCAGGCTGGAGGGGGATTTGGGCAGCTTTGACTGCTGCTAAACTGCCTTTGAGTTCAATAGAAATCTACGGCCAAAGCAAGAGGTCTAGAATCTGGTCGCATGCGAAGAATGCTAGTATGTAAAACTAATTATCCTCCTATTGAGATCTCCTCTCTGACCAGGTCTCTCCCTCTCCTTCCACACACACCCCTACCAAATCCCATCTAACTTTTTCATTAAGGTAATTAATTGCTACATTCCCAGTAACGCATAGATTGGGGCTTGGGGATTAAGGCACTGTGATTGAGTAGTTAATACCAAGTGTAAACACCTCGGGTGTTCCTGTTAAGCGTGGTTTTCCTTGCTAGCAGGAATTAAATAATGGCTCTATGAAGTAACATTTGAGTGTGTGCATCTCTAGTAGATTTCAATCGTTTGTGACTTTGCTGTGACATGCTTTAGAACGTTCACTTATACACAGTTTGATTTCTTTACATGAGTGTCAACTTAAGTTACTTTTTCCACTCACTCAAAAAGGAAAGAAAGAAAGAAAGAAAGAAATCAAGAAAGAAAGAGGAAGAATAAATTGTTTGTAGGAGGAGGGTAGAGGAGAGAAAGCAATATATTAGAAACATGAGTAGGTGCCCCAGTTTGTCCATCAGTCTTGGCATTATTTTATTTATACATTTTCTAAAGGATTAGGCATAATCAGTTCCAGAGGATGTGCTTAAGAGCACCGGCTGCATCTACTTTCTTGGCAAGGGTTGTGAATATGTTATATCATCTCACAGTGCTGAGCTTTGTGCTGCGGCTCGAAGGAGACGGTGTTAATGTTTTGAATTCAGTGGCAGCATTAGTTAATCTATTCCACGTTATTATATGCTGTGCCAGTTTAATTTGAGACAGAGCTCACTGAGTGGTGGGGATGTGGGGGCTTTGTTTTTTACAACAAGGCTTAATCCTGAGGCATATGAAGAGTGCCTCTGAGCAAGGGCAAAGTACCATCCTTCCTTTAGTGCAGGGGCAAGGAAGCCTATGGGCCACGTTTGGCCCACCAGACATTCACATGTGGCCCATAGGACTCTAGAGTTTGAAGAGATCCCAAGGGTCATTCCTGCAATGCAGGAATCTCAACTAAACCACCCAAGACAGGTCTCTGCTTGAAAACCTCCAAGTAAGGAGAGTCCACCACCTTCTGCAGGAGTCCGTTCCATTGTCCTACAACTCTTACCATCCAAAAGTTCCTCCTGGTGTTTAGTTGGACTCTCCTTTCCTATAATTTGGATCCATTGGTTCGCTGGCGAGGGAAGGGAGATTTTGGGTGGGCAGGAAAGTTGAAGCCTGATGGATCGGCTGCACGAATGAGTTCCTCAAGAGCTGATTGGCAGCAGAGTTGAAGTATTGGGCACTCTAGAGCACCACATAGGGATCTTTGAAAGCCTCGCCTGGTGGTCTGAAATTCTAATGATGGGACTTTAAAATGCTCCATCATCTGATATCATGCCAGCATCAGCTGACTGACAGGTACACAACTGTTAAGTATAGTAATTTAATTCACTGAAATTGTAAATGCTTGTATGAATTACTATGTGTTTAAATTTGATTGGTTGGTAACTGAATTCTAGAGAGCTCCGTAGTAGTTCTCATGTGGTTGGCTAACGTTGGTCACATGGGAGGTATCTAGTGAAGGAGGGACTCTATTTTATGTGAAGCAAGATGACTGTGCTTTAGAATCCACTGTGAACACTGATAAGTTGAATAGAGTGTTGGAGTGCTGCTGCTTCTTCTGTGCTTGAAAAAAAGAGCAAAGCTGCAAGAGATTGTAAAAGTGGAAATCTCTCATAGGAGCTGCAAGGCATGGCTTGATTGAGATACAGGAGGCTGAATGCTGAACTCTGGAAAGAGAGGACGATACAGTTGTTTGGAAGGCAGAAGAAGGGACTATAAGCTCCTGATTGGAGAAGCATGTGACTGTAAATATTATGTTTTAATCCATCTATAGCTATAAGCTTCTGCAAGTAAAGTTTTTGAATGTTAAATTCTAGACATTCGTTGATATCCAAAGAAGGGTGTCAGTCATATATATGATTTGAACTTCTTAGCTGCGATCTCGCTACTCTGACTTCAACAAGTCCTGCTGGATAGGAGCAATAGTCGATCTAGCCTAGCACCCTGTTTTCCATAGAGGCCAACCAGATGACAAAGGGAAGTTCACAAGTGGGGTACGAGGTCTATAACCTCACCTGCTACCTGTCCCCAGCAGGTTCGAGTTGCTTTTGTTGATATACAAAGTCCCAGACAACGTGGCTCCAGGATACTTGAAGGGCCACCTCAGTCCTTATATCCCAACTTGATCACAGAGATCGTCTGGAGGAGTATTGCTTGTCGTCCCTCATATTACAGAGACTTGACTGACTTCTGCCAGGAATTGGGCATTTAGTGTTGCCTTTCCCGTTTATTGGAACACTTGCCCAGCACAGACTTGGCAGGGATCCTTACTTCCACCTCTCAGGGATCTCTTGAAGACCTTTTTATGCTGCTAGGTCTTTTCAGCTGTTTAAACCAATTATCCAGTCGCTTTGACAAATATTTGTGTTGATGCTGTTTTATTTTTTTATAGCTGCACACTGCCCTGATATTTTACGATATGGCAGCACAGAAATAAATTGGTAATAAATTAATTAAATAAACAAATGTTTTTAATAAATAAATGTTCCAGTCAGTGGTACAGTGTCTCGATTGAACAGGAACTGGGCAAAGGTCAGACCAAATCAAATGCATAAGGAGCAAGAGGTGGGGAATGACAGAAGGATGGGTGCTTGTGGTGATTATTTCTCCTGAAGCCCCTGGCCATTTCCTCCTGTGGTAGGACAGAACTGTGTGAACTCTTATGTTAGTCTGCTGCCCTCTGTTGTTGAGAAGGACACTGCCCCATCGCCAGTGTTGAAGGATAAATCAACTGCCCTCTTGGCGAGGACCCCATTTTGTCCTTTGCTTTAGGCAGCAAAATGCTTGAGCTGGCCATGACTGTAGGTGTGGGTGCCAGGAAGCTTAGAGTTATCAGGTCTAGGCCTCAGGAAGCTCCTGTGCATTTGAAAGATACAGATAAGGGAGACTTTTGGCTTCAGCTATGAAATATAAATTGTAGGAGTGTTTTATTGTTTATAGAGTTTGTAGGAATGGTTTTAACTCTATTATCAGAACAGGTCTATTCCACATGCAGAAATCAACTGTGAACTGCCCTGAGATCTTTTGTTGAAGGGTGTTATATAAATCAAATAAATTGCAGTTATAATAATAACTGCACTAGAAGTTGAATCTTCAGTACTTGTACTGGGGCACTCTACTTGAGGGCAGATTTTAAGGGGTGCTGGATAGACTATGGGGTGCACATAGCTCTATCCTAGAACAGAGAGGAACAGTTGGGAGGCTCAGGGGGAAGAGGCTGTCACGACTCCCCAAATACACATACCCGGGTATCTCAGATGCCTGCCTCACTCTGCCTAATGGTAGGGTTGGCACTGCTGCTAGTTTATCATTCTGATAGACCAGTTCTTCATTTCACAGGAATGACACTTATAACAGAGTTATAACAGAGTTCTATCCTTTGCTCCGAGTCCTGTCGTTTGCACACCTTCTCTATCTCAAAAGAGATTTTAGTTGTTACTAGAACAAAAGTAAGTTAGCCCACGGAACAAAATGTATAGAATGGAAGAAGCAGAAACAATGGGTGTGTGTGTGGGGGTGGGTGGGTGGGTGGGTGGGTGTATTCCTGTTTTTATTTAGGATTGGTTTTTAAAATGCCAGAGAAGGAGCAGGCAAAATGGAACATGAATACACCCACCCATAGAAATTATTAGCTAAATTTACGACCATTTAATGAAGTAGGTAACATTTGTGTCTGTCTTGTGAGGAGCGATTGGTTTTTAACATGGCATTTGCCTAAAGTAATGTTACTGTTGATTGAAATAATGAAATTTTCATATCTAAAACGCTGAGACGGGGAAGCATGTCCATTTCAGTTGTGTTTGCTGAAACTCAATCTACAGGAAAAGATTTTATAACAGAATTGGAGCTTAAATTTCATTTGCTGATTTAATAAAAAAAAACCCTAACAGGATGGATTTGGGGATATTTCATTAATCTTTCTTTCCTTTCAGTGAAAAGGAAATTAAGTTCAATCTAGTTCAAACTCTACTTCACCATTCTACAATAGCCTGCCAATGTCCATTTTCTCTCTGGCAAGTTGAAACCTAATTAGTCACAGAAAATTCTTCCCTGATCCTGTCACTCCTAGGCAGGCAAAAGACTGAACTTCAGACAAAAGGCTTCCAATGCACAGTTGCTTAGTTTTGCCTCTTTGTTAATGTACTTTCCTTTATATTATTATTGGGGGTTTTTCAGTGCAGCATCCAGTGCCCAGATCTGGAAGCAATGAATTCACATGCAAGAGCATAATCACACACAAATGCATCCTGCAAGTTCTATAGTCTGTGTCAATAACACATGGGCACCACTGCTTACAACACAAGAAAGAGAAATTAAAACCTAACTTAAATATGTGAACTGGTGGATAAATATTGCTGGTGTGTGTGTGTGTGTGTGTGTGTGTTGAAAGAACAATTCCAGCCTCTTTTAAAACCAACTGCAGACTTTTGTGGTTAGGAGCTGATGTCAGCTGGACACAGTTGAGAAGTGGGGCAGAAAACTGTAGTTCCTTGAGCCTGAGGGCTATTCCAAGCTATGCTGTCTGGCTAGCCAAAGTCAGTTCCCCCAGCAAAAATGGCATGTTGAGAAAGTGAGTTGATGGATCCACGTTAATTTCAGAAAGCACAGGGGAAGCACTTGCTCCATTAAACACTCGGTTGGCAACTTGGCAGCTGAGCTCAGATTTGCAATGTCAGTGCAAGGCTGCAAACAAAATGAGATCCAGTTCGTAGTTAGGCACGAACTTAAGTCACACCTGGCATGTTCGTGACACCCCAGTATACTACTGAACGTAGCGCCAAGAGCCATTAAACATTATGTTTGAGATTAGGTCAAATATATCAGGATGTCCGTTGTGCAGTTTGCCCTTTGTGTCGTTGTTGGGTTGCTTACTTTCACGAATAGTCGGAATGGGATCGTGGCATTAACCCTTTCCTCTTCCCCAGGGTCCCAAACAGAATTGCCTGCACAACACCCATTGCTTGCAATGGGAACAAAGATCCCATTCAGCAGAGACTGGTGCCCATTGGAACTGGCAGGGCAAAAAAAGCAGGGAAGCCGACAGTAGATGGAGCAATTGTGTCTCATTTGGCCCTAAAGGTGGTGCTGATGATAATGTTAGTGTGCTGCCACAGTCTCCTATGCCTGTTATTGGGTGGGGAGGGAGCTGCTTATTATTTTGTTGTATGAAAATTTTAATGTTTTATATGACTTTTTCTTCCCCTTCCCCCGTGTTATAATGTATTAATGTTTCTGTTTCTAAATATAATTCACTTGGAGACATTTTTGGTAACAAGCAACTAGTAAGTTTAACAAATTAATAAATAAAGAATACTATAAAAATTCTCTGTGGAGTTTGGGCTGCGATGGCCCTTTTACACATTCATGCAATTACTAGATGCTTCACCTACCGAATGAAGGGCATGTGTGAGCTCACCTAATGATAATGATGATGATGATGTTTTTGAGTGTTCAGAGCACTTCACATACAGTACCTTATTGTAATCCCTGCAACAATTCTGTAAGGTTGGTGAGGATTTCTCTTATAGTGCAGATGAGGGTCTGAGACTGAGAGATTATGGCCTGCCTAAAGCCATCTAATCATGGTTGAGGTGAGATGTGAAGCTTGGGCTTCATGATCCATAACTCTGCCTCTTTGGCCATTGTGGGCCAAAGTACAAAGTCCTGTCCATGCAGGTGAAATGGTTGTTGCATCCTCTAAACCAGGGAGTCGTAGACAAGCAACATCTGGAGGCCACCACACCGATGAGATGATTACAATACCTGTATATATTCCCTGATCCTCACCTTGCCTGCTAGATCAGGAACTGTGCAGGTAAAAATGTGCTACAATTCCAAGAGCTAGATCACTGTATTCAAAGCTAAAGGTACAGTTCTGGGCACAGTCTTAGGAAACGCCATCTGCAGTATGAACAATTCTCATTAAATCTATAGTGTTCTCTCTCTCTCTCTCTCTCTCTCTCTCTCTCACACACACACACACACACACACACACACTCTAACTGTTCTTCTATAATAATGTTCTATTCATAAGTTCTTCTGAATCACTGAATCATAGAATCATAGAATTGCAGAAGGGACCCTGAGCATCATCTATTCCAGGGGTCAGCAAACTTTTTGCAGCAGGGGGCCAGTCCACTGTCCCTCAGACCTTGTGGGGGCCGGACTATATTTTGAAAAATAAATAAATGAATGAATTCCTATGCCTCACAAATGACCAAGAGATGCATTTTAAATAAAAGCACGCATTCTACTCATGTAAAAACATTCCCAGATTCCCAGACCGTCCGTGGGCTGGATTTAGAAGGCGATTGGGCCGGATCCGGCCCCCGGGCCTTAGTTTGCCTACTCATGATCTATTCCAACCCCTTGCAATGCAGGAATATGCAGCTGTCTCATATGAAAATCGAACCTGCAACCTTGGCATTATCACCACATGCCAAGCTATTTAGAGTCCAGTTTCTATCAGATGATTTTGCTGATCCCTCCTAATATTAAGGAATAAAACAGGAGCAGAGCGAGAGAACGATATCTGCACAAATTCCTGCACCACTGTGCACTGCTTGTTCTGGGCTGCTGTTCCGTTGTTTCCTCATTGTTTTGTATTTTCATTTGATGATGTTCATGCAAATTGCACTTGTTCTTAATTGTGGAATTTTTGTTGCTCACCCTGGGACTGCTTGGGGAAGAGTGGGTTTAAAGTACAAATAATAAACAAACAAACAATCCATCCATGCATCCATCCATACACCCATCCATACATCCATACGTGAGCCTTCCCTGCTCCTCTCAACAAAGCTGGCTAGATTGTGCAGGGTGGGCTCAACATCTGAATGGTTCAGAATACTGATGAAACCATGGCAAGGTGTAATACTGATTTAACTTCACATGGTCTTCTGGGAAGTGTGGCCATCTGGGTACATGGTGAATCCATTTACACAGCCACTTACTAGATATATTAAAACTGGACTTTTGTGTTAATACCATCAAAAAACTGAGCCCAGTCTGAGAAAGGGATCATTTGAATTACCCTTTAAAACCCAGAGTTGTAACAGCACTTATAAGATCTTCTAAATTACTGTACACATCTAGACTGAGACGAGATGTATCCTTTGGAATGTGAAATGATCACCCCCTTGGCCGTCATAAGCATTTTCCACTTAGGAGACATCACCATTAATAAACTGTATTGCAAAGAGGTGACTTAGCATTTCCCCTCTTCTCTCTTCTAAAGACTTTGCATGTCTAGCATAGACTAACAGGCAGAACCAGAGCAACAAATTAGATGGGGCAGTGACCTTGTTGATTTGTCATTTTCTATTTATTTTGCATGGAGTGTAGGCACTTGGGAGATTTCTGCTCCTTTGGAAATCCTAGACTTTCACTGTAAACAACTTTCAGATGAGATGGTTCTGCTCTATTTAGGCAGAAAGTCCCTTGCCCGCAATGTGACCCCCCACCCTGCCCCGGGCAAAGAATTGTGCAGTAACACCACTACTTTCTGGAATTCAGCTGCTAAATATAACTCTGGGGAGGGAACAGGATCCAGATTAGCTCCGTCTTTGGGGGACTGATCTAGAGTCTGAAGAAGCGAACATTTTCTAAGGCCTCTTCTGCGAGGAAAAGGGGGTGGAAAATATAATCTTTGTCTTCTCCATTGGTTTTGATGGGGTGTTACTGAAAGCTAGTCCATCACAGATGCAAATCCAACCACTTCTCCATCAGATCAACAACTCTTTTTGTATGAACATATGAATATACAATTCATGTGAACAAAGACAGGAGTGGCCAATAAGGTTTCTTGGTCTTGTAATTAGATGCACTACTCCTGTTGTGAAACAAGCTCATTGTAAAACTGGGTGTACAGATTCTCAACATGGTGCAGCCTGAATACGCAAGATCTACCTGTGGGACGTGGGTGGCGCTGTGGTCTAAACCACAGAGCCTAGGGCTAGCTGATCAGAAGGTCGGTGGTTTGAATCCTCACGATGGGGTGAGCTCCCATTGCTCAATCCCAGCTCCTGCCAACCTAGCAGTTCAAAAGCATGTCAAAGTGCAAGTAGATAAATAGGTACTGCTCTGGTGGAGTCAGAAGGGACCCAAGTGTCATCTAGTCCAATCCCTGCAATGCAGGAATCTCAACCAAAGACGCCATGGCAGATGGTCATCCAACCTCTGCTCAACCTCTGTCCACCACCTCCCAAGGGAGTCTGTTTCACTGTCAAACAGCTCTGACTGCCAGAAAGTTATTCCCAAATCTCCTTTCTTGTAACTTGAATCCATTGGGTCAAGTCCTACCCTCCAGAGTGGGGGACGGGGGACGGGACACCAAGCTTACTCCATCTTCCATGTGTCGTATTTTTGATCCCATTGCGTCTTTTGAGGAAAGGTTGCAGAAGTTGGGACTTACTAGTTTAGAGAAAACGTGAGTAAAAGCTGGCATGGCAGAAATTCATAAAATTATACACTAGAACTTGTGAACAAGCGATGAAGCTGAATGTTGGAACATTCAGGACAGAGAAAAGAAGGTGTTTCTTCATGCAGTGCACAGTTAAGCTATGCAATTCCGCAGGAGGCAGTGATGGTCACCAACTTGGAGAGCTTTAAAAGAGGCTTGGACAGATTCAAGAAGGAGGAGATGACTGCTGAAGGCTACCTCCACACTCTGCCTCCATATTCAGTGGGATGCTTGGGAATAACAGATCCTGGAGACTGCAGGAGGGGAGAGTGCTTGTGCGCTCAGGTCCTGCTTGCAGGTTTCCGACAGGCATCTTGTTGGCCACTGTGAGGACAAGGTGCTGGACTAGTTGGTTTCTTCTTATGTGCTTATGAGAGCACCCCTCCTTGCAAAGCCGTCATCAACCAGTTCTCTGGACACCTCTGTGTAATTGCCACTTGCAAAAAATCCATGGGCGTGCACTTCTCACATGCAAAGCATTGCACATGAAAGAAGGAGCGCCAGATGTGCAACACACAACGTCAGATCTGGCCCCAAGCAAACTCCTTCGATGCAAACAGTCCCATATGCTCCACTGGCACTTTTACAGTGCAAAACTGTTGACGCCAGGAAAATAATAAAACATGTCAGATATATTAGGTACGTCGAAACAAACAGAACGTTCATTACGTTCCTCATCAGCTTCTGCAAAATAGCATTTTAAACTTCATTTCATGTCAGTGTTTCTCCCCTATGCAACCCCCCCTCGCCCATTAGCATGCATTTTATTGTGAGAGGTATTAGAATGCCAGCTTTCCCCTCCATTTGATTATAGTTGATAGCAATCAAGGTAATTTTACTGCCAATAACAATGATGCCAGAAATAACATAATTTAATAGCATGTGGTTTAGGTCTTGTTTATAACTTTTCTCTACACTGTATGCAATGAGCACATAAATTGCTAATATCTAATGCCCTGGACTCATTTTTAACAAATGTTGACATGACTTGAGCACAATCTGATGGAACTTTTTCTTGCTTACAATCAGGCCGTGAAACAAATTGTTTCATTTCTCTCGTTTTTATTTTTATTTTTTAAAAAACCAGCCATCTTATTATAACATGCCATTCTGAAAATGGATCAGTTGATCTTTCCAGCAAGTGGGGGGAAATCCAGGCTGTGTTTCTGAAGGCTAATCATGGAGAAGTAGCTTACAACCAGTTAACTAGAACGAGAAACCAAGCCAAGATAATTCCTGAAAAATAAGCTATATTCATTCGTGCTTTACAAACGTGAGCTAACTAAGGGTCAAAGTAGTTGATACATGAAAGGCAAAATCACATGTTATGCTTCCATTTCCTTTCCCCTTTAAATTGCAGCATGGGTGATTTGATCAGGATTCGGCCCTTGGAGTGCAGGAGGAATGGGTGAACCCTTTCCCCTTGTTCCATTGTGCTGGTGAAAATCTTCCCCTTGAAACTGCTATTTGTCCCTAGGTGTGAGTTGCCATTGGCACCCATGGTGCTTTCCCATTTTGGGAAGGGGATTTTTGTTGGGATCAAGGCGCAAGGGGAAAAGTTGCTCCCCACACACCACAGATCCAGTCCTGATGCTGCGCCCTGCCTCCGTCCTAATATGATATTAAAAACAACAACAATGTGAAATGCAATCCCACATTTCTTGTATGAGGACACTGAGTGGCATCAGGGCAGAACTCTCTCTCTCTCTCTCTCTCTCATTTTTATTAAATTTTCTGTTTTACAATTTAAAATACTCGTTTAAACATCCTTAAAATATCAATGACTTCCCTACTTCTCTTTCCATGGTTCATTTTGCATATCATAAATCCCTGCATGTTTTACAAAAACTAAACCATTATTGTATCCATCAAAACTTATTTACGCTGTTGAATTTATCTTAACGCTGCCAATGTTTTCAGGTGTACACAGTTATTTCCCATACATTCAATAAACGTTTTTGAGGTCTTCTCTAAACGTATGTTCTTCTTGTTCTCTTATTCTGTATGTTAAGTCTGCCAGCTGTGCATATTCTGTCGGCTTAAGTTGCCATTCTTCTTTAGTTGGGACCTGGCTCGTTTTCCATTTTTGGGCTAACAAATCAGGGCAGGACTTTAGGGCACGTATCCAGGGCCCCACACCGAAGAGTAAGCAGGTGGGACCCAATTGCAGCAGGGGAATAGCGGGTCTCCTAACAACTCTAAGCACTCTTAACAAACTGCAACTTCCAATGATCCTTTGGGGAAAGCCATGACTGTTTGCAGCAGTAACACGGTGCTTTAAATCTCAGGTGTAGACGTTGCTTCTGCTTGTCTGCATATCCTCCATAGACTTGGAAGGGTCCTCAAAAATCATCTAGTCCAAGCCCGTGCCGATGCAGGAAATCGACTCCTGCAGCCTCCTTGATTGGTGGCCATCCAGCTTCTGCTTACAAACCTCTCACGAAGGAGACTCCACCATCTTCTTTCTCCTTCAGGAAATGCCCAGTTACAGCTCTTGCTTTATATTCAGAGGCTACTGCCTAGTTAACACCCCCCCCCCACACACACAAATAAATCAGCCTTTTCAATTCACTCTTCAGTGAGTTAAAACAAAATAAAAAATAAAAAATTCCTTCAAGTAGCACCTTAGAGACCAACTAAGTTTGTTCTTGGTATGAGCTTTCCTGTGGATGCAGTGAGTTGCCTCTCTCCTTTAATAGACTCTGGTTTAAAGACAAAAAGAATTGTGTAGTTATTTCCAGGATTATTAAATTACATATCTAATATACTTCCTGGGCATTAGCAGAGTTTAGAACTGAATTCATCCCAACCATGCTCTGGTTACGTCTAATGAGGATAATTATTACAGGGCTTAACTATAATTCTCTATTGATTCTCTTTCACATGAAACGCTTCTGTTGGCAACCAAGGCTGGAACATTGCAACAAAAGGCATCTTTAACTTGTGTAAATATTGTTAGCTTGAGGTCTCGCCCTAAACCTGCTCACAGACTGAGAGCCAGCTCCTCCCGCGAGCCGAAATGATATGAGGATGGGAATGGATAGCGACATATAAAGCGGGGGTGGGGGGGTGGGGGGTAGGGCAGGAATGAAAAGTTGGACAAAAAAATGCAGCTAATTCCATCCTGTCAGCAGTGGATATTAAAGATTATGAGCTGGCACACTCAGTTATGTGTAAATCACAATAGCGGCACTGTTAAAATTTGATTTGATTTTACAGGGGCAGGTAGGATTCAGAATACAAGCTTGGTATGATCTGCTGTAACTGATTCTTGCCCATTGCGATCAGATTAAATTTCTATATCACACTCCATCCGAGGAGCACAGGGAAGCTTACAATATAAAAAACACAATAATTCATACCATAATAACAAACAAGAACAGAAATCCACCCCACCCCCCGTTTAAAAGGTCCAGGTGCACCATCTATGCAGGAACATGAGTGCCATACACCCCCCCCAATTTTCACTGAGGGGGCCCAGTTCCCTCTGTATTCTGCACTTGGGCGAGTCCTGTCAGGTCCTCCTGCAGCTGCGATGGGCTCCGTCAGGCCTTTCGGAGGGTGCAACAGGCCCCGTCAGGCCACCTCCCACTGTGTGACGTCACACACACACACCGGGGCCCCGCAATATTGGGCGGAACTTGGTACACCTGAAACGGTGATCAATTGCTTAATTAGCCAAAGGCCTGGGAGAAGAGGAACGTTTTGGCCTAAAGATATGTAATGAAGGTGCCAGGTGAGTCTCCCTGGAGAGAGTATTCCATAAGTGGGGAACCACCACAGAAAAGGTCCATTCTCATGTTGCCACCCTTCATACCTCGTGGAGGAGGCACAGGGAGAACGACTTCCAATGATGACTGCAGGCCCTTCAGGCCATTTCAGCCAAGACACACCCACCTGACATTATATCTGATGTCAGGTTGATGAGCAAGTGAGGGAGGGGCTTGGACAAATTGAGTTTTGCAGGCAGGATTTCCCAAGCACTGACAATCAGCTGGTAGTCAGTGAGTGTTAAGGAAGTGCTGCTCACCTGGTTTGATTTGAAACCTTGTGGGCAAAAATGGATCATCTGAAACCATTGTGATGTCAGGTGTTTGACAGGAGGGCAGTCCCCGCCCCGCCCCTGCCCCGGTCAAATGTGACCCATGGAGATAAAGATCTGGCCTGTTGGCTGGATCCAGTTCCCCACCCGTGATTTAGAGGTACTGGATAATGCTTTCAATGATCAGGCAATGTCGCGCAATATACAGCATTTCACGGCTTGACCCAAACAACTGCCTAATAAAAGTATGTACATAATATTCACTAGCCAGAGTCAATAGCATCCATCTTGTTATTCCCCAAAATTGATTATGAAAACCAAGCACTGCCCTCATTCACATTTTCAAGGGAAGAATCAACCCTTACATTTTCTTGACTCCTCAGAGATCTGTGGGAAACGAAAACCGCAATTGAAGATTCAGCTGTTGCATGCTGCAAAGAAAAATAAAAACAACATGGCACGTTTCACTTCCAGAGTTCACTGGTGATATTCCAGTATTATTATCCAGGGTTTATAAACAGGTGCTTCTTGAAGTCATGACCATCCTGGTTTTCCCAGACAAGAGAAGGTGAGCTAAAGATTCCAGAACAAAAATGGCAAGGAAGTCCTCTCTCTTGAATTAGCTGTGAACTGTTAATATTCTCAGGATCCCAAAATTCATTATGGACAAGAACAAAGCTTATAACAGAACATTTTGGTGTGGTATGCTGAGATAAGATGATATATAGCAGCTGTTTATGAAAACACACCTGATATCCAAAGATTCTTCAAGCTGGCCAACATTCCCCCCACCCCCAAGAGGGATAGCAAATGATAAAATGATTAGTGTCATTCTCATACAGCATGAAGTTCCTCAGATATTTCCTCCCATGCGGGAGAGACTTCCTGACACCATAAACAATCGATTTTGGTTGCTACAGCCACCAGAAATATGGCAGATGTATGGTAGAGCTGAAGCCCTTGCACAGTCTTAATGCACACTTTAAGGTTCCTGGTTGTGCAAGGCAACCATGTCTGCCCCACACCTGATATCCCCAGCGGGCCAGGTTTGACCTGTGATTCAGAGGTTCCCCATCCCTGCAACACTGGGTGAAATGGAAACTGTGGTTAGCCTTAACCACAATGAACGAGGCTGCCCATATAGAGGTCAACCACCCCAACTATCTTTTAAAAATCCAGTGGGGAAATTCGTGCTCCAGAAGAGAAGAGGTGGAATGGGAGAATATATGGTCTGTCTCAATTTCTTAACAATGGATAATCAGCCAGTAGTATTGCAGCTGTACCAGTCCTCTGATGTTGGAAAAGCAAAGGATGACGTGCATAGAATTGAATTTGTGGAACTGGAGAGCAGTCCAACGCTCCTCCCCCAGACCAGTCAAAACCTCTCCTGCTAGAAATTTCTTTGCTCCAATATTGGCATTTGAGGTAAAGACAGAACCACTTAATCCAGCTCTAGTCGACTTTTATTATGTCCCAGTGTTTATTTTTCCCTGTCTTTATGACTTACCATGTTGATTTTTCGGTGGAAGGAGGACTTGCAAGCCAAAGAGACATGGCATAATTATACAAATTCCTCTGCATGGAGTCTGTGAAAAAGGTTGATCTGTTTTTATGGGGAAACACAGAAAAAAAATGCTCATTTTGATGGAACTCATTGGCATTTATTGCAGGCCCGCCACTACTAAAATTTAAAGGCAGCCTTGTAAATTTTATGGAAACTACATGCTGCAGTTATTAGCCCAAAGACCTCCTGTCTCGAAGGAATGGGTTGGATTTTGCTCTCCACATACACATGGGTTTACACCTGAAAGAGATTAGTTGGGGACCACCAGTAGCTTGAAAACTTAATCTCCAGTATTTTGTTTCCAGTTTTGCTCTGAAAGATACTCCAGGTGTTCTAATTAATTAGCCAGAGTAAGTCACTGTGTCACACTGGTCCCCGCGGAACAGCTGTTTGCTGGTCACACCTTCTCTTCAGGAGTGTTTTCAATTAAGTGCTGGTTAGCACACATTGTTAAGTGTTTTGAAACATTTATGTGAACATGTATGGAAATGAGTCCATAGCCTCCCTTGTGGAAAAGAAAAGAAAAGAAAAGAGTCTCCAGCAATGTAGAAAGAAAAATTCAGAATATTTGGGGTGGGGGGAAATTATGGCTACGTTTATAACTTTGATCTAAGATCCATCTAGCCAAACTGGGACATTTCGCTCCACAGATTTCAGCAGGGAAGTTAAGGGGTGTAGCTCAGTGATAGCAAATCTGCTTTGCATGCAGAAGATCTCGGGTTCCATCCGTCTCTGCGTAGGGCATCTCCATGGAAGAGACCCCTACCTAAAACCCTGGTGAACTAATCAGTGCAAACAATGCTAAGCCACATGAGCCCATGGTCCAAGTGTTCCTACTCCAGTGTTCCTAAGTGTGTGTCTCATTTCTATCACTGAAGTCAACGGGAAATGGCCAGCCCAAGTAATTTTTTATGCCTGAGATGAGAGGGGGAAATGGCACACATACCTCACTCTAGTTGTTGTTTATTGAATTTATATACCACCCTATACTTGGGGGGTCTCAGGGTGGTTTACAGAATAAAATCAAGATATAAAACCACAAAATACATAATAAAAATAAAAACAACACATTTTTAAAGAACAGAGGATGTAAATCAGATCAATCAAAGGCCTGGTTTAAAAGGAACGTTTTTGCCTGGCGCCTAAACGTGTATAATGAAGGCGCCAGGCGAACTTCCCTGGGGAGAGCACTCCACAGATGGGGAGCCACTGCAGAGAAGGCGTGTTCTCATCTTACCACCCTCTGGACCTCTTGAGGAGGAGGCACACAAAAGAGGACCTCAGAAGATGATCTCAGGGTCTGGGTAGGGACATATGGAAAGAGGTAGTCCTTGAGGTATTGCGGTCCTGAGACATTTAAGGCTTTATAGGTCAAAACCAGCACTTTGAATTGGGCCCGGAAACTAATTGGTAGCCAGTGCAGTTGGACCAGGATCGGTGTAATATGCTCAAATGGTCTTGCTCCAAGTGACCAATCTGGCCGCTGAATTCTGCACATGCAGAAGCCTACCAGGCTGGCATCTGATTCTTGCTTCCACGCTGGTGATGTGACAGTGTCCCATAACCTCACCTGAGACCAGCAGGCTAACTTAGTGGGTGCAAGGCTGGCTGAATGGCACAACCAGCTCTGTCCCCCACAAGCATTGCTGCCACTCCCTTCGCACCAGTTCCTGCCAGAGGCAGCCAACTCAATGCTAGAACTTGGCCCCACAATGGGATGCACAACTGGGGAAGCCGCATGGACCAAAACACCCAAGGAGATGTCCAAGTGTGGGGACCGGAGGCACTGAAGCAACATTTCTCAGCCTCCCAATTAGAGCCATATGAAGGCAGCCTACGTCTGAATTGGTTGCATGCATGAAAGAGAGGAATGGGAGCAGTGAGGGTCTATTTGTGCGTAGAAGGCTTGACCTATTATACCATCTTAATGTTCTGTGAAATATAAATAAGAGTCAGATTTGGCTGCCCAACAGCAGGAGTGTGTTTAATCCTTCCTGATTGCCTGGGATTGATAAATGAGATGGTCTGCTGCAAAGGACTATTCCGTGATAGCAGGCAGAAAGACATCGTCCAAGAAGAGAACTCAGTGGAATACAGGGAATTGGCATTGAATTTATTGCATGGTCCACTGTAATGGAAACTTTTCAAAATGTGCTGAGCTCTTCATCTCACGTGTGTGTGTGTGTGTGTGTGTGTGTGTGTGTGTGAAGTTTTCTGGTTAGATATTCATCTGACAAGAGACTTAATAGTCTAAGACTAGATTTTCTTTAAGAACTGGAAGAGAGGCCATGGCTCTCTGGCTTTGCAGCAGAAGGCCTCAGGATTATTCCCTGTCACATTCAGTTAAAAGGGTCTTAGGTAGCTCAGCTGGGAAAGGCATAGGAGTACAGGAAGCTGCCTTACAGAGAGTCAGACGAATTGGTCTCTCTGTCCCAGTATTGTTGCCATGGACTTGCAAGCAGCTCTTCAGAGTTTCAGAAGGAGCCATTCTAAATCTGTTCTGGAATTGCTGGGGATTGAACATCCAAAGCATGAACTCTATTACAGAGCTGCGGTCCTTGAAGGCCCCCCCCCCGGTGCCTGGCTGAGCTGCTCTAGATCAGACTAGCCATTACTTGTCTAGATGGACCAACAATGGGACTCACTCCTTTTTTCTTTTTCTTTTTTTGCAGAAAAGAACTAATGGCATGGTGTGTCAAGCTACGTCAATATGCTCCCATCCACACAGAAAGCACAAAACCACATATGCCTGTTCCTAAATCCTGGCAACTACATAAAGATAAGTACAAATATTGATTGAAGGGTCTCGCCATTATCTTTCCTTGATGGGGGAGCAATGTGGAATGGAAACATTGTGCGTGGTTATTGCTCTGAACCTAATGCAAACTGCCGGGGATTGTGTCAGGTTCCCATATGGCTCTCTTGCTGCAGCATCTACAGTGTACTGTAATGCTGACAGGTAGTTTCAAAGACCAGGCAAGGTCCAGTCTTTTATGTATTGAAGTTCTCACCCTAGGCCACTAGGGGTGTTGTGTATATAGTTTCACTCTGTCCACCATGACTGCAGTTCTCACTCAGGTCCGCAACATGCAAATGAAGGATTGAGAGTGCCGTTCACGGATTGGGTAAAGCTGGAGAGAGTTGTTACTGTTGCATGTTACTGAGTACTATATAAGCAGGCTGGCTGAGCCCTTCAGTCCAGTTCTGTTCCAGCCTGGGAATAAAGAGAGCTGCTTGGAGAATCACTGTGTCGCCTGCTATGTCCACCCACTACTTAATACAGTCAGAGTCAAGTACTTTCTAAATCTCATGGACTTCATTGAGAAATGGTTAAGCATGTGCTTTAGTCTGCTGTTGAAACCAATGGAACTTTAAAAGGCTGGATTATTTCCTTCGTACAAAACCACCTTAGGAAATAAGGGCCGGCTGAAAGCCCCATAAGAAATGTTGGACCTGCAAGCTACTGAACAAGCTTAGCAGTAAAAATGGCAACATGCGAATGCAATTTGTAACAAATTCAATGTTAATGTGCTCTAATTTGATTTGACATCAAACTCTGAGCCTTCATCTTTTATATGATGACCCTTGCCAAGATGCAATTTTATTGTGAAGTCTTAAATTTTACCTTTGGTACATTTCCAGCAGATGGAAATTGAAAAGGGAAACTTAGAGTGCAAAACAGTGGACACATGTAAATCAAAATTTGACTTTATGATTACATTTTATTTTTATTTTTTTGGCCCCTTCTATCTCTTTGGCGAATATTTATCTTGAAGGCCATCACTAAATAATTGCTTGGTGTCCAGAGCTCTTTCTTTTTTATGACAGGCAATTCAAAACCTTCATCAAGGTCAGTTGTTAAGGTGCCAGAATCTTAAAGTTTAATCATCGCCAAAGATGAGAATTATGCCCTTAAGAGAAGCTGCTGTTAACCGGGGAAAGCATTTATATATACACACACAGTGATCATAGTAATTTCTAAAGTGAGCATCTGAGAATTTGCTCTGACTTATTCTCTCGGAGAAATAGCTATTTGTTCACTCACTCACAAAATTCCAGGCTGGACAGCTGAACAGAAGAACAGGCCAAATGCAGACCAACAGTCACCCAGGCCTCATTCAAAACAACTAGACAAACCTAGTGTGTTTTTTCAGTTGATTTTCCCTCAGATGTGTCTGGAGCAAACTGAAGAACAGCTCTGTGTCACCTGAAAACCCACACATTCTCACCAAGAGGGAAAAGAAATAGGCAGGCAGGCAGGCTGGCTGGTAGGCAGTGTTTTTAGAAATATTGGTATATTACAGCTGTATTTCCCCCCCTGCTGTATAGTAATGGAAGCTGAGGGTGGAGGTTAGATTAGCAAAAATATATGGGTGGTGACAGCAGTAAATCACACCAAGCAAGATGGAGTTAACTCTTTATTAGCAAAAACAGAATCTGCACAGGAGTGTCGGCATCCAGCCAGTCTGTGACAGGTGGAAAGAATTAAACACCCCCTCCCCACCTAGCAAGGCTGTTCCACTCGAATTTGGAGCTCCACACAGCTGCTTTAAAGTGTAAGTCAATACACTGTGAAGCGCTGTAGGGAGATCTGGTTTTGTAACTGGGCGGTGGTGCAGACATGGCTTCCCAACACTGACATCGCTGCAGCTTCCTGGGAAGGGGTGAGATGAAGCAATGGGGAGTTTGGTGCTGTGCGGACACACCAGCAGAGCCAATCTGCTGTTCCTGCTGGCGTGTCTGCACAGAGCTGCCACCTCTCCTTTCCAGTATGTTACAATGAAGCTAGTGCCCAGATGTGTGTCATTGCACTCCCCCTCCCCCCAAACCTGGCACCCTGCCTAAAAATACAGTAGTCATCATCTCTTCTCCATCATCTGCTCTTGAATTTGTCGTTCTTTATTCCTGATTACATCTTATTGTTACTTTTGCTTCCCAGTACCCTTCCACAACTGTGTAGTCTTAATACATTCCTTTCAGTCTATTAAGGTATGTGCTACCCAACAAAAATTTCCAAGCAGTTAATTCCATTACATTTTTTCCTCTTTTTATTGGATTAGAAATGGATTTTCAAGGAAATGGCACTGCTGCAATTTATGAACGCACAACAGGCACTTTAGGAGACAACTGTCTCTCTTGCCTCTGGAACAGGAAACTATTAAATGGGAATTGAGAGAGAATTTATGAGCTTTATTTTCCCGCCACTGGAAACCCCTCAAGAACCTGATCTGAAAAATAGATTACAGATATTTCTCCCAGTATTTGGGAGACAGTGCCATAATTACTGCGGATATATAATAAATGCAAGTGTATGCAGCCTAGGTAGGTCATTAAAAAAAAAAAAAACCTTGCCAAGTTATTTTAGCAGAAGCAAGATTTGTCTGTGACGGGTTCTGCCAATGTGTACAATTGTGGGCCAAACAAGACTTGGCTTCAATCATGTCTTCTGCTTTGGCATATTTTCTTTAAAAATAATCATAGATTTAAGCCTTTGCCCTTGCTGCAGTCTTGATTTGAATCACCCCTCCTGCATCTGCTATTTGCAATGAGAAGAAACTTCCATTGGCACTAAAAGGGGAAAGCTTCCATTAACATTAATTAGCTACCGGGTCCAATACAAAGTACTATTTTTGACCAATAAAGCCTTAAAAGGCTCATGACCGCAATACCTCGAGGACCACCTTTTCCCCTATAAACCGCCCCGGACTCTGCGTTCATCTTCTGAGGCTCTTCTTTGTGTGCCTCCTCCATGAGAGGTCCAGAGGGTGGCAACATGAGAACGGACCTATTCTGCAGCGGTTCCCCATTTGAGGAATGTTCTCCTCAGGGCGAGTCACATGGCACCTTTGTTATATATATTTTAGGCACCAAGCGAAAATGTTCCTCTGCAACCAAGCTGAAGCTTCTCTGTGCCTAAGCTGAGCAAGCCCCTATGCTGCTCTGGCTCACACGAGGTGGCAGCAGGGCACTTGTTAAGATGCTCAGCTGACGTGTGGAAGGCTGGCTTCACTTGAAATATTTGGGGCACCAGACATTTGCTTCTCCATCCACTGGCGGAGGAAGAGGGGTCCAGGGGGAGCGCGCCGCCCCCGGCAGCGCGATCCCTGTGGGGTGCCATCGTGGCTGCCTCCCTGCCCACGCTGGGCGATACGGCCCCGTAGGTGGCATGCCATGCCCCCAGGACGTGCGCCAGCCCTGCCCCTGCCTGCTCTCCACACACACACACACACACACACGGTGCCAGAGCATGAAGCTCTGCCACTGTCTCCATCCCTTTTTACGCCTGACACCACCCACCCCTGGCATATGACGTAGAAGGAAAGATGGCCCTCAGGCTAAAAAGTGATTCCCCACTTCTCAGGTAGACTCATGCATACAATTGTTGTAAACAGTGGATTCCCAAAGGCCCTGTGATGTTTTTATGCAAATCTCCCTTGCAGAGGACCGCAGTGCCTGGAGAGAGACAGCCAGGTCATGTATCCATAGGAGTGACCAGAGGAGGAATGATCGCTAGGAAGAGAACGGAGAGAGGAATTGCCATGGTGCATCTGCAGCAGCATAGCCAGACACCAGACCCTCCAAGTGTCCCTATTTTCCAGGGGTGTCCCTGATTTAGAGAAGCCGTTTCTGATTTGATCCAGGAATGTCCCACTTAGGATGTCCATATTATCATTGGAGAAATGTTGGAGGGTATGGAGTTATTTGGCCCCCGAGCTGTCTGAAGGCAATCCTATATAGCAGGGGTGGCCAACTCCTAAGAGACTGTGATCTACTTACAGAGTTAAAAACCGGCAGTGATCTACCCCTTTGGGGGGGGGGGTTAGGTCAAAGTTGTTCAGCTTTTTTGGGGAGGAGGAAGCCCCGTTTTTTAAGCATTCAGGTCAAATTTGTTGTTGAGCTTTTTTTAGGAAGAAGGAAATCCCTGTTTTTGGGTGGTGCGGGGCAAAAAAATCGAGCTTTTCTTAGGGGAGCCAAAGTTGTTGAGCTTCCTTGGGGGAGCCAGTGATCTACCAGTGATCTACCACAGATGTCCAGTGATCTACTGGTAGATCACGATCTACCTGTTGGACGTGCCTGCTATATAGGATTGTTTAATTTTTTATTATATTTTTATATATGTTGGAAGCTGCCCAGAGTGGCTGGGGCAACCCAGTACGATGTGTGGTGTATAAATAGTAAAATTATCATTATGGAATGAGACATCCCTATTTTCATCGGAGAAACATTGGAGGGTATACCAGACACCTTCATCTGCCCCAGCTGCAACAAAATTTGTCTCTCCCTTATCTGTCTCTACAGTCATAGCAAACACTATAAACTTTTAACAGCTTGACTTCACCTACAATGGTGCACCACTCCTCCATTGTCTCCTGTGACAGGTATATGTATGCCAACAGGATGCGTGCAAATGTAGAAAATATAAGCTCTGTGACCTCCCACAAGAGCAGTAACTGGTGATAATGACACAGTCCTTCAGTCTTTGCAATGCTAATTTAACACCTGTACTGGTTTGCAAAAACCATTAAAATGCAGTAAAACAGTATTGAAATAAAGATGCAGTGTATGAATATTAGCTCCCTCTTTGTTTCCCTGCATTGAATATTTTTGACATAAAACTGCATGTTGGAGCAGCCTTGAATTGCACACATTTCAGAAGTAATTAATGAAATCAATACCCACAATGAAATTAATACATAAGCAGACTAACCCTAAGGATTCTGTCCCACCCACCTCCTATTTTTACATTTTCTTATTAGCAATTGTGTTTATTAGTACTCTGAACATCTACTTAAAATATAAAGAAATTCAGCCATCCAACTTTTTTTTAAAAAAAATTAGAAATGTTTTCACATATACACACCCTAAGAGATAACCAGAAAGGTGTGACCATGTTCAATTATGAGGGGCATCTTCTAAAAGACAAAGTTTTCCTGAAATAACAAATTATCCTTGGCAAGCTACTACCTGAAGTTAATGATCCGTTTATTAGTCAAAGTCTCCTGCTGTTAGCACATGAGAAAAATCAGCTAACTTCTGTTAAACATCAGTTTAGACTAACCCGATTGGTGTTGTTATGAGTTTGGTGGGGAGGAAGTAGGCTGTGTGCCTAGGCCCTTCTAATTCTTGGATCCAGCATGGATTCAATTGCTGGATGAACCAGGCCAGCCTGGTAGTATGGGTCCTTAAGAGAACAAAGGGAGTGGCTCTGTGCTAGAGGACAAATTGGTGGGCCTCCCTAGCTCAACTGTCTATTGGTTAGAAAGAGAAAAGGTCAGAGTTGAGAGCTGAGTGATGAAACTTCCTTCCTTGGAGGTTTCTAAGCAGAGGTTGAATGGCCATCTGTCATGGATGCTTTAGCTAGGATTCCTGCATTGCAAGGGGCTAGACTCAATGACCCCCAGGACCCCCCGACCCAACTCCACATTTTTTAATTCTATGTGAGCTAGAAGCTGGGTGCAAAAGCTGGAGGTGGCAAAGGCAGAGAGCCATGGCTAATTTCTCCTGGCATCCAAGACTATGGCTATGAGAGAAGCAGGACCTTTTTCGGTTGCTTGTGCTATGAACTCCTCCATCATAGGCTCAGGTTGTATATATGTGTAAATAAACTGTGGGAATGTTTTGGGATGCAGGAGAGGATATATTGTATAAGATATCCTATTCCAACTTGTGTTTACAAGTTCAACATTATCTGCACAGAGTTAACATTCCCCTTTTAAACACACACAGCGGATAGCTTGCTCAGGTTCGCTAAAACCTCTGTAATAAATGTCCTGGTATTTCCCCCTTTTAATCCCTCTCAAAATAAGACACTACACAGTCTTCTATCAAAAACATAAAAAGAGTTTACTTACACATCTGTTCACAAAAGGATCCCAGAAGGCAGACTTTTAGCTTAGAAAATAGTATACATGTGGAGACTATCTCCATATGGGAGAAAGCCCCTTTGTCCTCTCTTGGCTAAGCCAAGAGAGCATCTTTGCCCTAACTAGATGTTGTGACTTTAAGCAAAAATGGAGCATGTGAATCAAGTTGTTGAATGGTCCTCTTTCTGTTATGCGCAGGCTCTTTGTGGCAGACTGTGGCCGGGACTCGGTAAGTTTGGCAGGGTTGCTTGGATGACTCTGGGTTGTAGGAGAATCTTAAATCTCTTAAATCTCTGGGTTCTGTTCAACTCTACACACAGACAAAGATACCCATTGCGTAGATCCCCTAAATGTTTCTTATGGGGTTTTCATGTTTACAAAAACCAGGTGTCCAGGCCTGATGTTAGTAGGCCCCACTAGCAGCAGGGGAGACTGAAAAACTGTGATACACTTTAACGTGAATACAGGCTATCCCGTGTACAATTTGCACATGAGCTAAAATCTGTACCCAGCTAGCTTCTGCACCTCCCTGGTCCTCAATATCTCTTGTAATATAAATAATAATGACTTTGCTATGACTCCATTCCAGAGTTGTTTAAAATATGCTATGGCTGGATTGTATTGGGTCATGACTTTCAAAAAGTCCCCATTTGGTACCTTTTTGTGGTCAGAGTTGCCTGAGAGATCAGGCAAGAAAAGTAAGAAAGCCTACAAGCATGGCAAATGGAAAAAAATAGGACCCACGGGGAGTAGTTAATTCTGCAGTATCATGTGGACACGGGGTTTTAGTTTAGCTCCTTAGCATTTGGAAATTGCATTGAATTCCCCAAACTATCATTACAAAGAACAGACTACACCTCCCCTCCTGAATACATAAATTAGAACTAAAACAGGGATGAAGGCGATTCGGTCCTGCGATTTAAATGAGACCTGGTCGAAGGATGAGAGATTTCCTGGTTCCATGAAACACAGTTACTTTTGGCTAGATATTTCTGTTTTATTATTTTACTGAGCATCCGGCCCAGTCGCTGGTTACTGAAACTAGCTATTTATGTCACTGTTCCAAATATTTATTTTATGACTCACCTATTCAGAGAGGCAGTATGGTGTAGTGGTTAGAGTGTTGGACTAGGGGCTGGGTTCAAATCCCCAGTCAGCATTGAAGCTCATCTTGAGCCAGTTAGTAACTGTTTACCCAATCCTTGTCATCAATAGTGATCACATAGATAATACTGTAAAAATGACACTGGGACATAAATCATTCCAAGAAATCTGTTATTTTTGCCATTGGGGTGTTTTGTTTTGTTTTTGTCCCAGAGAGTAGAACATGTTTTAGTAAAAAATAAAATAAAAAATGTCATGTGTGGGTTTTCAGACTGATCGAGGGAAGCTGATTTAGGCTGCAATCTTATATCCACTTACCAGGGTTGTGGGTAGACCTCTAGGATGACACCGTTTGTCCGCAGACAGCTTCTGGGTCATATGGCCAGCATGACTAAGCCGCTTCTGGTGAACCAGAGCAGCGCATGGAAACGCCGTTTACCTTCCCACCGGAGCAGTACCTATTTATCTACTTGCACTTTGGCGTGCTTTCAAACTGCTAGGTTGGCAAGAGCAGGGACCGAGCAACGGGAGCTCACCCCGTTGTGGGGATTCGAACCGCCGACCTTCTGATCACAAGCCCTAGGTGTGGTTTAGACCACGGCACCACCCGCATCCCTAAAAGGAAGGTTAGAGTGGACTTTTTCTAAATAATAATAATAATAATAATAATAATAATAATAATAATAATAATAATTTATACCCCGCCCATCTGGCTGGGCCTCCCCAGCCACTAACACAATATTAAAATACAATAATTAATCAGACATTAAAAGCTTCCCTAAACAGGGCTGCCTTAAGATTAGGTAGGTAGTTAAGGCATTTTTGTTGTGCCAGATTTTTAATGTGTTTTCATTGTATCAAATTGTGAATGCTCTCTCTCTCTCTCTCTCTCTCTCTCTCTCTCTCTCTCTCTCTCTCTCTCTCTCGTGTGTGTGTGTGTGTGTGTGTAATATTTTATTGTTATACCTGTAGATAGCCCTGAGGCCTCTTTATGGACTCAAAGGGTGGTACTGATATATATATTTTTACAAATAAAATGATTGTGACAAAACACAAGCCAAGACCTGTGGAAGCAGAATGCGGTAAGGTTTCTGGTGGGCCTACTCTTTTTTTACATAAGTTTTTATTTTCATTTCCTAATACAAAAAAGCAATAACAACAGCAATAAAGAAGAAAGAGAAGAGATCAAAGCAGGAAAGGAAAGGAAAAGGAAGGAGGGATCAGACTAGAGAAAAGGAGTGGTAGTATTCCAAAAACAGTATTATAATTCCAGACAATTGTTTCTCATAAGTGTATTATTATCCAAGAATGTTTTTTCCAAAGGAATCCACGAGAAAGGGTTGGCTGCCATTTATATTCCTTTACTTTAACGTATTCAATTAATGGATGCCAAACTTTAGAGAAGTTGGAACCAGCCTATTCTTCTGATTGCAATTTGTTTTAAACTGTTTTTAACATTATATTTTTATTTGACGTGACCTGCCCTAGGACCTTGGGGGTGAATAGTGGGTAAATAACAACAACAAAAATTAAAATAATGTGAAGCTTAAGAAGAATAACACCTTGGAACTGTTGACATTTGTAATAAAGGGGAGAGGCGATACAGTACAGTGTATGAATTTTCCTCCGAAAAACCAGCATGCTGAACTTGAAGCACACATGGAACCTGCATTAAACCCATTTTGCCTCTGGGTGTCCACCTTCACAGACACCTTTGCGGGATTCTGTCTTCTAAATTAGTTTTCACCCCCCTGAGAAATATGTCCTTGTTATTAATGCATTCGGAATTACTATTGCATCTGAACTGTATAGAAGTGCCTTGCATCCATCTCTTGCTATAATCTTGACGAGTGTGTGTGGGGGGGGGGAGTTTGCCTTAAGGAGCTAACAAAAGGTGCAGTGTGTCTCAAGAAATCTGTGCATGACAAACTGACATATACAATAAATATGCATTTCTTTTACTACAGTAACAGATTGCAATTATATCACTCATTCCAATCCCCTTCCTAGATTCGGCTTAGCCCCAGGAAATAAACATATTGAGCCGTCTGGCACCAGGCAACCCTCCCAAGTCCTGCTCTGTCTAGCACAAGGGTGAGACTTCTCCCTCCAATCAACATTAGGAGATACACACACACACACACACACACACACATGTATGCATGCGCATGCAGTAAGTGGATTTATTCAGTAGCCCACTGGATTTATGCACTTTTGAAATTCATTGCATTTGGGAACCTAGGAAAGGAGTCTTCCCTTCCCCTGAAAACAATGTGCAAGTGGGGTGAACACATTTTATTAGGATGGCTAATCTTCCTTAGACTTCTGGGTTCTTCTACAGGTGGTCAGAGGTGATGGTGGTGATGGGAATAGAAGTTGCCACCGGATCATAAACCCCTTATTTTAAAGTCAGTCCTTTTCCTATTTCCAAATAATTTTCTGTACGCAACACGACAGAGATCTTTCCTCTGGTTTTAGTCTGTCTTTACACAGGCATGAAGGCTGCTGAAATAAGGGGGGATCTTGTAGGGTAAAGCCCTAAAAATATGGAAGTAAGTTCCATGGACATGAAAGGCAGATTCTTGGTAAACATGGATACGATCTGAATGGTGAAGAGGTTTCTCTAAGCTTGGCATCCTTGTGCTTAAACACACTCCTATACACACTTACTTGGGAGTAAAACCCATTGGACTCAAGTTGGATTGCTTCTGAGTAGAAATGCATAGAATTGTACTGTAGATCAAGCCAATGGAAAGAGATCAGTTAAAGCAGGGGTCTTCAGGCTTTTCAGTCCTGGAATATACTAGCAACATGGGATCTGATGTAAATTGTTTATATTATGTCATGTATGGGCAACCTGTGGGCCTCCAGATGTTTCTGAGCTACAGCTCCATGCTGTCTGGGAGCTTGTGAGAGTCAGATTCTACGATTCGAGTTGGAAGGGACCGCGGGGGTCATCTAGTCCAACCCCCTGCAATGCAGGAATCTCAGGTAAAGCATCCATGACGGTTCCAACAACTTCTGGAAGACAACAGGATAGCTTCCCCCGATCAATGTGGAAATTCATTTTGGCTAGAGTCAAGGCCCCAGTCATGAGCTAGAAGGATTCCTAGCAAGGGTTCCAGCTACAATTATCTGCTACAATTATCCATTGCACTGTGACTGCAGAGATGGATCTAGTCCCAGTTGTTTGTTTGTTTGTTTGTTTGTTTGTTTATTAATTAAATTTATATACTGCCCTACAACTGCAGGTCTCAGGGTGGTTACTACAAACAAGAACAACTGCAAAAGTTTGCAGAATCACTTCCCAGGGCTGCTGTAGCAGATGGACTTTCTGTCCAGCAGGGCTGTTCATATGTTCTCCAATGTAGTTCATGGGGAAAAAATACTAAAATCTAATTTCTATGGATTTATTTTTTAAATACAGCATTTTAAATATTTGTGCAAGAAATGCTGGGACAGAGCAGGATATAAAATCGATGTGCATTAAATAAAGGAATGCATGTTTCTATCTCTTTGTGCTATTGATCTCTTCCCCACCTTAAAGAAAATGCTTGTAAAAAAAAATTGAAGTGATGCCCCAAATGCCTAGACCGAAAAACTGTGGTGCTGGACTACAACTCCCATCATCCCTGACTAATGGCCATGCTGTCTGGGATTAACGGGAGCTGAAGTCGAGCAACAACTGGAAGGCCAAAGGTTACCCATACCTGCCCTAAAGGAGCCACCTGAGGTCAAGGCATAACCCAGTTGTCCCATCAACTGAAAATGAATGCCTTCACATGCAGGAATCTTTGTGGATTGCCATAACTCAGAGAGAAAGCACATGTTCAGAGTGCGAACGGTCCCAGGTTCAATCCCTAGAATCTCTTCCGTCTGAAATTCTGGAGGGTCTCTAGACTCTACCAGTCAGGGCACTGAACTGGATAGACCAATGAACTGATGAAGTTATAAGACACCTTCCTGTCGTCGTCGTCTTCTTCTTCTTCCTCATTCATATATGCTCAGTGTTCGTTCCATCAACAGGGTGCGGAATGAATCCATTTGAAATGGAGTTTTGGAAAATAAATACAGTGGGAAAGTCATTTGCAATCTCTGCGTTTACAGGTAAAACAAATACAGCAAGGTTATCAATGGCCAGTTTTTAATTTGAATTAATAGACCCCCCCAGGACATTTTAATAGATATCTGTGCTGAAATGATATCTTCCGGTCCTAACCCCCCTCCCAACACCTTGTAACGCTTTGCCAATGATTGATCGGTCGGAAGACATATATTCAATCGCACGCAAGCCAGAGTCTTATGTTAAGTGTTTCTGCACTCTAATTTTCCTTTATCACAAGGGGGGGGGCATGACAGTGGCTGCACTTTAGTGCTGTGATTCATCCATTTCAGCCGGAGAATAAATACACATTCTCACCTCATTTGCCTTCATATATATCTCTGTATCCAAATGGACATTACTTTTTGAAATGCCCCCCTTGTCTCCCTCCCTCCCTCTTTCTTTTGCTGAAATGCAGCAAAGACTGTAATGCTAGGTGCCAGTTTTTTGAATTACTGGGTGACTGCTTTAGCTGATCCTAAAAAGCAAGTGTCTTTTTCTACCGCATAAAAGGGCTGAAATGTTTACATATCAAAAGGCTATAGGCCAATTTCTGTCAAAATTATACATGAAGTTAAGCAGTACAAGCAATTTATTTAAACACTAGTCATTGTAGAAAAATTCCAAACCATATGCTCTTTTTAGCAGCCCCCCCCCCCAAATGCATTTGACCCATGACTTGGCAGAGACATGCAAGCTTCATAATTTACTTGAAATTTCAAATCCCCCCTGACATTTCAGGCAAAGATCTTCATTAATAAGGTTTATATGAATGAAAACTTTAGAAGCCGATATTGTTTGAGGAAGGGTTGAGGAATGGGCTTTTTCTGTTCTTTACTTTTGCTGTGTGTTTTCAAAATGGACTTGACTTTCCTGATCAGTTAGTTCAAGAGAAGTTTATTCAGGAAATAAATCCGACCATACTATAGGGGACTTGAAGCAGTTCTCTGTGGGCCCAGTGCCCATACATGGAGGGATCCCTACAGGGCATTTCAGAGCTGTATTTTCTTGCTCTCCACCAACACCAACAGACACTCTGTATGTCAGCTCTTTACGAGGAGGATTGTAGGCACTGAGAATCATAGAATTGTAGAGTTGGAAGGGACCCCAAGGGTCATCTAGTCCAACCACCTGCAATGCAGGAATCCTAGCTAAAGCATCCATGACAGATGGCCATCCAACCTCTGCTTAAAAACCTCCTAGCAAGGAGAGTCCATAACCTCCCGAGGAAAACTGTTCCACTGTCAAACAGCTCTTACTGTCAGAAAGTTTTTTCCTGATGTTTAGTCAGGATCTCCTTTCTTGTAACTTGAAGCCATTGGTTCGAGTCCTACACTCCAGAGCAGGAAAAAACAAACTTGCTCCATCTTCCTAGATTCATAGAATTGTAAAGGCATCACAAGCGTCCTCTATTCCAACCTCTGCAATGCAGGAATCTTTTTGCCCAATGTGGGGCTCGAACCCATGACCCTGAGAATATGAGACTGATGCTCTACCAACTGAGCTATGGAGAGGAAAGGCTGAGTGAGTGCACATGGGCCTCCCTTTCCCAATCATGGCAGTGAGTGCCAGTGGGATGGGGAAAACATTGTTCTCTTGAGCCCCACAGGGGTCCTTCTGCATGCAGGCACTGTGCCCATGGAGGACTGGATCCAGCACTAGGGATCTTTTGAAAGGACACAGGGAAAGATTTCCTGAACTTTGAGAAATCAAGGAAGAGGGCATCGTTAATTGCACTAGAACATCTGCAAACAAAGGGAGCAATAATAATACTTACAGGGTAGCTGAGATGTTCTTTACACTAAGTGTGTTGAACTTTCAGTAAGCCCTTCATTAAGTATTGATATAGTGCATGGGTAGGCAAACTAAGGCCCGGGGGCTGGATGCAGCCCATTCGCCTTCTCAATCTGGCCCACGGACGGTCCAGGAATCAACATGTTTTTACATGAATAGAATGTGTCCTTTTATTTAAAATGCGTCTCTGGGTTATTTGTGGGGCATAGGAATTTGTTCATATTTTTTTTCAAAATATAGTCCGGCCCCCCACAAGGTCTGAGGGACAGTGGACCGGCCCCCTGCTGAAAAAGTTTACTGACCCCTGATATAGTGTATAAGATCACAACAACAGCAGTAATAATTAGTTATTGCATCTTTACTCATACATTAAGTGCCACACGGGTATTGGCACTTAAGGAACATAAGGAAAGCCCTGCTGAATCGGACCAAAGGTCCATCTGGTGCAATATCTTGTTCACACTAGGGACCAGGTCTTTGGAAACCCTACGAACAGAACCTGAAAGCAGCAGCATTTGGTATCTAGAAGCCTATATGGCCATGTCTGCACCAGAATAGTCTGGCCTCAGTTGTCCTAGTGTGACCCTGGCTCCTTTGGGAGGAAAGGCTGGATGTAATTTGAACAAATAATAATAAATCGTGATTTCCAAGCTGGACTACTTCAATGTGCTCTACATGGGGCTGCCCTGGCAGATGGTCCAGAATCTGCAGCTAGTGCAAAATGCATCTGATACATTGATGGAAGGCGGGAGGCAGCCTGATGAGTCCCAAAAGTGCCGCATCGGCTGCCTGTGAACCACCAGGCCCAATTCTCCTAGCACACAAAGCCCTAAATAGATCGGGACCCAACTTGCTAAACCACACCTTCCCTAATACCAACCATTTCAGTATGATTGGCAGGGGAAGCCTTGGTGGTGGTGTTGCCACTGGGTGCTGCCAGGTTGGTACTGACCTATGATAGGGCCTTCTCGGTGATGGCTCCCCCATTTGTGGAATGCCCTCCTTGGTGAGATGCGACTGTCTCCCTCATTATCAACATTCCTGTTTGCCTAGGCATTTGATGTCTGAAATATACTATCCCTGGCAACTATGACATCTGATGCTGTGATTGTATTATAAAATGTTTTTAGATGCTGCTAACTGTTTTTTAATTTCATATTTTAATTGTATTGTTCCATCACTTTGTTGTTGCTGCCCTGGGCTCCTTTGAAAAGGAGGTCTTGTTAGACCTACCCTCTATAAATTTATTTTAGTGCTTTCACAAGGCCAAGCTAGTAGCCATCGGGACATATTGTGACAGCGAATCCTTGCATTAACAGTTAACTACGGTTTGGACTTTTTCTGCACCGTTTTCAGCTGGTGGACTCATGTTCCAGTATTATGGGGCAGGGAGAACGCTCCTCCACCCGCTTTCTCTACAGGCTTGAGAATGTTATTTGTCCCTCCCCACCCCCTTCTAAACAAAAAGATCCCAAACGTTTTGACCTTCCTTAGCAAGAAAGGTGTTGGACCTCTGGATCACTTCAGATTCTCTTTCTGGTACCTCTGGTACCTTGTAGTGTAGCATTCCCCTCCTCTCCTTTTTTTAAAAAAAAAAAAAAAAAAAACTGGATCTCCCGGTGAAACTTGTGTTGTGTTTACTCCATAGCAAACCTTAAACGGCTCAGGATCGCAATACCTCAAGGACCGCCTCTTTCCATATGAACCTACCTGGACCCTGAGATCATCTTCTGAGGCCCTCCTTCGTGTGCTTCCTCCTCGAGAGGTCCGGAGAGTGGCAACATGAGAACTGGCCTTCTCTGCAGTGGCTCCCCATTTGTGGAATGCTCTCCCAGAGGAAGAGGAGTGCAGGGGGAGCGCACCGCCACCGGCAGCACGATCCCGGTGGGGTGCCATCACAGCTGCACCCCCACCGGTGCTGGCCGCCACGCCCCCGCAGCAGCGTGCCCCGCCCCCCAGGATGCATGCCAGCCACTCCCCCGCCTACTCTCCGTCTCTCCCCCCCCCCCCCCGTGCTGGAGCATGAAGCTCTGCCACTATCCCCAGGGAAGTTTGCCTGGCACCTTCATTATACACCTTTAGGCTAAGGTTACCAGATTTTTTTCAATGAATCCAGGGACACTTTTCAACTTCAATGGATTTTGTATGGGGACTGATTTGTAAATCCGGGGACTGTCCCCGGGAGACGAGGACGTCTGGTAACCTTACTTTAGGCACCAGGCAAAAATGTTCCTTTTTACCCTGGCCTTTGGTTGATCTGATTTACATCCTATGCCCTTAAAAAAAGGGGGGGGGGTTGGAGCTATTGGTTTTTTTTAATTTTTTATATCTTGATTTTATTCTGTTAACCACCCTGAGACCCCCAGGTATAAGGCGGTTTATAAATTCAATAAATAATAATAATTATTATTTAATCTGAGAACTGAAACTAGTCAATGGCACCATCCTGCGCAGCCTCCTGACCCCAAACTGTGCACCAGGGGAGACTACCAGTTAATCCGGAGGATTTGAACCTCAGCCAGTTTTAAATGCTGTCTTTACAGACAATTTATTGGAAACCAGTTCTAGTGAAATTGATTGGGGTCTTTTCTAAGCATCAGTGTCTGGGTTACTATAAGTAGGAAAGAGCTGGACCAGGCCAAAGGTCCATGTAATCTAGTACCCTGTGCTCTAGTAACCAACCAGGTGGTGCTGGGATAGCTCAGTCAGTAGAGCATGAGACTGTGAGTTCGAGCCCCACTTCAGGGAAAATATTCCTGTATTGCAGGGGGTTGGACTAGATGACCCTCGTGGTCCCTTCCAACTCCATGAGGCTATGATTGTATAATTCTCTGCCTACTATGAGAAGCCCAAAAGCAGGACTTGAGCGCAAGAGCATGCTCCCCTCCTGTGATTCCCGCAAGTGTTATTCAAAAGCGTACTGCTTCCGATGTGAACCCACGACTCGGTTAAGCGTCTTAAAATGATTCGTGTGCCATTTATTTTTATCAGATTCATTCCAAAACTCCTTCGACACGCTGGGTGTTTGTTTGTTTGTTTAGCGTTTTGTGTGGATTTAGCTAGCCAGTGCGCTTGGGGTAGATTTCTCGGGCGCGCACGGGTGTGAGTTCAGAACGACGTCGAACTGAATCCACCGTGACAAGACAGAAGCGTCCATGAGCCCGTTGTCAAAGTCCGGCCTTTAAGCAGGATGTAAATCGACCTGATGGGTTTACACCAAATCTGGGGCCCTTATCTGCTTGTGGATCCCGATCCGCACCAGGTCACATCAGATCGCTCCCAGTAATCCGCTTTACAGGGGGATTTTGAAACCTTCAGTCATCCTTCCATTTACATAATGGGTTCCTTAAGCAGGTGACTTCGAAGTAAAGGTCGCAGAGTTTCTGGTTTTGTTATAATTTTTCGGAAGGGAACATACCCAAAGTCAGGACATGCATTAAGCATCTAAACTCTTTGCTCCCCTTTAGCCAGAGTCCCTCAAACTCATTTGTCACAACGTTGTAAAACTCCCCATTTCCCGCCTGCGTGCGCTGCGGATACGACCCAAGTTCCATTGAACTCTCCACGGGACTTACTTCTGAGTAGACACCCCTCGGGTTGCGCTGGCAATCTCGTCCTCTCGGTGTTTGGAATTGTGCGGATGATGGCACAGTCAAGGATAAAAATCCGGGGTGGACGCGGGGATTTAGGTTTGAGGAATGCGCAAAACTTGGGACACCGAATACGCTCGGCATTCATTCCGGAATGAAATTGTTTGGCTGCTTAGAGAAATTGTGGGCTAAACCTCTGAACATACTACTACCCTTTTCTTTTTTTAAAAATGAGATGGCAAGCGCCTTCCAAGCGATGGAAAATTCCTTGCAGGAAAAAAAAATCTGCACAGTCCCTTATTGATCATCCTACAGAGCCGAATGCATCGGGAATGCCCTGTTCCCTCGTCTAGTATTTGGGTACATTGTCTAGAGAGCGCTGGACAAATGGGGGATCTCGCGAGGGGGTGGGAGATTGAGTAGCAAGAAAATCTGGAGGGAGGGAGAGTCCTTTTTCTCTTTATTTTGCAAACCCCATGCAAATAAAAGCGCCTTATGCAATAACCCTGTAAAAGGACGCTGCTTAACATTGAACTAGAAGTATTCCCGTTCTTTCCTATTGAAATGTTGGTTCAGAGTGACCATCTTTACAGCAAACCACATTTCCATAGACTCATGCGTCGTGATTGCTTCGTGGGAAATCGTGTTTGGGTAATAATATTGAAAATCACCGCCGTGTTTACTTGATTCCTCCTCTAACAGCTCCTCCTGCCCTTGCCGAGCTCCCTCTTTCCACGCATCCTCCAGCCCACGCTGTGACTCTGGCTCCGGCAGCTAACAAGCCCCCCAACCGCTCGCCAGCAACGCGCCAGTCGCGCGAAATTTGCTGCGCTTTCATTTGTTATTCCTATGTCATCCTCTTCCAATGAGTGACAAGTGATTGTTTGTAGAACTGGGATGGGAAGGGGAGGGGAGGCGAAAGTGAAGTAGGGGGAGATCAAGGAAAGGGAAACCAGAAATTCACCCAAGTCCATTCAAGGGGGGCGGTGGAGCCAGACAGCTAGTGCTTCATCTGGATGGACCACGATCCGGAGTAAGTTTGTAGGAATTACCGGCAAAAGGGAATATGCCTGTCCCAACATCTCTGTATGCATGTTGTGCGCGAGGCGAATTGGGTTATGATTCTTGAACAATATGAAAAGCGTCGACGTTGAGCGCGCACAGTCATCGAAGCGGGGATTCAAAATAAAGTTGTTGATGATGATGATGATTCGTAATAGTCGAAAATCAAAAAGTAAACAGAAATAAGATGTTAAGTCTCACTGATTTCAAAAGGCTTAAATTGCAGCTAACCAATTTAGCAGGGGAATTAAAAAAAAATAAAAAATCCTAAAACGCAATTTCTGATTTCAATGGGATTTATTTCCCAGGAAGTGTCGTTACGATTGAGGTGTTAACACACAGCCCGACCCCTAAACTCTGATGGGGCCATAACATTTTAAACCAATAAAGTTTCCGATTCAGAAACAAAAAGAAATATATATATATATGCCCCACCACCACTCCCCAATTTATCGGAGTGTAAGTCCCACAGAACTGAGTTCCGTGAAATTTACATTCAAGAATGCTTCCAGTGTTAGGCATATTTATTTGGATCCTAAAGTCGTTTACTTGAAAGTAAGCAGAGCCGCGGAAAACCGTTGGATTTCCTAGGGATGGAGGCGATAGCTCTTTTGAGCTCAGGTAACCACAGAATTTTGAACCGGATTGGACTCATTTTTGATATGTACTCGGATCCGCTATCTGGTGCTTCCGACCAATATCTCGTCAGTTGCTTGTAGGTTTCTGCATCAAGTACTGAATCAAGTACTGTCACCTTCTCCTCACCTGGCTGCGCTTGTTTCACGAAGGACTGCTTTTTATCCAAATATCTGTGCTGTTGGGTCGCCACAGATTTTCTCATTAAAGAGCTCTTGTGCAATTTTCCAATGGGGAGAGGAATAAATTAAAGGGGGGGGGGAGGTATTGCTAATTATATAAACACGACCAGCCTACAACTGAACCTCCGCAGAGCTCTGCTTTTCCAATTGCCAACTCTCCCGTCCCATTGGATTAGTGAAAATAATATGTTCCTTTCTCTAGTCTCTCCAAAGCCTTCCAGAGGCACGCAGCGAAACTGACCAGCACTGACTCAGTCCCTCGTTTGCGTGTTAAAAAAAAAAGGCTAGAGGTGTGACCGATCCGTCGCAAAATAGTCATAACAGAGCATCCGATCGGATCTTCTGTCTTCCAGTAACTTCTCCCTAATTTTCACAGACGGCGTTTGCTCTATTTATTCCACTTTTGATGCGCCACAAATTACGCACAATGTAGGTATATATGCACACGCGGGGGGGGGGGGAATGGAGAGAATCCTGCCCCTTTCAGACTCCAAAACTGTGGCATATTTTTGGTGAAAGGATCTCGACTCTGGACCTTTCTGTCTTGCATAGATGCTTAATAAAGTGAAACGCTGACCCAAGTTGAAGCACAGAGCAAAAGCGCGCGCCAATGCAGCTAAACAGTAGTTTCATGTTGCACGCCTGGACTATAGTCGTTGGAGTTGTATAGTCGACGTCGCAACAGCATCGGACCGGGAATGATTGTTGGGGGGGGGGGGTGGAGGACTCGGGTCGCGGAAATTGCCAGGCTAGTCCCCTACTTTAAAAAATAAATAAAAACGGGCTGTGTTTATTTTTTGCTAACTAGTCTGGAGGTGCCAATCAAAGCGATGCAGTCACTTTGCGGCATCGATGAAGCTGCGTTCAGTTTATATATGTATAAATCCACATTAAAACTTGATACTCAGGTGCTTGTCGTGGGTGGGGTGGGGTGTGGGGGTTGCGGCAGGGAAGTAGTTGGTAAAACCGACCTCATGCGGAAATCTAAAGATTAAAAACTCTGGGGAAAGTGTCAATAAAAATGTATTTGAGATTTTTTAATTTTCTAAACTACTGTAGAACTCAGAAAATTTTGAAGACGTTTGAAGAAGAAAAAATACGCACAAACACACATATTCAAATTTCTTCAAAAAATCGTGCTGGCCACGGGCATTAATGCCATATGTTTGTACTGTACTCATTTTGATTAATTGTATTTAGAAACTATATTATCTATGTACTTTTACTGAAGAGAAAATCTCTGCCCACAAGGAGCTTACAGTTAAGCAGCTCCATTCATTCAGGGCCCCTTTCGCCCCCACCTAGATTTACTTAAACAGATCCAGTGCGCCTCTAAATAGATTGAAATTAAACTGCTTTCTTAGACTATTTTTCGGTGACCTGAGGTGGGGAAGTGGGGAAAACGAAGGAAGGTGACATAGAAATAAGGAGAAATACACGTATGATTGTGTGTGTGTCTCCTTTTTACTGCGACGTGAGGTTTGCTTAGACTAAGAGAGGATAAAGAAGGCTTAGATGTCACATTTCCTATGCAAGCCTCGGGAGAAAGGAATTCTTTTGTTCAGGGTTTTTTTTTTAAAAAAAAAAAAGAAGAAAAATAATAATTTGCTCCTCGTAAACAGCCCCTAATGGCTTCGTTTTGTTTCGCGCGGACAATTTCCTACCTTCATTGATGCAGGGCTGATGGGGTAAATATTCTAATCTGATTCAGTTCACCTCCTGCAGATCGCTGGAGACAATCGTGACAGACCAAGGGTTTTGCAAATCACAAGGACCCGGCTACCAGGAGAGACGGCCCCGTCTTAATCAACAAGAGTTTTTAAAGGACTTAGCCGACCCACCCCTTCACCAGAAGGGACATGCGAAATGTAAAGAACCACATCGGCGCCAATACATACATACATAGTCTAGTTGGAGGACTGGAAAAGAGAATATTTTTTGAGATGGTACCCCAATAGACCCTCCTTTTTCACATGTTTGCCGAAAACCAAATTTGAAAATATTCCCCAATTAGTCCCTTTTGAAGGTGCAAAAGCACCATACTAATTTCTACACCTCTCCTGCAGCTACTTTTTTTTTTTAAGTAATCATTACTTTGTATGGGATGTGTGTGTGTGTGTGTGTGTGTGTGTGTAGACCAACCGAAAGACAGTCGTAATGGCACAGATCCGGAATCCAAAATCCCAGACGAAGCTAAGAACCATTAAATCCTGTCGGTTTAATGGGTGTCGTCTTGCTGCTCTCCTGCACATGCTTACTCAAACGCGCCCCGCGGAAACCCGCGCGACTAACGCGCAGTGGCAGGGTCTTGACTTAACCGGATCGCAGCGGGCTTTTATTTCCAAGCGAATATGCTTCGGAGGGGTCCCTTTCCGACCGCAGTCCTACGGACACTGGCCGGCTCGAGGCTAAGGATCACTGGACTCATCGGGGCTTACTTCTGAGTAAACCTGCAGAGGATAGCCATATGGGCCTTTCGTTCCGTCCGCGGCATCCTTCACGCCTATAACCATGTAGCCATAGACGGCAACAGACTGAGCACCAAATCGTTCACGAAATAAGAGTGAGTTTTGCTAGGTAGGAAGTTCAGCGGAACATAATTTCGAATATATATGTTCGGGTTCAGAGGAGGGATTGGGGGGGGGGTCAGCTGGGGGGGGCAGGAAAAATGGGATAAAGGAACACACTCTGTGCAACATATGTATAAGTGACCGGAATGGCTAAAGGGAAGGAAACGCTACGCTCTTTGAAGCAAGGGGTTTACCGTCGAGTAAAGACGAAGCCGATCGGGGAGGGGCTGTATGGACTAAAGATGAACATCATAAACCTTGTTCCCCCACTTTCACCCCTTCCCCCCCCCCCCCCGCTCCCGGACGTATTTCTTGCAAGAACTCGGGAACCTCTAACCCCGATCCTAAGCTCATTTATGGACCGCAGGGAAGTCGCCCTTTCGGATCGCGACAAAAGATGAGGAATTAGCAAACAGCCTCTGAACAGAAAAATAAGCGGGGCACCTTCGGAGCCGGCCGGGAGCTGGTGTTAGGCGATTCTCCGCAATAACATTAACCAGATTAACCCGGGCAACAATTAGCGAGGGAGGGCAGCAAACAGCGAGAGATCAACCCTAAATCGCGGGGGGAGGGGCGGGGTGCGAGGAGCTCGCTCGCCGAGAGCTGGGAAGAGGCGAGGGGCGGAAGGAAAAAAAGAGAGATCCCGCTAATGGAAAGGATTACGTTAATTTCGTTAATTCTTAATGCACAGAGACCCGTCTCTCTCCCCCTTTCCCTCCTCCCCCAGACGCGCCCACCAGCTCCACCCCCTCCACTTTCCCTCCTCCCCACCGCCACCATCTCTACTGACCAAAGTAAAGATGGAAGGGGGGGTGGGGGCGAAGAGAGAGAGAAATCTGGTTTTATTTGTGATCTGATCTATAACCAGGAACTAAATCCAGGATGACGTCGCCGGGGTATAAAAAAGGAAAGAGGGTCGGGGTGGAGTAGAGACTCCCATGCAGCTGAGATCTGAGGAGGAAACGGACCAGAGGGGAGGAAAGGGGGAGTGGAGAGGAGGAGGAGGAGGAGGAAAAAGAGGAGGGGGAGAAGCGCGCAAAGTGACCAGGAAGGGCCTCTCCTGGCTCGCTTGCTTTCAAAAAAGAAAGCGCTCGCGGGCAGGCCCCCCTCTCCATCTCCCTCCCCCAAATAAGCCTGGCGCCCCGAGCCTGGGGAAACCTCAGTCCGCGTTTTGCCTCGGCTCCGCCGCCGCGCACGCTCCGGTTCGCTCCCCCTCCGCCGCCGCCTTGCTGAGCGGAGCTTCTCCTTGGCTCCTTCGGCCCCCGCCCTCCCTCCGAGCCGCGCGCTTTGGGGGCTATGCCTGCGGGCATGTTCAGCATCGACAACATCCTGGCGGCCAGACCCCGCTGCAAGGAGTCGGGGCTTCTGCAGCAGCAGCAGCAGCAGCAGCAAGCGGCGCCTCAGCCGAGCGCGCCGTCGGTGGTTTTCTCGACCAGCCTGCACGGCGGGGACTCGCTGTACGCCTCGGCCGCCGCCGCCGGCGGAGACTACGGCGGATATTACTCGCGGGCGGTGGCCCCGGCCTCCAACTTGCCCGCGCTGGGCGGATCTCGACTGGGAGGCTATGGCAACTATTACTACGGGCAGCTGCACGTCCAGGCGTCCGCCGTGGGGCCGCCTTGCTGCGGCGCGATGCAGCCCCTGGGCGCGCAGCAGTGCTCCTGCGTCCCGGCAACAGGTAAGGCAATAATTATGCTAATACTATATAATAATAATAACCCTCACAGTACTGACTGCCCTATTCACTTTCATCCCAGAGGGATGAGGAGGGAATGTGAAAGAGATAATCAAAGTTAACCACCACCACCATAGTACTTCCCCCCCTACTTTTTTCGCTTATCTTTACACGCGCCCCTCCCGGCGCTTCCAGCCTTTCCTTTGCGCTTGGATAGTGATTGAGAAATGGCCGTCATTTACAGGACGAGGCTCCGCCGCCGCCGCCGCTCCTCTGCGCGGTGGGGAGAACGGACTTTCGCTCGTGGGAATGAAGAATAGCTCGTTCACTTACAGTGGGGGAAATTTGCAAGGGTGTGGGAAGTGGGGAGCTCAGTTTGCTGCTGGTGACCCCGTGCATTAGCCTAAGGCTGCTTCTGTAAGGCACAACTAGTGCTAGTCCCGTCCGGGATTCTGTTGCCTGGTCACTCCGCGGCGTGACAGAATGTTGCGAAGCGGCGATAGATTCCTTCGCATTGGCTGGAAGTGACGTTCCAAGATGGCTTGTGATCGAAGTCGGTTTGTGTTGAGAGTTGAGCCGGTTGGGTGCAGTTCTCTGAAGCTGCGTTTCCCCGTCCCTTCGCTTACCATCCTTAAGACATACCCGCTCTGACGACCTGCACAGAAACGCAGGTTTGGAATCCTTACAACTTGCAACATTCCTGGGAGTATTTAGATTGACTTCTGAGTGAAGCTGCTGTCCTAAAGCATATTTATGTGGCCGTCAATGCAATTAAAGTAAGTGGGACTTGCTTCTAAGTAAACAAGTGCCGCGCAAACGTGTTTAGGATTGGAGTGTAAACCTCTGAAGCGGCGACCTGCTCTCCTTAATTATTTTCAACTTTCCAGTCCTAATAATTTTTAAAATAAGTATTTTTTTTTAGTCCCACTGAATTAAATAAAACTTCCAAGAAAATATATCTGAGATCGAGATGTAAAGTAAATCACTCCATGTCCATGATAAAATAAACAATCTGGCAAACCTGATTTTTCAAGTCAACCAATGGACAAATCCGATGCACACCCATTTAAAATGTGTGGGTTTTTTTGGGGGGGGGGTTAACCTGATTCGAAATACAATCCTCAACACATTCATTTAGGACAAAGTTAAATGTCACTAAATTTAGTGGGACTTCGACTGAGAACTGATTAGGCTGCTAACCTGGTTGAAAGCTTAGTTTATTAACTGAACTCCCCCTCCCCCCCAAAAAATAAAAAAATGTGAGGGTCAGGTGCACTGTTCAATTCAGTTATTAATCCTGTTCAGTTTGAGATGATTTTGTCTGGATGGCAATGGCGATTACAGTTGTGCCCCAACTTCCCTCCAGTGAGTTAGGAGGGGGCATATATTGATGGGCTGGTAAAAAAAATCCCCGCACTTTAACGTGATCCCAGTTGTGGGTTGGTTTTTTAGGCTCCTGGGTGAATTCAGCAGGGATTTATTGCTTCATCGTTGCGAAGTTTGGACCCTAGTTTCTGACCCGCTTAAGCGGCCCTAGCCGATGAGCATAATGCATGCCCCCTAATGCGTAAACTCCACTGAACTAAAGTGGAGAGTAAAACGCCGTCGTACTCACTGGGACGTATTCGCACGTCTATCATTTTGGAGAGGGTCACGGGTGGAGGTGGCATGCAATCAGCATTTTCTCCATGTGTGCATGAGACTTACTTCCGTCTTCCAGGGCAAATCTGGAGTAAACGGGATGGGCGTGCGCTGCAGCTCCAAGCCCAGACTCCGCATCCCAGCAAAAGTTAATGGGAGCCTTCACACCCCGGTGTTTAGAATGGGCGAGCCGGCCAATTCCCAAATCTGAAACTTCCAAATTTTCTCCATCGCCTTTAATCAGCTTTATAGCCTTTTGGCTCCGGCTGGTAACTGGTTGGTAACTCTCGGAGTTGGCAGGCCGCGCTTTTTCGTGGGCTCCGAATCCAGCTCAAACGGTGCCTGATCACCTCCTTTCGCCCCTCTCCCTTTCTCTCTAGGCTACGAAGGGACCGGGTCCGTTCTGATGTCTCCGGTGCCCCATCAGATGCTGCCGTACATGAACGTGGGCACCTTGTCCCGGACTGAGCTGCAGCTGCTGAACCAGCTGCACTGCCGTCGGAAAAGGAGGCACCGCACCATCTTCACGGACGAACAGCTGGAGGCTCTGGAAAACCTCTTCCAGGAAACCAAATACCCAGATGTGGGCACCAGGGAACAGCTGGCCAGGAGGGTCCATTTGCGGGAGGAGAAAGTGGAGGTAATTCGAATGGGCTTCTGGACTTCATTGCAAAATGCAGGGCGGAGGGAGACCGGGGGCCGTTTGAGGCTGCAGTTTCTTCCTTATGCCATCCAAGGGGAGGGCGAATGAATAGTGGGGATGGGTGGGAGAGATTTCCAAAGGAGGGAGAAAGTTTGCATCTTAAACCAACTGCAAACTCGCTTCTGTATTTTATGCAGTGCCTGGGACTTCCTTGGTGAGGAGTAATATGTAATGATTACTCAGTAGTAGCAGTAGTACTCAGTACTCAATAGTAGCAGTTACTCAGAAGACTGAGTAGTGCTGCAATTCTGTATCTGGCTTACCTGGGAGTAAGCTCCGTTGAGCTCTGTAATGCTTCAGTTCCGCAGATTCCCAACTTGGACGGGCACTTTGCATACTCAGACGTGCTCAATCCTTATTTGCGCTGCGCGATCCACAACTTTGAGAGTTTAATCCTAAAGCAGGAGTTTAATGGAATTTATTCCTTGTTAAGTGTGGTGAAGATTTGCAGCCTCCCTCCACCTCAAGTTTAGTTTTAAGAGGCACCGAGTCCCCCTCTTAATACTTTGGGACTCCGGTTTGGCCCGTGACTTCTGTGTTCATTGGATTGTGGACTAGGCTCTCCTGTCTAATGACGACCAAAGTACTTGCTCACAACAACTGCACTTATTTATAGAGCCCGACAGTGTACTAGGCCCAGAGTAAAGCAGTACTAGGCGGTCCTGGGAGGCGTCGGCACGCCGATCCTACACGCATTTGGTGGAAGCAAGTCCCTTTGAATGCGGGGAGACGGGCAACCGCGTCCGATCCTGGCCCGGGGCATCCTGTGCCAGGTAAAGGAGAGAGAAGCGGGTGGGGGTGCAGAGCTAGACAACGCCATCCAACTTCCCTCTGTAGCTGCGATGCAAAATGCCCCGCTTCTTAAGCGTTCGCTTCCCAGGTCTTAGGATGGGATTCGCTCTGCTGGTCAAATGTATTTTCTTGCAGGAGCTAAGCACTTTAGGTAGGGTATATCAAAACTGTTTTTTGCACAACTTTGACACACCCTTGGACCTACCTAATATCCTAGGAACAGTAGGATAATCAGTAGCGCTATTTTGATAAACTTTTGGTAACAGTCCCCATCCTTACGCTGTCAGTTCCTGCAGTGTTGGCTTGAAAATAACCCCGGTTGCACTGCGATTCTGTAAGGTATAACACTCCCCAGGTGCCGCCGAAGTAGCTCAACCGGGAGTTGAGCTTGCGCGGGGAAATGATGTTAGATTCTACCTTTTGCGCATACGCGCAGCGAAATGCAAGACCCGTCTCTTAGTTCGCGGCTCTGTGTTGAAGCTCTAGGCTGCGCAGCATCTTGTTCAGACGGTAGTCTGTTCACACATGCATGTTTACGTCATCTGGGTGTGTGAACCGATTCCACCGGAGGAAGCACTACGTTTGAGATGGCGTGGCATCTAGTGATAGGAGAACTCGAGCCCAGTGCAATCCTATACCTGACTACTCAAAAGTCCCATTGAGTTCCCAGGGAAGCACGTTGCCGCTTCTGTGGCTTTAGATCCGTAAGGGCTGGTTCGCACGTGCAGCGTCGCCGCTCCATGCTGCTGCAGCCGTGCAAAACTGAAAGACGCGGTGCAAACAGTGTTGTTGCAACTAAGTACTGACACACCTTCCTCCTCCCCTCCTTCACTTCCTCTAATGGCAGGTTTGGTTCAAGAACCGCCGGGCTAAATGGAGAAGGCAAAAGAGGTCTTCTTCGGAGGAGTCAGAAAATGCCCAGAAATGGAATAAAGCTTCCAAAACATCCCCAGAGAAGAGACAAGAAGAAAGCAAAAGCGATTTGGACTCCGACAGCTGATACCTTACCCTCCACCCACCCACCCACCCCGAGGATAAATTTGCTGGGCCGGCGGAACGGACATACCTTGCCTGCACAACTTGCACCGAGAAGGAAGATGCTTAAGAATTCTTGCACAGACTCTGCCTACGCAGGAGGAGGGAAAGGAGGACCGTATAAATATATAAATATATCTATCTGTATATAATGTACACATGACGACCCTGGGAGCGATCCCTTTTAAATAAAGCGTGTTGCGGAGGTGTTGCACAGGTGGGTGTTTGGGGTCGCTTGCATTGTTTGGGTTTCTCTGACAGACCCGGCTCCGAAGAATCACAGGCTGGGGTAGGGCCCCCTGAGTTGTTTAGTCTGCTGCTTTTTTTTTTTTGTTTGGTTTGGTTTCCATTGTTTTGGCTGGCTGGGTTAGGAAGAAGGCGGGGTGGGGAGAACGGAGAGCCCGGAGACATAAAGCTAGGGCTATTGGTGATTGATTCCCAACTCTGGGAAAGAGAATGCTGGCTTTATGCGCTTATTAGAGAGAAGTTGCAAAGGCTGCAAACGCGTACAGAACAGCACACACTTCCTTGCCAGTAAGCCCCCTCGAACTTCTGGGACTTAACTCCCGAGCAAAGGTGCGCGCTGGGATCCGCTGGGATCTTCAGCAGGGCTCCCCAAACGAAAACTCCACTCAGTCCGTTAGGATTTGCTCCCTGAAACGTGCCTAGGACGGCCGCTTTTGCAGAATAATCCAGGCTCGCAGAGGACATTAATCACAGGCTAAACGGCAGTCAAGTTCAGCGAAACTTGTCCGAGTTTAAACATTATATTCTGACAGTGGAACACAATAACAACCTTTAACTTGACCGGGCTGTAAAACCGAAAAGAGATCTGGGCTTGCTTGCTCCGATTAACGATAGGAAATGGCAAAACTCCGAAACAGCACCCCTCTTTTTTTCTATCCGCGGGAGTGCGTCCCGTCGATTGCAATGGGACTTATTTCCAAGGAAGTTTACTTAGGATCTCTGCCTTCAATTAAAACGGGAAAGGAGGAGAGCAGAGGGGATAAAGGAGCTGCTGGCTTCTTTAAACCTGATCTTGAAATGGTGGGGAGACGCAGAACTTTCCTGGGTTTCTAGTAAGACTTTTTATTGAGACTGGGATTTTACCAGGGACTGAACCTGGGCCTTCCAGCGCGCAAGGCAGATGTCTGCTCTACCGCTGAGCCACGGTCGTTTCCCCAAAGGCTTTAACGTTTAGTTATTCCCTTTGGCAGTATCTGATCTGGAGGGGTGAGGGGAAAGCCCACAAAAGCAGCTGAACGTTTTACTGCACTTTCTTTCCGCTTTCCTAGTAACCAGCTTCATTTGATGCTGCTAGGGAAACGATGGTGGGAAGCGCAGAGATTGAACTGAACGCCACTTACTCCATAGTTTAGCACGCGGAGGAATTGCTGAGCAATCCGAAAACCGCAGCATCTCTCTCCTTATTTCCTCACAAATGATAATATCGGAAAAGGTATCGTTGTTGAGGCATTTGAGGCCAAACCAAGACTTGTTGGTGAGGGTTGTGCGACCGCGAGCAATACCAATAAGCTGTGTTGTTTATCGTATTTGGTTATGTATTTCCCCTCACATATATGTACCATTCCTTAGCGGACGAAATCAGCCTATTTACAAAAGTGATGAAATTTTTGCCTCCTTGAATCCGGAATCCCGATTGCAATCTTAGCTGATAGCCAGTGTTCATTTTCCGTCAACGTTTTGCGCTGTGAATGCCACCTCTCAGGTATATTAAGCTTGCTGAGCATAGTCAGACAGACCCATTGAAATGAATGAACATGACTAAGCGAGGTCCGTTAATTTCAATAGGTCTACTCTGAGTAAAATTTAGTTGACTGCCACTCAGAGATTCAAGCATGAAGGAAATCTGCCCAGGCACATACCTTTCAATCCCTCAAATTATTGAGCATCTGCCACGAGTGACGCAAGTCATCTGTGAAGGGCCACATGAAGACTCAATAATCTTGTCCCGTCTTAACTTTTCCCTTGACCTGAAACAGGGCTGCAAGCCTATGCCCACTTACCTGCGAGTAAGCCCCACTGCATTCAGTGGGATATACATCTGAGTAGACATAGGATTGCGCTTCAAGTCTGGTCGATTACCTGTTTCCTGAAGGGACAAAGACCACACACATGCTTCCAAAAAGCACACTGCAATTGTATCCATTTCTCCACAAAAATAAGCACCACTGGGTTCAATGGAGCTTACTCTCAGGTAAGTGTGTAATGTCACCTGGGCACCTTCTTCCCAGTTAACAAGAGCCTTGCAAATCGTGCAAGATTGTTTTTTTTTTTTTTTTTTTGCTTGTGTAGGTGTTTTACTCTTTTTGCATCCAGAAAAAATCCTACCATTCAAACGATCAGAGCGTCAGGGTCAGTCTTCTGGTCCCTCTTCACTGGCCCCAGGGCAAGAGGGGTGATAGCTGGCGATAGGTCAGCTCAGCTGGAGCCCCACCGGATCCAGTATTGTCAATATGTGCGTTAAAATAATGGAAACAGCAGCCATGGAATGCACACTTCCATGCTCTGTGCATTAGCTAGAGTGCGCAATGAAGCCTGAACACTGACAGGCAATGGTAGAGAGGGAACGTGGAGAGCAATCCTTATGCCCTCCTCTCCTTTAAACTGCTTGGAAAGAACTTGCCCAATAAGTCATGTGACCAATGCCATGAGGTGTCATTAATCACCTTCCCAAATCTTGCTCCTTACCCAACCCACAATTCTGGAACAGCTTCCTTCTTTAAAAACAAAACAAATTAAATTGAAGGAGAGTGAAAGTGCCCCTGTTAGGAACAGAGGGTGTTGCCTTAGTTATACCCACTCAGATCGTTGGTTCAGGGGATATTATTCAGACAGGGGATGTTGTTGTTGTTGTTGTTGTTGTTGTTGTTGTTGTTGTTATTCCAACTTTTTACTTGACAAGAACTCAAGTCAAGGCTTACAGCTAAGGGCTTACAGCTACAGGCTTACAGCTAAAACAGAGGTATCTGAAGAAGTGTGCATGCACACGAAAGCTCATACCAAGAACAAACTCAGTTGGTCTCTAAGGTGCTACTGGAAGGAATTTTTTATTTTATTTTGTTTTGACTATGGCAGACCAACACGGCTACCTACCTGTAACTGTAACTATGGAAGGCACCACATTGAGCCGCATGAAATGGAAGTCCATGGTATCTGAAGAAGTGTGCATGCACACGAAAGTTCATACCAAGAACAAACTTAGTTGGTCTCTAAGGTGCTACTGGAAGGAATTTTATTTTGTTTTAGCTAAAACAGAAACAGCTAAAAACATAGGAAAAAGCAATCATTAAAAACAATTAAACATTAATAAAATACACACACACACACACAAAACAAACAGATCATTACAATAAAATATCTACACTTTTCCACCCTTAAATCTGCAGAAAGAAAAATGCTACAATAAAAAGTCTTTAAAAAAGAAACATTGTATACAATGTTCTCATCATATTCCCAGCCCTAATTGGAGATGTGGGGAATCAAACCTGCAGTCTTGTGCACACAAGGCTTGCACTCTTTCACTGAGCTATGGCTCTTCCCTTCAGTGTCATTACATAAAATCTATGTTTCCATTGATTGGTTTTATTGTACGCAAATCTACTCCCCCCACTTTCTTACACTTTTCTACTTGAAACCTGGCTCCTCAGGATTCACACCTCCCTCAGCAAGTTTGATGTGGATTAGAGCCAAGAGTTTGTCAGGCAGCCTCCCTGTCCCATGGTGAGATGGGCTTTAAAAGAGATGGGGGAAAGGCTACAATAAAATGTGCAACTTTTTTTGTGTTCCTGTCTCATAAGGGCCTGGGGAGAAACAACTAATCAACCAAATAAATCCAAATTAAGGAGTGACCAGAACACTTCCACACTATATGTTGCATCTTAAAGAGCTTTTAAATTAGCACCCTAAAATATGTGATCCCACTGCAGGATATCTGATCTCTTCTTCAGGCCAGGCTCCCGGGAAGAAGCCACAGTGATACCTGGACCATAATGCTCATATTCAGGTTGTGGAATATTCTCAGTTCTCCTTCTAGCATGTTGTCTGGACTTATATCCGACGTCATCCTATACATGTTTACTGAGAAGTAAGTCCAATGGCATCCAATGGAGCTTGATCCCAGATAAGTCTTCCGGCCTCCATTGAGCATATTAAGGTAAATAATGGTATGAAAAATGCACCTTGAAAAGCCTCTGGATTGAGAAATGGCAATGTGAAGTGGCCTATACACCTTTCTGTACCACCATTCTCTAGCACCATTATGATGGGGATGTGGACCTCCCAATCCATGACTATTGGCTGTGCTGGGTGGAGCTGATGGGTGATGGAATCCAGCAACACCTGGAGGAGGGGGGGGAAGCATAGGAAATATTATTCTAGCTCAGTATTTTGCATACACCACCTACTCCCATTCTTAAAATGCAAACAATATCAGGAGCTCAAAGTTCATGAAAACAAACCACCCTCATGTAGCTGTAATAATTGTTGTGAAATACGGTGTAACTGGAGATCCCAAATTCTGCATATCTACCTGCTCCATAGTAATGCTGAGCAGGACTTTCTGTGTGCTTGTCCCTTTCCCGTGAAGCAGGATTCCTGTTGAGATATGACAGGAACCTCCTATCACTACTTTTCAGAAACGGCTGAAGACAGTTTTGTTATGACAAGCTTTCACATCTGGATAAATAGGTGTTTATTTTTGCATTGTTTTCAAACTCGTATTCTGTTGGCTATTAAAAAATAAAATAAAGGTAAAGGTAAAGGACCCCTGACCATTACGTCCAGTCATGAACGACTCTGGGGTTGCAGCACTCATCTCGCTTTACTGGCCGAGGCAGCTGACGTTTGTCCGCAGACAGTTTTTCCGGGTCATATGGCCAGCATGACAAAGCTGCTTCTGGCGAACCAGAGCAGCGCACGGAAACGCTATTTATCTACTTGCACTTTGACATGCTTTTGAACTGCTAGGTTGGCAGGAGCTGGGACCATGCAACGGGAGCTCACCCCACCATGGGGATTCAAACCGCTGACCTTCCGATCGGCAAGAAGTTATTTTCGTTAGGATTCGTACATTGCCTTGAGATATATATGTGTAGGGCAATTAATGCCCAGTGCAATGACACATGGAAATGAAAATTTATTTATGCTGCACACAGTCTTAGGTCATGGCAATAATAGCAAAAACACCCCAAAACACTAAACACCACCTCCACCAATGGCAGAGAATTGGTGCCACCAATAATGCCAATTTCCAGTAAGATCTTGTGGAGTGTGTGAGATCTCGTAAGATTTGTGTGAGATCTCATGAGATCTCACCAGAAATCGGTGCTGATGCAGGACCTACATTTCTGCAGGTCACAGTAGGGTGGATGGCATGGCACAGAAATGGTGGCAGAGTGGAGTAAAATGGGACACACTGTCCCTGCATAGATGCATGTTCCAGTCATGGCTAAGAAGCAAACTTTCTAAATAACTGAGCCCTAGAACAATCAAACAACAGTGGGAGCATCTAACTACAATCATAGCCTGCTTATAGGATTCCCAGAAGCATCTGATTGGCCTTTGGCCTGATCCAGCAGGGCTTTTTGGTTCTTATGCATTTACTTTATATCCTGCCTTTCCTTCACAAAGCTCTAGGTGGTGTACATCAGGTTCCTTACTAGATGGCCTCCATACTTTGATCAGATTCAGAATGAGATCAAACCTACTTAGCTCCAGCAAATTCGCCACTTTGTGCCTTCAAGCAATTCCCACTTTATCTATCAAATGCTTTTTTTGTTATTAAAAACAAACAACCCCATACTATTATATACCAACTGTCAAATAGTGTTGAATATTAAATATTATTGCATGCCAACCAGCAGATACTGTTAGTGGTTCTGAAATATCTTGCAATCAAAGTTTAAGGAGGGATTTGTTTGCAAGGGGACCATGCTGAATAAGATATCATAGGGTAAAGTATAAACACTGATAAACCTGGACCGTAAGGAATATTGCCCAGATCTACCGGTAACTGTTAATGGTGCAGCTGCACTACTCACGAAAAGATTTAAGGCAATCCAAACTGAATTCTTTGGAACTATTTCTTTCTTTCTGTTTTTGTGAACTCCCCAGTGATCCGTACCATAAAGAATTGTGGCCTGTACCATAGCCTTGGAAATGCAAAGGGCAGGGTCAGTTATATTACTTCCATATTTTCTTCAAAATTATAAAACTGTGTTATCTGCCGCGCCTCATTTTAGTGAAATATTTTCATGAAATAACACTGTTTGGCACATGTACGATGGCAAGAATTCAAAATTTGACAAAAGTTTTGAGCTCATTAACTTCTTTCATAGTATTGGCAAGGAAGGTAGATTTTGTAACTGGAAAAAGAGCTTGATTTTTTAAATACAAAAATAGCAAACTAAGGTTTTTTTTTGTTTTTTTGAGAACACAGTGGTGGAATGTAAGCCCTCCAGTGTCTTTTAATCTTTATTTCTCTTCTAGCCATAATGAAAAATTTCCTCAGACTTGTTTAATAACATGCTACTGCCATTAAGTGATATCTGCACCAGAGTCATCCTATAGCCATCGTTGATACCTTGGAGGAAGGAGAAATATGTAGTGTTTTTCATCTTTAATGGAGATGAAAAGTAAATTCTATTGAAATGAATGAGAATGTACTAGATGGGTTTAGGATCAAGGCAAATATCTGATAGATTGTCCCCATATTCATTTCGTGTGTGAATTTAGAACAGATGCACACAATGACCTGGTTCAGACCATTGTCTCTTCTAAACCATAGTTTAGACTATTGCAACCAATTTGTGGCAGGCCTCAGGTTTGTGTGCTGCGATCTCTTCCTCCTTTGAACAACAAAAGTGAAAGCTTCTGCTTTCGGTTTTGATTAAACTACATTTTCACAGTACAGAATTCAAAGAAATGTGTATGAATTATTTAATTATTTTTTATACTGCTTAGGAACATTGGAAATGGCCTTATACAGAGTCAGCTTTTTGGAGGCTACAGTTCCCATCATCTCTGACCACTAGGGAGGATGGGAATTGTAGTCCAAAAACAGCTGAAGGCCCAAGTTTGGGAAACCCTGATCTACACCGATCTGCAGTGGCTTTCCCATGATTCCAGATGGGAGTCTTTCCTAGTCTTAAATGGAAACGCTGAGTTTTGAATCTGGGATCTTTTGCATGCAAAGCCCCTGTTCTTCCTTTGAGCTAAGGCCCTTCCCCTGGTTTGCTATTCTGGTTTGTTTGTCTATCTTGAATTAGAATAAACCATAGTTTCTCAAGTTCATAACCAGAGGAAGAAGTTTAGTCAAAACTGAAAGGAAATGCCTACTCACATACAGAGGGAAGGGTGAGTGTGAAACTCATTCACAATGGTCTAAACCATAGTTTAGATCGGTGTGTGTGTGAAAAAGGTGTCACCCTCCAGATGTTCTTGCACTACAACTCAAATCATTGCTGGTCTCTAAAGGGTCACAGGTTCCCTCTCCATCTGTTTTAGTCAATGGTCCAGGGTCAACCTAAGGGTTAGTGAGCTGACCAGACATAACTGATAACACTGAAGAATACCGGTAATCATAAGGATTCCCTAAATTGAAGAGGGAAGTGCAGGATATTTGTTTTGAAAGCATGGAACATCTGGAGGGTGACACCATTTTCACCCCCCGATCTATGGTTTAGACCATTGTGAATGAGTTGCAGCACACCGCAGGCTTTCACACTCACCCTTCCCTCTGTATGTGAGTAATCTGAGTGTTTGTTGTGGCGGAAGAAGGGAAAGGAGAAGGAGAAGGAGAAGGAGATGAAGAAGAAGAAGAAGAGTTTTGGACTTGATATCCTGCTTTATCACCACCCTAAGGAGTCTCAAAGCGGCTAACAATCTCCTTTCCCTTCTTCCCCCACAACAAACACTCTGTGAGCTGAGTGGGGCTGAGAGACTTCAGAGAAGTGTGACTAGCCCAAGGTCACCCAGCAGCTGCATGTGGAGGAGTGGGGAAGCGAACCCAGTTCACCAGATTATGAGTCCACCGCTCTTAACCACTACACCACACTGTCTTTCAGAAGAATTTTTGGGCACAGGGGGCTGCAGAGGAAGAGAAAGGAGTAAAGTTGTTTGTTGTGCTCTCTTCTCTATTACTACTCAGGTGATTCTGTGCGCTCTGGCTTCTGTCACAGTGTTCTAGTGCACCAGAAGCCATTTAGTCATGCTGGCCACATGACCTGGAAATCTGTCTGTGGACAAATGCTGGCTCCCTCGGCTTGAAGCGAGATGAGTGCCGCACCCCATAGTTGCTTTTAACTGGACTTAACCAGGGGTCCTTTACCTTTACCTTTTACCTTACTACTCAGATGTAATGTCCTCTGGGGTCAATAGGGCTTGGTAAGGATTTATGAATTTCAGCAGGAACAAAACAGGCAAGGACCCAGCACTGGATCAGCTTTTGGTTAAGAGAATGTAAATCTTTTAAATACACCAAACAAAGAAGCAAATGGTATTAGGATTAGTGGAATCACTGGGAAAAGTGGAAAACTCGCCCATGCTGAAGAGAGTCTGTAATATTTCTGCATCGCAATGTGCATTTTTAAAGGTCTTCTGGGTTTTATCTGCAAGATAGTATAAGTGAACAAAACCCCTAGGAGATTTGAAGTGCATTACACTTCAAATGTCTATATTCCATTTATGCCATGTGTTTTCTTACTTTGCAGACCCTGGAAGTCTTGAATGAATGCAACTAAGAGTGTTAATCAATTTAGTTTCAGTCTCCAGGATTCCCACTTACCCAGGCCTGACGTTCAGGCTGCAATAGGACAACAATTGTAGCTGCAGTTCGTTGGGCTGGAAGTGCACATTTTGGGGACTTAATATCATGTAAAATATGGTCACTTCCAAACTTCTAATATCCATGGAAGGCGGGGAAAGCAGGGCAGATGCTGGGAATTAATTTAATTCTTTTTTTTTATAAGATTTTATTATTTTCTATTAAGGCAAAAGAAAAACATAGCATAAACAACAACAATAACAATACAAAAATACAATACATAAACACAACACAAAAACACAATCAAACAATTACAATAAAAAGAAACGTATACAAACCTTTAAACTAACACTTATCCTCTTACTTTTCTTATTACTATCTTCTCTGTTTTGGGGGACTTCCCCCATTCCCTCCACTGTCTTCAAAGTCATATATATCTTCTAGGTAGCTTTTGTATCTTATTCTATTCACATTTGCTCAATTTTTAATGCGCTTTACTTTACTTGACCATATCTTAAATTAAACACCAAATCTTAACACATTTTCTAACAATTAAATCTTTCACACAAAAATATCTTACTAACAATTTTATCTAACATATACCTGTTAAAGCCGCTGTTCTATTTAATTCTGCTCAAATATTTAATTTTACTGATTTAACTAGATAGTCTTTAAATTTCTTCCAATCCCGTGACACCTTCTCCTCCCTCTGGTCCCGGATTCTGGCGGTCAGTTCTGCGAGTTCCATGTATTCCATCATCTTCATCTGCCATTCTTCCACCGTTGGTATCTCTTCGCCTTTCCATGTTCTTGCCAATAAAATTCTAGCTGCTGTTGTGGCATACATAAAAAACACTCTATCCTGACTGGGTATCTCTTCATTAGTTATGCTCAGAAGGAATGCCTCTGGTTTCTTACAAAAGGTAACCTTCATTACCTTCTTGAGTTCATTATAAATCTTATCCCAGAAAGCATTTACCGCTGGGCACAACCACCACATATGAAAAAAGGTACCTTTCGCATGTTTACATTTCCAACATACATCTGACATTTTGGTATTCATCCTGGCTATCTTAACTGGTGTCAAATACCATCTGTAAACCATTTTCATTATATTTTCTCTTAAACTATGACAAGCAGTGAATTTAATACCTTTTTGCCACAATCCCTCCCAGTCATCCATCATAATATTATGTCCTATATCTTTCGCCCAGTTTATCATTGACGATTTAACCAGTTCATCTTTCGTATGCCACTCTAGCAAAAGATTATACATTTTGGAAAGGTTTTTAAAGTTCGAATCTATCAGTTCTGTTTCCAGTTTTGATTTTTCTACTTGAAAACCAACTTTTTTGTCCATTTTGAATGTTTCGTATACCTGATGATAATGCAGCCAGTCGGGGACCTGGCTTTTCACTTGATCGTAGCTTTTTAGCTTAAAAGAGTCCCCTTCCTGCTGCAATATGTCCATATATCTTAACCAGTTTGCAGACATGTTCGGTCTCTTATAGGCTTTGGCCTCCACTGGAGAAATCCATCTAGGGGTCTTTCTCTCTAACAAATCTTTATATCTAGTCCAGACCTGGTACAGGGATTTTCTAACTATATGAGACTTAAAAGTTCTGTGGATCTTAACCTTGTCATACCAAAGGTATGCATGCCAACCGAACATATTATCATATCCTTCCAAGTCCAATACATCAACGTTCTCTAGTTTAAACCAATCCTTTAGCCAGCAAAAGGCCGCTGCTTCAAAGTAAAGTCTTAAGTCCGGCAGGGCAAAGCCTCCTCTCTCTTTAGAGTCTGTTAGAATCTTAAACTTAATTCTTGGCTTTTTGCCCTGCCATATAAACCTTGATAAGTCCTTTTGCCATTTCTTAAAGCAGTCCAGTTTGTCCAAAATTGGTATGGCTTGGAATAAAAACAGCATCCTTGGTAGGACATTCATTTTTATCGCGGCAATTCTTCCCATTAACGACAATTTCAATCTTGTCCATATCTCCATGTCTTTCTTTATTTCCATCCACAGTTTTTCGTAATTGTCCTTGTACAGGTTCAGATTCTTGGTTGTGAGATTGATACCTAGATATTTTACTGTTTTGACAAAATTGAGGCCAGTGCCTTCCTGTATTCTTTGAATTTGTTCTGCACTCAAATTTTTTCCTAAAACTTTGGTTTTCTGCTTGTTTAATTTGAAACCAGCTACAAGTCCAAATTGTTCAATTATTTCCAAGGCTCTGGGGACACTGCTTTCCGGTTCCTGCAGGGATAACATCAGATCGTCTGCAAAGGCGCGTAGTTTGTATTCCTTCTCTCCCACACGAATTCCTTTTATCTGTTTGTCCTTTCGTATCATATTTAGGAGGACTTCCAGGACCGTAATAAAAAGTAAAGGGGAGATAGGGCACCCTTGTCTTGTTCCCTTTTCAACTTCAAACTCCTCCGATATCACACTGTTTACTATTACTTTAGCTCTTTGTTCTGTGTAAATGGCCTTAATGCCATTCAAAAATTTTTCACCAACTCCCATCCTTTCCAGATTCTTTTTCATAAATGTCCAAGAAACTTTATCAAATGCTTTCTCTGCATCAACAAACAGTAGTGCCGCATCTGTGTTTATGTTTCTCTCCAGTTTTTCTAAAATGTCCACAATAATTCTCGTATTGTTACTAATTTGTCTTCCTGGCAAGAAACCTGCTTGATCTCTGTGTATGTAATCTTTCAACACTCTTTTCAACCTTGTAGCCAATACATTTGCAAAAATTTTATAATCCACGTTCAAAAGGGATATTGGACGATAATTTTTCATTTGGGTCTTATCAGTATCTGGTTTTGGAATCAGTGTGATAAAGGCTTCCTTCCACGTCTCTGGTGCCCTATCTCCTTCTAGTATTTTGTTGCAAATTTCTCTTAGCGGCTGCGATAGCCAGTCTTTCAATGTCTTATAATATTTTGCTGTTAATCCGTCCGGTCCTGGAGCCTTCCCTAATTGCATGTTGTTTATTGCATCTTCTATCTCCTGTGTCGATATTGGGTGGTTGAGAGTAACTAATTTTTCCTCTGGGACGGAATTAATTTAATTCTTACAGGGTATGACTAAGTTATGAACCAATACATAAAGAGTGCACAGAAAAGAAGTGTTTTGTGAATTACAAAATAAGGTGTATGACTGTACCATGCAATTGGATTTCATAATTATGAAATATAGGCTGAAATTCTACACACACTTCCTGGAGGTAGGTCTCATTACATCCAATGGTGATTATTTCTCAGTAGACATGCATAGAGTTGCAGTGTCAGCTTTAAGCAAAAGATGTTAGCTTTCTTTCTTTAACAAATATTAATTTGGGGGCCAATTTGCTTAAAGTGTGACTTATAGATATCAGCTGCTGATATTATATTTGTTATTATGTATTTCACAATGATGCAATATGATGGTATGTACATGAGCTGGCCTAAGAGACCCACTTTAAGCAAGCTGGCTCAAAATTAATTTCCTTTATGAAATAACCCATATTATAAATCACCGGACTCAATTACAGTAACCACCATATTGCAAAGATCTCTCTCTCTCTTTCTGTGCATACATACATATATTCATTTCACAGATTTTATGTATTTATATCTGAGCATTTCCACCTGACTTTTCCATTTAAGGAAAATGTCCCAAATAGTTTACCAAATGTGTACCAGTAAATACTGACCACAAAATAAAGACAACAGTCTGAAGAATTTACAAGAACTCTCTGTAATGATCCATTAGAACAGTGGTGCCTTGAATGGTGGTCAGGGGTGCCGTGGGCAGGGGGGCAGCTCAGAGACTGCCGGGGTGGGGGGGAGAGCAGCAGCTGCCTGGAGGACTCCCAAGGAGAGGGGAGAGGAGAGGAGGTTGAGGGCTCCTGATCCCCACTGGGGTGCTGCAGAAAGAATGTAGTTGGTTAAGGGGGCCGTGGACTCAAAAAGGTTGAAAACCTCTGCATTGGAACCTCAGTCATGGAGAAAGCATTCAAAATGCACACCAGAATAAATGGGCTGGATCTGGAGCAAGTTACTCACATAACTGAATTAAGAGAGAAGGAAATGATCGGATTTTCAGGTGTATATGATGCTTTGTTCCAACAGTCCTAAAGAGGCTGGCAGAAGAACTGTTGCAAGTGGTGTGGATGCTGCTCTGCTGTTAGAGAGGGAAGCCCCCCGCTGAACGGACAGTGCTCGCACTACTAGATGTCCCTGTTCCCGATGCCCTCCAGAACTTGTTTGACTCCAGCTCTCATCAGCTCCATACAGAATGACCAATGGTCAGGGATGATGGCTGTTGTAGTCCAACAATGTCCAGAGACTCCTCATTACATAGCTGTCAACCCCCCCCCCCTTTTAAGGGAAATTCCCTTATTCTGAATGGGATTCCTTGCAAGAAAAGGGAAAAGTTGACAGCTATGTCATTAGCTACAACTGGCACACAGAAAGCTCTGTGGATATTGATGTCCTGAAAGCGGGGGTCCACCAGCAGTGTGCAGGGGACGGCGTATTTCAGGTCAGTGTTGTAGTATGGAAAGGGAAGCTGTGGAGCTGCAGGACCTCATTTTCCTTTGACATGGCCCACAGATGGGTATCAAACCATGAGAGCTGGCACAGTAATTTTCCTTGCAATGGAGTCAGCAGGAAGGGAAAAAATAAAAATGGAAGGGGGGGAAAGAGAGAAGACTGGACTCCACTACCTGGCTATAACTAGACAACAGGGCTTCAACTGAGGACTTCTTCCCGCTAAAATACCCCACCATAGGATTGCTTTCTGAACACCTTAGTGCTGCCCCACAAACACTTATGGGAGAGTAAGTCCCATCAGTTCATGGGATTGGCTGCTAAGCAGCACCTAAATATTTGCATTGAGTGTCTTTTCTTTTCTTTTTTTAACGGGAAATGTTTTATATGTCTGCAAGAGAGCTTTGGGTTTCTGCGCAGCGAACACACAAACCTTTTTGTATGCGGAGCCGCTGGTGCGGCATAAAATATTTTGGTCCATGCATAAATCACGGCCATTTGCCCATCAGACACTTAGTCCAGGAGGGAGCCTGGCTTAATGAAATGCGATTTTAAAATTCAAGAATACATCACGGAAATCATTTCATGAAACCTTGTACATAATCGTTTGCAAACCTCCTCAAATAAACTCGGTGAATATATTGATAGCAAGGAGAGCCGAACAGGGCCCAGAGTGAATAACTCTTCATTAAGAAGAGCAGAGAATTGGAAAGTATCAATCTGGTGCCAAATGGTACCCCGTGGTGAATAATTACGGCCAAGCTGTAAACCCCTTAAAAGCTACAAGGCACCACTATAATGAAACACATAGCTGAAGTTTACAGTATGTATATACTGAGGGTTTATGCTTGAACATGTAGCCCTTTCTGTTCTTAATGTATAGTTTCCACAAAGGGCTTGTAAGAGCTAGAGCTTTGATTAACAATATCAAATAAACTACGGCTATTGTTGTCAATGTACATTTACTTAAAGCAAATACTGTAGTTTGATGCTGAATGTTTTATTGTGAGTAGATCTGTGTGTAAAGCAATTGTTGAGGGGGGGGATCAAACTTCTGTTTACTTGGTGCTTCCTTTTCGCACACAGAACTAATTAATAAGTATAATCAAATTAGAGGATTGCCTGGGACCTTAATGGACATATAGTCCACCCCCTGCCAATGCAGGAAGCCTCATGGATGAGTGGAGACCAGGCTCTCACCGGTGTAAATATTGTCTGTTTGGCTAGAAATGAACATTTCATCCAGTCTTAGCAGAACTGGCAGAATTTTGAAGGCAGAGAAAAGCTCTATGGTTTTGGGCCATCAGAGAAAGGGCAATAGGTTGATGAAGGCTGGTTTACTGGCTTCAGTAGTATTTTCTGTTTCTCCTGCTTTTATTTTCAGTCTCCTCTTAGGTTGATCACAAAATCAAGGCCTCCAACATTGCTCCAGTGAAAATAGGGACATCCTATTCAACAACAACACCAACGTCCATCTGACTACTCAGGGCAGCTTCCAACAAATATAAAAACATAATAAACATTACACATTAAAAAAGCTTCCCTATACAGGGCTGCCTTCAGATGTCTTCTAAAGGTTGTACCTCCTTGACTCAGGGGTTGCATAACTCCATGTCCTCCATCATTTCTCTGATGAAAATAGGGACATCCTAAGGAAAAGCAGGACATCCCAGGATCAAATTAGAAACCAGGATGGCATCTGTAAATCCGGGACTGTCCCCAGAAAATAGGGACACTTGGAGGGTCTACAAAATCACTAGAACTTTCTGCTCTTCCCACTTTTCTTTTCAGACTCCTATTAGGTTGATCACAATATAGCTTGTGAATTCCCTAACACAACCACAACTTATGAACTGATCTGGAAAGGATGTTCCAAAAAAATTGTGGACGCTCTTGAGATCTAACGTTTATGAGAAGTCCAGACTAAAATGTCCAAATGTGCCGGTTTATTCTATAAGCTTGAGACAGGAGACTACAGTGTAGTTTAGACCCACAGATAACTTTGCTGTAAAAACACCTGCTCACTTCAGCTAGAGCCTGCATTCATAGGGGGGGGGGATACTGGGCCAACACTAAGTTAGTCTCTTACCGCATTGGAGAGAGAGAGACAGAACCCAACTCCCTGCTCCCCACCCACCAGCATCATGCTGCTCAAATAATTCCTGGCATTTGTCTATGCCAGATTTGGAATCTCTATTTGTATACTTCCTGGCGCGGCTGCCAAACTGTCATTAGCAATCATATTTACAAACCATTTGGCTTCTGAAAACCTTGTAATGTTAGCCAATGCGCCATATATCAAAGCCACATATGCTCGAGATGTCATTTACAACTGCCATAAACCATAAAGCTGGAGCTTGGATATGTCAAAGCCTTTGAGCCACACAGAGAGAAAGTCAGGAGGAGGAGGAGGAGGAGGTGCAACAAATGGAGGAGAAGGATTTGTAGGCAGGGGCACATGATCAAGTCGGACAATCTTAAATGAGTCAGGCTGCTAGGCTGAAACTGGAAGGAAGGGTGGTCAACTGCAAGGGAAAGGGGAACTTGTGGTGTTTAGAATCAAAGAATCATAGAGTTGGAAGAGACCACAAGGGCCATCCAGTCCAACCCCCTGCCAAGCAGGAAACACCATCAAAGCATTCCTGACAGATGGCTGTCAAGCCTCTGCTTAAAGACCTCCAAAGAAGGAGACTCCACCACACTCCTTGGTAGCAAATTCCACTGCCGAACAGCTCTCACTGTCAGGAAGTTCTTCCTAATGTTTAGCTGGAATCTTCTTTCTTGTAGTTTGAATCCATTGCCCCGTGTCCATTTCTCTGGAGCAGCAGAAAACAACCTTTCACCCTCCTCTATATGACATCCTTTTATATATTTGAACATGGCTATCATATCACCCCTTAACCTTCTCTTCTCCAGGCTAAACATACCCAGCTCCCTAAGCTGTTCCTCATAAGGCATTGTTTCCAGGCCTTTGACCATTTTGGTTGCCCTCTTCTGGACACGTTCCAGCTTAAGTTCCTTTTTGTTTGTAAAAAGAAAAGAAAAGAGAGTCAGCCCTAGAGTGGGATTTGGGATACCCAGAGTCATTCCTTCCATAGCCACCACACACACAACTTAATTCCCTTAGCATTTATGAAGACCACATGGCCCCCGTGAAACACAAGGGACAGGAATCAACTGATGGGCCACATCAGTGGATGTGCACAAGGCTTCCTCCTCTCTGTTCCCTGCATCCCTTGACATTGGTTCAGGGTGTGTGTATATGTCAGAAGACCCCTGGAATAGCAGGGGAGGGGAGGAGGGAGGGCATTGTTCCATCAGGCAAGCCAAAATGCTTGCTCCAAGGGAACAGTTGCCTTAGTATGATGTTGAATTAGTCCCAGGAGCCCAAGGGAACCCAGGAACCCATCATTTCCCTGCCCCTTGCCTACATATTTCTAGCTCTCTATTTTGGGCCCATTTGGATAAATGCACATGCTTGCAATCAAGCACACATCTCACCTGCAATGGAAGGCTTCTTTCAAGTCTTTTTTTTTCAGCAGGGGAAGGGGTAGTGGGGAGGAGGGGAGGCACTTGAGAAGACCCCTAAAGTCTCCCATGAATCTACGGGTGCCACACCGGCAAGAAGAAGAAGAAGAAGAAGAGTTTGGATTTGATATCCCGCTTTTCACTACCCGAAGGAGTCTCAAAGCGGCTAACATTCTCCTTTCTCTTCCTCCCCCACAACAAACACTCTGTGAGGTGAGTGGGGCTGAGAGACTTCAGAGAAGTGTGACTAGCCCAAGGTCACCCAGCAGCTGCATGTGGAGGAGTGGAGACGCGAACCCGGTTCCCCAGATAACGAGTCTACCGCTCTTAACCACTACACCACACTGATTCATTGGAACAAATTATGAGGATTGATTCTCAAGAGTACTTTAGGGTAGGGGTAAGCTGAAATGACCTATTTTTCCCTGATTTTGTTTTTTACTCAGAAAAAACACACACATTACATTAGGGAAATTGGTTTGCAAAAATGTTTGCATGAGGCAAAACTGCATACAAAAATGTGTCTACTGGAAGTGCACACTGAAATGCTGATGAATTTTCGTGACAACTTAAAGAAAATTGCAAACTGATGTGTAAATATAGGAAGTGGAACTTAAAACTGGAAAAATGAGAAATTGAGGGAGACCAAAGTTGTCAGATTCACCCATTCTCAGTGGAGGAGGAAAATATATGACAGGCACCCACTATTTGAACTTCCTGGAAACTACTGAAGACATTTCTTTTTCAACAAGCGTTTGAAAAGTTATTTGCTTTAGATGTTCATTTTGTATTATTTTAAAATCTATCTTCTATTATTTTGGGTTTTTTTTTTAAAAAAACTATTATTATTATTATTATTATTATTATTATTATTATTATTATTATTATTATTTTACTGCATTTATATTCCACCTTTTTGTCCAAGGAGCTCTGGGTGGCATACTTTGTTCTCCCCTCCACTTTTGTTTAATTCCCAGAACAACACTGTGAGGTAGGTTAGCCTGAGAGGCAATGACTGCCTCAAGACAAACTTCATTGCTGGGTGGCGATTTGGACCCTGGTCTTCCCAGCCCTAGTCCAACACTCTAACCACTCTAACCACTCTACCACACTGTCTCTCTAAAATGAGTGTGTGAACACATTAGAGATGCAGGTAGGTAGCCGTGTTGGTCTGATACATGCTTATACAAATCTTTCTTTAACACTTTAATAGGGCTCCGGTCTTAGAGATGGTGCAGTCTCTCAATCATTTGGTTCCAACATCCATCACTGGGGGCTGTCGCCCTCATAGTATCATTTGTGGAATGTTTTAATACAGTTTTACTGTGGAGCACCTTTCTTTCTATCCTCCTTTCTTCAGGGACATATATTAGAAATGGATTACAACTGTAGATCTGGATCTCAGTTAAGAGCCCAGAATAATTTCCACTTGCATAGTGTGATAGAAAATGGTAAAATGGTAATCCTCCTTGGCTAAAATTCCAGCTCTCCACCTGACTGCCCAGATTCACACTGCAACAAACTGTTCCTCTGTCCTGTTCACTAGCTGAAGGGTGTGACATTCCAAAGGCTGGAGAGGGATTTATATCCATTAAAGGGTGATTAAGTCTTTTGCAGAATCAAGCAGATGTGCTGAGCCTCATTCACTTTAATCAAACCAGAAAATAACATGCTAGCTTAGAACTAGGAATAAGCAAGGCATGTTGTTTATGTACAGATTCAGCAGAACTGTGGATTTGTGTAGGCTTTTACCCAGCGCTCAGCCATGTTCAGAGTCCTGGTAAAAAGGATCTGGAACACTTACTGCCTTACTTATCTTAAAGAATTATTAGGCTCTAAAGTTAGGTTCTGCTAAGGGTGCAAAAATTATTATGTCTCTGAGCTCTTGGCTTATGGTGCCTTTGTCCAACCCGATATAAACATGCAGTGATTATTAAATAATTTTTCACACATGTCTTCTTCCAAAAAGTTGCAGTAAAGGAAACCCTATTTTGTGTTATCATCCAATGCTACCTTAACGTTCCTCTGTTGAACTGAATAAAGTTTCATATAAGCTGTGAGGAATGGAATGTGCAGTCATAAATACGTAAGTAAACTCCAACAACCATATTAGAAATTCCCAGAACTTTTGCCAGGACATGGATCTGTGTGTCCAATATCCAGATGGAAGAAATGCATGCATTTAATATGAGTACAAAACAGATGCACAGGATATGGGAAAATATTCATCTCCTTCGATGAAAAAAATAATTCAAAATACAATATTTGGCTTCAGCCAGTCAAGTATCACTTCAGTAACAGTGCATCACCCAGTAGAGAATTATGGTATCACTTTTTTTTTTTTTTGGCAATACCTTATCCAACAGAACTTTAAAAAAAGAAAGAAACAGACATTATTGAATATCCATCAACTCACAACAAACTTTGGGTTTAATTTAGGTAAAGACTTATAGGTTTCAATTCCTTCCATGACCTTCTTCACTGTCTCTTTGGAGGGTTAGAAGGAAAGATTCCCTCCACCAACAGGATCAAAAAGAACTTGAAAAAGAGCAGATTGGGCCAACAGCCAGATCAATCAAGATGAGAGATAAATAGCTATGTATCAGCACATCTGAAACTTTTTAAAAATAAAAGCATTCAACAGAAAACAAATGAAACATAAGCCAGCAATGTGTCACTGCAGCCGCAAAGGTAAATGTAATTTTAAGTTCATACAAAACCACATTGTACTAATGTATGTCATGAACATCTTTGCCTGCTGCTGTAGCCTAATAGTGTGAAGTCCAGGGTTCTTCAACCTTGGTTTTCCCATCATCAGCCAATGGGGACACAAGGCTGAAGAACTGTGGTCTAGTCTGAGTGCAAGTGGCTCTCCAAGGGCTTAAGTGGGAGGCGTCATTTCCAGCTTGGCTCTTACTCAAGATGCCAGAGATTGTGTCCTCACTCTGAACTATTGTTCCTCTCCATTGTATGAAAAGAGGGTTGTTAAGAGCTTACATTGTGTACATTTATCCTAAGACACAGTAATCCTTCTCAAGTCACTTCCGTCTTTTATAGTAGCCATCAGCAGGGCAGCAGCGCTTACCTGAGTGTTGGATCACACTGGGTCAATCTTGCTGCTATCTCACCCTTCACCTTGTAGGTAAGCCACAGAGGTGCCAGTGTGACACATCAGGTAAGTGTCACTGTCTTGCCCTGCTGGTGGTTTCTGATTTGTCTACAAGACTGAAAAACTTAATTCAAGTTTGGACTAGGTTTCACAACGTCAACATTCTGAAAATGATTATTTTGTGTGGAGTGGGATACCTGGCAGTCTCACACTCATAGCCATGGGCCTCGATGCTGCTAAAGTTAGTTTAGACAAAGGCTGCAATCCTATGTACACTTACTTAGGAGTAAGCCATGTCAAATTCAGCAGGACTCACTTCTGAGTAAGCATGCAGAAGATTGCACTGTAAACTCTGTTAAAGCTGGAGCTGATGTAAAAGTCATCTGAAGTCACTTTTTTTGCTGAGAAAAGTTGTGAGAGTTCCCCTTTTCTCCTCTACCTTAGAGACCAACTAAGTTTGTTCACATACCCCCAAATGGCTATTAGCCAGGCTAGTGAAAATCATTATTGAAATTTTTTATTTGCTTGTTATCTAAAAGTTCTCCAAGCAACTTACATTTAAAAACATAAACACAAAGGCATTATAACATTGGGGAAAAGAGAAAATTTATATAAAACATACAACATACAAAAAACATGACCCTCCCATAACAGCCATAGGAAGATTGGTCAGTACCCGTACATGAACCATAAAGTAGAATCGGCTCAGTCCATCAAAGGCATGGAGGGAAAGGGAGCAATTTGATGTTGCTCTAAGGTGATAGTTCTCAGGACAAGCATTTCAGATTGACAGGTGGCATGATGACCTCTTCCCCCTCATACTGCTCCCCCAGAGCCTTTTTCAGTGGCAAAGGAGGCACACAGGTGAAGGAAAGGGTGGAAATCCCCACTGCACAAGTGGAAGTCCTTCCGCATGGCTTCCGCTTACGAAACTCATTAGTTGAATTCCCACCCTAAGTCTTTATCTGGTGCTGAAAATATGTCAATAAAGGTGCCAGGGAGATTTGACTGGGGAGAGCGTTCCATGGAGGGGGAGCCGCAGCTGAAAAGTCCCTCTCCCTTGTCGTTTCCCACTGAGCCTGCCTCTGAGAAGGGCTGCAGATGAAGATCTAAGCATCTAGGTAGGTTCATATCAGGACAAAAATGCATTACAAGTGGAACTAATAGAAGATTTAGATGGGGGTGGGTTAGATAATGCAAAAAGGGGCACTGGGAGAAAAGGTTAAAATATCTCCTCCTTAAGCCAGTGGCTTGGCATGGGTTGCTAGTGCCCGGGGCTGCGCAGATTCAATTGCCTAACAAGTGATTGCAGCCACAGAGATAAGAAAAGAAGAATCATTCATTTGTCTGGAGAGGTTGCTTCCTGGTTCACATGGAGAAGCCGTTTTCAACAGAGCCCAGTGACAAAAGCACACAGCAGCATTGACGCAGCACCGGGTGTTGAAATTTTGTGCTCCCTAACAATTTTGCACCTGGGGCAACTGCCCCTGTGGACCCCCCAACTACACCACTACCTCTAGCATTGTTGCTCCCATCAAAACTGGAGCCTGCTGTAGCTGCTTTTAAATAAAAGTTGAAACATGGAGAGATCTGATCACAGATCTCATGCATAGTGTGTGTTTTAGCCCATAGAGATAGGGTACAAGTTATGCTACCCTCATGGCATGCTGCCCAGCTCTGACTGTACAGAATGTTAAATGCTTCCACATGCTGTCTGTTCAGTCAAGGTTGACTGGAGAGGCATGAGGCACTGGGTTGCCCTTTGCTGTTCCTCCACAATACCCTCGGCAGATCAGCACGTTGCTAGAGGGAAGGACTTGTTGGCTGGTTTCTCCTTGCATTGTTACGTTGTGAAATTAATCTTTCCTGTTCCCTCCCCTCCCACAATCTGGGATTGTGTCTTTGGGATCAGTCTCCATGGCATCCCAGTTCTTTCCAGCTTTCTGCTTCTAAATAAAGAGCGATTTGACCTGTCTGTGAATCTGTACTTATTACTTCAAGGGTTTACTGAACAAAGATACACATACCGACTTCCTAGGGGAACACCCTGCAGTCATATATCACCATAAGCTATCTGTAGAAAGCTTGCAAGTCCTAGATAGGATTTGGGCTGATATACTTAACTGATGCTCTCCGAGACACTTAAAACTTCAGAAATGCATTTTATCCCAAATCCACATCTTTCCAATTTGACATAGCAAAGCCACAGAGTAGGGGGAGAGGGAGAGAGTGAGTAGAGGGGAGGATTAATTTGGCCAAGAAGGGTATATTTGGTACAATGCCTGGATCATTTAATTTTCTCTCTCCAAGCACCACTTCAATGAGGTTCATTTTACTCCCACAAGTTATTCAATCCCTGCGGTGGAGAAAGTCACCCTTCTCTGATGTGGAGCACAGGGGAAGCCAGCTGCCAACTTGGGTTTGTTTAAATGGAATATATGCTACAGCAGTGATCCCTCTGTAAACATCTGGGCCCATGAGTCTCCTGCAGCTTTTGGGTAATCCCAAAATGAGTCCAATCCCATAAAAGTAAGAAAACCCAAACCTCTATGACACATGGAGCCCTAAACCCATATGTGCTCCTAAGAAGGGGGAGTTGCTATTACCGTTTGATTGGCAATGCAACCTAAAATGACGCATGTTGCTGAACAACATCGAGATCGGAACAGCAATAGCATAAGTGAGAAAAGGAGAGCAAAATTATACTTATGGTAAAGCTTCCTTGGATTATTGGACCATCGATTGGCCAGAACCTTGACAGATTTCATTTTTGTTCAAGATCCTTGAGAATCTCCCCCAAATTACCCCAAATTACCTTGAAATTTGGGGTACAATGCACATCACTAGTAACCAGAATATTTGTACAGAGGTTTGCTATTTACTTCGTGACAGCTATTTAAATCTGTGGGAAGACATGAATGTCAAAATCTTCTCAGCACCGAATGAGAAATTTCTCCCTTGAACTTCAGGAAGAACAACTTGAGAGCTGAAAATGTTTCCATATTAAAAAAGCAAAGAATGTGTCAGGACATTAAAAGGTCAGTTGTGACAAGCGTAGAAAAGGAAAACATGGCTATTCTCTTCATCTACTCTTTCAATCGCATGGCCTTCCTGAATTCAACCCAAAAGTCATGTGAATTTTAATTCTATCCAGAATTTTTCCATTGGCAAACCTACCCCTCTCCACCAGTCATGAACAGTATACCCTAGAAACTTGGGAGAGGGGAGCCCAATCCATTTACAGGCTCAAATCCCGGTATTTGAAGTTGACATACAACAGCAGTTTTGTAAGTGCACATGCACAAACACCACTTTGTGAATCCCTCTGATATGGCCAATAGCTCAAAAATTCATAAAGGCAAATTCCAGAAGAGAAGCTGTGTGAATTAGTTTACAGCAAAACCAGGAACATTGTGGTGTCTTAAGGACTATCATATTTATTGAGACAAGGTTTTTTAGGCTAAATCCCAGTTTGGTGCATGAAGTGGTCACTTAAGTAGGTAGAGGTATTAAGTAGGGCTATGCACAAGATTCAGTTCAGACCCTGATTTGGTGCTTCCTGAAACAGCCAACCTCAGTCCTAGGTGCTTTGCAAGTCTGCCCATGTCAGCTTTGTTTTTCTACCTATTCACTATTAAGAGAGCAAAGAACAGCTATAACACATCATCTTTTGACAAAGGCCAGTGAAATTTTCCTACTAGGCAAGCCTACTAGCCCCTCTAGTGTGGTTGTTGTTGTTGTTGTTGTTGTTTAGTCGTTTAGTCATGTCCGACTCTTCGTGACCCCATGGACCAGAGCACGCCAGGCACTCCTTCCTATCTTCCACTGCCTCCCGCAGTTTGGTAAGACTCATGTGGGTAGCTTCAAGAACACTGTCCAACCATGAAAAAAAATCCTTCCAGTAGCACCTTAGAGACCAATTAAGTTTGTTCTTGGTATGAGCTTTCATGTGCATGCACACTTCTTCATCCTCTGTCATCCCCTTCTCCTTGTGCCTTCAATCTTTCCCAACATCAGGGTCTTTTCCAGGGAGTCTTCTCTTCTCATGAGGTGGCCAAAGTATTGGAGCCTCAGCTTCAGGATCTGTCCTTCCAGTGAGCACTCAGGGCTGATTTCCTTCAGAATGGATAGCTTTGATCTTCTTGCAGTTCATGGGACTCTCAAGAGTCTCCTCCAGCACCATAATTCAAAAGCAGCGATTCTTCAGTGATCAGCCTTCTTTATGCATGGATAAAGCCAGCCAAATCACAGCAAAAAATAGATCCAGGGGCTATATTGCTGGACACCTTTGAAGTCTCATTAAAAACACACACCAATAAACTCACATTTATAACTTTTTATTTTTGAGCAGAAGTAGATGAAATGTGCAGGCAAAGTCATCCCTTTTAAGGGCATGAATTCCACCAAATTTCAGGATTGCTGCACCAGTTTTCCTGCAAGGGCAGCCATTTCAATTTTGGGCTGTGTAACAAAGGACTAACTCAATTACGAGTGAGGCTGTCAGTCACGAAGGAGCTCTTCCCTGCTTGTATATCTGAAGGAGCATCTCCACCTCCATTGATCTACCCGGACACTGAGGTCCAGCGCCGAGGGCCTTCTGGCAGTTCCCTCATTACGAGAAGCCAAGCTACAGGGAACCAGACAGAGGGCCTTCTCGGTAGTAGCACCCGCCCTGTGGAACGCCCTCCCACCAGATGTCAAAGAGAAAAACAACTACCAGACTTTTAGAAGACATGTTAAGGCAGCCCTGTTTAGGGAAGCTTTTAATATCTGATGAATTATTGTATTTTAATATTGTGTTGGAAGCCACCCAGAGTGGCTGGGGAGGCCCAGCCAGATGGGCATGGTATAAATAAATTATTATTATTATTATTATTATTATTATTATTATTATTATATTCTTGTCAGCCCAGGGAGCAGCACTGTTTGTTACCTTCTTGCACCTCTTTAGCCCAGTGTTGTCTTTGTAGAACTGAACAGAGAGTTGAGCCCATCACTGGCTCTAGCTTCACCTACTGTTGGGCTCCCCATTTTCTCCTCATCAACGCCACTGCATCAAAAAGATATCCGTACAGCAAACTCTTCTTCTATCCCCAGTACCATAACTTTTAGATAACTGCCATTATATCGAGAGTAAGTGGCTAGGGACAAAGAAGAAGGCTGCGGAAATTCATTTTACAGCTGCTGCTACTACTGGCAGAGCCAGTCCACCCACAAGGCAAGATGATGCGGCTGCCTCAGGTGGCAGGTTCCACAGGGGCATCAGATCCAAGGGATGCATGGCCCACTGCTGCCGCTGCCACCACAATGACAGCAACATCTGTAGAATGGTCCTTGGAGGCTGGATCTGACGCCTCCTTGGTAGTCCCCTCGCCAACGCTCCTTTATAGTGGCCTCTTGGCAAATAGGAGGTGCTGCTGGTCTCTTCCCACCCTTGTTGTTCCCCGTGTATATCTTCATTCCTCGCTTATTCCGAATGTAGATCTTCACTTGCCGCTTCTTCCCTGAGCGTTTTCTGGTTTGCCTCAGGTGCCAAAATGTCTTGGGCTGGTCCTGAGAGAGAGAGCTTGGTCACTGACTTCAGCGGCAGGAGGCCGCATGTCAGAATTAGCAGAGGAAAAACTGAAGGCCACGACTGTTTTGATCTCCTCCCGGTTCTTGCCTCAGTAAAAACATTCCCGCTAACGCTGCAAAGGATGAAGCAGAGCTGAGCAGCCGTGCAGCAGTGACTGTTATTCTAAATACTTTTGGTATTTATGAAAAATTGCCAGGATTCCATTGTAATTTATTTAAGTAAATCTTGGTAAGTGCTTTTCCCGCCCTGCCCTGAAAATGATTTACAAAGTGTTTGTAACCCCAAGGGTTCCCTAAAGTCTCTTGGATGTCAAAGCAAGAGCTATTAATCTTGTGATTAGCTTTCTCAAAAACTGTATTTGTGGCCTGATTAGCAAATATTTGTTAGCATTCCTGTTTTCTACAGAGAATTGTCACACTGACACCCCACCTCCTCTCGTTTTAGGAGCATTATGCAGCTCTGGGCTCAGAAAGATGATACATTTGTCACATATCTGTAAAGCAGAGGGCTGAAACAACAACAACAACACACAAATTGCCACAGTGGGGTTCTGATCCAGATTGAGACCCTAGCATGGGGGGTGGTGGTGGTTAAGGGGTTTAACCCTTTGTACTTCACTATGGTCCTGATCCAAATAATTCCTGCAATTTCCCTAGGAAACAACCTTCCATGGAACTGCCAAAGAATTTCCTCCATTATTGTAAGTAGTGATGGACTGATTTGGACCCCCCCCCTTTTAAGGGCACAACAATGCCGTTTGTATAGCTAACCTGTTATGCAGCTTGGCCCTGTGTTCCTCTTACATATCCAATCCAGAAGGGCCAGTCACATTGCACAAATATACATTAGAAGTTAAGAAGAACCCTGCAGGAGCAGAATAGAGGCTTATCTAGCCAAGCCTTCTATTTCCTGTAGTGGCCAACCAGATGTATCTGGAAAGCCCACAAACAGGACATGGGGGAACCAGCCACAGCTCTGTGGCAGACCACCTGCATTCTGTGCAGGTTGCAGGTTCAATCCCTGGCATCTTAACCTGATGAGAAGCCTGTCTGAAATCCTGGAGAGCTGCTGCCAGCCTGTGTAGACAATACTGAGCTAGATGGACCAATGGTGTGACTTGGTGTAAGGCAGCTCCCTATGCTCTCGCTATCACTGTTGTTTCCCTGGAGTATGGAGCCCTTTTCAATGTGCTGCTGAAGGGAATTACATGTTACGCTATGAGAAAGGGCCTTCTCTGTGGTGGCACCTCAGTTATGGAATGCTCTTCCCTCTGAGGTCCAGTTGGCGTCTACTGAGTTTTACTGTATGGAGCTGCCTTATACTGAGTTGGTCAGACCATTGGTTCATCTAGTTCTCCAGGGTTTCACATGGGGGTATTTCCCTTGCCCCATCTGGAGATGCACAAAATTCCCCATGAAGGGGCCAGGCACCCACAAATTTCGGTGCACACTGCATGGCACCCACGGCCTCGGACACCCATGGTCATGGAGCCAAGTTGGCATTCCTGGAACCTGTGATGTTCTGCATGCAAAGCTTGTGCTCTGTTACTGAGCCCTTGCCCTTCTCTCAAAGCAATCTTCTGGTGCAAGCAGAAGCATACGAACATTTGCAGATTCTACTTATTATAGCACTCATGCACCTGCATTTACTGAACAGCACTAAGGGGCTACTTCCATCTCCGCATAGTTATTTGGATCCAACCAGGGGCAGAGGAAGGGGGGGTGCGGTCCGCCCCATGTGTCACCACTGAGGGGGGGTGACAAAATGGTGGGCAGCACTCACCGTGGGGCCTGCAGTGCGCCCGAGCCACGCGTCTCTCCTGCAGGCTCCGCATGCCCCAAACAGTCCACCTGCCACCTCACCCTCAGCTGTAGGGCAGCTGAGTGGGAGGAGGCAGGCAGATTCACTGGATCCAACCCACTGGGTTTGTTTTAGCATCTGCAATGTACTCCTCAGGCTATCTGCCAATGCAACAACAACACTAAATTTTTATGCTGCCCATCTGACTCGGTTGCCCTAGCCACCCTGGGTAGCTTCCAACAAATTATAAAACCACAGTAAAACATCAAACATTAAAAACTTCCCCACACAGGGCTGCCTTCAGATGTCTTCTAGAAGTCAGATAGTTGTTTATTTCCCTTATAAAATAAATTTGTAACGGAGTAATAATTTTTTTAAAAAAATAATAAGTTTATTATTTATACCTCACCCATCTGGCTTGGTTCCCCCAGCCACTTTGGGTGGCTTACAGCATATATAGAAACATACTAAAACATCAAACATTAAAAACTTCCTGATAAAGGGCTGCCTTCAGATGTTTCCCCAAAAAATATCATCATCATCATCATCATCATCATCATCATCATTATGTCTAAAAAGGTAACAGTAACGTTTGTGATAGAATCTTTTGGTTGATCCGGAGAAATATTTATACACTTTGTTACAAACCGCCACCTTTTCCAGGGAACACGGCCTTGCATGAACAGTCAGAAGCACAAGCTGCAACATTTCTGTGGTCTGTTAGGAGTGAAGCAAAACTGAAGCCCATTCAGAATAAACAAACAGGGCTTATATGACGGGGGTTCAAGAGGTTACGCCATGAAAGGTCGCAGAAATTAATTGAAACGTGAGACCTGGGAGGTCAAAAATGGGCAGAAACCATTCCTGCATTTTATTCTCCTACAAATTTTGAGCCTAGTGCTGATAGATGTTCAGATCCCTTAATTTGGAAGAGACTGCTTTAGTTATTTCCTTCATATTTACTTGCAGTTTCAGAATAGGAGAATTTGAGGGAGAGCCCTACTGGACCAGAAAAGAAAGGCATTCGTGAGAATGCTGTTGTCCTGCTTGCATGCTTCCCACAGGAGTGTGGTTGGCCACCAAAAGAAGAGGATGCTAGACAAGAAGAGCCATTGGCCTGAAGCAACAGGCTGTTATGTTCCTAAGCATATACTGCATTAGAAATACCTGGAACTGCCATTGATGTACAGTGAAAACTAGGGCTGGTAATCCTTGGATCTCCTTTGGATAGACTGGTAAAATTTTAGCTTTACAGCCAAAATTCTCCAGAAATACAGTACAAATAGTTCAGAGAACATATGAACTGCTTCCATGTGGGTGACACATACTATTCTAGCCATGGGTGGATGGAGCCCACAGAAGAATACGCTGAAAAGACCACTAGGGGGAGCAGGATGGCGACTTCTTCTCAAGCATTATTTGGCAGTCTGTTACAACGGCCAATATTTCAACGGATGTGGTTGTGGGAGATGAGCCCACAGAGACTTGAGCCTCCCCATTCATGCCCCCAGGATCTGAGCGCTGGAATCATTCCTCTGTGTGCTGCCTTCTCAATCTGATAACTTTGGCCTGGATGTACGTACCTAAAACATGGCCTGTCTGATTCACTAAATGTCAAGGAGCCCTGCCTCACATGTTTAGGGATTATCTTTCCCTCTGGAAAAAGTTGTTTCAACTCATGCAAAGAGAACATTTTAGAAAGAGCTCGATTGTTTGTGAGGCTTTGTCGGAGGAGCCCAGCATCACTTCCCAGAAGTGATGTTTCCACTATGCTATGTAAAGCCAGATACAGGTGTGCTGCTGTTTGCCATCTTTCTGGTGCGATGCAAGTTTGTGAGTGTGATACCTGACCGCTTTTAATTACCTGCTTTGCTGGGCGGTTTTCTGAAGGGGCCCATCACACCCTCCGACAGTCCTGAGACTGTGACAAGCTCCATTGGGCCCTCCCACTTCAGCAGTGGGCTCCGGCAGACCCCACAATGTTGAGCAGAACCCTGTGTGCCTTGGGGAGTCACTCCACCCACTTGATCATTTTGGTTGTCCTTTTAGTTCATACCTAAGCCCCATGAAAGAGCATTCATGTATGCTCTGGGGGCTGTAGTTGACAGCTCTTTGGAACAATGCGCTTATTATTTGTTAGAGTAAGAAGACTCCCTAGAAAAGACCTTGATGTTGGGAAAGATGGAGGGCACAAGGAGAAGGGGACGACAGAAGATGAGATGGTTGGACAGTGTTCTCGAAGCGACTGGCATGAGTTTGGCCAAACTGCGGGAGGCAGTGAAAGATAGGCGTGCCTGGTGTGCTCTGGTCCATGGGGGTCACAAAGAGTCGGACACAACTGAACGACTGAACAACAACAACAAGGAAACCTCTGGTTTTGTATTTGATAACCAGGTGGTATATTCTACAGTTGTGCTGTCACCTCAGTTCAGTTGCTAATGGAACTATTTTCTGAGGTTAATTTAATTTTTAATTGGTTGAAAATCTGTACTTAAGGTAGTTTAGGAACTGTCAGCAAATCTGTATTTTAAATTGATTGTTTTTATGTTTTTGCTGTGATTTTAATTAGTGTTAGCTGCCCTGAGCCCGGTTTTTGGCTGGGAAGGGCGGGGTATAAATAAACTTTATTATTATTATTATTATTATTATTATTATTATTATTATTATTATTATTTAACACAGATGGGATCCCTTCCAACTTTTCACTTCTATGAAATGCTCCAAGATATTGAAAGAAAATACTAATTATATGAAAACTGGAAGAAAAAAATCAAATGGTTGAAGTTGAAAGCAATTGTTCTGGAAAAAAGGGGAAAAAATCAGTGGCATCCCTTTATCTCCCAGGACAAAGGGGACCCCTATATTCCTAGGGATGCGGGTGGCACTGTGGTCTAAAGCACTGAGCCTCTTGGGCTTGCTGATCGGAAGGTCGGCAGTTCAAATCCGCACGATAGAGTGAGCTCCCATTGCTCTGTCCCAGCTCCTGCCAACCTAGCAGTTTGAAAGCATGCCAGAGCGAGTACATAAATAGGTACCGCTGTGGCAGGAAGGTAAACAGGGTTTCCGTGTGCTTTGGTGTCCCATTGCACCAGAAGCGGTTTGGTTATGCTGGTCACATGACCCGGAAAGCTGTCTGTGGACAAACACCGGACCCCTCGGCCTGAAGCGAGATGAATGCCGCACCCCATAGTTGCCTTTGACTGGACTTAACTGTCCAGGGGTCATTTACCCTTTACCTTATATTCCTAGATGACCACAGTCTGAGGAGCTTCTCTGAACCAATTACAAATTGTTTGGAGCAGTATATAAATGACCTTAAATTTAAAAAAGGAAGGATGAGGCTAGCATACCACTTATGTTAGGGCTGAGGCAGAGAGAAAGCTGGGGATTCACAAATGAAGGAATGAATAGAACCTCTCTAGGACCTGGAAGACTTTGCTGCAAGGTTCCATTCCAGACACGAAACCTTTTATAGCCCTTCCTGTCTAAGACGGCCCAACGGTCAGTGTGGATGGACGGGCCCAGTTCAAAACCTCAGAAAACTTCACCACACAGGCAGATGCCTCAAATCTGAAGTTATGTGGCATACCACACTGGAAGCTAAATACAGACCTGAATGTCCCCACAGCCTGCAGCCACAGATAAACAATCACACCCAGAGGTGGGCATTAGCTGGGCTCTGCCCAGGGTTGCAGAGAAATGGCCAGTCTTGGCTCCAGACTACAAGGCTTTCTCTAGTAGCTTTACAGATCTCTCTTCTCATTTAAAGATCTTTCATTCTGAACTGCTTAATAACGAGGAATGTGCCTCTTCCAGAATGGCTGTTATTTTTTTCCCCTCCTCCCGCACCATAAACTATGTTTCCTGATCTGGAAAAAATGCTTGCTGGCTTCGATTTCGTTTCTTTTTCTCAATTGCGCTGCTCAGCCCAGGCCACACATTTTCTCCCTGTGAGTAAGGCTTCTCAGAAATGTTTGGTCAGTTCTTCAGAGCTAGTAGCATTGGAGCGGTGGACTGCTTTGTGAGATGATTATTCACAAATAATGGTATTTTAAGTGTAGCTGGCACCAGACCCCATGGCCTGCTTTTAATTCACTGAGGACAAAAGAGAAGCAGTAACAAGGGCCAAAAACTTGCCCCAGCTCTGTTAAACAGAGAGTAAATTAAACTAAGGGTGGAGAACCTGTGGCTCTTCTCCAGATGTTGCTGGAGAAAACAAGGCATCCTGGGAGCTATAGTTTGTTAAGGGGGCTTGTGAGAGCTCCTATTCCCCTCATAGAGCTACAATTCTCAGAGTTCCCTGGGAAGAGAGATTAATTGTTAAACCACTCTGAGAATTAGATTCAGATAGGTAGCCGTGTTGGTCCGACGCAGTCAAAATAAATTTAAAAAATTTAAAAAATGTCCAGTAGCACCTTAGAGACCAACTAAGTTTGTTCTTGGTATAAGCTTTTGTGTGCACGCACACTTCTTCAGATAACTCTGAGAACTGTAGCTCTGTGAGGGGGACAGGGGCCTCCTAACAATTCTCAGCACGCTCGACAAACTACAGCTCCCAGGAATCTTTGGTGGAAACCATGACTGTTTGGAATGGTATAATAGTGCTATAAATGTATAGTGCCGATGGTGCATGGGTCAAAATTTGCTCCAGTGAGGTAGTGATGATAATCAAGAAAGGATCAGAATCGGAACAATAAACAAACAAACAAAAATAGTAAAGTTTATTTAAATTAAAGCAGAGAAATGAATACACACACACACACACACTCAGCAGTAACTGAAATATAATAATAAAAAGAATGTATGATTCAGTTTATGAAAGGAAAAGAATTATTAGACTGGCAAATAAAAATGATCAATGCAACAGATATCAAATTGCACTCTCCTGAAACATCCTTACAGCAATTTAAGCTAAATATTAAAGAGGTGACCATTGTAGCTACCATTCGACGAAACTGGCTTCTGTGGCCTCAGGGGCAAAGTTGAAAAAGATGAACTCAAGATCCAGTGTTTGGATCCTGAATGGTCCAAGTGGGAAATAATTTCAGATAAAATGGAGGGGAAATCTTTGGACTAGTGAACTTTTAGCCTCACAAGGGAACAAACTAGGGTTGCCATATTTTAAAAAAGCTCTTTTAAAGGAAACTCACCAAAATGTACACTTCCGACATGGGTTGCCGTATGTACGAATTTCCCCGGACATTTAAGTGATTTCCGCCCGGGCTCTGTTACAGACGTATGAATCCCGGCTATGTCTGGGAAAATCCAGACGTAAGGCACCTCTAGAATAAATGGAAGGTAAAATCAAAATCAAAAAGATTTTGGGGTAAAAAACAAAAAAACCTGTGTCTATTCAAAGCAACTCATGAGCTAAACATCCAGACCCAAAAAGGTTAGTTCAGAGAAAATGGCCACGAGCAAGATAAAAAAATCTGAAAGAGGGCAAACTGTGCTCCAAAGATCTCAGAATAAACATTACTTGGAGCCAAGCAAATACAAAATTAAGAGTAGTAGAAGAAGACACCTCTAGCTATGAGTGTAATCTCTTTGCGTGGACAGGCGGAGTCCACCAAACCCCAGGCGACCCCCGAGCGGAATAATGACACAAGACAACGTACTATGGGATTAAAAATTGGCCACAACTTTATTAGGATTCAGATGTAGGGAGACCTTGGCTCAGGCACTGGGTGTTTATCCTTCCCAGCCCCCCACCTGGGGATCTGGGAAACGTCAGGGTTATCCAGAATGTGTGGGGATTGGGCTGGCTCATATGTTCAAGCAGATAGCCTGCCCCCCGTTTGCCGCCACTGGTGGGGGGGGGAGCAATGACAACCTCTCGGCGTATGGCCAATGCCTCCCCCCCAATACCCCTTTAACAGGGAACCCTGTTATCGCCGCCGCACTGGGGGCGTGGAGTCCCCCCCCCCCAATTTAGGGAGATGACTAAAGGATTCCGCCCAGGGCCTGAAACCGCCAAAGTTGTGACGAATTGCTACGGGAAAGGCGAAACCTGCCAATGCAGGGAAATTCCTTCCGGCCCTTCAACAGTGACCTTGGCATAGCAGCACCTGCGTGCCTGCAGGAAAAAAAAGGTTAACCTGCAACTTAAGCATTAATTGAGGGAGTGGAGGGTGGGAGACGCTCTGGAGCCGACTGCTGCTTCCCAGGTAAGCTACACCCTGTATTGTGTGGGCTGCGTATTCCCTCCCCTTACCTGGCCAATCTGTTGGCAACAGCTCCCCCAGGCGGGATTGGACGGTTAACTGGGGTAGGCGGAGACCCCAGGTATCCCTTCTGGGGGAGGGCGCAGCCAGCCGAACTACCAGGTGTTGCCCAGGAATTCAGGGGGCTGTGCGCGACCACGCAAACGTCACCCCCCCATTTGATGTGGGGTGCGGTCATTTAGATCCCTCTGCTCCTCCAAATCTCCCTGTTCTCTGAGTCAATCTTTTCTCTCACCCTGCTGTTTCTCACTAAAGTTCAGTTATATACTGTATTAGTAAATGACATCAGGTGTAGATTCCTGTTAAGCAGGTGCTTTACTTTATTTATCTTTAATTAATGATTTGGGGAGGTTGGCATATTCTTGAGCCTTATCAGGGTATATATTGGGATTCTCGAGTCACTCAGAGCTGCCTTGTGCATGACCCTTGTTCATGATCTCACTTCAATGAAAGCCTTGCCAAGCATTCTGTTCTCGTGTTCCAGCACCGGGGGTCAGGCAGACCGAGGCTCTTCTGCCCTTAAAACAGGCATCGAGGCCTAACTCAGTTATAAGCCAGAGTTTCTTGATCAAAGTTTGCTTCCATTCCATTCCACAGCTTTTAGGGTGATCACCCTCAATATGCAGATTCACCCTCGAAATGACCCGACTCAAACTTCCGACCTACGCTGTCACACCTGAGAAGTTGAGCATGGGCTTCAGTTTCACAATAGTAAGAGAAATTAACTTTCCACGGCCGCCAGGAATAAGTCTCTTTTTATTAGCTCACAGGAAAGATATTTGAGTCTACCCTGTTTCTCATACCTTCAAGACCGGAAAGTATTTCAATAGTTTTGTGGAGAAGCTACGTGACTCTTTCTCCTTCACAACAGAGAAACCCTGTGGTGGGAAACCACACGGTCATATTGATTCAACGCATGCAGATTTGCACCCCCCCCCCAATTGAGCTCAGTAACAGACTATAGTTCCCATGAATCCCAGACAACATAGCCACTGGTCAGTGGCAGAGGTTGTATGAGTGAGTTCCTCTGTCCTGCCACATGGACAACCTGTGGAGCATGTGACCTGGGCCATGAAACCAACAGATCCTGAAGCAAATGATACAGCAGTTTATCTACTTAATCGGTTTGGACTAAGGTTGGAAACCTCCCCAGTCTAAAATAAAGCTTGTGGTTTGTAGGCAAACTAACACAACATTGCAGAGTAGTCAGAGGTGACATTACCAGAGATAAATTTTATGGCAACTGGTCTCCCTTCATTTTTTTCATTTTCATTAATTGATTTCATTAATTTACCACCAGAAGGATCTAGACCACCTTTTTAAGAGATGTTATCTTGAAAATTATCTCAATATCCTACAGTTTCTTTATTTAATTATCACGTCACTGACTCTCTCCCAGGTTTAAAGAAGGCCGCTGTTAACTTTGCAAGTCTGTTGTTGCAGCCAGTCCTATCTATATTTGGCATTTATAGACATATTCTTTCCAAAGTGTGTAATGAGGCTGCATGGTTCACTTATGCACCCCCCAAATGATCTTTAAATGTTTTGATTGCTTTATATAAGTTTGCTTGTTTTAATGTTTGTCTCTATAATATTTTGTTGTTGTTCAGTCGTTCAGTCGTGTCCGACTCTTCGTGACCCCATGGACCAGAGCACGCCAGGCACACCTATCCTTCACTGCCTCTCGCAGTTTGGCCAAACTCATGTTAGTAGCTTCGAGAACACTGTCCAACCATCTCATCCTCTGTCGTCCCCTTCTCCTTGTGCCCTCCATCTTTCCCAACATCAGGGTCTTTTCTAGGGAGTCTTCTCTTCTCATGAGGTGGCCAAAGTACTGGAGCCTCAACTTCAGGATCTGTCGTTCTAGTGAGCACTCAGGGCTGATTTCTTTAAGAATGGATAGGTTTGATCTTCTTGCAGTCCATGGGACTCTCAAGAGTCTCCTCCATATATATATGGAGAGAGAGAGAGAGAGAGAGAGAGAGAGAGAGAGAGAGAGAGAGAGTTTGTGCAAACTTTAAACTCTGTTGTTAGTTGTTCCTGCAGCTATAAACACCTGAAAAGTCCTGGATATATATATATTCCTATATACATAAAAATGCAAGACTTTCGTTGTTCAGACCCGTTTGACTTCATGCAAATCCAGGAGTGTGGTTTGGAGCAAGAGAGGGGGCCGATTTTGAAATGGTGGTCTTAAGCAACAGCAGAGGTTTCAATAAAGCAGGGATGGAGAGACACAGGAGCTGTGAGAATATTGTGGGATGGTGAGCAATGCTAGAAGGGGGCAGCAGCCGTGTGTGTGTGTGTGTGTGTGTGTGTGTTTGTTTACACACACACACACATGTATATCCTCTGCAGGTGGATAGTTTTTTTTTTGTTTTTTTTTTAAAAAGGCTAGTTTTATTACCAGTGAGTGTTGCTGAATGGCAATTTATGTGAATGGTAGAATTTAGACTTTCCTGGCTGTTGTGAGTTCCTTTTCTTTAACAATAATATAACGGTATGTAGGTGAGTGTTGGGTCGCCTCCCCCCCTTGCTTGAAATAGCAAATGCAGAAGCCCTATTATTTAATTTCCCCGTCTAAAACACCAGCGGTCTCTCTTAGATCACAGGTTTCAATTAGAAAATTAACTTGCATGTCGCTTTGCCATATTAAAAAAAAAGCTGATTTCCTCCCAGTGCCATACAGATGATACATTGTTACAAGGGGCTGAAATTACACTTAATATCCTCTACATAAAAAAGAGGGAAAGGCACACAAGGCTTTTCCGCTTCGTTTGGGTTAAAGCTTTAAAAAATAATACGTTTTTTACAAGCCTAGCTGCAGTTTTTATTCCTTTGAGTCACGTGCGCCCCTTGAAAACCATGCACTCTCCATGGTTCTCAAAGCATAAAATAGGCAATAAAATGTTTTTGAAGGAATTCTTACTATATTTGGCTTTGCAAAATAAAAGGCCCCAGTACGTTAAGCCTAATAACATTAACTTTTTGCGGTTTTCATGCAATTTGTAATCCAGAAATCTTTGGTATTAGAAGCTGAAGTGGATGGAGGGGTGGGGAGGGGGAGGGGAAATGAAACTAAAACAACAACTATATATGAATATGAATACATGCAGCCAGCATTCCATTTTTTTCCGGGAAGGAAAATGATCTGGTATTACAATTTTACGAAAGGATGGCTTCCCATGTAGAAATTTGTTCACTAGGAGGAGGAGGAGGAGGAGGAGGAGGAGGAGGTGGAGGAGGTGGAGGAGGAGGAGGAGGAGAGGGAGGCGGCAGCTTGGAAATTCAGTGAAATCATAGGATCTTAGAGCTGGAAGGGATCCAAGGGTCATCTAGTCCAACCCCCTTGCAATGCAGGAATCTTGGCTAAAGCATCCATGACAGAGATAGCCATCCAATGGACTTGCAGCTTGCCGTCTGCATTGGATCCCCATTATGAAAGGCTGCTATGCATGACCACTGGAATGGATTTCCTGTTGGGGTGTGGGGAACTCAAGAAAGCCCAATAGTGTTGGAAGCTTCAGGAATATACAGCAGCAGAAGTGGGGAATGTCAGGCCTTGGGGTCGAATTCAGTCTTCCAGCCTTCTCTGTCTGGCCCTTGGAATTTCCCCCTGGCCATAGACCCTCTTTCCAGGTCCTGCTCACTGGCCCTGCTTCAAGCTGTAAATACTTTTGCCTGGCTGGGATGTGTTCTCAGACTCAGTGCATCTGGTCTGCCTGACTGTGGGACAGAGAGGTATGTATGTAGGAACTTGCCAGCTGTACAAAGGCCACAAAGAAGTGGCGTGCTGAAAGAGGGCACTGAACCCTTCCACTTATCACTTCTTTTAAACAGCCGCACCATCTTGCCCAGCCTGTTTTATCCCAACTAAGCATCTCACATTCCAAACCAATCCCAGATGTCTCGCAGCATCGCCTGCTGGTGGAAATGCCAACTTGGTCATGAATGAAGTTTTTCTTTTCTTTCTTTCTTTTTTTGCTTGCTCATCAAGTTGCAGTTCCAAATCCAGATTAAGAAAGTGGAACGCTCGTGTCATTCAGACTCACTGCCGTGCCACGTGGAAACCTCCTCTGTGATTGATGAGCTGGCAGAAGGATGACAAAAGGTTCTAGAAGAATGACTGCTTTCAGGTTTAATCCATCCTGCCAGCTACCGGATGTGTGCAATGAACAGACACAGATCTATCTATTCTAGACTGCACCAACAGAAGTATAGTGTCCGGATCAAGGGAAGTAATAGTACCACTCTATTCTGCCTTGGTCAGACCACACCTAGAATACGGTGTCCAGTTCTGGGCACACAATTTAAGAAGGATATTGAAAAGCTGGAACATGTGCAGAGGAGGGCAACCAATTTCTGGAAACCAAGCCTTATGAGGAGCGCTTGAAGGAGCTGGGTATGTTTAGCCTGGAAAAGACAAGACTGAGAAGAGATATGATAGGCATCTTCAAATATCTAAGGGGCGGTCTTATGGATGACGGAGCAAGCTTGTTCTCTTCTACTCAGGAGGGTAGGATTCGAACCAATGGAATCAAGTTACAAGAAAGGAGATTCTGACTAAACATCAGGAAGAACTAGTGGAACAGTGTCGGGGTTTGGGTGCTGGAGCTCCTCGTGCACGGCCTTGGACTGGTTATGCACGAGGTACCAGTTGCGGGGAAAGCGGCCAGCGTTCCGCGTGCTTTTGAGCACGGTCGCCGGCCAAGCCTCACAGTCTGAAGGATGATGAGTAAGCCAATTGAAGACTCTGGTGGTGTGTGAGTTCCTAATTGCCTTCTTTAATGAAAAGTTGCCTCGTGAAATAAAATATATACCCTGACTCTGAATAGGCGGACCAAATTAAAGAAATTAAAATTTTACTTTACTCCCCCCTTTAACCCCAAAGGAAGACAGACACCGGTTGTATCTTTAGTGGCTTCGGCAGAACCCGCGTAGGCTCGTCCCCTAAGCTAAGTTCCCCTAAGCTTAAAGACCCTGCGCGCCCAATCTTCCGCGAGGCTAACTAAATAAACTAAAACCGAAATATCTTCCGCGGGCCTAACCCTAGGCTAACCTAAAAGAACCTATCTAAAACTAAAACCGAATGATCTTCCGTGATCTAACTCTAATTAAAGAAAAACCCATCCAACCCATCCAGCCCGCTCCTAGTCCCTTAAACTAAACTTGACTTCAACTAAAACCCAACTAAAAGAACATGAACGAAATCCTCTGCCTAAGCGGGGTGCCTCTGCCTTTTATTAGGGAACAAACGTGACATCATCATCAGTACTTCAACCAACAAAATCACTGTTGCTGCCCTCCAAAAAGGCGGGAAGCAGGCTTAACGCCCATCAACAACTTTGAACATGACCGGATCTACAAAATAAAGGCGGATTAATCTCATAAGTGAACCACACTATTCATTCATGCTTTCACTTTCGCTTTTACGCGCAATTATACCAAAAGTAGACCTTGAAAAACTTATAAAATAACCAAATAAATGTGAATCCATGGCGGATCCGTGAAACGTATTCCGACATATCATCTTTCTTTTTTTGTTTTAAATTAAATTAATTTTGATTTAGTTATATAAAAAAAAATAGAGATATCATAAGCATTTATCTGACATAAACATTACCATTTGTTTTGATATAGAACTCGACATGAAAGGGCAGAGCATCAACAGTGCCAACAGTGTCCACATCAAAAGTCTACATCAAAACTGTGATATAAACACCAGCAAAACCATCAACATCCACCCCCTTCATAAGAGGAAATACTTGTACAATAATGTAGCAATAAAGTCATGAAAATAACAAACCACTAGCCGAACATAAAAAGTGATCGATCCGATACACTGTAAACCTTTTAGGCATATATAAATACTTCAATATGTAGTGTAACACAACAAATCATCTCATACTTTCGCGTGCAGCGTAAAACAACAAATTACTCCCCAAACACAAGAGAGGACCTGATGCAGGTCCAAAATTAAAAATAACGGATAACGACTGCTCAAACATAAGAGAGGTCCCGATCCGGGACCCAAAATTAAAATATAACTAGAGCTGGGGCTATATAGCCTACCCAGACCCCTCCCCCATTTTTTTTAATTTTTTATTTGGAAACTAACCACCAGACTTGACATATATATCTTGAACAAATCCGAGAATGACCAATACTTTGACCAAAGGAAATATTTTCAAATAAAGTATATAAATGTTACCACATTTTGAATTACAACTTTTGCAAGCACAACGAGGAGATTTAGGATCATTGAAATAAAACATATATGCATGAATATGTCTATGACTAGAACTGCACAAAGACAATGTTTTTAACCTTATATAAACATTTCCATATCATCAAAATTGTGACACTCTAAATGGAAACCATTTCAGAAAAGCTTTGTATATATAAACATCCATATCATCAATTACCAAGCTATAAGGAAAACACATGTAACATGCGAGGCGGATATTTCAAGAAGCATACAAAGGTAAATATGCAATTTTTACAAGTACAATATAAAGTATAAGACAGGTTTAAAACTGCAAAATGGTGTTGGAGAGGAGGATGAAGACGATGAATGAGTTGCCGGTCGTCTTCTTCTCCGACTACACACGACCATGTAGAAGAAATAGTCCTGGAACTCAGGAAAAGTTCATGGAGCTCAGGAAAGTACTGAAACATTGAGTTCTGAAGAACCAACAATACCTGTAGAAGAAAGGAGGTTAAGCAAGCAAATCAAGGTGATCTGCTAGTGAATGCAGGTAAGAGAATAACTGGAATAAATCTAGGCAGCCAGGAACCAAGGGGCTGCCCAGAGGCAAACAAGAGGCCTAGGCAGTAGGAGGGTAAGGCAAACTGCCCAGAACTCAACTGGTGCTGTTAGTTGAGCACTTTTGAAGAATTACTGCATTTGACAAGGCGTTGGGCAAAAATTGCCGGGAACCGTAGTTCTCCCTAACTGGACAAACTGTAGAAACGTCTTGTTGAAGAGTAGAGGTTGAACACACAAACGAAGGCGGGCAGCTGGAAACCGTAGTTCTCCATGGCTGGGCCAAATTTTAGAAACTTCCTCTTAAGGAACAGAAACAAGTCCCTTGCTTTGAGAAACTGGTGTGTTCAGACAACGAATTGGATATTCTCAGCATGCTGTTAATATAGAGGATAATAAAGAAACAGGAATCTAGCCAAAGAACCAAGAGTTCCGCCGGGAGTTATAGTTTTTCAATCAACCACTGCCAAAGTCAGCACTGAACATAACAAGGAATGTTCCATGGCTGGCGATTGGATCATTGAATAAAGGAAAAGTGAATAGATGTGAGCAATGCAGAAAAGAACAATGCACTTTTGTAACAGTGCTTGTAGAGAGAATGAGCTCTTTAATTAGGGCCTCTGCTGCGACGAGCTTCTCGGATGTCAGCGGCCATTGGTCGACCCACACAGGGGGTCCTTCCTTCCATGTGAGTGGAAGTGCATGAACTGGCGCTGATGCAGAGGCCCACATCAAAAATGAGTGTGGATAACAGTTCTTGCTTTAGACAATAAGTCTCTACCCCAAAGGGTGATAGGCACATCCATAACAAGTGGACGGAGCTGCACCATGGAGCCTGAGTCTGACTGGAAGGTAATCGGATGTACGCTCTGGTGGGCGGGTTCGAAACCTCCGACTCCGAAGACTTCCTGGGTGACAGTCGTTGCCCACTGGTCAGGCCAATCTTTTCTGGCGATCACTGTAACATCTGCGCCTGTATCAAGAAGACCCTTGATCTTTCGTCCACCCATTTCTAAGACGAGATGAGGGCGTTCTTCTGTAATCTTGATTAGCGCCATTGCTGCCTGAGGAGGCAAAGAGTCTACAGGAGCTGTAGGCGTAGAAGTAAGCAAATAAAGTCTGGCAATTTCTAAACCTTTTGTTAGGACACAAGGAACAGTTGAAAATCCTGGAATCAGCAATTGCGATGAATCTGTGATTCGAACTAGGCCTGCAGTCAGTGTGACTGTGGCAGGGAGGCGATCCATCCTAGGCAGGATAAGGCAAATTGAAGTGTCTGGGAATGGACCACGAATGGATGTTGGCAATTGCTGAGCAAACCATGGATTTGAAAAGTAACAGTCCTCTGTTAAGAAGAGTGGTATACCTGGGACAGAAGATTCTTCTTGTTCTTCATTGGCAGTGTTTGAAGACATCTTTTTGGCTTCGGGTTTTTTGCACTGCTGAAGTTGGCAACTCTGAAGCTGCTTGGCGTTGAGTTGGCAAACCTGAGGTTCTTCCGTTGGTAAGAGTTGCTGATGCTGTCGAACCTGTTGGCATTCAGTCAGTTGTGCATCAAACTGGCAGGATGGAACTTCTTCTTTGACACAAGGCAGTAGAAGTTGTTGTTCCTGATAGTTGTTTGATTGTGGCTGGCTGAGCTTAAAAGCTGGAGGTGACACAAAGGTGTGGACATTGTTAACTGGAGTGATGTTTAAGCTTCCACAAGAGGGAGCTGTCTCACTCACTTGCATTCTTTGGCCACATGGAAAGTGATCATCAGCTGGGCTGCTACCTGGATATTGCTGTTTCATCAAGGGCAAATGTCCTTCAATGACAGATTGACCTTGACTCAAAGGTGAGTAAAGCTCAGGTGCTGCGAGGTTGACCTCAGTAGGATGTTTTCTCAACGTTGAAGGCAATTCTGCGATCAAAGACTTGACTGTGATTGCTTGTTGTGAAGCAGGGGTTACATCAGCAGGAACTGAAGGGCGGTTAGCAGAAGGTGAACTGAATGCTGTGTTCTCTACTGGAACCCTTTGAATAGGTAAGGCAGATGATGAAACCTCTGGAACCTGAATGTTTGATGAGGTCACATCTTTTCTCTGGACATCTGAAGAGTAGATATCTCTCTGGATCACTCTTTTTTCCTGATGACCTGGATAAGGAGTAGCGTTGTTCACCTTTCTGGGACGATTGACCTTCATGATGTTCTTGAACTTGCACCCTATTGTTTTACCGGGGCCGGGGCGCGGCCCGCAGAACCGTTTCCCTGAACTGGAGATGAGGTAGGTGACGTATTTTGTGGATTCAAACGACAATCGTTCGCCCAATGAAATCCTTTCTGACAGATGGGACATCTCTCTGGCGGCTTGGCAGAAGGCCTTGGCGTTGTTGTGCACTGCGACCGGAAATGCCCATCGCCTACACACCCATAGCACTTCTTGACTGGCGTAGAGCTGTCTTGACGTGGCATCTGTACCGCAGCTGCCAAGAGCTGTGCTTTGTAGGAGTGGGTACCGACATTCTGGCAGACGCGTAGCATCTCAGTCAATGTGGCATCTGGACGAGCTGCAACTGCTGTTAGGGCATTCTTGCAGTCATCATTGGCATTTTCAAAGGCAAGTTGTTTTGTCAGCATGTTTCTGGCATGACGATCTTCTATCTGGCGTTCCACTGCAACAATCAGGCGATCCACGAAGTCCCCATAAGGCTCTTTTGGACCTTGCCTAACTGCAGCGAATCCTGATACTGAGCTAGCATCTGTGCGATTGGGTAGTCTGCGCCAAGCTTTGACTACAATGTCTGCTATGGTGACGAGTGCAGCATCAGGTATGGCTAGCTGTTGATTGAGATTGGAGTAATGTCCTGATCCTGTGAGCATATCTTCTGTGGCAAGTGGCGTTGCACGTCTGGCTGCTACTTCTTTCCACTCTTGCAGGCACAGAAGAGCATCTGTAGGCGACAGGAAGGTGCGAAGTATCAACTTCCAATCAGATGGCAGAAGTCTACTAGTGGACAGTCCTTCAAGTAAACTTCTAGTATAAGGAGCTTGAAGTCCATTTTCGCGTATGGCTTTTCGCAGTTCACGTAGTGTTTCAAAAGGAATGGCTTGATATCTTGCAGGTTGTCCTCCATTAGCACGAATCACTGGAAAGATGTGCATTGGATCAGCACTAAAGTCTATTTGTCCCAAAGCTGCTTCTAAAGCTTGAGTTCTGCAGATGGGTTGCATTGCTGTAGGATCTGTAGGTGGCATCAGTGAGTTTAAATCTTCTTGATGCTTTCCAAATGATGAGCCACTAGATGGCGCTAAAGAGTCTTTGACATCTGTATGCCTTGAAGATGGCTGACTATGAAGACAAGATGGCTGACTTGAAGTTGGATGAAGACAAGATGGCTGACTTGGAGTTGGATGAAGACAAGATGGCTGACTTGGAGTTGGAGCATAAGGTTGTTGGCTCTGTACTGCAAGTCCTGGCATCTGGATCATCATTGTTTGGCTTTGCTCTTGTCTTGGAATCTGCATTGGCATTGGAGGTGCTGAAGGGTTGGTAAATTGCTGTTGAGCTGCTTGCATTGAAGCTTGGATTGCTGTTGATTGGAAATCAGCTTGCTGCAAAACTGGAGCTGCTGGCTTGAGCGCGGCCTGCAGGGCAGCAGGGTTTGCTGGCAAAAAGGCTGCTTGCTGCTGCTGCTGCTGGATCGCTGGCAAAAGCGCGGCTTGCGATGGAGGAAGCGGGACCGTTGCTTGGAGCGAGGTCCGCGGCTGCTGCTGACTTGAGATCGCTGGCTGGTAAAAGGCCTGAGATGACTGCTGAGCGACTGGCGGTGGGGCAGTCCGCGGCGGGGCTTGAAAGGCCGACGGCGTCTGCTGCACCGGCACAGGCGGCAATGAATCTGGCAATGACAAATTGGACAAGGGCGAGTGCGTGTACGACAACGGGGCCTGAACTGGCTGCTGCGAGGGGGCCGAAAATGGCACAACCGCAAGCGGCAGCACAGGGGCACTATTAAAAGCAGTATTTCCCAAATTCACTGTTCCATTAAGCAAAACATTTCTTGGAGCGATTTGTTGAAAGCAGTTTCTTACTTTGCTCCATACTAATTGTACAGGAATTCCGATTTTCGGGTTGGCCATAAATTCTAACCCGATCCTTTCCCATGAAGCTAAATCTTTCGTTCCCTCCTTAGGGACCCAGGGACAAATTTCCCCAATAGTTTTAACTAAAAGCTCTACTTCTGATTCAGAGACAGGGTGACCATTTCTTTTCAAAAGGTACAATAAATCTTCACAAAATTTTACTTGAGCAGTTGAGAGTGAGGAGCCCATTTTTTAAACACTTTTCCAAAACTTTTCCTCCCCCACCCGTAGGCTTCTACTAGGGGACACCGGTTCTACCCGTAGGCTTTAACCGAAAAACCTGGCACCCGTAGGCTTTAGCCAGAAAACCTCCGCCCCCACCCGTGGGCTTCTACTAGGGGCTACCGGCCCTACCCGTAGGCTTTGACCGAAAAACCTGGCACCCGTAGGCTTTTGCCAGAAAACCTTTCCCTCCCACCCGTAGGCTTTTTCGGGAGACACCGGCCCTACCCGTAGGCTTTGACCGAAAACCCTGGCACCCGTAGGCTTTTGCCAGACCCTGGCACCCGTAGGCTTTTGCCAGAACCCTTCCCACCCGTAGGCTTTAGGGAAGACCTTACTCTGCCCGTAGGCTTACACTAAACTCCTTGCCGCTCTACCCGGGGACCCCTTGGGGCAAAAATACACGCGCGCAATTTCTATTTACAGTACTTTGGGCAAGCGGTGGATTCGCGCTACTGCAGCGAAATCCTGGATAAACCGGGCCGTTATACCTCACCTCTCAATGTCTGTTTCCGAGCCACTTCCGATATGTTGCTTTCAACCGGAGTCTTCGTGGAAGCGATTTTTGACTACGCTTTGCCTCAGAGAGGGGCACCACTTGTCGGGGTTTGGGTGCTGGAGCTCCTCGTGCACGGCCTTGGACTGGTTATGCACGAGGTACCAGTTGCGGGGAAAGCGGCCAGCGTTCCGCGTGCTTTTGAGCACGGTCGCCGGCCAAGCCTCACAGTCTGAAGGATGATGAGTAAGCCAATTGAAGACTCTGGTGGTGTGTGAGTTCCTAATTGCCTTCTTTAATGAAAAGTTGCCTCGTGAAATAAAATATATACCCTGACTCTGAATAGGCGGACCAAATTAAAGAAATTAAAATTTTACTTTACTCCCCCCTTTAACCCCAAAGGAAGACAGACACCGGTTGTATCTTTAGTGGCTTCGGCAGAACCCGCGTAGGCTCGTCCCCTAAGCTAAGTTCCCCTAAGCTTAAAGACCCTGCGCGCCCAATCTTCCGCGAGGCTAACTAAATAAACTAAAACCGAAATATCTTCCGCGGGCCTAACCCTAGGCTAACCTAAAAGAACCTATCTAAAACTAAAACCGAATGATCTTCCGCGATCTAACTCTAATTAAAGAAAAACCCATCCAACCCATCCAGCCCGCTCCTAGTCCCTTAAACTAAACTTGACTTCAACTAAAACCCAACTAAAAGAACATGAACGAAATCCTCTGCCTAAGCGGGGTGCCTCTGCCTTTTATTAGGGAACAAACGTGACATCATCATCAGTACTTCAACCAACAAAATCACTGTTGCTGCCCTCCAAAAAGGCGGGAAGCAGGCTTAACGCCCATCAACAACTTTGAACATGACCGGATCTACAAAATAAAGGCGGATTAATCTCATAAGTGAACCACACTATTCATTCATGCTTTCACTTTCGCTTTTACGCGCAATTATACCAAAAGTAGACCTTGAAAAACTTATAAAATAACCAAATAAATGTGAATCCATGGCGGATCCGTGAAACGTATTCCGACATATCCCTCGGGAGGTTGTGAACTCTCCTTCCTTAGAGGTTTTTAAGCAGAGGTTGGGTGGACATCTGTCCTGGATGCTTTAATTGAGATTCCTGCATTTGGACTAGATGACATTCAGGGTCTCTTCCAACTCCACAGTTATACGATTATATATATGAACACATAGTTAAACTGTGGAACTCACTCCCACAGGAGGCAGTGATGGCCACCAACTTGGATGGCTTTAAAAGAGAATTGGGCAAATCAATGGAGGAAACAGTTATCAGTGGTTACTAGCCATGATGGCTATGTTCTGCCTCCCCAGCTGGAGGCCGCAATGCTTCTGAATATCAGTTGCTGGAAACCACAGGAGGGGAGAGTGTTCTTGTGCTTGAATCCTGCTCGCTGGCTTCCCACAGGCAGCTGTTCAACCACTGTGAGAACAGGATGCTGGACTTGATTGGGCAAAGGCTTCCACTAATGCAGCAGAGCTACCCCCAGTTTCCTCCTTCCATAGGACCTGACTTCAGGCCCCCCCCATAAAATATTTCAGCGGGGTTCCCCCCTAAAAGTTGATAGGCATCATCATTCAAATGGTGCATGTGTGCTGTGTCATGTGATTGATTATGGGGGGGGGAGCTTTCTATTTTATTCAAGTTGGCACTCCTGCATCCTTCTGTGCATCACCTGCACCCCCCCAATGGCTTTGGGGGAGTGTTGGGAGAACCCCCAGAACAGACCATCAAAAGTGGTTTGGGTGTGATGAGGGGGTACTTCAAACATCTGAGACATCTGCGCAGCCACAGTCCAAGACAGATATAGGTGCATTATTAGCCTCATTGATTTTTATGGGCTTAATAACGTCAGAATAAAAGAAAACAAAATGCCTAACTCTGAGCTGGTTTGTGGACTATTTTGGTCCCACATGTGAATGCAAGGCAAACAGAAATGGGAGAGGAACCAGTAATCAAATGCAAAAACTAATGAACCAAAGTTCATATTTGAAATTCCCTTTGCCGTGTCTGTCACAGCCACTGTATTTTTCTGCAAATGCTGTTTCGGCAGGGAAGTTCAGATTACTAACTTTCCAGTCCCTTTTACCAGTTCATTCCAAGAACAATTCCAGTTTTTATAAGTTAATAAAAAAAGAAAATAACTTGAGCGCTTTTAATAAGGGAGCGAGGGAAGCCAGAAAATAAAAAAGTTGGGACAGCAGATCAGGAAAAGTATCAGTCTGAGCATGCAGGGTTGCCAAATCCAATGAAGGAAATAAATCTTGAAGCTCTGAGCCTGCCACAATCCAAGGGAACCCTCAGTGATCCCTGAGCAAGAATTATTCAAATTCAATTTCAGACTTTCTGCTTTTCATACGTGCTACCAGAAGCAGACAGTTTTAAATAACAGGGCATGGAGTGTGCATGCAGACCAGACTGTGCTGTAGTGCACATGTGTGCACACCAACACACACTGGCGCATCAAAACAAAGAAAAACATATCTGTTACCATGGGGGGCAGGGGAAAGCTGAAATATGTTTGTGTGCATTGCAATGTTGAAATTATGTAATTGAAATGAAATGGGAAGTGAGCTTACATTCCTACATTTTTATTTTTATTTTTAAATCAGTTCGAAATGAGATTTGGTAGTTTTGAAAAATGGCAATATTACTAACTCCAGTTAGTGGTAGGTGGTGCTCCATGACTGGGTCATGCTGTGACACCAGTACCACTCTGCTCATAGCATAATGACTTCAAGACACTTTCCTTATTGTCACTTACTTAGGTGACAGATGGAGAACTGCACCTAAGCAGGAATGGGGAACCTGTGATCCTCTGGATGTTGCTGTATTACAACTCCCATCATCCTTGGCCAGTGGCCATGCTAGCTGAGGCTGATGGGAGCTGGAGTCTCAAAACATTTGGAGGACAGTACTACAATGACTGGAAGGACAGATCCTGAAGTTGAGGCTCCAGTACTTTGGCCACCTCATGAGAAGAGAAGACTCCCTAGAAAAGACCCTGATGTTGGGAAAGATGGAGGGCACAAGGAGAAGGGGACGACAGAGGATGAGATGGTTGGACAGTGTTCTCGAAGCTACAAACATGAGTTTGGCCAAACTGCGGGACGCAGTGAAGGATAGGTGTGCCTGGCGTGCTCTGGTCCATGGGGTCACGAAGAGTCGGACACGACTGAACGACTGAACAACAACAACAACAACACTACAATGACAGTACTACAATGTATGGAAGTGAGAGCTGGACCATCATAGAGAAGACTGATCGCCCAAGAATTGATGCTTTTGAATTATGGCGCTGGAGGAGACTCTTGAGAGTCCCATTGACTGCAAAAAGATCAAACTTATCCATCCTTAAAGAAATCAGCTCTGAGTGCTCACTGGAAGGACAGATCCTGAAGTTGAGGCTCCAGTACTTCGGCCATCTCCTGAGAAGAGAAGACTCCCTAGAAAAGACCCTGATGTTAGGAAAGATGGAGGGCACAAGGAGAAGGGGACGACAGAGGATGAGATGGTTGGACAGTGTTCTTGAAGCGACTAGCATGAGTTTGGCCAATCTGCGGGAGGCAGTGAAAGATAGGCGTGCCTGGCGTACTCTGGTTCATGGGGTTACGAAGAGTCGGACACGACTGAACGACTGCATCGTGCATTTTGTTCTGTTCATGACAAAAGAGTGAGATGGGCCCTTGTTCCTTCACTACATTGGCTGGGTAAATATCTGAAAGAACACTGGTTTGCATTTGTTATGAATGGTACAGTGGAGAAGTCAATAATGTTCTGTTGGTTGCAAGGGAACTGGTATAAAAGTAGAATTCCTGGATGTCAAGATTCAAGTTTGGGGCAATTACTCTTTGGTGAGAGAACCCCTGCAGAGATTTAAAATTGCCAAATATGCAGCAAGGAAAAACATGGAAATATAGGCAGGACAGTTTACTCTATGTTTTAACCCCTTCATGCATTAACTACCGGTAGATTTTAGCATGTTGGTTATATGAGGCTGAATATCCCACATGTTCTACAATGCACATTTTGTATCTTATCAATTGATGACTGGCACCTTGGCTGTAAGTCCTAGAACACCTGTTCCCTCCTTTGCTGACTCCAGCTGACTGACTCCAGCTACAAAAGCTGAGGCTGATGAACAGACATTTGGGTTTAGGGTTTCTTTGTTGCTGTTATTGGGTTTCTTTGTATCTTGGACAGATCCTGAAGTTGAGGCTCCAGTACTTTGGCCACCTCATGAGATGAGAAGACTCCCTAGAAAAGACCCTGATGTTGGGAAAGATGGAGGGCACAAGGAGAAGGGGACGACAGAGGATGAGATGGTTGGACAGCGACTGGCATGAGTTTGGCCAAACTGCGGGAGGCAGTGGAGGATAGGGGTGCCTGGCGTGCTCTGGTCCATGGGGTCACGAAGAGTCGTACACGACTGAACGACTGAACAACAACAACTATGATTGAGTTTGGTTGCACACTTTTTGATGTGTTTTATTAATTTAAGGCTTCTTTCATTATGTTTGTGATTATGTGAATCTTGTCATGTTGTACGCCGCCTTGAGCATTTTTTTTTAACTATGGAGAGGATTTCGATCAGGGTCGTCCCCCCCCCAACCCTGTCTTGAAAAGCTGAGGGTTAAACATACAAAGCAGATATCGTACCACGGAGCTACACCTCTTCCCTGTTTGCCCGAAGAGTGCTATACTCACAGCAGGATAGGATTTGGCAACCGTATGCCTTTTTCTGAATGTGAAAAATATCTCCCAATGGAGGAGATATAACATGTCGCATTATTTGAATGAGATGGCCTTAAGTGTTATCTGTGATGATTCCTTCAGTTTAAGTGATAATCTGAGGTACTTGCGGTAGACATAAAAGAGATTAGAACCACTCTCTTGTTTCATATTCCCATTCACAGAACTAGGAAGTATAAATTGGAAACACATGAGGGAGATATTTAAGAAAATAGCAGTTTCCCATAGACTTTAAAGCACTTCCTAATAGGAACTGCATTCATAATTCTCTCTTTTTTGGCAGGGTTGGGGAAGAGAAGATATAGGAACTATTAGTAAGTGAGAGATTTATCTAGTAAACACTAAGCTACCGAACCTTAAATTTGTTTCCTTTCCTTTGTTAAGGCTGACAAGTGAAAGGAATATTTCTTCAAACATGCTTCCTAATACTCAGTGAGGTAAATGTTGAACAGCTGTAACTTAAAGTATGGAAAAATTAAATGAAAGGCACATTTAGGATTTATGAAGCTGAAAACCAAGAATCCAATGGAAAATGGAACTTTGATGAGCAGAAACTATGCTGTTAATGCCGATTTTTTACTGGTACTTAAAATAATATTAACTCCCAGGCCCCCCCAGACTATAATCTGGAACTATATAGACTTTAGTTTTTTTTTTTTTTTAATGATGCAATGTTAGTTCTAAAAAAGTAATATGGCTGTAAAATATATTTTAATGTTCAGTTAAAATTAACAGTGACCAGTTAACTAGAAAATGACTTGATTCCCAGAATAACGAAACTCTACAGAAGTCTGGAAGTTTATAAAGTGTGGATGGTTTTCCAGTCAAAACTCTCGTGATCAAGGAATTTTACAGATGTGACGGTGAGACCCACATAGTTGTCGGTTCTCTGAAAAACACATGTCAAAAAAAACTGAGAGTAAAAGTAATTGCATTCTACTGAAATTCATTTATATGATAATTTGGGTGTGCAATGTATGTTCACATTTTCACAACTACCTTGTGAGTCAAGTTGCTGCCATCATATAAAATGCCAAACCTTGTAAAAACTCTGCACAGAGATCAAAAGGGAATGCCTGCTCCATTTGCTTGCAGTCTTCAAGAGACTGTGACACCAGAGGGTGCTGTGGAGTCCTTCTTTTTGCCAATGTGATTTCCCTTTATGAAGTTTAGAACGCGTTTTCCTGAAATGCTTTTTGATCCAGGGACAGTGTGGTATAGTGGTTAGAGTGTCAGACTAGGACCTGGGAGACCAGGGTTCTAGTCCCACTTGGCTATGAAGCTCACTGGGTAGTCACCGTCTCGCAGCCTAACCTACCTCACAGGGTGAAAGGATAAAATGGAGGGAGCTGTGGGGAAAACTATGTGTTCTACATTGAGCTGTTTGGAGGAAAGGTGGGTTATAGAAGTAATAAATCAGTCTGATCTGGTTGGATGGATGCCCCTGCCTTTAAATAAGCACACCCAGCAGCTCTTAGTCCGCTGGATTCCCCTCACTAGTGCAATCTTTTTCTGGAAGGTAGGGGGTGCAATCTCCCAGTGGCCCTTGCTCCCCTACCTGGTGGCACAAGCCAGATGCTTTTCTTTGGCGTTGCAGACAGAGCACATCTGTCAGTTGGGACCAAATATTCTTTCTGGAAGTCAGGGCCTTCTGGCGGTTCCCTCACTGCGAGAAGTGAAGCTACAGGGAACCAGGCAGAGGGCCTTCTCGGTAGTGGCGCCCGCCCTGTAGAACGTCCTCCCATCAGATTTCAAGGAAATAAACAACTACAGTAGAACCTCGGGTTATGGTGGGGATCCGTTCCAGAGGCCCTGCCGCAACCTGAAATTGACGCACATCGAAGCGCTGCGTTTGCGCATGCGTGAAGCACGATTTGGCGCTTCTACGCATACGCGAGTGGGGAAACCGGAAGTAACCCGTTCCGGTACTTCTGGGTTTGCCGCGGACGTTCGCCAAAGTGGACACAAGCGGAGGAGGATGCAGAACGAGGTTTGACTGTATCTGACTTTTAGAAGACATCTGAAGGCAGCCATGTTTAGGGAAGTTTTTAATGTTTGATGTTTTATCGCTATTATTATTATTATTATTATTAGTAGTAGTAGTAGTAGTAGTATTCTGTTGGGAGCTGCCCAAAGCGGCTGGGGAAACCCAGCCAGATGAGCGGGGGTATAAATAAATTGTTGTTGTTGTTGTTGTTGTTGTTGTTGTTGTTGTTGTTGTTGTTGTTATTCCTACCCAGGAGGACTCCCCTGCTCAGCGCCTGAGGTCCCTAGTCCTGCCACTCACCACCTGGACTAGGGCGGGGCCTGTCAGGCTCCATAAAAGACTGCTGCCACTGTTGCTGCTGGGCAGAGAGGGCTCCGTTTTTGTTGTTTAAATTGCTGTTATTTTTACCTATGTCATTTAAAACTGTGATATTAATGCTTTATTCTTAGTTTTAGATTTTGATTTTTGTGGAAATTGTTTTCCATTTGGTTGTGCTTTTTTTTTTTTTTGATGTGGCTTATTTATTGATTATGGCTTTTGTAATTATGTAAATCTCGTCACATTGTAAGCCGCCTTGAGCATTGTTTTTAACTGTGGAAAGGCAGCATACAAATAAAATGATGATGATGATGATGATATTATTATAACTAACTGGAAGAGTGCAGGCTCCCAGTGCCCCTTTCCCCCTTGGCCAGTAGCAAAGGCCAAAATCACTTTGGAGGACTTGACATATCAGTGGGACGGTCTGATTACGTGTCTGAAAGTGGTGGGAAGGGTGTGGCTCAGTCTTCATGAAGAAATGGAGACTACCTTGGGGAGGTAGTGTGTCTTTTGAAAGAGACATACCTTGGGATGGCAGATCTATGTAATGGTGTCATGTCAAAAGAGACGAGGAATGCCCTCTGCCACCCCTGCTGGTTCACACATCCATGCACACCCTGTGATTTGTTGGCACTTGATAAGGGTACAAATAATTTAATACTTAAACTCATAAATATTCTTCACTCAATGGTCACGCAGCATCCAGGGATGATTACATGTGCTCAAAGGCCAACACAGATACAGAACTTTCATAACACCTACATCCAACCAGCTCGTTCCACCAGCACAAGGATTTCTGCTTGCACAAGGGAACTTCCTCCCTTTCCCCCCTTGTCCCCCCTAAATCTGTTCTGGGTTTTCCATCAACCGCCTGTAGAAGAATTGGGAAGGGCGTAGGGCGTGTGCAGGGAGTGGAATGTGTTGTTTCTGTTGCGCAAGTCAAAATCCTTGCACTGACAGAACAGGTTAGTCGGATGTCACCCATTGCTTTTATTTGGTGCCAGTACAGGCATTTTGGCTGCAGGCGCTGAAAGGTTGGTTCACACATACATGCCAACCCTCCCTTGGGCCAGAGTATCCAGCGATGACTGCTTGTATGAAGCAGGCCATCACAGATGCAGGACCACAAATAGAACTTCCATATCACCTCACATCTCATCATGTGTTGTACTTTCCAAAGTTGTCCATGCTTTCAGCTGCTGCTGAGGTGGTCATTCACACATGCACTAGTACCTCAATATGAGGAAAGCACTGGATGTAAAGTGGCATGAATGTTCCCTCTGCACTTATATCTCTGAAGGCTGCTGCAGTCATCTAGGACCAAGTTTCAAGTTATCTTAGCTACTTAGTTGTGCTTCTAAGTTCAGGTTTTAAATAATACACAAAGAAACGGGCAGCACCTGCTTCCCCAGTACAGATTTGGACCCTAGCATTGTGTATGTGTGTTGTTGTGGGTAGGGGCTTTAATATTTTAGCCCCCACTATATATCTGACTTGGTTAAGCGGGTTCTCCTTCATGGAGAGCACGTTTTGCGGTGGGGGCTAACAAGTCACTCCTCTGTTGCTGGGCAAGATAGTATGTATGGCCACAACGATGATTGGGCTCTGGGTGTCGTTGGGAAGATTTATATGTTGCAATTTGTTGATGGACAGCCCAGAGCCTATATATGACTCTGCTTGCAGTGTGGGAGCTCTCCTGGCTGCATGCACCAGATCACCTGCCCTCCCTCCCTTATTTTAGGCCTCTGCTTTGACCTTGCTATGCCTGTCATGGGGTCGTCTGCTTTTGGGGCAGGGGCCTGGTAGGAATTTTTCCATTTGGCTGATTGTCTGGTGCCATCTGGTTTTCGCCTACTGCGTAGCAATTAGTCACAACTTGTAAGGTTGGCGGTTAGGCATTGGTTATAAATTGGTTGGTGGAGGGGCAGAGTTGCCCCTCCTATGCTGCGAAGGGGCAGGTTGGCTGTGGTTGCCCTTTCAGTGCTGCTGCTGCACGGGGAATTCCGTTAAAGGAATCCAGGGGCTCGCCATGCTTGTCCGTATCCCCCGGTCAGGGGCCAGGGCCCACGCAAGAGCCCCTGGGAGCATTAGGGGAGAACGGGCGCATATTCTCTCCCCAAAGTGTTTTCACCTTTACTGACTCCACAGGCGGGTGGATGTCAGTTCTGTCCCCAGCGGGACAGATAGTCTTAACCAATGCCTAAGCAACCACTCATTTATTTTGTAATTTAATAAAGTTGTGGCCAAAATAATGCCAAAAACCTTAAACTTATATTCTGGTGTGAAGTGTGTTTCATTTGAGGGATGGTTTGGGGACCTCGACACGCAAGCCTCTCCACACCTGTAAATTCCTGTGCAAGTTCAAGGTGTGCCCCCCTCAAGTCTGGACCATAGCAGGGGGCAAAGTGCTAACGTATTTCCCACCACGATAGGGTCTCAGTCCAGAGTAGGCCTGCCCCACTTGCCCCCCGCACCAAGAGAAATGGCTGAGCAGCTAAAGCAACAAAAGTGCATGGGAACCAGGCCTTAGCCATGAAAAATCAAGCGAGACACACCCAGTCTTCTGAGCACCCAAACAATAGGATTTTGTAATGCAGCAAATGGATGACTCAATCAAGCTCCACTGGCAAAAGATGAAAACTTCAGCAAACTTCAATAACTCTCACATTAACTTTTGAAAGAAAATGACTTTTGCTTGATATCTTTATTACAAGCAGACATCATTAGCAAAGGCAAAGAGTGCATTTCTGAACCATCTGTATGTGCTTTGCTAAGCATGTTCCTTATCCAACAAGCACCTCTAGAGAGCTGTGCCCTGCTTTTCTCCTTCCTTTTGCATTCTGTGTAACATGGGCTGATGTGCTAGACATACTAGGGTGTGCCATAAGTGGGTATACTTATTAGGGCCACAGTGGCGCTGATTTCAAACTCTGCATCCACTTTTTGAAAGCCTCCCTTGCCCCAAATTCATTGCTGTGCAGCAGAATTTTCTTCCTTTTTATAAAAGCAAATTAACACAAAATAGAACAAAAAAAAAATCCTTCCTGTAGCACCTTAGAGACCAACTAAGTTTGTTCTTGGTATGAGCTTTCGTGTGCATGCACACTTCTTCAGATACCATGCACATGAAAGCTCACACCAAGAACAAACTTAGTTGGTCTCTAAGGTGCTACTGGAAGGAATTTTTTTGTTTTTTTTTTGTTTTGACTATGGCAGACCAACACGGCTACCTACCTGTAACTGCAAAATAGAACATTTAAGCAAAGTTCAAGATTCACTCCTAGTCCAAATTTAGTCATTAGGGTGGCATGCTACCCTACTCAATCCATTGGCATACAGGGTATACTACTTGTCAGAGGGCAGTACTTTATTTCCAAGATGAGGAGCTTCTCTTGGACCAAGGGACACATTCCCTTCTGGGCAGCCCCCCCCCAGTAGACTCTTTAGGCAATTCAGTTTACTTGTATGGGACCAGGAGGAGAAGCAGGGGTGCACTGACTTCCCTGCTACCTTGTCCCTCCCACTTCCAGTCACCAGCAGCAACCCTGGCAGCATTGGGAAGCCAGGTAGGCATTGCCCTCCCCTGTCAACCACTGCAGTGTAGCTGATGTTCTGGATTGGGCAGCACTTGGCAGCATGTGCCTAATTCTGCTAGCATTTGCATCTTCATCTGAGGAGACTGGATGCACCAAGATAGCTAAGCTATCTGCTTTGGAATGATAGTTTTATTTCTATAGTTGTCAACTACCCACATGCTAGTTGTGGGGGTACAAAGGCAAAAGTGGGTGGGCAATAAATGAAAATTTTACTTCCATACAGTAGGCTGCTTTCACACATCCCTCTCCATCCTCCATCCTCCATCCTCCATCCATCCATCCATCCATCCATCCATCCATCCAAGCAAACAAGAGGCAATATCAGAGTTCAAGGACACATTCTGAGGTACAAAGCACAGCCAGTGAGGGGTGTGAGCTGGAAGGCTCCGTTTGGCTCACTGGCCTGAGACTCCCAGTTCCTGCTCTATTTATAGGTCCATCCTCTTTTCACAGTTCTCTTTTGAATGGCTATCCAGTCCAAGACTTGCTGAAAGATAAAGAACTGTAAAATGGGAAAACAAAATCGAAAATTCTTTCCAGTAGCACCTTAGAGACCAACTGAGTTTGTTCCTGGTATGAGCTTTCGTGTGCATGCACACTTCTTCAGATACACTGAAACAGAAGTCACCAGATCCTTAAATATAGTGAGGGAGTGGGGAGGGGTATTGCTCAGAAGGGTGGTAGGAATGGGTGATAAAGAAAAGAACCATTTTTGGATGTAAGGGAAGAGAGATGCTTAAAATATATTCACCCCAAAAGTGTGACTAAGGAGATCACCCATTCCTACCACCCTTCTGAGCAATACCCCTCCCCACTCCCTCACTATATTTAAAGATCTGGTGACTTCTGTTTCAGTGTATCTGAAGAAGTGTGCATGCACACGAAAGCTCATACCAGGAACAAACTCAGTTGGTCTCTAAGGTGCTACTGGAAAGAATTTTCGATTTTGTTTTGACTATGGCAGACCAACACGGCTACCCACCTGTAACTGTAAAAAGGGAGAACAGGGACCTCGAAATTGTCCATTTAGTTAGGACCTAGACAGTAAGTAGTCTGAGCAGGCATATCGTGTCTTCTTACAATTATAATATTTATTGCATTTTTATTTACACTTTAGTAAAAATTTCTAAAGTTGCCTCTTTATACATCAGTTGGCATGTGCCTCTTTTTATTTTGGTGATGCAGTTTCTGGTTTTTTTGATGATGTATAAATCTGTTAGAATCATAGAATCATAGAGTTGGAAGAGACCACAAGGGCCATCCAGTCCAACCCCCTGCCAAGCAGTAAACACCATCAAAGCATTCCTGACAGATGGCTGTCAAGCCTCCGCTTAAAGACCTCCAAACATCATTTTCGATGATGTTGAAATCTGGCAGGCTTCACCCACTCCAAAAAGGGTAACCATGACCAAAATTTGCATCCAATTCTGGCAGAACAGAAACAAGTGAGATACTTTTTCTTTCTTTGTTTGTTTTTTAAATTAAAGGTTCCTTGCATGAAACCTTCCGGATGGAACTCCGTACAATTTGGGAGGCTTAATCAACTTGGGAGGGGCTTCTTTGCCTGCAAATTTCATCCACTTATGTCAAAAGAAAAAAAGTTATGGTCATTTTTCAATTCCCCATTATAGCCACCGGAGGTAAAACAGATATTTGGATTTAACTGTTCAGATTTGGACAATGGAATCAGAACAACACAGACCAGTTCCAAAACACACCAGGCTTCCTCCAGATGCTACAGATACAAGGCAAATATATTGGTTTCTGCCCATCACTACTTTAAATTATATTCCCCAAATGCCATCTGGAAAAAGGGGCAGGGAGAAGACATGATACCCTTGAAATATCTTGTGCGGAGGGAATGGAAGCCCCCCACTGATCTTTGGGGTGATAGAGTCCTTGCTGAAGGGTGAATATTTCTTTTTACCCACTCCAGTCCTTCCTGGAGATTCATGCACTCTCCCCCCCCCCCCATGATTCCTATTGTATTCAGTGGTAAAGTCTTCCATTATGGGACTGCAGCTGTTATTCTGCAGCCCTTATTCTGATATTTATCTGGTTTCATCCCTTCGGAAGGGGTGACCATGCCTGCAATTTGCATCTGATTCTGGCAAGCAAGAAAATAGATTTCAGTGTAATGACATTAGAGGTCCGTCTTGCAACTGAAGAGAGATCCTTTTATATCATGACTATTTGGTTATTTGACTATTCCCCTTTCGTCCGTCCAACAGCTCACTCGATTTTTCTTTTCACTGCATGCTTCCTAATATTTCATGCGCCAAATGTTAAACAGATGTAACTCTAGTCAGAATAAATCAAATAAGAGGCATATTTAAGACACAAAGCTGAAAATCTAGAGACTAATGGACAGCAGAGCTTTGACAAGCCAACTTCCTTAAAAAAAAGCAAATATCTTTTTCATAGCTCTGTGTTCCAACGTAGCAAAGGTGTACTCAAAACAACGGAGAAAAAGTGCTGTAATTTTAGAATCCACATTCAACCAGTGTCTTGACAAAACGGTCCTCCCAAACAAGTAGGTCATCTGTTTATCCTGGCCAAAAGGTTGCAGTACTCCCAGAAAACTTTTTTAAAAAAAGTATTTTGGTTCCAAAAAACAAAACAAAAAAGAGGACCTTGCATAAGCATATTGAACAGCTAGACTCAGCCACTGTCTGAAAGTGGAACCTTTTTTTGTTGCTATCTCAGTGCCTCCCCAGAAAATGTTGGTCTATCAGGCAGTGGCTGCCATAGGGCTGGTTCACTCAGGAATGGTCCATGGCTTGATAATGATAGCATCTTGAGAGGACCTGCATCTCTAAGTGAGCTGTCCTACAGATAGCCACCATAAACAGAACTTTCATGTCATTTTGCACCACCTCAGACACAGTTACAGGTGGGTAGCCGTGTTGGTCTGCCATAGTCGAAACAAAATAGGAAATTCTTTCCAGTAGCACCTTAGAGACCAACTGAGTTTGTTCTTGGTATGAACTTTCGTGTGCATGCACACTTCTTCAGATACCAAGATAACTTTCGTGCATGCACACGAAAGCTCATACCAAGAACAAACTCAGTTTGTCTCTAAGGTGCTACTGGAAAGAATTTCCTATTTTGTTTCACCTCAGACACAGTATTTTTCAATGAAGGCAGGATATATATGTTGGAGTTTGATAAATACATTGCAGTGATGGTATGCAGAAAGAAATAGTCTGGGAAGCCTGCTGGTGGACAGAATAAAGAAACCATAATGGCAAACAAAGCCATTGTAAATAAATTTTTAACATTCAGGCAAAATGGAGTCAAGGGGTCAATACAACTCACATGCTTCCTCATATTTGGCCCAATATGCTTGCTTTGGAGAAGCACAGTAGTTTTGGGATATAGCATCTACTTTGCACGCAGTAGGGTAGATCCCTGGCATTTGGGAAGATGCCTTGTAGGGATGAGCAAATCTTATCTATCAGGATTTCTCTCAATTTCTCACCCCCCATTCAGTTTTCCACATATCCACATCAGTTTGCATTTTTGTAATATGCTTATGAAAATTCAAATTTGTCCCGATGCAGTTTTGCTTAATGTGCAGATTTTTGCAAAGCAATTCCCCTAATATTACACACTTGTGCAATGTTAAATTTCACAAATATATGCATCTTTGCGCACAGCTTACTTTTGTGTATCCATTTTTGTACTTGGCAGGAGAACTGCGTTGCAAAATACTGCAAAGCGAATTTCAAAGAATGGCTATGTTTTGGTCCACATGTTGTTTTGCGAAGGGCAAATCCAGTAGGTTAGCCTTTAAATGTGAACAGATCTTTGCCATCCCTAGCCCCCCTCTGAAACCCCATGGAGCCTCTGCCAGTAATACTGAGAAAGACAACACTGAGCTAGATTGACAAATGGTTTGACTCAGTAGGGCAGAAAGTGATAGCAGAAAGTGAGGAGGAATTAAAGAACCTTTTAATGAGGGTGAAAGAGGAGAGCGCAAAATATGGTCTGAAGCTCAACATCAAAAAAAAACTAAGATCATGGCCACTGGTCCCATCACCTCCTGGCAAATAGAAGGGGAAGAAATTGAGGCAGTGAGAGATTTTACTTTCTTGGGCTCCATGATCACTGCAGATGGTGACAGCAGTCTAGAAATTAACAGATGCCTGCTTCTTGGGAGGAAAGCAATGACAAACCTAGACAGCATCTTAAAAAACAGAGACATCACCTTGCCGACAAAGGTCCGTATAGTTAAAGCTATGGTTTTCCCAGTAGTAATGTATGGAAGTGAGAGCTGAACCATAAAGAAGACTGATTGCCGAAGAATTGATGCTTTTGAATTATGGTGCTGGAGGAGACTCTTGAGAGTCCCATGGACTGCAAAAAGATCAAACTCATCCATCCTTAAAGAAATCAGCCCTGAGTGCTCACTGGAAGGACAGATCCTGAAGTTGAGGCTCCAGTACTTTGGCCACCTCATGTGAAGAGAAGACTCCTTGGAAAAGACCCTGATGTTGGGAAAGATGGAGGGCACAAGGAGAAGGGGACGACAGAGGATGAGATGGTTGGACAGTGTTCTCGAAGCTACTAACATGAGTTTGGCCAAACTGCGAGAGGCAGTGAAGGATAGGGGTGCCTGGCGTGCTCTGGTCCATGGGGTCACGAAGAGTCAGACACGACTGAACGACTGAACAACAACAACAGTAGGGCAGCTCCTATAAATGGACAATAATATTTGATAGGATCTGTTGGCTCCCCCTTCTCTTCATTGTAAAGATAAAGAGTGAACATCCAGCTCTGACATGCCTGTTTCCTAGTTTCCTTTAGTTTCTGGGACACAAACTTTATTAAATGAATAAGACACATGACTGTCGTGAACACAGAAACACTGCTGAAGAGACCTTAGGATTGGGTTGGAAACACAATTGTTTGCTTGTTATTCTGACAAAGGCGTCCCTCACAGAGAAATCCAGACACTGCCATTTAACACATGGGTCTTAAAGGTTTAAACAAGAGCAGATAGGGTTTAATTAATAAAAGCAGTCCCAGAAGTCACTCATGTTTAAAGCTTCATAATTTAACATTGTCGAATGTGCTTGATGCAAATGTTAGAATACAGCCAGCCAAGAGGCGTACCTGGTGAAATGTTTAGCCACTCTTCATCACGCTAATTAACAGCCTATGAATTTTAACTTGTGTCATGATCATGGCAGCTGGATTCTGTTGCTAAGGAGGTCTGCATTTGTCATTTGAAGACATTGCCAAAGGACTTAAAGGGAGAGAATGAGAGAAAAGGATTTCCTCTAAAGTGAATTTCACATCCTGAAAAACCGATTCTCTGGTAGGTGACTAATTAACACGAAAGGCAGGTAACTGACCAAACTGGGTTCATAAGAGGAAAAACAGATGAACCATATAATATCCGCAAAACAATTGCAAGTGGTGGTGGTCGGTTAGACACCTTTAATTCAGCCTCTTGGAACGTTTTACAGGAAGGAGAGTGGACGGTTTGCATTCTTCAATTACAGTTTGTCCCTTCATTTTTGCTAGGGGGGTTGGATCTCATAAGGGGGGAGAGAAGGAGGACAGAGGTATGTACATTTTGAAATATGTGGAGAATATGAAGATGAGGGTGGAGAGAATTGCTGATTCTTAAAACCCCTACAACTTGGAAATCATCCAACGAACTATATTAGCATATACATATATGATTTTCAGGCAGAAAAAATTATTACTTCTTATTATTTTTAGTATCCAGCCTTCACCCTAAGGCCCTAAGGGCAGGTTACAATTAAAACAAAATATTAGAAACAGTTTAAAGCAGCTTAAAAATCACATAAATAAGGCGAGTCCTAAAAATATACACCTCAAGTGTCAGAAGCCAAGAGGGTGAATAGTGACTTCAGGTCATCAGAATAGAAATATTTATTTATTTAATACATTTCTGCAAATAAAACAGGGAGAGAGAGAGAGAGAGAATGCAGTTTCATCTGCTGACATGGACAATAAAAATAGCCACAAACCCTGACTTAAATGTATAAAGTAAAAATACATAGGCAGCCCACGTATCCAAAAAGGTATCAAGAGGAGAGTGACAATTATAAGCTATTTGTTCAAACACAGTGGAAGAATTATTTCCTGGAAAATACTTCCTGGAAAGAACCTTCAGCCTTCCATCTGGTGCCACTGTTTCACCATGTGTAGATATTTTGGGATCCATTTCCCCACCCTTGGTTAGCACTACCCAGCATTGGAGACCCCTCTCCAGTCCCAAGAAACCATCAGGATAGTGTTGGGCCCTGCTTGGCCAGGAGCTGGTGGAAAATGCTGCGTGCTGGCACCAGACCTGCTTGGCAGAATGATCCAGATACCCTACCCTGCATAGTTTGGTCACCTGTGTGGGTTCTTATATGCAAAGCTTCAGGGGAAATAGCCCTCTGTCAAGACCTAACTGGGAAAACCTAATGCATTTACCATCCCAGAACACAACTACAGTCGTACGTCTGGTTACGATTGCTTCAGGTTGCGTTCGTCACGGGATACGAACACGCCGAACCTGCAAGTATCAGAACGGGTTACTTCCGGGTTCGGCAATTCGCGCATGCGCAGACACACAAAATGACATCACGCGCATGTGCAGAAGCACCGAATCGCGTCACGCACATGCGCAGACATGGTGCTTCAGGAGATATAAATGTGATGGTACGTTCTTCTTAGCTATGGCGTGTAAGAATATGGCATCTGCAAGGCGTAGTGATGGCCACCGACTTGGATGGCTTCACAAAGGAGATTATTTACTCATTTATTACATTTCCATCCCAGATTTCCTCCAGTATGGTGAACATGGCTCTGTCTCCCCATTTTATATTCATGACAGCTTTGTGTGGTATGTTAGGCAAGGAGAAAGTGACTGGGTCAAGGCCACACAGTGAGCTTCATAGCTGAGTGGGAATTAAATTTATATAACCCCCCCCCCTTCATCCAAAGATCACAGGGCAGTTTATAGCATGAAAAAACAAAATGAAAGCACAAAATACCTAAACACAACCACCGACATCGTTTGCAAACTCTGTGTTTCATTCCTACTTTCTTTTAATTGGGTTGGATAGTTGGGAGAGAGGGAGGGACAGACACCTCTTTTTCATTTTTGTCCCGGCATTTCTTCACTCTATCCTTTGTTGTGTGCACTCATAGATGTCCGAATACCCCAGCATCATATTCTTTTAATTTGTTCTCTGTAATTTGATATTCTCGGTATTGTTCTGTTTTATGGGCTTCAAGTGTTGGTATTACAGATACTTATTTGGAAATGGCAAGCTTTCTTCTTTGTAACTTTGATCATTTTGTGTCAATGTTCACACTTTCTTGTGGTGCTACTGCAACCAATATTTCATTTTTGTCCCAGCGTTACGTCACTCTGTCAATTTTGGATGTACATGCACATGACAAGAACCTCTGCACTGTGAGATTGTATTCCTATTCATTTTTTTATGCAGGTGGGAATGTTCAATCTCCTATCCTAGCTGGACCCCCGTGCTTAGTCTTGTATTTGGATGCTATTAGACACATGAGTTAGCACGTTCTATAACTAATTCTCTGTTGCCAAGATGTGAAAACACACACACACACACACACACACACACACACACAGTATAATCAGACTTTGGGGACCCCCAAGGCTCTCAGAAGTACAAAAACACTTGGAGAAAAAAAGCCGTAGGGGTGGGAGCTCCCCCAAACAGCCCAGTGGGGACTGAGCATGCTCAGTGGCTCATGGGATGCTGATTGGCTGGGAATGGGGAAATGGAATGGAGTATTCTGGAAGAGGGCATGGCTGGCTGGAACACCGAACACTTGTATACTCACTTGTATAACTGTAAGGTCTAAGGTACAAAGAGAGGAAGAAGAGCTATTGTAGTTGAGTGCACAGGCAAATCGCTTCTCAGGTTGCAAGATGGCTTCTGTGAACAAAGACCTTTGCTCTGGGTTAGATTAGGGTTGGCCTATGTCTGGAATGCTCACTGGAAGGGCAGATCCTGAAGTTGAGGCTCCAGTACTTTGGCCACCTCATGAGAAGAGAAGACTCCCTGGAAAAGACCCTGATGTTGGGAAAGATGGAGGACACAAGGAGAAGGGGACGACAGAGGACGAGATGGTTGGATAGTGTTCTCGAAGCAACTGGCATGAGTTTGGCCAAACTGCGGGAGGCAGTGGAGGATAGGGGTGCCTGGCGTGCTCTGGTCCATGGGGTCACAAAGAGTCGGACACGACTGAACGACTGAACAACAAATGTCTGGAATTTCCCAGACATAGCCAGAATACGGTGGTCAGAAGCAATGTCTGGTTGGAAATCGCTGTAATGTCCGGGAAAATCTGCATGTATGGCAGCCCATGTTGGAATCTATATTTTGGCAGATTTCCTAAATAAATAGCTCAAAAACTTCATTAAAAAAGATTTTTCAAAAACTTTTGTGTCAACGTCTTCTGTTGATACTTTTGAAAGACTATTGTGAGACTGTCCTTGGACATCTGTTTTGAACACACGGCTTGATGGTCCTCGCTACCACTCCGTTATATTGTATATATGAACTTTGATTGGCTTACTCATTTAATTTGAATGATATCATTATTCTATTATATATTTTCTACTAACTATTAGCCTATGTGTTGTGTTTGTATTGTTGTGATTAGTTCTTATTGCAACACAGGAAGTTTATGTTTTGGCAGATTTCCTTAAAAAATAGCTCAAAAACTTCATTAAAAAAAAGATTTTTCAAAAACTTTTGTGTCCGGATTTTCACTTTTTGAAATATGGCAACCCTGGGTTAGATGTACTCACAAAGGCAGGGTTGGGCAATGTGATGCGCGCCAGATGTTGCTGGACTCCCAGCTTCCATCAATAACAGCTGGCATGGCCAAAAGTTAGGGATGAGGGGAATTGTAGTCCAGCATCATTTGAGAAGGCAGTGCATTGACCAACTCTGTTCAAAGGAGTTGCGCACTGTGCACGCACGCAGCAAAAGCTTTCTGTGCTCTTCCCCAGAGTCCTGAGAGCTTCAGCATGGGATCTTGGCATCCCTAACAAAGACTTCTCAGCACCCTTGCAAAACTAGATTAATTGGGACCTTGGGGGGCGGGAGAGTAAAAGCTATTTGCACATTTGTGCAGAAATCTGTTTCAAATCTTCAGTAGCTAAACCCAAGAACGGTGTTTTTTGTTTCTAAAGTCTATCTGTAGCTCTCAGCTCCTTTTGCAAGCACATGCAGGAAATAAGGCTTGCTTTGGTGCCCCCTAGTGCCAATATTTCCCTGTGGTTTTATATCCTTCCCATTCCCCGTCCCCTCTGGCTTTCACAGAAAAAAATAATCATATTGTTGTTGTTATTTTAAAAAAATGCAGTAGTTGTGTTATTATTTCTCACTTTGTTGTATGCGCTGCAATGAACTCACATTTTCCAATTCACCATTTTGCTTGCAAACATGCAAATGTAATTGATCTCCTACCAGGGGTGCTGGAGGAGACTCTTGAGAGTCCCATGGACTGCCATAAGATCAAACCTATCCATCCTTAAAGAAATCAGCCCTGAGTGCTCACTGGAAGGGCAGATCCTGAAGTTGAGGCTCCAGTACTTTGGCCACCTCATGAGAAGAGAAGACTCCCTAGAAAAGACCCTGATGTTGGGAAAGATGGAGGGCACAAGGAGAAGGGGACGACAGAGGATGAGATGGTTGGACAGTGTTCTCAAAGCTACTAACATGAGTTTGGCCAAACTGCGAGAGGCAGTGAAGGATAGGCGTGCCTGGCGTGCTCTGGTCCATGGGGTCACGAAGAGTCGGACACGACTGAACGACTGAACAACAACAACCAAGTATATCCTTCAACACAGTTTCGTCAGCAGCGGGACTTTACCTCCTGCTGTCCTTTGAAGGTGTCTTGCTTCATCACTCCTCTTTGCTCATCTTCCTCAACTGCCTCACTATGTCATCACTGGAAAACATAAATGGCTGCCTGACAGCCACATATCTACACTGCAACTATTGTAACCGGCAGGGGGAAGATGTTATTGCCACAGTACCATCAGTTATAGTTACCAGGGTTTTTGCAAAGGTTGAGTGAGGTGGAATGTCAGGTCCCTACCCAAAAGTGCTCCCAACCCGGAACATTTTTTTTTTTTTATTGCACACATATTCACATTTTGTTCAGTGATGGAAGTCAAGGCTGCTGATTCCTAAAGGTTCTTCTCTCCAGCTGCTGACCATCTCAAATCCTGGTCACTATTATATAATGGCCACTTTTAATTTTTGCAAGCTGATTTCAGTGGGTTCTGTCTGGGTTAATGAGGATGACAACAGAGATTGTCAAGAATAGGAAGAGATTAACGTTAGAAAGTTCTTCCTGATGTTTAGTCATACATTATGATCTACTAGGCTGAACAACTTTATCCAGCATTGTATGGCAGCCCACCAGGAACTCAACAAATCTATATTTGCTCCCTGCTTAGGGTAGAAAAAATAGGGGTTGCAAAGCTTTTTTGGAGATAACATTTCAGATTTTTTTTTTGTCAACATGTTAACCAAAAAACACCTGGCAAGTATTGTGGCTTGCTTCACAGGCTGTATTTGGTTTAGGACAGCCATCCCCATTGCCCCAAAAGGAGGGCAAAAGAGGACACAGATTTGCATAGCACTGGCAAATGATAACTTATATGTGCTGCGTGGAATTCAACATTGCACTCTTCCAGTTGTTCCATCTGTGCAAGCATGGCAGCTTTCTGGATAGAACGATCCTCCTTCTCTTTCCCCTGCATGCTATTTGGAGGTTCTCTCAACCCCGCAGAGCCAATTTCAGGAGGAAGGGGGTGGGAGGAGAAGCCCTGATACACAAGCAGAAGTTCATGAACAGGGCTTCTGCTGATGGGGCTGGTTAGCTGAATCCCGCTCATACTGGATTCAAGTTTAGAAAATGCTACTATATTTTAACTAGAAAGAGAAACGCAATACATTTCACAATAGTGGGAGGTCTGTGATCAGGTGATCTGTGTGCCTTTTGCCCAGATGCTAATCTTCCATAGAGCCACATGGTGAATGATGGAAACACATCTTCTCCTTTAGCATATTAAATTGCCTTTATGGAACCGTTCCTTGTTTGTGGTCTTCATCCCTTATTTTAACAGTTGAACTGGTAACATTTCTATAAAAGCTGCAAATGTGGTTAGGAATAATTACAGGCAAACTGGGGTTTTTGCAGCAGAGTTGTCCCATCAGAACACTACATTTATGAAACAAGGGAGATTTCTCTGCTTTCTTTTCCCAGGAAACGCCAGACACAAGGAGGGAAGAAAGAGGACGCTTAGGTGCACTCCTGTATTGCCCCCCCCCTTTTTAACAAGCCCATGTTATGCTCTGGGGCTGTTACAGGTTTGCAGGAATGCCTTAGAGAGCATTTCTGAATTTTACATACATGTTCAGGAAGGCCAATAAACATACCGGTGGTATCTAGGTTAGGGCAGGGAGCAAACAGTCAAGATAGAAATGCATTGGTAGATATGTTAAGTTATCACTTTCTGATAGACAGCCTTCTTACAGAAGGCAAAGGAAGTGGAAGGGGGCTATTCTGTTAGAGTAAAAACATCAAAGAAACTTGTATTATGACTAAGGATGGATGGATCTGTAAGTATCCGTTCTGTTTCTCATTTTTTTCTAATCTTAAATTCAGCCCCCCACATTTGCATTTTTAAAAATTAAATAACTTAACATTTAAGAGCAAATTTCTCCTAACAAACACATTTTTGTTTGCAGATATGCCTTATATACACATCTTTGCATTTCCCCTTGACACAATGCATTTTGTATGTTATCTTCATGAGCACATGCATTCCTGTGCACACTTTACCTTAGCGTATGCATTTTTGAACGCATTATTCGAATGGAAAACTGCACCGCAAAACTGCGATAAATGTGGAAATTTCAAAGGATGGCTGTGCTTAGTTCGCATATCGCTTTGGAAAGTGTGAATTTGACAGGTTTGAAGACAAACTGAATTCTTCCCCCATCCCTCATTGTGGCACAGGTTTTCTGCAATGCAAGCTTGCGTGGGCATTGTGACAATGTGTGCTGTGGCTCCCAAGAGCTTCTGGCAACATCAGTTTGCTTATTCCTTAAGCACCACAAGATCCCCCACTTTCGGCATCAATATTGCTTGTTTGTGATTCACCCATCAAGAATCGCTGGTGCCAGAGCAGCTTGTCTCAAGGGTGAAAACCATAATGGGATTTCTGCCTGGAAAGCAATGGTTAGCCAGTGCAGATGCTGGAACATTGTTAAAGATGTCTTACCAGAAAATTCCTTTACCTCCCTTCAGCGGTCATCTGTCAAGAGCCAGAATTGCCAATGGCGGCCTCTTGGTTTAATAGTACCAGGGACAAATGTCCCATCGATTCCATTGATCGAACAGGCATGAACATTGCAGCTTGTACACATTCTGTAATAATTAGGACAACACCTTAGAAAAAACCATGTTTGCTTGTATATTTTTAAGCTTAGCACATGTTCAACCTATAAGGCAACCGAAACAAACATGGCAAATGCCATTTTGTAGTGGTGAATGATATTTTTTAAGAAACAGAAACAGGAAGGCCTCATTCGTATTAGAAACCCGTAAGTATGTTTGGGTTCCTAATTTTGTTCTTTATTTCGCAAAGAAAACAATATTGGAGTTGTGTGCCCACCCCCAGAATATTACTTGTGGCAGCGCAGTGAAAACACACACCAAAAAACAGGAAATTTGGCAATTTAGAGTTAATAATGCTTTCTTTATTGAGCAGAGTCTTGGCTGTCGGTTCACTCCCGCCGCCCCTTAAGCAGATTTTCTTCTGAAAGGGTTAGAAGTGCCTATGACCAGTCCAAGCTCATCTGATTTCTTTTGATTTATGCTGACCTTAAGGAGTGGAAAGGCGAGCCAGTTGGCAGTCAATAAGATCTAATCTGCTACTAAGTGAATAATTAAAAGTGAGGCCTATATATTTTGGTGACGAATTGACAGCTTTTTCCATCCCTGCGTCATACTCTAGCTCTCATCAATCCAGTCAAGACTTTTAATGCTCAACGACAAGTTTAGAAAAAAAAAAGTCAAAAGGCAATTCCCCTCTCTTTCTCCTCCACCCCCAAATATGCTGGACAGATGAATAGGCTGTTTATATGGTACAGGGGGAGGGGGAAATGCCAAGAAGTAACGAGGGTCAGGCAATTTTTATGTATTTCTTTTATTTGTGTTAGTTTCTAATTTGCCTCTTCCAATGGTATTGGGCTTGGGTAACAGCAATTCCAGAAAATGAATAATAATAATAATAATAATAATAATATGAATAATAACAACAATTTTACTATTTATACCCCACCCAAACGACTGGGTTGTCTTAGCCACTCTGGGCAGCTTCCAACTTTTATAAAAACATGCTAAAACATTAAAAGACTTCCCTATACAGGGTTGCCTTCAGATGTTTCCAAAAGATTGTATAGTTACTTATCTCCTCGGCTCTGGGGGGGGTGGTCACATAACTCCATACCCTCCAACATTTCTCTGATGAAAATAGGGAAAAGCGGGACATTCCGGGATCAGATCAGAAACCGGGACAGCTTCTGTCAATCCAGGACTGTTACTGGAAATTAAGGACACTTGGAGGGTCTGTTTTTTGTGTTTGTTTGTTTGTTTGTTTGTTTGTTTGCCTCTGGCCCTTCTAGCCACTGCTGGGCCAACCTCTGGATGACAGAATACAGCCCCTGGGCTGAAAAGGACAGCCTGCCTCTGTTGCAGAAGGATTCACATCTGTGAGGCATGAATCCAAGCCAGAAGCCAAAGAAATTGCACCAGAACCTCTCTCCTTGCTCCCCACCCCCAACCCTGCTGTTCAGAGGATATTTGGAACCCTGCTGGGGATACATTGCCAAGCGATTCAAGGTTCTGCTTTGTTATTGAGAGAAGGACTTTATAGTGTGAGGGTGGGGAGCAGAAGAGGTGTTGTATTAGGGAAATGTCTGCCTCCTCCCTGTTGGTATTTTGCAGTGAGGCCCTTGGCACGGGTCCAGCTCTCTGGAAAGCCAGCCTTTGACAGGCCGAGGTATGTCTCATGCAACTGAACCCTGCTTTCTATGTTCTCTTATGTGAATCGCGTCTCTCCGCTAGATGAAGCACTTAATGATCAAATTACAGAAAATATAGGGGTTGGCTTGGTGTTTCGTTTCGTTTTTTTTGTCGGACGAGATTTTATTTGTTGTTCCATTTCCTGTTTTATTTCCAGCGAACCCTTTCCCCCTGCCCCTCTTCCACCCAACAAAACAAAACAAAACAAAACAAAACCTTATCAAAGCAAATTGGGAAATGAACATTGTAAAGATGAGAATGAATTGCACGGTACATGTGCTGCAGTGAGTATCTTTGTTTCAAACCCCCGCATCAATATTTATTTATTTTTACTTAAATAAAAATAAAAATAGGAGGGTTTTCTGTTTAAAGGTCCAAACGAATATTCAAACAACAATATTAAACAAAAAACAGCTTTGACAGGAGAACAAAAGGCCTGTCACACAAATAGTGTCAGGTTAGTTCAAGATTAATTTGTGAAATTCAGCAAGCTGCCCCCTGCCCCTCCATTGCCTCTTTACCATTACTGCTTGTTTAAGAAGGTCAGGTCCCAGGGAACAGTCGTACAGCAGGATCAAGATGCTTTCTGCAAAATCACGGTGCTTCCAGACAACCTGATCATAGGAACTCAACCTGAAAAGTTTGCAGGTAGGTTAGACAATGCCAGATATTTATTGAGCATTCTTTCTGGGTTTTTTGTTTTGTTTTGTTTTTTGCTGGGAGGTTAAGGCTACATCCACACCACACATTTAAAGAATTATGATACATCTTTAAAGAGTCCTGGTTACCCCCAAAACATTCCAGGAGCTGTGGTCTGTTAAGGGTGCTGGGAGTTCTTAGGTGACCCCTATCCCCCTCACAGAACTACAACTCCCAGAGTTCCCTGGGGAGAAAGGTTGATTGTTAAACCGCTCTGGGAATTATATCTCCGGGAGGAGAATAGGGGACTCAAATTCTCTCAGCACACTTAACGAACTACGGTTCCTAGAGTTCTTTGGGAGAAGCCATGGGATTGTTGTTGTTGTTGTTAAGTCGTTCAGTTGTGTCCGACTCTTCATGACCCCATGGACCAGAGCACGCCAGGCACGCCTATCCTTCACTGCCTCTCGCAGTTTGGCCAAACTCATGTTAGTAGCTTCGAGAACACTGTCCAACCATCTCATCCTCTGTCGTCCCCTTCTCCTTGTGCCCTCCATCTTTCCCAACATCAGGGTCTTTTCCATGGGATTGTGGTGCTTTAAATGCAAGGTGTGATTGTGGTACAAATGAAGTTGTTTCAAAGCTACTGTTGCCCCACACTTTTCACTGCATTTTCCTGTCATTTTTTTAATAAAAAAAATCACAACAAGTTTAATCTTTTGGGAAAGTGGGTTTGTTGCACAAGATCTTCCAGTCAACAATATTTGCACAATCTGAACGTGATGGTATGTGATTGAATGCCACCCAAAAAGAGTGACAGTCCAGAAGTCCTCATAGACTGGCTGACATGGCAAAACATTCTCTCTTACTTGTTCGTTTAACTGTGGAAAATCCTTGCCAAAATCCCTCTTTATTTCCCCCCCCCCCCAAAATGGTCCAGTTTTGGCAAGATCTGGACCATGAAGCTAGAGCAATAGGGCTACTTGCTGAAAGAGTGCGACTGAATCCAGGCCAAATGATAAACATAAGCTTGTGAGTTCTAATTCTGACACTCCCCAAGTGATTCATGGATGAGCAGCCTGAGGCCAGATTACATCACTTTGTTGTCTGTCTTCATCTCTTAGGTGGGTCTGCAATCTTAGCAGTGGCAACTGAAGTGTTGTAATGATTAATTATTGTTTATAGTGGATGCTTGGAGCACACAAAGAGATGCCTGGTTAATAAACTCATGCACAGCAGCCGCAACAGTACAGCCCTCATGGCAAGCCGAACATTTATGTGATCAGGAGGGTTCCCCACTCCCCGACAGATTCTACAGGGGAGTTGATGACTAGTAGGCTGCCAACACAACACGATGTATATTATTATTATTATTATTATTATTATTATTATTATTATTATTATTATTATTATTATTATTATATAGGCAGGTACTAGGAATCCAGAAATGCTTACTTGAACCTCCCCCATGTTGCTTTGATCATTTTTGAAAGTTTTTTCCCCCCTAAAGAAACCAGCTCTGGTGAATATTTCTACCCAGTAAAGCCATTCCTACTGATATTTTGCATTGCCCCTTCCTAAACAATAAGCATCTTCATTAGGAACTTAATGCTTCCAAGTATCTAGAGGTAGGCTAATATTGGAAAATTCCAGCTTCTTGTGTCAGCATGGATCCCCAACAGACGAGTGTTATCAATCAGAGAAGAACAGGCCACTGAGGTTCAAGATGCAATTGTTTTCCAAAAGTTATCTACCGGTATATATTCTGAATATGCACATGCACGCATGCACACACACACACACGAAGTATAAAGGCCTTGTACAGGTAGTTCCCAGCAGGAATGAGGCAGTGGACTTATGGAAGCCATGCACAGAATATTCTATGAAGAAAATCAAAGCCGTTAGCCGTACTCTTTGAATGACTTATTTGTACTGGGGAAAGGCTATTAAGATTGATGACAATGTGATGTGAGCCCAAAGCAAATGTTTCCCCTGAGTACCAGCAGAAGCTAGGTGGAGGAATTGCTGATATTCATTGCATTAGGCAAAACATCATGAAGGAGAGCAAGAAACAGAATATCCTGCTGTCTTTTAAATTTGTTTTGCATGGGAGAGCTCCGTCTGTTGCTAGACTGACTCATTTGGAAAGCTGTAGTTACATCAGATTGATAGCCTCTGTTCAATTTGCGCTACACAGATTGTTCTATAGCTATGTAAATTCTTTGTGATTCATATATACAATACCTTTCCATGCCTCCATTCCAGCAAAGGCGATTTCTCAGTTGTGATAGCATTAGATCAGTGGCTTCCAAACTTTCTGCTTTGATGGAGACATTTCCAATCTCCAAACAATTTCCTCCACCATTAGGTATAGTTAGGCAGAGATCACTATTGGCTGTCATTGTTTTATTATTCTATTTTAAGTCCAAAGGAGTGCCACTTGTGGAATTATCTGCCTCTGGTGCCACCATGACTAGGGCCATCTGCACCTCTCCGCACTATAATTCCCAGAGTGGTTTAACAGTCCATCCCTCTTCCCAGAGAACTCTTGGACTTCTCGTTCTGTGCAGAGAATACATGCCTCCTAACAACTCTCTGCAGCTTCAATGAACTATAGTTCCCAGGATTCTTTGGGATGAATGTAGCTCTATGGGAGTGTCTATTTCACTATACATATTCCCAGCAAGCAGCCATGTTACACCACAGATTGTCAGTATGAAAGGTGGTAATAAAAAATTAAAAAATAGTCCAGTAGCACCTTAAAGGTAAAGGTAAAGGGACCCCTGACCATTAGGTCCAGTCGCGGACGACTCTGGGGTTGAAGTGCTCATCTCGCTTTATTGGCTGAGGGAGCTGGCGTATAGTTTCCGGGTCATGTGGCCTGCATGACTAAGCCACTTCTGGTGAACCAAAGCAGAGCACGGAAACACCGTTTACCTTCCCGCCAGAGTGGTACCTATTTACAGTGGTACCTCGCTAGACGAATGCCTCACTAGACGAAAAACTCGCTAGACGAAAGGAATTCGCTAGCGAAAGGGTGCTTCACAAGACGAAGTTTCCTATGGCCACCACTTACAAAACGAAAACGTTTTGCGGGTTTTCCCCCCTTAAAGCCGCGCTTCCTCCGACCGTGCTTCGCAAGATGAAATTTCCGCTATACGATAGCACTCACGGAATGAATTAATTTCGTCTTGCGAGTCACCACTGTATCTACTTGCACTTTGACATGCTTTTGACCTGCTAGGTTGGCAGGAGCTGGGACTGAGGAACGGGAGCTCACCCCATCGCGGGGATTCAAACCGCCGACCTTCTGATCGACAAGCCCTAGGCTCTGTGGTTTAACCCACAGTGCCGCCCGCGTCCCAATAGCACCCATAGCACCTTAGAGACCAACTAAATTTGTTCTAGGTATAAGCTTTTGTGTGCATGTACTGGACTATTTTTTAATTTTTTTATTTCGGCTGTGTCAGACCAACACTGCTACCTACCTGAAGTACGAAAGGTGAACTAGATAACCTGTGCCACATATAGCTATCATGCTATTTCCTACACAGAACCACTTGGCATGTAGAAAAGCCTTCAGTCTACTAGTTACCTGGATACTGCTGTAAGTAGCTACATGCATGTAGGAAGATCTTTAGCACCCTTGTCTCCTAGATGCCTTCTTTGCACTAGCAGCTTTTCACAGAGTGACATCAGGATAAAAATGCGAGTCTCCGTGTGGACGACAGGCACATACCAATTTTGCTCTTTGAAGCGGGAGTTGGTGGTAAAACAGGCTTGAAGGCATCCTCAATGAGCTTGGAATTCTGTTTTAAAAAAAAAAAAAAAAAAAGTTTCCTTAACCATCAGTATATGTTTGCTTCTTTTACTAAGCGTCCTTCGCACAATACTTCGGAAGAAGACATATGTTTAAAGTCTTACCAATTGCTGCTTCTCAAGCCACATCACTTACTCTGCTGAAGATGAGTTTGGATGGTGCTTCTAGGCATGTGGCAAACAAATTATAATGTTCTGGGCAAAGACATCTTGTTCGATTTGCTTTTGATGTGCCATATCTTTTACACAGACCAGCCCCAACCACTTTGATAGCTTCGATCGGTCCCCTTTCTGTGGGATTTGCGCTATGTTTAATACTCTTATTTAGCACGCCAATAATTTTTTTCTGGGTTTCTTTATTACAGTTTGTGTGTGCAGATCTTAGCATTATCAAAACTCCTCGTTAGGAACACAGAGTAGTGACCTTTCCGGTATTATCTGAAAGCAGCAACTTGAGCCAAAGCTTTGCTAATTGCACATTAACACACACGTTCAGCCTATTTGATTCTCTTCCCACGCTCGCACCACCATTACAGTAGCTACTCACTTTGTAGCTAGCTTACATTTTTAGTCCCTATAACGCTGCAAAAACATACAGAATAGTTGCCACTCACATCTCTCCCTCGCTCCCTCCCATGTTGGCAGCTGAAGCAGCGATTTAAAAAGCCACATCACAGAGTCTTGTTTCTTCCCCCTCCCTCCTGGCTAGTGACTTGTGGCTCCTTCAAACTTCTGCCGATTTGCCTATTTCAGTATTTACCGCTAATCCAGTAATGCGGGGACTTTATTTTTAGCTTACGTTTCGCTTGCCAAGGTACATCTATGCGTCAGAAGTAGCAAAATAGAGGCTCTTTCAGAGAAAATGTTTTCTATTTGCCTGTTGGCCCAAGCCCACTTTCTGTCATGCCTATGCTAGTGGCAGAACATTATCGCCACGTCTTAACTAAGGACAGATTTTACTGCCATTTGTAAACATGTTGACTTGTCTCCTTCCCCCTCCCCAGTTGATTTTGCACATTTTGACAGCTGCGGTGGGTGAAGCGCCTCGCAAGTTGGAACCGCCAACCCTCGAAGGGGAGGGGAGCCCCCTTAGTTACTGAAACTGATGGGACACAACTGTGGAAGTATCTTAGCTTGCACCAGGCAGGTCTGTGGCTGCTGGTTGGCTTGCTCCTCTCCTCTTCTTCAAGCAGGCAAGCAGGCAGGTGCTGATAACATCAGAGAGGGCAGCTAGCCAGTAGCACCCAACCGGAGTGATGGCTCCACTGCCACCTCCTGCTAGATGCTAGTTCTATTGAAACAATTCACTGGACATCACTTAAAAGGGACCCCTGACCATTAGGTCCAGTCGTGTCCGACTCTGGGGTTGTGGCGCTCATCTCGCATTACTGGCCGAGGGAGCTGGCGTACAGCTTCCGGGTCATGTGCCCAGCATGACTAAGCTGCTTCTGGCAAACCAGAGTAGCGCACGGAAACACCGTTTACCTTCCCGCCGGAGCGTTACCTATTTATCTACTTGCACTTTGACGTGCTTTCAAACAGCTAGGTGGACAGGAGCTGGGACCAAGCAATGGGAGCTCACCCCGTCGCGGGGATTTGAACCACCGACCTTCTGATCGGCAAGCCCTAGCGCCACCCATCACTTAGAGCTCATTGATTCTTCCTTTTGTGCCACATTTCTAGGCAAAGGTCCGTGCTTTAAAGCAGTGTGTCCGAGCGCTTTCCTCCCACCCCGACATTTTTTCTTCAAAAGCCTGCTTTTTACTACTAAATTGGAGCAACGGTAATCTGCAGAAAACCCAAATTGCAATTTGTTTTGATTTAGCGATAAAGAGAGAGTATTTGCAGGGAAAATGCCAAGACAAAAATTTAAAAATCGCTTGGACACAGTTCTTCCACTCTACTCGTGATTGGTGCAATCTACTCTCTGATTGCACTTCTTCAACTAATGCAGTGTTTTCTCATTAGTATTTGGGTGTTCAGTCTCTCGTGCAATTTTCATGACATAAAGGGAGAGGGAGGGTCCCACTCATGGGCGTAGCTAGGATTTATTGTACTCATCTGTCCTCATCCTCTATCTGGCTCCGTCTAGCAGATTCAGAATGAAATGTCTCAACAACAGTTGTTTTAAGTTACTTTCTTTTGACCCCAAGCGCTCAGAAAAATCTCCAGTCCTTTTTAAACTACGAAGGTTGGGGGGGGGGATTAACACCAGGGAGAAACTTTCATGCGGTTAACAAGCATATTTTGCAAAATTATAAAGAACACACCTTTTTCCATCTTATTTTTTTAAAAAAGCGCTGTGGGTTAAACCACTGAGCCTTGAGCTTGCCGATCAGAAGGTTGGCGGTTCGAATCCCTGCAACGGGGTGAGCTCCCATTGCTCAGTCCCTGCTCCTGCCAACCTAGCAGTTCGAAAGCATGTTGAAGTGCAAGTAGATAAATAGGTACCGCTCCAGCGGGAAGATAAACGGCGTTTTCGTGCGCTGCTCTGGTTAGTCATGCTGGCCACATGGCTGTCGGCCAATAAAGTGAGATGGCCACATGTCATGTCGGCCAATAAAGTGAGATGAGTGCTGCAACACCAGAGTCGTCAACGAGTGGACCAAATGGTCAGGGGTCCCTTTACCTTTACCTTTAAACTAAATCAAGTTTTCTTGGATTTGCTGAAAGCCTTTCCAGCACTTCCTTCTCAAATTCCTCTCTTTTTTTGCAATGCAGTTTTTCTGTGCACGCTCAGTAGGAATAGCTCATTGAGACGCACCCCTGTCACCGTTGACCTTAGCTAGGTCTTTACTCTCTCCCTGAAAGACCGCTCTGTGGTACTACTGGTGCATGGCTGAGCAAGAGAGACGAGCAGAGCCTTTTTTTTTTTTTTTGCTGAGTTTCAAACATTCTGATTATTTCTACCTTTAGTTAAGTATTTTTTTATTTACTTACTTGATTTAGGGGAGGGTAACTGCCCCCTTTCTGCCCCTCTGACTGTGCCTATGGTCCCACCCTCTCTGTTTCATCCTTGGTGGAATCTAGGCACATATAAAAAGCACTGCGAAAATGCTTTTTAAAAAAAGTTTTGAAAAATATATTGAATTTTCCATAAGCTCGTCATCGCCATCTAGTGTCACATTTGCATATGTATAATGCACTTAAAACGTTATATTTGCGGCTGTGTAGCTGAGTCCCTTGTCCCATGTCTCTGTTGGTCTAGGTCAGGCATGGCCAAACTTGGCCCTCCAGCTGTTTTGGGACTACAATTCCCATCATCCCTGACCACTGGTCCTGTTAGCTAGGGATGATGGGAGTTGTAGTCCCAAAACAGCTGGAGGGCCAAGTTTGGCCATGCCTGCTCTAGGTGAACTGGGAGAGAAGACCTGAGGCAGAGAGTCTGTTCTATGCTTATAGCCCCATCACATGATTTAGAACCCTGATCTTGCAGAGTTCTGAATCTCCTGTGCCTTTTCAGCCAGAGGAGGTAACCCCCAGCAATCAGGCTGACAAAACAACAGTGCATGAAATGAAACTCAAAGCAAAATACAGCCCTACCCAGGCCACTGGCCACAATTCCCATTCCCTTGGCTAGCTGACCTATGGTAAGGTTACCAGATTTTTTTCAAAGAATCTGGGACCCCCCCCCCCTTTTGAAAACAGAAAAAAGGCTATTTTTAAAAAATCATTTAAAAAAGAAGAAGTAATATCTTCTCTTCTGGGTCTCCTCTGTCGCATGGCCTTCCTCTGGGCCCTGGCCTAATCTCTTGGAATGCTATCTGCCGTGGAGTGGGCTTAGGTCGGGCCTGGGCTTGACCAAGTGTCCTTGCCCTCCCGGTGCTCTCCTACCACTTTTCCTCAGTAGTGGTGGCAGCAGTAGCATGGCAAGATCGGGGCTCCCCTCTTTTTTCTCCTTTTTTCTCCTTCCTCTTCCTCTCTCTACCTTCTCCTTCTCCTTTCCACCTCCCTGTGTCAGCTCCGGGGTTTTTACTGGTCCTGGAGCGCCACTGGGCAGTCAGCCAGGTGGCTGGGCGCTCTCACTCCCGGTTCAATTTGGGTTATGGGGGGGGGGTCAGCACTTCCTCCAGTTGATGCGCCGGGCGTCCCCGGTTCCCTCTCGGCAGCAGCAGCGGCAGTCTCAGCAGCCCGGAGCCAGCCTGGTAGTGCAGTTGGCTCTGGCTGGCTTCAGGAGCTGCTCGCTGCCATGGCGCCTGCCATTTTGCCTTGCCGGAAGTCCCCATATGATGTGTCTTGTGCCGTTGAACCAATCACACAACATTCCTTCCCTACTAATAAATCTACAACACTTAAAATATAAATCTGGGGACATTAAATGAAATCCGGGGACATTCCGGGGATGAATTTTGTCTGTAGACAGATTTGTAAATTCGGGGACTGTCCCAGGGAAATGGGGTAACCATAACCTATGACAATGCTAAATCCTTCATTCCCCACACCTGTAATTCTGAATGCACAACTCTCTTTCATTTTCCTTCCCACAAAATTCCAATAGTTGAAACATGACTTGTTGGCATCTCTTGCAGAAAAGTTTAGGTAGCGCATGCAGAGTTGCAGAGTTGAGGAGGAGACTCCCCCCCCCCCAAGTTCTCACAAGGCAAGAGGTTGGTCTTGCAAACCTCAAATTGCTTCGTTGACTTCAGGAAAGCCAAAGGCACGAAAGAAGCTTGTGAGTAATGGGGGCGGGCTAAATACTTATTACATCTCGTTTTGGCAGTCAGCCTTGATTTCCAGCCAGACAAGTGAAGAGCAGCAATTAGGTAGGAAAACACTCTTGAAGGACGTCTAATTAGCTGGGAGAGAGAGAGAGAGAGAAAGAGAGAGAGAGAGAGGTGCTTTTATGCAAAGCTGGTGAATTTACATAAGGCTCCCTTGAATCAAAACTCTAGCAAGCTTGTTGCTTGTGGTGTGCTGACTGGCAGCCATCTCAGCCTCTGGCTGCAAGCTGCTCCAACATGTTGCCACCACTGATTTAAAACTGATAAGACCAAATGGTGCTCCTGTCTAGACGGGTTCTCTCTAAGGAAAATCCACAGCTATTCTCCCCTGTGCACTTTCTTTGGCCAGCTTTGAGCAGCCTGCTCCATGGGGTGCATTCTGGGAGCTGGACTGCAGTGCTTTGCCAACAGGAACAATCCGCTTCCTGATGCAGGCAACTGTCTTTTTTCATTGACCTCTTGGCAAGAGCCCTTAGAGGTGCTCATATGACTCCTCCTCCGTGCATTGAGAGAATATCATTGAATCTTAGAGTTGGAAGGGACCCCAAGAGTCAACCTCCTGCAATGCAGGAATCTCACCTAAAGCATCCATGACAGATGGCCATCCAACCTCTGCTTAAAAACCTCCAAGGCTGGAGAGTCCGCAGCCTGTTCCACTGCCGAACGGTTTATACTGTCAGAAAGTTTTTCTGAATGTTTAGTCGGAATCTCCTTTCTTGTAACTTGAAGCCATTGGTTTGAGTCCAACCCTCCAGAGCAAGAGAAAGCCAGCATGTTCCCTCCTCCATGTGACAGCCCTTTAGATATTTTAAGACAGCTATCATATCTTCTCCCAGTCTCCTCTTTTCCAGACTAAACATACACAGCTCCTTCAAGCGTTCCTCATAAGGCTTAGTTTCCAGACCCTTGATCATCTTGGTTGCCCTCCTCTGCACACGTTTCAGCTTATCAACATCCTTCTTAAATTGTGGTTCCTAGAATTGAGAGATTGTGGGAAAAGGCCCTTAAATTTACTGCATGCACGGCTCTGAAAGCAAATATGATGAAAAATGATGTATAGATGGTATTTAACTATCTAAAATGTATCGTGTTGCTGACAATAAGTGTTGGAAATGTAAAGAGAGAGAAGGGACATTTACCACATGTGGTGGACATGTCCCAAAATAAAAGTCTTCTAGGAAAAGATATATAATGAAATGAAGAAAGTGTTAAAAAACACGTTTGTTAAAAAACCAGAAGCCTTTTTATTGGGAATAGTAGGGGGAGAAATCCCAAAGACGGATACCACATTCTTTCTGTATGCTACTACAGCAGCTAGATTACTGCTTGCTAGGAATTGGAAGACACATTCTTTTGGAAGCCGAACCTCCAATGTGGCTTCCGCTATTGTTTGCGGTGTGCCTGCACAATCGGGAGCAAATCGGAAGCCGTGCCTTGGTTTCCAAACGTTTCAGAAGTTGAATGGACTTCTGGAATGTGTTCTTTTCAAAAACCAAGAATTTAATGAATTGGGGGGGGGTTACCACAGAAGTGTAGACTTTCTCTTCTATTGATCGAAGTGGATGGCAGTAGCAGGCATAATATGCCCCCAGATTGGATAAAGCCTGCCAAATCATAGGCAAATAGGTCCAGGGACTTTGATGCTAGGCACCTTCGAAATCTGAGCCCCCCCCCCTTTAAAGCAAACATCTATAAATGTTAATATTTTGGAGCAGAACTGGCTGAAATTTGCAGGCAGAGTTACTTTGGAGTGCATGAATCGTGTGGAATCTCAGAAGGGTAGCTGCAATGTTTTCCTTGTAAGAGCAGATATTTTAGGGAGGTGGGTGGTTTAAGAAAAGGAACCACTGGGATCCTGGCTAGGATAAGAGAATGGATCACCACCACCAGCAGTTACATCACCAGTGAAGATATATGGAATTCAATGTATGGTTTTATCTCTTCTTTCAAGAATGCTCCATCTCAAATAAGTCCCCCATGTGGTGAAGCTGGGCATTGCCCATAGCCAGAAAAACACCAAGCCAGGGATTATAAATGGGTGTGATTGCTCTGCCTGCATCTGCATGGAAGCAGGGCCAGCCCACCCGTGAGGTGAAGTGAAGCAGCTGCCTTAGGCGGTGGAAACCCATGGGGCAGTGCCCCCATGGTTACTCCACCTGCCCCTTCTGCTGTGCAACCCAAATAAGCGAGGCTTCGGTGGGGGGTAGGGGGCAGTAGAGGTGGGGGTACCATCTTCATGTTTTGCCTCAGGCAGCAAAACAGGGCGTGTCACCCCTTCCTGGAAGTCTTAGCAATGCCTCCTCCCCTTACACACTATTCTTGTTTCCAGAATCCCTCTGAGTCTTGCAAAAACCCTAGCCCTTCATCCTTCACCAGAGGAACTATGCTGAGAGGCACACACACAGTTTTCTTTCTTTCTTTCTTTCTTTCTTTCTTTCTTTCTTTCTTTCTTTCTTTCTTTCTTTTAAATATTTTTTTTATTATTTTATACTAAATTACTACAAAAAATAAAATATACATTCACATTCATTTTCCAGTTTTGGCTATCATAGCCATGACTTCCCTCAGACCTTCCACATGGCATTCAGATTTATATCAATGGGCTGTGGCCTCGGCAAACATTTTAAAGCAATGATCTTCTGGCACGAGAGAAAGACCAGTTCGGTATCACATGAAATAACTCTTTCGATATTATTCGGGGAGCTGTCCTTTCAAAAGCACAGTGTGTGGTTCCTTACGGTGCAGCCCAAATTTGATGTGATCTTCCTAGTTTGGGAATGCTGGTGTGTGTGTGTGTGGCGTGAGGAGAAACTGTAATAAAATTAAGCATAAAAGGTTGCTACAAAACCCATTTTGCTTAGCTGCCTTAATCAAGCAATGTGGTCAGAATTTAAACTTGCAGCACCAGAGAGCTAAATGTCAGTCAGGCGTTTGTGCCTGGCATTGAACCACATACTTTCAAGCTACTGTCTGATATGGCTCTGAATATGATTATAATTCCTCAGCTCATGGAAGTAAAAGGAAAATATCTAAATCCACAGGTTTCTGTCCCCTATCGTATATTCTGTGCTGCGCCAGCAGATGGCAGTATTTCCACATATCACCACAGAGTTCACAGTTCAAAATGTGTCTAATTCTTTTCATTGGTTGTTTTTTTTAAAAAAAAATTATATCTTTTTTTTTACTTCAGCAAAATTAATTCAATTACGTATAACAGAACAACACATTCCTTACGTGCTGCATTATTATACAACAAATACCATCAACACCATATTTAAGAAGAACCCGCTAGTCTTAACCAAAGACTTATCTAGAATCATAGAATCATAGAGTTGGAAGGGACCTCCAATGGCAATCTAGTCCAACCCCTTCCAATGCAGAAAACTCAACTAAAGCCTTGATCCCGAGAACGCCAATTTGTAGTTCACCTCAGGGTCCAAAATGTATTGCACCAGCCCTGCTGGGAATAGCGACTCTGTGAGGGGAAAACTACAGTGTCTTGAATTCTTAAAAGTATAGTGTGTACGCCGCTTGGAAAGTCAGTTGTGTGGCGCATCTGATTCTGGAAGTGACAATCCAATTAAAAATATTCATTTTAATTCAACAAAATTGATGAACCTGATCCAGTGGCACCAGCTTTTCTAAGTCTGATAGTCATTTACATCTTCAGCACCTCCCTCCCACCCTGTTGTCTCTTAGCACCCCTCCTAGGTGATCCCAGTGCCCCCCCCCCCCCGAGAGAGGGCGGTTCCACCCACTTTGGGAACCACCCAAGCCGTAATTCAGTTTTGCTCTGCACTTGTTTGCAGCGGTGGAGGTTTGTTTATTGCTCTCCCTCGCCTCCCCCACCATCCTGACAAACACCGCCAATTATTCGAGTTACGCGCTGGCTTATCTTACAAAACAGTCGTTAAAGAACTCGCTCCTGCAAAGCACCTTCCAACTTAGGTTATTGTATCCTTTCCTTCCACGCCCAATGATTTCAGCCGAGAGCACCTGTCTCCCCAGGCAATCAACCCTCGTCCCAGTCAGCATTGGGCAAAATGTTACAAAATATTATTTCAAGCCATGTTTCATTGTCGTTGTCGTCTCCTCTCCCGTTCTTGACAATAAACAGTGAGCAATGTTATCTCTTTCTCGAATGGCTCCCTGCTCTCAACCAGAGGAGATACAGTATAAACGACTCATTCTTTTATCAGAGAAAGTGAAAGGAACTTTGCTGCAAAAATCAGAACCATATTGCAATTCACCCTTTACTCAGACATCGCAGGCTTCAGTTTCGTGGACTGCATTAGAGGACATTTGCATAGTTTACATTCCTCCCAACCAAATCTTTGCAGCATCCTCATTCCTGTCACTCCACCCTGCCAATTAACCAAGTGATTAGCACCTCCTTACATAGAGTTGCAACCACTCCCACTGGTGTGTTTTCACTGTATAAAGGGGAGGTGGGAGCTCTGTTGTCAGCTGTCAGCATAAGAAGAGCCTGCTGGATCAGGCCAAAAGCCCACCTAGTCTAGCATCCTGTTCTCACGGTGGCAACCCAGATGCCTGTGGGAAATCCTCAGCAACTGGTGTTCAGAAATATTATTGTCTCTGTCCGTGGAGGAAGAGTATAGCCATCATGGCTACCAGCCCCTGATAACCTTCTCTTCCATGAATTTGTCCAATCTTGATTTAAAGCCACCCAAATGGATGGAGCCATTGCTGCCTCCTTTGGGATTGAGTTCCACAGTTTAGCCATGTGTTGCAGGGAACCCCTCTGCAAGTTAGCTGATGGTGGAATCATAGAATCATAGAGTTGGAAGAGACCACAAGGGCCATCCAGTCCAACCCCCTGCCAAGCAGGAAACACCATCAAAATATTCCTGACAAAGCATTCCTGGACAAAGCCTCTTCTAGACTTATTGGGAAGGGTAATCGATTAAACATCCACCAAGGAAATCAGCTAGGATTTAATGACAAGGATCTAAAATCAATATAACCAGATAAGAATAAATTTAACCAGATCAACATTTATCAGGCATTTTAACAGAGAATTCACCAGCTGGATCATTTGATTACCTGAAGGAGTGTCTCGACCCCCATCGTTCAGGCCGGATGCTGAGGTCCAGCTCTGAGGGCCTTCTGGCGGTTCCCTCACTATGAGAAGCGAAGTTACAGGGAACCAGGCAGAGGGCCTTCTCGGTAGTGGTGCCTGCCCTGTAGAACGCTCTCCCATCAGATGTCAAGGAATTAAACAACTATCTGACTTTTAGAAGACATCTGAAGGCAGCCCTGTTTAGGGAAGTTTTTAATGTCTTATGTTTTATTGTATTTTTAATATTTTGTTGGAAGCTGCCCAGAGTGGCTGGGGGAACCCAGCCTTATAGGCAGGGTATGTATGTATAAATAAATAAATGAATAAATAAATGTGAAATACTATCTCAAACAAAAGGCAAATGTAGAAAAAAGTGGACTACAAAATTAGACCAACAACTAAAACAGGTTCTAGCCAAAGAATCCCTTACCAAGATAAGACAGCAATTGATGATACCAGATTCTGAACATAATCCAGTAAGGACCTATGAAATCTTGGTTCAGGAATTGAAACCACATTTAGGCTACGATGTCCATTTCACTGCAAAAGCAGCTGTCCTTGTGTCCCAACCATGGTTCGACAAAGACTGCATTAAGGCTAAGGATGCCCTTTTGTCTGCATATTCTAATTTCAAAAACAACACAACAACTGTACCAGATACTAACCTAGTGCAACTTAACGAGCTTAAAAAACGTTATAAAAATATATTGAAACAGAAAAAGAAGGAGGCATTGAAAGAAACTTGGGCCCGCTTAATTCAAGCCGCGAAACTAAAAAAACTCATCACTTTTTTTGGCAACTTGCTTCTAATAGCTGGAGGAGACGCTTAATTTTAGAAACAGACATTACTCCTGAGAGATGGGAACAACACTTTAGACAAATGTATGCAGACCCCGATCCCGTTGAGACTTCTGATTCGTGGAATCTAAAAGAGCTCCCAGAATGGAACCCAGTCACTACGACAGACATAGATTCCCTACTGTCTAGAACTCGGATAGGGAAGGCGCCGGGTGAGGACTTAATCCCGCCAGAGCTGATAAAGAAAAACAAAGAATGGTGGTGCCCTGTGTTCTGCATCACTATTTACATATATTGATAGCACAGGACACATTCCAAAAGACCGGGGAGTTGCCATTATAATTCCCATTTATAAAAAAGGGAGGAAGTTCGAACCAGGAAATTACAGGCCTGTCAGTTTACTCAATATTGTGAGTAAACTGTATTCCTTACATCTCCAAGACAAATTTCAAGATTGGCTGGAGGTGGAGTATCAAATTGCAGAAGAACAGGCAGGATTCCGGAAAGGAAGAGCTACCATGGACCATTGCCTAGTATTTCAACACCTCATCGAGAAATACATATCTTATAAATCTTCCTCCCTCTTTGCGGCCTTTATAGACTTAAAAACTGCTTTTGATTCCATCTCGTGAAATAAGCTTTGGGAGAAGATGAAATCCTCAACAATTGATCCTCGCCTTTTCCTTCTTATATATACGATATATAAGAACAAAAGCAATATATACGAACAAAAGCCTCCTGGTCTGCTGCTCCCATCAGGGACATCTGACACGATGGGTGCCTACTCAGCTGGGTGTCCAGCAGGGATGCGTACTAGCCCCCCCCCTGCTGTTCAATTACTTTATTAATGATATAATATTTAAACTATCAAGTTCTGATTTCCATCCACCCAAACTGGCAGACAGGACTATCTCCATTCTCCTGTATGCGGACGATGCCCTGATCTTGTCCAGGACTCCAGTCGGATTAAGACGGGCGCTCCGGTCCCTTGCTCAATATTGTAAAGAGGCCTGTCTTACTATTAACTATCAGAAGACCAAAGTAATGACATTTGCCAAATGTCCTAAGACACGACCTTGGAGTATCAATGGACGAAAAATCGAGCAAGTCCATTGTTTTAAATACTTAGGCATAGTCTTCCACGATAGAGGGTCGAGGAAAGCCCACTTAACACACGTTGTGGCTGCAGCCCAGAAGTCCACCTCTGCAATCTTAGGTTTTTTAGGATCCAATGGTGCACACTATGTACCTGCGGCTCTAAAACTCTTTGAGGCTAAAGCGCTAGCTCAATTGCTTTATGGGGCTCAACTTTGTGCCCCCCCACCAAATCTGACCCTTCTTGAAAGGGTCCAGTCGAAATTTATCAGAGCAGTCCTCCAGGTGCCTCCATGTGTGCCAAATGCTGCTCTTCGTCTCGAAACAGGCATGGTCTGCGTCGAGGCGAGACTCTGGATGCAGGCCTGTAACCAGGGGCGTAGGAAGGCTCCTCGGTACCCGGGGCGGCGACTGGAGGCACCCCTGGGGGCAGGGCATAGTGAAGTCACGTTGTGATGTCACGACGCAACGTCACTGCGGCTCCAGCCCCGGCAGCGGGGGAAAAGCCATTTTAAAAAAAGCAAAGCAAAGGCAAGCAGCCTGCTTGCCTTGGCTTTTCTTTTTTTAAAACGGCTTCTCTCCCTGCTTCCGGGCGGAGCCGCCCACAGGCGCAAGGGGCGGGGCAGGCCAGTGAAGGTGGGGTGTCACCCTTGTGACAAGCCTGACACCCCTCCTCCTCGCTGGCCGCACAGCAGCTCCGCCCCGGCAGCAGGGAGGGAAAAAAATGAAAGCAGGCGCCAGCGGCTGGCTAAGCCAGCAAACGCGGCACCGCTGATCGCGGGGGGCCGTGCCCCCCACCCCAAGTGTCACCTCCACCCCAGGGCGCTGCCCGGGGCAGCACGCCCCCCGCCCCCACCTCACTACGCCCCTGCCTGTAACCTTTGGCTGAAAGTTTATCTTAATCCTCAGGGCCTTGCCCCACTGATATTAAAAGATAAACATCGCTGCTCTTGGAGCAAAGCCATAGAAAACAAGATGAAGAGTATAGGTCTACATCCAGCTGACCTTTGCTCACATAGTTACAACACAGCAAGGGCATTAGTCAAGCAGAGGTTAATGGCTATCGAGAGGCAAAATGACTTAAGTAAAGTCCCTCTTTTTTTAACCCCGGAGGAGCAGAGATACTTACAACTACCAGCTAGGTATTTTACTCAGCTCGAGGCCCCATCCCACAGAAGGGCGTTCACACTGGCCCGGAATCATGTCCTGCCATCTGCCGTACTGGATGGGAGGTATAGGGGGGTTCCTTTGGGTGACAGACTCTGTCCATGCGACTCCGGAGAAGTAGAGACTACAGACCACGTGCTTCTCCGTTGCCGCTTTTATAGGGCTTTACGGAATGAACTTATCTCTCCGCTACTCTGTGAGTCTCCTGGATGTCCCGAAGAACACTATACTCATTGGCTCCTCTCAGATGCCAACCCTAAGGTCACAGCTGCGGTGGCAAAGTTCTGTGCTGTCGCTATTAAGCTCCGGTCCGCACAAATAGGTGGTTCCTGATCCTTCTTTCGATTAAGTATTATAATAATCTGAACTGCTGATTCTTTTAATTAATTTTAAATTTTAAATCTGTTCTTTTAAAGCAATTATTATTAATTTTAATGTACTTTAATTTTAAGACGGCCAACCCCTTTTAGATCAAATCTCAGATCAATTTTAATTTGCATTTATTATTGATTCTGTATGTGTCTTTGTGTGTGTGTGTGTGTGTGCTGGTCGTCGACCGTAATAAAGAACTACCGGTACTACTATATGTGAAATAATTATCTGGTCTAATAAGCCTAAAAATCTCAACTACTAAATCCCCAGTTATATCATCCAATTTATTCTCAAGCAGATCATCTAGTACTGTGGTTCCAAATGAGCTAAATACTCTTTCCCAAAAGCCATGCCATGGACCCTACTTTTGAGAATGTTGTTGCCTCTGTGGTAGGTTTTGTTATGTGAATGGTGCCACTATACCTTCCTACATGTCTCAGTGCAAAACCAGGCCATGCGTATTCCAGGTCACATTTCCACGTGAAACACCTGACCTGCATGACAGCATAGTGCCTAAAACTGTGTGGACCCCGTGGGTGGTTTACATCGACTCCATGCGGTCTGCAGACCACCAATGGGGTACCATTGGTCTATCAAATTCTCAAATAAATCAATCAAAGCTAAATGAAAGTTAAATCAGAAATTACTTCATTACTTGTGATGCAATCCCAATCCCCACTTACCTGGGCGTAAACACCACTGAATTCAGGAGGACTTACTTCTGAGTAGACATGTTTAGGCTAGCACTGTAAGGTTTTTGTCTAGAAAAATTACCCTTGGGAAGAGCATAGCTGCATTGTTTCCTTAGGCCTGCAGAGCTCTTTAATCCTCTTTAAATGGGAAAACAGAAAGTTCCAGTACTCCTACAAATCCCGCCTGCGAAATGCTGGCAGCCTGGAGAAAAGGAGATCTGCAAAGTCAGAAGCAGCAATTGATGTTGTTTCCAAAGTTAATATGGTATCTTAATAAAGGTGTACTTTAATTTCATTAGAGAGGAAAACATACCTAACCCAGCTGTTATTTAAAATAGCAAAAATATTTAAATGACAGTAGAGAGGGTGTACTTCTGGAACAGTATAATTCACATCATCTTGACTGATGGTGTTTTAAGATATTAACTGATTTATAGAACAGTGAGTAATTATCCTAATGAGAAACGAAAAGCTGCAGGCCATTAGAGAGGAAGTTCATAATTTTCCAACTTTTGATCTTCTCCGGAGTGTAATTTGAACCAGAAACTGTTGCCAGGGTTATGCCTCAGGTCTTGTCAACCTATTTAAAATGCATTTAAAATGGTACAAAATAAGAAAAGCCAGGAGAACTCTCCAGGGTGCCCCCCCTACTTCTGCACATTTCACTTATGCGTGCCCCCCCCCCGAAATAACACATAAGTGAGGAGGTGCCTGTACTGAACTGTTAAGGCAGCAAAGGTGGCTGCAAATCCTAACCTCACTAACCTGGGAGTAAGGCTCACTGAATTCAATAGCATTTTTTTTGAGTAGTTGTGATTAAGTTTGTAGCCATACAGGGCAGGATTTAGGTTTGATGAGGCCCTAAGCTACTGAAGGTAATGGGGCCCTTTATATGTCCAGCTGTCCTTTGTCAACAACAAATTGTCACTGTTTTTTGTGTTGAATATATGCTATATGGTAATTTATGGACCTAATAGGTATCTAAAACCATTTGCACATAACAAAACATGTATTCTATCAAAGTAATTGTTGAACTGAAATATCCAGTCCCCCCCCTTTTTGGGGGGGCAAGAGAGCAGGGCCCTAAACTATAGCTTGTTTAGCTTATATGTAAATCTGGCAATGCAGCCATAGATGGATTTGTGATGGGTCATTAGCCACTTCATTAACTTTGAAATGAAGTTAATTTGAAATAGGGACGCGGGTGGCACTGTGGGTTAAACCACAGAGCCTAGGGCTTGCCGATCAGAAGGTCAGCGGTTCAAACCCCGCAATGGGGTGAGCTCCTGTTGCTTGGTCCCAGCTCCTGCCAACCTAGCAGTTCGAAAGCAGGTCAAAATGCAAGTAGATAAATAGGTATCACTCTGGTGGGATGGTAAACGGCTTTTCCATGCACTGCTCTTTTTCACCAGAAGCAGCTTAGTCATGCTGGCCACATGACCCGGAAGCTGTACACCGGCTCCCTCAGCCAGTAAAGCAAGATGAGCGCCGCAACCCCAGAGTCATCCGTGACTGGTCCTAATGGTCAGGTGTCCCTTTACCTTTTAACTTTGAAAAGGAACATTCAGGGAAAGTTATTGTTTTGCAGATATGTATCCATGGCTGAGATGTGGTATCTATCATGTTACACACACACACACACACACACACACACACACGCTCCAGCCTATGAGAACACTAAACACACACTTGTCCAAAATACAGCAATTGCTGCAGAATGGAAAATACCAGTTGAAAGAGCAAATGAATATCAGATTGGATTGAGGCATGTTTACATCTCTGTATCAAAGTGTGAGCTGTCAAGACTAGGAAGCTCCTGCCATTCCAAGAATGGTCGTTCCCAGCTGGGTGGACCAAGTATCACGACTGCACCCTGCCCATGAATGTGTATTGTACAGCTAATCCCCTAAATTAGAACCATGCCTGAAGCTAGAGGAATAAAAGCGCTCCTGATTTAATGCACTCCCAGAGATGGAAGGATTTGCATTTGCTTGGCAAATGTGGCAAGAAGAAACTCTTCCCTTGACTTTCCTTCTTCTCATATTTCGCCCTACTCCTTTTTCTCACACCCTTCACACCACAGCGACTTCTGGCACCCCATACTGCTGCCAGTCACATATTCCAGCTTCCAGGCTTCAATTGTTTGGGACGCCCTAACACAGCTGTTTGCATTCCATTCAAATCTCTTTTTCCAAAACAGGACTCTCCCAACAATTGTCGTCACCCTAAATACTGCCACACACCCACTGAAAGGAAAGGAAAACGACTGTTCCATTTTGATAACTATCTTGGGCTACCCCCCATGTCCTTTGTGCCATGAGTAAGGTAGAGTTTCTCTGTAAATGTTGTTGTTGTTGTTGTTGTTCAGTCGTTCAGTCGTGTCTGACTCTTCATGACCCCATGCACCAGAGCACGCCAGGCCCGCCTATCTTTCACTGCCTCCTGCAGTTAGGCCAAACTCATGCTAGTTGCTTCGAGAACACTGTCCAACCATCTCATCCTCTTGCGTCCCGTTCTCCTTGTGCCCTCCATCTTTCCCAACATCAGGGTCTTTTCTAGGGAGTCTTCTCTTCTCATGAGGTGGCCAAAGTCAACAGACAAAAGGGCATCCTAATTAGTGCTTGATACAAGGAATAAACATTGCACTCAAAATGGCCACTTCTCTGGTTTTAAGCAAATCGTGCCACCTCTGCAGCCTTTGTAAAAACTGTAGCCAAGAGGGCATCACAAAAAACAAAAATCTGGCCTACCCCCACCTCTGTAATTTAGGCACTTGGTGCGCCTCCTTGCCCTTTCCTGACTTTTACTTTGGAGAGAGGAAGGTCCCAGGAGAGGGTGTTCTCCAAATCCCTAAGCTATGGGATTTCCACCCTACAGAGGCGTGTCTTGCAGCTTTATTTCATATACAGGTAGGTAGCCATGTTGGTCTGCCATAGTAAAAAAATAAATAAATAAATAAAAATCCTTCCAGTAGCACCTTAGAGACCAACTAAGTTTGTTCTTGGTATGAGCTTTCGTGTGCATGCACACTTCTTCAGATCCGAAGAAGTATCTGAAGAAGTGTGCATGCACACAAAAGCTCATACCAAGAACAAATTTAGTTGGTTTCTAAGGTGCTACTGGAAGGATTTTTTTTTTATTTTTTTATTTTGCTTTATTTCATGGTTCGCATCAGATGCTGAAGATGCACCACCTTACCCCGGCCTTTGACACTTGAAATATGTTTTATGGCCCGCCCTATTCATTTATTTTCTAAAAATTATACCCTGCCCTTCTTTCTACAAAGTCATCTGGGGAAGATTGCTATGAGACTGGGTGGACCACAGGTCTGATCCTGCAGGCTCTACTTATGTTCTCATAAATGTCATTGGAAAACCATGAACTTAATACCACTTGCTGGAAAGCATGGGAGGGGAGAGAGGGCAGGGAGCCCTAGTGCTTGAATCCTGCTTGCTGTTTTCCCACAGGCATCCAGTCAACCACCGTGAGAACCATTGGCCTGATGCAGCAGGGATCTTCTTATGTTCTTGCGTATCATCTGAGATGAGATGCATTTTGCCAGGAGCGGCCCACCCATGAGGTAAGGTGAGATGACCGCCTCAGGCAGCACAATTCACAGGGGCAGCAGGTCCTGATGTAGATCTTTTCAGGGATGGCCCACCCATGAGGCCAGGGGAGGTGGCCACCTCAGTTGCCAGGATCCACTTGAGGCAGCAGACCCCAATGTCAATCTTCCCCCCTTATTCCTGATGTACATTTTCCCTCACCCCTGCAGCCTTGGGAGGGGGGAGCATTGCATTTTGGGCTCCCCTTCAGCTGCCTTGAGTCAGCTCTGCATTTTGATATGCTTTTTTAAAGCAAAAATAAAATAAAATACATCAGAACATTTGGGAAGTAGAAAAACTAGTGGGTATAATTTCCAATCTGCACATTAGTCTCAAAGGTGCAGATAAAGGTCAGCTCAAAATAGAACTTGGAAAGATCCAGTTCTCCATGCATTCCTTTTAAAAACAAATCACCCAACAATATAGTAGTGTTGTGCTAAAAACATATCCCATATTCTCCCCCCCCCACTATTTCCCATCAATTAATGAGAAAAGAAATTGCATTCAAAGACGATCAGATAGAAGATTTCCGTGGAATTCTCACAGGTGAGAATGGCCCTTAATTTACTTTTGAGGTGGCTGAAGGTTGCTTGTGTCCTTTCTTTCATTCTACAAGGCACATTTCCAGTGGTCGGCATGCTTCAGCCCTCCCCAGTTCCCATGCTTCAATAAAATCCTAGTGGAAGACATCGTAATATAACTCCTCCTATGGGGCTTTTTCAGATCAGGAAGTGCAGCTAATCAGAGAGACTGCAGAATCCATTCTAAGCAGAGCAGTCTCTGCCATTGGGCAAACAGAGGCAGCAGCTGCCACAGGTGGCAAAAGCTCCAAAGGTAGCACAGAAGTGCTGCAAGTATCTTGGGAGTGCACAAGATCTCACTTGATTTCGGCGAGATTTCACCAAAATCGGCATGCGCCACTCCTGCCTCCAAGGGATCTTGATGGTTAACTTGCAATCTTATCTCCATCTACTCAAAAACCACTGAGTTCAATAGGACTTGCTCCTGCAGAAGTTCAGAACTGCAGGCTAAGTGCAGATTTGAACTTGGTCTTCATCTAACCCTTTACATATTGATAATTTACTCAACAATACTCCTGTGACGGAAATGCTCAGTGTAATAATAAGTAATATTTGCCACTGTGGGTCACATCTATTATACTGCCATGCAGACATGTTGTGGTTTCGTTGATGTTTATCAGCACATTAGACTTGTAGATGGATTTTTGCATAAAGCCAGCCAGAGAGTTTCATGAACTTAACTTGAACTTGAATCTGCACTCCTTTTACAGCAGCGATAGGCCTCCTAATTAACTCTTACGAAGCCACAGTGAAGTAAAATCTTCAAATGCACCCCATGAAACTTTCAGTAAATTGGTGAAATCCTTTTTCAAGAAACAAGGACATTGGTGGATTTGTTTATTTCTTGGATGCTTTAGTTGAGATTCCTGCTTTGCAGGGGGTTGGATTAGATGACCCTTGGGGTCCCTTCCAACTTTACGATTCCGTGAAAACAACTGATTTTTTAAAAGAGGAACAGTAAGGGAGCAATCCTAAGCGTGGAGAAAGCAGCATGATATATGCTGTCATGAATTAAGTTGACATAAAGCATGCCAGATCCCGACTCCATTTGAGTCCACCTAAGCCTGGCAGAGGGGAAACAAGCCTTGACAATGGAGTTTGACTTATATCACACCCTTTTTGACAGTGGAAGCTCTTCCAGGTTGACACAGGTCATGTGACTGAGCTGAAGGGAGTTAGGGTCCAACATATGCCCTGCCTTGCCACTCCTCCTCACTCCCCCAAAATGGCCATATTTCAAGGCTTATGCCAGTGAATGCTCTGCCAGTTGCTGTCTGAGCTGGGTTTGGAGGCTTATGTTGACATAACCCAGCTCAGCTGGGAACCTGCTGGATGAGTGAGAGATCCACCTCTTCCTAATTTGCTTGTTCAGAAGACAAAAAATAAAATATATGTTATGTAGCAAAACTAATATGGTTAAATAAATAAATGACAATTCAACACCGCCAGATGACCAGCGGACAATAATTAAAAGGTCTTAATCATGCAAGATTCATAATCTGTTTTCTACACACTCATCTATCGTGCTCACAGACAACTTGGGCTTCACAGGTACCCCCCCCCCCACTCCCATTTCTCTTGGGCTTCAACGCCAATTCTCTTTCTCTGCAGCTTATTCTACTAATACAGAATCACCAGTTTGCTATCCATTACTTTGAACATGGGTTGTTCTTGTATGATCTCGGAGATCTTCATTTGTCTGCAAATTGCTCTGGGCTCCTCTGATGGAAGGACGTGCAGACGCATCTGTCTTTATAGGTCATGATTCACACAAGGACAATTGCATTGTGTGATTTCTGTTGCAGCTGAATTATGGATTGAATGTACAGATTCATTAATAGAAATAAGAGAGGAAAGTAGGCCAGAGCTGCAACCAACAGATTTGACTAACAAAAGTTGTAAGCCACCCTGAACTTATTGGATAGGGTGGAGTCCAAATTCAGTAAGGCATGCCTGACAAAGCTTTGTGTGTAGCTTGCGTCAGAGAGTGAACCTGGATTGATTTGAGTGCCTATGTCTTGCAACTAGTTCTTAAATTGAATAGGAACTTCCCTCTCCAGCCTCTGTACTGCTAAGATTATTTATTATTTACTATTATCATTATATTTATTTTAATCCCATGCTGGACTAGATGGGCTACTGGCAGCAAGGTTGTTCTTGTGTGCTTTGCTCAGTGCTGTTCTTGGCTTGTTTACAAAGCTATTGTACTACCAACTTTACTGTATGCTTGTAAAACATGGACCACTTACAAACGCCATCTCCAACACCTCAAAAGATTCCATCAACGATGTCTCTGAAAAAAATTACACATCACTTGGGAAGACAGGCGAACTAATGCCAGTGTAGTTGGCAGACCAACACGGCTACCTACCTGTAATGCCAGTGTAGTGGAAGAAGCAAAGATCACCAGCGTCGAAGCAATGATTTTTTCAACATCAACTTTGTTGGACTGGACATGATGTGCGGATGCCTGATTAACGTCTTCCAAAGCAACTACTCTATTCCGAACTTAAAAATGGAAAGTGTGATGCTGGTGGTCAACCAAAGAGGTTTAAAGACTCTCTCAAGGCAATGTTTTTAAAAAAACTGGGGAACACTGGCCTGTGTTCACTCCAGTTGGAGAACAGCTTTCACCAAAGGCGTCATGGGCTTTGAAGAGACTCGAACTCAGGCAGAAAGGGAGAAACGTGCTAAGAGGAAGGCACATTTGGCAAACCCTCACCATGATCAACTCTCGCCCAGAAACCTATGTCCCCACTGTGGAAGGATGTGTGGATCCAGAATTGGCCTCCACAGTCACTTATGGACTCACTGTTAAAACCATGTTTATGGAATACAATCTTACTCAGCTACGAGTGATTGCCAAAGAAGAAGAAAGCTGTTCTTGGTGGAAGCCCGGAATTAAAAGGAAGCAAACCATGAAAGGGACGAAGGGGGAAAGGAACCGGCACCCGTCGGTGACCACACATTTGATCACAAAGAAGCCTCCTCATGGCGGCTGCCGCCACAGCCACCCTGAGGCTAATAAAAGAGAAGTTTGCACTGCTGCAGGGCTGGATACTGAGAACCAAAAAAGCACAGGGAAAAGGGCCAGATTCCTTGGCGTTCCCTCCAGGAGAAGCCTGCGCAGCTGGTGGGGAAGGGGCCACCAAGTTCCTTTGAAGGCAGCCTGCTTGTCATTCCTCTGTCGCTCTCTCCCAGACGCCAGCTGCTCTGGATCAGAGCTGCAGGGCGTGTGGGATGGCACCACCCACCCAAAATCAATAGCAGAAGCCGGTAGCTTACTCCTCTCCCAGAAATCAATATGAAGTTCAGGAGAAATGCCAAAGTCATTTGAAAGCTCAAAGCCAGGAGACGAGCCAAGGGCAAAGCCATCTGCGGCCATTCCAGTGTGCAGCTCCTCTTTACCTTCTCTTCACCTTCGTGTTCTCATGGCGAAGCTTTCGGCAAGCACCTGCGAAGCCTCTTCTTTAGCTCAATGTTTTATTAAACATTAAAATCTTTACATATAAATTCCACATTTCAAGTTTGCTACACATTTCTCTTTAAACTTCCACCTTTCCCTCCATGCTGTTCTTAATCACAGCCTATTTACACGCTGCATTCTAATAAACATTTCACCTAGGGACAAAGAAGAATCTTCATTTGCATCAGCTACTAGCCATAGCAAGAAAATAAAACAAAATGTACTGAAGATAGAGGTAAAAACAGTGGCGTAGCGAGGGCAGGGTGTTGGGGGTGGGGCTCCCCAGGTTCAAGCCTGGGGAGGGTGACACTCTGCACCGCCCCCCCCGCGAGTGCAACTCCCAAGCCGCAGCCTGGCAGCCCTTCCACGTGAGCCGCCGCCGCATGGAAGGGGTGCTGGGCGGCAGCTTGGGACTCCGGGCGGACTGCGCATGTGCAGACATGCACAGTCCGCCCAGGCTGCTGCGGACATGCGCAGTCCACCTGGACTCCCAAGGCGCCGCCCAGGACCCCTTTTCCATCCCTTCCGCGGCAGAAAAGAAGCAGCCATGGTGGTGGCTTCCGGCAAGATCTTGTGACATTTCGCTGAGATCTTCCAGGAAACTGCCCCTTCACTGCTAGTGGCGGGGTGGGCAGAAAACCTGTGAGGGTGCCGCCCTTCGGGCTTCTCTGCCTTCTCTTCCCTATCCTCCATCCAAACAAGGCCAAGTCCAAGGAGGCATTCCAGGCAGGCAAAATCACTCGAGGAGGATGTGAAGCAAGGCATGTGAAAGGTGTGGCCTGGAGAAAGAAGGTGTGGCTGTGGAGTATGTGTATTGCCTAGGGAGAGTTCCTGGAGCCAGGAAGAGAGGCCTGAAGATGCACATTTGGTCCCCAGGCCTGAGCTTCCTCACCCAAAGTCCTATCTCTGGTGGCTATGCTCTGCCTCCACAGCTGGAGGCAGCCATGCTTCCGAATTCCAGTCACTGGAAACCACAGGAGGGGCCGGTGCTCTTGTGCTTGGGTCCTACTCGAGGGTTTTCCACAAGCATCTGCTTGGCCACTGCCAGTGCTTTTTTCCTGGGGTGGGTGGGTGTGTACGCAGGGGTACGCATACCCCTAAACATTTTGTGAATCTTAGTACATTTGTCCATTTACTGTATTTATTTCCCCCGATTCAAACTTTAAAATGGTGATTTTCTTGAGTCAAAATGAGAGTACCTCTAAACAATTTTTTTTAAAGAAAAAAAGCACTGGCCGTTGCAATTGGCCTGATCCAGCAGGCTTTTGTTATGCCAACTTTGCATCCTTATAATTGGTGTGTGTGTGTGTGTGTGTGTGTAGTGGTACCTCAGGTTACAAATGCTTCAGGTTATAGACACCTCAGTTTACATACTCCACTAACCCAAACAAAATAAAATATTAAATATATAAAAAAAATTCCTTCCAGTAGCACCTTAAAGACCAACTAAGATTGTTCTTGGTATGAGCTTTCATGTGCATGCACACTTCTTCAGATACACTGAAACCCAGAAATAGTACCTTGGGTTAAGAACAATGCTTCAGGATGAGAACAGAAATCATGCAGTGGCGGCACGGCAGCAGCGGGAGGCCCCATTAGCTAAAGTGGTACCTCAGGTTAAGAACAGTTTCAGGTTAAGAACGGACCTCCAGAATGAATTAAGGTCTTAACCTGAGGTACCACTGTATATATATGTGGTTATACAGTGTGTGTGTGTATGTGTGTATGTGTGTGTGACTTCCCTTCTTCTCTTCCCATGGTTCATTTTGCATATCATAAATCCCTGCATATATTGCATTAACTAAACCATTTGGTATTCCATTATTACGTCCATCAAAACTTATTTACACTGTTGAATTTATCTTAATGCTGTCAACATTTTCAAGTGTACACAATTCCTCCCTATAATTGGTTCGTTGTGGACCTTTGTGATAGCTCCTGCACAAGGTAAACAAACACAGAAACAACAACAGAGACTTGTAGCATTTCAACTGTTTTTATTGCAGTGTGGAGCCATCAGTTGCATGTAGTGTTAAATTAGGTAGGCAGCTCTGAGTATGCAAAGCTTTTCGTCTAGACTGATGTTACAATTGTCTTCTTGACAAAAGAATTGGAGCCTGTGACACCAGAAAGTTCATGGCATGTGATGATAAATTAATGAGCAGTGTATGTTATGCACCTACCAACGGACAGTCATTGTCATGACTGGTAGGGATACAGGATTTCCTTATCCTCCTCGGCCACCATTTGTGATGACAGTGACCAGAACTTTCAGTGCACTGCAAGTGTCCACGGGTGATGATAAACAGAGAACGGAAGTCCCGGACTCAATTCTATGAAGAAATTTAAAGATTACTTAGTTAATTGTGTAAAATTGAATATCTGAGCAGAATTAGCCAGTAGAAATGGCTTTAGCTAGTTAATGTCAGATTAAATTGTTTATAAGAGGTTTTACTGTAAATGATTTAATTGTTTAGTAATATCTTAGGATATTTGGTTTAAGCGATGAACTATATTTGATTAACTAAATCTAAAAGATTATTAAGAGATATGGTTAATGTGTAAGGAAAAGGATACAAAGTTACCCAAAATATATATGGATTTTGAATGCAGTGGAGGGAGCGGGGGAAGTCCCGTCCTGTGTTGAGAAGATAGAAACTAGAATGGTATAAAGATAAGTGTTTATTTAGGTATGTATATGTTTTTCTTTAGGTTTATTGTGATTGTTGTTGGATGTGTTTATTGTTTATTGTGTTTTTATTGTGTATTTGTGTATGTGTAGTGTTTCTTTTTTTTTCTTTATACGAAAATAATAAAATATTATTAAAAAAATAAATAAATAAAAATTCTATGAATAAGTCTATACATTCTATAAATAAAATTTCTTCTTCATTGGCTTGTGACACCCTAGACCAGTGTTTCCCAAACTTGGGTCTCCAGATGTTTGGGGCCATGCCCTAGACTATGGACGGAGAACCCATTGCCCTCCATGTGCTGTTCAACCAACCCCAGCTCCCATCAGCCACAGCTAGCATGGTCAATGGTCAGGGATGATAGGAGTTGTAGTCCAACCACATCTGGAGGACCATCCTTGTCCTAGAAATATGATGCTGCCTTATAATCAGACCATTGGTCAGTTAAGTCCAGTATCGTCTGCTCTGATTGGCCAGGGTCTTAAGCTAAGTCATTTTCTATTACCTGCTTCTTGATCTTTTTAACTGAAGATGCAGGGTAATGAACCCAGGACCTTCTGCATTCAATGCATGTGTTCTCAAAGTGAAGTCCTTACTTGCTCTGGTAAGTGAGAGGAGATTCTGGTTACCACCCTCTTACCCATTGGGGCAATTAAGCACATCATGTTCACACTCTATTGCTAGGCTATGGCCATGTCATCTGTGGGGAAATAGGCCCCATACTTCTCCTTTGTATAAGAGTGGTCCTTTGTCATTTTTGAGCTACATAGGTCCTTGCACTCCCCAGGCTGTTATTTCTATCACTACATCATATAACTGATTATGGACTAAAAATGTGGCATTTCTTCAGAGAAACTGACATTTCTCCATCCTTTGCCAAGGCATGCTTTCCTGCCTACATTGTTTTATAAAATAATGGTTAGGCTTGATGTGGTAGGACCAACAAAGGCAGTCTGAAACCAAACAGTTCTCCATGAGTGCTAAAGGGATGGATTTTATGGGTTTAGTCATTGCACCACTAAAGCCCATGTCGCACTAACAGGTTGTTGCACTTCTGTGGGCCTACATCAATGGGTGTGTGTTGTCTCCATTCTCTGCGAATTGAGCTGACTCATTCCAGGTATCTAGGCAACTTTCCACAACACAAAATTATATCCAGCTGGAAGAGAGACTTTAGGAGGTGATGATTGATTACCCAGAAGTCAGTCTAGCCTAAGTTAGACATTAAGCCAAAATCAATGGTTATGAAAGTTTCGCCATAAGGCGGTGTTGCCAATGCCAGCATTGTTTGTGAACGAGCATTTTCTGGAAAGATATTCTCTTCTGAGTACTAAAATCCTAGTGCTCCTTATTCATTCAAAATAAATACACGCATACTTGGGATGAAAGAAAGAGTGAGAAAGTTTTAAAAATAGAATCTTTGTAGATGCTTAAGAAAACAAACACCTTTCTAACTTTGTGATAGCTGTTTCACTATCTTTACTGGAAACGTGTCATTCAACAGCGGCAGAGTTACCTCAAAAGGATGGGCATCATCCTGCACTTGTCATATCTCTGGAGGGGCAAAACTGCATAAGCTGCATATGCATTCCTGCACAGTAGGGGCCTAGTTGAGGCAGCTTTATATAACAACCACCCCAGTCAATAATTGGGTGCACCCAACACCCCCACCCTCACCCACCACATATATGCACCATAGTCCTTCAGCAACCCAAGTCTCATGTCCAACCCAATGTTGTACTAGGACCAGGGAGATTGAGGTTCAAATCCCCACTCAGCCATGAAGCTCACTGGGTGACCCTGGGCCAGTCGCTGCCTCTTACTTTCCTACAGGCTGTTGTAATTATAAATGGGAAATGGGGAGAACCATGTTTTGTTTATTGAGCTCTTTGGAGGAAAGCTGGGATATCAATGTATGTATAATAGTTATAATAATTTCATTTACCCATCACTTTTTACCAAAGTAGCAACTCCCAACAATAAAACACACAAGAGTACAAAACACAAAATAAGTCAATTAAACACAATAATGCACACTGAAAGTGGACATACAGACTCACCATTTACAGAAAAGCATAATCTTCCCCACCACCACACTACAAGAAGCAAACAATTATAACCAGAAGCTTGCCAGTCTGAACGGTTGGGCTGGGTCCATGCAAGAAGAGACACAGTCAGGTCCTGCTTCTGAATGAATGTGGATCTGCACATTTGATTAAAGGGCTTGTCTGAATCGCAAACCAAATTAGGATGATTCATACTGAATTGTGCTGAATCTGGATGGGATCGAAGCAGCTCCAAGTGGGTTTGGCGGACCCAAAACGATTTGTGGAAAATTTGTGCCAGTCCAAAGCTGAAGACTATTTCTCCAAGAGCCAGACTGTAATTATTAATCACAACATCATTTATGGAGAACATGAGGGTGGCAGGAGGAGTGGAGATGGACTTACGTAGCTCATTGAGAGTTCTGGCTTCCAATGCCAGACTAGAATCTTACTCAATGGTCTCCCAAAATGTTTTGGGGAATGGAAGTTAATAATAATAATAATAATAATAATAATAATAATAATAATAATACTATCCTGCCCATCTGACTGGGTTTCCCCAGCCACTCTGGGTGACTTCCAGCAAAATATTTAAAATACAATAAAAATTCATCAAGCACCACACTGCCTTCACTCTTTTGTAGTTTGGTGCCATATGTTCAGCTTGTGTTTTCTTTCCTTCACAGTACCCTACCCAGCCTGCCACCTGCTTGTTTTCCATCCTTTCCCAATCAGCCCCAATCCCAATAAAATAAAATAGTTTGTTGCCTTAGTGTTAGTCTTAATTATTTAGGCACTGTCACTTTCCTTAAGAAGGTAAAGGTAAAGGACCCCTGACAGTTAAGCCCAGTCACAAATGACTTTGGGGTTGCGGTGCTCATCTTGCTTTACCAGCCAAGGGAGCCGACATTTGTCCACAGACCATAGCTTTAACTATACGGACCTTTGTCGGCAAGGTGATGTCTCTGCAGTGATCCACGAATGGGCCACTTTCCTTACACCCCTTCAATTCTGCCACAAGGATTTTAGGTTGGGCTTGCATTCTTTTTAGAGATGTGCTGTTTTCTGCCCCTGTCTTTACCCGTAAGTACTTTGTTAGTAATTCTTGTCAGTACATTGTACACAATCCAGTACTTTTATACAGCACTCACAATAGCGGCTTATGGAAGTGATTCACTCCCCCAACCTCCTCTCTACTCTCCCTTATTATGCTGAATGAATTCCAAAGAGCTATCCCCGTGTCTCTTGCAGACTGATGTCGAAGGCATGCTATTCTTGCCAGGAGGAGATAAGTATTCCTTATTTCTGGATTGTCACTGCTGGTTTTGTAGTGGAAAAGAGGCCCTCCGCCACTGTCTCAGAACAATTTTGGGGTACATTTGGAAGGGGAATATATAACACATACTGTAAGATAACAGCTGTGCTACTTTTTGAAATGTGGCTTCATGCATTGCATCTTTATCAAGTTAATTTGATTCGCAAATGCCAGGTTAGGAGCACAGTTTCACAATAGACATGCTATCCTTAAAATGTGTGTTTTGGACATTGCAAGTGTTGAATTTGGAATGTGGTTTTAAAAAAACCCAACAACACAGAAAACTTGAGAGAGGAAACATGGATATAAAGTATATGATGATGGTGGGAAGTTACACAAACCAGAAAATATTTAATGGTTTCAGATTAAGAACAGAAATGTGTCATCATAAGGGAAGCAAAAGCAAGGCCAGGTTTCTGTGAGGAGCAGAAATACAAACTAAGGTGGTCAACCTCACATTTTCGTTACAGACATTTCCCCCTAGTTTTGGTTTGAGGCTCTGTTTTATATTGATTGAAGTCATGAATGGAATTGTTGCCTCTCTGGGCTCAGCCTAAAAATGTGGAAAGAGCGTATATCAAAAATTTGATTCATTTCACATTTATACTCACCTAATTCACTTTCCCAATCATAGACTTCCTTTAAAAATTCGCAGTGCTCTGAAATTTGCAACGCAGGTCTGCAACCAAGTAATTCCTACAAAAATGTGTGCACAGAAATTCACATGTTAGTGAAAATAATGTACAAAGTGCCCCATATTAAGGGAACTTGCTTTCCAAAAAATGTCTATATTAGACAAAATGGCATACAAGTATAGGGAAAATGCATATACTAGGGCAAAGTGGGCATAAATGTGTATATGTTAGTGAAAAATAGCATACAAAGATGCATTACTTAAGAGGAAATGCTTTGCAAAAAAAATGTGTATATTGGAACAGCATACAAAGATTGGTTTATTAGGAGAGATTTATACCAATTTTTGCTGCTGAATTTTCATGAGGACTTTTTTCTTTTAAAAAATCATAAACTGATGTGGAAATGTGGAGAATTGAGCATAAGGTGAGGAAAACAACAAGCTGTCAAACTAGCACATGTTGCAGAGAGTTACTGTTGTAAAGAGGTTGCTTTTGTACTCCTGATATTTTCCCATGGGGAGCTGGAATTTATATTTTTCAAGCCAATTTGGCTATCCAAAATTGTGGATGGATGGATGGATGGATGGATGGATGGATGGATAGGTCCTCTGAGCTCCTCTGGCTAATTTCTCTCTGTGATATGGTCAGTGCTTGGAAAGTTCATTTTTTCAAAGGAATTAATTCAAGTTCACACATTCCAAAAATGAATTAGTTCCCGTTCATGCTCCCCTCTTCAAATAGGAACTCATTCATTCCAGTCCAGTCCAATTCAAAATTCTTCCCTATGGTCCTCTGCATTCTTCCCCAGCCTTCAAAATTCTGCCAGCTGCTCTGCTAAAGTATAAAATATCCTTAAGGCTAAGAAAACATAAAAAAAAAAAACGCAAGCGTTTAAAATGAACAATCGTTCGACAATTATGATCATTAAGCCTAAACACCAGCATCACTTTTCAGATTGGTAAATATGGTAAATTGAATGGTCTGCTTGGATGGATCACAGCTCCCATCTTAAAAACAGGATGAAGGGCAGTATATAAATCAAATAGATATATACATATATGCAGCCATACATACCGGTACATATATATATCACAAACAACCCTCAGACATTTCAGCAATAAAGTAAGTGCAACAAAAGCTCTGCAAAAGACAACATGTGAGAATTGCCCAAAGCTTTCTCTTCCCTTTGAAAATTTCTACATGCAATTCCTGTTCTCATTAACTGATGGTGGGTAGCTAAAAATTTTGAAGGAGAAATTTCCAGCTACCTATCTACTGGACATTGATACCCATCCAAACACCCTCAACCAAAAGGCCTCCTAGTTTTTCTGTGCAGCTGCTGAAGCTACATCTTCCTGTCAAATTGACGGTGAAAGACTAATTACCAAGCTTCTCATTTTCTTCTGTGCCACAGCCCTTCCATTAAGAAACAAAGGGATCTAGATGTTTGGCTCATGCATCAGGGCGATGGAGAGGCAAGATACAGGTGTGTGGGGATAAGTGGGAAGTTTCGGTCTTATTAAGACCTGCGGGAACAAAGCTGCTGGATCATGTTGCTTCCTTTAAAATGTACAGGAATGGAGTCACATAGAGGAGAACAGAATGTGTCACTGAAGGGAACCAGCTCAAGAAGATTACTACTCATTGCTTTGTAGTAATGAAACTGCCTTGTTAATTTTTATTTATTTATTTTACTGCATGAGTTTATATGCTGCCGTTCAAAATATGCTTCCCACGGTGGCTTGCAACGCATAAAAACCATTTGAAGCCTATTTGAGGCGGCGTCAACAGAAGTGTCCAAATCAAACGAAGTAATAGCTAGTTTTGGCTAGTTCTGGGCAGCACCATTTAAGAAAGATATTGACAAGCTGGAATAAGTGCAGACAAGGGTGACAAAGATGATCAAGGGTCTGGAAACTAAGCCTTATGAGGAACGGTTGAGGGAGTTCGGTATGGTAAGCCTGGATAAGCGGAGACTGTGAGGGGATATGATAGCCATCTTCAAATATCAATCAATCTGGGATTTCCTTTGGGGGTTCCCTGACTGGCACCTCCCACCACTCCTCATCGTCCAGTCAGTCCCCAACACTGGGAGAATAAGGTTCAAATCCCCACTCAGGCATGAAGCTCACTGGGTTCTTGTGTGGATAAAATGGGGAGGAGGAAAACAAAGTAAGCCACATTGAGATACAAATAAAAATAAATAAAAATATGAGATAGTGTATGACAAAAAGCAGATTAGCATTCTACGTTGTGTTTCATGATAGCAAAGTAATAGTTGAGGGTGTAAACATATTTTTTTAAAGTGTGGAGGCATATAGTTGACACATATTCCTAGTTTAGTCAAAATCAAAACTAGAAAAGAAAGCTTCTCACCAAGCGTTACTTTACAAGGTCAGGTGTTGATACTTCACACACTATTAAGTTGTCAGCACTTCTCCCTACTGTGTACCATAAATTGTAATCATGCAAAGGCTTTCAATAGCAGTGCATTTTCCCACATGCTGACATTTGAATTTTTGAATTAGCACAACCTTCTTCTTATCCTCTGGTGGTGGTGGTGGTGGTGGGGGGACTCTTAAGATAAGTGGCTTGTCATTCACAACAGCTTCTGAAGGTGGGAAGACCGCAGCACGGCAGGAGCCCTTTGCTGCAATCTGCAGGAAAATGCAAAACTTTAGAGGGGAATTTAATGACTTCAGCAGTAATAAAGTTCCTTTGAGGTGCACAACTGTCAACATCTCCGTCACAATCAGAAAACATCTCCATTTCTCTGGCGGAGGAAGAGGAGTGCGGGGGGGAGCACACAGCCCCCGGCTGCGTGATCCCGGTGGGGTGCCATCATGGCTGCCCCCCGCCCGCACTGGGCACCCCACCCCCGCAGGTGACGCGCCCCACCCCCAGGACGCGCACCGCCCCCGCCCCCGCCTGCTCTCCGTCCCCCGGTGCTGGAGCATGAAGCTCTGCCACTGATGAGGTGAGGTTGAAGCAGATAAACAAGAAAGCGAACAAAGCAGAAGAATATCTAAGGCTGGATTTGGTTTTGTTTCTCATTAATTTCAGGCTCGCAGGATGATGTGTTCATCTGAAACTAATGCCCACTATCTGAATCTCAGTTTCCTCGCCTGATGAGCAGGATTACGATTTCTGCAATATGCTGGCGAGGGAGGCATTCTAGTTTTGAGGTGCTCAGTCATAATCCCAACCTGGATTTGATTCACTTGCTTCTCAGAAAGAGTGGAGCTTGAGGTGTATGGGGCAGAGCCTGGGGGCTGTGCTGCATTGCTACAACCCCTGGCCATGTTTACAAAGCATGCTTTTTAATGGCTTGAAATGAGCTTTCATTCCCATCCCACTGAGGCCTGAAACGGTGTTTCAAGCAATCTCATATACAGGTGACTCCCTCACCCATTATGGCGTCGGTGCACTTAGTGGCTGTGTGAGTCTGTCGCAGAGTCTGGTTGTGTCCCGGTTTTGAGTATATCTTGTGCTGGGCACTCAGGATGATTTAGGGTTTCTTCTTGTACATCTCCCACTGCCCTGCCCTGCCTGAATAAGGTGTGACAGAGATTGTTTGGGTGTTGATCACTTCCAGGTTGTTAGTCTTGGGGAGGCCTCCATGGTCATGCTTGAAAATGCCTTGACAGGGAGGCTGAGGCTGGCTTTCCCCACTCTAACTCTCTTGTCATGGTCAGATCATTTCTTGTTGAGCTCATCCATGGTCAGGTCATTGATTATTATTCCCTTCTGCAGGGGTGGGAGAACCAGTTAGGATAATCTGGCCCAGGGAGTTTATAAAATCCACAGGATTACAAAGAGCCCTTGAGGAGTTTCTGGTTGTCATGGCTGGTGTTCCTGTTGAAGCCTTGGTCACTCTGGTTGACATCATTTCTCCTAAGTGCCCTCTTCTACTGTGCAGAGCCCAATAAGCTCTTTGGTATTCTGGGGAGAAGGAAGCAAGCAGGAAGGAAGAGAGCTAGAAGTCAAATGGCAGGATTTAGGCTGAATGGGTTTCAACACTCCCGAGAGCTCACTCTCAAGCCTACTCAGTGGCTGTGATGTTGGCAAATCAATAATTCTTTTCTGACACTATTGCAACTTCACTGTGCTACCTAGAGCAGCTTTTCTGGGTAATTTGCAGCCTACTGAAATTTGGCACATCTGGTGATGTTAAGAAACCCACAGAGGCCTGCTGTGGCATGTTTGGAAGGCAGATTGAGGGTAAAATTCCTTGCATCCACTGTAATTTGAATGCAGCAGTTGAATCAGGCCTGTCTATGGAAATGCCCAGAGCTCCATCTGGTCCCATATTGTTTGTTCAGTTCCTGCAGCTTGAGGATGTGAACAAGGTATCCAGACAAGTGCCGCTCAATTTGTGTATCTACTTAATCCTTGCCCTTCTTAATTCATTGCACAGGAACATAGGAAGCTGCTTTATGTTGACTCAGACCATTGGTCCATCTAGCTCAATACTGTCTACACTGACTTAGCATTTCAGGCAGGTGTCCTTGCCAAACCAATCCTAGATATTGGTCCTGGGACTTACTGCTTACACTACCACCCCAGCCCAGTCCAAAAGAAGGCTATGCATCAGGGAACCCTGGTAGCCTGTAATACATACCGGTATGTACATATATGTTGAGGTCCCCTGATCCCAGGATTGCACTCAAGAAATTCACATCTGTAATGCTATGCTGAGCAAGTTAAGCATTCTCTTTTATATAATTAAAAATTTTATAGACATTTTCAAAGTTTCACAATGAAATTCAGAAGGAACAAATACAACCTGCTGCAAACAGAGCACAAGGAATTTGCACAGCCCAGATATAATTTTCAGTGCAACCATTTCTAGTTCTACCCATATGGAAAGTGCTGTTGTGAATAATATTTGCAATATCGCAATTTCCTAATGTGGAAATGCATTGGCTCACATTGATCTCTTTTTACCCAGGGTATGAGCTGGAGGCTTTCCCTTATTGCCCCCCCGCAACAGGAAAAAAAAAGATTGTAATCTCCTTGGGGCAGGGACCTTTCTTTCTTTTGCTTATCTTACTCTGTAAAGTGCCATGTACATTAAATGACTATGCCTACTACTCTGCTATTCTTCCCCCATCCCATTGCACTATGCAGCACTTTTCTCACTGGCCGAACATTGATGATGCTGGTGGAAGGGAAGAGCCCTCATGCGCTTGGGAGTGAAGAGACCTCTGCCTCCTGGGCAGAGCTCCAGAGAGATCAACACCATCACCCCGGGGACTGAACTCTGTTCCTCTATCCAACACAGTCCACTTTCTGGCAACTTATTAAGGAAAATATATTTGGAAGGTGGTTAAAAACATGAACTCATCTCTCCTTTGGATCACTTTTGGACTGGCCATTTAAGGTTACACACACACACACACACACACACACGGTTTTATGTTTAGAATGACATTTTCATTTCATTTGGGGCCCTTTATCCCATAAATTACAGTATTTGATTGCCTTGGACTGTGAGCCCCCAAGGAGAAAGACATTAACATTTATGAAAAACTGGTGGAAACTGATGTAAGCCACTTTTCGATGAGAACTAAGGGAATTTGTAACAAAAGAAAAGAAAAAAAAAGAGTGATTTAGGGAGAACTGAACACAATGCATAGTCCAAATTTATGCTTTAAGATCAATTAAGGTGTGTTACAGTGCAAATATGGAATTTCAAATTAGAGTTTTTTGCAAATATTTCCTAATATTGATTTAGGTGTACCTCATGTCTCTATAATTTGACAAACAGTTGTAAGTATCTCCTGGTTTAATGATTTGTAGATGTGTAATTAACTTTTTGTTTCCCTGTGTCTCTGTAGCTGCTATTTTTTATTAATTACTTTTATTACAAGCATTTAAATTTTGCTTCCTCTGTGTTGACATTTTTGAGCCAGTGCATAACAGGAAAAATACATGCATACTCTTGGGGGGGGGGGAACTACTGTGAGCCCATTGGAAAGCTCAGGGCATATCAGGATGTTTAGATATACCTTCCTCCAAAAACCTGAGGCATTCTTGCTGGGTCGGATGGGAGAAGAAATTGCAAAGAGAGACCAAATATTATTTATGTACGCTACAACAGCAGCAAGAACTTTATTAGCTTAAAGATGGAAATTGCAGAAATTACCAATGATTTAGGAGTGGAAGACAAAGATGATGGACTATGCGGAACTGGCCAAGCTGACAGGCGACCAAAATTTTCAAAGATACTGGAGTAAATTTATTGGGTATATGAATAATTATTGTAAAAATATGAAGACACTAGCAGGATTGATATAAATATAAATTCTGCAACAAAAAAATGTAAATTCAAAAACTTTTTGACCAAAGAGATAGAGTTGGCTATAAAGGTCAAAAGTAGCAGATATAAAGTGCAATACAAAGTCTTGAAAATAAAAAACCTTTTGAAGGGATGGAGGGAAGTCACGAGCTCAGTAGAGCAAATAATTTATTTGTTTTGTTATTGGTATGTTGAAATATTGTTAATAAGAAATTAATAAAAATTATATTTTAAAATAGAAAGCTCAGGGCATATTAACTGTAAGATATCCACCTTACTCCAGTGTGGTGTAGTGGTTAAGAGCGGTTGACTTGTAATCTGGTGAACCGGGTTCGCGTCCCCGCTCCTCCACATTACAGCTGATGGGTGACCTTGGGCTAGTCACACTTCTTTGAAGTCTCTCAGCCCCACTCACCTCACAGAGTGTTTGTTGTGGGGGAGGAAGGGAAAGGAGAATGTTGGCCGCTTTGAGACTCCTTTGGGTAGTGATAAAGTGGGATATCAAATCCAAACTCTTCTCTTCTCCATTCCTCTGAAGCCCCCCTCAAAATCAGCTCTGGGGCGATGGGGGACCCTCAAGACAAGATTTTGAGATGCAGGGTGGGGGTGGGGAGAGGAAATGGAATTGATGTTGCACCAGTGGAACTCTAATGCCACTGTTTTGGATGCATTGGATATTTGTTGGCACCTGTCTGTCTTGAGGTACAATGGAGTGTGCATCCAGGGGGCAAGGGAGGTCTAAACCATGGAGCTGGTGCTGTGGTCTAAACCATGGAGCCTCTTGGTGTTGCTGATCAGAAGGTCAGTGGTTCGAATTCACACAACGGGGTGAGCTCCCGTTGCTGTGTCCCAGCTTCTGCCAACCCAGCACTTCAAAAGCATGCCAGTGCAAGGAGATAAATAGGTACCACTGCGGCGGGCAGGTAAACTGCATTTCTGTGTGCTCTGGCTTTCATCATGGTGTTCTGTTGCACCAGAAGCAGTTTAGCCATGCTGGCCACCTGACCTGGAAAAGCTGTGTGTGGACAAACACCGGGTCCCTCGTCCTGAAGCGAGGTGCCCACCTCACCCCCATAGATGCCTTTGACTGGACTTAACCATCCTGGGGTCCTTACCTTTCTTTACCTGCATCCAGGGGTGATGTCAAACTGGTGGAAAATCACAGCTCCTACTGTGGCTGCAGAAACCAGTAACATTTAAATGCTGCCTCCCACAGCACAAACCAGGTCAATGTGTTTGGGAGTCCTGGGCTGCCCAGACGACAAGAAGCTTCATCTCGACCTCATTGATGTGGTCCAAAGAAAATAAAAACAAACTGTTTGGCACCAGCTTGGCTGCAGGAGTTGCTGGAAAGAGGCATACAAGGCTCTATCCAACTGTATTAGGGACTCCACTCCAGATTTGTGTAGGGTTTCCTCCTTAGCATTTTCTTCTCCCAAAGGTATCCTGCAAGGCAGCGGGTATGGATTTCCCTTTGGGGTTTATTCCCAAAGTCTTTCTCACGAATGTGTATCTTTGGATACAACTGTTACTATTAAAAATAGAGAGCCAGTTTGGTATGGTGGTTAGAGTGTCCAACTAGGGCAGTGTTTGCCAAACCTAGATCTCCAGCTGTTTTTGGATTACAACACCCATCACCCCTAGCTAGCAAGACCAATGGTCAGGGGTGATGGGAATAGTCCCAAAACATCTGGGGACCCAAGTTTGGGAAATACTGTCCTAGGACCTGAAACACCAGGGTTAAAATCCCCACTCAGCCATGAAGCTCACTGGGTGACCTTGGGCCAGTCATTGCCTTCTTCCTGTCTAAACTACCTCTCAGGGTTGCTGTGGGAGATAAGTGAAGATGGGGAAGACAATGTATGCCACCTTGAGCTCCTCAGATAAGAAAGTGGGATGGAAATGCACTAAATAAATAAAGAATCCCATAGGTATTGAACATCAAATGTACTTCACTAAAAAAGAACAGACATTTTATCTTGAAAACAACACAGAGACCACTGAATGCCGTATGGGTACTGTACATCTTACATCAGACAACAAGCACTTTGCGGTGATATCAATAGACTTGGCATCTCTTTTGGCCATCAAGCAAACACAGTTCCGGCTTAGTGCGAGTCGGCTTGCCAGAGGGTGTTGCCTCCTACTTTAATTAGAGCTCTGAGGAGATGTTGTGGTTTCAGTGGGAAGGCATAGAATGAGATTCCCTTTGCAAACATGTGCGTACTTACTTGGTCCATGCCTGGGTTTGGCACACTTTAAGGGAGGGCTTCGTATTTCATGAAACAAAATCCTATTTTCCAAGGTTCTTGCAATTGTGCTTTGTGGTCCAGCGCCACCTGTCATAGCATCTCGACTTCTGCCTTTGGCAACTTCATTTCCAGCCCTCTGTCATCTGGCAGTTTAAAACCTGCTGTTTAGAACCCCATTGCTCATAGCTAACCACATTAAAAAAAAACTTATTTCCAAAGGCTTCTAAAAGTGTGGACCCCCACCAGTTTGCAGGAATATAAGCCCATAATGATTCCCATTGCAAAGAGTGTGTTGGCAAGGACCAACAGATATGAACTATGACTGTTGTTAGCACTATTTGTCAAGCATATTGGGAAGCTCAGTAGTAGAGCATCTGCTTTGCATGCAAAAAGTCCCAGGTTCAATCACCGGCATTTCCAGGTAGGGATGGGAGAGGCACCTTGGAGATCTGCTGCCAGTCAGTGTGGACATTACTGAGCTAGATGCACCAATGGTATAATCCAGCTTCCTATGTTCCTATATTTAACCAGTCAGCGTAAGCATTAAAACCCTTCAGTGTATTTTCTTCTTTTCATCCATATTATAGAGAGGGAGTCACTAATGTGCACGGTCAACTTTTCAAAGGGCTTTGCTGTTTCTTGAACAGCAGCCTAATCTGCAACAGTTATCAGGGAATAGCATTTTTGAAAGCTCCACTTGATAGTTCCAGCAGATCAAGCTGCTATTAAAGGCACAAAGAACGCCAGAAGAGTCCTGTTGAATCAGACAAAGGCTGCCAATCTAACTATGTCTACTCAGAAGTTGTTCGTTGTTCAGTCGTTCAGTCGTGTCCGACTCTTCGTGACCCCATAGACCAGAGCACGCCAGGCACCCCTATCCTCCACTGCCTCCCGCAGTTTGGCCAAACTTATGCCAGTTGCTTTGAGAACACTGTCCAACCATCTCATCCTCTGTCATCCCCTTCTCCTTGTGCCCTCCATCTTTCCCAACATCAGGGTCTTTTCTAGGGAGTCTTCTCTTCTCATGAGGTGGCCAAAGTACTGGAGCCTCAACTTCAGGATCTGTCCTTCCAGTGAGCACTCAGGGCTGATTTCTTTAAGGATGGATAAGTTTGATCTTCTTGCCGTCCATGGGACTCTCAAGAGTCTCCTCCAGCACCATAATTCAAAAGCATCAATTCTTCAGTGATCAGTCTTCTTTATGGTCCAGCTCTCACTTCCATACATTACTACTTGGAAAACCATAGCTTTAACTATACGGACCTTTGTCGGCAAGGTAATGTCTCTGCTTTTTAAGATGCTGTCTAGGTTTGTCATTGCTTTCCTCCCAAGAAGCAGGCGTCTTTTAATTTCGTGACTGCTGTCACCACCTGCAGTGATCATGGAGCCCAAGAAAGTAAAATCTCTCACTGCCTCCATTTCTTCCCCTTCTATTTGCCAGGAGGTGATGGGACCAGTGGCCATGATCTTAGTTTTTTATGTTGAGCTTCAGACCATATTTTGCGCTCTCCTCTTTCACCCTCATTAAAAGGTTCTTTAATTCCTCCCCACTTTCTGCCATCAAGGTTGTGTCATCAGCATATCTGAGGTTGTTGATATTTCTTCCGGCAATCTTAATTCCGGCTCGGGATTCATCCAGTCCAGCCTCTCGCATGATGAATTCTGCATATAAGTTAAATAAGCAGGGAGACAATATACAGACTTGTCGTACTCAGAAGTAAAGCCTGCTGAATTTGACGGGATTACTCCAAAGTAAATCGGGTTAGGATTGCAGCCTAAAATATATCTAGTCCAGGGTCCTGTTTCCTGCAATGGCGAAGCAGATATGAATGAGAAACCCATAAGCAGGTTACGGGATAGCTCAGTTGGTAGAGCATGAGACTCTTAATCTCAGGGTTGTGGGTTTGAGCCCCATGTTGGGCAAACGTTTCCTGCATTTCATGGGGTTGGACTAGATGACCCTTGTGGACCCTTCAAACTCTACAGTTCTATGATTCCATGAGAACAATTGTATTTCCCCAGCACCTTACTCATTCTAAAGGTAATATCAATGGCATAGCATGGCTTGCCAACTACCGGGGCCACGTGGAGGTTGGAAAATGGCACATTCAACTGCCTAACGGCATCTGTGTCACACAAGAGATTGCAGCCATAGAGATAAGGAAAGAAGCAGCTTCGTCGTCTGGAGAGGTCACTTCCTGGTTCTCATGGAGAAGCCGTTATCAATGGAGCCATAATCAGTAGAAAACCCAACTGAGCCAATTCAAAGAGATCTGGGCATGGGCTGTGGTGGATCACCCTGGGCTGGGTCAGGATGCCAGAGTGATCTGGGATTTTCAGGGAGCAGGGCATCAGGCAGGAAAGATGCTGGGGTCTGTATCACCAGGTTGTTCTGTTCAGGGAAGACCCTTGTGAAATAGCCCCCCTCAGGACTGAATCAAAGCCACAGGACTAAAAGTGGGCTCTGCAGGGTTCTTCTTTGCAATCACCTTCTCTGCAGGGAAATTGCTTGTGAAGCAGAACTAGGCAAGCTTTAATCCCCCTGCTCTTAGTCGGAGGTGGAAATTTTCATAGAATCAAAGAATTGTGGAATTGGAAGAGATCTTGAGGGTTGCCATGTCCAACTCCGCTGCAATGCAGGAATCTTTTATACACTTCCATCATGTTGCCTCTTATTCACCAAATGCTACAACATTCCCTCATAGGGAATCCCTCCTTTGGGATTTTTAGAGAAAGGATGAGTAAGGAGGCAGATGGTAAGTTATGTTCATGGTGCAGAGAAAGTCGATAGAGAGAAGGATTTTTACACTAAGTACTAGAATTCAGGTGCATTTTGGGAGATTCAGGACAGACAACAGTAACTTCTTCACCCAGCACATATGGAATTCTCTATCACAATGTACTGATGGCCTGGATGGCTCTATGACCTTCAGTATCAGAGGCCGCATGCCTCTGAGTGTCAGTTAATAAGGAACACAAGCAGGAGAGTGCTCTAGTGTTCATGGAATCATAGAACTGTAGAACTGGAAGGGACCACGGGGGTCGTCTAGTCCAACCACCTGCAATGCGGTAATGTTTTGCCCAATGTGGGGCTCGAACTCACAACTCTGGGATTAAGAGTCTCATGCTTTTACAATGCCCCGCTTCTGGGCTTTCCAAAGGGATCTGGTTAGCTACTGTTGGAACAGAATGCTACACCGCTTCCTACCTCCTTATTAGTGGTAGTGCCCTCTTTCAAAGTCAAATACCGGTACATTGGAATTCCTTGGTACTTGTCCACATACATCAGGGGCCTTGACTTGGGCACCAGATTATGGGTGCCTAGCAGCACATGCAACGTGCCACAGTGGTGCCTGGGAGGCCCAGAAGTCATGTTGGAAGCACCACAAGGTCTTGGGACGTGACTTTCAGGTCCTCTCAAAGCACCGGAAGTTGCGTCAAAAGGCATCACGAGACCTCTGAGGTGACGTCCGAGGCCTCACGGGCCTCTGATGCGACTTCCGGTGCTTCGTGAGGCCCTGGAAGTTATGTCAGAGGCCCTGCAGTGTGGGTGCCGAGCACTCACAACAAAACTTTTGTTGGCACCAGTGACATACATATTTATTGAGCTTGATAGCCCTGTGGTCACAGTTTCCAGTTGGTTCAATAACATGTCTCTCACCAAGTGATGCAACTTTTTATAGCCCTGTTTACAATGCTATGCTTTTCATCTGTCCACACACTGAAGCTCATCCTTTTACATCAACCAAGCATGAACAGACAGTTTTGAAATCTTCATCACATGAATCGGTGTTGTGCATAGGAGTATGGTCCATTTCTCAAATGTTATACCCAAAATATTTTTTTCCACCAATTTTGAAGAATGTTGTTCCCATTTCAAAGAATATCAGGAGCATCAAGTGCACAGGGCTATAACTAGATATATGGGGCTGTTGTCTTCTAGATAGTGCTTGTCATTGCCGAATTAATCCACACTGCTTGGGCTTAATTGCCATTTTCAAAATTGTTCCTTTTGTTTATAATGAGTTGGAAGATCATGACAATTAAGGTGTGGATTGATTATTTATTCATGCATTCACAAAGGGATTCAGTTTGATGAAAACCAGTTCCCAAATATCAAGGAACTGTATCATTATAAAGTCCTGTATCATTATAAAGTCACATGTCAATTCGGCATCCAGTAAAACTAGTTCCCTTTGTGCCTATGAGTCAGATAAACTAGTTCGCCAGTATCACAGGATGCTTTGCTTTCTCCAGTGTCCCAAGGGATCAAAGGAGGAGGAGCGGTGAAGACACAGAGAGAGTGGCAGGACAATATTGATTGAACTGTAAGTAAAATTCTCTTAGTAAATTGGGAATTGTGATATATTATTAGCCATGGTGTTGGATATTTGAAATTCATGAACCTACCTAATTGAAATGCAGGCTTACTCGTAAATTTCATAAAGTTCTTATAAGCTAGTTTTTTTTATTGTAAATATTGTGCAAGGTAAGTTACCAAGAAATAATAAGAAAATAAAAAGAAAAGTGGAGAGATGAAGAATGAAATTGGTAGGCCTTCTGATACGTTGAAATAAAAAAGAGAGATCAAATCCAGTGGCGTAGCTTGGGTGGCCAGCACCTGGGGCCGTGTGGAGGGTGCTAGTAAAGGCACAAAGAACACCAGAATAGCCCTTTGAATCAGACAAAGGCTGCCGATCTATGTTTACTCAGAAGTAAATCCCACAAAATTAGATGGGATTACTCTAAAGTAAATGAGGTTAGGATTGCAGCCTGAAACATGTCTAGTTCCACTGTGGTGTAGTGGTTAAGAGCGGTAGTCTCATAATCTGGTGAACCGGGTTCGCATCCCCGCTCTTCCACATGCAGCTGCTGGGTGACCTTGGGCTAGTCACACTTCTCTGAAATCTCTCAGCCTCACTCACCTCACAGAGAATTTGTTGTGGGCGAGGAAGGGAAAGGAGATAGTTAGCCTCCTTGAGACTCCTTAGGGTAATGATAAAGCGGGGTATCAAATCCAAACTCTTCTTCTTCTAGTCCAAAGTCCTGCTTCTTGCAATAGCCAACCAGATACAAATGAGAAACCCAGAAGCAGGGTAGGAGAGTAATTACGTTTCTCCAGCACTTGAGTCACACAGAAGGTAATATCAGTAGCGTACAGTGGGTTGCCAGCTCCCAGGGCCATGGAAGGGAGGGAAATGGATAGAGTGTGCATGCGCATTCAACTGCCTAACAGCGCCTGTGTAACCCAGGAGATCGTAGCCACAGAGAAAAGAAGAGTCATTCCGTTGTCTGGAGAGGTCACTTCCTAGTTCACATGGAGAAGCGATGGAAGCAGGAACGGGTACTGAAATTTTGCCCCCCCTAGCAATTTTGCACCCGGGGCAACCACCCCTGTGGGCCCCCTCATGCTATGCCACTGATCAAACCAACTACATCTTTGCAAAAATAGAGTACAATTAGTGGGATTTTTTGTACATTTTTTGTAGATTCTTCCTTTCATCCAAGGAGTTCAAGATTTCCCCCTCTGCACCCATTTTATCTTCACGGTTACCGTATGAGGTAGGCTAGACTAGAAATAGCAACTGCTCAAAGATCACCCAGTGAGATTTAAATTTGGGCTTCACCACTCCTGTCTTGGGTGGCTGCATAGAAGCAATTAACACTTCCGAAGTTTGAATGAGAGTTTATGAGCCATTAAGCAATAAAACAAGTCACCTAGTGAGCTTGTCAAAATATCTTTGTACTGGGGAGACTGCAGAATAAGGCACACTTTATTCCACACATGGGAACGTTTTCCAGTAAGAGCCCTTCAGCAGAAGTCCTTGTACAGACAGGATAACTTCATGGATGCTTTAGCTGAGATTCCTGCATTGTAAGGGGTTGCAACCTTGGGGGTCCCTTCCAGCTGTACAATTCTATGATTCTAGGATCTTCCTCCCCCAAATTGAGCATATATATATATGGTCCACTGGTCTCCTGTCACAACCCTTTCCAGTGGCTCAGCATGGCCAATACAAGCTTATCTCATGTGAGTCTTACAAGAACTCCTTGAGATAGTTTGTGCTTAGGCATAGTGGCATCCACTGGTTGAAGCTGGTACAGCATTATGGTCAACAATTCTACTCTTGCCTTAGCAAGGAAAGTGGAGGTAACAGCTTCTGTTGACATAGTCAGATGACTTACTCATCTAGCTGAGTATTGGTTTCAAACTGTAGATATTTCCAGCACTACCTGGAGATGCCAGGGTTGAAGTCTGGAACCTTCTGCATGCCAAGCAAATGCTGTACCACGGGGCTCTTCTACTTTTATCTGTAACATGGAGCAAGAGCCTGATTCTTAATAATATATTATTTAATAATGTACAGGTGAAACTCAAAAAATTTGAATATCGTGGAAAGGTTCATTTCTTTCAGTAATTCAATTTAAAAGGTGAATCTAATATATGAGATAAACTCACGACATGCAAAGCGAGATATATCAAGCCTTTATTTGTTATAATCGTGATGATTATGGCGTACAGCTGAGGAGAACCCCAAATTAACAATTTCAGCTTTGGGGTTTTCATCAGCTGCATGCCATAATCACCACAATTATAACAAATAAAGGCTTGACATATCTCGCTTTGCATGTCATGAGTCTATCTCATATATTAAACTCCAGTAGCTAATGAAAACAATTGCTTACATAAATGGACTATTCCACGATATTCTAATTTTTCGAGTTTCACCTGTATTAAATAAAATGTTTGAAACAGGGGGAGCATCCAATCCCACTCCAATTCCATTCCTTTGTTCTATTGTTATAGGTTGTCTCTCCCTGAGTGTCACTTGTGCTGGATTCAGGTTTAACTAGAAAATTTTCTAAACTTAATTCCAAAACTGCAGCTTTCAGTTCCTTCAGTTAATTTACACCTCTCTCCCCAACCCCGGCCCCTCTCGTTTATAGCTGTGCACATGAATGTTGATAATACACTGCAAAACAAACAAACAAACAAAAAACAAATGATAAATCTAAATGCCATTGCTCCTTCACAATTAGGTATTCATAAAATCATATCACGGTTGATGTTTTCCAGTATTTCTATTAAGTGTAAGGGGGAAGGGGAATGCAAAGGAACAGGAAGCTGCGGCAAACTATGCATGCACAATGCTTTGTAAAAAATGTTGCAATAATTAATAGACCATATTAGATTTGATTGGCTGGAAACTGCAGGGGCAGGGAGAAGGCTCTTGGGTCCTTCTTGAGGATTCCCCACAGACATCTGGTTGGCCACTGTGAGAACAGGATGCTGGACTAGTTGGGTCACTGGACTGATCCAGCAGGCTTTCCTCATGCTCTAATGTTCCTCGAAACAAAATAATAATAAAAAAATTCCTTCCAGTAGCACCTTAAAGGTAAAGGGGCCCCTGACTGTTAGGTCCAGTCGTGTCCAACTCTGGGGTTGCAGCGCTCATCTCGCTTTACTGGCCGAGGGAGCTGGTGTACAGCTTCCGGGTCATGTGGCCAGCATGACTAAGCCGCTTCTGGCGAACCAGAGCAGCACACGGAAACACCGTTTACCTTCCCACCAGAGAGGTACCTATTTATGTACTTGCACTTTGACATGCTTTCGAACTGCTAGGTTAGCAGGAGCAGGGACCAAGCAACGGGAGCTCACCCCATTGTGAGGATTCGAACCACCGACCTTCTGATTGGCAAGCCCTAGGGTCTGTGGTTTAACCCACAGCGCCACCCGCTAAGTAGCACCTTAGAGACCAACTAATTTTGTTATTGGTATGAGCTTTCGTGTGCATGCACACTTCTTCAAAGTTCAATAGGGAAGAGCCTGCAAGTCTTATAATGGAACCCAATATTCCACCTGCTGAATTATAATGAAGGTAGGGGTGCTGCATTCATTGAGATCGGATGATGTGGCAGAGGTGAAATTGGGGCAGCTCAGGGGAAGTGCCCCTAACCTTGCCACCTCCTTCCTTCATATCTATCCCAACAAGGGCAGTGCCACCAAAAGGACACTACTACCTCTGCCCCTGCATGAATCAGGGTAACCATGGTTTACTGCCAATGGTACAAATAGCACACTAGATTTTTGGGGGGGGGGGCAGCTGAAAATAATGAGTTAATTGAACTAATATATTTTTTTCTTTCTCCCTCCCCCTCTCTTTTTTAAAAAGGGGGAAAATGGCGATTTCCCTCCTCTTCTTTTTAATTGCTGGGATCCTGGCTAACAATTTTAACCTACCAAATTCTGTGAATCCCAGCAGTTACATGAACAGGTGTGACAATGATGAGAGCAACCCCCAAGATATGAACCGCCAAAACCAACCCAGTGGAGGAAGAACACAGACTCCAAACCAGGTCCTGGTCAACAGCAATTCAGACTTTGCATTCAAGTTCTTCAGGCAGGTTTCTTCTAATGGAGGCAACCGGGGCAGTCCATTCAAGAAGAACATCGTCTTCTCTCCCATGTGTATCTCCACAGCTTTTGCGATGCTGTCTTTGGGCGCTAGGGCCAACACTTTAGACCAGATCCTTAGAGGACTTGACTTCAAGCCATCAGAGATTCAGGAGAGGATGATACACGAAGGCTTCCACAACCTCATCTACTCTTTAAGCAACGGGGGTTCAGGCCTCCAAATGGAAATGGGGAATTGTCTGTTTGTGCAAAATGAGTTGCATCCACAACCGCAGTTCCTAAGGGAGCTCAGGAACATTTATGGAGGAGAGATCTATAAGGAAAATTTTAAGAACACAGCAGTAACTGAGGAGCACATCAATCAATACGTCAAAACGAAAACCCATGGGAAGATTTCTAAGCTCGTTGATGGAGTCGACCCAATTACTGAAATACTACTGGTTAGCTATATTTACATGAAAGGTAAGACAAGCTAATGGGCCTGCCCTGTGACCTCATTTTCTCACCTTATGGCTAACCCTAGATTCTCGTCACTTCCCACATAGTTCCAAAGTAGAACTTCATCCTGTGTACTGATGTTTGCTTTTGTTTGTGAGGAAGAGAATTTTGGTCTGGCAACCAATTCCTGCTTCACAGTGATTCTATCCAATGGATCTGTTATTAGGTGACCTCAGTAATTACGACTGTGCAAGGCAGCCTCAGTTCAATTCAGAACCTAATTCAATGTTTTAATCCCTTTCTTTCTTTCTTTCTTTCTTTCTTTCTTTCTTTCTTTCTTTCTTTCTTTCTCTCTTTCTTTCTCTCTTTCTCTCTTTCTCTCTTTCTCTCTTTCTCTTGTTCTTTCTGTCTTTCTTATGCCCTGCACTTCCAAGGCTAGTAAAATGCCCAGGATTCCTTAGTGTGTTCAGTGAAGTTAGTAAAAGTATTTAAATTTGACACAGTGACAGAAGGGGGGAAATACAGCAACCTCTGATTTAGATGAAAAAGTGGAACAAATAATTCAATACGTTTCCATATATGAATTATTAGCCAAATATTGAAGTTGTATTTGACCATGTACAACCATGAAAGATATCAGGGTGTTATTCATTAATGAGGATTTAGAACTGATAAATTTAGGTTGGACAAATAGCTAATCAATTCAAAACCGAGGAGTTCAAACCACCATGACATTCATAGGATATAATGAGTTGAAAGGTAATTTAAAGGTCATCGAGTCCAACCCCTGAGTAATACATGTGCTTTTTGTTGGGAGCCTACAGTGCAGGATACAACAACAGTATCTCTGTCACATAGTCATTCAACATCTGCTTAAATCAGAGGTGTCTGTCTATGATCATGTAGAGGAGCATTCATCCATAGAACCCCCTCCTAACTGCAGCCTGAAATGATACAGTTCCATTGTCTCTGGATTTAAGCCACTTGTTAACTTTGTATTTTGAGATCATGCAAGGAACAGAGGTCTCAATAGGCAGCTCATTTAAAAAAAATAAATAACTGGGCACCATAATAATTTATTTGATAAATAGTGTTATAAAAGGGTACACATTGGTGTTTACATTCCTGCGCCCCCCCTGAAGTTATGAACTGATTTTTTTAAAAAGTGAATTCAATATACACACTTCAGTTTGTGATTGTTTAGCAGATGCCACTCACAACCATGTGGGCCCATGTGCAAACTTTTCATTTCTTTTAACTATGTCAGCTAACATAGGAGAATCTGACCAAACATTGGGAAGAACTTTCTGACAGTAAGAGCAGTTCGACAGTGGAATGAACTTCCTTGGAAGGTTGTGATCTTCACCTCCTTGGGGGTTTTAAAGCAGAGATTGGATGGCCATCTGTCAAGCATGCTTAAGCTGAGATTCCTGCACTGCATGGGGTTGGACTACATGCCCCTTTGGGGCCCCTCCAACTGTACAATTCTGTGATTCAATGATTCTGTGATCTAGGTTGTGATGAATTACATCATGTACTATAACTATATTTCAGAGATGGTGAAAGAGAAATTGAGAGAGGGAGAAAAGCAGAAATATTTTTGAAAGCTGAAAGAAAAGCGAAAGGACAGCTCTAGAGTAAGGGTTGTAGCCAACGCCATTATCCTTAGCCCCATTGAAATTAATGAACCAAACTAGTCATGTCTATTATTTTCAGGGACTCTACTCTGAGTAGGACTAACATTGGATACAACTTGGAGAAATGAAGGGTAAAGAGATAGAAGACAAAATCCCGTGGACTAAAGATCTAACCAAGATCAAGAAATGTTGAGTGTCCTCAAGTGCCTGCAGCTTCTTGCATGCAAACAGGTCTATGCAAGAGTAGAATTGTTCTAATGAGTAACAAGTAGCTATGCCACTTTTTAAAAAAATATCCCTTTCTTCTTTTCCGTAAGCCAAATGGAAGAAGCCCTTTGACCCAAAGTACACGACAGAGCAGAACTTCTACGTGGATCCTTACACGGTTGTGAAAGTGCCAATGATGTTCCAGATGGGCATGTTTGAAACTGGCTATGACAACGAGCGACTGTGCACCGTTTTGAAGCTGCCTTACGAAGGAAATGCCGCTTCCTATTTTATCCTACCTGACAAGGGGAAGATGGAGAGGGTGGCTAACAGCTTGTCGTGTGGAGCTTTGCGGACTTGGAAAAGAATACTCACAAGGAGGTAACAGCTTTCAACTTTTGACTCTGGTGTCAGGCAGCTCAGATTCAGAGATATAAGAACAATTGTGGGGTGAGCTTTTGAAGGAAAGGCCTTACTTCAGCAGTGGGGAAATTGTGGCCCTCGGGATGTTGCTGGACTCTAGTTCCTACTTCCCATCAGTCCCAGCCATCCTGGCCAATGGCTAGGGATGAAGGAAGTTGTAGCTGAGCAACCTCTGGAGTTTACAAGTTCCCCATCCTTGTTTTACTTCAGCTGATGCATGCAGGGGGTGGACATACAACACTCCACAAGTGTCCCAGAAAAACTGGGCCATCCTGTTTTATTGTATGAGAGCATGGCAGATCTTGCCCTGGAAAAGTGTCTTTTGGGCTATGTGATCTCACACAGGTCACATGATTTTGTGCAGGTACACAGCCTGGAAGACGTCCATCTTCCAGTGTTTTGGGACTCAAGATGTTGGACACTCAGTATGACATACTGTATCTGATGAAATAGCCTTTGCCTAAGAAAGCTGATGGCAAGGATGGAGAACTTGTGGTCCCATCCCCCCCCCAAGCGTTGGACATAAAGCCAAACCAAGCAGTTTTTGGAGCACTTCAGACTGAGGTGGCCTTTGTGACAAAGTACAGATCAGGGTACAAATTGGACCTTGTTGCTGGTGCACACTCTTAGTTAAGCTGCCCTTCCTTATAGTTTGTCCCTGGCGTTTGGTGTTCAGGTAGCCTGCCTCTACACATGGAGATTAGGAAGCTGTCTTCTGGGAATATAGCAGAATATAGTACTGATCACCAAAGAATTGATGCTTTTGAATTATGGTGCTGGAGGAGACTCTTGAGAGTCTCATGGACTGCAAGAAGGTCAAACCTATCCATTCTTAAAGAAATCAGCCCTGAGTGCTCACTGGAAGGACAGATCCTGAAGTTGAGGCTCCAGTATTTGGCCACCTCATGAGAAGGGAAGACTCCCTGGAAAAGACCCTGATGTTGGGAAAGATGGAGGGCACAAGGAGAAGGGGACGACAGAGGATGAGATGGTTGGACAGTGTTCTCGAAACTACTAACATGAGTTTGGCCAAACTGCGAGAGGCAGTGAAGGATAGGCGTGCCTGGCGTGCTCTGGTCCATGGGGTCACGAAGAGTCGGACACGACTGAACGACTGAACAACAACAACAGTGCAGGTTTAGCACTCATTTTCATGTTACATGCTTCCAGAAGATATACATTTCCAAATAATGCAGAATAAGCCCTAAACTTGAGCTGGATTTCTGAAAGTGGTTTTTTGTTTTTTTTTACATTGCATGAAATCTGAAATCCAATGCAGAAATTAACAGGCAGGGAAATGTTGGGGAAATGGAATAAAATGCCATGTAAATACAGCCTGGGTTTGTACATGAGAATAAGGAGGTAACATGGATGGTTTCACTTTGGACTACAGGTGAGGGTACCACTTTTGAACACTCCCCCATGCAATTGCCCCTCCTTGAAAATAGAAAGCTAGCCTGGCAGTGAGAAAGTTTCTAGCTCAGTCCTTAGCCTGGTCTGCTGCATCTCTCTTTGCAAGAATTTTTACATGTGGTGGTACATTATAGATAGATGATGATGATAGATAGATAGATAGCCATCTATCTACATTCTGAAGTAGGGGAAGCCCAGTGTGGTGTAGTGGTTAAAAGCAGTAGACTTGTAATCTGGTGAACCGGGTTCACGTCTCCGCTCCTCCACATGCAACTGCTGGGTGACCTTGGGCTAGTCACACTTCTCTGAAGTCTCTCAGCCCCACTCACCTCACAGAGTGTTTGTTGTGGAGGAGGAAGGGAAAGGAGAATGTTAGCCGCTTTGAGACTCCTTCGGGTAGTGATAAAGTGGGATATCAAATCCAAAATCCTCTTCTTCTTCATTTTACCACTTCATTCTGCTGTATAATATACATGGCCTAATATGCATGGTATTTTCTCATATGATTAATAAATTATTCTTTGTCTTTCTCCCTTGTTTTATTCTTGAATAGCTCTGTAGATGTGTATCTTCCAAGATGCTTGGCGAGTGGAGAGCTTAACCTGAAAGACATAATGTACACCATGGGTGTGGTTGATGTATTCACTGACAGAGCAGACCTGTCTGGAATTACAGGGCAGCCTCAGCACAGGCTTTCGGGAGTAAGTTGGGGCTTTTATTTGTGTGTGTGTGTAGGAAAGAGAATGAACATGGTAGAAGCTGTGAAGGCTTGAATTTCTGCATGTGCATATCACCAGGCTAACTTGTTTCAGCATCATGGTGTCCTTCAAAAAATCCAGGTGTTGTCATTTGGAGAGGGTGGTAAACATTTTCTGTTGGTTAGCCCCAGGCCAAAGAACTCAGGGCCTCTCAAAGAACTGAAAGTTTCTAGAGATTGTGAAAAAAATTGGAATGACCTGTTCCACCACTTTAAGCGCACAGTAAATTCCAATTCCTTGGATACCAAGGAATTTATATGTGCACCTGGCAGGGCAATCTTATACATACTTAGCCCACTGTGGGCTTGATCTCTGCTCAGTCTGTTTAGGGACACAGTCTTCGGCTGGATCTACACTGACCTTTTTAACATTATTAGAACAATATTAGATATATCGTTCTAAAATGTCACGTGGCATACTCGTAGATTAAGAATGTTCATTACCTTGTTTTGTCCATCACAACACACTTTTCCTATTGCCAGGTCCTGGGTGCCCTCTGGTGTCACATTTTAATAACATAACTTCCCTGGGGAGAAGTACTAAAATGCTGGTGAATTTTCACAGGAAATTGGAAGGGACTTTCATGGAGATAAGGAAACTTGTGAAAACTGGCCCTTTTGGAAACAGAACCCTTTTGCAAACTCAGGATCCAACCCTGTGTCAGAAAGCATACAAAGTGCACCTGGTTTTTCTTGATAGGTTGCTTTGAGCATTTGTTTTCTTTGGTCTAAAGCAGCTAACAAATGTACCACAAAGACAACCCTAGTGCCACTCAAGTTGGTTCTTTTCCCCTCCCAACCCCCACCAACTTTGGTGGCAGTGGCAAAGAAGAAGAAAGAAAAGAAGTAGACTCATTCCTGGTGTGGACAACCCGATGGTGATGCAAATCACCTCCTCCCTCATCATCAGGAAAAATTGTGTTTGTGTGTGTCTTCTGTGTGTGCTCATATGAGGGTGTGTGATTGAGAGTGTGGGGCTTCTGGCTCTTGGAAGTTTGGGCATATGAGAATGCTTCCCTCAATCTCAAAAAGCTGTGAACCACCCCTAGTCCAAGAAAACGCACTTGCATTTTATCCATCCATTGGCAGAATGACATTCTCCCCCCCCAATATTTCCTTTGCACAGGCCCTTCATAAGGCTATGATGATGATAGATGAGAGAGGAACAGAAGCCGCAGCAGCCTCTTCTATGGATACGGTCCCAATGTCTATGCCTACAATCATTAAGTTCAATGAGCCTTTCATAACCATGATTGTTGATGAACCTACTAACAGTATCCTCTTCATGGCGAAGATCTTCAATCCTACAGAGAAGTAGCTGTAGACCAAGATCATCTGACTGTTAGCCAGCATGTACTCAATAAACTCATTGGTCTGATCAGCACTGAAGTGACTTGGTTTTTGTTTCTCCAGTTGAGCTGCGCTATTGGGTTACTTGGGGAGGAAAGGAAGGGCAAAAGGCTGACTGGGGTCATCAAATCAGCATTGCCTGCAAATTTGGGAACAGTACCTTGTGATGTGGTAGCTTCAGACCCATTCTACCATCCTTTTCATATATATCAACTGCCCAGATAGAGGAATCCCTAGTGCAGGGGAGGGGAACATTTTTCAAACCAAGGTCAGTATTCCCTTCTGGGCATCCTGGGACAGGGCAAGTGCTTGTGATGGGCAGGGACAGAGGCAAAGATTCAGCAATGAATGCAAATATCATCTTTGCACAGCAGGCTAGTTTTTACATGCATACACCTTTCTGTTTGTTGGATCAATCCATCAACCTCTGATGGATGATTTAGAAGGATTGGGTCCAGCATCACTTTCACTGTGTGTGTGTGTGTGTGTGTGTGTGCGCGCGCGCGCCAGTATCCATATTTGGCAGAGTTACATCTCAAAGCAGCTCCTTCCTTCAGGATTGAAGGTACACCAGTAGGCAATAAACACTCATGGACGCCATAAAGATTCAGTCAAGTGTAGAGGTTTACTTGACAGGCATAAAAGCATACTGGTAGCAAATATGTACAGACATTCACCACTGCCATGGTCAAGGCATGCTTAGCGTCCAACAAGAGTCCAAGACTCCCTCTCTGCTTCTCTCACCACAAGGAACAAGCAGGAGACTCACTACAAGTTACAAGTTACACAGAACTGTTATCAGTACTTCCTGTCACACTGCGCATGTCCAAAGAACAATTCCCACAGAAAACATCCTTGCATAGACAAAACAGTCTCAGCCTTCTGCTGCTTCTTGAAACTTCTTCTCTGTTTCTGGAACAAATGATTCTCACACAGAGAGAATATCCAACACTGTTCTCCAATCAGGAAAACAAGGGTCATTACCTGGGGAGAGTCCCAAAGCTAAGGTTACCAGACGTGCCCGTTTCCCGGGAACAGTCCCCAGATTTACAAATCAGTCCCCTGACAAAATCCTATCATTCCTACTGAAGTTGAAAAGTGTCCCTGGATTCACAGAAAAAAATCTGGTAACCTTACCCAAAGCCCCTGCCCAATCTTGACTAGATGGGCCATTGGCCTGATCAGGCAGACTCTTCTTATGTTCTTAAGAATTATAAGTTGACACACATTTGCAAGGCTCTGGCAGATTCCTAGAGCCCCACCTCCTTCTCCAAACTGTGCAAGTGCTAGGTAAGCTTTGGAAAGGAGGCAGGATGAACCTAGGACCCTGTCAGAGTCCTCACACCTCCTTCCTAAAGCCCAGCACTTACTAGGCTTTGGGATGAGGTGGGTAGGTTCCCCCTTGGCTCCCAGCACCTTGTGCAGGAGAACTGGTTGTAAATAATGCACATGTACAATAAGTATGCATGTGTGTACAACAACTGGATGTAGGTTCAGGATTGCAACATCTCAGGGCCACAATACTTTAAGGACTACTTGTCCACAGATTAACAGACCCTGCAATAATCCTCTAAAGTCATTTCTTGTGTGTGTCCTCCACAACAGGTCTGGAGGGCGGAAACATGATGACAGGTCTTTTCTGAAGTGGTTCCTTATTTGATTGGCTCCCAGCTAACAGTTATAGCATTATCATTAGGTGGTGATCTTGCTTATTGTAAGCACCTCTGTTGAGAAACAAGATTTCTTCCACTTGAATAAGTGTGTGTGGCCACTTCCCCATCCTCCATACACATAACCATTTAGGATGGGAAAGTGCAAGCAGTCCCATATCTCAGGTCATCAATACTACATAGGATGGCGTGTTGAAAGCACCTTGGACAGACCTGCCCCTTGAAATAATTTTATTTCTGACCTTAAAGGTTAAGTTACAATAATTATTAATACCAATCATTCAGATACCGAATTATATAATTTAGATAAAGTAGCCCCCAGCATGCTAGATTGGATGAATTAATTATTTGCTTTATTTCCGCATTCCAAAATCTTATTAATTTCTATTACATTTCAGTCATCAAAATAATCCCTTATTCACGGTGTTCCGTTGCGCCAGAAGTGGTTTAGTCATGCTAGCCACATGACCCGGAAAGCTGTCTGTGCACAAACGCCGGCCTGAAAGCGAGATGAGCGCCACAACCCCATAGTCACCTTTGACTGGACATAACCACAGCTGTCAACTTTTCCCTTTTCTTGCGAGGAATCCTATTCGGAATAAGGGAATTTCCCTTTAAAAAGGGGGAAAGTTGACAGCTATGGACATAACCATCCAGGGGTCCTTTACCTTTTTTGCCTTTTTTTACCTAGTCCTTTGCATAGGATCCTTACTTGTAGCTTTATAAATCATTTAATGTGCCAACATGAATAGAAGTTGTTAATATTGCAGTTGTTGTATAAGGGATTATGATTCTAATCGAAACCATCTCGTCCTCTGTCGTCCCCTTCTCCTTGTGCCCTCCATCTTTCCCAACATCAGGGTCTTTTCTAGGGAGTCTTCTCTTCTCATGAGGTGACACAACATACATAATAAAATAATATTTTTTGTTGGGAACCACCCAGAGTGGCTGGGGCAACCCAGTCAAATGAGTGGCATATAAATGTCTTGTCTGGCACCTACAGGTACGTAACGAAGGCACCAGGTGAGCCCCCTGGGGAGGGCATTCCACAAATAAGGAACCACTTGGAGTGAACGCTGGAGAGCACACTTAAAATAAATAGCATATTTTTTAAGATTGTGAAAAAAGAAAGAAAAACGCCAAGTGATTTTGCAGACAACTCAATCAGTGTTTTATTTGTTTAGTTTGGGAACATGTGACAGTAATCACTCTGATACCTAAAAACATCTTATCAATCATGCTTCATGTTGGAAACCCCATGTTTTCTGTGCTGCAACACAAGTTGAGCAATCATGCCACATTAGGATTAATGACTTTTCCCATGAACAGGATGGTGCCAGTTTCCTCGTTAACAATCTGTATCAGAAAGGGGCGATTGAAATTAATTACGGGAGGAAGGGAGGTAGGAACAATTTCAATGGCAGTAGTAGCTGCAGCTTCAGTGCCATTCTCGTGGACATTCAAATGAGCTTTGTGAATAGCCTGCAAAGAAATAAAAGAAAATTTAGTGCAAGATTGTGTCTGACTCAGCGTTTTATCATGAGAAAATCTAGGCCTTCAAAACAAACAGATCCATTGAATGTCTTAAGAAACAACATCATGTGGTCATTTCTCACTCTTATTATCTATTGATCTGGTTCCTCTAACCAGTTCTAAGCATCATTTTTTTGTACCAGTCAACCTAAAGAAATAGATGGAATTTTCTGAAAATCTTGATATCAATCTTCTCCATGATTTTTTCCCCCTAGTTCTTGTCTCTCTCCCTTAATGTTGATGAGAAGGAAGATCCCTGTCCCTGGCTGATTATGCTAAAAATACTAACACTTCTTTCATATACACATCATATATATAATTATCCTATTACTCCTATAATATTATAAGCACTAGGTTTCCAAAAATTAGCCAGCACATAAACAGATAAATATAAAAGTTTATATAACTGGATAAAACACATATTTAGTAATATACTTTAAAATTATGCTGCAGCAATACACACAGCATATCGTGAATCGGGAGTATTTTTAAAAAAACAACTACAATGCATGAGCGGGTCAGACTAAAGCAGGTATGTGATATATGATACTGTCTGCACAAAGCTTGTAAATATATCAGATTTCTCCTCCTTCTCCAATGCTAACTGCAGTCTTTGCAAAGCAACTGGTACCTAATCATCTGCTCTTGAAAATTCTGCGTCAGAGGTGGGGAAGCTGTTGCCCTCCGGATGTTTTTGGATCCCAACTCCCATCAGCCCCATAGAGCATGATCAAAGGAAGAGGGAGAGCTGGGGCTTAAGGGTCTCTCCATCAGTTCTATTGGGAGACAAGCTCCATTGGGACTCCCCCCACCAACTCACCAAGAACCACTCATGCCATTAGACTGTAGGAGAGGGAGAGATGGGATTTTGGTGCCTCTTAATCATCATAGCTGGAAGAGCAAATATTTTTGGCTCCTCCTCTCTATGAGAGATGGGATTGTGGTTCAAGTACCCCAAATTATGTTCATTTGAACCTTCAGACACCTCTGGTGAAAAATGGAGGATGCAAGAAAATATAGATCAACCTGTTACATTTTGAGCAGCCTACCGTGGAAATCTTCAGCTCAGGCTTCCCAGTAATTCCAGAGAGGTCTGCTTGATCTGTGAATATCTCCATGATATTCATTCTTCTTAAGATCCCTTTGATAACATAGTTGCCAGAGATTGTAAACTTTGGAAGGAATAGCTGTATTCCCCTGTTGAAAGAGGAATCAGAGGCTAGTGAGGTATTGCTTTGGGGGGGGGGGAATGTGCCAGGAAGATTTTGGGTGTCATATGGCAGGACAGAATTCCCATCAAAGAAGTGCTCTCACAAGCCCACATTCCTAGCATGTTTGCACTCCTGTCTCAGCAACGTCTATGCTCGATTGATCCTGTTCTAAAATTACAAGGGACTTGGTCATTATACAGCCTATCACTACCCCTCAAACTCACAAAAATATATTTACACCTACAAATATGTACTACACTCTTTCCACTATAGCATGCACACTTACCGTGATTTCGTTGAATTCATCCATTTTAACAAAACGTCTTTGCTTAGAGCATTTTCCAACTGCTTCATTTTTCCTTGGTCAGGAAGAATAAATAATGCTGAAACTTTGCCCTTGTAAGGGAGCTTCACAACCTCGCAGGTCAGGATTGTATCACGGTAAGTCTCAAACCAGCTGCCTTTGTTCATCATTGGGACTTTCACGGTTGTTTGCTCATCCACATGGAAGTCTCGTTCTCTTGTACTGAGAGAATTGAAAGGTTTTTCCCAATTGGCTTATGGAAAGAACAATAACAGCATACAGGTCATTTAATTCTTCAACATATTAATTGTCATACTCAGAGCTTTTAATAAAAGCTCCTGTTTTGGTGGCATCTTCCTGTGCTGAGATACCTGCCTTTATAGTTCTGTTCTTAATCTAGTTCCCAATTGCATAATCTCATTTCCAGGAATGGGGTACTCACAATATATTTGATTTGTTTTGATAATGGTGGAGGTCAATTTTCTGATTGATTAAAAGAACTTCTCTGTGATGAGAAGTCTGAGAAGATTCTTCTCACACAATGGGCAGATGATGACTCCAGACTAAAGCACCAACAAATCTGAACCACAGCTTAAACTTTAAACTTTAAACTGAGAACATCTAAGAAGCAAAACGTGTATAAAACAAGTCCATCTGACTTACCTCTCATGTAAATATAGTTCACAATAACCATTAGAGCGTCTGGGTTAAGACCCTGGACAGCATCAACTATTTTCCCATTTGTTTTATTTTCTATATAGCTATTGATTTACCTTTCTGCTACTGAAGGATTCTTGAAGTTAGTCAGAAGAACGTCTGTGTCATAAAAATGTTTGGCATCATCCAGGAACTTTTTCAGGAGTTTCGCTTGGTCACCTGTGAATAGGGCGTTCCCAATGCTCAGGTGGAGTTCAGCATTGGGGTGGTTCAGTATACGTAAGAGATGATGGAAACCCTCATGTATTTCCTGTTTGGTAACATCTGACTGGCTAAAGCCAAGTCCTGACAAAAGCTGACTCAACGTGGTTGTTCTAGCTCCCAGTGACACTAGGGCCAAGGCAGTGGAAATGCTCAGAGGGGAAAAGAAAATGTTCTTCTCAGCGGTCTCCGAAGCAACGTGGTGGTAGAATCGAAAGGCGAAGTCAGCATTTCCTGGGCCTATCTTCAAAGAGGGCAGGTCTCTTTCACCTTCAGCTGGAGGAGAATGGGCATGGTCATTGTCCTCTTTGTAGTCAGGGGTATGGTGACATTGGGCAAAAGCACAGAGCCCAGAAAGAAGCAAACACAAGTAGAGGCGAGACATTATGTTCCTCTGGAAGTCGTCTGTGAATACAAATCACATTCAAAATCCATCATTGCAATGGCTTACCTTTGAGTCATTCGACTCTTATATGCCTTTCTGGCAGGATTTTAAAAAAAACTCGCTTTCTTTTCTTTTGGCAGAATGTTAGACGCATAGTGATCTTTGTTAAAGCCTTTATTAAGGTTGGAGTGAGGTAAAATAAAGCTGTGGCCCTTCACTAAAGATTTTTGTGGCAGCTTTTGTGGCAACTTAAGGAATCAGAGCACAATCCTATCCTGGTACAGATGATGGTAAAATACCTGCAGCTAGCAAAAGCGACAGGAAAGATAAGGGGGCAAACAAAACAGTCTGTAAGGAATGGAGAATCTTTAAAAAATATTTAAAAAATTATGGTATAAAGGGAACCTTTTGGCAGAAATAGACTGACCCTTGTATTATATAAAGAAGAATTTGTAGGGATATATAAAGAAAATATACAAAAAGTATCCAACGGTGCAGTTTAAGGGAATTAATAGATAAAGTACAGTGAGAATAATTCGACAATATTAATAACTTCTATTTGTTTTGGCACATTAAATGATTTATAAAGCTACAAGTAAGGAACTCAAACTATATCCCTGCTCTTCTTGTGTGTAGCAATTATTCTGTCTGTGTTTCTTCCTGTCCTTGTAAGATGTTATGTCTTTCTTTCCTCCAATTGTTGCTGCTATCCAGCATGCCTTGGGCAGAGCTGATTTCCCATTGTTGTTCCAGAATTTTCTCCATTGCTCTGTCCTGTGCTTTGTTGTTTTGCAACTTTAACAACAGCTGCAAAAGTCACTGTGTCACAATAAATAACCTGTTTTTCACCATTTCCCCTCTCAGTCTGGGAAGAAGAGCTGTCTGACAAACCTCATATATCTATCTGTATTAGACAGTGTGTTCCTGTACAAAGTTTGTGGAGTCCCATATACAGTACTCTAAATATTAATTTTCGTATAATCAACTTCATGTTTGGGGAAATATTCTGTACAACTTCTAAAGCATTTTTCATTCATGGTTAATTGATACCTTAGCTGCAGAATAGGAATGGATTAAAATTATCCCTCTGAGCTTATCAACTGATCTAATCCATATATGCCACATTCCACACATTTTTCCCCGAAAAGACTGTCTCTTGGTCTTCCGATCTGGATTATTTCACAAGGTTAATTTAGCATGAGCATTTGCTTTGTTACACAAGGAGCTATTGTACATTAACATATTTGCAAGGCAGATGATGTGAAACACTCCCAAAACAACCCCAGGGAAAAGCAGGAGAGGTGGGGGAAACAGGCAAGTTCATCCTGCTGGCTCTAACTTCTCAGGATTGTTTCCCGTGTCTTTTCTGCCGATTAGAGCGAAGGTCTTCCGTAACCTTCTGTGCTCAAAGCAGATGCTGTACCACTGAGCTGGAGTCCACCCCCAAAGCAAAACTGTCCAAACTGTTGCAATCTCATAAATGTCAGAGAGATGGGGAAATCGAGTTAGGCAAGTGGGCCATACCAGCTCTAGCTTCTCATGTCCTTCTTTATTTAATAATATATTTGGAGAACGTCTGGCAATGGGCAATGCTGTTGATGCTGTAGCATGATGCTGCAGAATATGATTGGTTATTTGGGACACTTAACTGAGGGAGTGGCTTGTTGACCACTGGGGTTGCATTGGACTTGATTGAGGATTTTTCCATATAAGTATCAAGCAGTCAGGGTTCAGAGCACATAGAAGCAGGAAGACTGAATGTGAAAGACCACCTTGCTCAAATCAACCTTGCGCTCTCAATCACTGTCAAACTTCAGGCACAACATTTGGTACTTTGCTGGAACTCCCACTGCGGGAAACAGATCATCCTATAATCTACGAAGGTAACATAAAATACTATGTTTTAAAATGTTTTTTTTTTTAAAAAAATAAAAAATCTGTGAGTTGCTTGTTGCCAGAATGTTTTCCTGCTGTCCTTGCAAACACCTACAGTGGTGCCCCGCTGGACGAATGCCTCGCAAGATGAGAAACTCACTAGAATAAGGCATTCATCTAGTGGAAGGCTGCCCCGCAAGATGAAAAAGTCTATGGGGCTGCCTTGCAAGACGGATTATTTTTTTTTTGGCGCGAAAACCTCCGCGCTCCATTACCGCTTCGCTAGACGAAAAATTTGCTCTACAAAAAAACTCGTAGAACGAATTATTTTCGTCTAGCGGGGCACCACTGTATTTAATTTCTTAAATCTTAACTTGGAATGTGTGTTTCTGGGCCAGGGGGATCCAAAAGCAGCCATAAATACTTTCATTAGCCTAGTGCTACAAGGATGAATGTTAAGGAGTGTATTTGTGGGGTGTGAGCATACGTTTTAGCTGATCTTATGCAAAGGACTAGGTAAAAAAAAGGCAAAAAAGGTAAAGGACCCCTGGATGGTTATGTCCATAGCTGTCAACTTTCCCCCTTTTTAAAGGGAACTTCCTTTATTCCGAATAGGATTCCTCGCAAGAAAAGGGAAAAGTTGACAGCTGTGGTTATGTCCAGCCAAAGGTGACTATGGGGTTGTGGCGCTCATCTCGCTTTCAGGCCAAGGGAGCCGGCATTTGTGCACAGACAGCTTTCCGGGTCATGTGGCCAGCATGACTAAACCACTTCTGGTGCAACGGAACACCGTGATGGAAGCCAGAGCACATGGAAATGCAATGTACCTTCCCACTGCAATGGTACCTATTTATCTACTTGCACTTGTATGCCTTCAAACTGCTAGGTTGGCAGGAGCTGGGAAAGAACAACGGGAGCTCACCAAGTCGTGGGGATTCGAACCGCTGACCTTCTGATTGGCATCTCCAAGAGGCTCAGTGGTTTAGACCACAGTGCCATTATACCCATTGGAACTGGTGTCATTCCTTTCAGTTATTAACCTGTTTCTCATATGTACAAGGTGATTCAAATCAATGCTTCAAATTAGCCTTTTAATGGAACCCCACCTTGAGTTTAAACCTGCATGAATTTATTTATTTATTTTTAATTATCTTTATTATTTTAAAATGAAGACATTTATAATAAAGAAAAAGAAAAAACAAGCAAACGACAAACAAATTACAAACAAACAAACAAACAAACAAACACTAAAAGACTATACAAATAACTACAACATCACAATAAACAAGGTTAATATAACAAACATCATTTATACACCTAACAATACAATTAATTGTGATTGTTGTTGTTCAGTCGTTCAGTCGTGTCCGACTCTTCGTGACCCCGTGGACCAGAGCACGCCAGGCACGCCTATCCTTCACTGCCTCTAGCAGTTTGGCCAAACTCATGTTAGTAGCTTCGAGAACACTGATTAATTGTGATACTTATGACAAAAAAAACTAAAAACGACTTCCAATTATTCTCACTGTACTTTATCTATTAATTACCTTAAACTGCACCGTTGGATACTTTTTGTATATTTTCTTTATATATTCGTTCAAATTCTTATTTATATAATACAAGGGTCAGTCCAGTTCTGTCAAATGGTTCCCTTTATACCATATTTTTTAAAATATTCTTTAAAAATTCTCCATTCCTTACAGACTGTTTTGTTTGCCCCCTAATCTTTACAGTCGCTTTTGCTAGCTGCAGGTATTTTACCATCAGCTGTACTAGGATATGATTGTGCTCTGAGTCCTTCAGTTGCCACAAAAGCTGCCACAAAACTCTTTAGTGCATTTTACTCCAATGGACAGGTAAACAGCTGCTTACTAGGTGAAAGAGGTTTGGTATACTGCTTTCTTATCACAAAGAAACACAAACTTGCGCACACAAACAATCTTGCTTTATTTTACCTCACTCCAACCTTAATAAAGGCTTTAATAAAGATCACTATGCATCTAACATTCTGCCAAAAGAAATCAAGTTTTTGAAAATCCTGCCAGAAAGGCATATAAAAGTCGAATGACTCAAAGGCAAGCCATTGCAATGATGGATTTTGAATGTGATTTGTCTTCACAGACGACTTCCAGAGGAACACAATGTCTCGCCTATACTTGTGTTTCCTTCTTTCTGGGCTCTGTGCTTTTGTCCAATGTCACCATACCCCTGACCACAAAGAGGACCATGACCATGCCCATTCTCCTCCGGCTGAAGGTGAAAGAGATCTGCCCTCTTTGAAGATAGGCCCAGGAAATGCTGACTTCGCCTTTCGATTCTACCACCACGTTGCTTCGGAGACCACTGAGAAGAACATTTTCTTTTCCCCTCTGAGCATTTCCACTGCCTTGGCCCTAGTGTCACTGGGAGCTAGAACAACCACGTTGAGTCAGCTTTTGTCAGGACTTGGCTTTAGCCAGTCAGATGTTACCAAACAGGAAATACATGAGGGTTTCCATCATCTCTTACGTTTACTGAACCGCCCCAATGCTGAACTCCACCTGAGCATTGGGAATGCCCTATTCACAGATGACCAAGCAAAACTCCTGAAAAAGTTCTTGGATGATGCCAAACATTTTTATGACACGGACGTTCTCCCGACTAACTTCAAGAATCCTGCAGTAGCTGAAAGTCAAATCAATAGCTATATAGAAAATAAAACAAATGGGAAAATAGTTGATGCTGTCCAGGGTCTTAACCCAGACGCTCTAATGGTTATTGTGAACTATATTTACATGAGAGGTAAGTCAGATGGACTTGTTTTATACACGTTTTGCTTCTTAGATGTTCTCAGTTTAAAGTTTAAAGTTTAAGCTGTGGTTCAGATTTGTTGGTGCTTTAGTCTGGAGTCATCATCTGCCCATTGTGTGAGAAGAATCTTCTCAGACTTCTCATCACAGAGAAGTTCTTTTAAACAATCAGAAAATTGACCTCCACCATTATCGAAACAAATCAAATATATTGTGAGTACCCTTCTCCTGGAAATGAGATTAAGCATTTGGGAACTAGATTAAGAACAGAACTATAAAGGCAGGTATCTCAGCATAGTAAGATGCCACCAAAACAGGAGCTTTTATTAAAAGCTGTGATTATGACAATTAATATGTTGAAGAATTAAATGACCTCTATGCTGTTATTGTTCTTTCCATAAGCCAATTGGGAAAAACCTTTCAATTCTCTGAGTACAAGAGAAGGAGACTTCCATGTGGATGAGCAAACAACGGTGAAAGTCCCAATGATGAACAAAGACAGCAGGTTTGAGACTTACCGTGATACGATCCTGTCCTGCGAGGTTGTGAAGCTCCCTTACAAGGGCAAAGTTTCAGCATTATTTATTCTTCCTGACCAAGGAAAAATGAAGCAGTTGGAAAATGCTCTTAGCAAAGACGTTTTGTTAAAATGGATGAATTCAACGAAATCACGGTAAGTGCGCATGCTATAGTTGAAAGAGTGTAGTATATATTTGTAGGTGTAAATATATTGTTTTGAGTTTGAGGGGTAGTGATAGGCTGTTTAATGACCAAGTCCCTTATAGTTCCCCAAACAGGATCAATCGAGCATAGACGTTGCTGAGACAGGAGTGCATAGATGTTGCTGAGACAGGAGTCCAAACATGCTAGGAATGTGGACATGGGAGAGCACATCTTTGATGGGAATTCTGTCCTGCCATATGACACCCAAAATCTTCCTGGCACATTCCCCCCCCCCCAAGCAATACCTCACTAGCCTCTGGTTCCTCTTTCAACAGGAGAATACAGCTATTCCTTCCAAAGTTTACAATCTCTGGCAACTATGTTATCAAAGGGATCTTAAGAAGAATGAATATTACGGAGGTATTCACAGATCAAGCAGACCTCTCTGGAATTACTGGGAAGCCTGAGCTGAAGATTTCCAAGGTAGGCTGCTCAAAATGCAACAGGTTGATCTATATTTCCTTGCATCCTCCATTTTTCTCCAGAGGTATCTGAAGGTTCAAATGAACCTAATTTGGGATACTTGAACCACAACCCCATCTCTCATGGAGAGGAGGAGCCAAAATTATTTGCTATTGCAGCTATGATGATTAAGAGGCACCAAAATCCCATCTCTCCCTCTGCTATAGCCTAATGGCATGAGTGGTTCTTGATGAGTTTGGGGGGGGGGAGTCCCAATGGAGCTTGTCTCCCAATAGAACTGATGGAGAGACCCTTATGCCCCAGCTCTCTCTCTTCCTTTGGTCATGCTCTCTGGGGCTGATGGGAGTTGGGATCCAAAAACACCAGAGGGCCACAGCTTCCCCACCTCTGACGCAGAATTTTCAAGAGCAGATGATTAGGTACCAGTTGCTTTGCAAAGACTGCAGTTAGCATTGGAGAAGGAGGAGAAATCTGATATATTTACAAGCTTTGTGCAGACAGTATCGTTTATCACATACCTGCTTTAGTCTGACCTGCTCATGCATTGTAGTTGTATTTAAAAAATACTGCTGACTCAGCATATGCTGTGTGTATTGCTGCAGCATAATTTTAAAGTATATTACTAAATATGTGTTTTATGCAGTTATATAAACTTTTGTATTTATCTGTTTATGTGCTGGCTACTTTTGGAAACCTAGTGTTTATAATATTATAGGAGTAATAGGGTAATATTATATATGATGTGTATATGAAAGAAGTGTTAGTATTTTTAGCATAATCAGCCAGGGACAGGGATCTTCCTTCTCATCAACATTAAGGGAGAGAGACCTAGGAAAAATAATTATGGAGAAGATTGACATCAAGATTTTAAGAAAATTCCATTGATTTCTTGAGGTTGACTGATACAAAAAAATGATGCTTAGAACTGGTTAGAGGAACCAGATCAATAGGTAATCAGAGTGAGAAATGACCACATGATGTTGTTTCTTAAGACATTCAATGGATTTGTTTGTTTTGAAGGCCTAGATTTTCTCATGACTGTCAGACACAATCTTGAAATAATTTTTGTTGTATTTCTTTGCAGGCTATTCACAAAGCTTATTTAAATGTCCACGAGAATGGCACTGAGGCTGCAGCTACTACTGCCATTGAAATGGTTCCTACCTCCCTTCCTCCCGTCATTAATTTCAATGGCCCCTTTATGATGCTGATTGTTGACGAGGAAACTCGCGCCATCATATTCATGGCAAAAGTCAATAATCCTACTGTGGCATGATTGCTCAACTTGTGTTGTAGCACAGAAAACACGCGGTTTCCAACATGAAGCATGATTGATAAGATGCTTTTAGGTATCAGAGTGATTACTATCACATGTTCCCAAACTGAACAAATAAAACACTGATTGAGTTGTCTGCAAAATCACTTGGCGTTTTTCTTTCTTTTTTCACAATTTTAAAAATATGCTGTTTATTTTAAGTGTGCTCTTTAGTGTTCACTCCAAGTGGTTCCTTATTTGTGGAATGCACTCCCCAGGGAGGCTCACCTGGTGCCTTCATTACGTATGTGTAGGTGCCAGACAAGACATTTACCGGTATATGCCACTCATTGACTGGGTTGCCCCAGCCACTCTGGGTGGTTCCCAACAAAAAATATTATTTTATTATGTATGTTGTATTCTCATTTTGTATTTTTCTCTTGCAAACCACCTTGTGATTTTGGGATGAAGGACAGTACTTTTTTATTAAAAAAACAAAACAAATGATGATGATGTATCATTTATTTGTATTTATAATAGCCAATATTAGTCGTACTGTTGTTTATACATGCATACATGGGATGGATGAAACCATATGTGTGAACCAGAATGAATGAATGAATGAATGAATGAATGAATAAAATATTACATTTGTATACTGTCCTATATCCGCAGGTCTCAGGGTGGTTCTCAAGATAAGATCGCAATATACATACATACTCAAAATAAAAACAAAAACAACCCAATAACCGTCCAATACTAACTACATTAAGCGCATAATTTGGTCCATTAAAATAAAAATCTTACTTTGCTCGTGGAAAACAAACAAAAATGCTCTGATTGGCTCCTAGCTAACAGTTATAGCACATTATCATTAGGTGGTGATGTTGCTTATTGTAAGCACCTCTGTTTAGAGATAAGTTTTCTTCCACTTGAATAAGTGTGTGTGGCCTCCTACCCATCCTCCGTACACACAACCATTTAGGATGGGAAAGTGCAAGCAGTCCCATATCTCAGGTCATCAATACTGCATAGCATGGCCTTTTGAAAGCACCTTGGACAGACCTGCCCCTTGAAATACTTTTATTTTTGACCTTAAAGGTTAAGTTACAATAATTATTAATACCAATCATTCAAATACCGAATTAATTAATTTAGATAAAGTGGCCCCCTGCATGCTAGATTGGATGAATTAATTATTTGCTTTATTTCTGCATATAAATCTACAAGTGAGGAACTCAAACTCAAGCTCTTCCTGTGTGTGTGGCAATTATTCTCTCCATGGTTTTTCTTCCTGTCCTTGTAAGATGTTATGTCTTTCTTTCCCCCGATTGTTGCTGCTATCCAGCATGCCTTGGGCAGAGCTGATTTCCCATTGTTGTTCCAGGATTTTCTCCATTTGTCCTGTGCTTTGTTGTTTTGCAACTTTAACAACAGCTGCAAAAGTCACTCTGTCCCAATAAATAACCTGTTTTTCACCATTTCCCCTCTCAGTCTGGGAAGAAGAGCAGATTGTTCGTTTCTGGCCGTGACCTTGTAGGTGACCTTCACCTTGGAAGTGTGCTCTCCCTGAGTCAGTTGATTAGGTGATTAGTCAGGTGGTTAGCTGTGGGCGGAGCTACTCAGTGCTTGGACTGCAGCGACTGAGGAAGGAGCACTAGGTGAGCTGAGCTTGGGAGACACTCTGTAGGTTTTGTAGGTTTGTCCTTTTGGGGCTGTGTGTGAGAAAGTCTGTGTGCTTATTTGTTTCCTTATTTGTCTGTGTGCTTGTGCTTGTTTTCTAGGGCTTCTGCCTCTTGGATTTGGGTAACTGTCCAGGCTTGTGTGTGTGTTTGTTTGTTTCTGGCCGTGACCTTGTAGGTGACCTTCACCTTGGAAGTGTGCCCTCCCTGAGTCAGGTGATTAGGTGATTAGTCAGGTGGTTAGCTGTGGGCGGAGCTACTCAGTGCAGATCACAGTTGATCTGGGAAGAAGAGCGGTCTGACAGACCTCATACATCTATCTATATTATACAGTGCATTCCTGTACAAAGTTTGTGGAGTCCCATATACTCTTAATATTAATTTTCACATAATTAACTTCATGTTCAGGGAAATATTCTGTACAGCTTCTAAAGCATTTTTTCTATTGTCTGTGCTGTATAATATTCTCTAATTCCCCGTTCCAAATTTCTCTAAATATGCATTCAGTATTTATAAACAGTGGTTATAGGTTGAATTTTCTGCAAGGATCCAGTAATTCTCTCCAGCAGTATAGGAGATGCTGAAGCACTCAAACCAGATCGGCCATAAAAAGACACTGACAGATGTTGTAATTGAAAATATTGTCATTCTGCATTCATGGTTAATTGATACCTTAGCTGTAGAATAGGAATTGATTAAAATTATCCATCTGAGCTTATCAACTGATCTAATGCATATATGCCACATTCCATACATTTCTTCCCAAAAGACTGTCTCTTGGTCTTCCGATCTGGATTATCTCACAAGGTTAATTTAGCATGAGCATTTCCTTTGTTACACAAGGAGCTATTGTACATTAACATATTTGCAAGGCAGATGATGTGAAACACTCCCAAAACAACCCCATGTAAAAGCTGGAGAGATGGGGAAACAGGCAGGTTCATCCTGCTGGCTCTAACTTCTCAGGATTGTCTGCTGTGTCTTTTCTGCTGCTTAGAAAGAAGGTCTTCAGTAACCTTCTGTGCTCAAAGCAGATGCTCTACCACTGAGCTGGAGTCCATCCCCAAAGGAAAACTGTCCAAACTGATGCAATCTCATAAAGGTCAGAGAGATGGCGAAATCAAGTTACGCAAGTGGGCCAGACCAGCTCTAGCTTCTGATAGGCATCTCTCATGTACTTCTTTATTTAAGAAAATATTTGGAGAACGTCTGGCAATGCTGTTGATGCTGTAGCATGATGCTGCAGAATATGATTGGTTATTTGGGACACTTAACTGAGGGAGTGGCTTGTTGACCACTGGGGTTGCATTGGACTTGATCGAGGATTTTTCCATATAAGTATCAAGCAGTCAGGCCTCGGAGCGCATAGAAGCAGGAAGTCAGAGAAAGACCACCTTGCTCAAATCAACCTTGCGCTCTCAATCAGTGTCAAACTTCAGCCACAACATTGGGTACTTTGCTTGAACTCCCACTGCGGGAAACAGATCACCATATGATCTTTGAAGGTAACATACAATACTATGTTTTAAAATGTTGTTTTTTAAAAAATCTGCAGGTTGCTTGTTGCCAGAACATTTTCCTGCTGTCCTTGCAAACACCTATTTAATTTCTTAAATCTTAACTTGGTATGTGTGCTTCTGGGCCAGGGGGATCCAAAAGCAGCCATGAATACTTTCATTAGCCCAGTGCTACAAGGATGAATGTTAAGGAGTGTACTTGTGGGGTGTGAGCATACGTTTGCGGTGATCCTATGCAAAGGACTAGGTAAAAAAAGGCTAAAAAGGTAAAGGACCCCTGGATGGTTATGTCCAGTCAAAGGTGACTATGGGGTTGTGGCGCTCATCTTGAATTCAGGCCAGGGGAGCCGGCGTTTGTGCACAGACAGCTTTCTGGGTCATGTGGCCAGCATGACTAAACCACTTTTGGCGCAACGGAACACCGTGACGGAAGCCAGAGCACATGGAACCGCCATGTACCTTCCCACTGCAAAGGTACCTATTTATCTACTTGCAGTTGTATGCCTTCAAACTGCTAAGTTGGCCGGAGCTGGGACAGAGCAACGGGAGCTCACCCCGTTGTGGGGATTCGAACCGCTGACCTTCTGATTGGCAAGTCCAAGAGGCTCAGTGGTTTAGACCACAGCACCACTATACCCATTGGCAGGACCGGTGGTAGGGTTTTTTGTGCCCTAGGCGAGATCACCTTCTGGCGCCCCCCCCCCCCCCGGCCAATCATATTTCAAACACAGATGTATCATAGGAAGAATGAAAAGCACAGAATTTGAAATTGTTAATTTATTTTTTAAAAAAAATGTGAAAAGAAGTCATAAAACAGTTTCTGATCTATTTTCTCAAACAGAATCAAGTCAAGGGGTGTGTGTGTGTTTGTAGGGGGGTGTTGAATGAAATAAAGGGGTGGGGATGTTGAATAAGCTCAAGGGCTGTGTTTGTGTGTGTGTTGAATCAAGCCAGAGGGCGTGTGTTTTTGTGTGTGGGCCAGTAAAGGGGTGTTGAAGAAAAGCTCAAGGGCTCTGTGTGTGTGTGTTGGGGTTGGGGCCCTCTGCCCCTCGCCGACGCCGCGTTCAACAAAGAGCAGCTGAGGGAAGCAACTCTCTTCCAGCGTATCTCCTCCCCCCCCATGGCTGCTCTTTCCTCCCCCCCCCCCCGCACGGAAAAGTGGAGCACTCTGGCGTCAGCTTCGGAGGAGGAAGAGCAGCCTGGGGCAGCGGCAGCAGCGGAGGAGATGCTTAGGGAGCAGCTCCCACCCACCCCAGCCGCCGCCTGCAGCGGGAGCGAATGGGGGAAATCATTGGAGCAGCCCAGCGGTGGCACCGAGGCGCTTTCTGCACAGCTGCTGCTGGGCTCCGAGGTGCTGCCAGAGGGCAACGGGCCAGTGCTTCACCAGGGGAGCCGCTTTGCAGCAAGGGGGGAGACGGAGGAGCTTTGCCAGTGCTGTTGCTCACGAGCCGCTGGCTTGCCAGAGAGTCAGCCGGGAGGGAGGGGGAAGGGGGAGCCGCTTTGCTGGGAGGGAAGGAGCTTTGCCGCTCCCCCCTTCCTCTGCAACTGCCGCCAGCCATATATAGTTGGCAGGGCACGCTGGCAGGACTCGCTGGGGCGCCCCTCAGAGGCCGGTAAGCCCAAAGGCAAAGACGGCTCTAGGCACCAGCGGGGGGGGGGGGGCATTCTGGCCAGCGCCCCCTCCTTTTTGTTGTTTTTTTTAAAAATAATATTTATTGAAAATTTTACAATTTAAACTGAAATACAAAACATGATTAAATTTTCCACACTCCCCTTTCTCTCACCAAGGGGAGCAAAACAAAACGAACCCCCCTCTCACTAGGGTAATTAACGATTCTTTCCCAATTAAACAGTTAGCTCGCATAAATCATCTTTACTGACTTCCCCGATCCCCCCCGTTGAATTCCAAATTAAACCCTAATTCACAGTTATCACCAATTAAATCACCATACTACTTTATACACTCTAACATTTTTCGTTAATCCCTTTACCAAATAATTATTCATCTGACGTAATTTACTTGTGAATTTGACATATCCTCTGCCTCACAAGGGGCAGAGGAACCAGAGACCAAATTGCAAACATGCGCTGGATTATGGAGAAAGCTAGAGAGTTCCAGAAAAACATCTACTTGTGCTTCATTGACTACGCAAAAGCATTTGACTGTGTCGACCACAGCAAACTATGGCAAGTTCTTAAAGAAATGGGAGTGCCGGATCACCTCATTTGTCTCCTGAGAAATCTCTATGTGGGACAAGAAGCTACAGTTAGAACTGGATATGGAACAACTGATTGGTTCAAAATTGGGAAAGGAGTACGACAAGGCTGTATATTGTCTCCCTGCTTATTTAACTTATATGCAGAATTCATCATGCGAAAGGCTGGACTGGATGAATCCCAAACCGGAATTAAGATTGCCGGAAAAAATATCAACAACCTCAGATATGCTGATGATACTACCCTGATGGCAGAAAGTGAGGAGGAATTAAAGAACCTTTTAATGAGGGTGAAAGAGGAGAGCGCTAAATATGGTCTGAAGCTCAACATCAAAAAAACTAAGATCATGGCCACTGGTCCCATCACCTCCTGGCAAATAGAAGGGGAAGAAATGGAGGCAGTGAGAGATTTCACTTTCTTGGGTTCCATGATCACTGCAGATGGTGACAGCAGTCACGAAATTAGAAGACGCCTGCTTCTTGGGAGAAAAGCAATGACAAACCTAGACAATATCTTAAAAAGCAAAGACATCACCTTGCCGACAAAGGTCCGTATAGTTAAAGCTATGGTTTTCCCAGTAGTAATGTACGGAAGTGAGAGCTGGACCATAAAGAAGGCTGATCGCCGAAGAATTGATGCTTTTGAATTATGGTGCTGGAGGAGACTCTTGAGAGTCCCATGGACTGCAAGAAGATCAAACCTATCCATTCTCAAAGAAATCAGCCCTGAGTGCTCACTAGAAGGACAGATCCTGAAGTTGAGGCTCCAGTACTTTGGCCACCTCATGAGAAGAGAAGACTCCCTAGAAAAGACTCTGATGTTGGGAAAGATGGAGGGCACAAGGAGAAGGGGACGACAGAGGATGAGATGGTTGGACAGTGTTCTCGAAGCTACTAACATGAGTTTGGCCAAACTGCGAGAGGCAGTGAAGGATAGGCGTGCCTGGCGTGCTCTGGTCCATGGGGTCACGAAGAGTCGGACACGACTGAACGACTGAACAACAACAACAACTGCCTCACAATATTTCTGAACCTTCCATAGCCTAAATTTAAATTTCCATAAATAAACACATTTTAATTAATTAATTTTTGCTGTTCTCCACCCCTTTCCTCCCTCCAGTCCCCAAAGTTTTGGCTATTAATTTTTAAACAATATTGATTATCCATTACCAATCCATCTGTCAAAACCATAAACAAAGAGAATATCCATACAAACATACATTTTCTCAACCCACCCCGCCCTCTCAATTCCTGAATCCAGAAGTCCTGGGAAAATGGCTTCTGCTTCTGTCTTATCTCATATGTCCTTGAAACATTGTCAACATTGTCCAGGCTCTGTGCAGCTTTCCATTATTCCTTCTTTTTTACTGCAGCTTTCCCATTCTTCCTTCTTTTTCCCTTGTCCATTCTCCCATTGCTCCTTCCTTTTTGTGGGTTAACTCCAATTGGTTTTCTATCCTGGATTTTCTCCTCTTCTGTATATGTTATGTCCTCAAAACTTTCACCATAAGTCCTTGATCCATTTTCCTGCAAAGCCAAATCCAGAGGTTCTACCATCCAGTTCATCTGGTTAACTTTTACTATTAAATTGTGCAAAAGTTCCAGAGTCTTTGTTTGAAATTCCTGCGACCATTTCCTTTTAGGCATGTTTGAAGTCTGAAAAGCTTATGCAGTCCAAATATATTTCTTCGCTGCAGACGCAGCCATCTTAAGTTTATTCATACCAAGCCTTCCGGGACCACCAGAAAGAAAGAGTAATATTTTTCCTAAAACACAGTTCCATTCAAAATAAGTCCTCAGTTCATCCCCCCCTACCCTGGGGAAAACATTTGCAGAAATTTTCTTGTTACAAAGTTAGGCAGCAGCTTCGGATTGAGAGTTACACTGTTTCCTTTTGTTTCAACGATCAAGGAACCGACCTCCATTTTTAAAGTTCCTAGCAAAACCAAATTTTAAAGTCACTTTTCCTTTTTTTTAGTCAGTACTTACAGAGTCCAAATTAGTGCCAAATCTTGAAGGAATTGGATGCTCTCTCTGTTAGCAGCCGCTACTTCTCACTGCAGAGACAGCAGACGATCCTCAGCCCCCACGCCTCTTAAACCCTGCTCGTCACAGCAGCCCTTACTAGGGCTTACCAGAGAGCAGGGGAGGTGCTCCCGGGGGACCCGCCAGATCCCATGTCCCCAGGACTCGTTCCTGGGGTTTTTTGGGGGGTCAAAGCGCAGTTTCGACTCCCCCCTCCCCTGCAGCGCCGGAGAAGCCTCGGACCTGAGGTTTCTCCCGACTGTCCAGAATGGCGTCCAACCGGAAGTAACGCCCCCTCCATTTTGGCACCCTAGGCCAGTGTTTCCCAACCTTGGGCCTCCAGCTGTTTTCAGACTACAATTCCCATCATCCCTGACCACTGGTCTTGCTAGCTAGGGATGATGGGAGTTGTAGTCCAAAAACAGCTGGAGGCCCAAGGTTGGGAAACACTGCCCTAGGCAACTGCCTAGTTCACCTTAATGGAGCGCCGGCCCTGCCCATTGGAACTGGCGTCATTTCTTTCAGTTATTAACCTGTTTCTCATATGTACAAGGTGAAATGCTTCAAATTAGCCTTTTAATGGAACCCCACCTTGAGATTAAACCGGCATGAATTTATTTATTTATTTTTAATTATCTTTATTATTTTAAAATGAAGACATTTACAGTAAAGAAAAAGAAAAAACAAGCAAATGACAAACAAATTACAAACAAACAAACAAACAAACAAACAAACAAACAAACACTAAAAGACTATACAAATAACTACAACATAAAAATAAACAAGGTTAATATAACAAACATCATTTATACACCTAACAATACAATTAATTGTGATTGTTGTTGTTCAGTCGTTCAGTCGTCTCCGACTCTTCGTGACCCCATGGACCAGAGCACGCCAGGCACGCCTATCCTTCACTGCCTCTCGCAGTTTGGCCAAACTCATGTTAGTAGCTTCGAGAACACTGATTAATTGTGATACTTATGACAAAAAAATTAAAAATGACTTCCAATTATTCTCACTGTACTTTATCTATTAATTACCTTAAACTGCACCATTGGATACTTTTTGTATATTTTCTTTATATATTCCTATAAATTCTTATTTATATAATACAAGGGTCAGTCTAGTTCTGTCAAAAGGTTCCCTTTATACCATAATTTTTAAAATATTGTTTAAAAATTCTCCTTTCCTTACAGACTGTTTTGTTTGCCCCCTTATCTTTCCAGTCACTTTTGCTAGCTGCAGGTATTTTACCATCAGCTGTACCAGGATAGGATTGTGCTCTGAGTCCTTAAGTTGCCACAAAAGCTGCCACAAAACTCTTTAGTGCAGTTTACTCCAATGGACAGGTAAACAGCTGCTAGCTAGGTGAAAGAGGTTTGGTATACTGCTTTCTTATCACAAAGAAACACAAACTTGCGCACACAAACAATCTTGCTTTATTTTACCACACTCCAACCTTAATAAAGGCTTTAACAAAGATCACTATGCGTCTAACATTCTGCCAAAATAAAAGAAAGCGAGTTTTTTTAAATCCTGCCAGAAAGGCATATAAGAGCCGAATGACTCAAAGGCAAGCCATTGCAATCATGGATTTTGAATGTGATTTGTCTTCACAGACAACTTCCAGAGGAAGACAATGTCTCGCCTCCACTTTTGTTTGCTTCTTTCTGGGCTCTGGGCTTTTGCCCAATGTCACCATACCCCTGACCACAAAGAGGACCATGACCACGCCCATTCTCCTCCGGCTGAAGGTGAAAGAGATCTGCCCTCTTTGAAGATAGGCCCAGGAAATGCTGACTTTGCCTTTCGATTCTACCACCACGTTGCTTCGGAGACCGCTGAGAAGAACATTTTCTTTTCCCCTCTGAGCATTTCCACTGCCTTGGCCCTAGTGTCACTGGGAGCTAGAACAACCACGTTGAGTCAGCTTTTGTCAGGACTTGGCTTTAGCCAGTCAGATATTACCGAACAGGAAATACATGAGGGTTTCCATCATCTCTTACATTTACTGAACCGCCCCAATGCTGAACTCCACCTGAGCATTGGGAATGCCCTATTCACAGATGACCAAGCAAAACTCCTGAAAAAGTTCTTGGATGATGCCAAACATTTTTATGACACAGACGTTCCTCCGACTAACTTCAGGAATCCTGCAGTAGCTGAAAGTCAAATCAATAGCTATATAGAAAATAAAACAAATGGGAAAATAGTTGATGCTGTCCAGGGTCTTAACCCAGACGCTCTAATGGTTATTGTGAACTATATTTACATGAGAGGTAAGTCAGATGGACTTGTTTTATACACGTTTTGCTTCTTAGATGTTCTCAGTTTAAGGTTTAAACTTTAAGCTGTGGTTCAGGTTTGTTGGCTCTTTAGTCTGGAGTCATCATCTGCCCATTGTGTGAGAAGAATCTTCTCAGACTTCTCATCACAGAGAAGTTCTTTTAATCAATCAGAAAATTGACCTCCACCATTATCGAAACAAATCAAATATATTGTGAGTACCCTTCTCCTGGAAATGAGATTAAGCAATTGGGAACTAGATTAAGAACAGAACTATAAAGGCAGGTATCTCAGCATAGTAAGATGCCACCAAAACAGGAGCTTTTATTAAAAGCTGTGAGTATGACAATTAATATGTTGAAGAATTAAATGACCTCTATGCTGTTATTGTTCTTTCCATAAGCCAACTGGGAAAAACCTTTCAATTCTCTCAGTACAAGAGAAGGAGACTTCCATGTGGATGAGCAAACAACGGTGAAAGTCCCAATGATGAACAAAGACAGCAGGTTTGAGACTTACCGTGATACGATCCTGTCCTGTGAGGTTGTGAAGCTCCCTTACAAGGGCAAAGTTTCAGCATTATTTATTCTTCCTGACCAAGGAAAAATGAAGCAGTTGGAAAATGCTCTTAGCAAAGACGTTTTATTAAAATGGATGAATTCAACGAAATCACGGTAAGTGCGCATGCTATAGTTGAAAGAGTGTAGTATATATTTGTAGGTGTAAATATATTGTTTTGAGTTTGAGGGGTAGTGATAGGCTGTTTAATGACCAAGTCCCTTATAGTTCCCCAAACAGGATCAATCGAGCATAGACGTTGCTGAGAAAGGAGTGCATAGATTTTGCTGAGACAGGAGTCCAAACATGCTAGGAATGTGGACATGGGAGAGCACATCTTTGATGGGAATTCTGTCCTGCCATATGACACCCAAAATCTTCCTGGCACATCCCCCCCCCCAAAGCAATACCTCACTAGCCTCTGATTCCTCTTTCAACAGGAGAATACATCTATTCCTTCCAAAGTTTACAATTTCTAGCAACTATGTTATCAAAGGGATCTTAAGAAGAATGAATATTACGGAGGTATTCACAGATCAAGCAGACCTCTCTGGAATTACTGGGAAGCCTGAGCTGAAGATTTCCAAGGTAGGTTGCTCAAAATGCAACAGGTTGATCTATATTTCCTTGCATCCTCCATTTTTCTCCAGAGGTATCTGAAGGTTCAAATGAACCTAATTTGGGGTACTTGAACCACAACCCCATCTCTCATGGAGAGGAGGAGCCAAAAATATTTGCTATTCCAGCTATGATTATTAAGAGGCAGCAAAATCCCATCTCTCCCTCTGCTATAGCCTAATGGCATGAGTGGTTCTTGATGACAGTTGAGGTGGGGAGCCCCAATGGAGCTGGTCTCCCAACTGATGGAGAGACCCTTAAGCCCCAGCTCTCCCTCTTCCTTTGGTCATGCTCCATGGGGCTGATGGGAGTTGGGATCCAAAAACATCCGGAGGGCCATACCTTCCCCACCTCTGATGCAGAATTTTCAAGAGCAGATGATTACGTACCAGTTGCTTTCCAGTTAGCATTGGAAGAGGAGGAGAAATCTGATATGTTTGCAAGCTTTGTGCAGACAGTATAGTTTATCACATACCTGCTTTAGTCTGACCTGCTCATGCATTGTAGTTGTATTTAAAAAATACTCCTGACTCAGCATATGCTGTGTGTATTGCTGCAGCATAATTTTAAAGTATATTACTAAATATGTGTTTTATGCAGTTATATAAACTTTTGTATTTATCTGTTTATGTGCTGGCTTCTTTTGGAAACCTAGTGTTTATAATATTATAGGAGTAATAGGGTAATATTATATATGATGTGTATATGAAAGAAGTGTTAGTATTTTTAGCATAATCAGCCAGGGACAGGGATCTTTCTTCTCATCAACATTAAGGGAGAGAGACAAGAACTAGGAAAAATAATTATGGAGATGATTGACATCAAGATTTTCAGAAAATTCCATTGATTTCTTGAGGTTGACTGATACAAAAAAAATGATTCTTAGTACTGGTTAGAGGAACCAGATCAATATGTAATTAGAGTGAGAAATGACCACATGATGTTGTTTCTTAAGACATTCAACGGATTTGTTTGTTTTGAAGGCCTAGATTTTCTCATGATTTTCAGGCACAATCTTGCACTAATTTTTGTTGTATTTCTTTGCAGGCTATTCACAAAGCTTATTTAAATGTCCACGAGAATGGCACTGAAGCTGCAGCTACTACTGCCATTGAAATGGTTCCTACCTCCCTTCCTCCCATAATTGATTTCATTCGCCCCTTTCTGATGCTGATTGTTGACGAGGAAACTGACACCACCATGTTCATGGGAAAAGTCAATAATCCTACTGTGGCATGATTGCTCAACTTGTGTTGCAGCACAGAAAACATGGGGTTTCCAACATGAAGCATGATTGATAAGATGCTTTTAGGTATCAGAGTGATTACTATCACATGTTCCCAAACTGAACAAATAAAACACTGATTGAGTTGTCTGCAAAATCACTTGGCGTTTTTCTTTCTTTTTTCACAATTTTAAAAAATATGCTGTTTATTTTAAGTGTGCTCTCTAGCGTTCACTCCAAGTGGTTCCTTATTTGTGGAATGCTCTCCCCAGGGAGGCTCACCTGGTGCCTTCATTACGTATCTGTAGGTGCCAGACAAGACATTTATATGCCACTCATTTGACTGGGTTGCCCCAGCCACTCTGGGTGGTTCCCAACAAAAAATATTATTTTATTATGTATGTTGTATTCTCATTTTGTATTTTTCTCTTGCAAACCACCTTGTGATTTTGGGATGAAGGACAGTACTTTTTTTTATTAAAAAACCAAAACAAATGATGATGATGATGATGATGATGATGTATCATTCATTCATATTTATAATAGTGAATATTAGTCATACTGTTGTTTATACATGCATACATGGGATGGATGAAACCATAGGTGTGAACCAGAATGAATGAATAAATGAATGAATGAATGAATAAAATATTACACTTGTATACTGTCCTATATCCGCAGGTCTCAGGGTGGTTCTCAAGATAAGATCGCAATATACATACATACTCAAAATAAAAACAAAAACAACCCAATAACTGTCCAATACTAGCTACATTAAGCGCATAATTTGGTCCATTAAAATAAACATCTTACTTTGCTCGTGGAAAACAAACAAAAATGCTCTGATTGGCTCCTAGCTAACAGTTATAGCACATTATCATTAGGTGGTGATGTTGCTTATTTTAAGCACCTCTGTTGAGAAACAAATTTTCTTCCACTGGAATAAGTGTGTGTGGCCTCTTCCCCATCCTCCATACACACAACCATTTAGGATGGGAAAGTGCAAGCAGTCCCATATCTCAGGTCATCAATACTGCATAGCATGGCCTGTTGAAAGCACCTTGGACAGACCTGCCCCTTGAAATACTTTTATTTTTGACCTTAAAAGTTAAGTTACAATAATTATTAATACCAATCATTCAAATACCGAATTAATTAATTTAGATAAAGTGCCCCCCTGCATGCTAGATTGGATGAATTAATTATTTGCTTTACTTCTGCATTCCAAAATCTTATTAATTTCAATTACATTCTGGTCATAATAATAATCCCTTATACAACAACTGCAATATTAATAACTTCTATTCGTGTTGGCGCATTAAATGATTTATAAAGCTACAAGTAAGGAACTCAAACTATATCCTTGCTCTTCCTGTGTGTGGCAATTATTCTCTCCATGGTTTTTCTTCCTGTCCTTGGAAGATGTTATGTCTTTCTTTCCCCCGATTGTTGCTGCTATCCAGCATGCCTTGGGCAGAGCTGATACCCCATTGTTGTTCCAGGATTTTCTCCATTGCTCTGTCCTGTGCTTTGTTGTTTTGCAACTTTAACAACAGCTGCAAAAATCACTCTGTCCCAATAAATAACCTGTTTTTCACCATTTCCCCTCTCAGTCTGGGAAGAAGAGCTATATAATATTCTCTAATTCCCTGTTCCAAATTTCTCTAAATATGCATTCAGTATTTATAAACAGTGGTTATAGGTTGAATTTTCTGTAAGGATCCAGTAATTGCGTGGTCAGGCGGAGTCCCCCCAAACCCCAGGCAGCCCCTGAGCGGAGTAACGACACAAGACAACGTGCTATGGGATTAAAATTAGGCCACAACTTTATTAACATGTGCCCTTATATGTCTTATAGGGTCTATTTTTTTCCTTTGATGTAGGATAAAGAGAGGACCGCTCACCTTTTCCAATGGGTGGCACTGCAGCTGGGCATCGAGGATCCTATGGTGCTCCAGCGCGGGGCTGGAGATCAGCACCCCCTTCACGCATATCCCTGGCCGCGTCGTCAGAGTTGGGTGGGGCCATGCCCAGCTGGTCGTGTTGGGCAATAAGCACTGGTGATGGGCAGGAGATTTAACCGTGGTGTGTGTACAAACTAGCCTACTGTACAAAGGCAAACCTTGCATTCATTGCTCTACCCACTTTCATCTCTGGCCCTGCGCCCTCCACCACTGAGAGAACCCCAATGGGGATTCAGCCATTGGGAGAAAAAGTTTTCCCACTTTTGTTTTATGGCTCTCGAAGTATGCCGTCTGGTAATTGGTCTAATATATTTAATCTCCACTCGCACACCATGAGATATAGCTTATTCTTTCAAACTAAGAACTCGTTCATCTTTAACTAATGCTCTGCTGGGCTTGAGGAGGAAATGATGGAAATCTCTATTTCCTGCCCATTGACCTTCCTTTGGTTAAAGCCACGTCTTGACAAAAGGTGGCACAATGTGGTAATCTTATCCTCCAGTAAGCAGGAGAGCAAAGATGGGGGGAGGGGGGAAACAACATTATTGCTGCCAGCTGCTGAAACAACCTGATAGGAGAATGTTCTGCCCAAGTCAATTTTACTTTGAGATATTTTCAGATAGTTGTCATCACTTTTATCCAGAGGGCGGTCATAGTTAATGGAACAATGGTGTAACATACATGAGTATTTGCTGACCCTGTGTGAAACAGACATCTATGTGATCCCGCAGATGTGCTCCCTACAAAATGATCTTTAGTTGGAGTCAAAATTAGCATGTGTCCATCTGGTGCCTACAACAGGTACATCCACACAGAGGGAAAAGATGGAATTTGTTAGAAAGCATAAAAGTAATTTTAACAGTGAAACCCATCGGCGTACATGTACAGCACTGGAGAGATGAGCAATGCTAAAATCTGGCCTGAAATAGATTTGTTGTTGTTGTTGTTCAGTTGTTCAGTTGTGTCCGACTCTTCGTGACCCCATGGACCAGAGCACGCCAGGCACGCCTATGTTTCACTGCCTCCCGCAGTTTGGCCAAACTCATGCTAGTCACTTCGAGAACACTTTCTGACCATCTCATTCTCTGTCGTCCCCTTCTCCTTGTGCCCTCCATCTTCCCCAACATCAGGGTCTTTTTCAGGGAGTCTTCTTTTCTCATGAGGTGGCCAAAGTACTGGAGCCTCAACTTCAGGATCTGTCCTTCCAGTGAGCACTCAGGGCTGATTTCTTTAAGGATGGATAAGTTTGATCTTTTTGCAGTCCATGGGACTCTCAAGAGTCTCCTCCAGCACCATAATTCAAAAGCATCAATTCTTCGACGATCGTAGGGAATCCCTAATGCTCCAGGGGAATTGAATAAAATGACCAATCACAAGGGGTCAAATGAGAGAATGAAAGGGGTTTGGATGAAATCTAGCAAAGCTCTAGTAAGTAGTAGTTTGAGCAAATCTCACAGAACTGCAATATGAACTGGATCTGGAAGGTTAACCTGAGCAGGTTCTTCCCGAGCAGGTTCAAAGCTTGGGAATAATGACACAATTTTGTCTTCCTCTTCCTCAAAGACCCATTGTTCCATCCAGTTCATATTGCAATTCTGTGAGATTCTCAGTTGGTTGAAGCAGGCTATTGCTTGCATCTAAAGCAGAACCTTTAGGATGTCAAAACCTACACATGGTGCCAGTCAATAACTGCATTACCATTACTCCACACTAGCTTCCTAAGAAGAAATTAACTTTCTGGGTTTCTCATTACCAGTCCAGCAAGAAGGTCAAGCATAGCTTAATCAGCTGCAAGACTATTTATAAAATCAAGACACAAGGGTCAATTCCTATGTTTACCCACATTGGCCATACTCTTCCTTGTCCTACTTTTTGGGCATAGGATGGAGGGTGGCAGCAAAAGCAACACAACATAATGCACTCATGACATTGGCGGACAGCAAAAAACCCACCCAGCAAAAAACAAAAACAAATGCAGAATAGATTTTAAGAAGCAAGACCCTCTTGGGGTATTAAGGCTGTGAACCCCTCAGGTTGTAAAGGGGGAAATGGGGCAGATTGATGCAGAAGAATTCAATCTCATTGTCAGGGAACTGCCCTCCGCTGCCAGTCGGGGTCCTGGTGGGTACCAGCAGCCCAAGCCCCTTCTATCCAGTGAGTCTTCACCTAGCAAGTCTCCCTGCAGCTCCTCTGGGGAGGAGGAGTTACACTCAGGAGGGAGGGCTCCAGGAAGCTGCTCAAAACGCAGTACCGCCCAGCAGAGCAGATCTGAGGGGGAGATGCCACTTCCATCGCCTGAGCTGCGCAGAGGGATGGGGAAATCAGGAAGGCGGCATCTCAGGATGCCGCGATTCCTATGTTGGGGTCGTAACCGAAAACAGGCACTTCTCTTCACTCTTCAAGCAACTAAGCAGTCATGTTTTTGATAGCTCCGCTTGTACATAGCTTGGACACAATAAAATAGTTTGTAGACAAGACGGACTTTGTCTTTACTCGGGAGCAACCGCTAAGCGGATCTGACACTCATATTTTATGTAACAAAAATAAGTCAAATAATACAATATTTTGCTTTATTTATGGCATAAATAATCAATATTATAATAGCAATCAAAAGAACCATTAAAGTTAGAAGATAATGAGAATAGAATGACTTTGATACTTTGGATGGGACAATTTGATACAAAGCATAAATTGTATGAGAATGTTAATTATTTACAAAAATTTAATGAAAGAAACAATTTTTATTGTGAGAAATCATAATCAGCCTTACAATTTGTTACTTAAAATCTAAATTACGCATGAAAACTAACAGTGTTTCACACATATCATAGACTTTATGGCAGGTTTTCTTAACAAAACAGCAAAACATATTAATCTTTCCTCAAACACCTATCCATTAAAAAAAAACTTTGGAAAAACTTTTAAAAATAGTAATTTAAAACAAAATGCTTATAAAAAATAAGATAATTACTCAACGTTTAGCTTCTATTTCATATTATATCCACTTAAGTCAATAGAAAAAGTATAACGAGATGTTTTTCGAGGTGTGCCCTTTGGGAAATTTGGTTTTGGCAACTGCGAAACAACATCCTTGAAATCAACACTTGCCTCATCTTCTACAATTGGGGAAGACAAACATACAAGATCCTGGTTTTCTTCCTGAGATATGACACTTGATAATCACTAATATTATATTCAGAAATGACTTTGGCCATGTAGAAAACAACAGTTTTTTTCTTTGGAACACATAATGGAAGAGCAAGCCTGGGGCAGCATTCATACCCTGCACCCAGGGGCGGGGCCAGCCCCGGGGCCTCTGAGGAGTCTGCCTGCCTCTTCCCACTCAGCCACCCTACAGCTGAGGGAGAGGAGGTGGGCGGACCATTTGTGGCAGCTCAGAGCCTGCAGGTGCCCAAGCCACCGCATCATTCCCAGGAGAGAAGCTTGGCTCGGGTGCGTTGCAGGCTCTGCGGCGAGGGCCTCCTGCCATTTTGTCACCCCTTCAGTGGTGACACCCAGGGCGGCCCCCACACACACCGCACACCCTTCCTCTACCCCCACACAGAGGAACCTAGCTAGGTTGGCAGGAGCTGGGACAGAGCAACAGGAGCTCACCCTGTTGTGTGGATTTGAACCGCCAACCGTCCAATCAGCAAGCCCAAGAGTCTCAGTGGTTTAAACCACAGCGCCACCCCCATTCCATGTATGTATATGTGTGTGTGTGTGTGTGTGTGTGTGTGTGTAACTAAGCACATCCTCCCTTTAATCACACTGCCTAGGCTTGCACCCCAGGGAAGTCACTTCGGTGCTGCTAACACAGCGGTTTGACTTTGCCCCCTGAGGCACACTCCATTGTCTAATGAGACATATGGATACCAACAAGAACAATCCACTCTGCACTCCATTGACAAAACTCCCCATATTCTGGGGGGGATAGCTGTCATAAGTCCCACTATTAAACTACAGCTCACTAGAACTGGATGCAGTTCAGTAGCTTGGCCATGACATATTTCGTGATCTTATTGGTGCTCAGCAGCTGATAGAAACCATCTAGGTGTCCTTACCTAATTGGCTGCTGCAGCAGCAGGTAGAAGCAAGCCAGGGTTATAAACTGAAGGTAACCTAAGGAGAAGAGAGCTTACTCTACAAGCAAGAGGGAAGAGCAAACATCTCAGCCCAAAGGAGCAAGTGCCAAAGTAATAAGAGGCACTACAGGACGTTTTGGAGAAAACCTAGGTATGTATAAAAAGGGTCTGAAAAGTAATTGTTCATAATACACCATCCAAAAAGGATAGGTTGAAAATGTTCATGATTTTCCAAATTACAGAGGGGAGGAGTAGAACTAGACAATGAAAGTGTTGAGTTAGGTGATGAGATAACCGACAAGGCAATGGTGTCCGGCAGGCACTGAGCTTCTCCTGTCAGTTATAGCAGAGATACACAGCAGCAGTCTGGTTTGCAGCAGCTTGTCTGTGTTGGAATTCTAGCAGTCAAATAAATCACCAGCCCTTGGCTTCTTCTAATCTACGAAGCTTTATTTACAGTGGCAAAGAATACATTCCGGGAGACAAAGCAGGCATTGCTCTCTCCCTCACGCCATAAATCAAACTGAACAGTGAACAGACTGAACAAAGGTAAATGCCCGTGTGTGGCACACGCCAGTGACAGAACGGAACATCCTGTGAGCTGTTGACCCTGTAAGCCCTGGGTCTCCTCACAGAAAGTGCAGGGAAAAGCAGGAGGAGGTATGTGGGGCAGAGACAACTAGCTGAATGCCACCTGCCCCCTTGCAGAAGTGGCATTTAACACCAGGGCCTGGTGAAGCTGCCTGAGTGGCTGAAGCAGCTCAGGACACTCCCCAGACTAGGACACCTTGCATTGGTGCTGAGGAAGATACAATGTAAGCTGGGCTGTCTTAAGCATATCTGGCACCGTGGTGCAAAGATCCCTCTGGCCACGCGCCCCCCTTTCCCAGAGTTGTTGACCTTTTGGCTGGCGGGGTGGCATGACGCGGGACCAGGACTCCCATGATGCAGGGGGCAATAACCAGAGGTATAGTAAGGTCACTGATCTTACAAGGCAACCCTCTGCATGTTTACTCAGCAGTAAGCCCTATCGACCATACTTTCTCCTAGAACTACAAGTGCTTAGAATTGTAGCCTTGGTTTGCTTACTGAAAACGTTTATGCTGCAAACCTGCTAAGCACATTTACTTGGGGGGCGGGGGGGGGAGAAAGAAACGGGAATGAAACCCCCAAGCACACTCTTAATGCTTTCCCCCTAAAGTCCTACTAGCTGCAGTCAAAAGGCTTGCAGATTCAGAGGCAAAACTAGAGAAGGAAAAGCTCAGTCAGTAGGTAGGTAGACCATTTCACTTTTAATGTTGTAGGGATGTGTATAGAAACTAGGTGAGGGGACACACACACACACACACACAAATACACACACGTATTTTCATTTCTTCCTCACGTTTATAACCAGGTCACAAAGACATACTTCAGTCTGGTTTAAAATGGTGTCTGAGCAATGGAACTACAGTGGTACCTCAACTTACGAATTACTCGACATACGAATTTTTCGACTTACGAATGAAAAAGGTGCCCGCACACCTACAAATTTTTCAACATCCGAAGGACATCCGTTGGCGGTTTTAGATGGGGTTTACTTGACTTACGAATTTTAGATGCGGTTTACTCGACTTACGATTTTTTCCCGAATTTTTCGTTTCCAATGCATTCCTATGGGGAAATCACTTTTTTCGACTTACGAATTTTTCGACCTACGAATGTGCATTCAGAACGGATTAAATTCGTAAGTCGAGGTACCACTGTACAATGTTCTACATTGCTGAGATGAAGTTGAAAGGGCAAAGGGCAGAGAGAAAGTGCCCAGATTATAGGTATGGATACGCCTTCCCCTAACAGGACACTGTGGGAGCGTTTCTTAGAGGGAACTTACAGGACTCTGAGCTTCAGCTCCTCTCATGTGCCTATGTAGCAAACATGCATCGTTGGTTTGACTGCATTGTAAAAAACCCCATAAATCTCAGGGTCATGGGTTCGAGCCCTTTGGGCAAAAAAAAAATTCTGCATTTTAGGGGGTTGGACTAGATGACCCTCAGGTTCCCTTTCAACTCTACAATTCTATTATTTTTATGCCACTTTTAAAAATTGATTTTCCATAATTTTAAACAAATTGTCACCAGACTATTACAAATTAATACAATTATTCTAAGCATCACACAAACCTTTAAATTCATGCTTATTGAGTAGTGCACATTTCCAAACGTGGGGCGGGAATCAAGTGGGAATTTTTATTCTGGATCCATAGGAAATGGTGACTATTCATTGCAAAGAACCATGTTGAACTGGAGTGTGGAAAGCAATGTGCTGGGCACGCAAGGCTGCAATCCTATCCAGAGTTACGCAAAAACAACATTCATTAGGATTTTCAGATTTTTTTTTAAATTCCCAACTTCTTCCCAGTGCATCACATAAATAAGTGAAAACTGAAGAGGACAATGTCATGCGCCCCCCCCAAAAAAATCCGACAGTTGAGGTCTCGCCTCTGCTACAGTATTTTCTTTGGCCCCAAGTGGCACCCCTGGGGTGGGGCATCGCTCCTTGCATATGACGTCATGACGCATGCACACAGAGCGGCGCATCTGCCCAGCTCAGCGAGGAGGGGTGTCACGCCAAGCATGACGCCCCTCCTCGCTGGCCTGCCCAGCTCCGTCCAGGGAGCCCAGCAGTGAAAAAAAGCTGCTGAAAGGGGGAAAGCCCACTTCCAGCGGCTTTTTTCGCCGCTGGCTGGAGGTGCCAATTGCAGGGGGTGGGGCCCCGCCCCGAGTTTCACCCCCCCAGGGTGCTACCTGGGGCAGCCCGCCCCCCTCCCCCTTGCTCCGCCTCTGGCTGCCAGAGCAGGAGGCAAAGCACAACATCCTACATTTCCTAGGACCTTCTGAATGATTCGGCCTTGGTTTCTGGGGTGTTGCTCCCTCTGAATCACTCCAAACAGCCTCCTGTTGCAAATCCATTTCCAAAAAACCCTCTTCTTGAAGTAGGCCATTAAAAACAATACCCAAAATTACCAAGCACACCCCTTCGCCTGTTTTCGGGCCACCCTGCAGAACAGGGCAGAGTAAATATGATGATGATGATGATGATGATGATGATGATGATGATGATGATGATACCTCACCCATCTGACTGGGTTGCCCTGGCCACTTTCAGCGGCTTCCGACAGATATAAAAACATAACAAAACACCACACATTTAAAAGCTTCCCTATATAGGGCCCCTGTAAAGGAAATCCCCTGTTCAGTCGTGGAACATCCCCAAGTGCCATGGGCAAGTCCCTCTCCTTCTTGGCCAAACCCTCCTTGCAGGGTTGTTGTTGTTGTGGAATCTTTGCAAAATGCGAAGGTGTCCCCTTACCCGCCCTGTCCTGACTTCCAGGATCAGAAAGAAATATTTATTTAAAAGAGAGCGAGCAGAGGGGAAGCCCTATTTTCTACCTTCAAAGCCCACAGCCCTGCAATGTCTCCTCTGCATAGCTGTCAACTTTCGGATTTGAAAATAAGGGATCAGCAGCCTCACCTATCCGGGGACAGTCACATGGCAGTGGTGGGCGGAGCCAGAAGCAAAAGTGGGCGGGGCAGCAATGTAAACTCCATATTTGTACATTGTGCAAGTACAGTCTCCCACCCACCCACCCCCAGCCCAGCAGGCCAGCCGCCGAAAGGGGGTCCTTGAGAAGAGGGTGACAAAGAGGCAGTGGAAGAGGTTCTAATAAATTTGGAAGGATACAGTTCCCTGTCTTGGGGAAAAGGAGATTAACATTCACACCAGGTATGAGATGTTCGCTACCCCTTATCACTGTGCTGCAACCATGAGGGAAAGGCGCCTTTCTCTTTTTTGTCTTTTTCCCCCTTTCCGTTTCTTTCCTTCCTTTTTTTTATTTGGAAAAAAAATGGGAGATGGAGTGAGCATGTGTTTTGGTGTGCTGTTGCTTTGAAGCGGGGCGGGCAGGGAGAGGTGAGCTGTGGGCACTGGTGTGACAGGAGCAGGAAGAATGGAGTTTACATAGGACAGTTTCATAGGACACCACCCCCACTTAGCGGCCATGTGGCCAAAGCACAGACCTTGTGGCCTCTCCCTCTCCCTCTCGCCTTTAACCCTTCATCGCCCGTGACTTGTGAGCCGGGCAGAAAGCAGTCCTTTTGTAAACCCGGGAATTATACGGGTTTTTCAGCCATCCGGGGGAGCAGCGGGAAATGTGTTTAGAAACGGGAGGTTCCCGGCCAATACGGGAGACTTGGCACCACTGCTCCTCTGTCTCAGATTCCTCCAGCTGAGATTAGCAGCTCATTCATTTCCTTTGCTGCACCAACACCTGCAGCTCATCTGCATCGCCTGGCACCCGTCTCTAACAACTTGCAAATCCTCACCGGGGAATCACGGCCACCAAACCAGAACTGACATCATTCAACTGGGATGTAAGAGAGCGTCTAGGAAGGAAGTGACAGGAGGCGAGTGGGGGGAAAGAACAGCTCACAGGCTTTGTAACATCACGGATGGAGGAGAGAGAGAGAGAGAGAGAGAGAGAGGAAGCTTCACAACTACAAGCCCGGCGAAGCTTCTCTTGCTTGTGTCCTCCCTCCTCCTCTCCTCCTCTTCTCCCCTCTCCCCCAATCAGGGGCGTTGCTGGGGAGGGGCGGTGGGGGCGGTACGCCCCCAGTGACAGGGTGAGCAGCGGCGGGTGGGGGTGCCAAGCGGCGGCCCCTCCCGCCACTCCCACGCGCCGCTGCTCCCTCCGTCACCCCGGGAGCAGCAGCACACGGATGGGGTGCTTCTGCCGCTTTTTTCCGGCGGGGGGGCGACCAGCGAGGGGGGTTGTCACGCTTGTCACCCCCTCCTCGCTGGTCACCACCCCCCGCCGAAAAAACCGCGGGGGGCGGGGAAAGCCTGGAAAGGAAGCAGAGCAGGCGCGTTTAAGCGCCGCTCTGCTTCTTTTTCCGCTTTCCGCCGCTTTTTTCGGCAGGGGGGGCCCGACCAGCGAGGTGGGGGTCACGCTTGTCACCCCCTCCTCGCTGGTCACCACCCCCCGCCGAAAAAACCGCGGGGGGGGGCGGGGAAAGCCTGGAAAGGAAGCAGAGCAGGCGCGTTTAAGCGCCGCTCTGCTTCTTTTTCCGCTTTCCGCCGCTTTTTTCGGCAGGGGGGGCCGACCAGCGAGGTGGGGGTCACGCTTGTCACCCCCTCCTCACTGGTCACCACCCCCCGCCGAAAAAAAGCCTCGGAAAGGGGGAAATCCCCCCTTTCTGTATACACGTGCGTCGTGACGTCATGATGACGTCACGGCGCGCGCGCGTCGTGCCCCTCCCCCAGGGGGTGCCTCTGCGCTGCCGCCGCCCCCAGCAGCGCAGAGGCTAGCGACGCCACTGCCCCCAATCCCAAATGAATACCGAGCTGTACAAACACAGTGAGAGTGAGGTGAGAGACCAGCTAGGAGTCTAGAAGTGGATGAAAAGGCGATGGCAAAGCACTCTCGCTCTCTCTTTCTCTCTCGCCCCTCTCTAGTCTCAACGAGATTGATAAATTACTCCACTACCCTACTTGAAAGGGAGCAAGGAAGGAGGACACTCGGAGGTCCCCAGCGGCAACATTTGCAAACAAAACAAAACAAAAACCTGGTGGGTCGGTGGGATGGCTGGCTGGGGTGGATGTGAAGCCAGGAGAGTGAGGGGAGGCTCCAGCATCTCCCTGCCGCCACTCCCCTTTTGTAGCGTGGGGTTAGTGATTTCAGTAAATGATTTCAGCTTTCTGACATAGCAGGCAGGATACAGCTTCTTCATGTAATACTCTTTATTCAGCCAAACAAGACTGGAGACTGAGGAGCGGGAAGCTACATTTATAGGGACAGAAGACTGGTTAGAAAGGATACATTTTGGAGGGAACAATCTCAGGCAATCACAAAGCTGCCTTTTGGTGGGCAATAAGACTGAGGATCCAAATACAGCAGCTTAAATGAACCAATAGTAGCTGTTCCTTCTGGAACAGAAAGGCAGTTACTTTACCCTAATGCGAATACAGACAATAGTAATACAGATATAAAAACCATTGAATCAATACACAACAGCTCCCCCACTCTCCTGGCTGCGAAAATGGTCTCCTCAGCATCCCCTTCCCTTCACACCGTCTCCCCGCGCCCCCCAGTGGCAGCTTCAGGAACTGCAGGGCTCTTTCCAAGCTCTGTTCAGCTCTCAGCTCTTCCCTGGAGTCCCAGACGACTCCAACTCAGCCCGGACTCCCAACCAGGAGCCCTCCAGAGCTTGGCGCCCTGGTGCAATGCGCCACTTGCACCACAGGGTACAGATGGGTCTGAATATAAGGCAAGCCTGCTGTGGATGATGGGCTACATCACTGGCAAGGATGATGAACTAGAGGGAACCCCAGCTGATGAAGTGTTACTTCATCACAATTTATTTATTTTAGCAAAGCAAATGGATCAATCAGGGCACAGTAAGGCCGCTGTCTGCTAGGATCCAAATATTGTGAGAATTGGAAACTCAGCAGCTAAATCCTAGAGGTAGGAAGTTGTTAAGAAAGCTAGTGCTTCATGTGATTCTAGCAGGGTAGCTGAAGGAGCCACAAGGCCCCCACTAATTTTGACTCATACCAACTGATTTCTTTGTTAAATCTAGACTATAACATCTTTATGGCCATTCTGGTCAATGGATTAAAAATAGCTATATACACCTAGAACAAACTGGTTTTGTTCCAGGGCAAAGAATGACTGATCCAATAAGAAAATCATCAAACATTCTTCATTTTAGTAAAAAAGCAAAAACAAATCAAAAACAAAACACTTTAGCAAGTCTCTCACTTCGAATTTTTTTAAGCACTTAATTGTGTAGAACCAAATTATTTAATGGAAGTAGTTAAGAAAATGAATTTGGCTCCAAATTTGTATAAATTCTGAAAGGCATATATATCCTTCTGTATACAAAGTAAATTACATGCAGGTACCACTATCTGCCTGCTCCATATGTGAAAATTCACTTATCCAAACTTGCTATGCACTATACAGATTCAGATATCTAAACAGGTAAGGTTTTCCCAGTTCCTTACTTCTTTGTTCTTTGTTTTGGTAGCAGCCATTTCAGGAAGAAACCTTGGGGAGAATGGGGAGAAGGATTGGACAAATCCCTGATTAGAAAAGTTCCCAAAGGAAATAATGGAAACTGTCAACTTGTTATATGCAAACACTCACCTAACAAATGATTTCAAGGGAATGCATTGTGGGACCTGTATGTATTTCTGTTACATAGTTCTGTAGAACTAGGCCACAAGCAACACATGAGGATGACTCATTCCCAGTAAATTTTGCTTTTGACCAAAATGAATTATTCAAGTATATTTCCATAGGAGAGTGCTAATACATTCTGTCTGGTGGTGTTTGCGGTTTTCTTTTTAGTGAATCTCAAATTGCAATGAAACCAACCATCCTCCTCTCCTTGTTACTGATTGTCCTTCAAGTCCACAGTGGTTATGGAGGTAAAGATTCAGTTCAAGAAAAGCTTGTTTCCAGCATTGACGACTTTGCCTTTAAATTCTCCAAACACATAACTTCACGTCAAGGTGCCAGAAATATTTTCTTCTCCCCTATGAGTATCTCCATGGCATTTTCACTGGTCGGCATGGGTGCTAAATCAAACACCCAAAAGCAAATTTACAAAGGACTCGGATTGAATTCAATTGACACAAGCAAGATACATGCAGGATTTCAAGAGTTCCTCAAGGCACTGACCAGTTCAAAACATGAAGGCACGGTGAACATTGGGAATGGCTTGTACCTAGCTAAGGGCATCAAAATAGCTACTAAGTACAATAAGGATCTCCAAAGTTTCTACAAATCTGAGATCTTTGCTGTTAACTTCAAAGACAACGTAGTGGCTGAAAAGCAGATAAATGATTATGTGAAGGACAACACTAAAGGGAAAATACCAGAAGTAGTTAAAGGCTTAGATCCAAACTCCATGATGGTTCTTGTGAACTATATCTACTTCAAAGGTATGTTGAAGAAAGATAAGTAATCAATATTTAAGGCTTTGAATTGTATTATTATTATTATTATTATTATTATTATACCCCACCCATCTGGCTGGGTTGCCAGGAGTATACCTTCAAAACAAAGGAAGCTTTACTAACTAAAGCACATCACTTTGTCATCATTGCCTGCCAAGTTATCAGTTGCAAAGGGGCGGCTTGAAAACTGTTGAAAGTCCCAAAACATGTAGCATTCAATGCAGCGTAAGAGAAGGAGACAAGATGAGTCTGAGGTGGCTAACCTGAAGGCTCCCAAATGTTTTTGGGTTACATCTTCCACCATCCTTAACCATTGGGCACGCTGGCTGACACTGATGGTGGTGAAGTCCAGCAACATCCAGAAGGCCCCAAGATCCCTGCCCCTGGATTTTTATCTACCAGGCAGGAAGCAGTTCCCCTTGAATCAGTCCACGTTTGGGCCCATGGGACCCCACTATTCCCATTCCTTCTCTCCCTTGCTATCTTCTGAAACATCAACAGCATGTTGACTTACCCTTGGCAATCTTCCTCCTTTGTCTGCACTCTCCTGATTCAACACACTGCTTTCATATACATGGCTGAAGGTTAATTCTCAAATAGGCAACTAACTCTTCCTTTTTTTTCTAAGATGAGTGGCAAGATCCATTCGATCCTGAAAATACAGAGAAAAAAGATTTTTTTGTTGATGAAAGGACAACTGTGAAAGTCGACATGATGCAGAAAAATGGCTATTTTAGACATGTACGCGATGAACAACTTTCCTGCTGGGTCCTTGAACTTCCTTACAAAGGAGGTGCTGTTGCCTGGTTCATTCTGCCTGACAAAGGAAAACTGAAGAAAGTTGAGGATGGTTTGCAGGGGAAAACTTTGTCCAAATGGAGAAAATCTTTTCAAACAGGGTAAGCCTTTCCTCTGCTGTTTCTATATGTCCCTGTAGTTCTTAGTATTTATTAACGCATGGAATAAAGGCATCTGTTTTTAAATCAAGGAGGACATATGTGCAAAGGACTCTGCCAACACACCAACAGAAGAGTCAGGAAACCAATTGTGGTGAAAACGATTACCGGTTATGTTTATTTAAAATGACCCCTTGGAGGAACTGCAAAACAAATTATACATGGCCTAAGCAAAATGTGGTGCATGAGGACAAGTTCCCTAAAATCAGGTCACTCCTGACTCCTGGGCATATTTACAAGTGATGCTCAGTGATGCAGATAAAATAACTGGAAGGGATACTTTCTTCTTTCACCAGGTTCTCTGGGTGAGCTTGATAAGTGCAGAGTGGCCCTGCTGGACCTGCCCCCTTGCCCCCAAATGTGCATGCCAAGCCTAAATTTCATCTCCAGTGACCCAGTACAAGGCTGAATAAGGAGTCCAAAGGTTGCCCTTAACTCAATACTGCCTCAGTTATTTACTCCCTGCCATCTCCTCACTTTCTTTTCCAGTTCAGACTAACAGCCAATTGAAGCAACCAAGCATTGTCACTACAAACAAATGACTCCCAGTAGTATGAAAGAGGCAAAAAAAGAGGTTTCTTGGGGCCAGTTAGGGACTATTGTGGGAATGATAAGGACCCTCCCTCTAGGTTAGTGTTGGGATTTGCCTACCTAATGTCTCAAGATGATCTAGGAGTCATGAACACTTCCTGGCTCATCGCCATCTTATTTTCCTTCACTGGGTCAGCAGGAAAAGATGCTTCTAAGATTCTCTTACCTGCAATGAAGCTTAGAACTTTGAGCTCTGCTCCCCAACTACAATATTTATTTGGTTAGCAGTATTTGCTCACCGTATTCCTGTGGGATTTAGTAAGCTATTCTTCTCCCCCTCTTGATAGCAGCAAAGAAACACAGACCACAATCAGAACTGATACACCCAGTGCAGTTGCATGTTTTGTTGGCTCCCGGGGCATGCATGTGGGACCAGGGGCTGGGCGTGAAGGGTAATCAAAACCCAGCACACCAGCCCAACCATCTCTGCTGCCACTGTGGGGCATGGAGGGTTCACGGGGCCACGCTGCAGCACCTGCTCACTCGCTCACACAGGAGTGAGCCAGCCCCCCCCCAATGCTGCCATTCAGCAAGAGCAGCACAGCAGCAAGACCCTCAGTGTCAGGCAGGGTAGGGATGCCTGCATGCTGGCAACTGGCTCATGCCCCCCACAGAATCATGCACCTGGGGATGCAGCCCCTGGCCCTCCCCACACGAAGCCTCTGGATACACCCCAAAAAGAAACTGTGAAATGCTTCCCTTTAAGTATATGTAGACCTGAAGCCGTAAATGCTGCATATTTCCAAACAATGTTTCTTATTGCCTATCATTTTATGTTTTGATTCTTGTTCAGAAAGCAATTTTATTTGTCCATCCCCAAATTATCAATGGCTACATCCTACGATCTCAAAGATTTGTTATCTGGGCTGGGCATTTCCGAAGTCTTTACTCCCAAGGCTGACCTAACTGGAATTACTGGAGGTGGCAAGCTGAAGATTGACAGGGTACGTATGTAAGTGTGGTCAGTTTGGGTATTTCATGGAACGTGATTGGACTTTTTACAAGATTAAGTATCTGGTGGAAGGCACTCCATGCCACCAAGGCCACCTGAGCCTCAAGTGACAGCAATGGATCCAGAAATACCCCCAAGCTGCGTACCCACTCCTTCAGAGGGAGTGTTACCCCATCAAGAGCAGGCAACCTCCCATCCATCCAATCTAGGGGACCGTCCACTAACGTCAGTCTTATCTGGATTGAGCTTCAGTTTGGTGCGAGTTTTTTTGGCTCATATCCAGTTCATTGTCAAGGCAAGACAACAGTCCACTGCCTCACCTACAGATGTAAAGGAGAAATAGAGTTGTGTGTCATCAACATATTGCTGACAAAGTACTTCAGATGATCTCACCTGGCATATTCATGTAGATGTTATGGGAGGTCACACACTGAGTTAGAACACTGAAACACATTTAAAACTACTTACATTCATAAAATGGGGGGGGGAGCTACAAATATACACCTCAAGGGTTAAAGGCCAGGGTCAAGAGATGCATCTTCAGCATTGGTCTAACATCTCAACCATCTCTCCTGAGTCAGATGGAACGGAGAGACAGAGCTGGGTGTCTATTGATGACACTTTACTCCAAATCTCTTGATTACATCTCCCTGAGGCTTCCTGTAGATGTAGAATAGCGGGGTTGGGGTTGGGTGGGGATTGAACCCTGTGGGACATTAGGCTCTGGAGACAAGGATGGAACTACAGTGCCCCCAACCCCAACCTCCTTGAAATGCCTCAGGAGGATACTGTTGTCAACAGTATCAAAAGCTGCCAAGAGATCAAAGAAACTGAGCAGTGTCATATTCCCCATCCCATCTCTCTCTTGATAAATATCAACAACAAGGGCAACCAAGTCAGTTTCAGTGCCATGGCAAGGCCTGAAGCCAGACAGGAATTGCTCCAAGTAATTAGCTTCCTCCAAGGATGCCTGAAACTTGATCACCACCATCTCTAAAGTACTTGTCCAGAAAGGGGATCTTCTTCTTATTTGGTGATCACTCGTAGCTGAGTAAGATTGTCTTCCATGAACATGGTATTAACAGTGAGTCCATACGTGACTGTGGAGGCCAGTTCTGGATCCACACATCCTTCCACAGTGGGGACATAGGCTTCCGGGTGGGAGTTGATCACGGTGAGGGTTTGCCAAATGTGCCTTCCTCTTAGCATGTTTCTCCCTTGCATCCTGCGTTTGAGTGTCTTCAAAGCCCATGACACCTTTGGCAAAGGTTGTTCTCCAACTGAAGCATTCGCAGGACAATTTTTCCAAATTGCTGGTGTTTATACTACATTTTTAAAGATTTGCCTTGAGAGAGTCTTTAAATCTATTTTGTTGACCACCAGCTTTACACTTTCCATTTTTAAGTCCAGAATAGAGTAGAAAAGGGATATTTGCCACTGGACAATCGTGTTTTAATACTTCTGGGTGCAGGGAGATTGTCTTAAGGAAAGAGTGCACTATCCCTTCCTTCAAGGCAGGTGGTACCTTTTCTCCTTCCAGTGAAGCATTAATCATTCCTGGTACCCACCCTGACAAACATCTGGGCCACTTCAAATAAAGTGGTAAATTTGTTATATCCTGCCTTTATTCCATGGAGCGCAATGTGTCACTCATGTCTCTCCTCCGCAAACATACATAAGGTCATTTTAGCCATGCATTGTATTCCTATATCCAACACACACACATCCTGTACCTGTGGGGAAGAACAGTGATTGGGGAAGTACTGGGAGACCATACTTTGAATGCGGATAGGGGGAGTATACATGTGTCTCCCTTTTCATCTGTGATGTGTTGGAGGCTGTGGTGGTTTCCAGTAAAATACCCGTTTTCCCTCCTGTGCAGGCTTCTCACAAGGCTCTTCTGGATATAAATGAAAAAGGCACCGAGGCAGCAGCCGCCGTCTTTATGAGCTCTGGGGTTGGAGCTGCTCCTGGTCCCCCTCCCATTCCTCTAAACTTTAACAGGCCGTTCTTATTTTCCATAATGGCATCAGTTGATGGGCCCATGCTTTTCATGGGGAAAACAGTAAACCCAGTTCAACCATGAACATAAGGGGACCATTCCGAGGCTTCCAATTGCCAGCTTTCTTAGTGATGAAAGAGCCCGTTCCCCTTTGTTATACAAATGCGGTGGAATCAGCCCAATATCAAAACCAGCAGTTGATTTTAAGGATGACTATGCCACTGACTACAAACTAAATGTAAAATAAAGTTGAGAGTAAAACACTATTGCAAGTAGGTGAAATTTATGTGCCTCATTTCAAATGTGTAACATGTTTCCTGCCCTGAAAAAGAACTTAGTAGAGTGCAAAGTCCTAGGCAAAAGCTCCCTAAGGCTTTTAGATAAAGAGGGGCGCATCAGCTGCCACAGCAAACATGTACAGTCAAACCTTGGTTTCTGAATGGGTGCATTTTTGAACGTTTCGGCTTCCAAACACCAAAATCCCAGACATAAGTGCTCCAGTTTTTGAATGTTTTTTGGAAGCCGAACGTCCGACGCGGCTTCCGCTTCCGCAACTGTTTGCCTTTATACTCTTGAAATTTTCGCATACTGCAGAGACTTCACTGTGCCTGTTTTAACACTTCACCATCTCCCTTACTGGAAGGGAGACACTCACAATCTTTTCTTAGAACCAACATGTCTGCTTTTGTCAATTGGGCCTGGGCCTTGAAAGGTTCACCACGAGGGCTCAAATACCAGGAACAAAAGTTTGAGGTCATGGTGGATTGCTCCATGTAGATTTCAACCTAATGTGTGGTTGCTGTGGAAAGGGGAAATTCCATGCAGGCTTTAGGATTCCTACATAGCTTGTGACAGACATTGCTTCTCAGTTTATAGCTGCAGATTTTGAGCAGTTCCAGAGCATGACTTTGAACACATTACTTCCAGCCCACAATATCCACATTATCCTAAACTAGGGACTATAGGCTATAGCCCAGCACAACTCTTGATGAGCACACACCTTAGGACAACTGTTTCTTCCTTGAAATTAAATTCACACCAACAGGGCCTAATATGAGGAAAGCTGCAGAGTGGGACAGGAAAACTAAAGAATCCTACAAATACTTTTTACAATAATCACTATTCTGCTAGTGTACTGTCTGACTTGAATCCAGGAGACCCTGGTCTGGCTAAATTGGACAATGAAAAAAGATGGAAGACTCCAACCAATGTGAAGAAGCACTTGTCACCCAGTTCCTATGCCATCAAGACCAATTGAGGAGAATTCATTAGAAATCATGGATATCTACAGTTAATGTCAAAGACTACACAAAGAGAAGAAGTGATCCCCTATGTACCCCTAGGCCAGGGTTTCCCATACTTAGTTCTCCAGCTGTTGTTGGACTACAACTCCCATCATTCCTAGCTAGCAGTACCAGTGCTAAAAGATTATGGGAGTTGTAGTCCAGCAACAGCTGGAGACACAAGTTTGGGAAACCTCGGTTTAAACTCAGCATCAGGAGATCTACCTGTTGAAATGCAGAGGGATATGTAAACAAACTGTTCAACAGCCAAATGTTTTACTCATTAATTCATTCTGAGGTCTATCAATAACCAGCTGTATGTTTTATTTCTAATGTAGAATTTATATAGTGCAGCCTGCAAGTATCTGGAGGGAGGAGATGTAATGGAGAATTAATTGTTATACTGCTACTTCAACTATAGGTGGCACTGTGTGCAACTGAGGCAGTGAATCATGCTGCTGTTCTAGTTTGTTCTAGTGCAATATGATTACAAATTGTTTGCATTTGTTTTGGCAAGTAGATTGAAAAAGATTTTAAAAGAATTGATTCAATTCATGATCAATCTGGATTTCTCCAGGTAGACAAATTAAAGATAATATTAGAAATCTATTGAATATTATAGAATACCTGGAAGTGAGAAATGAGAAAAAAGCAGCATTAATGTTCATTGACGCAGAGAAAGCATTTGACAACATATCTTGGAGTTTTATGAGGAAGGTGATGGAAGAGATGGGATGCGGAGTGCATTTTAACAGGGGAGTACAGGCTGTTTACTCAGAACAAAATGCAAAACTAATTGTAAATCGGGTGATAACGGATAAATGTATCAAGACAGGGGTGTCCATTATCACCGCTGTTGTTCATTCTGATCTTGAAAGTCTTGACAAGAAAGATAAGAGAAGATAGAGAAGTAGTGGGAATAAAAGTGGAAAAAACGAGCATAAATTAAAAGCATTTACAGACGATTTTGTAATAACGGTGGAAGATCCAAAGAACTCCCTCCCCAGAGTAATGAATATAATACAAGAGTTTGGTCAAGTGACAGGATTAAAATTAAATAAAAGTAAAACTACGGTAAATTGTTATTTAAAAAAAATCTTAAAGAATTTGAAAGGAAGGAAATAACAGAGATGGTAGGAATTGAAGTATATAAAAATAAAGTATTTAGGAGTTTGGATAACCACAAAAAATATAAATATTTTTAAAGATAATTATGAAAAAACTTGGAAGGAACTTAAAAAAAATGGAAACATGGAATAGGATGAATCTGTCCCTAATGGGAAGAATTGCAGCTATTAAAATAAATGTACTTCCAAGAAAGCTATTTCTTTTCCAAACTATTCCAGTAATAATGGGGAATGCATGCTTCAAAGACTGGCAAAGAGAGATTTCAAGATTTATATGGAATAGGGGGGGGGGAACCAAGGATAAAAAAAATAAGATATTAACAGATGTGAAAGAAAGAGGTGGTTTTTCACTTCCAGATTTAAAGTTATACTACGAAGCTGCATCTCTAGTGTGGATCCATGATTGGATCAAGTTAGAGAGAGAAGAGATAACAGAATTGGAAGGACGTGATAACAGGTTCAGATGGCATGTCTATTCATGGTATGGAAAAGGAAAGATACACAAAGGATTCCACAATCACATAATAAGGAAATCATTGTAAAAAGTATGGGAAAAATATAAAGATCTACTAGAACCTAAGACACCTTGGTGGCTATCACCTATTGAAGCATTGTCACTTAAAACATGGGGGGGGGATATAATGGCCAACATATAGAGATTTACTGGTTGAAGAAGGGAAATTAAAATTGAAAGAATATGAAGAAATAAAAGAACACCTCCAAAGGTGGTTGCATCATAGACAGCTGAAGGACATATTTAAAGAGGACAACAAAAAAGGCTTCTCATATTCGCTTTCCAAATTCCAAAGGGAAGTCATAGAAGAAAATACAAAATTATTTAAAAAGGCATATGACATCCTTTTGGAGTGGGAAACAAAAGATGAGGAAATAAAATCAGTAATGATCAAATGGGCACAGGATATAGGACACAATATACAATTTGATGATTTGGATAAAATTGTGGAAGATAAATTTGAAATTTACCAATTGTATACTGTTGAGCGAGAACTACATGAAGATGATGTATAGATGGTATATATCACTGGTGAAATTGGCAAAAAAATGTACAAAAAGGAAAAGAAAGAATGTTGGAGATGTGAGGCAGAAGGTACTTTTTATCATATGTGGTGGGATAGTAAAAAATGTTGAAAATAACATTTGTAAAACAACCAGAAGCTTTTTTTGCTAGGCATTCTAGGCCAAGATATACCAAAGGAGAAGAGGACGTTGTTCATGTATGCTACAACTGCTGCGAGAATCTTGATAGCACAAAATTGGAAGACTGGAGAAATACCAGCTAAAGAACAATGGCAAGAAAAACTGATGAACTATGCAGAAATGGCAAAATTGACAGACAGACTTTGTGAGAAAGGCAACAGTGACTTTGAAAGAGAATGGGAACCTTTTATATTTTATTTGCAGAAACAAAAGAAGACTAGTGACTTGATGGTAGGATTTAAATAAACACTCACAATTTTATTACCGTAGTAATAATATATAGTAGATAAGGAAGTAAAATAATGTAATTTTAGATATAGCAGCGTGTAATAAGGGGGAAACAAACCAGAAGTGGAAGTTGGGGGAGGCCCCAGGAGGGAGGGAAGGGGGACTGTATTATGAATGTTATGGGTATGTGATGTATGTAATAATAGAAAAAGAAAATGAATTTTAAAAAATAGTTTGTTCTAGTGCAATAATGCTGTTTCTCTATTAAGTAAAAATTTGGCAGAGCTGTCTGTTTTTCTCCTTTTTTATTGTACTCAAACAGCTCCCCTTTCCATTCCTAAGGTACTTGGTGTACTCTTGATACTATGTGTTGTATTCAACATTAAGTGTCCTGTTCTATGTAGTAAATTAAAACATATATTCCATATACGAACTTCCATCATATACCTGTACGTATGCAGATTGAGACCCTAGTATACATCTGTTTACATCTGTTTTCCTCTTGATGTAGCTCTTCTAAATGTTAGCAGGGAAAATGTCGGCTTGATGTTTAAAAACATTTGGCACAATTCATGAATTTCTTAGAAGAGTTTGTTCATCTGTGAATAAGGCTCTCCTGGGTTTCAGGAGGAAATGATGGAAATCTTAATGTACTTCCTGATTTCAGTTTGGTTAAAGCCACGTCTTGACAAATGCTAGCTCAGAGTGGTGCTTTTATCCTCCAGTAAGCAGCACAGGAAAGATTAAAAACAAAACATTATTGCTGCCAGTCACTGAGAGAACCTGATAGTAGAACGTTCTGCTCAAATCAATTTACTCTGTGATATTTTCATGTAAACCAACCAGTTGTCATCACTTTTAGACAGAGAGTGGCCATTGTAAATGGCAGGAGTGGTCTGTACTCCTCTTACTCAAACTTTTCCCTTTTCCATTCCTCAGGAGTCTCATATGAGAGAGACAAAAGCTGTGGAACCCTCAAATATCATCATGACACTTCCACACCATGTTTTTGCACTTGTGGCACCATGAGTTTCCCTGTGGAAGCTTTAGAAATCAAACTACTTTACAACTACTTTCACACTTTAGTGCACGGTTTTTGCCATCTCCGAAGTGATGAAACGAAGCACATCCTCCCTTGAATCCCTACTCAATGACAATTCACTTTGAACTTCACTGGCGAAACTCGCCATACTCTGGGATCTAACTTGTCCTAAATCCCACTGTTTAACTACAGCTCACTGGAACTGGATACAGTTGAGTTGCTGAACCACCACATATTCTTGTTTTTGAAACCATGAAGTCGTGATCATATCAGCTGGCGCAGCATCAGATAGAAACCATCTTGGTGTCCTTACCCAATTGGCTGCTGCTGCAGCAGCAGCAGGTAGAAGCAATCCAGGGTCATAAATGGAAGGTAACATAGGAAGAAGAGAGCTAACTCTACAAGCAAGAGGGAAGAGCAAACATCTCAGCCCAAAGGAGCAAGTGTCAAAGTAATAAGCAGGACGTTTTGGGGAAAACCCAGGTATGTATACAAATGATCTGAGAATGAATGAATTTATTTTTACGGTCACAGACCAACTCACTAAATCAACAATATAAAAGTGATACATTAAAATTTGCCCAGCAAATACCATACACGTATATACACGTATACAGCAGCATTTAAAATATATAGATTAGAATCGGGGCATTTAAAATATTGGCTAAAAATTGCCATTTAGGGTTCTGTTCATAGCGATAACACCGCTTGTTCTCTGAGCTTTATGGCTGCTACACAGTATTTTGCTACTTTCAGGGTAATCTCAGAGTCCCTGTCTTCTACAAGGCATAGAAAATCATTTGAAGGATTTTGTATAACTGGGGAAATAAAAACACGGCGTATGTCATTGTAAAAGCGGCAACGTAATAAAACATGAGTAACAGATTCTACCTCCGGCAGGCCACAGGGGCAGAGTCGTTCCAAATGATCTGAGAAATAAGGGACAGTGAAAGCTAGCTGAATGACTGTGAATGTACAGGTTAACATCAGGCCACCTGCCCCCTTGCAGAAGTGGTTGACTCTAAAAGGCTGCTGTTCTAGGAGCACTAGGCCCTGGTGAGGTTGTGTACTCTCTGTCTGAGTGGCTGAAGCAGCTCAGGACCCCCCCCCCAAAACCAGGACACCTTTCATTAGTGCTGTGGAAGGGAGAATGCAAGGCAAGCCTGCTGAGGATGTTGTGCAGCATCACTGGCAAGGATGATGAGCAAGAGGAAGCCCCAGGCAGTCCAAGCAAGTTATGCAGATGTGCAAAGGGACAATAAGTAATACCCACTTACTGAATCATTTGATCAAATTAATTCTGACCAATAAGGGCACAGTAAGCTCCCAATGTCTTCTGGGATCCAAATCCTGGCAGAACGTACAACTCAGGAGATAAATTCCTAGAGTAGGAAGCCTATAGAAAAGAGCTAGTGTTGTGTAAAACTAGGCAACAGTCAACAAATGAGAATGACACATTCCCAATAAATGTTACTCTACAACGAAAAGAATCCCTTTGAGTAGGTTTCCATAGAAGAGTGCTAATATATGCTGTTGTTTGTTTGTTTGTTTGTTTGTTTGTTTGTTTGTTTATGTGTTTAGGAAATCTCAAACTGCAATGAAACTCGCCATCCATTTCTCCTTGTTACTGATTGTCCTTCAAGCCCACAATGGTCATGGAGATAACGATCCACTTCAAGAAAAGCTAGCTTCCAGCATTGCTGACTTTGCATTTAAATTATCCAGACAAATAGCTTCACTCCAGGGTGGCAAAAATATCTTCTTCTCTCCTCTGAGTATCTCCATGGCGTTTTCAATGATCGGCATGGGTGCTAAATCCAACACCCAAAATCAAATTTACGAAGGACTCGGATTGAATTCAATTGACACTAGCAAGATCCATAAAGGATTTGAACAGCTCATTCAGATGCTGAACAGTCCTGGAGCTAAGACGGACATAGGAAATGCCATGTGGATAAAACAGTCACACCAAATTCTTCCTAAGTTTTCAGAGGATGTCGAAAGCTTGTACAAAACAGAGAGCTTTAAATTTGAAGAATCCTCAGTGGCTGAAAAGCAGATAAATGATTATGTGGGACAGAAAACCCATGGGAAAATTACTAAAGCAGTTGATGGCTTAGATCGAGAAACCATCATGGTTCTTGTGAACTATATCTACTTCAAAGGTATGTTAAAGAAAGTTAAGTTATAAATATTTAATGCTTTGTGTTCAATTGGCTAAAACTGGCAGGAATAACTTATACCTTCAAAACAAAGGAAGCTTTGCTAATTAAAGTACATAACTTTCCACCGTTGCCCACCAATGCTATTCGTTGCAAAGGGGTGGCTTGAAAGCTATGTGTTTATAGTTGATATTTTGAATGGTATATTGAAGATGGGGTTTTTAGGAGCGTTTCTACAGTGGAACCAGCAATTTAGTTGAAAGTTCTAAAAGACGTAGCATTTAATGCAGAATTAGAGAAAGAAAGGGGTTGAGGTTGAGGTGGCTAACCTGAAGGCTTCCAGGTGTTCTTGGGCAACATCTCCCACCATCCCTGACAATCGGCCATGCTGGCTGATACTGATGGTGGTGAAGTCCAGCAACATCAAGATCCCTGCCCCGGATGCTTATAAACCACACAGGAAGCAGTTTCACTTGACTTAGTCCATGTTTTAGCCCGCGGGATCCCACTCTTCCCATTTCTTGCTGTCAATAGCATGATGACTTACCCTTGGTAATCTTTTCTCCTTTGTCTGCACTCTCCTGATTCAACATACTGCTTTCATACCCATAGTTGAAGGTTCATTCTCCAGCAGGCAGCTGATACTCCTTTTTCATCTTAGATGACTGGAAATATCCTTTTAACCCTAAACTTACCCGTAAAGAAGATTTTTTTATGGACGAAGGAAAAACTGAAAGTTGACATGATGGGAAACACTGAGCATTACAGATATTTCCACGATGAAGCTCTGTCCTGCTGGGTAGTTGAACTTCCTCACAAAGGAGGTGCTGCTGCCTTGTTCATTCTGCCTGATGAAGGCAAACTGAAGGAAGTGGAGGATGCTATGGGGGAGGAAGCTTTGTCCAAGTGGAGAACATCTTTAAAAAGGGGGTAAGGCTTTTCTCTGCTGTTTCTAAATGCCTTTGTAGTAGTTAGTGCGGTGTAGTGGTTAAGAGCGGTAGACTCGTAATCTGGGGAATTGGGTTCACGTCTCCGCTCCTCCACATGCAGCTGCTGGGTCACCTTGAGCTAGTCACACTTCTTTGAAGTCTCTCAGCCCCACTCACCTCACAGAGTGTTTGTTGTGGGGGAGGAAGGGAAAGGAGAATGTTAGCCGCTTTGAGACTCCTTAGGGTAGTGATAAAGCGGGATAACAAATCCAAACTCTTCTTCTTCTCGTATGTATTAGAGTATGGAATGAAGGCATCTGTTTTAAAACTGTAAAATGCCTCTCTTTAAGTGTATGAAGATCTGACACTGCAAATGCAGTATATTCCTGAGTGTTCAATGTTCCGATTCTCATTTAGGGAAGAAATTCGTCTGTCCCTTCCAAAAATTTTGATGTCTGCATCTTATAATCTCAACAATCTGCTCTCTGGGCTGGGAATTACTGATGTGTTTAGCGACAATGCTGATCTATCTGGAATTACTGAAAGTAGTGGCCTGAAGATTAACGAAGTACATGTGTAAATATCATGCCTTGGGTATTTTATGGTATGAGATCAGGCTTTTAAAAACATTAAGTAACTGACAAATTTACTTCTAAGCATTGAGAACCGGCCTCTGGACCTTTCCACATTCTCTTGCTGTCTCAGGGGACTCTTTGCCTCTTTCCCATAGTAACCAATTACATGGGGTTGTATGCAGTGTTATTACTACTCAGAGCTGACCTGTTGAAATTAATAAAATGTATGTATGTATGTATGTATTTAATTTAATTTAATTTACCCACCCTTCACTGTAAGGTCCCAGGGTGTGTTACAACACTCAAACACAACATTAAAAACAAGGAGGATCATAGAATTGTAGAGCTGGAAGGGGTCCCAAGGGTCATCTAGTCCAACCCCCTGCAATGCAGGAATCTCAGCTAAAGCATCAATCACTGATGGCCATCCAATCTCTCTTTAAAAGTCTCCAAGGAAGGAGAGTCCACCACATCCCTTGATCTGGAAATAATAATAATAATAATAATAATAATAATAATAATAATAATAATAATAATAATTTATTTAGTAAGAGCTGTTCGACAGTGGAATTTGCTGCCAAGGAGTGTGGTGGAGTCTCCTTCTTTGGAGGTCTTTAAGCGGAAGCTTGACAGCCATCTGTCAGGAATGCTTTGATGGTGTTTCCTGCTTGGCAGGGGGTTGGACTGGATGGCCCTTGTGGTCTCTTCCAACTCTATGATTCTATGATTCTATGATTTGTACCCCTCCCATCTGGCTGGGTTTCCCAAGCCGCTCTAGGTGGCTTCCCATAAAAGATTAAAAATACATTAAAATTATAATTAAAAATTATACTGGAATGGACTTCCTTGGGAGGTTGTGGACTATCCTTTTACAGAACTTCATATGATTGGGAGTAATTGGTTGGACTGCAGTTGTATTTGATTTCATTTAATTGTCTAGTGGGGTAGATAACCTAGGCAGTACTGGGTGAAGGGAACTCTTGGTCCACCTTATGCTGTCTTTCATTGAGTCATTGTATGTGCACTTTTGGCTTGACATGCATTTGAGGTGAGCACCAAGCCCACCGGGCCACTATGTGCTTCTCAAATCACATGCCCAAGGTTCTCAGGACGAGGAGGAAGAATTCCTTCCAAACCTTTGTTCAGAGGCCACAAGAATTGCCTGTAAATATGCACAGGTGAATGGAGTGACTTGGTTCTGCCTGTCTTAAAGAACTTCCAGTCTGGACTATCTTTTGATTGGCTGCTTTGCTTTGCTTTTCTCCACAACACTGGGTCCTGAGTCGTCTTTCAGATGTGTTGGAACTTTTCCTAACCAAAGCAAAATTCTCAAAGGCAATGCAATTTTGTTTGTGTGCATGCAGTTGCCCCACCAGTAAAGGTCCCAGAATAATTCATAGACTCATAGAATGGTAGAGTTGGAAGGAACACAAAGGGTCCTCTAGCCCAACCCCCTACAATGCAGGAATCGTGGCTCATCCCTACCAACCCCCCCCCCCCAATTAGCCCCTCTCTCTTTTGCCATTACACACATACAGTATGGGCAAATGCATGCATTCGTGTGAGAGCAAACCAGGTGACAAGTGTGCCTCTAATTAGGGGGTTTGTCTTGCTGCAAAACTGTGAGCAGAAAAGGAAGTGGCATGGAATGCTTTGAGAGCATTCTCTGGGCAAGATGTCCTGGGGCAGTCTAAAGGAAGTGGTAGCTTTGTTAAATGCACATCCTGCCTTTATTCCATAGAGCTGAATATGTCAGTTATGCCACTACGCCACAAACCTACATGCCATACACAACACCCCCATACCACTCATGGGGAAGTAAAGATCAGTAGCTGTTATTTATTAAATTAAATTTGTATACTGCCTTTCATCCAAAGATCTCAATACAAAATATATAACACAAAATGCTCAAAATAAATAGGAAAAATACATAAGAAAAACATGAATGAAAACAAACCCATATACATATACCGGTATACAATTTGTAAACTGCTTTAATGTTTACAATCAAGTGGTGTATAAATTTTTGTAAAATAAATAAAAATAAATATGTACGAGACTTCTGCACTGAGCATCAACTTGTAACGGATACTGCCTGCATATCCAACTTGGGGCAGTTCAAATCTTATATTTTGACATGCAGACCTACTTAAACGCCATTATTTAAAAACAGCAAACGAAAAAAAGATGATCCATCAACAACATTGACTGCAGGGAGTTAATCTTGTGCCGCAGCTGCAAGCTTAGCAAAACAAACGAACATAAAATCCAATTTTGTAGTATTTAGAAAAACTGCTATAAACATACAACAGTGGCTCACTCATTCGTTAGTTTAATAAAGTACTGCCCTTCATCTGAGGATCATGGGGTGGCTTACAACACGAAAGTACGTAACATAACACAACACAACACACTGGCGGCTGACTGGAAGCCATTTAAACCTTAGACCCAATGGATATGTGTTTGTGTACATTTTTGTTTGTGTTTTTTTTCCTTGTGTGTGTTTTTGTGAGCTTGTGTGGTTGTGGTTTTTTCTTTGTGCATGTTTGTGATGGTGGGGGGAAGCACTGAGAAATGATTCTTGGAATGAGGATAGGGGGATTATAAATGTGTTTCGCTTCTCATCTGTGATATGTTGGAGGCTGTGATGGTTTCCAAAAATGAATATATCTTCCTTCCTTCCTTCCTTCCTTCCTTCCTTCCTGTGTGCAGGCTACCCACGAGGCTGTCCTGGATATACATGAAGAAGGTAGTGAGGCAGCTGCAGTGACCGCTGTAGACATTGGTTTCAAAAGTCTTATTCTCTCCTTTCCTATTGATCTCATATTTAACAAGCCATTCTTTCTTGCCATATTGGCACCAAATGATGGACCCATGCTTTTCATGGGGAAAGTAGTGAACCCTGTTCAAAAATGAACATCAGGGGGACCATTCAGAAGCTTCCAATTGCCAGACATCTTAGTGATGAAAGAGGACTTTCCCCCTTTCTTCGACAGAAGAAAGTGCCATAACCAGTAGTTGTTTTTAAGGACTACTATGACACCAACAGCAAACTGCATGTACAATAAAGATAATTTTAAAACGTGTCTCTATTTCATTTTTTAATATAACTTTTATGAAATTTTCTGTTTTACAATTTAGAATATTCATTTAAACAACCTTGAAATATCAATGACTTCCCTTCTTCTCTTTCCATGGTTCGTTTTGCATAACATAAATCCCTGCATATTTTACATAAACTAAACCATTCAGTATTCCATTATTACATCCATCAAAACTTATTTACACTTTTGAATTTATCTTAATGCTGCCAACGTTTTCAAGTGTACACAATTCCCCCATATAATCAATAAACATTTTGCAATCTTCTTTAAACAGATGTTCTTCTTGTTCTCTTATCAAACATGTCTCTATTTCAAATCTGTACTTCCTTTTACTGAACACTGTGAGTTACATTCCAGTAATATGTCAATCACTTAGTTAACTGTCCAGCTTAATCTCTTGACTGCAAAATAAATCTAATCAGATAGTAGATTTGTGAGGTTTGGAGCTTACAGGGTTAAATAAGCTCAACAGTCCGCCCCGCCCATAGGGAAGATGTGTCATACATCCGGGTAGTTCTGCCGTATACAGAAGCCTATGTGATTTGTGATGCACTGTTTATTTTCTGTTACATGTGGGTAGCCATGTTGGTCTGCCATAGTCAAAACAAAATAAAAAATTCCTTCCAGTAGCACCTTAGAGACCAACTAAGTTTGTTTTTGTATGAGCTTTCGTGTGCATGCACACTTCTTCAGATACTTCTTCAGATGTTTATTTTCTGTTCATTCTGGTTTCACTTTTAACCGGAGAGAGACATGTTGTCCGTATCTCTGGGGAAAGAATGTCCGTGATGTTATGTATTGAAGTTCTCACCCTAGGCCACTAGGGGTGTGTGTATATAGTTCATTCTGCTGCAGTTTTCACTCAGGTCCGCATATGCAAAAGAAGGATTGTAAAGTGACGTTCAGGGATTGGTTAACTGCGGAAAGTGGTTACTGTTGCTTTGTAGCTGAGTTCTATATAAGCAGGCTGCTGAGGCCTTCAGCTCACTTCTGTTCCAGCCTGAGAATAAACAAGAGCTGCTTGGAAATCACTGTGTCGTCTGCTGTGTCCACCCACAACTTAACACATGATATATGCTTGTAAATAAAGCTTGCTTGCTTGGAACAAGCTGGACTTTGTGGCAGTTATTGCTGGCAAGAAAGGCACACACACCGTTGCGCAGGAGAAGTTTGAACAACTCTGCAAAAGCACTGGAGAAGCAGAGGGAAAGGCAGCAAGAAGCGTTGCTGGACGCCATTAATGTTTTCCAAGTGCTAAACTGTTTTTGAGGCTTTTCCAGTTAAAACAAAAGCCCCAACAAGATTACTTTTAGTTTAACAGATGAAAGGGCATAAGAGCAGCATTACTCTGTCCATCTGCAATTCCCAGCCTCTGGTATATCGGGCCCTCCATCAAAGAGGGCACATGTTACAGTGCGACCTGGCAACCAAACCTTGTGTTGTGGGTGGGTCGATTGGATAGCCACAACACCCTATTGGTGGGTCCCTTGGTGCTGGGTGTAATCAGACCAATGGGACACTAGCCAAATGGATTGAGGGACCTATATTAAGCCCATGCATGTGTCCCTGAGCTTTCTCTTTGGACCAGGGCATCGGAACACCCGCCCACCTCTCCCTATATTTAGGGCTTACGGTTGACCTTGCTATGTCGTCATGTGTGATCTGTCATTGGGACAGGGGCACGGCAGGAATTTCCCCCACTTGGCTCATTGGCTGTTGCCATTTGGGTTTCGCCTGCTGTGTAGCAAATCATCACAACTTGTAAGGTTGCGGATAGGCTCTGATTCAGGTGAAAGGGATGGAGGAACGCTCTCACCATCCCTATTCGTAGGGTATTCCGTTAAAGGAGTCCAGGGACTCAATGGTTTGGGTAAACCCTGAGAGGGGTTGTGCCGGTGCCTGAGTCCAGGGGGACATCTGGGTGGTGGACTAGCCTGACCCCGGCTTTCCGCTGTTCCAGGTGTTCACCCTAGGCTGACCTATGCTGGTGCCCTGGGTCAGCGCTACCTGCAATGGTGCAGGGAGCTAGTCGAACCAGAGCCTATGAAAACACTCACTTGCTGTAATCAATAAAGTTATGGCCTAAATTCTGCCAAAAACCAAACCAAAAATTTGAGTCTTGTCTGAATTTATTTAGGTGGTGGTTGAAGTTCTAAACACACAATCATCCACCTTAGAGAAGGAGGTTTTACAGAACAAGCAAAAGACTCTCTCCAAGATGTACAAGCTGTTACAGAATGCTCAAATAGAAAAAGAGGAAAGGGGAAAGGCCATAATAAGATGGGAGCAGGACTTAGGTTATGTAACTGAATATAAAGAGTGGAAAAAAACTGTGGACAAAAATATAAATTTTACAGCATGTTATTTAATAAGAGAAAACTACCTGAAAATGCACCATAGGTGGTATTTAACTAAAATGAACAAATTGCTTAGTAATAAGTGTTGGAGATGCACAAAGCAGATTGGAACATTCTACCATCTGTGGTGGACATGTCCAGAGATCAGAAAGTTCTGGGACATCCTTTATATTATTCTTTAATATTGATGTATTTACTTTGCACTAAAAAAATTTAAAGTAGATTTTTCATAATCACAGATATTTTATCTAGCCACATCAACTGGTAGCAATGCTCAGCATTCTAAAGATGTTGATGTCTCATTTAATAAACTTTTACGACAACAAAAAAGACAGCAATATTTAATAACAAGCTAATCCCTCCATATGATTTATCATATATTCTTTTATTGTATTGTCTCAAGTCAATGTACATGGAATTAAATCTAATCTGGCATTATCTGGTTATATTTATTTTACAGCCAGGAATTAAGTGGAACAGTTGCCTAAACAGTTGAAATAGTGCCGGAATGTAATTCACAAGTTTCAACAACATGACAGCTACATCATCAGCAGGAAGGGAGAACATTTTGTATAGGTGCCTTGTTTAATGGTTTGAAATGCATCACACATTCGCTATAGCAGCTGACACTCCCCAACTTATCTACAAAGCCTTAGGGAGCCTTCATTTTTAACACGTTGGCATTTCTGTAAGATTCAGCAATTGACTTTATATGTTCCTTTTGAAGACATAAATCACGCTACAGATCTGAAATAGAAAATGGATGTTCCCTTGGTGTTCATGCTTGAAGTGGGTTCACTATTTTCCCCATGAAAAGCATTACCCCGTCATCCGGTGCCCATATGAAGAGAAAGAACGGCCTGTCAAATTTGAGTAGAACAGGGCGTGGGGCGTTGGGAGAAGCCCCAGTCACCTGACTTCCAAAGCTGACTGCAGCTGCCTCCGTCCCTCTTTCATTAACATCCAAGACAGCCTTGTGAGAAGCCTGCATAGGAGGGAAAATATATATATTGTTGGAAACCATCGCAGCCTCCAACAGAACCACAGATGCAGAGAGAGACACAGATTTTTAAAAGGGCACAGTTGTTTCTGCTCTCACACTAATGCATGCATTTACATACGTGTGCATATTGGCAAAATGGCTAATGGGGTGTGAGTGTTAGGAATTGGCTATGATTTCTGCACCAGATGACCCTTAGGTTCCTTTCCAACTCTACAATTATTCTATTAATTAATCTGGGGACTCAGCAAGTGATTTATATGCGTTATATGTGCGATATAACATCGTGCCACCATATGGCGATGTGGAGTCCTGTTTTTCTCTACCTGTTTTCCCTGCTTAAATTTACAAGGCTTTAAACTGAAGCGCTTTTTTGATGTGTCTAGATCAGGCATTCCCAAACTACGGCCCTCCAAATGTTTTTGCCTACAACTCCCATGATCCCTAGCTAACAGAACCAGTGGTCAGGGATGATGGGAATTGTAGTACAAAACATCTGGAGGGCTGAAGTTTGGGGATGCCTGGTCTAGGTCCAGCCTAGGTCCAGACAAAACTGTGTTGCATTAGAGAACTTTGCCTTAGCTACGGAAATTCAGCACTAAACTACTGTGGCTGCATTGTGGAGTCAGCAGCAAATATACTGCAGCTGCTAATTCCATAAATGAATTAAAGCATACGCAACATGCCAGTGTAAAATGAATTTAGATGCAATGAAAACAGCTTTGTGGCTAGAAACGACACCTTAAAACAATATAAAACAATAATGATGAAATAAAGGAACAGTCCACAATGCTTGGCACCTATCCAGGCTCTGCTAACCTCCAGATTGGGACTGCCCTAGAAGATGACTAAGCAACTGCAGTTGGTCCAAAATGCAGCAGCAGAATACTGGCTGGATTTCCATTTAGATCTTCTAAAACCCCTGTTTTAAAACAGCTGTGGTGGCTGCCATTTCTGGGCCCAATCCAAGGTGCTCATGTTAGTGTTTAAAGCCCTAAATGACTCAGCCCTAAATTGAAACACTGCCTCCTTCCCTATAGACCGTCTTACGTGCTGCAACCAGCAGAAGAGGGCCTTCTTGGTCATTCTTCCACCTGAGCAGTTTGCACATGCATGACCACGTTTATGTACGTACTGTGGAAACCATCAAGTTGCGACTTCCAGTACCGGTAATTCCCGATAGGTCAGCTTTGTTGGTAAAGACTTCAGTAATACCCATCCTGGACAGCAAATCTTTGAGATCATAGGATGTAGACATTAAAAATTTTGGAAGGTGCAGGCTAATTTCTCTGGGAAACAAGAGAACAAAAAAAATTAAAACGATAGTCTATAAGGAGTTTTATTTTGCCAACATGTACAGACCCTCCAAGTATCTGAAGAAGTGTGCATGCACACGAAAGCTCATACCAAGAACAAACTTAGTTGGTCTCTAAGGTGCTACTGGAAGGAATTTTTTATTTTTTATTTTGTTTTGACTATGGCAGACCCTCCAAGTGTCCATATTTTCCAGATTTACAGAAGCCAGCCAGGTTTCTGATTTGATCCCGGCATGTCCCACTTTTCCTTAGGACGTCCCTATTTTCATCGGAGAAATGTTGGAGAGTATGGAGTTATGCGACCCCTGAGCCAAGGAGATAAGTAACTATACAACCTTTAGAAGATATCTGAAGGCAGCCCTGTATAGGGAAGTTTTTAAATGTTTAATGTAGAAACAGCAGCAGCAGCAGCAGCAACAACAACAACAACAACAACAACAACAACAACAAAAGGACACCCTTATTTTCATCAGAGAAATGTTGGAGTGTATGCATGCAGCATTTACATTTTCAGATCTGCATACACTTGTTTTCTGCTATAATAGTTCTGATTGTGGTCTGCATTTCTTTGCTGATATCAAGAGTGGAAGCAGAATGGCTTCTTAATGGATCATTGTGAGCTACATATGAAGCATACTATGCCCCCCCCCAAAATCAAGCAGCGGTAAATCTGCCAAGCCCATGTTCCCCTGGAAAGGAGACTCAGTTTCTTTCTCCTTGGGGAGGAGCTCCCGTCTTCTCTATGGAAGGACCTCCCTCCCTATGCACTGTGGGATTTTCTAGCTGCAAGTTAAGGAGCTGAGGAGGAATCTTGGGGTGGGGGGCACCAACTGGCCACAAGACTCCTCATTTTTTGCTACTTCATACTACTGAGACACATGTGCTTGGCAATGTTTCTGATTGCTTTAATTGACTTTTAGTCTGGGCAGGAAAGACAAACCAGGAGATGAGGGGCAAATAGCTGAGGCAGTACAGTGGTACCTCAGAAGTCGATCGGATTTCATTCTGGAAGTCCGTTTGACTTCCAAAATGTTCAGAAATCAAGGCACAGCTTCTGATTGGCTGCAGGAAGCTCCTGCAGCCAATCGGAAGCTGTAGAAGTTGTGTCAGAGGTTCGGGTTCCAAAGAACGTTCGCAAATTGGAACACTCCACTTCCGCCTATGCAACATTCAGGAGCCAAAACATTTAATTCACAAGGCATTTGGGATCCAAGGTATGACTGTATTGGGTTAAGAGGACTCTATGGTCATGTGATGCTGCCTTGAATATGGCCATTGGGGTGCCCTTTAGGCTTGGCATGCACATTGGTGGGAGGATGCTGAGATAGCAGGGCCACTCTTCACTTGCCTAGTTCACAAGGGTCTTGGAGAAAGGAGGAAATATTCCTTCCAATACTTTTCTCCATGCCCTCAAACTTGCACAAGGGTGTGGAGTGACCTGGTTCCTCTCAGCTTGAGGAACTTTTCTGCACAGATTATATTTTGATTAAGCTAAGTATAATTTGGTCTGCAGATCCTGCAAGGAACCATACCATAGCTGCCAACCTTCCCTTTTTTGCAGGAAATTCCCCTATCAGTACTATACTATAGACTATAGTACTGATAGGGGAATTTCCCGCAAAAAAGGGAAGGTTGACAGCTATGAGCCATACTCAACAAAACTTTATCATTTTCACCACAACTGGTTTCCTGAGTCATCTTCTGGTGTATCGGTAAAAGTCCTTTGCACATATGTTCTCCTTTGTTTTTAAAGAATGCCTTCATTCCATACTCTCATGCACAATAAATACTACAGAGGTACTTAGAAACGGCAGAGAGAGAAAGCTTACCCTTGTTGTAAAGTTGTTTTCCACCTGGCCAGAGTATTTTGCCCCAATGCATCCTCCACTGTCTTCAGTTTCCCTTTGTCCGGCAGAACAAACCAGGCAACAGCACCTCCTCTGTACGGAAGTTCCACTAACCAGCAAGACAGATGTTCATCGTGGAGATAATTGACAGTCTCGGTTTTGCGCATCATCTTGACTTTCAAAGTTGTCTTTTCATCGACAAAAAAGGGTTCTTCCCAGGTAAAACGAGCTTCAAAAGGGTTCTCCCAGTTGTCTTGGGAGAAAAAGAATAGGTAACTGCCTATTTGAGGATTAACCTTCCAGCATGAAAGCAGTGCATCACATCATGCAAGTCCAGTCAAAGGAGAAAGACTACCAAGTGCAAGTCTACAGGCCTTTGAAGTTTTAGAAGAAGAAGAAGAAGAAGAAGAAGAAGAAGAAGAAGAAGAAGAAGAAGAAGAAGAAGAAGAAGAAGAAGAAGAGTTTGGATTTGATATCCTGCTTTATCACTACCCAAAGGAGTCTCAAAGCGGCTAACATTCTCCTTTCCCTTCCTCCCCCACAACAAACACTCTGTGAGGTGAGTGGGGCTGAGAGACTTCAAAGAAGTGTGACTAGCCCAAGGTCACCCAGCAGCTGCATGTGGAGGAGTGGAGACGCGAACCCGGTTCCCCAGATAACGAGTCTACCGCTCTTAACCACTACACCACACTGGCTCTCTGACAGAAAGGAAAAGACAAAAGGGGGAAAGCAGGGTCCCACAGGTCAAAATGTGGACTAAGTAGAGGGGCACTGTTTCCTGTCTGGTAGAAGCATCCGGGGACAGGAAATTTGGTGCCCTACAGATGTTATGCCCCAGCTGGCATGGCAATGGTCAGGGATGGTGGAAGGTGGAGTCCAAGAACATCTGTAGGGGCATAGCTTTGTCACCCCTCCCTCAACCCTTGCCCTTCTCTAATATTGCCTTGAACTTATGTATTTGGAACTTTCAACTCTTTTATACTTTACAAACTCTCAAAAATTGGTCTGAAATATAGTATTACAAAAATCAATTCAAGACAAGCAATTTTAAAGCCACCCATTTGAAAGTGATAACTTTTCCACCATTGCCTGCCAGATTATGTACTTTGGAGAGTTAATGTTCCTTTGTTTGTCATTCCTGCTATCTTCAGGTGATTAAGCAATTCAAAGCATTAAATATTTGTTACTCATATTTCTTCAACATACCTTTGAAGTAGACATAGTTCCCAAGAAACATGCTCGTGTCTTGAGCTAAGTTTTTAACCATTTTGGTTATTTTCCCACGAGTTTTCTTCTTCACATAATCATTTATCTGCTTTTCAGCCACTACATTGTCTTTGAAGTCAACAGCAAAGATCTCAGATTTGTAGAAATTTTGGAGATCCTTATTGTACTTAGTGGCTATTTTGATGCCCTTAGTTAGGTACAAGACATTCCCTAGGTTCACCTTTCCTGCTTTTTTGGAACTGGTCAGCACCTTGAGGAGCTCTTGAAATCCTGCATGTATCTTGCTTGTGTCAATTGTCGTCAATCCAAGTCCACTGTAGATCTGATTTTGGGTTTTAGACTTAGCACCCAAGCCAAGTGCTGAAAAAGCCATGGAGATACTCACAGGAGAGAACAAAATATTTTTGGCACCTTGATGTGAAGTTACGTGTTTGGAGAATTTAAATGCAAAGTCAACAATGCTGGAAGCTAGCTTTTCCTGAATCGGATCTTTACCTCCATGACCATTGTGGACTTGAAGGACAATCAGTAACAAGGAGAGGTGGGTGGCGGGTTTCATTGTGATCTGAGATTTGCTTAAAACACACAAACAAACCAAACACAACACAACACAGAATATGTTAGCACTCTCCGTTATAAACCTACTGAAAGGAATTCATTTTGATCAAAAGCAAAATTCATTGGGAATGAGACAACCTTATTTGTGAGTGTGGCCCAGTTCTACAGAACTATGTAACAGAAATAATTCACTTTGCATACAGTGATGTAACCCACCATCCCCAGCAGGTTTGCATGATGCCCTTAGTTGTGTCAGTGCAAGGTGTGCTAGTTTGGGGAGAGTCCTGTGGAGATGGTATACAGCCTCAATAGAGCCTATTCATCATCAACAAACCTTTTATTGGCATCACATACAAACATCCATAGCAAATCAATACAGAATTACTGCCTTCCCGGTGAAACAAAACATTTGTCAAGTGAAAGAAGCAAAACAGTCTAACATTACATCTCTAGGTCTCCAGGGAGATCAGACGTCTGCAATGTGTTTCAACGACAAAAAAACCAAATAAAGGTATTTAGCCACTATCTTGGTCAGCTCCTGGTTATACCCCGTAATAGATAGAGCCTATTCCTAATGTTACTTGCATTTAAGAATGGCAGACAGCCTCTTAAAAACAGCCACTTCAGCAAGGGAGCACAGGGCTTGAGATTAACCCCACACACCTTCATGAGCTTGCCTCCTACTGATTTTGTCTGCATTTTCGTTCTGTAGTTCTACTCCCCCCCCCTCCAAAAAAATTGCCAATCATAAACATTTCCATCCTCGTCTCTTGTGCATCATGAATTATGAACAAATGTTCCACGGATCCTTTTTTATACCTAACCTGGGTTTATTATAAAATGTTCCCGGGTACCTTGGCACTTGGTCTGTAGGGCCTGAGATGTGTGGTCTTCACTCTTGCCCATAGAGTAAGCTCTCTTGCTGGGTTGCTTTCAGTTTATAGCCCTGGTTAACTTCTACTTCCTGCTGCAGCAGGAAGGTAAGGGCAATTAGGTAAGGACACCTAGCTGGTTTGAAAAATACAAAAAGTTGGTGCCTCCCAAATTCAAGTCCAGTGGGCTGTAGTTTACTAGTGGGAATTAGGATAGTTCAGCCCCCTGAGTATGGGCAGTTTTGTCCGTTGAGTGAGTAATGTTTGATATTTTACTGTTTTGCATATGCTGTAAGCTGCCCAGAGTGGCTGGCAAAACCCTGGCAAATTATCATTCTGTTTGGAAGCTTCAGAACTGAAATACTTTACAAATGGTTTTAAAGAGAATTAATTGCTGCAATCTTTAACATGGGCCAAGGCTTACTCTTACACTATAGTTTATATTTAGAAAACAATGAACCTCTTACCTTCAGAATAGAGTTTGTATTATATCTCATATTGCCTGATCAACCTGGACTATTGATAACCATCATCTTGACTATACTTGTTACACAGAGGGTTCAAAGGAATTTAACGGCAGAATTAAAAACATAAGCATAAATAAAAATAAGCAGGTTTTGACACCCTGAAAACTCTGTAGATGCAGGAGACAGCCTTCTTCTACCAACTGGGAATCCCACAAAATTGCAAATATTGAATTAGATGGGAAAGTGTCTCTTTGAGGCTGGGTTAGACAACATTGTGTCACTGTAGTCATTGTTCTCAAAAGATGAACTTGCTCTGATAGTCCATTGTCTCTAGTTAAAACCTTCCTGGTTAATCATCTTTGATTGACTGACTACCTGCTCATTCTTCTTCTTCTTCTTCTTCTTCTTCTTCTTCTTCTTCTTCTTCTTCTTCTTCTTCTTCTTCTTCTTCTTCTTCTTCTCCTTCTCCTTCTTTCCCCCTACAAATCTATTTAAGAACAGATTTTAGCATTGCTCATCTCTCCATTGCTACATGCATGTTGATGTGCTTCGTTGTTAAATTGCCCCTATGCTTTCTAATAAATCCCATCTTTTGCTACAATCTCTGTGTGGGCACACTTTTGTAACTTGGTAGGGTTCAAATGCTTTTGAATTATGGTGCTGGAGGAGACTCTTGAGCATGGACTGCAAAATGATCAAACTTATCCATCCTTAAAGAAATCAGCCCCGAGTGCTCACTGGAAGGACAGATCCTGAAGTTGAGGCTCCAGTACTTTGGCCACCTCATGAGAAGAGAAGACTCCCTAGAAAAGACCCTGATGTTGGGAAAGATGGAGGGCACAAGGAGAAGGGGACGACAGAGGATGAGATGGTTGGACAGTGTTCTCGAAGCGACTAGCATGAGTTTGGCCAAACTGTGGGAGGCAGTGAAAGATAGGCACGCCTGGTGTGCTCTGGTTCACGGGGTCACGAAGAGTCGGACACGACTGAATGACTGAACAACAACAGGGTTCAAATGCACACACACAGGACAATGCTTAGTTTTGCTCCATCTACAGGTCCTTTTGTGGGGAGTGTTTCTGCAGGATCACATGGGTGACCAAATATACATGTCTGTCTGTCCGACCATCCCTCCCATTAACAATGGCCAGCCTCTGGGTAAAAGTGACCTACGTAAAAATACCCCAAAGTAAAATTGACTTGAGCAGAATATTCTACCATCAGGTTGCTTCAGTGGCTGGCAGCAAAAATGTTTTGTTTTCATATTTGCTGTGCTGTTTACTGGGGGATGAAAGTGCCACAGTTTGATCCTCCACACCAGGGTGCAAAGATCTGCCCAGCGCCCCCAAATTTAGTTTAGCCCCCAAATTAACTTTTATTATGCTTATGTCAGACACCATGCTTACGCCTTATCTCTTGTTACAAAAGAAGGGAGGAAAAAGAAACAAACTTTTTTTATTTGCTCATTTATTTTACAATACACTTATACTCGTTGAGTCTGACAAGTGCCGCCATTGTGAATGACAAGCGCTGCCGCTGGCGCAGCGCGTCTTTGGTAAATGAGTGCACAAAGCCAAAAGTCCTTTAGTGAAACAGTAGGTATACATTTTGGTAATACCTATATGTATTTTGTTTTTCTAGCTTGATCATAATTATTATTATTTCATAACAGGTAGATAGTTAAGAGCTTAGGCAGCTTCAGCAGCGGCCCTGCTCCACACTGAACCAGCATTTGTCAAGACGTGGCTTTAACCAAACTGAGGTCAGTGAGCACATAGAGATTTCCATCATTTCCTCCTGAAACCCAGGAGAACATTGATCACAGATGAACAAGCTCTTAAAAAAAAATCTAACTTCTAAAAAAACAGTAATGCATGAATTATGCCAAATGTTTTAAAATGTCAAGTTGACGTTTTCCATTGTGCAGAAGCTGAGGGTCTCATCAACAGCTACATCCACCTAGAATTCAATTGACCTTCCCATCATAAACCCATCCCAGTTATGTGTCCTGATCTTGTTGAGAGCATTGAAGCTATAACACTTCCGTGTTCTGATGAATATTTATCAGATGTTTCACTCTCCATGCTTATCTCATCTGTGGTCTGTACCCATTTAGATTGCAAGCGTGCATACTGTTCCCCTAATGCTTGTTCTGTTTCTTCTGCTAGTTTCACTGTCCATTAGTTCCACTTTCCCGTATTCTTGCATCAGCCTATTATACCAGTATATCAACTTAGTAGAGTTCCACACGACCCTATATCCTTGATGTATCTAGTTTCCCCCTTTTCCTAATTTAGTTAGGTACCTTCAGCAATGAGCAATGGTTGCCTCCTTGGCAGCCCATTGCAGCATCTGGCCTTTTCTTCTCCTGCTAGCAGCTATGAATCATGCTTAATTTAACCTTAAGAGAGCAGAACCTAGTATTCAAATAATTTCAATCAATAATGAGGGCTTCAGACATGCTTCACATCCATTCCCATCTGCCTTCCAGCTTGGCCATAGCACCAAAACTGCCTTGGGTGCCCAGTTGGAAGAGAGATGGCAGTGGGGGTGTGTGTGCAGAGTGTGACCTTGTTTTCTCTCCATGACCTCCCTGAGGTTGTTGAACACAGTAGCTTTCTGGATTAGCCTGGGGAGATGGAGGGTGGGGTGGGAGCACTGTATTGTTGCACCCCACCCAGTCTCTGAGCTCCTGCAGCCAATCAGAAGCCACGGAAGCATCGTCGGACATTCAGCTTCCGAAATGATGTTCGAAAACTGAAACACTCACTTCCGGTTTTTGATCGGGAGCCAAAATGTTCGACTCCCAAGGCGTTCAGGAACTGAGGTATGACTGTATCCATATTCTATTTTATGTTTCCAAATGGATTACTGGGTATTTGCATATATTGCTCCATTTTTCACCCTTCTCCAAGATTCATTCATGTAACGTATTTCTGATTGATATTACTATCATAGCAGTTTTCCAAAAGAATCAAACACCTCTTAAATCATCTACCTTTTTAATATACTTCTAAGAACTTGGATACCATATAAGGTGGTGTACCACAAATGCAGTACCCCATTGGCTATCTAACTTTCCCTCTTTCTCCGCATGTGACTTTTGAACTACAATATGTAATCATCCTTCCCACCATGAGCACTTTCCCAGTTATGTGTTCTGATCCTTCTGAAAGCTTTCAAATGATAGCACGACCCTGTTCTGACTGTTTACATTGCCACCAGATACTCCAGCCCAAACTTTAGATGTTTGCCTCGTGTTCTTAGCTGTGCTCTCTTTATAGATCACAAGAATGAACAATGTTGACCTCCTAGGCAGCCCATTTTGGAATTTTGCCTTCACAGTTATTCATTATGCTCAGTTTAATTTTAAGATAGCAGAGCATGATTTTCAAATGATTTCAATGAAGAATGGGAGCATCAGGTTCCTACAACTTCAAACTTGCTTGGAGGAAACTGATTATCTACATCCTTCAAGCCTGGCCACCAAATTGAAACTGCATTGGGCAACTCTGTTTGATGATATTTAGAAGGGAGAGGTGAGTGGCTGTCAGTGGCATAGGAAGGGGTGGGCGGAGGAAGCGGAGCGCACCGGGTTCCATTTCTGAAGGGGTGACAAGAGGGCACCCCTTGGGGGTGCCATCGTGCCCCTGCCCGCAGCCGTGGGCGAAGGATCCTCCATGCGACGGCGCCTCTTGGTCTCTCTCTCTCTCTCTTTCTCTTGCGCACTACAAGTCTATGTCACATTTCTCTCCCCCAAGGGAGAGAAACTGCACATCCAATAAAGTGGAATCTGTTACTCACATTCTTCTATTTTGTGAACTTTATAGCGAAGAACGATCTCGACTTATACTACCCCTTTTATCAAAATTTACACCCTTGCAATATTATTTGGAATTCTCCCCCGAAATTTTACGTAAATTCCTTTTGGAAGACTCTTTGAGCTCAGTATCCTATGCTGTGGCCAAATTTTGCAACTTAGCTATTAGAAAATGTAAATCTCTTCTATAGAATAATATATTATAAACTTTTTTAGTGCTGTTTTTTATTATTATTTCTCTTATTATTCTGGCCCTTTGGATTTCCCCCTCCTGTGGTGGTGATGTTGTTGGTCTTCCGTTTGGAGCTGTGTTGTTTTGTATTGCTGGCTCTTGCTGTAATAAAATTAATGCTGATTTCTCTCCCCCTTCCACCTATCGGGCTTTTCCTTCTTGTGCAAGCTCGAGGGATGGGGAGGAGGTGGGGGGCGGCGAAGTTGCCTGCTCCCTCTTAAAGGCGCAGTGCCAATTCTTTCACTTGGCTTGAGTGCGGTCCTGCTGTCAGGACAGAAGTGATGAGCAGAGCGCCTTGACTCCCTCGCGGCCGCACCTCTGCTGTCAGCAAGCAGCTCATCCTCTCTCCGCCTTCCCCCCCCCAGCTCTGGATATTGGGAGTCATGGGGGGGGTCGGCACGCCGTTACCCCCGCTCCTGAGTCCTGACTGGAGCCTGCAGGAGGAGGCGGGGAGAGGACGAGCTGCTCAGCTTTGCCAGCAAAGCCATGCAGCTCCCTCCCCCCCCCCACACACACCTCTCTTTCTTTTTACTCGGCAAAACATTGGCATTCCCATTTTTCTTTCATTTTCTTTTTTGCAAAAGCGTGCGGGGCGTCTGAAGACTGGAAGCACTTGTGAGAGGGTTGCGGGTCAGAGGCGTAGAAGAAGAAGAAGAGTTTGGATTTGATATCCCGCTTTTCACTACCCGAAGGAGTCTCAAAGCGGCTAACACTCTCCTTTTCCCTTCCTCCCCCACAACAAACACTCTGTGAGGTGAGTGGGGCTGAGAGACTTCAGAGAAGTGTGGCTAGCCCAAGGTCACCCAGCAGCTGCATGTGGAGGAGTGGAGACGCGAACCCGGTTCCCCAGATTACGAGTCTACCACTCTTAACCACTACACCACACTGGCTCTGGTAGGAAGGGGGGCGGACATTCAGCGCCCGCCCACGACTCCCAAGCCTATCCCGAGCTGTCTATATGGGAGGGGGGTTGATAAAAAAAAAATTCCACACTGGGTATACCTGGGCTTGCTACGCCTCTGGTGGCTGAGCCACTTCCGCCTATAGGCAGGAGGTGGCGTTGCGGGTATCACAACCCGAGCATGCGTGCAGGGGCTGATACACAGCCCCTGCACGATTGGAGGACTTCCCGACGCCTCCCCCCAGTGGCTGACCAATCCGGACGGCTGAGGGGAGGGGCCAACAGCCCTTTAACTGGAGACGGCAGGAATCCTTCCCCCTCTCCTTTCGCTGCCCCCAGCTGCTTCAGTTCTCCCGCCCACCCACCCTTTAGGTTAGCTATTGACCTTGCTATGGACTCTGGTTGGTCGCCCCAGTTGGCTGGGGGGCCTGGTAGGACTTTTTCCCATTTGGACTAGCCAAAATCGGGTTTTTTCTCGTAGCAATTCGTCACAACTTTGGTTTGGCGGTTAGGCATTGGATAACATCAATAGAGGTAAAAAGGGGAGGTAGCGCCATCACCTGCCCCTCACTGGAAGGGTATTCCGTTAAAGGTTTCCGGGGGGCATGGTCCCGTCCGAAGCCTAGGGAGGTCAGGGCCGAAGCCACGCCCCAATGGTGATCACGGGGGCAGTTCCCCTTGATCAGCATCAGGGGTGCTGACCTTCCTGGTTAACCCTTCACGGACCTCCAACACCCGGGTTGGGGGTCAGATATAGTGGTTAGGATCCAATGCCTAAGCCAATACCGCTCAACATCTGTAACCAATAAAGTTGTGGCCTTTACGCCCATTTAATTCAAAGAATGTGTCCTGTGTTGTTATTCACCTGGGAGGGAGGGATATAGCCACACAATGACTCTACTGGTTCTCTTTGAGGCTTTCAATATGCTTGATAATGGTATGGAGGCTCTGGGTGTGGTGCTGCTTCACGCAGCATGGTGGAGGCGGGCGAGGGCAGCAAGCTGATGCTGGGAAGGGCCGTGTCCAGCCTCTGCCTCTTCCCTGGCGCCCTCCAGAACTTGGCACCCTGGCACCCTGTGCTACTAGCCTCTATGGGTAAGATGCCCCTGACTGCCTTTAATATCAACAAACCTGCAACACACTGACAAATCTCCCCGTTTCCAGAGGGCTAAACTATCCTAAACCCCATTATCAAACCACAACTCACTGGCATTGGACACAGCTTGTGAGATATAAAAACACTGGTCCCAAATGGGACCCTTAAAATAAATTCTGAGCAAAGTTAGTGAAGCAGCAAAAATTTATTTAGTGATCACAAAAAACATACTTGCAAGATGGGTGTCCAAAGCAGGCACACCCAGTTCTGGTAAAGACGAGTACATATCACCTGTCTCAAAGTGCAAGTCCTTCCTCTGTCCACAGAGGTCACAGATTTCCCTCTTCTTACACAGCTCAGTAGTTAGTCCACATCTATCCCCCCCCCCCTGCAAATAATGACCTCAGAAACTTAACTGTTGCTGCTGTGGCTAGCTAGCTGTTCTGATCTAATTGGCTGCTGCAGGAGGAGGGAGAAGCTATCCAGAGTTATAAATTGAAAGGAACTGAAAAAAAACATGCTGTTCAAGCAAGACGGGAGTCTCAGAATCTCGGCCCAAGCAATCAAGCACCAAGTGCCAAGCGGCACTGGGGAACACTTCCAGAAAACCCAGGTCTGTATGAAAGGGATGGGCTCTGCCTGAACCAGAATGGGGAAAGACAGTTTAAAATGATTGCTGGGGGAAAGTGAGCAGGATCTGAAGAGTGCCTGCTTCAGAATAAATCATCCATTAGGGATGAGGGCGAAAATGTTTATGATACCCTAAAGGAATAGAACTAGGCGATAAAACTGCAGGATCACTTAACAACATTCTAAGGAAGCCAAAGCACTGTAGGGCAACACAAATGCCAAAAACATTTGGTAGAAGACACAGTTTGCACATGTTTATACACTAATGCTATCGGCCTATGAGCCAAGTGGGAGACAATTCAACACCCGTATTATAAAAATATTGGACTTTACCCCCATCTTAGCTCTCACCTGGGATAAAACAATCACTCCACTCTGTCTCCCAAATAGGGAACAGTTTCATGCTAGGTCAGACTCTTACTCCAGGGGCATGAAAATACCATGTCTATCTTTCTATGTACATTCAACACCAGTTTCAGTCACTGAAATGGAGAGATGGAACAGGAACATACACCCAATCTTTCTTTTTCATTTTGTGGCAATATGAAAGTGTCACCAAATACAGCCTGAGAGGCACTGGAAAATAGGAACAACGTGGTTCCACCTTGGTTCAACAATATCCCTGGGGTAGTTCAGTCGAGCTTTTCGGAAGGACTCAGAGATGCAATCGCAAAGTTCAGGGATGATTGTTCTGGCAGCATTGATTCAAGGCTACACTTTCTGCTTTGTGTTATGGGCCCTCTTTGGCTTGAGATGTCTATGTCATAGTCAACACTGTGGTAGCTCTGCATGAGATGAACACAGTTCAATGCCGATTGTCCAGTGACCTTGGATATTGTGAGGACACTTGGTGTTTTGCCTTGGTAGAAAAGAACTCATGCAGCTAGTAAGCTAATAGACACCACCCAACTGCAAACATTCTTCATTAGGTCATGGTAATGAGAAATTTTAAATGTGATTCTTTCTGTACAGACCATTTCCAGAGGAACACAATGTCTCATACCCACCTATATGTGCTTCTTGCTGGGCTCTGTGTTTTTGCCCATTGTCACCATACTTTTGAACGCCGGGAAGACCATGACAGTGATCCACCCTCTTTGAAGATAGCCCCAGGAAATACTGGGTTTGCCTTTAAATTGTACCACCAGCTTGCTTCCGAGCATCCTCATAATAACATTTTCTTTTCACCTTTGAGCATTTCCACTGCGTTTGCCATGCTGTCACTGGGAGCTGCATCCACCACGTTGAGTGAGCTTTTGTCAGGACTTGGCTTTAACCAGGCAGATCTCAGCGAGCAGGAAATACACGAAGGTTTCCGCCATCTCTTCCAGATGCTAAACAACCTCGATGGTGAAATCCACTTGAGCATTGGGAATGCCCTATTCACAGATGACCAAGTGCATCTCCTAGACAAGTTCTTGGATGATGCAAAAACTTTTTATGAGACAGAAGTTTTGCCAACTAATTTCAAAAATCCTGAGGAAGCTGAAAGTCAAATCAATAGCTACATTGAAAAGAAAACCGATGGGAATATAGTTAATATTTACAAGAAGCCTGACACAGAGGCTGTAATGGTTCTTGTAAGTTATATCTTCTTGAAAGGTAAGTCATGAGGACTTGTTTTATACACTGTTGTAAGTTCTTTTTGCTTATTCCTGCACTAAAATCCACTAGGAAGACCTAAGGTTGAATTTCCAGAAATGAAAAAACAAATAGTTTTTATTGTTCCAAAAAGTCATATTCCTTTTAGAGTTTGTGAAATGGCTTTTTACCGTAAGCATGGTCTTATTTTGGCTCTCTTCCTCCTGCTCTCTGTCTCCAATGACCTGTATGCTGTTGTTGTTTTTTCCATAAGCCTTTTGGGAAACCCCTTTCAATTCTCAGAATACAAAAGAAAATGACTTCTTTGTGGATGAACAAACAACAGTGACAGTCCCTATGATGAAAAAAGACAGCTTTCTTGAGTTTTACCAAGATGAGGATTTGTCCTGTAAGGTTGTAAAGCTTCCCTACAAGGGCAATGCTTCAGCATTATTTATTCTTCCTGACCAAGGGAAAATGGAGCATTTGGAAGATGCTCTTAACGAAGACGTTTTGTTAAAATGGATGAATTCACTGCAACCACGGTAAGGAGCCTGCAGTCATGGAAAGAGTGTTGCACTTGAATATATTAATGCAGTTGATTATAGCACAGTGCTGATAATGCCACGCTTCTTCTTTGGCAATCACTCATAGCCGAGTAAGATTGTCTTCCATAAACACGGTTTTTAACAATGAGTCCATAAAGTGACTGTGGAGGCCAAGTCTGGATCCACGATTGCAGGTTCGATCCCTGTATGGGACAGCTGCATAGTCTTGGATTGCAGGTTTGGAATAGATGAACCTCAATGTCCATCCCAACTCTACAATTCTATGATCCTATGTGTGCATATATAGAGATCTTAATACATTTGTTCAGCTTTATCTGATGCTAGTCCTGCTCAGAGCACATCCATTAAAATTAATGCAGATATTTTTGTCTTGTCTATTAATTTCAGGGGGTCTACTCTGAGTAGGACTAGCACTGGATATAACCCCATTGTTATAAAAATCTATTTATTGTGATCATTGGCTACTATTTTGTAATATTGTGCTTTTAGCAATAATTCACAGTCCCTTTTAATCTAGCCATATTGTAAATTTCCATTATTTGCTTTACACATTTTTCTCAAAGTGTACCTCTCCAGCCTCTGATTCCTCTTTCAACAGGAGAATACAGCTATTTCTTCCAAAGTTTTCAGTCTCGGGCAGCTATTCTATCAAAGGGCTATTAAGAAAAATGGGTATTACTGATGTATTTACAGACAGAGCAGACCTCTCTGGATTTACTGGGAACCCTGATCTGAAGGTTTCCAAGGTAGGCTTCTCAAAATCAATCTTGTTGATCCAAAGGCTCTTTATTTTATTTCATCCTACATTTTGAGTCAAAGGGTTTAGAGTGCTTGCACCACAATCCCATCTCTCATGGAGAGGAGCAGCCAAAAAATAATTGGTATTCCAGCTGTGCTGATGAAATTGGCACCACAAACTGCTTGGTGACAGTTGAGGAAAAGCCCCAGGTCTTCCAACAGAACTAGTGGAGAAACCCTTAAGCCCCAGCTAACATCATATAAGTATACATAAAAACTGGCATCAATTAATTAAAAAAAATCTTAAAATTAATTCAGACAAATTAAAATCTGGACAAATTGCAGTTATCAGGTTAAGATTGAGAGTGGTTAATACTTGCCGGGACCAGCTGTTTTCACTGATCATATAAGGGAACAGGCTGGGAGGCCTCCTTCATGCTTGTTCTTATACAAAGGAAAATAATTATGCAGCAAATTCATTTCGTTTGACTTCCTCCCATGGCTTCCAATTTCAATCAATCGTCATCTTGCATATCATTATTTTTCCTCTATAAATTTCAAATCTTATTTATAAATAGATTGTCCAAATTTAACCCATCATAAATGTTACAACCCTGCTAATGTTTTAACATATCTACAGTGTTCTTTAACATATTCTATAAATTTTATCCAATCTTGTGAAATTTCTTCTATCATCTTTATTATCCATTCTTCCTTCATTGGTGTACCTTCTTCTTTCCATTTTTGGGTAAACAACATTCTGGTGGCCATGGTAGCATACATAAACAATCTATTTAGGTTCTTTGGTACGGTATCTCTTCCCACACTATTCCGAGCAAAAAGGCTTCTGGTTTTTTTTATGAAAGGTTATCTTAAATATTTTTTAAACTCATTATAAATCATTTCCCAGAAGTCTTTTGCCCTTCTACAAGTCCACCACATGTGCAAAAAAGATGTCATCATTATCTTTACACTTCCAGCATACTTTCATGGAGTTTTTATACATCTTTGCAATCTTAACTGGGGTTAGGTACCAATGATACATAATTTTTATATAGTTTTGCTTTAATGAGCAACATAAAACAAATTCTAAATCCTCCTTCCACAGCCTTTCCCATGACTTGAGTGGGATATTATGTCCCAAGTTTTTTGCCCATTTTATAATTACATCTTTAACCTCTTCATCTTTTGTTTCTCATTCCAACAGTAGCTTATACATTTTTGTTAATAGTTTTTCATTATTTTCTAACAAATCTTTTTCACACTTTAAGAATAACTTCCCAAAGCCTCTCTCCTTGTCACTTCTAAATATGCAATTTAGTTGGTGGTACTGCAACCAATCTGTTAACAAAAACTTTTTTTCTTCAAAATCTTTTATCTTCAATTTATTTTCTGTTTTTGTTAACAGATCTTTGTATGTGACCCAATTTTCTTTCATGTTTACTTTTTTCAAAAATATCACTTCCAATGGGGAAAGCCACCAAGGTGTTTTATTATCTAATAGATCTTTATATTTACCCCATACTTCGTATATTGATTTCCTCACAATGTGGTTCAGGAATCCCTTTACATGAACAGATAGATAATAATTGGGCTTACTTTGAAATAACCCCGGGCTTACTTTGAAAATTTGAGACCAGGTTTCATTTTGAAAAGAGTAAAACTTGTGATGCATTTTTGAACTAACCCTAGCAATGGTGAGGAAGAAGAGAAACTGTACAGTCCCCTGAGGCCAAATTCTTGAATAATTGGAGGCATGCACAATACACTCATGATTGGTGGGAAGTAGAGATTAATAGTTCATAGTTGTGAAAAATGACAAAATGAACATTATCTCACATACCCTCTTCTGCTTGCAAGGGCCAGGACCATCTCTATCTAATGATAAGATATTGGCCTATGTTTGAGACTAATTCTTGATTGTCTTATTGGCAGGCATTTCATGAAGCTGTTCTGAATGTCCATGAAGCTGGCACTGAAGCAGCAGCTGCCACTGCGGTGGAAGCAGTTGGCCGGAGAATGCGTCCTACAGTGATGTTTAACATGCCCTTCCTTGTTCTCATCTTCCATGACATCACCAATTCCATCTTGTTCATGGGAAGAGTTGTAAACCCCCGTGAACAGTAATTATGCAGTTAGGATACATCTTGCATGACTTACAATTATGTTCTGGTTTAGTGTACAGTGTGTATGAAATTGTATTTTGAGTTAAGGCCACCATTGGCACAAATTATTAAACAACTGAAGGATTCGTGACATTATTGTTGTTTTTAGTTTGACCAGCTGTTGCTTATTGTAATTCAAATGATGTTTGCCCAAGATGGACTTGAAGTGCTTGAAACTCAAGAGCAATTTCACACATATGTTGTCATTATTTTATTTATTATTATATTTTATTACGAACATTCACAGCCTGACCTTCATCTTGGGCAGCATAAAAACAACAAAAACACAGCACACAAGATTACCTTAAAACACAAGAATGAACACACACAAAAACTTGCATAGCAATTTTACACAACGCCGCTCTCACTCTTGAACGGGGGCAAATTTGCCACACCTTGATTCCCCTGGGAAAGAAAACACAGGTGATCTCCCTCAGAGGTGCTGTGCTCCTGACCCATGTGCAAGCATGGGTTGAATATGGAGGTGGAAGAGCAGACCCCCTATTAAGCTTTGCTCTTCCCCAAACACACCAGTCTTCACTTCAGTGCGCCCTCTTTCCCTTTGCAGGATGGGCTTTTGCTGAGAACTGCATAGGAATTTTGGAGGGAGACCCTCACTTGCTTGGGGAATCCTCTTTTTCACCTACTTCATACTGCTGGTAGTGCTTTGGTGTACTGGTGTTGTATTTTACCTCGTTTAACTGGCTGTTAATCTGGGCAGGAAATACAACTAAAGAGATGGAGAGGCAAATAACTGAGGCCATATTGGGCGAAGAGCACGCTTTGATCAGCTTATGCCTTCTTGTGTTGGGTCATTTGCAGTGCCCTTTGAGCTATCTATGTGCATTGGGGTGTATGCCAAGCTGGTGGGTGTGCGCTTCTCAAGTCACATGTCAAAGGTTCTTGGAAGAAGGAAGAAGTAATGCTTTCAATCCTTTGCTGTAGGGCCACATGTATTGTCTGCGGAGTAACCTAGTTCCTCCTGTCTTAGGGAAGTCCGCTTACCCCTTCCTGGGTGTGGCAGTATTGCGGGTCAGCCAGTGCCTCCTCTAATATTGCATTTTACAGCTGCTTTCGTCTTGCTATGGCATTGGTGGTTGCTGTATTCAGGGCCGGGTAGGAAAATGCCTTTCAGGCAAATTGGCTATGGCCGAAGGGTGAGCCTACCTCCTAGCAGTCATCATAAGTTTAGTGGTTTAGGCACTGGGTAACCTTGGTCTTGGCTGCAGGGGGAGGTTGTACCCTCAGCTCACCTTCCCAAAATAGGATACCCTGTTAAAGGGATCTGTGTAGGAGTTGCTTCTGTCCTTATGCCTGGATGGGGGCCTGAGCCTCAATACTCCCCTAGGCAGCGATCCATGCTGGGATTTCCCCATTTGATGTAAGTCCTAGGAATTCCTGCTGCTGGGTTGACACTTGAAGTCATTTCTGGCATACGGGCCAGAAGTAAATTGTTACCCATTGCCTAGGCCAAACCTCTTCATCTGTAGTCAATAAAGTTGTGACCTGATTTGATCCCATACTGATTGTGTGGTGTCCTTCAATTCTGGTCCGGATGGTGAAGTGGCAGGGGGAATGCATGGCCTGAGTCTACAACTTTCTGCTTTGTGCATGTGTGGGCACACATTAATCCAGCTTTATCACTGGAGGCTTGATTGGTATCTGGGGTATGAAATATCTTTCACCAGCCTTAGTCTGAAGGAACCTGCACATTTTGCCTCATAGCATTCTTTCCAGGAGGGCAAGAGCATTTCTTTTCTTGAAAGCTCAGTCTGGGGTTCCTACCCAGGGCCACCAGTGAAAGCCTTTGCAGATGCCATGGCACCCACAGGTGCCAGGTTGGAAACCACTGGCTTCATTTTAGTAACTCAATCACTCATGTCGCTCCCCTTAAATAAACTGCATATTTGTAACTGTGAAGAAAGAAAGAAAAACACCAAGTGATCATGCATACAACTCAACTAGTGTTTAATTTGTTCCGGAACATGTGATAGTAATGACCCTAGTAAAGTAACTGATATCTAAAAGCATCTTTTCAAACATGTCTCATATTGGAAACCCCATGTTTTTTGTGCTGCAACGCAAGTTGTTGAATCATGCCTCGGTAAGATTCTTGACTTTTGCCATGAAAATGACGGTGCTGGTTTCCTTTTCAACAGTCAGCGACAGAAAGGGGTGGCTGAAGTCAAGTTTAGATGACATGGAGTAGGGAACACGTTTAATAAGAGTAGTAGCTTCTGTGCCATTGTCATGGACATCTAAATAAGCCTTCTGAATAGCCAGGGGTAGGGAGAATAGCAATACTTTAGTATAATATAGTGATGAATCGGGGTTTTAGTATGAGAAAAATTACTCCTTCAAAACAGACAAATCCATTGAATGTCTTAAGAAACAACATCTTGTGATCATTTCTCTTTCTGATTATCTATTGATATAGTTCTCCTAACCATCTCTAACCATCATCTATTTTGTATGTCAGCTTCAAGGAACTGATGAAATTTTCTGAAAATCTTGATGTAAATCTTCTCCACAAATATTTTTTTCCTAGTTCTTGTCTTTCCCCCTTAATGTTGATAAGAAGCAAGATCCCTGTCCTTTCTGATTATGCTGAGGCTTGCCATAAGTCAGGGGGGAATTTTGCAGGATGCATGGCAACGCGATGGAAAAAGCATCGGAAACAGCTCAAAAAACTTAAAATCACTACTTTGGGGTTGATATATATAGATATAGATATAGATATAGATATAGATATAGATATAGATATAGATATAGATATAGATATAGATATAGATATATATAAAATGTACAGTTGCACCTTAGAGACCAACTAAGTTTGTTCTTGGTATAAGCTTTCGTGTACATTAATATATTTCAGCTGCCTCAGACCAACATGGCTACCTACATGAATCTAGTACTTTGGGGTTGTTTTCCCCAAAAAAGCTTAAAAATTCAGGTGGATTTCTTAAAAAAGCTCAAAAGTAATTTTACTTTATATGGCAACCCTAATTATGCTAATATATGAAGACTTCTCTCATATGATATAGGTAGATCATGTAGAATATTACCTTATTACTCATATAATATTATAAACATGTATACACTTCAGGTTTCCAAAAGTAGCCAGGACATAAAAGATAAATACAAAAGTTTATATAACTGGATAAAAAAATAAAATATAGTGTTGCCCCCCCCCAAAAGCTCAACAACTTTACAACTTCGAGGTTCAAAAAAGTTGAAGCTGAACAACTTTTGTGACCAGATTTTTACTTCTTGAAATATGGCAACCCTATAAAATATATAATATACTTGTAATATACATACAAAATTATGTTGCAGAAACAAAGCATATGTGTACACACACACACTGCATATGGTTAATCAAAGGTTTGTTTTTCGAAAAAGAAAAAGACAGTGCTTGAGCATTTCAAGAAAATGGGTATCACAAGGGCTTAAGGGAAGGCCTTGGTTTTGGGGAGAAGTGTCTCTCTCTGTGTGTGAGAGACAGCTTTAGTTCTCTGGTGACAGAGAGAAGCAAGAGATGGAATTGGCTGATGGGTGGATGCGGGTCAGAAAAACGCAGGTCACACAATTGAAGTTGAATCCTGAAAAGACAGAGGTGCTTTGTGTTCTGGGCAGTGTTGCACATCCTTGGAAGGAGTAGCTCTGTAGGTTGGCGGTACTACTGGATACAACATTGTCACTATCCAAATATTCCTTTGAATATCAACTGAATTGCAGTACATTGTCCACTACACTGATAAATCTCCCCATTCCCAGGGAGCTAAACTATCCTAAATCCCATTGTCACTATTGAACGCCGGGAAGACTATGGCAATGATCCGCCCTCTTTGAAGATAGTCTCAGGAAATACTTTGTTTGCCTCTAGATTATACCACCAGCTTGCTTCCAGGCTTGCTTATAAGAACATTTACTTTTAATGTGAAGAGTGTCTGGTTCACCTAAAATCATCCAATGTCAGGGGCTGGTCTGAATCGGATGCCAGAGACTGGTCTGACTCTGAAGATGGAGGAATGCAGTCACAGACAGTTCAGCTTGTAACAGGGAAAGTAGGGGAGGATTCATCCCCCATCTTCCGTCAACATTCCCAGAAGCAGATTTAGAGGCCATGCAGTTGGGGGAAGAGTTAGACAGCTTTGAGATTATAGCTAGGCAACCAGGAGAGAGGGAGTGTTTGGGAGATTCTTCAATCGAAAGTGGCAGAGAATTCCCTCCCTCCCCTCAAACTTGGAGGACTGAAAAGGTTAAAGAACAATGCAAGCCCAGGGGCAGGAGAGCAGGCCTTTGGCGCACTTCTTTCTGCGGAAGGGGAGGGGATTCAGAGTGAGCAACTGACATCCTGATAGAGGATGGCCCAGGGCTGCTCTTGGTAGTTGTAAATAAAACGGACTATAATCCTGCTAGAGGCTTGCTAATCCTTATTGGAAGCTCCCAGAGAGAGGGGAAACTCCCATACCTGCCAGCGTATCTGACATCCAATAGGGATAAGGGGGGGGGAGAATTATGATACTTTAAATGGGAAGGATGGCAACTAGGCAATGAACCTGCAGGGGCATTTAACAGCAATCCACGGAAGCCAAAGCACTGTAGGGTAAAATGCACACACCTAAGACATTTGACAAGAGACACAATATACAGATATTTGTTTGAGAAAACCATGCTGGGTCTTAGTAATCACAGCATCCTTTCCTAAGTGCTCACAGGCAGATCGTTTAATTTTCTATTCTAGGACCTTGAAGTCAAGGTCACTGGTAATGTCTTCTCCCCCTCCCCTTTTGAAGATGGGGAAAACATTTGCTCTCCTCCAGACTGCAAAGACCTCACCTGTTCTCCAAGAATTCTCCAAGATTATAGACAGAGGCTCTTAGATTACAACAGCAAGCTCCTTTAGTGCCCTTGGATGCAGCTCATTAGGCGCTGCAGATTTGAATTCATTTGAAGTTCCCTTAACATCTTTTTCCCCTTAGACTGCAGCTCCCTCTGTGGATTATTTTTTCAACAGATTGAGCACTGCTTCTCTTATCAGTGAAGACAGAGGCCAAGTATGCATTGAGCAGTTCTGCGTTCACTCTGCCACCGAATATAATTTCTCTGTGTTCTCCACACTGAGGACCTACTACTTGCTTTTTCTTCCTCTTGCTTTGGACATAGTCAAAGAAACCTTTTTTATTGTTTGTAACCTCTCCTGAAAGCCTCACCTCATTCTGAGCTACATGACCTTCTCCCTGCAACTGTTGGCTACTTGTGGATACTACACCTGCACAAGAGATAATAATAAAATACTGTTGACCTGATCTCTCAAGTGGCACAGGTGTTTACACCCCTAAATAATCATGGAGGGAACGCTAGAGAGCACACTTAAATAAACAGCATATTTCTTAAGATTGTGAAAAAAGATAGAAAAACGCCAAATGATTTTGCAGACAACTCAATCAGTGTTTTATTTGTTCAGTTTGGGAACATGTGACAGTAATCACTCTGATACCTAAAAGCAACTTATCAATCATGCTTCATATTGGAAACTCCATGTTTTCTGTGCTGCAACACAAGTTGAGCAATCATGCCACAGTAGGATTATTGACTTTTGCCATGAACATGGTGGTGCCAGTTTCCTCGTCAACAATCAGCATCAGAAAGGGGCGATTGAACTTAATTATGGGAGGAAGGGACATAGGAACAATTTCAATGGCAGTAGTAGCTGCAGCTTCAGTGCCATACTCGTGGACATTTAAATAAGCTTTGTGAATAGCCTGCAAAGAAATACAACAAAAATTAGTGCAAGATTGTGTCTGACTCACGGTTTTATCATGAGAAAATCTAGGCCTTCAAAACAAACAAATCCATTGAATGTCTTAAGAAACAACATCATGTGGTCATTTCTCACTCTTATTATCTATTGATCTGGTTCCTCTAACCAGTTCTGAGCATCATTTTTTTGTATCAGTGATCCTCAAGGAACTGATGGAATTTTCTGAAAATCTTCATGTCAATCTTCTCCATAATTATTTTTTCCTAGTTCTTGTCTCTCTCCCTTAATGTTGATGAGAAGGAAGATCCCTGTCCCTGGCTGATTATGCTAATAATACTAACACTTCTTTCATATATACATCATATATAATATTACCCTATTACTCCTATAATATTATAAACACTAGGTTTCCAAAAGTAGCCAGCACATAAACATATAAATACAAAAGTTTATATAACTGGATAAAACACATATTTAGTAATATACTTTAAAATTATGCTGCAGCAAAACACACAGCATATGGTTAATCAGGAATATTTTTCAAAAACAACTACAATGCATGAGCAGGTCAGACTAAAGCAGTTATGTGATAAACGATACTGTCTGCACAAAGCTTGCAAATATATCAAAATTCTCCTCCTTCTCCAATGCTAAATGCAGTCTTTGCAAAGCAACTGGTAGCTAATCATTTGCTCTTGAAAATTCTGCGTCAGAGGTGGGGAAGCTGTGGCCCTCCGGATGTTTTTGGATGCCAATTCCCATCAGCCTCAGAGAGCATGATCAAAGGAAGAGAGAGAGCTGGGGCTTAAGGGTCTCTCCATCAGTTCTATTGGGAGACCAGCTCCATTTCGGCTCCCTCCCCAACTGTCATCAAGAATCACTCATGCCATTAGGCTATAGTAGAGAGAGAGAGAGATGGGATTTTGGTGCCTCTTAATCATCATAGCTGGAAGAGCAAATATTTTTGGCTCCTCCTCTCCATGAGAGATGGGATTGTGGTTCAAGTACCCCAAATTAGGTTCATTTGAACCTTCAGACAAGAGTGTACCTCTGGTGGAAAATGGAGGATGCAAGAAAATATAGGTCAACCTGTTGAATTTTGAGCAGCCTACCTTGGAAATCTTCAGCTCAGGCTTCCCAGTAATTCCAGAGAGGTCTGCTTGATCTGTGAATACCTCCGTAATATACATTCTTCTTAAGATCCCTTTGATAACATAGTTGCCAGAGATTGTAAACTTTGGAAGGAATAAATCTATTCTCCTGTTGAAAGAGGAACCAGAGGCTAGTGAGGTATTGCTTTGGGGAGAAATGTGCCAGGAGGATTTTTGGTGTCATATGGCAGGACATAATTCCCATCAAAGATGTGCTCTCCCAATTCCACATTCCTAGCATGTTTGCACTCCTGTCTCAGCAACGTCTATGCTCGATTGATCCTGTTTGGGGAACTACAAAGGATTTGGTCATTATACAGCCTATCACTACCCCACAAACTCACAACAATATATTTACACCTACAAATATATACTACACTTTCCACTATTGCATGCACACTTACCGTGATTGCGTTGAATTCATCCATTTAAACAAAACGTCTTTGCTAAGAGCATTTTCCAACTGCTTCATTTTTCCTTGGTCAGGAAGAATAAATAATGCTGAAACTTTGCCCTTGTAAGGGAGCTTCACAACCTCGCAGGACAGGATTGTATCACGGTAAGTCTCATACCAGCTGTCTTTGTTCATCATTGGGACTTTCACCGTTGTTTGCTCATCCACATGGAAGTCTCCTTCTCTTGTACTGAGAGGATTGAAAGGTTTTTCCCAATTGGCTTATGGAAAGAACAATAACAGCGTACATGTCATTTAATTCTTCAATATATTAATTTTCACACTCAGAGCTTTTAATAAAAGCTCCTGTTTTAGTGGCATCTTACTGTACTGAGATACCTGCCTTTATAGCTCTGTTCTTAATCTAGTTCCCAATTTCTTAATCTCATTTCCAGGGAAAGGGTACTCACAATATATTTGATTTGTTGATAATGGTGGAGGTCAATTTTCTGATTGATTAAAAGAACTTCTCTGTGATGAGAAGTCTGAGAAGATTCTTCTCACACAATGGGCAGATGATGACTCCAGACTAAAGAGCCAACAAATCTGAACCACAACTTAAACTTTAAACCTTAAACTGAGAACATCTAAGAAGCAAAACATGTATAAAATAAGTCCATCTGACTTACCTCTCATGTAAATATAGTTCACAATAACCATTAGAGCCTCTGGGTTAACACCCTGGACAGCATCAACTATTTTCCCATTTGTTTTATTTTCTATATAGCTATTGATTTGACTTTCAGCTACTGCAGGATTCTTGAAGTTAGTCGGAATCACGTCCGTGTCATAAAAATGTTTGGCATCATCCAGGAACTTTTTCAGGAGTTTCACTTGGTCACCTGTGAATAGGGCGTTCCCAATGCTCAGGTGGAGTTCAGCATTGGGGCGGTTCAGTATACGTAAGAGATGACGGAAACCCTCATGTATTTCCTGTTCGGTAATATCTGACTGGCTAAAGCCAAGTCCTGACAAAAGCTGACTCAACGTGGTTGTTCTAGCTCCCAGTGACACTAGGACCAAGGCAGTGGAAATGCTCAGAGGGGAAAAGAAAATGTTCTTCTTAGCGGTCTCCGAAGCAACGTGGTGGTAGAATCGAAAGGCGAAGTCAGCATTTCCTGGGCCTATCTTCAAAGTGGGCAGATCTCTTTCACCTTCAGCCGGAGGAGAATGGGCGTGGTCATGGTCCTCTTTGTGGTCAGGGGTATGGTGACATTGGGCAAAAGCCCAGAGCCCAGAAAGAAGCAAACAGAAGTGGAGGCGAGACATTGTGTTCCTCTGGAAGTCGTCTGTGAAGACAAATCACATTCAAAATTCATCGTTGCAATGGCTTGCCTTTGAGTCATTCGACTCTTATATGCCTTTCTGGCAGGATTTTTAAAAACTCACTTTCTTTTCTTTTGGCAGAATGTTAGACACATAGTGATCTTTGTTAATGCCTTTATTAAGGTTGGAGTGAGGTAAAATAAAGCTGTGGCCCTCCACTAAAGAGTTTTGTGGCAGCTTTTGTGACAGCACAAGGACTCAGAGCACAATCCTACCCATGTATAATTGAATGAAGTGGGGCTTACTCCCAACTAGGCACCAGGCTATCTAGGTGACAAGCAACATCTGCAATCCTCACACCAGGCAGGCAATTCCTCCTGCAGTCTGTATGCCCATCACATATATTCCTAACTACCACAATCCCCCACCAACCCACTGGAGAGGTACCCATGGCATGAGAGGCTACATGAGCACCCCCCAAGGAATGGGTCCCTTCTAAGAGAATGCCTTCCTCTTCCTCAAAGTGATGTTCTCCTTAATTGAGAACTTCATTTTCCCTGACAGTAGTGGGGTTGTCGTTGTGGGAGCGGGAGCGGGACCTAGCTACCACCTCCCCAAAGGCCTTCTCCACCACTGTCTTGGCTTCTCGTACACTACATGCATGGTTGGTTGGTTATGTTGTTGTTGTTGTTTTCGTTATCCGATTAAGAGTTTGGGATTTCATTGGGTAGATTGGTGTGCCCTGATCTCCTTGCTTGGCTGTTGAACTCACATGTCTAAGGCACTTTATCAGCCGGAGCTGATTCTGGTTCTAAATTTATATTCTCCTGAGTTGTTCCTCCCAGCTACTGTAGTAGGCAATAAGATCAGGATGTGTGGCTCAGATTCCGTTAGCCTCCTGGGGACTGGGAGTGGACAATGGGTGCTCATTAGGTGGCTAGTAAATTAAGTTTAAATAGTTGATTAATCAACCGGCCCACTTCCTGAAGAAAAGCTACTGAAAAGGCTCACTGCTGCAGCTTTTACTTTATTTTTGTTTTATTTACTGCCAACAGCACACTTTTAAAAATGCCTGTTGCCATATAGTTTTAAGTGGTACACTGCACTCTTGTTTTGGGTCATTAATTTGCTACCAAGGCTTATGATGAAGAGTTGAGGGAGTTGGGTATATTTTAGTCTGGAGAACAGAAGGCTGAGAGGTAATAGGAACGCCATCTTCAAATATATGAAGGTCTGCCATATGGGAAGTGGAGGGAGCGTGTTTTCTGCTGCTCTGGAGCCAGTGGATTCAAATGACAAAAAAAGGAGATTCTGACTAAACGTGAGGAATAACTTTCTGACCCTAAGAGCTGTTCAACAGCGGAATGGACTCCCTCAGAAGTGGGAGAAATCTCCTTCACTGGAGGTTTTTAAACAGAGGCTGGGTGGCCATCTGCCAGGGCTTATTCAACTGTGATTCCTGCATTGCAGGGGCTTGACCCGTTGGTCGCTTCTAATTCTATGATTCTATGTCATAATCTCCTAGCCCCATTTCCGAAGCTGCTTCTCTCTTCTATTCCCCATTTGCACCTCTGTTTCCACCTTTGCCCCCATTTCCATGCCTCCTCCTCACTTTTCCTTTGCTGTCATTTCCACTTGCACACAGACCACCCCCATGGCAACCTCCTAGATCTTCCCTCTCCCATACATTGCAACTATTAAGCCATCTTTTCCCCTTCCTCCCAATTCCAAAGCCATCCCTCCTATTTTGCAGCCCCTTTGTTACCCCCACCCAATTTTCAGCTTCACTCCCATTCCCATGCCTTCACTTCCCTCCTTTTTTGCAACTCTCCCTTGCACACAGACCCCCATTTAGCTCCTTCGATCTTCACACCCAGTGCTAATTCTAGCCACCCTTTTCAACTCCCCATTTCTAAAGCTGCTTCTATTCTGCAGCCTCCTTCGAACCCACTCCCCTTTTGACCACCACCTCCTTTTTCATACCTGCTCCGCTCCCCTCCACTTGCACACAGACCACCCCTGTGGCACCCTCCAAGCCATCCTCTGTCATAGCAGCACCGGGAAAGGCACGTTTGATACTTACGTTCAGAGGTGTCTCTTGGAAGAAGCAGGGAAAGCTCCTTGCAGTGAGCTACTATTTATCTGTGTTGGGGCACTGTTGAGAAATGTTCGCTAAACAGGGCAAGCTAACCCAAGAAGGACAAATATTGACCACGACATGCATTGCTGGTCACCTGTACTCCCAAGTCCACAGCGTACTCTCCCCTGGAGTGAGGGTTCCACTGGGTTTTCCTGGATCCTGTACAGTACAATATGGTGATTGGGGCCCCTGCATCTCTCTGTCCTGGAAGTATCTTTGCTTCTTTATCTATTGTTGCAGAATAGATTCCAAGCAGTAACAAGATTCCAGGGGGGCGTTCCAGGCACTCACCTAGGATCTGTGCTCCTTTGGAGAATTGAAGACATGGCAGAGGCTGTTGCAGCTTTAAGAAATATGGTTTGTTCCCTGTTTACACCACTGCAATCTTGTATAACACTATTTTGCAGGGTGAGCTGTAAGCCAGGCTGCTCAGGTGGCAGATTTGGGTTCAATCTTCACAAGTGGTACCCAGCCTCATCTCTTCACAGCTGCTTGAAATATTCCTCACACACTGGAATCAGCAGAAGCTTCATTTTACATGCACTTCCGCTTTTAAGGCGCTAGGGAGCAGTGGGAGCTGTTAATGCACATGACGGGCAGCGGGGATGGATAACAACAGCCTGGGCTTCTTGTTCAGGTTGTTTGCTTTCTTATGAAAGAGGCTTGAGGCAGGTGAAAAGTCATCTAGGGTGCCCACTGAGCCTCTTGGTCATATTAGGCTTCCTGCCTGGCCCCCTGGCCCTGATTGCAGGAAGGTGGGATCATCCTCAAAAGCTGATAGCTTCCAACAACTTCCTAGAGAAAACAAAATAAAAAATAAAATAATTCCTTCGAGTAGCACCTTAGAGACCAACTCCTGTATTTGTCACTCCATAAGACACACCTAGTTTTTAGAGGAGAAAAGGGGGAAAGCCCTGTTTTTTTGAGGATCAGCTCAAAGTGGTGCAGCTTTTTTTGCAAAGGAAAAAGCCCTGCTTTTTTGAGGATCTGCTGAACGTGGTGCAGCTTCTTTTTCAAAGAGGAAAAGCCCCGTTTTTATGGGGTTCAACTCACAGTTCTGCAGCTTCTAGTCCTACAGCCATTTCTGCAGTTTCCAGACAGATAATCTAATCAGCCAGTCACATGTCGCTGGGGAAACAAACAGCCTCCCTCTGCATTCAACAATGGAGGCCTGGGCAAGGGGGCGGGGCTGGAAAGGGAGCCGGGACTCTTATCTCTCTCCTGATCTCTTGCTGATCAGCTGCTGAGCGGGGTCCTTTCAACACCCCCTTCTATCTTTGCAAAATAAAAAAAGAGCACAATCTGCTTTTTGCCCCTAGGCAATTCAGCTCCAGGGACCATGCATTCGCTCCATAAGATGCACAGACATTTCCCCTTACATTTTAGGAGGGAAAAAGTGGGTCTTATGGAGCGAAAAATACGGTAAGTTTGTTCTTGGTATGAGCTTTCGTGTGCACTCATCTCGCTTTCAGGCCAAGAGAGCCGGCATTTGTCCACAGATAGCTTTCTGGGTCATGTGGCCAGCATGACTAAACCGCTTCTGGTGCAATGGATCACTGTGACGGAAACCAGAGCACACGGAAACACTGTTTACCTTTCCACCGCAGTGGTACCTATTTATGTACTTGCACCGGTGTGCTTTCAAAACTGCTAGGTTGGCAGGAGCTGGGACAGAGCTGGGACAGATTCGAACCACCGACCTTCTGATTGGCAAGCCCAAGAGGCTCAGTGGTTTAGACAGCCTTAGGGCTCTATTCCTGCCAGTTACCACCTGGCCCAGGGCGGGGCCTGACAAGCCCACAAAAAGGACTGCTGCCGCCTCTGCTCTTCTGCTGGTTGCTGCCCAGGAGGACTCTCCTGTGCCTTAGGGCCCCGTTCCTGCCACTCACCACCTGGCCTCAAAAGGACTGCTGCCATTGCTGTTGCTGCCCAGATCAGTGCAAAGCTCTTTTTTAAATGTTTTTAAATGTTTTTATTATTATTATTCCTTTTCATCTTTTTTAATTCTTTTGTTGTGGGGGTGGGATAGATGTTCAGTGGGGTTTTGGGTTTTGTTTAATTTTGGTTATTTGTAATTTTTATAGTTTTTGGTTTGTATTGTTGTGTTTTGTTTTCTGTTTTTATATAGGTTTTATTTTGTTCTTAAGGGGTGGGGTCAGGGCTGCCTGGGAGGGAGTCCCGGCCAACAAAATGGCTGGGGCAGGTTCCACAGGGGGGGGATGCACTGGGACAACCGATCTCAGTGATCACAGGCAGGAGGAGGAGTTATGCTAAGACCAGACCATGTCATTGCTGAGGAGGCAGGTTTAGTCGTTGTCTGAGGACTATCCCTGCCTCCGGGTCTGGTCCTGACCGGACGGATACTGGAGTCAGCAAGGGATACCCACATGACCTGAAGATGCTGCTGTGCAATGCCAGGTCAATGTTGAATAAAACCACTGCCATCCATGACTTGATTGTGGATGGTGGACTTGACCTGGCATGTGTAACAGAGACTTGGTTGGACGAAGCAGATGGGCCTGTCCTTGCCGCTGCTTGTCCACCAGGTTTCTCTTACGCACAGCAACCCAGGCCTTGTGGGCGGGGAGGGGAGGTTGCAGTGATTTTTAGGAAGTCATTAGTTTCCACCAGGCGTCCTATTGGGAAGTTCTCTGAGTGCATGTTCTGGAACTTGGGCAATAGGGGCAGTACAGGATTCCTTTTGGTGTACCGACCTCCCCGCTGCACCAAGGATTCCCTGCCCAAGCTGCTTCAGGTCGTGGTGGATGTTCTCCTGGAGTCACCTAGTTTGGTCGTCCTAGGCGATTTTAACATCCATGCCGACACGACCTTACAAGGGGCCGCTCGGGACTTCGTGGAAAGCATGGCCTCCATGGGGCTGTCCCTGAATAAGTCTGGTCCAACTCATAGCTGAGGACATGCCTTAGACCTGGTATTCACCTCTATGGATGTTGATGATATGACATTTAAAAAAAGCGAAACTAAAGAAGTGCCATGGTCAGATCACTTCCTGGTGCAATTGGACTTCTCCGCAACCCTTCCCCTCTGAAGAGAGGTGGGACCAATTCAGATGGTCCGCCCCCGCCACTTAATGGATCCAAATGGTTTCCAGAGAGTGGTAGGGAATACTTTATCCCATTTTGATGGACTTTCAGCTGATTCCCTGGTGGCCCGCTGGAACGTGGAGTTAACCAGGGCTATTGACTGTTTGGCTCCGAAGCGCCCTCTCCGGTTGCATGGAGCCCAGACAGCCCCATGGTTTTCCTCGGAGCTGAGGGCGATGAAACAATCGTTGAGACGGCTAGAGCGCCGGTGGCAGAAAACCCATTCTGAATCCAACCGGACACAGGTTAGAGCTCAACGTCGAGCCTACCAAGTGGCGATAGCGACGGCGAAGAAGACTTTCTTCACCACCTCTATTGCATCTGCAGAAAATAGCAGCAGGAGACTCTTTCAGGTGGTTCGGAATCTATCGGAACCACCTTCGTCATCGGGACCTGGTAGGGACCCCAAGATATCCTGCAATGCGTTTGCAAAGTTTTTTGCAGATAAAATCGCTCAGATTTGGAAAGAGGTAGACTCTACCGTGGGAGCAGGGCTGGGGCGGGAGAGTGCCAGAGTCCTGTCTAGTCCAGTTGCATGGGATCAATGTGGACAGGCTGCTTGGACAAGTGAAACCAAACACCTGTCTCCTTGATCCTTGCCCATCCTGGCTTATGAAAGCTAGCCGGGAGGGGCTGGGCTATGGGCTCCGCGGGGTGATGAATGCTTCCCTCTGTGAGGGAGCATTCCCAGACCCGCTGAAAGAGGCGGTCATTAAACCGCTTCTTAAAAAAACATCTTTAGACCCGCTGAAAGAGGCGGTCATTAAATCGCTTCTTAAAAAATCATCTTTAGACCCGGCCAATATGACCAACTATCGCCCAGTCTCAAATCTACCATTCTTGGGCAAGGTGATTGAGCGGGTGGTTGCTGAACAACTCCAGGCACGCCTGGAAGAAGCGGACCATTTGGATCCCTCCCAAGGCCTCATCATGGGACTGAAACTGCCTTGGTCGCGCTGGTCGATGATCTCCGGCGGGCTAGGGACAAAGGTGAGAGCTGTTTCCTAGTTCTGCTGGATCTTTCAGCGGCCTTTGACACCATCGACCATAACATCCTTCTGGACCGGCTAGAGGGGTTGGGAGCTGGGGGCACTCTTATACAGTGGTTCCACTCCTTCCTCCTGGGCTCGCGTCTCCACTCCTCCACATGCAGCTGCTGGGTGACCTTGGGCTAGTCACACTTCTTTGAAGTCTCTCAGCCTCACTCACCTCACAGAGTGTTTGTTGTGGGGGAGGAAGGGAAAGGAGAATGTTAGCCGCTTTGAGACTCCTTCGGGTAGTGAAAAGCGGGATATCAAATCCAAACTCTTCTTCTTCTTCTTCTTCTTCTTCTTCTTCTTCTTCTTCTTCTTCTTCTTCTTCTGGGGTGCCTCAGGGTTCTGTCCTCTCCCTCATGCTTTTTAATATCTATATGAAGCCACTGGGAGAGAGCATCCGGGGGTTTGGGCAGGGTGTTCATCAGTATGCAGATGATACCCAGCTCTACCTCTCTTTCAAATCAGAACCAGTGAAGGCCGTGAAGGTCCTGTGTGTGTGCCTGGAGGCGGTTGGAGGATGGATGGTGGCTAACAGATTGAGGTTGAATCCTGACAAGACAGAAGTACTGTTTTTCGGGGATAGGAGGAGGGCAGGTGTGGAGGATTCCCTGGTCCTGAATGGGGTAGCTGTGCCCCTGAAGGACCAGGTGCGCAACCTGGGAGTCATTTTGGACTCACAGCTGTCCATGGAGGCGCAGGTTAATTCTGTGTCCAGGGCAGCTGTCTACCAGCTCCATCTGGTACGCAAGCTGAGACCCTACCTGCCCGTGGACTGTTTCACCAGAGTGGTGCATGCTCTGGTTATCTCCAGCTTGGACTACTGCAATGCGCTCTATGTGGGGCTACCTTTGAAGGTGACCCGGGAACTGTCACGGCTAAAAGAAAAATTGGCCGCTGTTTCTTTAATACTAAAAAGAAGAAAGTCAGCATGAGTCAGCAGCCTGCGATGACTCATGCTATTTCTCACCAAATTGTACCTGTGTATATAAAGTGGTTGAAATGTTAGTATTGGTTGTTTTGGTTAAAGCTGGTAGTGCTGGTGTGTGTAATAACTGTTAGTCGTGTTTGCAGACAAAGACTCTTTTAAGAATAAAAGCAGTACTCTGCAAAGATACTCTGCTCAAAGACTCCTTTGTGCCAGTGCAGGTTCGAGGAACAGGTGAAGGAGCGTCTCCACCCCCATCATTCAGTCCGGACACTGAGATCCATATGATATAGATCATGTAGAATATTACCTTATTACTCATATAATATTATAAACATGTATACACTTCAGGTTTCCAAAAGTAGCCAGGACATAAAAAGATAAATACAAAAGTTTATATAACTGGATAAAAAATAAAATATAGCGTTGCCCCCCAAAAAGCTCAACAACTTTACAACTTTGAGGTTCAAAAAAGCTGAAGCTGAACAACTTTTGTGACCAGATTTTTACTACTTGAAATATGGCAACCCTATAAAATATATAATATACTTGTAATATACTTACAAAATTATGTTGCAGAAACATAGCGTATGTGTACACACACACACACTGCATATGGTTAATCAAAGGTTTGTTTTTTGAAGAAGAAAAAGACAGTGCTTGAGCATTTCAAGAAAATGGGTATCACAATATATTTGATTTCTTTTGATAATGGTGAAGGTCAGTTTTCCGACAGATTTAAGGAACTGCTCACACAATGGGCAGATGATGACTCCAGACTAAACCACCAACAAATCTGGACCTAGAACCACAACTTAAAAGTTTAAACCTTAAAGTGAGAACATCTAAGAAGCAAAACGTGTATAAAACAAGTCCATCTGACTTACCTCTCATGTAAATATAGTTCACAATAACCATTAGAGCCTCTCGGTCAAGACCCTGGCCAACATCATCTAATTTCCCTTTGGTTTTGGTTTTTATATATCTATTGACTTGACTTTCAGCTACTGCAAGATTCATAAAGTTAGTTGGAAGAACATCTGCCTCATAAAAATGTTTGGCATCATCCAGGAACTTCTTCATGAGTTTCACTTGGTTCATCTGTGAATAGGGAATTCCCAATGCTCAGTTGGATTTCAGCACTGGGGAGGTTCAGCATATGTAATAGATGGCACAAACCCTCATGTATTTCCTGCTCGCTGATATCTGGCTGGTTAAAGCCAAACCCTGACAAAAGCTGACTTAATGTGATGTTTTTAGCTCCCAGTGACTGTATGGCCAAGGCAGCGGAAATGCTCACAGGGGAAAAGATAACATTCTTCTCAGCGGTCTCCAAAGCAAGGTGGTGGTAGAATCGAAAGGCCAAGTCAGCATTTCCTTGGACTATCTTCACAGAAGGCAAATCTCTGTCACCTTCAGCAGCAGGAGGAGAATGGTCATGGTCCTCCTTGTGGTCAGGAGTATGGTGACAGTGGGCAAAAGCCCAGAGCCCAGCAAGAAGCAAACACAGGTAGCTGTGAGACATTGTGTTCCTCTGGAAGTTCTCTGTTGGGGGGGGGGGTCGCATTCAAAAATTATCATTGCAACTATACAATGAAGGATGTTGGCATTGTGTTTATGTCTACTTTATATTAACATGGCAGACAATCTTTATTTGTTGCTTTCGTCCTTACTGGTCTCTTTAAGCTTCTCTGGTACTGTTGTGCGGAGGGCTCTGGTTTGCATTTCAGCTATTCAACTCTTGTCTGCCTTTCTGGCAGAAAAAACTGAAAAACCCACTTTTTCCCTATGGGCAGAATATTAGGAACAAATATTAGGAATATTAGGAACAATCCCATGTTTTTGTTTTTGTTTTTAAAAAAGAAACAAACATTCCAGTTCTCATCATGAACACTCATCATGAAGTTGCTATAGGAAGTTCCAAACTTCTAACAATTAAAAAATAAATAAATGGCTCTAGTACTATATGCTCTTGAGTACCTCCAGAAAAAGCACAGGTTAAAACCTTTCTCAATGACCCAAAATGGAATAAGGTAAAATAAAGCAAGATTTTGTTGTTGTTGTTGTTGTTCAGTCGTTCAGTCGTGTCCGACTCTTCATGACCCCATGGACCAAAAGCAAGATTTACCTGATGCTATTTCTAACCACCCCTTTCAACTCCCCATTTCTAAAGCTGCTTCTATTCTGCAGCCTCCTTTTCAACCCATTTTTCACTGTCACCTCCTTTTTCATACCTTCTCCTCTTCTCTCCTTTCCTGACATCTCCATTTGCACACAGACGACCCCCATTGTACCCTCCAAGCCAACCTCTGCTGTAGCAGCATCAGGAAAGGCACATTTGATACTTACAGTACGTTCAGAGGTGTATCTGGGAAGACGCAGGGAAAACTCCTTGCAGTAAGCTGCTATTTATCTTGGGCAACTGTCTCCTTCATTAAGCAGAACTGACTACCCCAAGAACAACAAATATTGACCATGGCTTGCATTGCTGGACACCAATAGTCCCAAGTCTACAGCGTACTATCCCCTCTAGTGAGGATAAAATTGGGCGTGTCAATGGGTTCTCCTGGCAATCTCATACCCCCCCTCAATTGTCCCATTTTAAGTGGGACATCACTGGACACAAAAGTCAATCCTGGATTCTGTTTGGATGTTGGAATGTCCTATTTAAGATGGGCACTCTGGCACAAATCAACAAGGCCAACCGTGCTGTTTCCAAAGGTCCTGAAGGCAGGCCAAGGAGGAAGGGGGAGGAAGGAGAAGGAGGGAACTCATGTCTGTAGTATAAAAAAAAAACTTCCATGGCTTAAGGGAAGGCCTTGGTTTTGGGGAGAAGTGTCTCTCTCTGTGTGTGAGAGACAGCTTTAGTTCTCTGGTGACAGAGAGAAGCAAGAGATGGAATTGGCTGATGGGTGGATGCGGGTCAGAAAAATGCAGGTCACACAATCGAAGTTGAATCCTGAAAAGACAGAGGTGCTTTGTGTTCTGGGCAGTGTTGCACATCCTTGGAAGGAGTAGCTCTGTAGCTTGGCGGTACTACTGGATACAACATTGTCACTATCCAAATATTCCTTTGAATATCAACTGAATTGCAGTACATTGTCCACTACACTGATAAATCTCCCCATTCCCAGGGAGCTAAACTATCCTAAATCCCATTATCACTATTGAACGCCGGGAAGACCATGGCAAGTGATCCGCCCTCTTTGAAGATAGTCCCAGGAAATACTGGGTTTGCCTCTAGATTATACCACCAGCTTGCTTCCAGGCTTGCTTATAAGAACATTTACTTTTAATGTGAAGAGTGTCTGGTTCACCTAAAATCATCCAATGTCAGGGGCTGGTCTGAATCGGATGCCAGAGACTGGTCTGACTCTGAAGATGGAGGAATGCAGTTGCAGACAGTTCAGCCTGTAAGAGGGAAAGTAGGGGAGGATTCATCCCCCATCTTCCTTCAACATTCCCAGAAGCAGATTTAGAGGCCACGCAGTTGGGGGAAGAGTTAGACAGCTTTGAGATTATAGCTAGGCAACCAGGAGAGAGGGAGTGTTTGGGAGATTCTTCAATCGAAAGTGGCAGGGAATTCCCTCCCTCCCCTCAAACTTGGAGGACTGAAAAGGTTAAAGAACAATGCAAGAACAGGGGCGGGAGAGCAGGCCTTTGGCGCACTTCTTGCTGCGGAAGGGGAGGGGATTCAGAGTGAGCAACTGACATCTTGATAGAGGATGGCCTAGGGCTGCTCTTGGTAGTTGTAAATAAAACGGACTATAATCCTGCCAGAGGCTCGTTAATCCTTATTAGAAGCTCCCAGAGAGAGGGGAAACTCCCATACCTGCCAGTGTATCTGACATCCGATAGGGATAAGAGTGGGGGGGGGGAGAATTATGATACTTTAAATGGGAAGGATGGCAACTAGGCAATGAACCTGCAGGGGCATTTAACAGCAATCCACGGAAGCCAAAGCACTGTAGGGTAAAATGCACACACCTAAGACATTTGACAAGAGACACAATATACAGATATTTGTTTGAGAAAACCATGCTGGGTCTTAATAATCACAGCATCCTTTTCTAAGTGCTCACAGGCAGGTCGTTTAATTTTCTATTCTAGGACCTTGAAGTAATGTCTTCTCCCCCTCCCCTTTTGAAGATGGGGAAAACATTTGCTCTCCTCCAGACTGCAAAGACCTCACCTGTTCTCCAAGAATTCTCCAAGATTATAGACAGAGGCTCTTAAATTACAACAGCAATCTCCTTTAGTGCCCTTGGATGCAGCTCATTAGGCGCTGCAGATTTGAATTCATTTGAAGTTCCCTTACCATCTTTCCCCCCTTAGACTGCAGCTCCCTCTGTGGATTGTTATTTCAACAGGTTGAGCACTGCTTCTCTTTTCAGTGAAGACAGAGGCCAAGTAGGCATTGAGCAGTTCTGCGTTCACTCTGCCACCGAATATAATTTCTCTGTGTTCTCCACACTGAGGACCTACTACTTGTTTTTTCTTCCTCTTGCTTTGGACATAGTCAAAGAAACCTTTTTTTATTGTTTGTAACCTCTCCTGAAAGCCTCACCTCATTCTGAGCTACCTGACCTTCTCCCTGCAACTGTTGGCTACTTGTGGATACTACACCTGCACAAGGGATAATAATAAAATACTGTTGACCTGATCTCTCAAGTGGCACAGGCATCTACACCCCTAAATCATCTTGGAGGGAACGCTAGAGAGCACACTTAAAATAAACAGCATATTTTTTTAAATTGTGAAAAAAAAAAAACGCCAAGGGATTTTGCAGACAACTCAATCAGTGTTTTATTTGTTCAGTTTGGGAACATGTGACAGTAATCACTCTGATACCTAAAAGCAACTTATCAATCATGCTTCATATTGGAAACCCCATGTTTTCTGTGCTGCAACACAAGTTGAGCAATCATGCCTCAGTAGGATTATTGACTTTTCCCATGAACATGGTGGTGTCAGTTTCCTCGTCAACAATCAGCATCACAAAGGGGCAATTGAACTTAATTACGGGAGGAAGGGAGAGAGGATGAATTTCAATGGCAGTAGTAGCTGCAGCTTCAGTGCCATTCTCGTGGACTTTTAAATAGGCTTTGTGAATAGCCTGCAAAGAAATACAACAAAAATCCATTGAATGTCTTAAGAAACAACATCATGTGGTCATTTCTCACTCTGATTACCTATTGATCTGGTTCCTCTAACCAGTTCTAAGCATCCTTTTTTTGTATCAGTCAGCCTCAAGGAACTGATGGAATTTTCTGAAAATCTTGATATCAATCTTCTCCATAATTATTTTTTCCTAGTTCTTGTCTCTCTCCCTTAATGTTGATGAGAAGGAAGATCCCTGTCCCTGGCTGACTATGCTAAAAATACTAACACTTCTTTCATATATACATCATATATAATATTACCCTATTACTCCTATAATATTATAAACACGAGGATTCCAAAAGTAGACAGCACATAAACATACAAATAAAAAAGTTTATATAACTGGATAAAACACATATTTAGTAATATACTTTAAAATTATGCTGTAGCAATACACACAGCATATGCTGAATCAGGAATATTTTTTTTAAAAAAAAACTACAATGCATGAGCAGGTCAGACTAAAGCAGTTATGAGATAAACGATACTGTCTGCACAAAGCTTGCAAATATATCAGATTTCTCCTCTTTCTCCAATGCTAACTGCAGTCTTTGCAAAGCAACTGGTACCTAATCATTTGCTCTTGAAAATTCTCCGTCAGAGGTGGGGAAGCTGTGGCCCTCCGGATGTTTTTGGATCCCAACTCCCATCAGCCCCATAGAGCATGATCAAAGGAAGAGAGAGAGCTGGGGCTTAAGGGTCTCTCCATCAGTTGGGAGACCAGCTCCATTGGGGCTCCCCACCTCAACTGTCATCAAGAACCACTCATGCCATTAGGCTATAGTAGAGAGAGAGATGGGATTTTGGTGCCTCTTAATCATCATAGCTGGAAGAGTAAATATTTTTGGCTCCTCCTCTCCATGAGAGATGGGGTTGTGGTTCAAGTACCCCAAATTAGGTTCATTTGAACCTTCAGACAAGAGTGTACCTCTGGTGAAAAATGGAGGATGCAAGAAAATATAGGTCAACCTGTTGCATTTTGAGCAGCCTACCTTGGAAATCTTCAGCTCAGGCTTCCCAGTAATTCCAGAGAGGTCTGCTTGACCTGTGAATACCTCCGTAATATTCATTCTTCTTAAGATCCCTTTGATAACATAGTTGCCAGAGATTGTAAACTTTGGAAGGAATAGATGTATTCTCCTGTTGAAAGTGGAACCAGAGGCTAGTGAGGTATTGCTTTGGGAAAAAAATGTGCCAGGAGGATTTTGGGTGTCATATGGCAGGACATAATTCCCATCAAAGATGTGCTCTCCCAATTCCACATTCCTAGCATGTTTGCACTCCTGTCTCAGCAACGTCTATGCTCGATTGATCCTGTTTGGGGAACTACAAGGGATTTGGTCATTATACAGCCTATCACTACCCCACAAACTCACAACAATATATTTACACCTACAAATATATAGTACACTCTTTCCACTATAGCATGCACACTTACTGTGATTTCGTTGAATTCATCCATTTTAACAAAACGTCTTTGCTAAGAGCATTTTCCAACTGCTTCATTTTTCCTTGTTCAGGAAGAATAAATAATGCTGAAACTTTGCCCTTGTAAGGGAGCTTCACAACCTCGCAGGACAGGATTGTATCACGGTAAGTCTCAAACCAGCTGTCTTTGTTCATCATTGGGACTTTCACCGTTGTTTGCTCATCCACATGGAAGTCTCCTTCTCTTGTACTGAGAGAATTGAAAGGTTCTTCCCAATTGGCTTACGGAAAGAACAATAACAGCGTACATGTCATTTAATTCTTCAATATATTAATTTTCACACTCAGAGCTTTTAATAAAAGCTCCTGTTTTAGTGGCATCTTACTGTGCTGAGATACCTGCCTTTATAGCTCAGTTCTTAATCTAGTTCCCAATTGCTTAATCTCATTTCCAGGAAAAGGGTACTCACAATATATTTGATTTGTTTCAATAATGGTGGAGGTCAATTTTCTGATTGATTAAAAGAACTTCTCTGTGATGAGAAGTCTGAGAAGATTCTTCTCACACAATGGGCAGATGATGACTCCAGACTAAAGCACCAACAAATCTGAACCACAGCTTAAAGTTTAAACCTTAAACTGAGAACATCTAAGAAGCAAAACGTGTATAACACAAGTCCATCTGACTTACCTCTCATGTAAATATAGTTCACAATAACCATTAGAGCGTCTGGGTCAAGACCCTTCACAGCATCAACTATTTTCCCATTTGTTTTATTTTCTATATAGCTATTGATTTGACTTTCAGCTACTGCAGGATTCTTGAAGTTAGTCGGAAGAACGTCCGTCTCATAAAAATGTTTGGCATCATCTAGGAACTTTTTCAGGAGTTTCACTTGGTCATCTGTGAATAGGGCGTTCCCAATGCTCAGGTGCAGTTCAGCATTGGGGCGGTTCAGTAAACGTAAGAGATGATGGAAACCCTCATGTATTTCCTGTTCGGTAATATCTGACTGGTTAAAGCCAAGTCCTGACAAAAGCTGACTCAACGTGGTTGTTCTAGCTCCCAGTGACACTAGGGCCAAGGCAGTGGAAATGCTCAGAGGGGAAAAGAAAATGTTCTTCTTAGCGGTCTCCGAAGCAACGTGGTGATAGAATCGAAAGGCGAAGTCAGCATTTCCTGGGCCTATCTTCAAAGAGGGCAGATCTCTTTCACCTTCAGCCGGAGGAGAATGGGCGTGGTCATGGTCCTCTTTGTGGTCAGGGGTATGGTGACATTGGGCAAAAGCCCAGAGCCCAGAAAGAAGCAAACACAAGTGGAGGCGAGACATTGTGTTCCTCTGGAAGTCGTCTGTGAAGAAAATCTGGCAGGATTTTTAAAAACTCGATTTCTTTTCTTTTGGCAGAATGTTAGACGCATAGTGATCTTTGTTAAAGCCTTTATTAAGGTTGGAGTGAGGTAAAATAAAGCTGTGGCCCTCCACTAAAGAGTTTTGTGGCAGCTCAAGGACTCAGAGCACAATCCTACCTATGTATAATTGAATGAAGTGGGGCTTACTCCCAACTAGGCACCAGGCTATCTAGGGAACAAGCAACATCTGCAATCCTCTCACCAGGCAGGCAAGTCCTCCTGCAGTCTGTATGCCCATCACATATATTCCTAACTACCACAATCCCCCACCAACCCACTGGAGAGGTACCCTTGGCATGAGAGGCTACATGAGCACCCCCCAAGGAATGGGTCCCTTCTAATGGAATGCCTTCCTCTTCCTTAAAGTGATGTTCTCCTTAATTGAGAACTTGTGGGAACGGGACCTAGCTACCACCTCCCCAAAGGCCTTCTCCACCACTGTCTTGGATTCTCGTACACTACATGCATGGTTGGTTGGTTATGTTGTTGTTTGTTGTTGTTGTTGTTGTTTTCGTTATCCGATTAAGTGTTAGGGGTTACATTGGGCAGAGTAGGGTGCCCTGGTCTCTTCGCCGTGCTGCTGAACTCACATGTCTAAGGCACTTTATCAGCCAGAGCTGATTCTGGTTCTAAATTTATATTCTCCTGAGTAGCTCCTCCCAGCTACTGTAGTAGGCAATAAGATCAGGATGTGTGGCTCAAATTCCGTTAGCCTCCTGGGGACTGGGAGTGAACAATGGGTGCTCATTAGGTGGCTAGTAAATTAAGTGAAATAATTTGGCTCCATGAAATGTGAAATGTTGCCTCCATTTCTAAACACCCTGTATTGAGAACCAAAGTTAGAAAGGAAAGATAGAAGAAAATTAGATAGAAGGACTATAAGGAACACCATAGTAGTAAAAAAGAAGGGATAGATCGATATCCTGGGACGATGACAAGTTGAAGCCATAAAGGAGGGGGAAGTAACATATAGTAGAATTAGACAAGAATGTACAGAAAAATGGAAGAAAGAAGTATTGCTAAAGGTTAGCAGAAACTGATCTATATGAATATTGAAATCGGATATTATTATGTTTGTTTTGTTTATTGTTTCTAATTTAAAACTGAATTATTGGGAATATAGGAATGTATTATTTGAATGTATTTTGTGGTTTCTTTTTATGAAGAACTCAATATGTAATTTTTAAATTTTCTTTTTTTGGTTATTGTTTTTTTCTTTCATTGTTCTTTTTTTCTTTTTTGTACCTGATGTAATAAAGTTAATAAAGTATTTAATTTTTTTTAAAAAAATTAAGTTTAAATAGTTGATTGATCAACCGGCCCACTTCCTGAAGAAAAGCTACTGAAAAAGCTCACTGCTGCAGCTTTTACTTTATTTTTGTTTTATTTACTGCCAACAGCACACTTTTAAAAAATGCCTGTTGCCATATAGTTTTAAGTGGTACATTGCACTCTTGTTTTGGGTTATTAATTTGCTACCAAGGCTTAAGACGAAAAGTTGAGAGAGTTGGGTATATTTTAGTCTGGAGAACAGAAGGCTGAGAGGTAATAGGAACGCCCTCTTCAAATATATGCTATATATAAGGTCTGCCATATGGAAAGTGGAGGGAGCGTGTTTTCTGCTGCTCTGGAGCCAGTGGATTCAAATGACAAAAAAGGAGATTCTGACTAAACGTGAGGAATAACTTTCTGACCATAAGAGCTGTTCAACAGCGGAATGGACTCCCTCAGAAGTAGGAGAAATCTCCTTCACTGGAGGTTTTTAAACAGAGGCTGGGTGGCCATCTGCCAGGGCTTATTCAGCTGTGATTCCTGCATTGCAGGGGCTTGACCCGTTGGTCCCTTCCAATTCTATGATTCTATGTCATAATTTGAGTGCTCACTAGAAGGACAGATCCTGAAGTTGAGGCTCTAGTACTTTGGCCACCTCATGAGAAGAGAAGACTCCCTGGGAAAGACCCTGATGTTGGGAAAGATGGAGGGCACAAGGAGAAGGGGACGACAGAGGATGAGATGGTTGGACAGTGTTCTCAAAGCTACTAACATGAGTTTGGCCAAACTGCGAGAGGCAGTGAAGGATAGGCGTGCCTGGCGTGCTCTGGTCCATGGGGTCACGAAGAGTCGGACACGACTGAACGACTGAACAACAACATGTCATAATTTCCTAACCCCATTTCCGAAGCTGCTTCTCTCTTCTATTCCCCATTTCCACCTCCATTTCCACCTTTGCCCCCATTTCCATGCCTCCTCCTCACTTTTCCTTTGCTGTCATTTCCACTTGCACACAGACCACCCCCATGGCAACCTCCTAGATCTTCCCTCTCCCATACATTGCAACTATTAAGCCATCTTTTCCCCTTCCTCCCAATTCCAAAGCCATCCCTCCAATTTTGCAGCCCCTTTGTTACCCCCACGCAATTTTCAGCTTCACTCCCATTCCCATGCCTTCACCTCCCTCCTTTTTTGCAACTCTCCCTTGCACACAGACCCCCATTTAGCTCCTTCGATCTTCGCACCCAGTGCTAATTCTAGCCACCCTTTTCAACTCCCCATTTCTAAAGCTGCTTCTATTCTGCAGCCTCCTTCGAACCCACTCCCCTTTTGACCACCACCTCCTTTTTCATCACTGCTCCGCTCCCCTCCACTTGCACACAGACCACCCCCGTGGCACCCTCCAAGCCAACCTCTCTCATAGCAGCATCGGGAAAGGCACGTTTGATACTTACGTTCAGAGGTGTCTCTTGGAAGAAGCAGGGAAAGCTCCTTGCAGTGAGCAACTATTTATCTGTGTTGGGGCACTGTTGAGAAATGTTCACTAAACAGGGCAAGCTAACCCAAGAAGAACAAATATTGACCATGACTTGCATTGCTGGTCACCTGTACTCCCAAGTCCACAGCGTACTCTCCCCTGGAGTGAGGGTTCCACTGGGTTTTCCTGGATCCTGTACAGTACAATATGGTGATTGGGGCCCCTGCATCCAGTGGTGTAGCAAGGGAGGGGCAGGGGGGCAGGGCACCCCGGGTTCCAGACGAGGGGGTGACACTCCCCAGCCCCTCCTGCCACTCCCCAACACCCGGCACCCCACCCCTGCTGCTCCCGCGGTGACCGAGCAAACTGCCGAGGAGCAGTGGCTCATGGGACAGCCCCATCTGTAAAGCAGCACGGACGTGGCAGCCCACAAGCTGCCGCCCGCCCAGCGGCCTGCCTGGTCGCCGTGGAAGCAGCAGCACCGGGCCAGATGCACTGCGCATGCCTGGAAATTCCGGGCATGCGCAGTGCATCCAAGTCGGCGCCACTGCTCCCGCGGTGACCTGGTGAGCAGGCGGCGGGGCATAGGGCCGCCCTGGACAGGTAGATTCCAAGCAGTAGCAAGATTCCAGGGGAATTCCAGGCACTCACTTAGGATCTGTGCTCCTTTGGAGAATTGAAGACATGGCAGAGGCTCTTGCAGCTTTAAGAAATACCGTTTGTTCCCTATTTACACCACTGCAATCTTGTATAACACTATTTTGCAGGGTGAGCTGTAAGCCAGGCTGCTCAGGTGGCAGATTTGGTTTCAGTCTTCACAAGTGGTACCCAGCCTCATCTCTTCACAGCTGCTTGAAATATTCCTCACACATTGGAATCAGCAGAGGCTTCATTTTACATTCACTTCCGCTTTTAAGGCGCTAGGGAGCAGTGGGAGCTGTTAACGCACATGACAGGCAGCAGGGATAGGTAACAACAGCCTGGGCTTCTTGTTCAGGTTGTTCGCTTTCTTATGAAAGAGGCTTGAGGCAGGTGAAAAGTCATCTAGGGTGCCCACTGAGCCTCTTGATCTATATTCAAGATATGATTTCTTATGACCAATTCTACATGACCTGAAATTGGCTTTTCCTATTGGCTGCCTTTGCCTTCCATTACAGTGAGACGGGATAGTCACGTCTCTCTTTTAGTTACCGGTAAGTGTTGCTGTTTAATTTACAACCAGCTGGTAAGAATGGATCACTTTGATAACCTCATAGCATCTGTCCCTTTGAAGTAGATATGCTAAAATCCTGGAGGCCTGGGTAGTGTCAATTTGGCCAAGGATGTTTACCCTTCATTTCCTCCTATCAATCTTCTGTCCTTTCTTCTACCTGATCTTTGGAATGATAATAGACCTGTAGCTAGGGAAGTTAGTTCCTGTAAAGAACCAGTTCTACAAGGTTCAAAGAGTCTTTGTTCTCATCCTACTGCAACAAACCTCCCTTTCACACTCCCCTCCCCCTGTTACTAAGTTTATTTATTTTTATTTTTTAATTGCTCAGGTGTTCCAGGTCAGACTAATTAGCCACCCCACCTGTCCCTCGGAGGTCCATCAATGAAGTTAACTCCCTGGTAGTTACAAAACGGGAGTATCTTAGTAACCGGAGTGTCTTTGTCCAGCTGCCGCGGCCGTTTATAATCCTTGTTCTGGGCTTCAGGGGTTAAACACCTTATTGCCTACAGGCCCAGGGTCTCTCTCTCTAGATCCCTCACTGTAGCAGTCTGCTAAACCCTTTTAGCAACTCAGTGGCATACACAATGTTTCAGCCCGCTAGCCCCTCCTGAGTGAAACCCCTAAGACACAAACTAACACCCCACAGCAGTGTTTTTCAACCTTTTTTGGGCAAAGGCACACTTGTTTCATGAAAAAAATCACGAGGCACACCACCATTAGAAAATGTTAAAAAAAATTAACTCTGTACCTATATTGACTATATATAAAGTAATTTTTCAATTTTTCCCACGGCACACCAGGCAACATCTTGCGGCACACTAGTGTGCCGCGGAACAGTGGTTGAAAAACACTGCCCCACAGGACAGTTTGGACTCTTCCCTGGGTTCACCTCTTCATGAGCAGTTTATAACCCGCTGGACCCAAAAATTGACGACTGACTTATAGCAACAAAAGCTAGCCTTTATTTTTTTTAAGAGCATAACGGTTTCAGAGAACCAAAAGTTTAAACGTAGTTTCATAACAGCCTAAAAGGTTTACTATTCAGTATAACATACTCAACCTTTGACCTAGCCTAACCTACCCACCACTATCCTGGTCTCTAACCCTCTCTCCCTCAGTCACCACTCACTCCCTCTTTCTCCCTCTTGACCAACTGCCGTTCCCTCCTTTTAAAGAGCGAAAAGTCCCGCCTCCTGCAAGTGAACTGCCACTCAAACAGACAGAATTTTAACTCTTCACATGCTGGGGTTTCTGACCATACCCTGCCTAAGGGCAGATCCGTTACACCTACCCTCGTGGGTTTTTTGGGGGGGTTGCTGTCAGGGATAGAGGGACTACTCGGGAGGAGCAGGGAGAGACAGAGGTGCAAGCTGGAGCTGGGAGAAAAGATAGTGATTCCTCCAGGGAAGGGGAGTCACTGAGTTATAGAGAGCAGCCACCCATAATCTCCATAGATTCATCTCCCAGCTCAAGCCCCCATTAGGAAATGTCTCCGGAAGAGGAGGGGATGGAAGGCTTTGGTATGGCAGGGCAAAGACCAAAAGCAGTCAGTCTCAGACAGGAAGAAGAGACGAGGGGGTGGATTGGCTGACCTGGCAGCCGAATTAAGAAGAAGGAAGATTCTTTTCAGTTGGGAGTTTCCACAAGGCATAACGTTCAGATACAAAGAAAGAAGAGTAAGAATAAGATCAATTGAGGATAAATGGAATTTTTTAGAGAAACACGCATCAGATTTTGAAGGCTCATCACTAGATTTGACAAGATTATACCCATCTGTTCCAGGAAGACCGGCACCAGGAGAAGAGGAAGAAGAAGTACCAGGAGCAGTAGGAGGTTCTGCCTAACAAGATGATGCTGAAACTATTGACATGGAACGTTCATGGTTTGAACCAGAGGCCCAAGAGACATAGAGTGAATCATGCATTAGAAAAGAAGATTTTAGATATAATCTGCTTACAGGTGACCCATGTAATTTGGCAGCATAGAAGGATTTTACAAAATAAAAAATTAGGACATGAATTCATTTCTTCGGACAAAGTCAAGAAGAGAGGAGTTGTAATATATGCAAAAGAGAAATATAACCCAAGACAACTGTTTAAGGATGAAGAAGGGAGATACATTGCGATTGAGATAACAGTGCAAGGCGAAAAATACATGATCCTGGGTATTTATGCACCAAATGATGGAAAAGCTATTTTTTTCAAGAATTTTTTTTCCAAGGGTCATGTTTCTGTAACGTTCTTATAGTTAATGTAACTTCTGTTATTTTTCTTTAATTAAAACAACTCCTAATTATACTTTGCAGTCTCCTCAGAATGCCTCTTGTTGTGCACTTACTCATTTTAAATACGCCAACAGGTTGCCCTATCTCCCCCCTACTCTTTATAACGTTCCTGGAGGTTCTACTGAATATGATTAGAAGAGAACAGTCGATAAAAGGGATTAGGGTGGGAGAGAAAGAGTACAAATTGAAAGCCTTTGCGGACAATCTAGTGCTCTCCCTACAAGACCCAGAAACCAGTGTGGTTAAAGCATTAGAGACAATAGAATCATTTGGACAGGTAGCAGGATTTATGTTGAACAAAGCAAAGACTAAAGTTTTAACTAAAAACTTATCAATTATGCAGGTACAGAAATTACAAACTCAAACTGGACTTAGTTTTGTCAATAAAGTCAAGTATCTGGGAGTGAACCTGACTCCTAAGAATCTGAACCTGTTTAAGGATAACTATGAGAAATTATGGAGTGAGATAAAAAGAGATTTGGACATATGGACCAGATTGAAATTGTCTTTGATGGGCAGAATAGCAGTTATTAAGATGAATGTATTACCAAAGATGCAGTTTTTATTTCAAGTGTTACCGATTATTGACAAGCTGGACTGTTTCAGAAGGTGGCAAAAGGATTTATCTAAATTTATCTGGCAGGGGAAGAAACCCAGGATAAAATACAAGATTTTAACAGGCTCTAAGGAAAGAGGTGGATTCTCACTGCCAGATCTCAGAATTTATTTTGAAGCTGCAGCCTTTTGCTGGTTGAAGGACTGGTTTAAGTTAGAAAATTCTGATGTTTTGGACTTAGAAGGACATGATGATGTATTTGGTTGGCATGCTTATCTTTGGTATGCTAAAGTTAAGGCCCACAAAGCTTTTAAATCTCACATTATTAGGAATGCATTGTACCAGGTTTGGATTCGGAATAAAGACTTGCTAGAGAGAAAAACTCCCAGATGGATATCACCAGTTCAGGCTAAGGCCTACAAAAGACCTAATATGCCTGCTAATTGGCCGAAATATGCTGATATATTAGAACAAGAAGGTCAGAATTTTAAATTGAAAAGTTACGAACAATTGAAAGAGAAAGTATCTGACTGGTTGCAATACTACCAGATAAATGAAGTTTTTAAGTTGGATAAGAAACAAGGCTTTCAGTCAGAGAAATCCAAGTTGGAAATGGAGCTAATAGAACCAAATACTAAAAATCTTTCCAGAATGTATAATTTGTTGCTAGACTGGCATACGAAAGATGAAATGGTTAAATCAGTTATGATTGATTGGGCAAAAGGCGTAGGACATAATATAATGTTGGAAGATTGGGAGAGGTTGTGGAAGAAGGGTACTAAGTTTACTGCATGTAATATGTTAAGGGAAAACATCATGAAAATGATTTATAGATGGTATTTAACTCCAGTTAAGCTAGCTAAGATGTATCATGGTTTGTGTAATAAATGCTGGAAGTGTAAGCAAGTACCTTCTTTCATATGTGGTGGACGTGCCCAAAGGTAAAGGACTTCTGGGAGAAGATTTACAATGAGCTTAAAAAGGTGTTGAAAAACACATTTACTAAGAAACCAGAGGCCTTTCTGCTAGGCATGACCAACTATGAAATCTCCAACAAAGATAGAACATTCTTTATGTATGCCACAACAGCTGCTAGGATTTTAATAGCTAAAAACTGGAAAACTGAAGAGCTACCAACAGTGGAAGACAGGCAGATGAAGTTGATTGAATACATGGAACTGGCAGAACTGACCGCGAAACTCTGAGACCAGAGGGAAGAAACGGTGCAGGAGGATTGGAAGAAATTTAAAGACTATTTGAAATGATGTGAAAAGATGTTGTTGTTGTTCAGTCGTTCAGTCGTGTCCGACTCTTCGTGACCCCATGGACCAGAGCACGCCAGGCACGCCTATCCTTCACTCCCTCTCATAGTTTGGCCAAACTCATGTTAGTAGCTTCGAGAACACTGTCCAACCATCTCATCCTCTGTCGTCCCCTTCTCCTTGTGCCTTCCATCTTTCCCAACATCAGGGTCTTTTCTAGGGAGTCTTCTCTTCTCATGAGGTGGCCAAAGTACTGGAGCCTCAACTTCAGGATCAGTCCTTCTAGTGAGCATTCAGGGTTGATTTCTTTGAGAATGGATAGGTTTGATCTTCTTGCAGTCCATGGGACTCTCAAGAGTCTCCTCCAGCACCATAATTCAAAAGCATCAATTCTTCGGCGATCAGCCTTCTTGATGGTCCAGCTCTCACTTCCGTACATTACTACTGGGAAAACCATAGCTTTAACTATACGGACCTTTGTCGGCAAGGTGATGTCTTTGCTTTTTAAGATGCTGTCTAGGTTTGTCATTGCTTTTCTCCCAAGAAGCAGGCGTCTTCTAATTTCGTGACTGCTGTCACCATCTGCAGTGATCATGGAACCCAAGAAAGTGAAATCTCTCACTGCCTTCATTTCTTCCCCTTCTATTTGCCAGGAGGTGATGGGACCAGTGGCCATGATCTTAGTTTTTTTGATGTTGAGCTTCAGACCATATTTTGCGCTCTCCTCTTTCACCCTCATTAAAAGATTCTTTAATTCCTCCTCACTTTCTGCCATCAAGGTAGTATCATCAGCATATCAGAGGTTGTTGATGTTTTTTCCGGCAATCTTAATTCCGGTTTGGGATTCATCCAGTCCAGCCTTTCGCATGATGAATTCTGCATATAAGTTAAATAAGCAGGTAGACAATATACAGCCTTGTCGTACTCCTTTCCCAATTTTGAACCAATCAGTTGTTCCATATCCAGTTCTAACTGTAGCTTCTTGTCCCACATAGAGATTTCTCAGGAGACAAATGAGGTGATCCAGCACTCCCATTTCTTTAAGAACTTGCCATAGTTTGTTGTGGTCGACACAGTCAAATGCTTTTGCGCATGAAAAGATAGACATTTGAAATTAAAATCAGAGGATATATAAGGCTACAGTAATGCCAGAAGTTAGTTTAAGATAGGATGTAAGAAGAAGTTAGAAATATGCTATGTTTATTTTTATTAGGATTAAGTTTAGAGGTAAATGATGATTATTGTTTATAAAGATTAAGATTAGATGAGGAGGATTTTATAATGTTATAAAGTTACTAAAGAAGATTAGAAATGAACGCAGAAGAGAGGATGTGAGGAGGTCCCAAAACAATGCTAGGAATAAGATAAGGATAGTTAAATAAGTGTTTAAGATTTTTGTATTCTTTGGTAGTTTTGTAGTTTTTTGTAGTGTTTTGTTGTATTTTTGTGTGTGTTTTACTGTTAAAATTTAATAAATTCTTATAAAAAAAGAAGAGATGAGGGGGAAGGAGGAGACACAGACCCCCTCTCGCCCAGCACCACGGGGCACAGCGTAGGTCATGGCCTACGTCAGACACAAACTATCACAGAATTCCCAATGACGTTGGAAACCCAAAGGTTTGGTGAACCCATCCACTAGGTTCTCTTGGCTTGGACAGTACTTCAGCTTCACCAAGCCTGTCTGGACACTCTGACAAACATTCCAAAACCGGATGTCCAAATGTTTGGTTCTGGACTTGAACTGTCCAGTTTCTGCCAGTTTCAAACAGGGCTGGTTGTCCTCCCAAACTGTGATGAGTAGGCAACACTCTCCGTTGACCTCCTGGACCAAACACTTGTAAAACTCCATCTCCTTACAGACCTCAGATAACACACTGAATTCAGCTTCTGTAGAGGAGAGAACAAGGAGACTCTGCTTTCTGGACCTCCACCTAACTAGAGCCTCCCCATACTTGACGACGAGTCCAGACACTGACTTCCTGTCTTCCAGATTGGCCCAGCTACTGTCAGACCAGCAAGTGAGCTGTGCTCCACCTTCTGCTGACAGTTTGAGACGCCAATCTCTGGAACCTTGCAGGTACCTAAGCACCCTCTTTTTTTTTTTTTCAATAATGATTTTTATTTGCATACTTTAAGGTTTCCACACACAATTCCAACAACTCAAATACGACAAACAACAGTCAAAGAGAAAGAAGAAAAGGAAAAAAAAGACCCCGACCCTTCAATAAAAATAAAGTTATTTACAATGAAGTTATATTTGTCCATGTCTTATTTTTGCACTGTATCTTATTGGTATATCGCCTCTTACACACTACCAAGATCGTAAAGTAATACATAATCTGAGTTATAATAACAACAATATTAATAATAACGATATTAATATTGATATTGAGAAATAAGGGGAAAAAAAAAAAAAAAAAGAAAAAAGTTAATACAAAATTAAAAATTCCAAAAAAGAAAAACAAGAAAAAAAGAAAAGAAAAAAGAAAAAAGAAAAAAAAAAAACCTAAAAAACTAAAAAAAACTTTCCAGACATGGTTTCCGACTTCCTGACAAACCCTTTAGCTTAAACAAAGGTTAATATGAATGCTTACAAACCCTTACTATCCCTTATACCACTTCTCAACTACATTCTTAAATATATCCTTGCTCCTCATTCTTTCAACGACCTCTTTCTGTACCCTTCATCCCTCGAATTCTGGCATGGTAGAAAAACTCTTATTATATTTCAACATATATCTTTTGTAGACCTCCCATTTGCCTGCAAATTCCTGCTTGGTGTTATCTCTTAGGTTATGTGTTAGTAAAGCCAACTCCGCAAATTCTTGTAGTTTGACCTGCCAGTCAGTGACATTAGGTGCTTCTTGATCCTTCCAACCCCTTGCCACTACCTAAGCACCCTCTTGATGCCATTCCAGACATGCACACTGGGCTGTGCAGCTTCCCTGCTGAGCAGATTTACAGCAAAGGCTATATCTGGTCTGCTCCTCTGGGAGAGATACAACAGACTTCCTAGAGCTGACTGGAACACCTTGGGGCTCTGGAACGCAGAGTGTTCCCCGGACTGACTGTCCTTTACGAAACAAGTCTCCATGGGTGTTCTGACACTAGCACAATCAGACATTCTGAACTTCTCAAGCAACTGCTCAATCTTGCTTTCCTGACTCAGCAAGAAACTGCCGTCTTCTGTCCTGTCAATCTTGACTCCTAGGTAGACATTCACTGGGCCTAGTTCTTTGAGCTTAAAATGCTTACTAAGCTCCTCTGCAAACTCTTGCACTTGACTCTCTGACTTAGCAAGGCAAATGATGTCATCAACGTAACAAAGCACTAGAGTCTGCTCCTGGCCGGATCCTGCCAGGTAAAGACAACTGTCAGCAAGACTCCGCTGGAAACCTATGCTTTCCAAAGCTTCATGGAGACACAAATTCCAGTTTCTGGCAGACTGTCGTAGGCCATAGATGGATTTGTGTAGCCTCCACACGACATTACATGCTAATTGCCATGTACACCTTCATCATTGTACATAACATGAATATATTATTTCTGCAAATTCTCCACATCTAACCCTGCAAGCCTATGATATTTCCTCCAGACCTTAAATAATGGATTCCTGATAATATGATTCATAAAACCCTGGTGTACTTTTGTCTTGTCTTCCAATAAGTAAGCATGCAATCCATATCTTATGTCATGCCCCTCAAGGTCTAATATATCGGTATTCTCAAGCCGAATCCACTCCTTAATCCAGCAGAGGCAGGAGGCCTCAAAGTAGATCTTCAAATCAGGGAGGCCAAACCCCCACCTTTCTCTGTTATCTGTAAGGAGTTTGAATCTTATATGTGGTCTTTTACCCTGCCATATAAAACGTGATAAGTCCTTCTCCACTTGTCAAAGCAATCCATTTTATTAATTATAGGGATCATTTGGAAGAGAAATAAGACCTTTGGGAGTATATTCATTTTGATTGTCACTATTCTCCCCCCAATAGATAGTTTTAACCTATGCCAAATTTCAAGATCATTTCTAATTTGGCTCCATAGTTTAATATAGTTATCTTCAAATAGATTTAAATTTTTCATTGTAGTTTGTATACCTACCATATTTTTCGCTCCATAAGACACATTTTTCCCTCCTAAAAAGTAAGGGAAGATGTCTGTATGTCTTATGGAGCGAAGTTGGGCAGCGACAGGACCAGCGGCCCGAAAGGGCTCCTTTTGGGCCGCTGGTCCTGCCGCTGCAGCCCCCGCCCCCCGCCTCTCGTGGTGAGAGGTGGGACCAGCGGCCCAAAAGGAGCCCTTTCGGGCCGCTGGTTCCACTGCCGCCCCCCACCACCACCCCCGCCTCTCACTGAACATGGCAAGAGGCGGTGGCGGGACCAGCGGCCCAAAAGGAGCCCTTTCAGGCTGCTGGTCCCCCCGCCTCTCGCTGAACGTGTGCCACGTCAGGGCAGTTCTCCCCCACTTGCTTTAAAGGGAGCCAGGGAGGAGGGGGTCTGGTTCGTCCCTTCTCCCCAGCTCCCTTTAAAGCAAGCAGGGGAGAGCCACTAGCACCGCGTCAAGGAGGCTCTCCCCCCTGCTTTGAGGCCAGCTGGGGAGGAGGGGAGGACGCTACGGTCCGTCCCTTCTCCCCAGCTGGCTTTAAAGCCAGCAGCAAAGGGGCGGGGGAGGAACATTCCTCCTCCGCAGCCGCAGCCACCGCCACAAGAGGCAAGGGGGCGGGCGAGGAACGTTCCTCCTCCACGGCCGCCACCGCCAGAAGCAAAGGGGTGGGGGAGGAAGCTTTTGGGCTGCACGTTCCTCCTCCACAGCTGCTCCCCCAGGTTTGAGTCACAATTTTTTTTTCTTGTTTTCCTCCTTTAATGGTCGGGTGCGTCTTATGTCATGAAAAATACGGTAAATATCTAATCTTGTTAACAATTTGTAATCCCATCTTTTCCTGCAGTTCTCTTTTTTCTTTCTCATCAATATTTTTAACCATTAATTTCGTCTTTGTCATATTTAGTTTAAAACCGGAGACTTTCCCATAACTCACCATTAAATCTAAGGGTTTTTTTAACACTCTCTATTGGGTCCTCCAACGTTAGGAGTAGGTCATCAGTGAATGCACGGAGTTTATATGATTTATATCCCAAGGAAATACCTTTTATACTCTCCTCTAATCTTATGTCTTGAATCAGAGACTCTAAAGTAAAAATAAACAGGAACAGGTATGGGGAGAGTGGGCACCCTTGCCTTGTTCCCTTTTCAGTCCTAAAAGTCTCTGACATTTCGGAGTTAATTATCAAATTTGCCTTTTGAGATTCATAGATAGTTGTTATCCCTCTTATAAACCTTTTCCCCAGCTCATTCTTTTCTAGATTTTTCTTCAAAAATTCCCATGATACATTATCAAACGCTTTTTTTTGGCATCGATAAACATGAAGGCAGCTTTCTTTCCTGGGTACATATCCAAATATTCTATTAAGTCAACCACTATTCTCAAGTTTGTACTCATTTTCCTCCCTGGGAGGAACCCCGCCTGGTCCTGAGATATTATTTCCTTCAATACATTTGTTAGTCTATTTGCCAATATGTCAGCATAAATTTTATAATCTGAATTTAACAATGAAATAGGTCTATAATTTTGGATCATTTCTTGCTTTGTGCCTTCTTTTGGCAATAGAATTATATGGGCTTCCCTCCAGGAATCTGATAAATTTCCTTCTTCCATTATCTTATTTAAAAGTAGTTATAGAGGAGTCAAAAGCACCTCCTTAAGTCTTTTATAGTGGATTGCTGGGAGGCCATCGGTATCTGGGGCTTTACCAAGTTTACTCCTTGAAATAGCATGTTCTACCTCCATCATAGTAACCAGGGAGTTTAGCATTTTTTAATTTTAAATCCAATATTCTGGGTAGAGATCTGCTTTGTAAGTACTCTATTATCTCCTCCTCTTTTTCATTACCCTTTTCGTATAATTTTTTGAAATATTTAACAAACCTCTTGGTGATTTCTTCCATTTTATCTATGATCTTCCCTTCATCCATTACTCTATCTATTAGTAGATCTTTCTGCCTTTTCTTCAATTGCCATGCCAGTAATTTCCCAGTTTTATTTGCTGACTTAAAATACCTCTGATCATGCTGACAATTGATTTTGTAATAGTTTGCAATTTTTCCTTGCTTTCTCATTTTTAGGCTGTTTGGCTAGTACTTTTTCATTTTCTCCAGTTTCCTTTTTCATTTTATCCATCTTCGCTTCCCTATTCTTTTTTGGATTTGCATGTTGTTGAATATAAAAGCCTCTTATAAATGCTTTACTCACATCCCATATTATCCTAATATCTGTATCTTGCACCTTGTTATTTTGGGAAAATTCCATAAGTAATTCTTGTGCTTTGGCTAAAAAAATTTCATCGTTTTGATTTTTTTCATTCATTCTCCATCTTTTGTTTACCCTTCTCCTATTTCTTAGTTCTACTGTAACCAGGTTGTGATCAGTTATTGATCTAGGTATAATTTCTGATTATTTTTTTTACCTTCGGTAGTAGATTGTTAGTTATCCATATTCCATCAATCTTGCCCACTCCCCTGCCTGAGTGCCTGAGGGCCCCGTTCCTGCCACTCACCACCTGGCCCAGGGCGGGGCCTGGTAAGGCCTCAAAAGGACTGCTGCTGCCTCTGCTCTGCTGCTGGTTGCTGCTGCCCAGGAGGACTCCCCTGCCTGAGTGCCTGAGGGCCCCGTTCCTGCCACTCACCACCTGGCCCAGGGCGGGGCCTGGTAAGGCCTCAAAAGGACTGCTGCTGCCTCTGCTTTGCTGCTGGTTGCTGCTGCCCAGGAGGACTCCCCTGCCTGAGTGCCTGAGGGCCCCGTTCCTGCCACTCACCACCTGGCCCAGGGCGGGGCCTGGTAAGGCCTCAAAAGGACTGCTGCTGCCTCTGCTCTGCTGCTGGTTGCTGCTGCCCAGGAGGACTCCCCTGCCTGAGTGCTGCTGCTGTCCAGCTCTTTCTTTCTTTTTTAATGTTTTAAAATGTTTCTATTATTATTATTTCATTTCATCTTTTTAAGTTTTATTGTTGTGGGGGTGGGATAGATGTTTAGTGGGCTTTTGAGTTTTGTTTAATTTTGGTTACTTGTAATTTTTATAGTTTTTGGTTTGTATTATTGTGTTTTGTTTTCTGTTTTTATATAGGTTTAATTTTGTTCTTAAGGGGTGGGGTCAGGGCTGCCTGGGAGGGGGTCCCGGCCAGCAAAATGGCTGGGGCAGGTTCCACAGGGTGGGATGCACTGGGACAACCAATCTCAGTGATCACGGGCAGGAGGAGGAGTTACGCTAAGACCAGACCATGTCATTGCCGAGGAGGCAGGTTTAGTCGTTGTCTGAGGACTATTCCTGCCTCCGGGTCTGGTCCTGACCGGACGGATACTGGATTCAGCAAGGGATACCCACATGACCTGAAGATGCTGCTGTGCAATGCCAGGTCAATGTTGAATAAAACCACTGCCATCCATGACTTGATTGTGGATGGTGGACTTGACCTGGCATGTGTAACAGAGACTTGGTTGGACGAGGCAGATGGGCCTGTCCTTGCCGCTGCTTGTCCACCAGGTTTCTCTTACGCACAGCAACCCAGGCCTTGTGGGCGGGGAGGGGGGTTGCAGTGATTTTTAGGAAGTCATTAGTTTGCACCAGGCGTCCTATTGGGAAGACCCAGATCTCTGAGTGCATGTTCTGGAAGTTGGGCAATAGGGGCAGTACAGGATTCCTTTTGGTGTGCCGACCTCCCCGCTGCACCAAGGATTCCCTGCCGGAGCTGCTTCGGGTCGTGGCGGATGTTCTCCTGGAGTCACCTAGTTTGGTCGTCCTAGGGGATTTTAACATCCATGCCGACACGACCTTACAAGGGGCCGCTCGGGACTTCGTGGAAAGCATGGCCTCCATGGGGCTGACCCTGAATAAGTCTGGTCCAACTCATAGCCGAGGACATGCCTTAGACCTGGTATTCACCTCTATGGATGTTGGTGATCTGACATTAAAAAAAAGTGAAACTAAAGAAGTGCCATGGTCAGATCACTTCCTGGTGCAACTGGACTTCTCCGCAACCATTCCCCTCTGCAGGGAGGTGGGACCAATTCGGATGGTCCGCCCCCGCCACTTAATGGATCCAAATGGTTTCCAGAGAGTCGTAGGGGATACTTTATCCCATGTTGATGGCCTTTCAGCCGATTCCCTGGTGGCCCGCTGGAATGTGGAGCTAACCAGGGCTATTGACTGTTTGGCTCCGAAGCGCCCTCTCCGGTTGCATGGACAGCCCCATGGTTATCCTTGGAGCTGAGGGCAATGAAACAATCGTTGAGACGGCTAGAGCGCCGGTGGCAGAAAACCCATTCTGAATCCGACCGAACACAGGTTAGAGCTCAACGTCGAGCCTACCAAGTGGCGATAGCGACGGCAAAGAAGACTTTCTTCACCGCCTCTATTGCATCTGCAGAAAATAGCAGCAGGAGACTCTTTCAGGTGGTTCGGAATCTATCGGAGCCATCTTCGTCATCGGGGCCTGGTAGGGACCCCAAGATCTCCTGCAATGCGTTTGCAAAGTTTTTTGCGGATAAAATCGCTCAGATTCGGAAAGAGATAGACTCCACCGTGGGAGCAGTGCCAGGGCGGGAGAGTGCCAGAGTCCTGTCTAGTCCAGTTGCGTGGGATCAATTTCAGTCTGTTACCTCCGAGGATGTGGACAGGCTGCTTGGACGAGTGAAACCAACCACCTGTCTCCTTGGTCCTTGCCCATCCTGGCTTATAAAAGCTAGCCGGGAGGGGCTGGGCGATGGGCTGCGCGGGGTGGTGAATGCTTCCCTCTGTGAGGGAGCCTTCCCAGCCCCGCTGAAAGAGGCGGTCATTAAACCGCTTCTTAAAAAAACATCTTTAGACCCGGCCAATATGGCCAACTATCGCCCAGTCTCAAATCTACCATTCTTGGGCAAGGTGATTGAGCGGGTGGTTGCTGAACAACTCCAGGCACGCCTGGAAGAAGCGGACCATTTGGATCCCTTCCAATCGGGATTCAGGCCTCACCATGGGACTGAAACCGCCTTGGTCGCGCTGGTCGATGATCTCCGGCGGGCTAGGGACAAAGGTGAGAGCTGTTTCCTAGTTCTGCTGGATCTCTCAGCGGCCTTTGACACCATCGACCATAACATCCTTCTAGACCGGCTAGAGGGGTTGGGAGCTGGAGGCACTGTTATACAGTGGTTCCGCTCCTTCCTCCTGGGCCGTGTTCAGAAAGTGGTGGTGGGGGATGAGTGTTCAGACCCCTGGGCTCTCACTTGTGGGGTGCCTCAGGGTTCTGTCCTCTCCCCCATGCTTTTTAATATCTATATGAAGCCGCTGGGAGAGATCATCAGGGGGTTTGGGCTGGGTGTTCATCAGTATGCGGATGATACCCAGCTCTACCTCTCTTTCAAATCAGAACCAGTGAAGGCCGTGAAGGTCCTGTGTGAGTGCCTGGAGGCGGTTGGAGGATGGATGGCGGCTAACAGATTGAGGTTGAATCCTGACAAGACAGAAGTACTGTTTTGGGGGGACAGGAGGAGGGCAGGTGTGGAGGATTCCCTGGTCCTGAATGGGGTAACTGTGCCCCTGAAGGACCAGGTGCGCAGCCTGGGAGTCATTTTGGACTCACAGCTGTCCATGGAAGCGCAGGTTAATTCTGTATCCAGGGCAGCTGTCTACCAGCTCCACCTGGTACGCAGGCTGAGACCCTACCTGCCCGCGGACTGTCTCACCAAGGTGGTGCATGCTCTGGTTATCTCCCGCTTGGACTACTGCAATGCGCTCTATGTGGGGCTACCTTTGAAGGCGACCCGGAAACTGCAATTAATCCAAAATGCGGCAGCTAGACTGGTGACTGGGAGTGGCCGCCGGGACCACATAACACCGGTCCTGAGAGATCTGCATTGGCTCCCAGTACGTTTCCGAGCACAATTCAAAGTGACCTTTAAAGCCCTAAACGGCCTCGGTCCTGTATACCTGAAGGAGCGTCTCCACCCCCATCATTCAGCCCGGACACTGAGATCCAGCGCCGAGGGCCTTCTGTCGGTTCCCTCACTGCGAGAAGCAAAACTACAGGGAACCAGGCAGAGGGCCTTCTCGGTAGTGGCGCCCGCCCTGTGGAACGCCCTCCCATCACAGGTCAGGGAAATAAACAACTACCTGACATTCAGAAAAAACCTGAAGGCAGCCCTTTTTAGGGAAGTTTTTAATGTTTGATATTTTTGTATTTGATTTCTGTTGGAAGCCGCCCAGAGTGGCTGGGGAAATCCAGCCAGATGGGCGGGGTACAAATAATAAATATTATTATTATTATTATTATTATTGCTTGGGAATGATGGGTATTTTTTTTCTCTATAGGGTGCTTGTAACACCACACATGCTTCAGAATCAAACTCTCCACCATACTAAAAAAAAAGTAGGGGGGAGTCTTCCTCTTGGTCTACCTCCTAAGTCTGTACGATCAAATTCCAATGAGGTAATTCCATTTAAGTCTCCTAGCAATATAATCTCCTCATTTATAAATTCTAATAACTAATCTTCCACTACCTTGAAGAACTCTGTCTCCCAAAATCTGAACGTTTCTGTAAATGCAGTAAGAATGAACTTGATACATTGGACCATATCTTCCTCTCTTGTAATTTTGGCACTAATGCTAGAAGTCAACTATTAAATGCTTTACAAATAGACAGGTCTACCTCTACATTTCCAACCACTCAAATACTACTATCAGATAGTAATGATAAAATCACTTCAATAGTGGCCGAATTCTTAAGCTTAGTCCATGCAGAAAGATTAAGCCATTACAAAGAGGATTAAGGGATCTTAATTAAATAGTAAAGTGGAATTGATATATTGTTATGTCATTTTTATCAACTGATGTTTTAACTTAGGTTTGTTATGAGAAATTTGAAGTTATTTTTTATGGGTTAGTAGTGAATTTTAGTGCTAAAGATTTAATTAATACAAGCCTTACTTTGTTGAGTTTATAGCTTAAACATTTTATATACAATATCTGCTCTGAAATTGTCTGCTCTGTTATGCCCAATAAAGGTTATTGAATTGAATTGAACTCTGTCTTATTCCCATTTGGAGCATAAATTCCTGTTATCACAATTTTCACAATTACCTTTCCCCACTTGTATACCCAGAATTCTACCTTCATTGTCCTTAAAAAAAAAATGTTTTGCTTCAAATTTTGGGTTAACATATATTACAATGCCTCTCTTTTTCTTTAAATCTGAAGATATAAATTCTAGGCATCTAGGAATTCTCATTTGCTTCTCTTTTTTCCCTAGGTGGAGGATGGAGAGATGCAGACAAGCACATAGAGAAACCTCTTGACCGAATGTAACCTACTGCAGAAAGTTCAGAGTCAAATCTGTTAAACCAGCCACTGTCCAACCCACTGCTGTCATGTGATCCCTGTAAGGTTGCCCATAAGGAAATGTGACCCATGAGCTGAGAAAGGTCTTCCCCTCCCTGCCATAGCCCATGGGCTCTCCCCTGACTCCTCCCTCTCACTGCTTATTCCCATCTTCCCCTTTCCTGTTTCTCACTTTGTCACCTTCTCTACGGAGTCTTTGCACATCTCATTTCTCTCTCCCCCCCCCTTAGTCCATTATTCCAGCCACCCCTGCTCTCTTTATCCCTTTCATTTTCTGCTCCCATACCATTATCATTTAGTTAGCTGCTCTGTCAAGGAAGTGGAGGAGTGGGAATCTGCCTTTCCTGAGGCATTGTTATAAGTGGAGGAGATTCAGACTGGTGCAATAAGGTATCCCTTATTTATAGTATTTTTAGATTGCCCAATAACCAAGGCTTTGCCCATGGTTTAAAATAATAATAAAATATAGAAACAGAGAATTGTAGAGTTGGAAGGAACCATGAGGACCATCTAGTCCAGGAAACGAGTGGCTTGAGATCCCTTTGCTCAGGGAAATTTATGCTTATTTATTTAAAATCCAGCTCTTTATCAACCTGTAGTACCATTGTGCAAAGGTCGGGCGGAAGCTACAAATCCCTTGCATCACATTTTGTACCTGACTCCCTTTGGCAACCCATATTTACTCTGCTTAATGGTTAATAATGAATACTGCGTACAAGCCTGGTATATAAATTACAGGTTTAAGAAGATCGTAGTGCAGAAGGGTGCTGCAATATTCTTTTTGTGATCTGTAAGTAGGCTATACATTCTTTTTCACTCCTCTCTCTAGCTTGCTTTGGCATAGCTTATGATTTCTGCTGTATATCCAGTGTTTATTTCCTTTCCTTTTCTGGGTTAACATCCACGCAGAACTAAATCAATCTCTGTTCAATGTTCAGACAGATCGGATTTATAAGATAGATCAATGGCTATATTCTAAGTGGGGCTTAATCTCAGATGCAGCAACTTGTTATGGTTGCATGAAATCTCACCCAGTCCCATTACAGGACTGGTTCATCAAATTGGAAGCTCAGAAGTTCCACAACAGGTGGTACAGAGCAGCCCAGTAGAGTCAACTGCTGCACCATAAACCACATGGACATGGCAGATGTCAGAATCTTCCTCTGCTATGTAAAAGGAAAGGGTACCACTGCAGACTTCTTAAACAAGTGCCTGCATGTTCGGGCCAGCATCTAAGAATATGAATTATTTATTTGGTTCTGTGTGTGGCTGGGTGCATAAATAACTGGAACTACTGACACAGTTCTATTCCCGTTCAAGTTAATGGCAGAATTTCATTCATTTTATGACAGAGCAGGGATAAACCAAAGTTGCCTAAAGGGTGTCAGTTAGGATTCTCAGGTAAGCATCAGAATGAAAATGAAATAGTCTTTGCTATTCAAAAGTTGATTTCAAAATGATATGTGAAAATAACTATATACATAGATACAGGCATACATAGATACAGGGATGCGGGTGGCTCTGTGGTTTATCGAGCAGAAGGGCTTGTCGATCAGAAGGTCGGCGGTTCGAATCCCTGCAACGGGGTGAGCTCCAGTTGCTCGGTCCCTGCCCCTGCCAACCTAGCAGTTTGAAAGGACGTCAAAGTGCAAGTAGATAAATAGGTACTGCTCTGGCGGGAAAGTAAACAGCGTTTCCATGCGCTGCTCTGGTTTGCCAGAAGTGGCTTAGTCATGCTGGCCACATGACCCGGAAGCTGTATGCCGGCTCCCTTGGCCAATAAAGTGAGATGAGCGCCACAACCCCAGAGTCGTCCGCAACTGGACCTAATGGTCAGGGGTCCCTTTACATTTACCTTACATAGTTGTCAAAATTAATATTACTAATTTAAATTCCAAGAAGTGTGAAAACTTGAAAGTATCACAAAGAAATATTCCATGGTTAGAATGTGCCAGTTTTATTTTTAAATAATAAACTATTTTAAAAAACCATTGAAACTCTGAAAAACACAAGCGTGGAAACAATTTTCTATCAAAACACTATTTTGTATGTGATTTAGTGAAACTAACAACATTCTTACGCCACTCACAGGAAAGGTGAATTATTTCTATTGTATAAATGTATAGGTCTAGGGCAGAATTCGCCTTTGTTGCAGAGTATGCATGCATTTTTGGATCGATCCTTTAACATCTTGTGTGGGAATTATTAGCAGAAGAATTACAAATCCCAAATGAAGCTGGTCATCACCCTCTCCTTGTTACTGATTAGTCTTGAAGTCCAATGCCATCGTCTCCCAGGACACAACGATGACCAAGCTAGCCAAGGAGACAAGACATTACTGGAACATCCACATCTTTCTTCAGAAGAACAGAGACAGGATTCCTCCAGCTATCTTAAGATAGGTCCCAGTAATTCTGACTTTGCATTCAGATTCTACAGGAACATAGCTTCAGGCGCAGGTTCGAGGAACATTTTCTTCTCCCCAATCAGCATCTCTGCAGCTTTTGCACTGCTGACCCTGGGTGCCAAGTCGGAAACCCAAAGTCAGATTCACGAAGGACTCGCGTTTAACCTGTCAGTGACTGAGGAGAATGAGATACACAAAGGATTCCGCCACCTCATCCATGCCCTTCACCGCCCGGATAACAAAGCACAGGTGAAGATGGGAAATGCCTTGTTCATTGAACAGTCGTTGAAGTTTCTGCCTAAGTTTTTGGAGGATGTCAAAACCTTCTATGAAGCAGAAGGCTTCCTCACCAACTTCACCATTCCCAGAGTGGCTAAAAGGCAGATAAATGATTACGTGCAGAACAAAACTCAGGGGAAAATAGCCCATGCACTCGAGGACCTTGATCCGAGCACTATACTGGTTCTTGTGAACTATATCTTCTTCAAAGGTAAGTTGAAAGAGTAATTAAACCAATGGGACAGGCAACACAAAGTTCCTTTGAGAGGAGTGCTCTAGTTCAGGGCTCCAGTCAGCCTGGAATTAGGAGCCTTGGAACTCACTCCTACAAGAGGCAGTAATGACCACCAGCTTGGATGGCTTTAAAAGAGGGTGGGACAAATTCATGGAGGAGGAGAAGGCTTTCAATGGCTCCTAGCTATTTGCTATGAATCCCAGTTGCTGGAAACCTCAAGAGGGGAGTGTGCTTATGAACTAATGCCCTGCTTGCAGGTTTCCTGACAAGCATCTGGGTGGCCACTGTGAGAACAGAATGCTGCATTAGATGGGCAATTGGCCTCATCCAGCAGACTCCTATGTTCTTATGCTTGCAGTGCTGTTCTGGGAATTTCAGTACTGGGGGAGGGAAAAGAGGCACCTTTTCTCTCTGCCGCCCCCCTCCTCCTACACTTCCCCTGCTGTGCTGGGTAGCATTAGAAGTTTGCCAGTCCCAAACCTAAGTGCTTTTACAGTTATATGGCAGAGATGGGCATTCCATGCTGGAAATTGAGAAAAGGGAAAAGATGTGCCTCTTTTGTTATTTGAGAGATGAAATGGTTCCATCTTCCTTTCTTCCTCCCAAATCATCCCTATAATAGCTCAAGGGGTGTGGGGGGGCTATTATAACTAGCATTAGCATTCATTGTGTTAATAATGTTATTATTACCATTCTGAAGAAATTTTAAAATATCCCTGTTCACCCAGTCATTTGATTGCTAACAGATACTGCTCCTTGAAATTATGAGCTGTAAGGATAGGCCACTGTTTGTAAATGTTTTTAGATGTTCTAAATGTGTTCTCAATTATCTCAATGTGCTTATTCATTCATTCTTTTGGATAGTGTTGTCTTCCTGCTTTGCTCTTTGTCATCCTGGGCTCCTTTGGCAGGACAGGCAGCATAGAAAATTAATATCTTCATAAATTGTTGTTGTTTAGTTGTTTAGTCGTGTCTGACTCTTCGTGACCCCATGGACCAGAGCACGCCACGCATAAATTAGGGCATGCAAATTCCAGCCCTAATCCCAATTCCCCACCCAAGATGCTTAGTAAGCATACCTACCCTAATATTGCGTACTTGCTGTTCTCATTCCTGGGCACTATGCGTATAAAGTATGATCATACCACTTTAAACAGTCCTAGCTTCCCACAAAGCTTCCTGAGAACTGTAGTTTAAGGGTGCTATTCATCTTACAGAGCTACAATTCCCAGAGTGCTTTTACAATCAATCTCTTTTGTCATCCAGTGGACTCTCTCACTGTGATTAAACTGATCTTCCAAGGGCCTTAATCATGCAAGGAGCCTTTCTGCTCCACAAGTTACACTAGAAGACAAGGAAGTGGAAAGCACCCACATGACCGTAGGAACAGGGCTAAAGCTCTGGCCCTACAGCTCTTTTCTACTTCTTTTGCCCTTCCACCATTATAATATCTGAAAAGGACTAGAATCTGCCTGGCTCCTGCTTTCATTAGACTGTTTCTCTCTCCCTTTCTCTGTGGACTGGAGTACCATCGATCTTCTGAAAGGAACCTTCCGTCACAAGTTCTTTTCAGGCAATTTATGTAGCTTTTAATTTTTATTCTTTTTTAAAAAAAAAAAAAAACCATCACATTTCTGTATACCTAGGAGGTCCTCCCCAAATATTTAAAAAAACACCTCTCCTGTTGCTTCCATTTTGTGACCATTTTTCTTCCAAGCTGATAGGCATTCAGCCAGCTGACATCACTACTAAAGGGAACAAGTGGGATCTGAAACGCAATGTTGCAAATATATATCCCTGTTACAAACATGTAACGATGGGAGCCTTTCAAGGCTGTGATACCCATTCATCTAAAACTTTCAAAAGCTGCTGTGCTCACCTCCTTCTTGTGGGTTTCCCACAGGCACCTGGTTGGCCACTGTGAGAACAGGATGATGGACTAAATAGAAAAGGCAGTTGGATCAGATCAATGGCCTGTTTGCTTATGCCAGGCATGCCCAAAGTCCATTTTGGGGGCCTAATCCAGCCTGCCCATGGCAGTTTATTTCCTGGGGAAAAATTCTTTAAAAAGCTCAACAACTTCAATCCTAAAAAAAGGTCAACAACGTTGGTTGGCCCTTTGGTCGGCCCTCACACATGTTCACTTCATGAAGCCATCTTTGAAAAGAGTTTGGACACCCCTGGCTTATGCCTTTTTGAAAAAAATAATGTTGTTCCTGAAACAACAGGGAAGGGCAATGGAGATCTCAAAATGTTGTGTTTGTAGTTGGGTTTTAGAGCAGAATATCGCGCCAATGAAATTGCAGCCTGCCATGGAATGTCAAATTTTAATCTGTTAAGCAGAGCAAATTCCCAGTAAACATGAGCAGTTGAAAAGAAAAGAAAACAAAACATGCTAAAAGGTTCAACTTAATGATTAGCTCAAAGTCAGAGAGGATGACGAGATAAGAGACTTTTTTGGTAGAAGCTTCATCCCTTTGCGTGGCAAGGCCCCATGACCACCCTGTTCCCTAAGGTGCAAATAACTAGACAACACACAGCTTATTGGGTTTTGGGGATCAAGTAAGGCCACAACTTTATTGGTTACAGATGCCATAGGCATTGAGGTAAGCAACGGAGCATGACACTCCCGCCCGTCCGCCAAGAGCGCTTCTAAGGGTGAAGACAGTGGTCTGCATTGGAGAAATGGTATGGCCCTAGCCCATGTCAGGGCATCAGGCAGGAGCTGCTCCTCCCGGATCCTTTTAACAGGATCCCCTTATTCATGGAGGGGCAGACAGAGGCTACAAGCTCCTCTCCAACCAAGTCTAGGCTTACCCAATGCCTAACCGCCTTACAAAGTTGTGGCAATTGTTACGAGGCAGGCAAAAACCCAAATGGTGGAGCCAGTTTGCCAAATGGAAAAAAAATTCCAGGCCGACATCTGAATCTAGCAACCGGCATTGTCCATAGCAAGGTCGTACCACTGGTAAAAAAAAAAACACCAACCCTAATCTGAGGGACGGTGGGCGGGAGAACCAGCACAGCGAGGGAGAGAGGCCAAAAGGCCCTGCCGGCTCGATATTTATCCTTCCCCTGGGCATGGTACCAAGTGCTGCTACTGGTCATTGGTAGCGTGGCCAGCTGATGCCCCATGCATCACTGCCGCCATTCGCCAATTTGGTGGCAGGAGTACAATCCGGCTGGCAATAGGCCGGTTCATAGGGGAGGCGCAGTGCCCGCCCACCCCAGGAGGGCCACCTGCCCCAGGAGGGCAAATGGACTTACTCTGTGGGTATTCCACTGTGTCCCATTGACGTTTTCACCATTTTGTGTTCTGTTTGGCAAGCAGCCACTACAGTTATTTTATCTAGGTTTTAGGATATATATTTTAATCACTCACTTCTATGCCTCTTGCATTTCCTGTACAGTCGTACCTCAGGTTACATATGCTTTGGGTTGCGTACTTTTCGGGTTACGAACTCCGCTAACCCGGAAGTGCAACCCGAAGCGTGCACGATTCGCACATGCGCAGAAGTGTTTTCACGGTCTGCACATGCGCAGAAGCGTTTTTTTCGGGTTACGTACTTTTTGGATTACATACAGTGACCCGGAACCAATTAAGTACATAACCCGAGGTACCACTGTAATTACATGATGAAAGACTTACCTATTGTACACAAAGTTGCCTTTGGAGGGAATTAAAAGTCATGCAACTCTTTTGCCTAACCTTTTTCTTCAAAGCTTACTGGCAACACCCTTTTGACACTCACATGATCCGGGAAAAGGACTTCTTTGTGGATGCAAACACTACGGTGAAAGCCAGCCTGATGTATCGAAAAGGCTACTACAAATACCTCCATGATGAAGACTTGTCTTGCTGGGTGGTGGAGATTCCATACAAAGGAGATGCCACGTCATTCTTCATTCTGCCTGACGAAGGAAAAATGGAGCATGTGGAAGGTGCATTGGCAAAAGAAAGTCTGTCTAAATGGATAGCATCTTTTAAATCAGAGTAAGTATTTTCTCTGCACTGTTTTTTCAAATGCTGCTAATTCGAAGAATTGAAGCTTTTTGTTTTAAAACGATACCCCCACGCACACATTTTATTTAGATAGATAGATAGATAGATAGATAGATAGAGGTCACCCCATAGCCCTAACCCCGGCTACTGCTGTCAGCCCCCTAACCTCAGCTTTATCTAGATGTGGGTTTGGGCTGGCCGATATCTGGTTTTCAACATTGTGACATATCACCAGCTAAACATTGTGATGTACCGATAGATCACAACAAAATCGAAAATTCTTTCTAGTAGCACCTTAGAGACCAACTGAGTTTGTTCCTGGTATGAGCTTTCGTGTGCATGCACACTTCTTCAGATAGATCACAGATAGATCACAGTGTCTGAAATAAGGATGGAACTATGCAGAGGCAAACTATAGGGCTCATGTCAGGATGCTGCCAGTGGCTCCTGACTGGTTGCCCAGGAAAGTATAAAGGTTTCTTGCTATCCTTTTTCATTTCAATATTTACACAGAGAGGCTATAGAACCCAGCCTCTTGTATAATGGCATTGTCCCAAGTGAATCTCCACCCCCCCACACACACACACCTCTCCCACTTCCTCATTCATCATTCTCATCATCTCCTCTGTGGGTGCTGCTATGTGCCCTCTGCCTTTGAGCTCTTTGTTCTCCTACTTTTATGGGAGATGGAGGGTCTGGGATGCTTTCTGATGACACTGTGTCAGCCAGCTGCCTCTCAGCTTCTGCCTCCTCCTCCTCTCCCATTATTTCCCAACTTTCCCCCTCATCTGCCTCTGAGCTGTAACCCCCCACAAACCCCTGTTGTAAATCAATACTGTCTTCCTCTTCCTCCTCCCTGGAAGGGTCAGGATGGGGAGGCGGTCTCCATCATTCTTTCTCTGCCCAGTCCCTGACACTGATGGTTCCAGTCTGCCTGATGAGCTACCTGTGGTCTTAAAAAAAGCTACTGCCCTGTTTTCGAGTCATAGGCTCCCAAGGTGTGAGGTGATGGGAGCTTCCCTGGGAGTGAGTCCTCTGAATCTGAGGAGCCCACTAAAAAAGCATTGAGAAATCTCCATCCCATGGGCCTAATGGAACCCATTAGGGGCCCTAATTTGTCCTATTAGGTCATCTCTCCCTAAGCCACATTCAGCTGCCCACACAAAGCGTCATATATGATGTTAGTTGTGGGGCAGGTTATGACACAGCCCCTTGGCATAATAACCGTGGTTTGCAGGTGCTGCCAATCAGCTGATCACCAGCACTTGCAAACCCCTGAGAATTTGCCACCGTGATTTGATTTCAGTGGACATTATGGCAATATCAGTCCTGCACGCCTGTCAAAAAGGCACATGGCGGTTGCTGGAGGTCAGGATCTGGCCTGCAAGTTAGATCTAGTTCCTAACCCCCTCTACTAAAGCAATGTCTTCTGGCCTGCGAGAACTTGGAGCGGAGAAACAGTGACCCTTCAAGACCTTTCAAGAGACCCTTCCTATGCATCGGGGCCCTTTTCCATGCTGGAATGTGCATCAAGGCCAGGGAATGTCACTGTGTGGGTCATGACTCAACAGCTGAACACCAATGAAATAACATATGGATTCTTTTTCTTTTTCTTTCTCAGCAATGTACGTCTTTTCATCCCCAAATTTTCCATTTCTGCATCCTATGATGTCAAAGACTTGTTGCAGAAGATGGGTGTGCAAGACGTCTTTAATGATGTCGCTGATCTGTCTGGAATTACCGGAGAACGTGAGCTGAAGGTTTCCAAAGTAAGTGCTTTCCCTCTTTGATCAAGTGCTTCTTTAAACCTTCATTTGGCCCTCGGTTAAAAGAATACTTGCCAAAAATTACCTCCAATCATTTCTCAGAAGCACGTGAAGAACATCTGAGAAGGAACTCTTTTTGTTGCTATTTTTCTCATTTGCAGGAAGCCATGAAAATGTTGCAAAATGTGAATCACAGATCCATACCATACACTTAAAGTGAATTCAGTGCACATTTAAAGTGCATACTTTATACTGCAAATAATCCTGGAAGCTGGAATTTCGCCTTCACAGACTTACCATTCCCAGAACCCTTAACAAACTACAGTTCCCAGAATTCCCTGGGGAAAGTCATGTGCTGTAAATTTGCATTGAATGTGATTTTATTTATATATATATATTATTTTAAAAAATTACATACATTCTTTTGAACATCCATTAATATTCATCTCTTATACAAATTTTTGACTTCCATCAACCACTTCTCAAGATTTTTATATTTCCTAGACTCAGCCACAATTCCTTTTGTGCTGCATTTCTAGGCATAGGTCCTTGCTTTCCAGGTCTGAGCAGAGATGTATTATTATTATTATTATTATTATTATTATTATTATTCCCTGTACTTTCTTCAGGAGAACCCTTGTTTTACTGCTGAATTTGAGCAAATGGCAAACAGGTTTTCTGCATTGTAATTTGCTCTGATTTAGCAGTAAAATGTGGGTTTTCCTGGGGGTAGTGCTGGGAGCAAAAAAAAACAACCCACCCACAAATACAAATCTTGGAAACTCAAACCTGTGCATAGAAAGCATGGAGTGATGGGAAATGTGGGTGAGCCCTCAGTGACATTGGTGTGTCTTTAGACTGACACCTGAAGAATGTATTCTTCCAGGAGTCTCATGGTTAAATGTGGATTGGATGGTACATTGTGTGTCTAGTACATTCATTTGCTTATCAGACAAAACAAGGTTATCTGGGCACTGAACAAAAGAGAACACTGAAACAATTCAAACTGCAATTCAAATAAAACCAATGAATACGGCATAAGAATGCATAAGAGTGCCTGTTTCCTGCTATATAGTCCCTTTTGGACAGAGATGAGTCAGCCATGGTACTGCCTGCTCTGGTAACTTCCAGAATGCATTATTGCAATCTCTGCTTTGTGAGCAAGCCCCTGAAAATGACTTCAACTTCAGATGATGCAAAATGCAGCAGTCAGATTACCTGCATAACCCACATCTTAAAATACCTACCTGGCTGCCAGATTGTTTCCAGGCCAAATTCAAGGTGCTTGCATTAATGTTCAAAGCCCTAAATGACTTAGATCCCAAAGGTCTGAAATACCTTCTCCTTCCTTACAGCCCCCCTTGGTTGCTAAGACCAGCAAGGGATGTCCTCCTGGTAGTTTCACTGCTCTCAGAATTCAGGGAATAAGGGCCTGGGAGACAGCATTCTCTGCAGCAGCTCCTAAGTTATGGAATTCCCTCTCCACAAAGTTGTATCTTTGTTTTGTATTCCCCATCAAGTGCTGAAGACACACTTCTTTATCCTGACTTTTGACAGAGCGGTATATTTTGGGACGCACCATATTCTTGTGGACTGTGGAGACATTTAGAAGACCCCATTTCTCCTCAAAGAACTACAATATCCAGAGCAGTTTAACATTCAAGCCCCCTTCCTGGGGAACTCTGTGAATTGTAGTTCTGTGAGCAGAAAAGTGGTCTCCTAAGAACTCTTAGCACCCTGGACAAGCTACCCCCCGGATTCCTTGGGGGGAAGCCATGAATGCTTAAAGTGGTACAGCACTGCTTTCAATGTACAGTGCAGAAGGAGCTAGGTTGCAGTATGTGCTTGTTTGTAGTGTTGGCATGGTGCCCAGGACATTTTCTCCTGTTTGTGAATGTGCTCAGCCCCCCCCCCCCAAAAAAAGGTTGGTAACCCCTGCTTTAGCTAAAAGAGCAAACACCCTCTTGGATTTGAAGGTCATTGTGGACAAGCTATCACAGAGAAAGCAATTACAGTACAGTAGATAGAGCAACTGCTTTGGGGAGGTCTAATGGAAAGATCCTCAGTATGAGAACAATGATCATCACAAGGGTGTCCATATTCATCTGTGAACTACTGGAGAATGTGACCTGCAGACAATGATATGTTGTTCTTTCCTCACAGGCTGTTCACAAGACTGTTCTGGATGTTAACGAGAGTGGCACTGAGGCAGCGGCAGTCACCACGATAGAGTTTATGTTCCGTTCCGCTCCATTTCAACCTGTACTTACTCTAAATTTCAACAAACCCTTCCTGATTATTATTTTAGATAAGGCAACATGTAGCATTCTCTTCATAGGGAAGATCTTGAACCCTACTGTGCAATGAATATTACAAGAGCCAGAGTCTTAAGAGTACAGCCTTTTTCGGAGATTTAAAAAAAAACTGGATTTCCCGCTTTGCATTTTCTTAGCCTAGTCCTGGTGGTGCACATAACCAGTTGTCTCTGGGATGAATAAGAAGATGAGTGACTTCAAAGACATTTTATAATAAAAATGATTTTAAAACATTGTGATATTGTGGGTTAACTTCATGCCCCACCCTTTCGAATCTGCAATATGTTTCTGTCCTTGAAAGGGGCCCACTAATCCCTAGGTGACCTCCTAAATCCTATTTTATAAAATCAAGTCCCTAAGTGAAGCCTGAGCAGATGGTAGATCACAATCAGCCAGTAGATTTGCAGGAGGGTTTCTGCCTCCCAGTTCTTTGAATAGCAACAACAAAATGAGTTTGCCGAGGTAAAGTAGGCTGCTGAAATGGGGGGGGTGGAGCTAACCAGAAGTAGACTTGTGTATGAAACAATAATAACCTTGGTTCAGTTCTGCTTCTGAAAATAAATTCAAACCAACTCAGAAGGTGCTCAGGGGCATCCTGTGTCCTTTAATTCTAACTGTATCTCTTTCACATACTGTATGGCTCTGGTTGGTAGATAATGGGGTTCTGCAGGGGTAAACAAACTAAAACTGAGAAGCCTTCCATGCCCCTATCATAAGAAGCAAATGACTGCCAAAACTCATATAGGCACCAAAGCAACATTTTGTGGCCTAAACTTTCATCTGTACTAATATTATGTCTTAAGAGTTTGGCAGAGTCCTGACAGGTATTGGAGTAGTTGAAGTCTCCCATAACAACTATATCTTTCCTTTTGTAATGTTTGGTAATCTGCTTTAAGAAGGCATCATCCAAGTCTTCAGTCTAGCTTCGCGGTTTATAGCAGACACCCACAATGAGGCCATTGGCCTACTATTTTTACCCATATACTCTCAGTCTACTTTCCCTGCTCCAGGTCATGGATTTCTTCACAATTAAACACATCCTTTACATATAATTACTATTCATCTTGCTTACTTCCCATACTCTGTGCATTGGTATAGAGACAACTGAAATCATAAGTCATTCCATCCAGCTGCTTCCTTCTTGTCATTTCCTGCCCTTTAGCAGGTTTCTGGAGCACCATCATTATCCCCAGTCCTAGGTGTTCCTCTGTCTTCTGTATTGTTATCTCCCTCCCGCTCAGGATCTAGTTTAAAGCTCTCCTGATCAGATTTGTGAGACTCTTAGCAAACACATTCTTGCCAACCGCTGTGGAGTGCTGCCCATCTCCTCCAAAAGTCCTTCTTTGAGGAAGCAGAGACCATGATCCAAGAAGCCAAACCCTTCCTGATGACACCACCTGTGCAGCCAGTAATTTACTTCCAGTATTTTATTCTCTCTTCCTGGACCACGAACTTCAACAGGAGTGATGAAAAAACAACCTGTGCCCTACGGCTCTTCAGCTTCCTGTCTCATAGCCCTTTGCTGTGTGCTGAAGCTGTATGTGACAGTATTGTTTGTACCCACATGAATCAGAAGGAAAGGGTACTGGTCAGTGGGATTTATAAGACTCAGCAATTTCTCTGTCACATCTTTGCATCTGGAACAAAGCACACCTCTCAGGACATCCTGTTACCTCTGCACACTGTTGCATGGCAATGTCCCTCCCCTCCCCGAGGAATTAATGACATGGATACATTATGCAAATTTTAATGGGCGTAAAGACCACAACTTTATTGGTTATGGATGTTGAGCGGTATTGGCTTAGGCATTGGACCCTATCAGCTATATCTGACCCCAACCCGTGTGTTGGAAGTCAGTGAAGGGTTAACCACCAGTAAGGAACCCCAGTGATTAACATCGCACAGAATTCCCCCTGTCATCACCGTTAGGGGCGTGCCTTAGGCCCTCAGCTCCCCAGGCTTCGGACAGGGCCACGCCCCCGGAATCCTTTAACGGAATATCCTTCCATTGAGGGGCAGTTGATGATGCTACCTCCCCTCCCCACTTCATATGGAAATTTTCCAATGCCTAACCGCCAAACCAAGAGTTGTGATGATTGCTACGAGGTAGGTGAAAAAAACCCATTTAGCTAGTCCAATTGGGAAAAAGTCCTACCAGGCCCCCCAGCCAACCAAGGAGACCAACCGAAGTCCATAGCAAGTTCGAAGCTAAATCTAATCCCACCCGTCACTAGTTTAAAGGGACTAAGACACGCCTCCTCCCAGGCCGACCAGATTGGTCGGCCTGTGGGAGGCGCAGGAATAATCTACCAATCGCGCAGGGGCTGGGCTCAGCACCTATGCGCGTGATCGGGTCGTGACGCCCGCAAACCCACCTCCTGCTGATGCGGAAGTGGCCTTGCCTCTGTCCCAGTCACTGGGACAGCTTCTAGTTGGCCACTGTGAGTCAATGAGCCATTGAACTGATCCAGCAGGCATAATAATAATAATAATAATAATATTTATACCCCACCCATCTGGCTGGGTTTCCTTAGCCACTCTGGGTGGCTTACAGAATATATAAAACATAATGAAGCATCAAACACAAAAAATTCCTGGTAAAGGGTTGCCTTCAGATGTCTTCTAAGTTATGTAGTTCTTAATCTCCTTGACATCTGAAGGGAGGGCTTTCTCATGTTCTTATGTTTTTGAAAAATTATCTAAAAAGAGGTAACTTGCTAAAACAGGGTATGGGAACCTTGGTCAGTCAGAGGGTGACATTGGCTGCTATGCAAGCTGTGGAGAACTAGCCCAAAGCCAGGACTAAGCAAGGTAGGGGTTAAATTTTGTGTCAGTTAGAACCCAAAGGGGCGGGCTCAGCCTGGGTATAAAAAACCCCTCCCTGTGGTCAGTTGGGGGGAGTTGGTGGGAGAAGAGAGTGAGTCAGGAGTGAGAGCTGGGTCTAAGAGTCTGAGGTGTAGCATTGGTGGAAGTTAGCAGAGAGGATAAACAGTTATTGTGAAACGTGTTGTTATTATTAATTAGTTGTCTGTTAGAGGTAATAGGCCGGTATCATCTAGAGGTAATAGGCCGGTATAGGACCATCTTTATAAGCTTACTGAACACCGTTTATTTATCAGAAACCACAAGCTTTGTACACAATAAACAACTTCTTTATTCACATAATCCTCGTCTGTGGTAAATAAAGCAAGCAGGTTCCAGTTAGCAGTCTGGTGGGTTGCAGCTGGGGGACCGTTTGTCGTTGGTGCAGCACTCATAGACCCGCGACACAAGCTTCTGCGGACCGCCTTCCAGTAATGGGAAAGAGCATAGGCAAAAGCACTGCTTTTTTCGGGGGGGGGGGTACTCAAGGGCACACAATACTGGTACAATTTTTGTCAAGTGTTAAAAGTGTGGCACCTACTATAAGAACTTTATGGTGAGTACCGGCACCTTTTTTTTTCAAAAGGGGGGGGGAGAGAAAGAAAGCACTAGGGAAAAGTGAATAGACAGAGAAATGTAAATTTTACCTTTGTACAGTAGGCTAGTTTCTACATCCCGCTCCGACCTCCACTTAGATAAACATGATGCATTATCAGAGTTCATGGACACATTCTACCCAAGCAAAAACACTCAAGGGGAGGAAAACAGGCGGTGAGGGAGAAGAATACAGCCTGTGGGAAGAGAAGTATGGAGAGCAGCATGGAGAGAGTTTGTGGGCCCAGATAGAGAGGCCTGAGGATCCCCACACCCTGACCTGAAACTTAAGAGATGAGGAAATGTAGCTATTTCCATCTGTGAAAACTTGGGAGAGTCTGAGAGGAGACCCGGGCCACATGATGGCTTGGTGCCATCAGGTTTGTAGGCCATTCAAAGGACCCCTTATCTTGTCTGCTTGTGCAAAGTCTAGAGACCACTTGAAAATCCATTGCTTCACATTCTGCTCTCTGTACCCTTTGATAATCCATGTTTGTTCTGCTTAATGGTTAATGCTGAAGACTAAGTATTATATAAGTCAGATGCATAACTAAGCAAGGAGTCAAATAGCCCCTAGAGTCAGTTGGAGATTCTGTAAGTATGATATACATTTTTTCTTTTTCTCTTTATGTTTTATTGAATTCTATGCATGGGAACAGGACAGTTCCACTTTCCCTCTTCCCCCACCTTCCTATTGCTTCTCACTGACTTTGGTTTATCACAAAATCAGGGACGCAGTAGACGACAGTCAGAATCACCAATTATCTCAAGCACACACATAACAAAACATTAACCAACAACAACATTTTTTTGTTGATTGGACTGGATACTTTTTTATTCTGCTGAGATCACCATTTGGGATGCAATATCTCAGAATGCATGTTTTCATGGGAATTTGTCCCAACCTGAGTAGGGCACATTTAACCCTAAACAGGAAGATCCAAAGTTCTGCAGAATGTGGCACAGTGCAACCAGAGAGAGCCCAGTCCCAACACTGGACCTTAACCAGTATGTGGCCAGGGCACAAGCTGTATTTTCCTTGTGTTGTACAAAAAGACTGGGCACAATGCAGACTAGCTCTTTTTTAATAAAAGAAAAAGAAAAAGAAAAAACCTTGCATCCAGCTTCTAAAAATGTGACATGCTTATTCAACTGTACTATTCACAAGACAGGTGAAATATATTTGCTGGGTAGGTAAAAATGGGACAGAGATGATATTTCTCAAGTCCCACTAAAGTATTGATATTGATATCTTCTGATGGATCCTCCCAGTACACAGAAATGTTTTGTTTTTTTAACCCACTAGAGTTCTGTGAAAAAGAAAAGTCAGCCCCTTTGCACAAGTCTCCAAAAGAAAATCAAATGGTTTTTACTTGCAGGAAGATGATTTGATAATGCTGCAAACATATATTTTAAATGAAAACATTAAATGAATTATGATCATTCTAGAATTCAAGTTAGGAAACAGAAACATAAAGATGTTTTATATTCAGAATGACTTAATAGTTTTTCTTTTAAAAAATGGAAACAATATTATCAAAATGTCATTGTCCTACACAAATCAGCATAGCTAACTTTTGAAATGTCTTATTCTATCCACATACTCCATGGATGAAATATGTTGTGTGAATTACTAGCACAACCCACTATTTCATGTCCAGTGGGATGAATTCTTGAACACAGCCCTGTCCTTTAAACTGAGTTGAACAGAATAATTTGATTAAAAATGGCTCTTTTACTGTTTGTAGGATATTTTCATTGTCGAAGAATACTTACCAATCCAAATGAAGGCCTTAATCTCCCTCTCCTTACTACTGAGTGTTCTCCAAGTTCACTGTCACCACGTCCCAGGACATCCTAAGGACTCTGGGGGTCATAGAGATAAAATGATATTTGAACTCCCACATCCTCCTGTGCAAGAAGAACAGGGTCAGAACTTGACATACGCTCATGAGATTGCTCCCAGTAATACCAACTTTGCATTTAGATTCCACAAACACATAGCTTTAGGTCAAGCTGCCAAAAACATTTTCTTCTCTCCAGTCAGCATCTCCAGCGCTTTTGCAGCACTGTCGCTGGGTGCCAAGTCTGAAACCCAGAGCCAAATTTACAAAGGACTTGCTTTTAACCTTTCAGAGACTGAAGAGCACAAAATACACAAAGGATTCCACCAGCTCATCAGTGTCCTGAATGAGCCAAACAACAAGGCCCTGATTAGCACAGGGAATGCCTTATTCATAGATGAGCCACTGAAAATACTTCCGAAATTCCTGGAAGATGTCAAAACCTTGTATGGAGCTGAAGCCTTTTCATCCAACTTCCAGAATTCATCTGCAGCTAAAACCCAAATAAATGATTATGTCTTAGCCAAAACTCATGGGAAAATACCCAATGCTGTTGGTGAGCTTAATCGAGGGACAGTGATGGTTTTACTGAACTACATCTTCTTCAAAGGTAAGTTTAAAGAAAGATAAATAAATTGGGGGTTTGTAAAATAATAATAATAATAATAATAATAATAATAATAATAATAATAATAATAATACATCTCCGGGCATCTTCTAATCTGCTTTGCTCTGCCACTGGCTTTTGTAATTGCAATATTGGAATAAAATAAAAATTAAAAATCATCTTCAGGCATCTTCAGAATAAAAGGGGTTTTGTAGATGCAAATTAACAGCCATACAGGCACACAGGCAGGTGTAATAAATGAAAGTCATAGCATGGATGAAAGTCATAGCATGGAATCATAGGGGGGGTTAATTAAAGAAATGGGGGTAGAGAAACTTTCCCATTCTTTTATGTTGGTTTACGTTTTGGGTCTTTCAACTTGTTCAACATCACAGAGAGTCAACATGGAAGCAGGGATACTTTTAATGGGCAATAAGATGTGATATGTGCTTATCTTTGCTTTGCTAGTGTAGGGGTAGGAAACTTCTTCTCCACAGGCTAGATGCATCCCTCCAGACTTCTCTATCCATTCCTTGGGACTCTTCCCAGACCACACTCCCTTCCTCGGGGTCATGTCTCCCACTGGCCCTGCTCTGTATTTTCTTCAACACAGAGAATTGTATCCCCCAGGCTGCATTCCTCAGCCTTCCTGTTCCACATCCTCCATGCATTTGCATGGCAGGAATGTGTCCTTGAGGTGTAGCAATACCTCCTGATTCCCTGGGTCAAGAATAGAGAGGTCAGTGGGGAAGTCTTTCTCTGACCATTTTTACCACTGACCCCAACTCACCATTGGAAGGTTTCTCAGGAGAAAATGAAGCCCTTAGGCTTAAGAAGATTGTCCTCCATTGCCCTGGTGAATTTCACGATCCATTTACTCGGTTCTTGGAACATTTCTTTTCTTTTCTTTTCTCCCTTCAAAGCCCATTGGAAATTTCGTTTCAACACTGACTTTACAAAGGAAGAAGATTTTTTTGTAGATGCAGATACAACTGTGAAAGTCAACCTAATGTATCGAAATGGCTACTACAACTTTCTCCATGATGAAGAGCTGTCTTGCTCAGTGGTGGAAATTCCATACAAAGGAGATGTCACTGCATTGTTCATTCTGCCAGATGAAGGGAAAATGAAGCAGGTGGAGGATGGCTTGAGCATGGAATTTCTGGATAGATGTAAAAGATCCTTCATATATGAGTAGGTCTTCTATGTGCTGTTTTTAAAATGCTGCTGCTGTTGAGCCGGTATTCAATGGCATTTCTCCTTTGGCCATTTTGGGGAGAGAGGGCAGAACAAAACTACCACACACACACACCAAGAAAGAGAGCGGCGGAGAAGATGGGAGTAGACATTATGAGACATTTCATGAGGATGGAAGTGTGGAGATCTGTGCCCTTGCTCTTACTATCTTTTACAACAGGGATGGAGACCCTATAGCCCTCAACTCCCATCAGCCCCAGCCAGCACAGCCCAATGGTCAGGGAGGATGGGAAGTTGTAGTCCAAAACATATGGTCAACCAGAGGATCCCCACCCCTGTTTTACAAGCAGGCCATGAGAAAGAAACACCCTCACTTTCTCAAGGGATGAGGAATTTTGGGGAATGGGGGTGCAGTTTGGCACAGCGCTACCTTTATTAAAGCTAATGCCTTTATGTTGTTGTTTAGTCGTTTAGTCATGTCCAACTCTTCGTGATCCCATGGACCACAGCACGCCAAGCACTCCTGTCTTCCACTGCCTCCCGCAGTTTGGTCAGACTCTTGCTGGTAGCTTCGAGAACACTGTCCAACCATCTCATCCTCTGTCGTCCCCTTCTTTCCCAACATCAGGGTCTTTTCCAAGGAGTCTTCTCTTCTCATGAGGTGGCCAAAGTATTGGATAAAATGCCTTTATAGTATAGGACAAGAGTCATCAGTTTTGAAACCTAATTGGATACATAGGAAGCTGCTTAACCCAAGTCAGACCATTGATCCATCTAGTACAGTGGTGCCTCGCAAGACGAAATTAATTCGTTCTGCAAGACTCTTCGTCTTGCGGAAATTTCATCTTGCGAGGCACCTTTTCCCATAGGAACGCATTAAAATTTAATTAATGCGTTCCTATGGGGAAAAAGTCCGGGGGCCCCTCCCGACCGGCACCGGAGCCACGCCATGCCGCGTTTTAAGACTGCAGTCTTAAAACGCAGCGCCGCAGCTCCAGGAGGGAGAGAGGGGGCCGTGGGATCATGCCCAACATCAGGCACGATCCCACGGCCCCCTCCCGACCGGCAACGGAGCTCCGCGGTGCCACGTTTTAAGACTGCAGCGATCGTTATATGTGAGCTTTCACGTGATATAAAAGACACCTTTGGAACTATAGGAATTAAAGGAGAGAGATGCAAGGGATTCTAGAGTCCCATCTACAAATGTCTGCAGTTGTTTGGGCTCAACCTCCTTGATCATCTTCTCCAGAAGTTGCAGTAAGCCACCAATATATACAGTAAACATACACACACAACCAATTTGTTTAATTTTAATATACTTAATATAAATGTATTGTTTTGGAACAAATTAAGTTTGATGTGTGCTTTTGGGTGAAATATTAGGGGTGTGGCTCCCAGAGATCCATTGCATGAGGAATTTGGCTCTTCAGCTATAGAAATTTGACATTCCTGAGTCAGCAGGCTCCAAGTGAAAATCCATTGTATGGAAGTCAGTTCCTCATAACCACCATTTCTCCTCCAGTTATGGTCCTCCTTGATGCTAAAGTGCAGCCTCCCCCAACCTGGTGCCTTCCATATTGGACTGCCCATTATGAGCTAACTGAAGTTGGTGGCAATTTTAGTCTCAAACATCTGGATGGCACTAGGTTAGGAAAGGCCCCTATTGAAGACAAATAACAGAAGCAGAAGGTGAGCAAAGAACGCCCCCCCTGCTATTGATACACCTGTATACAAATCCACTACTTGTCCCTGTTTAATTGTTTAATTTACACTTCAGGAAGTAATCTAAACAAAATTATTTACGCTCATAATGTAATGTTTGGATTTTGCTGTCCATGTGTTAATCAGAGAAATGCACCTGTACCTTCCAAAAATTTCCATTTCTGGATCCTATGATGTCCAAGACATATTGCAGAGAATGGGTGTGACTGATGTCTTTAGTGACGCTGCTGATCTGTCTGGAATTACCAGAGAACCCAGTCTGAAAGTTTCCAAAGTAAGTATGTGAGGGGGTCTGCTCCTGAATATTGTTGTCTTATACCTTTAATCAAGCACTTTAGAAAAGCATTTCATGAGAGATGATCTGGTTGTGGGCATTATTATTGCTACTATTATTATCTGTGCCCTTTCACTCGGCATGTGCATTAGGATGAACGCCAAGGTGGAGGTCACTTGTCAAATTCATATACCCAAGGTGTTCGGAGCAAAGGGGGATGATTGTTTCCAATCTTTGTCTCCACCGCCTCAGGCAATGCATGTAAACATTCCCAGGAATAAGGAGAGCTTTCATCCCTCCTGCATTAGGTAGCTTCCATGCCGAGTCTATATTTTGTTTTGGTTAATGTGGATTCCTTATTCTGCAGGTCCTCAGAATCATTGTATTTTTTTAAAAAATAAATAAATATAACCTTTCTCCCATACGTTTGTGTCCTGAGTTGTCTTGTGGGTGTGATGGCAATGCATTTTTCTTAAATTATGTTGCCAAGACATTTGGAATACTATATACAATTCAAATCACCACACCTTAAACAGAACATGTAGTCTAGGAAATAGTTCACAAAAGGCCAACTGAAACAATTATATGATAAATTATAAAATTGTAGAACTGTAAAGTTGTAGAATTGTAGAGCTGGAAAAAAAAAAGAATTGTAGAGCTGGAAGGGATCCGTCAGGATCATCTAGTCCAACCAACTGCAATGCTGCTGTCGCATGCGGGAATCGAACCTGCAAGCTTGGCATTATCAACTCCAGGCTCTAACCAACTGAGCTATAGGAGAGGTTACAATGTAGAAGTAGGGATAATGAAAGTAAATAAATAAGAGGTGACATGATACCTGAAGAAGCGTCTCCACCCCCATCGTTCTGCCTGGACACTGAGGTTCAGTGCCGAGGGCCTTCTGGCGGTTCCCTCGCTACGAGAAGCCAAGTTACAGGAAACCAGGCAGAGGGCCTTCTCGGTAGTGGCACCCGTCCTGTGGAACGCCCTCCCACCAGATGTCAAAGAGAAAACCAACTACCAGACTTTTAGGAGACATCTGAAAGCACCCCTGTTTAGGGAAGCTTTTAATGTTTAATAGATTATTGTATTTTAACGTTCTGTTGGAAGCCGCCCAGAGTGGCTGGGGAAACCCAGCCAGATGGGCGGGGTATAAATAAATTATTATTATTATTATTATTATTATTATTATTATTATTATTCAGAAAAGAGCATCTAAAAGGATTAAGGGGGTAGAAGAACTCTGTTTCTTTGCAGGGGCAGGGAGAATGGAGGCAAATAATTGGCATGGCAGAGGTGGAGAAGGTGGAAAGAGGGAAGCTCTTATCATTGATAATACTAGAACCCAGAGTCACCTGGAACTTTTGGATATTTACATGGAAGACATGTTAAGGTAGGCTTTCCTCCATTGCATATGAAGACAAGTAATGTGCCACTATTTCCCTGCAGGCCATTCACAAGGCTGTCGTGGACATTCATGAGGGTGGCACTGAAGCCGCCGGAGTCACAGTTATAGAGTTTTCACCACAGTTTGAAAGTGATGCTCCTAATCCTATCTTTAAAGTCAACAGACCCTACATGTTTCTAATTATGGAAAAGAAAACGCGCAGTGCCCTCTTCCTAGGGAAAATTGTGAACCCAAATGAAAAATGAGTTCGTGATCGGATCGAAATTTCCCTGATCATTAAAACATGGATTTCCTCACTTTGTACTAGCCTAACCCCAGTAGTGTTATCTGTTATCCCCAATTTGCTTTGAAATTAAATAAGGCAATGAGCACAAATCACTGCTGGAATAAAATTATTTGAAAATATTGTAATCTTGTGGTCTATATTTCTTACACCATTTGTTGCCTGCAGCATGTGTCTGGCTATGGAAAGAGATGTCTGTTTCAGTGGTTAATGCTGAATCCTGTAACAACTCCTGCTTCTAAAACAGGGGTGAGCAAACTTTTTCAGCAGGGGGCCGGTCCACTGTCCCTCAGACCTTGTGGGGGCCGGACTATATTTTGAAAAAAAAAAAATGAACGAATTCCTATGCCCCACAAATAAACCAGAGATGCATTTTAAATAAAAGCACACATTCTACTCATGTAAAAACACCAGGCAGGCCCCACAAATAACCCAGAGATACATTTTAAATAAAAGGACACATTCTACTCATGTAAAAACACGCTGATTCCCAGACCATCCGCGGGCCGGATTTAGAAGGCAATTGGGCTGCATCTGGCCCCCGGGCCTTAGTTTGAAAGCTCCATAGGACCAGGCATAATTCTCAGGGTCCCTATAATTTCTGTGGGATCAAGTAACGAGGGAATCAATCGGGGCCTGCTCAATATATTTTGCTGCCAGTTGCAAGGAGCAAGGTGGCACCAGTCATCCTTTTAGAAACGAAAGCCTGACAATTTGAATCTTCCTTCAAAACTGGCACCCACCATCACACCTCAGGGCTGCAGGCTAGTTTGGGCAGGTGCAAGCCAGGTCCTGTGGTAAACACAGCTCTGTCTTCCACCAGATAGGAAACACCAGAGAGAGAGTTGAAGGGGAGTAGCTGGTGAGGCTGCCATCACCACTGCCATTCAAGCATCCACCAATGGAGGCAGCTAACATGCTCTGCGTCATGGATGCAATTGTAGCCAACCCTGAATGTTGGGTTGGGGGAGCGAGAGAAAAAAGGAGTAAGCACATTGGCCTTACAAAATATTAGGTTTAGAATGGATCTGTTTGAAATGATTCAGCCAGAATCAAGGTTATTTTTTTATATATATTTTTTTGCAGAAACAGGAGCCTGGAACATTTTGGCGCTTGGGAATTACTTCAACTGGGGACAGGAAGAACGATTTGCCTGTCTCCATTGCCTTAACCTTTTAAACAGCTCTCTCCCTAAACAACAGCAAATCGATAGGGCATATTAAATAGTGGGTGGAAATAGCAGACGACACAGTGATTCTTCAAGCAGCTCTGTTTATTCTCAGGCTAGAACAGAACTGATCTGAAGGGCTCAGCAGCCTGCTTATATAGAAAGCTACAACCAACAGTAACAACTTTCTGTAGTTACCCATTCCCTGAACGTCACTTTCAATCCCTCATTTGCATGTGCGGACCTGAGTGAGAACTGCAGCAGCATGAACTATATACACACACCCCTAGTGGCCTAGGGTGAGAACTTCAATACATAACAGGGCAGACAATGGGTAACTCCAGCAAATGCTTGGGGTGGAGATAATGGTGATGTCTTCTTTATAGAAAACCACTTTTAGAAATGTTAAGGCAATGAAATGTTAATGGCTTTCCCCCATCCATGAAACAGATGGCCTTTTCCATTCCACAAACTTCAAACAATATGGCAAAATTGGAGTGGGCATTACAGCTAGCCCTTCATGGTGGTTAGGACTGGATTTTTGAAGCAAATGACTGTCAGAACTAATATCAGCACCAAAGCAAAATTCCGTGGCCTAAACTTTTGTCAGGCCTAATATTACACCTTCAAGAGCGGGGTAAGATAAGAGGCCTTTGTCTGGGTTCCCAACCATCAAAATCTTGTTGCTTGCTTCCTTGTTTCATCTGGCCTCATGAAGCCAGAGAAAACACACAGCCTAAAGAATGGAAACATATCGTACAAGTTTCATTGGACATGGCATTCTACATTTTGCAACTGTTTTGGGGGTGGGTGGAAAATACCATATTGTTACAAATGTTGGGTGCCACCCCCAAACTCTGCCAAGCTGTGGCAAGATTCCAGGGTTTTCCAGCAGCTCACCCAGAGTCTGTATTCCTAGGAGAATCAAGACACGGCAGAGACTGTCGTTCCTTTAGAAATAGGGTTCAACTACACATACATACAGAGGGAGTACAGATCTTACAGCATGGTCATCTCAAGAGGGGCTTGTTCCCCACAGTAGTGCAGCACTGAAGTCCAAGGCATCTCTCACAGCCTGCCTTCAACCAACCAGCCAGGGTCATTCTTGCCTTTTCTCAGCTTTCCCAAGCGTCCTGGAAAAGGGCCCAAACTCTTCCTGTGACCTCAGGGAAGGAACAAAGGAAAGTTCTCTTTCCCTGTCAATGGCCCTCAATGACCTTGTATTGCTTCTTAATGGCCCTAGCTTGGCCACGTCGCTTTGCATAGGCTAGGCCAGGAATTCCTCTGCAGTGTGTATTTGCCCTTCACATCCCAAATAATCAGCATCCTGCCATTTATTAATTTCTACTATTAGCTAAAAGACTCGATGGTCAGGGATGGTGGGAGTTACTCCAACATCTAGAGCAGTGATGGCGAACCTGTGGCACGCGTGCCACAGCTGGCACGCAGAGCTCTCTCTGCTGGCACGCCAGGGGCGGGGAAATGGCGCCGCCGCGCTGCTCTGCTCATGCGTCCTGCCAGCGCAGGCGCAGCAGCAGACAGCAGCAATTTCCCTCCTTGGCGCCTGTGGTGTTTGGCTGCTGCTGCGGAGGAGGATTCGACGCGAGGCGACGACGACGACGAGGTAACAGCAGCGGCGGGCTGGGCCAGGGGCGGTGGGTGAGGGGGAAGCCCTCCTTCTGAGCGCTGCGAGCGGGGGGGGGAGCCGCGCGGCCCCGCCGACGATGCCATCCCTAAGTAAAACGGCAGTGCTATGTATGTTCGGGTGGAAGGAAGGATGGAAGGAGGCAAATGTGGAGCTCTTTACTCAAACATGTGCACACAGGGTTGGTGCATTGGAGGAGTAGGCGGCCACCTCCGCTTCCATCCGAGCAGTGTTTGGGATGGCGCGAAGAAAAGTCTCGCTAAGACCCAAGCCGCCAAGGGGCGCGCGTCCCCGCGCAGGGGTAGGCGGAGCTGCGCCGGAGCTGAGCGGCGTTTGCTTCCCGCCTCGCACTGCCGGGTGGGCTTTTATTCCCAACTGCCTTCACAGTCTGGGAGGCGCCGTTGCTGTGGTGGCGGCTCTCGCATTTCTTTAGCTACCTCCTCCGACTGCCTGAGCGCTCTCCGGTAAGGAGGAAGTCAAACTTCTCAAAGAAAGGGCAGGAGCTGCATTTGGGAAGGTTTGGGATGCAACCGCTATGGTTCCTCCCTTTGCCCAGTTTTTGCAAAACAAAAACAAAACCCCCACACATAATAAATAAAAAACCCACTGGCCCTTTCCTGCGTTCCGTTTTCTGGGAACGGTCCGTCTCCTCCCTCTGCAAAGTTGTATGCAGATGCGGAGAGGAGGGCGGCGAATAACACCGGAGTTCATGCAGGGAGAACTAACTCTCAAAAGTCTTTCTCTCTTCTCTTCCCTTCCTCCCCCTCCCCCCCCCCCCGCTCTACTTCCTTAAAGGTAAATTACATGCATCAAGGCAGCTTCGCCTGTGTCACATTCCGCGGATTGATTGCTTATGTATTTACACACACCCGCACAGTCGTGGGCGAAATTTTATTCAGTGTACCCAAAATAAAATAACTCTTTGAACCTGCTGCCCATAACCTTCTATTGATCTGGCTATGAATAATAGGTTGAGAAAGATTCAAAGAACAAATGAAGGGTTGTACTGGTATGTATATTATTTCCTCAGAGCAACCCCAGTGAAATAAGTGAACTTAAGGCCATTTAATTGCAGTGTTGGCACTTTGAAATAAAAAAGTTGGTTTTCCGCTGCAGTTTGGGCACTCGGGCTCAAAAAGGTTCGCCATCACTGATCTAGAGGAACACAGATTCACCTTCCCTGACTCAAAGCTTTTTCTTCTGCCCTTATGTCATGGCCTCTTTGCACAAAATGCAAGAAGACTAAAAACAAATTGCATCACATTTTGGTTCTCTGCCTTCCTTGGAAAATCCTTGTTTGTTCTGTTTAGTGGTTAATTATGAAAACTGGGCATTTGGTGCATAGTAAATATGCACTAAGAACAGTGGTGTAGGAAGGGCGGGGCATAGGGGGCGGGCCGCCCCGTGTTCCAGGGGAGGGGGTGACACTCCCCGGCCCCTCCCGCCACTCCCCCACTGCCCGGCACCCCATCCATGCTTCTTTATGGATGGACAGGCAGCCCCACGAGCCGCCAGTCACTCGCCAGCTCGCCGCGGGAGCAGCAGCGCCGGGCCGGATGCAATACGCATGCCCGGAAATTCTGGGCATGTGCAGTGCATCCAATGCACACCGTGACGTCACGACGTGTGCGTCATGGCGCCCCGCCCCCAGGGGGTGCCTCCGCTCTGCCGCCCCAGGCAGCGAAGAGGCTTCCTCCGCCACTGACTAAGAAAAATAGGAGCAGAGACCTGCTGAATGCAAGAAGATTTTTCTGGATATGCTGTAAGCATGATGCACATGTCATATTGTTTATGCTCCATGCAACGTATCCAGTCTTAGTCCAGGCACTACTTTAGATTAATACACACTGGAAAACACTGACATGTTCTTGGCTATGCTTCTCCCATAGCCACAGCCTCGGATTAAATCCGAAATCAAGTACGGCACACTCCTTCTGGCTTCCCAGCCATCAGCGGGGCTCACCCATTTTCCATCTGTCTCAGAGCCACTCCCTTTGTTTCCTTAATAGCCTATTACCTCACCAGGAAGCTCCTTATAGATTTTAACACTTGTTGGATTCAGGAATTAGAAGGGTATTGATATACAGCCTACATGACCCCACCAAAAAAAAACTCATTACAAATGGTTAAGGATGAACACTTTAACCGAGAAGGAGATATATAAGCAGAATTTTTAATAGGTATCAAGATTGGTTTTTAAATGATGCACAAGTGACATACGAATAGGTGAAAGATGGTGTGCAAGTAAAGCCTCCCCCCCCACTCCAGTTTTTACAGATCTAAAACTTTTGTTGTCAATCAACAGAGACAGAAATGTAGCTTTAATTGTGAGAAAGCTGAATTTGAAAAATCTGTTTAAACAAATAGCGGGCGGCGGAGTTAAACTAAGATATAAGAGATCTTATCAAACTGTCTAAAAGAAAAGGGAAATGTTTATAAAGCAAAATAAAATGGAATAAAAACTTGAGAAGGATTAATCCAGAAGAGGTGCTATGCATTGGCAATTTGTTCGTTCATTTTTAATTTCCCCAATCCATCTGAAAATTTTGGGGCAATGTATCTGCTAAAAAAAAAATCTGTTGGGCAATACAATTTTATTATGTATAGATGTTCTTAAACTTTGTGGGTGTTATCTATAATGTGATAACTTTGTTTTCAAAGTCTTTGGGTGTTATTGGTATCTTCTTACTGTATAATTTTTTTAACTATTTTACGGAAACCACTTACGGATTAATTGATGAATTAAACCATGTATGGACTTTGGAAAATAAATAAATCTGAACTCTTATGGGGGGGGGGCATGACCACCTCTTGTGCAGAGTGTTGCCCGGGAGGATGAATATGCGAATGAGGAGCCTGGCAAGCTGGAACTGCGGGTGGAGGGACGTTATGAGACCTCGCAGAGAGACAGTGCCTTAAGAGAGATGCAAAAGCCGTTAAGGAAAGATCGCAGAAGGCTTGGGAGGAGCTGGCTGGGAGATTGACTAAGCAAATGGAGGGAGGGAGGTTGGGGCAAAACAGATGGAGGATCATTGGAGTTGTGCAAGGAAGGTGGGGGAAAGACAGAGAAGTGAGAGGAGAAGAGAGGAGAGGAGTTGCAGTGTAGTAACAGGAAACTGAGGAACATGTTAAGGAGACAGGCTGCCAAGGAGGCTAGAAAAGGCAGGGAAGTGGGAGATGATGATGCTGTCAGATTGCAGGGGGCTGTTCCTGCCTCTGTGGTGAACCAAAGGAACAGCAACACACAGTGAAGTCTTATTTTTATTCTGTGCTGGAGCAGTTCCTCATCCATTGATCACCGTCCCTGGTGAAGCATATCAGACTCCCTCACTATTAGCGTTCAGGAGGAATATAAAAACATTCTTGCTCCCTCTTGCTTACTCATCCTGGCAACCTTGGGATTATTAATTGTGAAGGTATGTGGCTTTTTAAAAGGGGGGTTCTTAATTGCTTTTAAATGTTTTGTTTTGAATTGTTTGGTTTTGGCTATGGTGTATGTTGTCCTGGATTTCTCTGAGAGGAAGGGCAGGATAGAAATTGTATTAGTGGCAGTATTAGTCTGGGACGAGCTGATTGCTTTTAGGGGGTTATTTAAATTGTTTTTAGAAGGCTCTTTTGGAAAAGAAATACGTTTGAATAATATTGAATAGGAGTACGACAAGGCTGTATATTGTCTCCCTGCTTATTTAACTTATATGCAGAATTCATCATGCGAAAGGCTGGACTGGATGAATCCCAAACCAGAATTAAGATTGCCGGAAAAAATATCAACAACCTCAGATATGCTGGTGATACTACCTTGATGGCAGAAAGTGAGGAGGAATTAAAGAACCTTTTAATGAGGGTGAAAGAGGAGAGCGCAAAATATGGTCTGAAGCTCAACATCAAAAAAACTAAGATCATGGCCACTGGTCCCATCACCTCCTGGCAAATAGAAGGGGAAGAAATGGAGGCAGTGAGAGATTTCACTTTCTTGGGTTCCATGATCACTGCAGATGGTGACAGTAGTCACGGAATTAGAAGACGCCTGCTTCTTGGGAGAAAAGCAATGACAAACCTAGACAGCAGTGAAGGATAGGCGTGCCTGGCGTGCTCTGGTCCATGGGGTCACGAAGAGTCAGACACGACTGAATGACTGAACAACAACAATATTGTTTCAATATTGGTGTGTTTGGCTGGGGCTGGTGGGAGCTGTGGTCCTACAACATCTTGAGGGCACCAGGTTGGCAAAGGTTGGTCTATGCCAACTGGCAGTGGCTCTCCAGAGTTTCTGACTGAGCATCTCTCCCAGCCCTACCTGGAGTTGCCACGGATTAAGCTTGGCAGCTTCTGCGTGCATAGCAGATGCTCTGCCACTGAACTACTGACCTACGCTGTAGGCTGGTGAGGAAGAGAGAATATGGGAAACTGCCCAATACTGGGCCCACTCACTGGCCCCATCACCATCAACACTAACTGGCAGAGCTCATTAAAAGTCTGCATTTGAATCGTGCACATTTTGGGTGTAGTTTCTGCATAAAAATGACAGAGGAATGCTGGGAGTTAGAAACATAGGAAGCTGCCTTATACCGAGCCAGACCATTGGTCCATCTCACTCGATGTTGTCTACACTGACCGGCAGCTGCTCTTCAGGTTTTCAGACAAGAGGTTTTCCCAGTCCTTTCTGGAGACCCCGGGGATTGAACCTGGGACCTGGCAAAGCAGATGCTCTATCACTGAACGACTTTCCCCATAAGTTGATTGAGTCTGTCCATCTTTCTCAGAGCTTTCCAAACTGTGTGTCACAACACGTTAGTGTGTCGGCTGCAGTGTGTAGGTGTGTCGCACGAACGTTCCCTGCACTCCTCCCGGGGCTGGAAAGGGATTAGTTTCACCTCTGGTTTGCTAGCAAAACTGAATTACTGTGTCACATAATGATACATGTCAGTGTGACCCTTGGAGGCTTGGCCAGCACTCATTGTGGCCTTCAGGTTGAAAAGGGTCGGGCAGCCCTGCAATAGAGTTTCCTATGAGAGAAGTGCATTGGCTTGAACTCCCTGTATGGCAGCCAGGATGGAGTCTTTTGGCATGCCACAGAAGGCTGCACACACAACATTGGTGCAATTTGGTAGCTTTATAGTATCTGGACTGTTGTTGTTGTTGTTCAGTCGTTCAGTTGTGTCCGACTCTTCGTGACCCCATGGACCAGAGCACGCCAGGCACGCCTATCCTTCACTGCCTCTCGCAGTTTGGCCAAACTCATGTTAGTAGCTTCGAGAACACTGTCCAACCATCTCATCCTCTGCCGTCCCCTTCTCCTTGTGCCCTCCATCTTTCCCAACATCAGGGTCTTTTCTAGGGAGTCTTCTCTTCTCATGAGGTGGCCAAAGTACTGGAGCCTCAACTTCAGGATCTGTCCTTCTAGTGAGCACTCAGGGCTGATTTCCTTAAGAATGGATAGGTTTGATCTTCTTGCAGTCCATGGGACTCTCAAGAGTCTCCTCCAGCACCATAATTCAAAAGCATCAATTCTTCGGCGATCAGCCTTCTTGATGGTCCAGCTCTCACTTCCGTACATTACTACTGGGAAAACCATAGCTTTAACTATCCGGACCTTTGTCGGCAAGGTGATGTCTTTGCTTTTTAAGATGCTGTCTCTGGACTAGGAATGGGCAAATCCGTCCATTTTGGCTCCTCTTCTCTGCAGTCTTAAATTATTTTCTGCACATTTGCACATCATTTGCGAAACGTGTTTTCTAAGAAAGAAATCCTGGTGAAAAGGCACCAGCCTTTTAGTGTAAATTTCTCCTGATATACACACTTCTGCCTGCAACTTTGCCAAATATATGCATTTTTTGAAAAGCAGACCCCCCCCTAATATAAAGCAGCTTTGCAAGTTAGTTTCTCTGGCGTGTGTATTTTTTATACACACTTTACCTTAACAAATGAATTGTTGTACCCATTGCTTGGTTGGAGAACCACGTTGCAAAATTTGGAGCACTGTCTTTCTGTTCACTTTTTTCTTTTGGGAAGGGCAGATTAAGTGGGTTTGCCTTTAAATGCACAGCCAACCAAATTTCTCCCCCATCCCTAGCTACTGAACATCTCATTTTAGTCTTCTGCTGTGGTTATGCTCTCGTGTGCCTGTTGAATGAAATTGGGAGGGCGTGCCTGTGTATGTATTCACATCCTGGCCTTTTTATATGCGAGTGAGGGAAAGTTATGCCCTAGAGAACTCATGAAGGGATTTCTAGAGCATAGCATTACCAGAACTAGCTGTGGGCCATGCACACCCGCATCATACACAAGTGTTCACAGAAGTATTACTTTGGGGGTTGTCAAGTTCATGCTTATATCAGAGAATCAGAAGTCTGTCTGAATGCAGGAAGCTTCTCTGTAATTGAAAAGGAAAAAAAGAGCAGGCATATTCCCCCCCCCCCATGAGTTTCTAAAATTTGTGAGCAAGTCGTCATGTGATAATGTCTCATTTTTAGGTGGATACACCTCATTGCTCATACACAAAGATAACAATAATTTAAACCTGCACATTATGTTTCTCGAAACTCTACATAAAGCACTAATGACCCAATTGCTCAAAGTAAGCAAAGGTGTATAATGCAGTCAACTATTAAGTCTACATCCCCCATGCACAAAAAACCCTTCAGAGTTGTTGTTGTTGTTGTTGTTGTTGTTGTTGTTGTTGTTGTTGTTGTTGTTGTTGTTGAAGAAACCTAATTACTTATACTTCAAGGGTACACACATACCCATACACAAAATAAATAAGAGCCTCTCACCTTTTGGGGGGGGGGGCTTGTGTGAAATGGGTAAAGTCTGCCATCTAGTGAGAGAATGTATACATTTGCAAGGAAGACCTGCTTACACTGAAATTCCTGGTATCTTAAAGCTGCTTCATCTATGCATCTTGGGATGATATGAAAAGGCCCTCCTGTTAGGTGAAGTGAAGTGGCCGCCTCAGACATGAAAGGATAGTGAATTATTAGTTAATTAACTGGTGGGATTTTCTGCCTCTGGTGCCAAAATAACTTTGCAATCCTTGAGTCAAGTCTTGGCATAGGCTATTTGTTGCCTTACCTCACTAAAATGTATTGGGCCAACCCTGAAGAAAGGGTCATAACAAAAGTACAAAAGTACAAAAGCAGAGCACTATCAAGAAAAGGTGGTCTTCAACATAACAATTGACTGCATGCAGACTCTGCCTGGAAGAACGCCATCAACTCCCAGGCATGTGATAAAGCATGATGTTGCATTTGTTGACAATGCACTGAAACTGGACTGTCAGTGTCAGTGTCAGTGCCTTGTGGCATGCATTATCTTGCTTTATGTTCTAAACCAGGTTGGGTAACCTTGAAGGCTCTGCATTATCCCGGTTAAAAGCTGCCAGGGATTCCTTGCCAGTAGCAGGCAGGGGTCACCTGCAGAAATGTAAGGAGCCAGGACAACACTCAATTGCATACCCTTAACCAGTGCTATTTTTCTAGAAAAAGAAGTGCCGGAACTTAACATGAACACCTCCCTTGTTCTCTTATAATAGCAATGGTGCCTACTTGAGAGGTGCCGGAACTAAATTCTGGTGAGTTCCGGCTGAAAAAAAGCCCTGCCCTTAACACAGAGAGACACACACAATCTCAATCTCTCTCTCTCTCTCTCTCTTTCTCTCTCACACACACACACAGAGAGAGAGGGGGGGGGCTATTTCCCATGGAAATAGGCATATGTTATTCAATTCTTGGTAACACCACTCAAGTTTTGCAATTCAGTTTTCTCCATAAACTTTTTTATTTATTTACATTTTGTAAACAAACATACAAAATCTCTGTCCTGGCTGCAAATCAGTAACCCCAGCAGAAGAGTGCAAATAACATTGATGCGCAGCTAAATAACAAGCCCTGCCAGAGAACTCTTCAAAGTCTCCAACTTCAAAATGCAATTGCATCTCCAAAAATGACATTCATGCAATGACAAAATGCATGGACACTTCTGACAGATTTCCAACAAGTGAAACTCTCTCTAGATATTTTTGCAGAGGAAGGAGCTGCAACTGGACCCTTGATACCAGTCCTTTTCTCTCTCAGCTTCTATTTGCTGAACAGCTGGTGGGTGGGAGGGGACCCAGTGGCCAGAGTAAACCAGACTGTGGGTTGCTTCTAGCCCACGGGCTTTGAATTCTGCACCCTTGTTCTAAATGTTTGTAAAGCAGTACCTTATGCATGCTTCCCATTTGGAGTTTTAAGCTCCATTTGGCTCCAGTACTTTGGCCACCTCATGAGAAGAGAAGACTCCCTAGAAAAGACCCTGATGTTGGGAAAGATGGAGGGCACAAGGAGAAGGGGACGACAGAGGATGAGATGGTTGGACAGTGTTCTCGAAGCTACTAACATGAGTTTGGCCAAACTGCGAGAGGCAGTGAAGGATAGGCGTGCCTGGCGTGCTCTGGTCCATGGGGTCACGAAGAGTCGGACACGACTGAACGACTGAACAACAACAATAGATCACATCCAACTGCAGGCACTGAAACAAGAGACAGGGTAGCAGGGCAGACCAAAGATTGCAACAGGGACTGCAGCAGCAAGCATGTGGCAGATGGAGAAGTACTGGGGCTAGCCAGGAAACTGCAGGCAACTGCCATATTGTAACCAGCTCCTTTGTACCTGCTACGGGCTACCTGTTGTGTAAGCTAAAATTATGACCCCAGTGCATGTTGGATATAGCCTCCTATCAATTCTGGTATTCTGTAACCAAGTCGCTGAATAAATATTTTGCAACTCAGTAAACGTGGGTGGGTGGGTGGGTAAATCAACTATGTTTCGTTGTTGTTTGCTCTGCTTTTCCTGGTTGCTAAATAACCCACTCCTTTCGTGTTAGGGATATCAGAGCTGAGGGTACCTTTCTCGTTCCCAACCTTAGAGTCATCTTTCTGATTTACGTAAGGCAGGGGTGTCCAAACTTTTTTCAAAGAGGGCAAGATTTGATGAAGTGAACATGTGTGAGGGTCAACCCAAGTTGTTGAGCTTTTTTGGGATTTCACCCCAGGAAATAAACTGCCACGGGGGCCGGATTAAACTGAACGGTGAGCCAGATTAGGCCCCCCGGGCCACACTTTGGACATGCCTGACTTAAGGACTCTTATAAATCCAGATGGCCCCAACTCATATTCAGCGAAATTTGATCTATTGGTATTGACTTGGGATTATTGTATAATTTTAGTGAGCAATATATTTATCGCAATATGCAAATTAGATTAAGGGCTTTTGAAAAACAAAACATGAGTCAGCTGTAGATAAAATCTGCTCCCCCAAGTTCTATGGTTTAAATACAGTGGTGCCCTGCTAGACGAATGCCTCGCTAGACGAAAAACTCGCTAGACGAAGGCATTCGTCTAGCGGAAGGCTGTCCCGCAAGACGAATTCGTCAATGGGGCTGCCTTGCAAGACGGGGAAAAAAAATTCTTCTAGCGAAAACCGCAATTTGCATTGGTGCTTCGCTAGACGAAAAAATCGCTAGACGGAAATACTTGCAGAACGAATTATTTTCGTCTACCGAGGCACCACTGTACAACCGATAATAGGATCGTTTATATCTTAAAGTTAATAATTGCAGACCAACGCAGGGCATTTATGTTAACCCAACTGAACATTTTCCCCTCAGCTTTTGTTAAGGGCAGATACTTAAACATCCCTAGAAACATTGCGGGTGTTATTTAAATGTGACAGACACTGTAGAACAAATTCTTTTCTACTGTCCACTATACAACCAGCTACATAAATGCGTGTTATCACCCTTTTTGGATAGTTTAACTGCGCGCGCCCTGCAGCCGGGGGCAGAGCGAGCCACCGATGGCGGACATTTGGCACACCTCTGGCCCGTAACTGTCAAATGGCACCCCCTCAGCGAAGTCACCCGAGGTCGTCCACCACCACTGCACCCCCTTCCTTTGCCCCTGTATGCAGTCAAGGTCAGCAAATTGATTTCTCCTTGCCTGAACAGCAAAGACTGTTATGTCGCAATGTTTGGACAGTGTTTAAAACGAATACCTTCCAACAGTCCCAGTTAAGGATTAATAAAGCACTTTGCTCACATTGCAGTTTGCATAAATAGCAGATCATGAAGAATCAGAGGCTTTCTAACAGAAGGGAAGGTTCTGCACAACTGCTGTAAGTATCTGTCCTCTTTGGGTGCCTCAAAACTGTCACTGTTTTGCGGGGGAAGTTCAAGCGCATGCCAGAACCTTTCAGGCTTGCACAGTTAAAGCGGATAAAAGTGTTTTGTTGCCCTACCGCAACAAATCCATTGCTTTGGAAAGCAATGGGTAAAAATGCACTTAAAAGTGTGGGGGTGAACAAATGATAAATTGGAAGATGTGTAAAAACAGCATAAGCAAATTAGGATGAGCGAAGGATAAAGGCTCGTTGACATGCAGACCAGACATAGGGCAGTATCCAGCCAGTGTCCCATCAGTGCCTGGATTACCGTTTGCACAGTGGAACTGTTGCTCAAGTTTAAATCTTTGCACTGACTGAACACGTTATTTAGATACTGTCCGTAGTCAAACTACCATGCAAGCAAATCAGGATGAATACAGATTAAGTAAACTGATCCAGATAAACCAGGGGATGGGGCAGTTAAATACTGCTTCGCAATGTATTTGAAAATACTGACATTTTATATATATATATATATATATATATATATATATATATATATATATATACAAATTATCAAACAATCCAATCCAATGCATTTTCCCTTTTTTTCCCTCCTCGTCCCCCTCCCATCCTCCCACCCCCTAGGACTTCCCCCAGGTCCCTTAACTGTTTTGTTAATTCAATATTGTTTCTGCATGTTGAACAATTTAAAATATTATTTCCCTGTTATTCAAAATCCTAATCTGTTAATAAAATTTGTGCATGTTTATTCAAATCCTGCCAATGTATATAAGTCTCTTTGTTGTTTTTTCAAATAATTTATGTAAAATCCCCATTCTTCCTTAAAGTCCCGATTTTCCTTTTCACGCAATTTATTTGTTAATTTTGCTAGTTCCGCATAGTTCCATCAATTTTTCTTGCCATTGTTCCTTCGTTGGTGCTTCTTCTTTCTTCCAACCTTGTGCTAGCAAAACTCTCGCTGCAGCTGTAGCATACAGAAAATACTGTACTGTATTTTCAAGTGGGTATCTTTAAATCTGCCTATTCCCCTGAAAAAAAAAATGTCTTTAAGTGACTTCTTGCTGTCCATTATCAGGGCCAATAAGAGTGATACTTAGGATTTTATTTATTGCACTACTCAGAATCATATATAAACTTACTTTAATGTCCTCGTCGCTCAGGATGTTGGGTAATTGCAAAAGTTTCCCCAAATTTGCCTTCAGATTTTTGTGCTGTTTGCACACATAAACTGGGGAAATGAAAGCTTGTTTTTTCGTTTCCAAGTTTAAAAATGATTTCTTTGTACTCGTGCATGAAAAGGGGAGTGAACATCATCTGGTGCAGAAAAACATATGCATTTCCAAGATCTGCTTGTATTATAGAGGGTTTTTTTTAATGATTTAGAAGAAAGTAAACATGACTATATTGCAAAGAGAATGTGATTGCATGGAAAGAGTATAGGGGAAGGGCCAGAACTCAGGGGCAGAACAAACCATAGCATCTTCAGGCAGGGCTAGGAATGCCCGCTGCCTGAAACTCTGGAGAGCAGCCATCAATCAGTGTAGACAATACTGAACAAGACCGGACAATGGCCTGGCTTGGTTTTAGGTAATTTCCTATGCTACTGTAAAGCATGGGAGTCAAATAATGCCTTTGGGAATGTACCAGCCCTCTCTGGCCAATGCCAGCTCTAAAACACTAATTGCAATTTAATGTTTATCAGTGATAAGAAGCAACAGCCAGCAGTGTGGCACAGTGCTTACTCACAAGTAGATCCAATGTAGAAATGACCTCCACCTTGCTGTTTTTAATTCACGTCACAAACTTGTGTTAAGCTTATACCAGTGTAGTTTGAACTTCTTTTTCTAGCATTTGAAACCTAGACTCTAGAGAGATAATAGATTACATAGATAGATGATAGATAGATAGATGATAGATAGATAGATAGATAGATAGATAGATAGATAGATAGATAGATAGACAGACAGAAAGACAGACAGACAGACAGACAGACAGATAGATGCATCTTCAATTAAAATATATAGAACCCACCCTATTTTTCTGGTGGCTAGTTGAATTTAATATTCTCTTACTATTTAATAAAATTGTAAGACTGTCATCATGCTGCAGTTTAGGTAGCAGCCAATTGGCCGCTTTGAGAATTCCAACGTGATGGCAGAATGGCAGACTGGCAAGTGTGCAAGAAGCGGGCAGCCCAGGCGAGCTGTTTAAAGATGGGTGGAAGGCATGTCAGATAGCGATTTGGCAAACCACTCCCCCTCTGTTAAACATCATGACGTTTAAAGGAGGGTGGGAGGTGCCTCAGAGAATGGTTTGCCAAACAGCTCTCTGAAGTGCCTGCCAGCCTCCTTTTAATAGAGGTGAGGTTGGGGCTAGTTGCTTGAGGTGAACTGTAAAGGAAGGGAATTGGTCCGGTGTAAAGGAAAGAGGGGGGTGACTAGGTATGGGGTGAGGCAGATTGTTAAAGAGACTAAGCATCCCCTAATATTTTGTAACCCAAACTGTGAAATTATGGCAAAGGGGCAGTGAAAAAAAGCTCCAGTAAATGAGAATAATTATCATTTAGGTGAAATTGCCACCCAATTTTTAATTTGCTGCTTCTTTTTTTCAAAAATAGATGCAAATCATTACACATTCGTTTTTAAGGCTACCTTGCACCTGCAAACTACATTGCTTCAACTCTAAAATAAAAGGTGAACATGTGCAAACATTCACATTTCTAAAAAAAAATGTATGATTTTTTTGTTTAAATTGTGAATATTGTGCTAAAAATCCAAAATGCTTTTTTTTAAAGTAATTTTGAATAAACTTTAAAAACAATAAACACATGTAGTATTTTAAACTCTTAAAGTCACCAGGTCTGAAGTCCTGGTGACTGACTGGTTGATATTTTCACAGCTAATTGGCTCACAAGAGCTTGCTTTTGGCTAAACTGCAATAATTGCATGCATGTCACTTTAAATTACCCAACTCCTATGTGCAAAACGGCACAGTGGCACCAGGCATGTATCCCCAGGCAATGCTATATTTGCACACCTAAGACTTTTCAAAGTCCGGGACGACTGTCATAAATATGTGTTATTGTACTTGGGGATCAAAGTTTGAGTTTGATGGGTCTATTTGTGGTTTATTTAGTTTATTTGGGTGTGGGGGTTTTGGTTTTGTTTGAATTTCTAGATGTTCTGATTAGTTGGTGTTTTTTTTTAGATTTAGCTTCTTGCAGGGGAAATGCATTTCAATCCCTTCAAGTAACCAAAAATGAATTGCTTTGTGCATACTCCAACAGGGGTAGTATATATAAAAACATAATAAAACATTAAACATTTTTTATATAAAAAAAACCACTTCCCTATACAGGGCTGCCTTCAGGTGTCTTCTAAAGGTTGTATAGTTACTTATCTCTTTGGCTTGGGGGTCACATAACTCCATACCCTCCAACATCTCTCCGATGAAAGTAGGGATGTCCTAAGGAAAAGCGGGACATTCCAGGATCAAATCAGAAACTGGGAGGTGTTCTGTAAATCTGGGACTGTCCCTGGAAAATAGGGACACTTGGAGGGTCTGCACTAAAGCATAACCAACATGTGCAAATCTATATTGCAGATAGATGTGTGCATATTATGGCATTGAGTAGGGGCAGTGCTGTCAAGTATCCCGTTTTCCCCGGGATTCTCCCTTATTTCAAGCAGTTTCCCGCTGCTCTCCCTTATTTTTTATTTCCCTTAAATTTCCCATTTTTAATGGAAGCAGCTCCTCCCCTGCTGGCCAAGGACTGGGTGGGAAGACCTCGCCTACTTGGAGAGAAAAGCCTTAGCCCTCAAAGTTGCCGCTGGGCCCCTCAGCCGGCCAATAGGGTTAGCTGGCGGGCGGAGCCTGGCTGCCTTTGAGCAGCTGCTGCTTCCTGTCCTGTTTTGATGGGATCAGACAAGAAGACGATGGGGCTCCATCGCGCGGAGCACATGGCTGCCCTCCTCTTTGCTGGCAGCCCTCCTCTTTGCTCCGCTCTGAGCCCGAGCCCGCTTGCTTTTCCCGGCTGCCGATACGTTCAATGCTGCTCCGCCCACTTTTGCTTCTGGCCCCGCCCACCACTGACATGTGACTGTCCCCAGGATGGGTGAGACTGCTGATCCCTTATTTTCAAATCCGAAACTTGACAGCTATGAGTAGGGGTCAGCAAACCTTTTCAGCGGGGGGGGGGGCGGTCCACTGTCCATCAGACCTTGTGGGGGGGGCCCGGACTATATAAATTTTTGGGGGGAGAGAACGAATTCCTATGCCCCAGAGATGCATTTTAAACAAAATGACACATTCTACTCATGTAAAAACACGCTGATTCCCGGACCGTTCGCAGGCCAGATTTAGAAGGTGATTGGGCCGGATCCGGGCCCTGGGCCTTAGTTTGCCTACCCATGGCGTTGAGGTATGCATTGTGTTTGGAGTGGAGCCAGCAAAGTGCATTCTTGACTGAAGTTTGACAATGAGCTGACTCTGAATGGGAGCAAGCCCTGTTTTGAGTTGTTGTTGTTGCTGCTGCTGCTGCTGTTGCTACTAACACATTTTGTGGCAAGTAAAAATCTCTCTCTTTCTCTCAATTCACAGAAGAACTGACCGGAAGAATGCAGTCTGCCATCTGTCTCTGTTTGATACTGGCCAGCCTCTCCAATGGGCACCACCTGGGTCCAGATGAACAGAACAGCACACAGCTAGCTACTAGGCTATATCCAAATGTTGGCCGTTTTGCAATTAAATTTATGAGTCTGGCTTCTTCAGCCTCACCTGATAAAAATATTTTCTTCTCGCCCCTCAGTATAGTCTCCACCTTTTCCATCGTTTCATTGGGGGCAAAATCTGCCACACGCACTCAGATCCTAGAAGGCCTTTGCTTTAACCTGACAGAAATTCCAGAGAAGGAGATCCACCAGGCACTCCATAATGACTTTTCCACGCTCACTCGCTCAGATTCTGGGTACCAACTTGAGCTAGGAGACGCTCTGTTTTTAAGGGAGGGCCTGGAGGCATTACCAACCTTTCTGGATGATGTCAAGGCTTTTTACGCTGTAGAGGTGTTGCCCACGAAATTCCAGGAGCCGAAAGAAGCTGAGAAACAAATCAACGATTATATAGAGAAGAAGACCCACGGGAAAATTTCGGAGATTGTCAAGGGTCTTGATCCAGATACCTCACTGGCTGTAGCTAACTACATATTCTTTAAAGGTACACTTAGGGGTGGGGGATAAATTTAACCCTGTTCAGATTTTAAGACAAACCTTCTAATCTGAATTTTTCGAAACCATGCGAAATCTGAAATGCAGCAGTCCTTTGAAATTTGCACTTTGCTCAGAAGGGGCTCATGGGCTCAGAGTAAATCCCATCTCTGGGCAATCCAGTCAGATGGGCGAGGTAGAAATAATTAAATAACTATATATTATTATTATTATTATTATTATTAGGGAGAATCCTTTGCCTGTGACTTGAGGCATGTATCTGTGGACAAAGGCATGGAGTGAGCCAATGAGCCCCTTCCCTTAATCGCCCCAAATACTTAGTCCCCAAGCATCCCCTTGTTTGCTGGGGAAAATCTTTGAGGGGCTTCTGCTTGTGTTCCCTTGGATGTTCCCTCCATATGACCAGGGACACTGATAACGTCGCACAACGTGTCCTACTCTTGTTCAAGTGAGTTGAGTAGAAGCTGCCTACAAAGCATCCCTGCTCAACTGGAGGCGGGTGCAATTCATGTGAGGACCTAAGGGGTAGGGTTTGCATGCATATCCCCAGCCCCTGACATCATTCACACTTTGAGTGGTTGCGAGTCCAGACAACCTTGAGTCTCACAGTGAAGCTGCCGCCACATGTTATCTTCACCAGTAATAATAATAATAATAAAATATTATTTATTTGCCACCCATCTGACTGGATTGCCCCAGCCACTCTGGGCGCCTGCCAACAAAATATTAAAACACAGAAAACCTCAAATAAAATAAAAAAAACCTCACCTATATAGGGCTGCCTTCCGATGTCTTCTAAAATTCAGACAGATGTTTATTTCCTTGACATCGGATGGGAGGGCGTTCCACAGGGCGGGCACCCAGCTGTAACATGGACACATTCAACCTACATTTCTGTTACCTCCGAGGATGTGGACAGGCTGCTTGGACGAGTGAAACCGACCACCTGTCTCCTAGATCCTTGCCCATCCTGGCTTATAAAAGCTAGCCGGGAAGGGCTGGGCGATGGCCTCTGCGCGGTGGTGAATGCTTCCCTCTGCGAGGGAATCTTTCCAGACCCGCTGAAAGAGGCGGTCATTAAACCGCTTCTTAAAAAAACATCTCTAGACCCGGCCAATATGGCCAACTATCGCCCAGTCTCAAATTTACCATTCTTGGGCAAGGTGATTGAGCGGGTGGTTGCTGAACAACTCCAAGCACGCCTGGAAGATGCGGACCATTTGGATCCCTTCCAATCAGGATTCAGGCCTCATCATGGGACTGAAACTGCCTTGGTCGCGCTGGTTGATGATCTCCGGCGGGCTAGGGACAAAGGTGAGAGCTGTTTCCTGGTTCTGCTGGATCTCTCAGCGGCCTTTGACACCATCGATCATAACATCCTTCTGGACCGGCTAGAGGGGTTGGGAGCTGGGGGCACTGTTATACAGTGGTTCCGCTCTTTCCTCCTGGGCCGTGTTCAGAAAGTGGTGGTGGGGGATGAGTGTTCAGACCCCTGGGCTCTCACTTGTGGGGTGCCTCAGGGTTCTGTCCTCTCCCCCATGCTTTTTAATATCTATATGAAGCCGCTGGGAGAGATCATCAGGGGGTTTGGGTTGGGTGTTCATCAATATGCAGATGACACCCAGCTCTACCTCTCTTTTAAATCAGAACCAGTGAAGGCGGTGAAGGTCCTGTGTGAGTGCCTGGAGGCTGTTGGAGGATGGATGGCGGCTAACAGATTGAGGTTGAATCCTGACAAGACAGAAGTACTGTTTCTGGGGGACAGGAGGCGGGCGGGTGTAGGGGACTCCCTGGTCCTGAATGGGGTAACTGTGCCCCTGAAGGACCAGGTGCGCAGCCTGGGAGTCATTTTGGACTCACAGCTGTCCATGGAAGCGCAGGTTAATTCTGTGTCCAGGGCGGCTGTCTACCATCTCCATCTGGTACGCAGGCTGAGACCCTACCTGCCCGCAGACTGTCTTGTCAGAGTGGTGCATGCTCTGGTTATCTCCCGCTTGGACTACTGCAATGCGCTCTACGTGGGGCTACCTTTGAAGGTGACCCGGAAACTGCAATTAATCCAGAATGCGGCAGCTAGACTGGTGACTGGGAGTGGCCGCCGGGACCACATAACACCGGTCCTGAGAGATCTGCATTGGCTCCCAGTACGTTTCCGAGCACAATTCAAAGTGTTGGTGTTGACCTTTAAAGCCCTAAACGGCCTCGGTCCCGTATACCTGAAGGAGCGTCTCCACCCCCATCATTCAGCCCGGACACTGAGATCCAGCGCCGAGGGCCTTCTGGCGGTTCCCTCACTGCGAGAAGCAAAACTACAGGGAACCAGGCAGAGGGCCTTCTCGGTAGTGGCGCCCGCCCTGTGGAACGCCCTCCCGTCAGAAGTCAAGGGAATAAACAACTACCTGACATTCAGAAAACACCTAAAGGCAGCCCTGTTTAGGGAAGTTTTTAATTTGTGACTCTGTATTGTATTTTGATATTTGTTGGAGGCCGCCCAGAGTGGCTGGGGAGACCCGGCCAGATGGGCGGGGTATAAATAATAAATTATTATTATTATTATTATTATTTCAACAATTCATTCTTTCACCCCTAACGTCTCTTACTGTAATGTCTCCACAATTATCCTAATTGCAGCACAGAAGGCATTTTTGTTGTATGACCCACAGTGGCCAGGGTGGTAATGGTTAACTCTTCCCTTCCTAGTTACAACTCCCCAGCCCCTGCTCAAAAGAGCCCCTTATGCCTTATTTGAGATTGATGGAAATTGAAGCCAACCATATACTTTTTTCAGGCATAATTATTGCAGTTTTCAGGGGGGGGGGGTTCACAGCAGATGGGGAAAGTTAACCTTTTCTTCCCTAGCTGTGGCCTTCTTAGAAATGCTCCCGTATTTAGGGTTTGGGGTGGGGATTCCTAATAGATCCAGCAAGAGGTTTAACTTTTTATCCAGTGTAATTGTAGCACTGGGAGGAGGTGGTGAGGTGGTGGAGAGGGATGCCCCAAGGGCTACATCCAGCCTGTGGGCTTGGATCCCACATTTGACCCCCTCAACTAAACAATTAATTTCCTTTACTTTCTTATTGTGTAAAATGCACTGCTCTGGTGCAGCTTTGTTGCTGTAGTATTTGTTGGGGCATGTGCAAAGTGCCCACCCCAATGTCAGCAGAGTGTGCAAAAGACCAGAGAAACAGTAAACACTTCTAAGAAAAGTCAGTTGCTTTACTGACAATAATGCAGCTCCAGATACTTACAGCAGATACCGGTACTTCCCTTACAGCATACAGACCACACTCTGGCCAAGAGCAAACTTGCCTCCAAACACAGCAGCATTTATATTGTAGTTTGTGCTGAGTGATTCTCACATGGTTGCTGACTCATTCTCACATGATGAATTAGCTGCAGGTACAGGCAAACACACCCCAGTTAAACAGTGCACCAAAAGCAATCATATCTTGCCCTTTTTCCCCTCTACATGCATAAACATACATCAACAGTATTCAACCCTACATAGCAGTTCAGGAAGCTGAGCTGCAGTCTAGACTGCTGCAGCACTTCGATAGGAAAACAAACCGTGCTTGTCTATGAACCTCCTGACATGTTAAAACATCATTTAGCAACAATCTCTGCAAGAAACAAAACACCAACATTGCAAATAAAATTCATATGTTGTGATTTGAATGAACTGTTTAATCTCTCCATAATGTGGTGGTGGGCTCTTCTTTTCTCTTAAGGTGCCTGGGAAAAACCTTTTGATCCAGCTCACACAGAAGAAAGGGACTTCTTTGTGAATGAACACACAACTGTCAAAGTCCCGATGATGCACAGGTTGGGCTGGTTCCGGTATTACTATGATACTGAATTACATTGCCAAGTGCTACAGATGGACTACAAGGGGAGTGCCACCACATTCTTTATTCTGCCAGATTCCGGAAAACTCAAGCAGGTAGAGGAGGCTTTCTCATTAGATACTTGGACCAAATGGGCAGTAAAGGTTCAACGGTAAGCTTTGTGTTGCTTCTTTAATGTTTTTGTTAGTTATATTTGTAACCAGCCAGTAACTTAGGGCAAAGCTACATTGGTTGGTTATAATGTTAAAATGTATTATAAAAATGTGACACCAGAGGGTGCTGTAGAGCAGCAATCCATCGGCAATAGGAAATTGTATTGAGAGCTATATTACGGGGGATTTTTTACAGTGTTTTTACAGATCAGTGTAGATCCAGCCTTACTATCTTGGATTACCATACCACTTACAAGGTAAAGGACTAGATGTGGGCCATATAATATAGGAAAGCCTTTCTGAATGTTAGGACTACTTTTACTTTTCCAGGGCAACCTTATCTAGTAGTAGTTGTAGGATAACCAAAATGCTTATGTCTAATTAAAACATGAAGGTGTTAATGCCACAGAGTGAGCTGTCCTGAGACAAATGACAGGATGCTGCCCTCGTGCCACATACAGAAGCTGACTTAACTGGCCATTTGAACCATATTTCAACATTGGTAGTAACCAGAATTGTCTGCTGCACCTGAGTGCACAGCTCTGTCCATACACAGCTCTGTGGGATGCAGATAGGACTGTGGTCTAAACCAGTGTTTTTCAACCTTTTTTGGGCAAAGGCACACTTGTTTCATGAAAAAAATCACGAGGCACACCACCATTAGAAAATGTTAAAAAATTTAACTCTGTGCCTATATTGACTATATATAAAGTAATTTTCCCACGGCACACCAGGCAACATCTCGCGGCACACTAGTGTGCCGCGGAACAGTGGTTGAAAAACACTGGTCTAAACCGCTGAGCCTCTTGGGCTTGCCAATCAGAAGGTCGGCAGTTCAAATCCCTGCGACAGGGTAAGCTTCCATTGCTCTCTCCCAGCTCCTGCCAACCTAGCAGTTGGAAAGCATACCAGTGCAAGTAGATAAATAGGTAGCGCTGCAACAGGAAGGTAAATTGTGTTTCTGTATGCTCTGGTTTCCGTCACAGTGTTCTGTTGCGCCAGAAGTGGTTTAGTCATGCTGGCCACATGACCCAGAAAGCTGTCTATGAACAAATGCTGGCTCCCTTGGCCTGAAGCAAGATGAGTGCCACACCCCATAGTCACCTTTGACTGGACTTAACCGTCCAGGGATCCTTTACCTTTACCTTTACCTACAGCTCTGTCCATCAACATCTTGTTGTCACTCCCTAATTTCTGCCACCTAAGACAGCTGCCTCACTCTGCCTAATGCTACGGCTGGCCTTGTTCTGAGATAACGTACATGGAGCTCCTCAAACTTGAAATGTGCTCTGTAAATGCAAAGTATAACGGATAGAATATTCTTGCATGCTGCAACAAAAGGAAATATTGCAGCTCCATTCACAGGCTGTGGAACTGGGTGCCATTTTGCTGAGTACCTTTATACTGAACTGGGTGCCATGCCACAACGTTGTGCACCAGCTGAAGCCTTTGAAAGGTTCTCATAAAAGTTTGTTGCTGTAACGCAGCATTCAGCAACCTGGTGCACACAGGATCTTTTAGGCTACAGCTCCCATCAGCCCAGCCAGCAGGGCTGTGCTAACTAGGGCTTATAGCAACCGTAGTCCAAAATACATGGTACGTCCCAAGATGGTGATGGTGGCCATAGTTGGACAAGGAGCACATGTTTCTATCATATCCACTTGGGAGCCGTGAGGTGCCCTTTTAGATGTCAGCCATTTGAGCAAATAATTGAAGTAATTTATTGTATCTTTCTGTTCCTGAAGTGCTACAGCATCTGTGTTCCTTCCAAAGTTTAATATTTCTGCCAAATATGAACTAAAGGAGCCCCTCAGCAAAATGGGCATTACTGATGTCTTCAGTGATCAAGCTGATCTGACAGGAATCACTGGGCAGCCTTTGAAGGTGGCAAAAGTAAGTTGAAAACAATAATTCCCATTAGTCACATGACTTCATTTTATTTTATTTTTTGCAAAGGATCTTGTTTTATTTGGGCAAATTGAATTAATTGTGCTCCATCTCTTTAAATTATTCTTATTCTTATAAATTAAATTCATCCAAAGTTCCCATTAAATTTGTATACCGCTGTTCATCCAAACATAAAAATACAAAATGAGAACACAAAATACATAATAAAACGAAAACAAACCAATAAATCCCCTCCAACAAACACATTTAAAAGGGGTATAGGATTTTAATCACCAAAAGGCCTAGTTTAAGAGGAATTTTTCCCCAGCACCTAAGGATATATACCATATATACTTGAGTATAAGCCTAGTTTTTCAGCACATTTTTTGTGCTGAAAAAGCTGCCCTCGGCTTATACTCGAGTGAGGCACGCGGTGGGGGTGGCAAGAAAGAAGCCCTTTCTCTCCGCTCGTGCCGCCACCTGCTCTCCCCAGTCAACCACTCCTTAAGTGTACAAGAACGGCGGTTCTTTACTCTCCCCAGGCTGTTTGTTCCATTCCTGAACTGCTTGCATAAATGCAAACTTGGCAAAGGAAGAAGAGGAAGGAGCAGCCCAAAGGGCTGCTTTCGGGCTACTCGTTCCTCCTCCTCCTCCACAGCGGCAAAGGTGAACCGGCTTATACTCGAGTCAATAAGCTTTCCCAGGTTTTTGTAGGAAAATTAGGTGCCTCGGTTTATATTCGGGCCGGCTTATACTCGGGTATATACGGTAATGAAGGAAAGCCTCGCTAGTAGGTGCTGGTAGGGATGGTAAGCAAAGATTCCCTCTTACAAATCTTAAGGACCATATTGCCTAATAATACAAGTTGTGACATACCACAGAATTAAGGAGACGAGGACCAGAGAAAGTGGACATAGTGAAGAGGAAGGAGCTATACGACCTGCTCGAATGAATGATAGATTAAATTGAGCACAACTACGATAAATAAAATAAAACTTACATTTGGCAGGATTAAAATTTAGCCATAATGTAGGCCCAGAGCAAGTGGCAGAAGTGTTGGATACTACTGGGGTCTTGGCAGCTGTCCTAGGAGACTGAGTATTGAAGCCAGGCCTTGTCCACCCCAGTAGCGTCACAACAGGGGGGTGGCGGGTGCCATGTCTGGGGGGTGACAAGAAGGCGCCCTGCGGGGGCTCGCAGCAAACGGAGGATTCGCCGTTCGCGGCTTCAGCCGCAAATAACAACAACAACAACAACAACAATTTATTTGTACCCCACCCATCTAGCTGAGTTTCCCCAGCAAGCACAGGATCCCGGCACCGTCCGTACAGCGCTGGAGCGCTGCTGGCGGCATACCACTATGTACACCGCAAGTGCAGCGTCGCTATGTACAACGCATGCCCCGTATGTTGCGACGCCGCACATGCGCCATACATAGCGGTTTGCTGCCCCAGGTGTCACGACGCCTTTGTTCGCCCCTGGTCCACCCTGTTCTCTTTTTATTTGAAGATGTGTGTTTGAAATAGGACTGCGCCGTATGCTGTCTGACTATGATATTCTCTTCAGCGTTAGCCTCCTCAGTGCCAACAAAGCTCACATTTCTGAACATTAGGGTTCGCCCAAGAGTTCTGATACCCTTTTGAGTCCCTGGCTGCTAAGGGTCTCATTTGCCCTCATAGGCATTTATTGTGATTGGTTGCACCAACCCATGTGTTTTTGTGGTGTCACCTCAGCAAAGTTACTCATTGACAGAAGGGGAAATCACATAGATGGCCAGAGGTAAGTGGCAGTGAAGACAAAGGCCTTTAAAAAAAAAAAAAAGCATTTCCTTCACAAATGAAATCCTTTTCTCCTCTCCAAACTCTGATGTCTTTCTTTGTTCTTCCTCAGGCTACCCATAAGGCTGTGCTCACCGTGGATGAGAAAGGGTCAGAGGCAGCGGCAGCCACTGTTGTGGAAGCCATACCTATGTCTTTGCCTCCAACCTTAGAATTCAACATGCCTTTTTATGTGCTAATGTATGAAAGACAGACCAACTACACATTGTTTGTGGGCAAAATAGTAAATCCCGTTCAGCACTAAGTGTCAGTGAATTCTGAATGCAGCTCTGAAATAAAGCATCTTGGCAACCTAAAGTTAATGTGAAGTCCTTCTCTTTTTCAAACCAGAGGCAGTGCAGAATGATGTGGGAATGAAAAGGAGTCTCCAACTACTTGTTTTCTGACTATTTTCCATGCACCCTTCAGAGCATAAACAGTAGGTGTCCTGGTATTGTTTTTGCAACAAGCCAGAGGTTGAATCAAACATTACAGCCCCCCACAGGAGAACCACGAAGAAGACTGTAGTGTTTCCTGTGATTTTTCAGCTGATCAGATATAATCTATACACTTCCTAGATGGGTTGCCAAAGATCTGGATTTTCATGGACATTTCAGCGATTTCAGCCCAGACACTGCTTCCGATGGCAGAATCCCAGCTATGTCTGGGAAATTCCGGGTGTATGGCAGCCCTACAGGTGGTTATTGTTGTTATTGTTTACATTTATAGCCCACGCTTCCTCCCAGAGGAGCGCAGGACAACAAACACACAAACAGTAAAGCATATGAAAACAATTCCAGTACAGAAGCAGGCTATGAAATATGTCTAGTTGAAAGGCTTGTTGGAAGAAGGTCTTCTCGAGGTGCCAGAAAGAAGATGGAGTCATCATTTGTCTAATGTTTAAGGGGAGAGAATGCACAAGAGTAGGTGCAGAATGGACCTCCACATTAAAATAGGATCTTCAGGAGGCCCTCACCTTCAGTAACTGGACTGCAAGAAGATCAAATCTATCCATTCTCAAAGAAATCAGCCCTGAGTGCTCACTAGAAGGACGGATCCTGAAGTTGAGGCTCCAGTACTTTGGCCACCTCATGAGAAGAGAAGACTCCCTAGAAAAGACCCTGATGTTGGGAAAGATGGAAGGCACAAGGAGAAGGGGACGACAGAGGATGAGATGGTTGGACAGTGTTCTCGAAGCTACTGACATGAGTTTGGCCAAACTGCGAGAGGCAGTGAAGGATAGGCGTGCCTGGCGTGCTCTGGTCCATGGGGTCACGAAGAGTCGGACACGACTGAACGACTGAACAACAACAACAACATAATGGGTGGGACTATTTTTTTCAGGTTACAACTCCTATCATTCCCGATTGTTGGCCATTCTGGCTAAGGCTGATGGGAGTTCGCTGGTGTCCAACCACACCTCAAGGGACTCAGATTCCCACAACCTGACATGGATGATCTTCATGACACTAATTCACAGAAGTAGTTTTCAGAGGTGCTCCGATTTGGGGCGGGGGGGGGGTAATATTTGAAGGCCTTAATGTTTGGAGTTTGGCCCTGCTGGGTTAGATTCAGTTCTCACAGTGGCCAAATGATGAGACACACACAGAAATGCAGCTGGAGCATGAGCCCAAGCAACTGACACCTAGAAGCCATGGATAGCCTTATCTGCATGAATAATAGCACCATGAGCACAAATCATCATGAATGCAGAATAAAAAGGAGATCAAGAGAGGCCCCAATGATCTGTTACAACAAATTCTCAAGTCACCAAAACTGCAATCTTTATTGATTTTTGAGTGAAATCAAAACAATTAAACTTGCTTCCCTCTTTTTTTGTGTGTAGTATAAATGTCCCCTATCTCCTAAGAGAAGGATTTTGGTCTGAACCATGGAAATGCTCCCTTTTATTTCTCTGGCAGCTGTTTCTTCTCAGCCCCATTGCTGATCTTCTTGGCCATCCCTGTCTTTGGCCTCGTTTATCTTCACTACTGTTCAGCGTTGACTCGTGTTTAATTGTTCCCCATGGCATCATCACATCAGATTGTGATGACAAAATCACATATGTAGGTCTCTCGTCAGTCAATCAGATTCAATGGTTGTCGGGGGGTGCAAAGGAAAGCATAGGAAGGGCCCTGCTAGATCAGACCTAAAACCCATCTCATCCATCATCATGATCCTATAGTGGCCAATCAGATGCCCATGGGAAGTCCACCAGCAGGATTTTCTGCAACAGTGCCCTGCCCAGGTGTGGTCCCCAGCCACTGGCATTCAGAGGCACAGGGCCTCCAGCGGTGGACATTCTCCATGATTTTGCTTATGATCATTATTTTTTAAAGTCATCTAAATTGGAACAAAGGAGTCCAGAAAGAGTAACAAGGAAATGAAAGCAACCGGGAGAGAAAAGGGGGGCTTGAGCAGTATGCACAATGTATATTAACATACTTATTTAAAAGATGATGATGATGATGATGATGATGATGATGATTTTAGATTCATGAAAAACGAACAGGAAAGTAGATGACTGAACTGGTGCAAAAAAAAAAAGTCACGGAAGTCACCCACGTCTAAGTCCTGCTGTATCCAACGGAAGTCAAATCTGCCTCACCTTCATTAGGTTTTCTTTTGACTTAGATAATATACTGCCTAAGCAATTTCGTACTATAGTGCCAAGCCAGGAGCACAGCATCCTGCAAGTACATTGCCAATCATATTCACATGGAGCCAGCTCTTAAAACTATACTCCAGTTTCCAGGGACAGGATTACTTCAATGGCAGGTGCGCATTGGACAAATAAATCATAGCAGTATTCATCTCCCAAGCTTGGCTTCCTACCAGTGACACCTACAGAGACTACACATATGCTACCTTGACTGTCAGTTCCTTTGCATGCTGGCATCCATCTGTTTGAGAAGGATTGTGCAAGGATAGCTACACTATACTTGCATCGACAACGTTTGGAGTACTCCTTCGTTCCCTCTCATGTTCACACACGCATGGCTTCATTGGCAGCTGAGGTCCTGGGCTAGTCAGTTGGATTGATTCGATTGATTTAGATGCCCCCTTTCCATGATGAGCTGTGCCTAAAGTGGTTTACAACCACTTCTTAACAAAATGCAAAAGAGTGAGACATGGAGTCTAGGCGGGAGAAGGAAGTTTACAAAGCATGCCTGTAAAATCAAATAAGACCAGAAATTAGAAGCACACAGAACAAATTCAAGACTAGAAAAGATATAAATACATAAAAGCAAATCAGAAAAGAAAGTTATCGGACAACGCAGTTCCAACTGCTGGTGCAGCGCTTTGAGCACTCCAACAGCCTGTTTTAAATACAGTTGAGAGAGAGAGAAGGGTCTTCTCTGCAGGCTAGATGATTTACACTGATGACGACTTGAGACACAGAGGCGTGTCTTGCTCGTTTCTCAACCCAAAGCTATGACTTGGAGGCTGCCCTGGAAACCCAATGAGGAAGCAGGATTTGCAGGAGTGTTAATGCTGTGATCCCCTCCACCCTATGCTCGGGTTGTACATGTGTGTAAATAAAACCGCATATCCTAAAAACACCACAAACTGCAGGGGTATGTATAAAAAAATAAAATAAAATAAAATAAAATAAAATAAAATAAAATAAAATAAAATAAAATAAAATAAAATAAAATAAAATAACCTTCATTCCAAGGAAACTGAACCCAGGTTGGCACTGGAACTCCTGCAGTCTCTTGCTGCTCGGAGGTGGGGGTTGCACATCACCTTATGTTCTCTGGGCAGCTTGCAAACATTCTGTTTGCAGCACTGGCTGAGAGAGAGGGGAAAGAGTGGCCATGTTTGGAAGAGAGAGTCAGGAAGCCCTTTCTCCTCCCTCCCATCCTGCTAAATTCCAGAAATAGAGCCAAAGGACCATCGATCCTCCTGATTGGCTGGCTTGCACTCCAGAAAACATTTTCTGGTTTCTCTTCAGATTGTATAAATCTTTCGCCTTTTACACAAAGCGGGTTCTCCCTCAAAGAGAGCATGTGTTGCGGTGGGGGCCAGCAAGACACCTCCATTGCTGTGGGCAGAATGGTATAGATGGCCACAGCTCTGATTGGGCTTGGGGGGTGTTGTTAGGGAGATTCACATGTATCAATTGGTGATGGACAGCCAGCAGCCTATATATGGGTCAGCCTCGTGACTGACCACCCTCTTGGCTGCATGCTGTGGATCACCCACCCTCCGCGCCCCCCCCCCCCGTGTTTAGGCCTCTGTGTTGACCTTGCTATGCCTGTCATGGGGTCATCTGCTTTGGAGCAGGGGCCTGGTAGGAATTTTGCCAGTTGGCTGATTGGCTGTTGCCATCTGGTTTTTGCCTACTGCTTAGCAACTAGTCACAACTTGTAAGGTTGGCAGTTAGGCGTTGATCATTATGTGGGAGGGGCGGTAGTCTCTCCAAATGGTGATGGTGTGCTGGGAATTCTGTTAAAGGAATCCAGGGGCTCATATGCTAGTCCAAAACCCCAGTTGGGGTCAGGGCCCACGCAAGAGCCCCTGGGACCCACTGGGGAGGGGGAGGGTTCTGCGTACCAACCCCCAGATCTCTCCCCAGATGGGATTTCCCACTGCTGACACGTGGTGAGCTCTGTCCTGTCCGGCAGCTAGTCTGGACCAATGCCTACGCAACCACTCACATTGATTTGTAATTTAATAAAGTTGTACCCTAAATTCTGCCAAAAACCCAAACAAAAATGATGTCTCATGTCTGAATTATTTGGGGGTGGAGTTGGGGACCTCCACACGCAAAACATTTTTGGGGAACCTTGAAATCCACAGTGGAATCCAGTACAGGCAAAGTTTGTTTGTCTCCCTGATTTCCCTCACTTCTAATGCTGCAATATAGCGAGAGCTACCAGGGAGTGTAAATGAGCAACTGACACAACGTTCGCGCTTTCTCTGCCAAAAGTCACAATGTCCATTCCAATTAGTGTGTGTGTGTGTGTCCCCCCCAGTATTTTTCCCTTTCGCTGCTCCATGTCTCTATCGTGTTCGTTCTTTGCATTTTCTCTCTGTACCAGCCATTCTTCGCAGCCTCCCACTCTAATGCCCACATGGCAATAATTCCTTTCCCAGTACACAGCCATTTGTACAGAAGGTGGACTCCGCGATCTCTGCTCTTGCACAGCCTATGCTAGTTGATTACACTCCTCCATTTGATACCGGCATGGGCTTGTTCAGGAAGAAGAGGAACAGGTCCTGTGGAAGCTAAGGCAGCCTCTCACCTTCACCTCCACCAACATTTAGACAAGAAGAAGAAGAAGAAGAAGAAGAAGAAGAAGAAGAAGAAGAAGAAGAAGAAGAAGAAGAAGAAGAAGAGTTTGGATTTGATATCCCGCTTTATCACTACCCGAAGGAGTCTCAAAGCGGCTAACATTCTCCTTTCCCTTCCTCCCCCACAACAAACACTCTGTGAGGTGAGTGGGGCTGAGAGCCTTCAGAGAAGTGTGACTAGCCCAAGGTCACCCAGCAGCTGCATGTGGAGGAGCGGAGACACGAACCCAGTTCCCCAGATTACTAGTCTACCACTCTTAACCACTACACCACACTGGCTCTTGTAGCACCACACTGGCACACGTAGCATGATGTTGGCAAACAGCACTAGCTCCAGTTTCAGGGGGCCACTGGTAAGGACAGTACAGGCAAAGTTTGTTTGTCTCCCTGATTTTCCTCGCTTCTAATGCTGCAATATAGCGAGAGCTATCAGGGAGTGTAAATGAGCAACTGACACAACGCTTGTGCTTTCTCTGCCAAAAGTCACAATGTCCATTCCAATTAGTGTGTGTGTGTTTTTTTTCAGTTCTTTTCCCTCTCGCTACTCCCATGTCCTCCTCGGCCCCCACCACCTGGGATGAGAAAATGTCTCTATCGTGTTCGTTCTTTGCATTTTCTCTCTGTACCAGCCATTCTTCGCAGCCTCCCACTCTAATGCCCACATGGCAATAATTCCTTTCCCAGTACACAGCCATTTGTACAGAAGGTGGACTCCGCGATCTCTGCTCTTGCACAGCCTATGCTAGTTGATTACACTCCTCCATTTGATACCGGCATGGGCTTGTTCAGGAAGAAGAGGAACAGGTCCTGTGGAAGCTGAGGCAGCCTCTCACCTTCACCTCCACCAACATTTAGACACGTAGCATGATGTTGGCAAACAGCACTAGTGCCAGTTTCAGGGGGCCACTGGTAAGGACACCCCCTAGTCCTAATCCCGGCTACTGCTGTCAGCCCCCCAACTGCAGATTTTATCTAGATGTGGGTTAGGGTTGGGCAATATCTGGTTTTCAACATTGTGACAGATCACCAGCTAAACATTGCGATATAAAGGTAAAAAAATGGTAAATGACCCCTGGACAGTTAAGTCCAGTCAAAGGCGACTATGGGGTTGCAGCGCTCATCTCGCTTTCAGGCCGAGGGAGCCGGTGTTTTTCCACAGACAGCTTTCCAGGTCATGTGGCCAGCATGACTAAACTGCATCTGGTGTAACAGAACACCATGACGGAAGCCAGAGTGCACAGAAATGCCATTTACCTTCCCGCCACAGAGGTACCTATTTATCTAATTATACTGGTGTGCTTTCAAACTGCTAGGTTGGCAGGGGCTGGCACAGAACAACGGGAGCTCACCCCGCCGCGGGGATTCGAACCGCCGACCATCTCATCAGCAAGTCCAAGAGGCGCAGTGGTTTAGACCGATAGATCACAATGTCTGAAATAAGGGTGGAACTATGCAGAGGCGAACAGTAGGGCTGGTGTCAGGAGGCTGTCAGTGGTTCCTGGCTGGTTGTCCAGGAAAGTATAAAGACAAGGAAATATTTCTTACCATCCTTTTTCATTTCAGTATTTACAGAGAGAGGCTATAGAACCCAGCCTCTTGGATAATGGCATCGTCCGGAGTGAATCTCCACCCCTGTCTCTCCCACTTCCTCATTTGGGTGCTGCTATGTGCCCTCTGCCTTTGAGCTCTTTGTTCTCCTACTTTTAAGGCCTGCCGGGTTCTGGGAGATGGAGGGTCTGGGATGCTTTCTAATGACACCATGTCAGCCAGCTGCCTCTCCGCTTCTGCCCTCTCCTCCTCATTTCCCATGATTTCCCAACTTTCCCCCTCATCTGCCTCTGAGCTGTGACCCCCCGCAAACCCCTGTTGTAAATCAATACTGTCTTCCTCTTCCTCCTCCCTGGAAGGGTCAGGATGGGGAGGCGGTCTCCATCATTCCTCCTCTGCCCACTCCCTGACAGCTGGGTGATATCTGGTTTTCAACTTTGCAATATATCACCATCTAAACATTGTGATATATTGATCTATCACAATGTCTGAAATAAGAATGGAGCTATGTAGAGGCATTGGTCAACCTCACCCTTTTCCCCGCATCGTGATTTTTGCATAGCGCACTCCCACACAGACCACGATTTGATTTGCAATATATAGTCAGGTCAAAAATTATGAAACCGATATCACAGCATGGACTTCAAATGGGTTTGGGATGATATATCAATATATCGCCCAACCCTAATGTGAACTTATCCACTAGCCATGGCTGGGAAACAACTGACCAATTTGACTGCCCACAATACCTCAGAGCAACTTGATTTTCCCAGGATCCCTCCCAGGATCCCAGGGCTGCATTCTGATTCCCACTTACTGATGAGATGGGAGGGACCATGAGGATCGTCTAGTCCAACCCCCTGCAACACAGAAACCTTTTTTGCCCAACATGGGGCTCGAACCCACGACTCTGAGATTAAGTGTCTCATGCTCTACTGACTGAGCTATCCCAGGAGTATGTAAGCCCCTCTGAGCTCAGCACAACTTGCTTCTTTGTCAACACATAAAGGGTCTGTAAATATTTTAGTGGCATGACTAAAATGTAAACGAACCTCTCTTTTACATTAGTGAAAATTGCAGGGGGGGGGGGCGTCAAACGAATGCAGTGTACAAATTTTAGCACTACCAAAGTTTACTGCATAGATATTTCCTAGAGTGAGGAAGCTGAAGAAGTCACCTCAGCCTGCTCCCAGCTAGACTGCCCTTCTTCTTTTTGGCAGCTGGGCTGTGTGCCGCGGTGGAAATTCCAAACAGAAATTTCAGACCATAATAGATGAGGCCGGTTTTACAGGATTTCCTACACCAGGCATGCATTCTTCCCTTAATGCAAGTTAGTTGGAGCCTCGCGGATGCTATATCTGTGTTTTAACGAGTGAGGCCATCACCCCCACGCTGCAATCCTGTAACTCAGTCACTAAGTATTTTGCAACTCAATGAAGATGGCTGAGTGGGCTCACAACATTTCACCATTGTTTGTTCTGCTTTATCTCGTTGCTAAATAATCTAGCTAGCCTTGCAGAGAGCCGCTTTACCTCAGAAGGAAGACATTTTAGGTGCATGAAGGCACATGCATATATTTATAAAATGATTTGTGGTAAATTTTTGAAGTTTTTTGGGGATGCTTGGACCAGCTGGGCCTATGCGCTGTTCCAGCAAGGCGTTTCCTATGCTCTCCATAGCCCTCCACTGATGTGGCTTCTCAGCAACTGGTATTCAGTGATATATTGCCTCTGAAAATGGAGGTTCCTTAAAGCCATTATTTTTTGTTGTTGTTAAAATTACACACCTCTTGATTAGAAAAAGAAAAAAACCTCAAAGTGGTTTACAAAGAGCCACCTGAATTTAAGTCATCTAAGCTTCAAAGTCTCGGCATTTCCTTCTCGTAGACTCATTTTTTTACATTTCTGCTGCGCTATAATTGCTGTGTGGCTCCATCCTATGCCACTCCAACAAAGTAAGATCTGTATATGCATTAACACTTGGGAGCGCGGAAGCACCATCTGTTTCCAGCCATAGAAAGGGATGTAATCAAACTGGTTCCACCACTTTTTCCTTCCGATCAAAAAGGACTGCCATGACATCTAGTGGCGCCAGCTGGATCTGAACAAAAGACGTCTGCATTTCTCTTCCAATAACTGAAAGAATGCTAAGGAGCTAAGCCTTAACATGAGACGATGATGATGATTATTATTATTATTTATTTAACCCCGCCCACTCTGGGTAGCTTCCAACAAAATATTTAAAATACGATAAAGCATCAAAAATTAAAAAGCTTCCCTAAACAAGGCTGCCTTCAGATGTCTTCTACAAGTCAGATAGTTGTTTATTTCCTTGACATCTGATGGGAGGGCGTTCTACAGGGCGGGCACCACTACCGAGCAGGCCCTCTGCCTCATTCCCTGTAACCTCACTTCTCGCAGTGAGGGAACCGCCAGAAGGCCATCAGAGCTGGACCTCTGGGTCCGGGCTGAACGATGCTCCTTCAGATATAGACGCTCCTTCAGATATACTGGGCTGAAGCCATTTAGGGCTTTAAAGGTCAGCACCAACACTTTGTATTGTATTGTGCTTGGAAACACACTGGGAGCCAATGTAGGTCTTTCAGGACTGGTGTTATGTGGATTAGTTGTTGTTTCCAGGACACCTTCAAAGGTAGCCCCATGTAGAGCGCACTGCAGTAGTCCAAGTGGGAGATAACTAGAGCATGCACGTCTCTGGTGAGACAGTCTGTGGGAAGACTATAATGAGGCAAAGCCCATTAAAGGGTTGTTTTGTGGCAAACTCCTCAGGACTATGATCTCTGCATTTTGTACTTGGCGGGGTCACCTTCTTCCTCGTCACAACTTTAATCATCATTCTGTGCCTGAACCATCCTGAATATTCAGTGGCATTCTTTGCATGTGCTGTGATGTGTGATGTTCTCACCTGTAGCTTGCAAAAGTCCAAGCCACCACACAGATTACAAGAACCTCTAAATGGCATCTTTATTTTTTGCAATTGCAATTTTTATTTGTTTGTTTGTTTGTTTGTTTGTTTTGCCATCACTGAGTAGGGTTTTCTATGCTCTTTCCCAAATATTTTTTAGAGCTTGTGAACTACGTATTGATTGATGGAACCACCCCACATTTTTATGCTCCCATCAGATACTGATCTGAGACATAATCCAGACGGGCACATTTGCCCTCTGCTGCAACTTTTGCAATGTGCAATAAAAAAATATTTTTTCGAGTTACCAAATGTTGAAGGAACAAAACACAATTATCGGATGACAAATGTTTTGTCAAGGGCCATTACACCATTTTCTGGAATTTGTTTAATAAGGAGGTCTTTACTTTTGGGTGGAATATCATGAAGGCAAATTGGCCAGAAATACTAGCAATGCTAGCGAGAAAGCATGAAATTATTCCCAAAGACTATGACAAGATTTCTCCAACTTTGGCCTAATGCAAAAAAAAGTCTTGTGCAGCATTTCTTGTTGCTCTAAACGAATTATGTCTTTGTTAATAATTTTCACACACTCTCTCTCTCATTCTGTTTTCACCTGTTCGTTGTTCATTTTGCAAGATTTTCAGGTTCCGGGAAATGGTCCAATAATGTTTGATGGATGGCTGCCATCCAATAATTATGTGGTGTTTGTCCAAATGCTTCTGAAGATGCTTCTATCCCTAGCAGATTATATAAGGCTTTCAAAAAAATTGTTTTGTCCAGCTCATTTTAGTAAAGTTCAATATTGCACAGCAGTGGCCTATGTATTTGAATGCATGCTTTTAAAAGAAACTGCAGGGTACAATTGAACTCAGTGCAATTTTAGTAACCGTGGAACTTCAGTTTCCCTAGAAACTGAATAAGCCTAGAAACGAGGCATAAATCAAGCCATTTAAAATGGCATATCCAGCTGTTTTCAAAAGATACATATTTTTAAAATGAAATGGTGTTTAATCTTAAAGCTTATTGCCACCAGAGTTTGATTGTGAGCCCCCCTCCCTCTTGTAAAAGGTTGCAGCCGATGTGCTCTAATGCTTATTGTTAATCTTGTAACTGGGTTCGATGCCCATCTTTCCTAAGGACTTGAGATCAATTTGATCATCCACACAGAGACTGTTAACATGATGATGGTGGTGGTGATGAAGAAATTTAGTGGAGAAGGCACCTGCTGAATCTCTATTGGCAGAATGGGCCAATAACACAGAAGGCTTGGTTTTGTGTTGATGTCAAATGAGCCTCACCAGTTTGGGGCAACCAGCAATGCTCCTACAGACAATCTCAGTGGTCGAGCTGGGATTCAAGGGTTCAGGTGGTCCCCAAGGTAGCTTGGACTCAGTGGGGAGTAAGGAAAAGTGAGCTCAGTGCTACTGAAATAGGCACACTAGTCTGCTCTTTCTCTCTGGGCTGAGGAAGGTCCCCATTGCAGTGATTATGGGTATAGCAACTTAGGTCACACGCTACTTCATTGGTGCTCTTTAAGAAGACCATTGCCAGCACATAGGTCTGATGCTTAGATGCTTGGATTGGCTTCCCTTTTGCTACAGGGTCGTTTCAAGGTTCTTTACGAAGCCCTTAACAACATGGTTCCAGGACCACCTGGTTCTTTATATCCTGGCCCAACCACTGAGATCTTTGAGGGAGTCTCCTTTGACTGTCCCCCACGGCTCATAACTACTAGAAGGAATGAATGCATTGTAGTGGGCCCAAGACTGTGGAACTCCCTCACCCCCTGAGATTAGATCTTGCTATTCCTGACTTTCTTGCTCCCACGGGCATTTTGAGATCATAGAATCATAGAATCATAGAGTTGGAAGAGACCACAAGGGCCATCCAGTCCAACCCCCTGCCAAGCAGGAAACGCCATCAAAGCATTCCTGACAGAGGGCTGTCAAGCCTCTGCTTAAAGACCTCCAAAGAAGGAGACTCCACCACACCCCTTGGTAGCAAATTCCACTGCCGAACAGCTCTCACTGTCAGGAAGTTCTTCCTAATGTTTAGGTGGAATCTTCTTTCTTATAGTTTGAATCCATTGCCCCGTGTCCACTTCTCTGGAGCAGCAGAAAACAACCTTTCACCCTCCTCTATATGACATCCTTTTATATATTTGAACATGGCTATCATATCACCCCTTAACCTTCTCTTCTCCAGGCTAAACATACCCAGCTCCCTAAGCCGTTCCTCATATGGCATCGTTTCCAGGCCTTTGACCATTTTGGTTGCCCTCCTCTGGACACGTTCCAGCTTATCAGTATCCTTCTTGAACTGTGGTGCCCAGAACTGTACACAGTATTCCAGGTGAGGTCTGACCAGAGCAGAATATAGTGGTACTATTACTTCCCTTGATCTAGACGCTATACTCCTATTGATGCAGCCCAGAATTGCATTGGCTTTTTTAGCTGCTGCATCACAGATAATGTTAGTTTTATGATAAACCTTTAAAATGCCTAATAATAATAATTTACAATAAACACTTTAAAATGCCTAATAATAATAATAATAATAATAATAATAATAATAATAATAATAATATCCCAAGATTGTTTGTGAAAGGGAAGCCAGATGCGGGAGAAGTGTTCTTTCAAAGCTCTGAGGTGCATGTTGTTGAGAATCAGTGCTCAATACCTACCAAAACCTACCAAATACCACATACTGTTCCTCCAAGTATGTGGACAGGAAACCGACTTTGGTCTTGCCTTTCAGAAGTGTTTACGTTAAACTTCTTGAAAGCCCTTTCATGCTGTTGTTCTTTTAACTCCACATGCTGCTTACTGGAACCTGCCTGGCATTGCAGCACTTAGTCCTTCTCTGGAAGTCATATGTCCTGTTTGTCCTTTAGTTAATTTGCAACAGACAAAAGCATGAAGCTACACTTTGGAACAGCAAATATTTACCTCAGGATCTCACTCATTTGGAATAATAACATTGCAATTTGATTTGCACGGGAGTCAGAAAAGTAAGAGAGAAGCTGTCCCATTGGTAAGATTTGCAAATCTAAATGCATTTTAAAAGAATATAATGGAAGGGAGGTCAATTGAAAGTGGTCACTAGTTAATTCACGGCTGTATTTTAAACACTGGGGGTTTGTGTGTGTTTTAGGGCAGTTCAAAACGTATCTCCTACTTTTGAATGCTTTACTACTCTTAAGGGGAAATGTGAATAGCTCCACAGGGATTCTCCTCTGTATTTTTGAACTTTTTTGTTGTTCCGAAAGCAATCCCTATAAGAAGATGCATTTACTGTGGTGGCATTTCATTGGTAAATCCTTAAAATGTTCTGGATTAATGCCTTACATTACAAGCAACTATGGAACTGCACCATTTGCTTGGAATAGCTGTACCAAAAATAGGAAGCTGCTATATACCAGGTTTGGCTATTTGTCCACCTAGCCCAGTGCTGTCTACTTTGACTGGCAGCAGCTCTCAAGGATCACAGGCAATGCTTTCTTAATGCTTGCCATGTGACTCTTTAAAACGTTCTCAGACTGGTATCCCTGTGTTGTTTACATTCAAGCTAAGCAATATTTAAAACCAAGCTCTTTCTTATTCTGCATTCACACATCTCCTTCTTCCTCTGGGAGCCTTGAAGGAGGGAGACCCTGCTTTCTAACCCACATTATTTTGAATGTGCCTTTTGGGGGGACAGGAGGAGGGCAGGTGTGGAGGATTCCCTGGTCCTGAATGGGGTAGCTGTGCCCCTGAAGGACCAGGTGCACAGCCTGGGAGTCATTTTGGACTCACAGCTGTCCATGGAGGCGCAGGTTAATTCTGTGTCCAGGGCAGCTGTCTATCAGCTCCATCTGGTACGCAGGCTGAGACCCTACCTGCCCGCGGACTGTCTCACCAGAGTGGTGCATGCTCTGGTTATCTCCCGCTTGGACTACTGCAATGCTGTATGTGGGGCTACCTTTGAAGGTGACCCGGAAACTGCAATTAATCCAGAATGCGGCAGCTAGACTGGTGACTGGGAGTGGCCGCCGGGACCACATAACACCGGTCCTGAGAGATCTATATTGGCTCCCAGTGTGTTTATGAGCACAATTCAAAGTGTTGGTGCTGACCTTTAAAGCCCTAAACGGCCTCGGTCCTGTATACCTGAAGGAGCGTCTCCACCCCCATCATTCAGCCCGGACACTGAGATCCAGCGCCGAGGGCCTTCTGGCGGTTCCCTCACTGCAAGAAGCAAAGCTACAGGGAACCAGGCAGAGGGCCTTCTCGGTAGTGGCACCCGCCCTGTGGAACGCTCTCCCATCACAGGTCAAGGAAATAATCAACTACCTGACATTCAGAAAATACCTGAAGGCAGCCCTTTTTAGGGAAGTTTTTAATGTGTGATATTTTTGTATTTGATTTCTGTTGGAAGCCGCCCAGAGTGGCTGGGGAAATCGAGCCAAATGGGCGGGGTACAAATAATAATAATAATAATAATTATTATTATTATTATTATTAAAACTGTTCATGTATATTCCAAAGCCCACCCCTTGAACGCCCCATTTTTAATTTTTCATCTAATCAGAATGTCATTGTTATATCTATTTGAGACTGGCATTGCAGGGGTCTTTCCATTCACATTCGCATTGTTCAGATTTAAGAGCAGAATTAAATTCGGCAAGTGGCTTGGGTGGCTGCAAGGATAAAATGGGGGGCTATTTAATCTTAGGCTGTGTACACACCATACACAGTTTGTTAAATGTCCTGGGAATTGTAGCTCTGTGGTGGGTAAACTACCGTTCCCAGGATTCTTGGGTTGGGAATGTACTCCAAATTTATAATATGAATGCAGCCTCAGAGGAGCCTTTTCCGAATTTGGATGCTCAGAAGTTGTTGGACTCCAACTTCTATCATTCTCAGCATGGCCAACGGGCAAGGCTGATGGGAGTTGGGGTCCACCAATATCTGGGGACCCTAGGTTAAGGAAGCCAAACTTGGAGAAAAGATTAGATATGAGTATGATGCGTGGGATAAAATATACCCTCCAACATTTCTCCAATGAAAATAGGGGTGTTCTATTCAGTTGTTGTTGTTGTTGTTGTTGTTGTTGTTGTTGTGCCCTGCCCATCTGACTGAGTTGACCCAGGCACTCTGCATGGTTTCCAACATATATAAAAACATAATAAAACATTAAACATTCCAAACCTCCCTCTACAGGACGGCCTTCAGGTGTCTTCTAAAGGTTGTATAGTTACTCACTGTACCTCGACTTACGAATTACTCAACATATGAATTTTTCAACTTACAAATGGACATCTGTTGGCGGTTTTAGATGGGGTTTACTCGACTTATGAATTTTAGATGCGGTTTACTTGACTTGCGAATTTTTACGAATTTTTTGTTTCCAATGCATTCCTATGGGGAAATCGCTTTTTTCGACTTACGAATTTTCCGACCTACGAATGTGCATTCGGAACGGATTAAATTCGTAAGTCGAGGTACCACCGTATCTCCTTGGCTCAGGCATTGCATAACTCCATACTCCCCAATGTTTCTCGGATGAAAATAGGGATGTCCTAAGGAAAAGTGGGACATTCTGGGATCAAATCAGAAACCAGGATGGCTTCTGTAAATCTGCGACTGTCCCTGGAAAATAGGGACACTCGAAGTGTCTGAAATATACTGTATGTCTCCTGGCATTTTGTTTCACTGCAAGAATAAAGTATTTTCATCCATTTCTCTAACCTATTTTCATTTTATTCACCAGAAAGAAGTTCATTGCTGTACTCCAACATGAAATCTGCCTTTTTTCTTGTCTTATTTGAACTGTGGGCTGGCATGTGCTTATCAAATGAAACAGCTGTTGTTTCAGGGGTGGAGACAGAGCAGAGTGTCATCCTAAACCTCTGGCCTTTCAATGACACTGATAAACTATCCCTACATAATACTGTGCCAGATCCATCTGGGGAAGAGTTTGTGCCGGAGTCCTCCATGCGCAACTTCACCGAAAAGAACACCAATTTTGGATTCAATCTCTACAGAAAAATAGCGCTGAAGCATGACAACAATGTGTTCTTTTCCCCATTGTCCTTGTCCTTCGCTTTGGCAGCCTTCTTGCTGGCTTCTGAAGGGGACACACACCACCAAATGATTCAGACTCTAAACCTCCACTTTCTGGATGACAAAGAGAACCGGCTGCCATCTTTGTTCCAGCAGCTAAGTGTCAGCCTCGCCAAGAACAAGGAGTTCACTCTTTTGCAGGACAGCTTCTCTTTCGTCCAGAAAGGCTTCCAGATCAAGGACGTCTTCCGCAACTTGTCCAAGCGATACTTCGATATGGAGTTTCTGACGGTTGATTTCCACAACTCTACTCATGCCAAAAACGCCATCAACCAACATGTGAAACAAAAGACTAGAGGGAAAATCCCTAGCTTGTTCGATGCAGTCGATCACCAGGCTAGAATCATCCTGGTGAACTGCATTCTCTTTAAAGGTAACGATCATTGGGATCATAGATATCTTTGCTGTTTTTTGTTTTGTTTCTTAAGAGAGGTGAACAGAGCTGTGGTTAACAGCTAGGTTTATGGAAGAGTCTTTCTGCCTGCCATTCTACATTACCAGCAAGACCAGACCCTCCAAGTGTCCCTATTTTCCAGGGACAGCCCCAAATTTACAGAAGCCATCCTGGTTTCTTATTTGATCCCACAATGTCCTGCTTTTCCTTAGGACATACCTATTTTCATTGGAGAAATGTTGGAGGGTATGGAATAGGATGTCCCCAGGGCTTTTTTCAGCCGGAGCTCACCAGAACTCAGTTCTAGCCCCTCTTAGGTGGGCGCCATTGCCATTCTAAGAGAATGAGAGAGGTGTTCGTGGTGAGTTCCAGCACTTCCTTTTCTAGAAAAATAGCACTCAACATTTCTACTTTCACTGGAGAAATGTTGGAGGGCATGCAAGTCTTATCACCACATTCATTCCTTTTCTCTCATCTGTCTTGTTCCTTTATCGGCAGCCGAAGGGTCAGCTGCTTCTCTTTAAGGGGCTCTAGGGACCAGCTGCCCATCCCTAGACTAGAGCTATTCCAGAGAAATCTATGTATCTGAAGCTAGCATTGTTGCCATAAATGCCCCCCCCCCAAAGCAGTAACCAAATCTATAAAACAGGAGTCACCAGTCACCTCTCACCAATGTAGTGTAGCTATGTGAACCTTCGAACCACACGCAGGGTGAAGTTGGGTTGTGCTTGCATTCTGCTTCTGACCTCCATGCAGACGGTGGAAGTTGTAAAAGGCGCTCTCTCCCCCCACATATTCAATGAATTTCAGGAAGTGAAAATAGGATTCTTAAAACGTGTGCATGTCCATTGCAGCTCTCCCTGCTGTTTTCAATGTAGGAGCTGGTCTTCTCATAAGAACTTAACATAAAAATACAAGAAGAGCCCTGCAGGATCAGGCCCATGACCCATCTAAATGCAGCATTCTGGTCTCGGCAGAGGCCAACGGGAAGCCTACAAGCAGGATGTGAGTGCAACAGCAGTTGTGATTCCCTGCAAATGGTATTCACAGGCATACAGTGAAGGTAGAATACAGTATTAGCCATCATGACTGGTAGCTATTGATAGCCATATCCTACATGAATGTCTCTCATCCTCTTTTAAAGCCATACAAGTTGGTGGCTGTCACTGTCTCTTGTGGGAGTGAATTCAAAGTTTAAAGATGTGCTGCTTGAAGATACTAATGAGTTTTCTCCCACAAGATCAAGTGGTGGCCATGAACTTACACGACTTTCAAAGAGGGAACCACTGTGTTTTGTTAGGAACATAAAAAAGTTCTCGAGTCATTCCAAAGGCTCATGTAGTTCAGCATCCTGTTCTTACAGTGACCAGCCAGATGCCAATATCACTCTTCTCAATTGTGATTCCCAGCAATTGACATTCAGAAGTGCACTAGCTCCAACCATGAGGTACAACATCGCCATCATGCCTTGTAGCCATTGAGAGCCTTTCTCCTCTATGGATTTGTCCTAATCCTCTTTCAAAGTCATCCAGGTTGGTGGTCATCAGCACATCTATTGGGGTGTCATATAGATGCGGACCTACGTGGTCTCTTTGTTATTGCAGAATTTTGCATGGTGGCAAAAATCAAGGCCATCTGCGTCCCCCCTCAATTTCTGTCGACCCTTTTAATAAGTGGAGAAAAAGACTGCAAGGAATGTTTCCAGCCACTGGGTGTTGCTTGTCAGAAATATTTTCAAAGGGCTCCATGGCAACCAAAAAGACACTGCAATTAAATATCCCCTAATTTCTCTCTTCTATATTTTTAGCTCCTGTTCTGATTTTTCACTCCTTCACTAATTGTTGAGTTGCGATAAAGTGTGCTGATGAGAGAAAAAGAAGATAGAGCTATCTTGAGAGCACAGGGAGGCTACAGAAGCTCTGTTGGCTTTGGTGGGCTTTAAGCAACCTACAAATATGCAGGATGGCACCCCTTCTGCGATTGAAAGGGCAATCCTGGGAGGTCTAGAAGGTGACTCATAGAGAAGAAGAGAAACTATGTGGAGTGTGGAGAAAAGGATGTCATAGAATTGGAAGGGACCCTGAGGAACATCCAGTCCAACCAATATGCAGTTGTCCCTGTGGTGTAGTGGTTAAGAGTGGTAGGCTTGTAATCTGGTGAACCGGATTCGATTCCCCGCTCCTCCACATGCAGCTGCTGGGTGACCTTGGGCTAGTCACACTTCTCTAAAGTCTCTCAGCCTCACTCACCTCACAGAGTGTTTGTTGTGGGGGAGGAAGGGAAAAGGAGATTGTTAGCCACTTTGAGATTCCTTAAAGGTAAAGGTAAAGGGACCCCTGACCATTAGGCCCAGTCGCAAACGACTCTGAGGTTGCGGCGCTCATCTCGCTTTACTGGCCGAGGGAGCCGGCATACAGCTTCTGGGTCATGTGGCCAGCATGACTAAGCCGCTTCTGGCGAACCAGAGCAGCGCACAGAAACACCGTTTACCTTCCCGCTGGAGCGGTACCTATTTATCTACTTGCACTTTGACGTGGTTTCGAACTGCTAGGTTGGCAGGAGCAGGAACCAAACAACGGGAGCGCACCCCGCCGCGGGGATTCAAACTGCCGACCTTTCGATCGGCAAGCCCTAGGCTGCTCTGTGGTTTAGACCACAGCGCCACCCGCGTCCCTCCCTTGAGACTCCTTAGGGTAGTGAAAAAGTGGAATATCAAGTCCAAACTCCTCCTACTCCTCCTCCTCCTCTTCCTCTTCTTCTTCTTCTTCTTCTTCAGATCAAACCTGCAACTTATCAACACCATGCTCTAATCAACTGAGCTATCTAGCCAACTGTTCAGGGTGGGGACAAACAAGAGTCTTTTGAAGGTATTATGATAACCCAAAAGCCACATTCCCTTCTGGGCAATTTTCCAGGCAGGAACAGAGGCAAAAGTGGGAACAGCAATGAATGTAACCCTTATTTTTGTACAATAAGCTAGTTCCTGTACATGCACACACAAACCCCATCTCCATACTCCCCCATATAAGCCTGAGGCATCATCACACTTCAAGGACTCCTTTCATCCCGACAAAAATATGTATGAAGTATGTTCCAACAGGGGCATGGCTTGGGAAGGAGCTGTCTATGAGGGCTATACACCCAGGAACCCTATTAGAAAATAATAATAATATTTATTATTTATGCCCCACCCATCTGGCTGGATTTCCCCAGCCACTCCGGACGGCTTCCAACAAAAATCAAAATACATTAAAATATCACACATTAAAAGCTTCCCTAAACAGGGCTGCCTTCAACCAGTGATCAACCATGCCAAAGTTACATGCTTTGAAATCCCATTCATTTCAGCGGAAGGGTTAAGCACATGCTGAAATGGCAATAAATGGGGACTTGGCTTTGTCCGGATTGTCCCTGAAGTTTCCTGCAGCTGATGTGGATTATGTCAGCGTTATAGAATAAATGGTTGTGTTTCTGTGTCTATTCTCAGGCAACTGGCTACACCCGTTTCCTCCCAAGTACACAGAACCGGCCACCTTCTATATTGACAATTACAGGACTGTCCAAGTACCGATGATGTCCAAGACAGAGAGGGTTGCCATCACATTCGATAAGAGCTTGAGCTGTGTTGTGCTGAAGCTGCCATACAAAGGGAGCGCACACATGCTGATCGTCATACCTGAGAAGGGTGCTGATTTTATGTCCGTTGAAGACCATTTAACAAATGAGCTGGTGGAGTCTTGGCTTAGGACCATGAATAGCAGGTACAGGAAATGTTGTGCTTTTTGTTGCTAAGACGCTAGATTGATGCAAGCTAGAATATTCAAAGGAGAAGGAAAGAAAGAGGGCAATGTACCTGAATAAGGAAGGAAAGGGGTTTAACTATGATGGATCCCTGGAGCTTGTCACCTTTTCCGCAAAGACAAGTTCTTTGCTTTCACTTCTTCTGAGAAATGATCAAGCACTGGAACACAAAAACATATATATATATATATATATATATATATATATATATATATATATATATATATATACACACACACACACACACACACACACACACACACACACACACACATACTGTATCTAGGCCCAAACTTCCTACAGTATGCAGAGATGATGGGAACCATAGAAGTTACATTTCCCATGGCTTCCAGCCTCACAAATGAACACTTGTATGAACAAATGAACTACCATTAAGGGGTTTTATATGTTTGTCAAAGTCCACATTCTCTGAATGATATAGTTGACTCCCCTACACAGGGGTTACATTCTGGAGATATTGCATAAAGCCAAAATCATGTATAGTCAAAACACTCCCTCCCTGTGCCTCTGAACACCTTCCCAAGGCTGCTTGTAGAGCTGCCATACGCCTGGATTTCCAAGGACACAGCTGGGAAACGGGCTTGAAAATGGAGTCCAGGGGGATTTCTGCGAATCAGCAAAATGTCTGGGGAAACCCGGATATATGGCAAGTAGGGTTTTGTTTTTTAAAAAAATCTTCAACAATCCCAGAAAAGCCCATTAAAAACTCAACAACTTTGAAAAAAACCCCACAACTGAACAACTTTGACCCCCCCCCCACCTCACCCCCACAAATGAAAGCTCAACAACTTTTGTCCAGATTTTCACTTTGGGGAATATGGCAACCGTACCTGTTTGTCAATGTTCATTTATGCCCATTCTTCATAGCTGTCCAGTCAATGTGTACAATGAGCAGTTTTTATGCACGTTCTCCATTCAACTTACATTTGTCACCAAATATTGTTTATTTGCATTACAGGAAAATGGACATTTACTTTCCAAAGTTCAAGCTAGACCAGAAATACCACATGCATCAATTGCTTCAAGATCTGGGAATTAAAGATCTTTTCTCCAGTGAAGCAGACCTCAGCCACCTCACAAATGAGAGAGATGTAAAAGTATCCCAGGTAAGTGTGACCACTTTTCCTGCAGAACTGCATGCTATCCCATTTCACAAGGCACAACTGTCCCAACGTTGAGATCCAGGCACACTGCTGTGTACTATTTGTTCAGTATCAGTGTGCTGGGAAGAAGTTTGGCATTGCCAGATTAGACAACGCTGATCACCCGTTTGGAGGCAGGAAAAGAGAAAGGAAACTAGGATCTCAAAGCAATCAAGTGATGGTGCTTAGATTGCTCTGTATCTCTGACCTACCCAATAACTTGCAGATTTGAGGTGTTTTCACTTTTGCAGGACCCAATCCCAAAGAGTTGTCTGTTTGCAGAACCATGTTGCAGTTGTGTGGATAACCACCTTTGCTGGAATGGGACAACATGACTGCAATTAACAAAGAAGTTTTCGTTATATTAATTGCAGTGATGGAGCAGCCTTGAGAGACCGAGAGAGGGTGCATTTTAAGCAGATGTTTGGTACCTTCTCTCTTTGCCATGGTGCTGGCAAAAATCACCTTTCTGAACTTGCTATCTCAGCCTTTGCCAACCTGATGGCCTCTAGATGTTCTGTAGTCCAACCCCCCAAACTTGAGGGAAGCACGTTGGCAACGATTGTGCTATTTGAAGCTGCTTCAGCAATGTCTGGAGTCCTGTTCTCATATAAATCTCTAATGACCCCCATGAGGGGTACCCAGCATAGCGCCCTCCAGATATTGGACTACAACTCCCATCAGCTCCAGCTAACATGGCCAATGGAGATCAGTGTTGCATGAAATGCAGGCCGCTTTACTATGAAAACTCATCCATTTCCGACGTTCTCAGGTTCTCCAAAGAGCAGCTATTGAAGTGGATGAGTGGGGGACCGAAGCTGTAGCTGCCAGTGGGTCAGAAATCATGGCATACTCGCTGCCACCAGTCATCCGGGTGAACAGGCCGTTCCTTTTCATGATCTATGAAGCGAGCATAAATGCATTGCTGTTCCTTGGCAGAGTTATCGACCCTACAGAGCTGTGAATAAAAGCCACACATTTCTATTTGGTCCATCTTCTTTTAGTGGTCCTTTATGGGTCAAGCTACACGTTACATAAAAAGCATGCCTCTTTTCAAACGGTGTTTATTGCATTTCCTCTTCCAGAAAAAAAGCTGTTGTTTGGGACCACAGCCCATGGGGAAGAGATCAGCTCTTTCCTCCCTACAAATGGTTCGATTGGAGACAGCTGCTCTTTGTCCCTAAAGGTGCTGTTTGCATCTCCACAACACCTGCAAAGAGGAGCTTGCAGGTCTTATTCATGTGAAAGGGGCAATGTGGGGGAAGGAGATGAGAGGATGCCATATTTAGCCCTAGCCCTGGGGTTGGGTAAATCCTCCCTCTTCCACCATAATGGGCCATAATGACTGAAGCAGGGAGCCTCTCCTGCAAGCAGAAGCTTCTTGTGTGGTGCAAAATCTAGATCACACCAGAAGCCTCCACGTTTAAAGCTGTCTCCCTAATTCAGGCATCCCAACATGACAGTGAGAGAAGCCATGCAGCTCTGGGGATAAGGCGGGCATTCCACAAACACAGCCCCTTTCACCACACTTGTCCCATTCATGCAAATAATGCCTGAGAAGAACTGCAGTCAGAATTTGTTCTGCTCCTAATGCTGCTCAATAAAAACACTGCTAGTTCAGCTATGTTGTTGCTTTTTCTCACAAGGGTTAGCAGCCAGGGAACCTCTCCCCTCTCCATTTGTTATTCACCACAGATGTCTTTCTGATGAGACCATGCAGCAGATGATCAACAAACACACACAAACATCCCAAGGACGGAGGTCTGAATCTTGCCTGTTGCGTTGCCACCCGAGCACTAGCAAGATCTCAGAAGCTAAATTCGAAATTCACACTTCTCCGAAATTTGCACTGCTGTTCTCAGTCAAGTAAACATATGCATGTTCAAAGATCAAATGCATATATTTCTGAATGTTAACATTAAGGAATCCCCATTATGGGGAATTGCTTTGCAAAAATGTCATTCCATGACACCCCAATCTCTTAGCCACTCCAGGGGTTCCTGCCCTTATTTGGCTCGGTTGCCTTGGAATGAAGCAGAGACTGTGGTGTCTTAGGATATATGGCTTTATTTATACATATACACAACCTGAGCAGAGGATAGAGGGGCTCACAGCATTAACACAACGACAGCTTTAGAAACCAGGGGAGCACCAAAATCCAGCACGAATCCAACATCTCTCTCTCTCTCTGTCACTAGCATCCAGCCTGCCAGCTCTAATAATAATAATAATAATAATAATAAATTACTTAATTAATTAATTGTTTGTTTATTTATACATACCCTGCCCATCTGGCTGGGTTTCCCCAGCCACTCTGGGTGGCTCCCAACAGAATAAAACATTAAACATTAAAAACTTCCCTAAACAGGGCTGCCTTCAGATGTCTTCTAAAAGTCAGATAGTTGTTTATTTCCTTGACATCTGATGGGAGGGCGTTCCACAGGGCAGGCGCCACTACCAAGAAGTCCCTCTGCCTGGTTCCCTGTAACCTCCCTTCTTGCAGTGAGGGAACCGCCAGAAGGCCCTCGGAGCTGGACCTGAACAATGGGAGTGGAGCACTCCTTCAGGTATACCGGGCCGAGGCCGTTTAGGGCTTTAAAGGTCAGCACCAACACTCTCACAAAATACTGTGGCTATTGTTCTTCTGCCTAGGTTCACATGCTCTCTAGCCAGGTGAGTGGAGTGGGGAAATGCCTACCCCGCCTCTGGGAGAGCACCTTCACTTAGCTCATTCTTTGAGATGCTGATGAGCAGTGAACTGGCCAGCTAAAGCCATTACCTTGACAGGGTATGAGCTGTCCCTTTTACATTCAAGCTCCACAGATACAAGAGCCTGAGAATATGAAGCGACCCAGGGGGGACATCCAGAATGACCCTCTCCCAACTCATAAGAGTAGATATATGCAGAACTTCACACTAAAGTGCCAATGCATTTGCATGAGGACCTTTTGTAAGCATCACAAACTGATGCGGACATGTGGAGAAATGAACTGAAGAGCAGATAAATGAGAAACGGAGGGGAACCGAAATCGACGGATTTGACCATCCTTAGTGGAGGGTAGGAGGGGATGAAGGGATGGCATGGAAAAACAAACAAACCAACCAGCAGACAGTGACATCATCCTAATAAGTGGGAGGGAGGTGTGGTGGAATGTGATAAATGAGGATAAGGCATCCTGAGGATGAACTGGCTAATCTCCTGAAGCTATTGGTCCAGGTGCTTTGCCATGCAGGTTCACTACATATGCTACAAGTAAGCGTACATCACTTTAAACCTGGGAGGCAGGAGATAGGGACCACCACAAACCTGCTAATGCTGGGCTGCAACACCCCAGAAAACCCTTTCAGTATTAAGTATTAAGACTGTATTGACGCTGCACCAAATTTTCATGATGTTTGATTTTTGCAGTGATAGTTCCTGTTCTGTAGGTACAAATATTTTAATTCCTCCCGTCTTATCATGCCAGTTCAAAGACATTCCCACCCCACCTATGTGCTGCTGCTACTGCTTTTGTTGCGCTTGGACCCTCAAATATTACCAAAAAGGCACCAATCTTTTGCATGCTGAGATGAAATCATAGATCAGAGTTGGAAAGGAGCCTCAGGATCATCTAGTCCAACTCCCTGCAATGCAGGAATATGCTGTTGTCCCTTACAGGGATCGATCCTGCAACCTTGGTGCTATTAGGACCACGCTCTAACCAACTGAGCTATTTGAGAACCAGCTAGATCGGGGTTTACCATATATCCTTTCCCCATCTAAAATTACTGTCGTCACCCAAACCACTAAGCTGTCCTTTGCCCTGTAGAAGCCACAGTTGCAACTTACCAGGGTGAATCTTAAATCCATTGCAATGCCATTATCCACTGAGCTGCTGGGCGTTTCATGCAATTGCCCTGTGTCACCCTGCTGGTGCAGCATCTTCTACCTTATCCATGTGGCTCCCATCTATATTCCTTTTCTCATACCCATATCAATAAATTACGGGCAGGGATCATGACCATTGTGCATGAAGGCAGTGGTCACACCGCAGGACTCTGTGTTCCGGACTTCCTCTTGCTAGCCACACTGGGAAAGCCAAAGGCACCTGGTTTGCAATTCAGACTTCTCCATATTGTGCGGTGCAGTTCTCCAGCCTGATAACATGTACAGAAATGCATATACGGTGGTGAAGTTTAAATTGTTAATGAAAATATATTAATGAGAATCCTACAAAAGTGCATTATATTAGGGGAAACTGTTCTGGGGAAAGAATTGTATTGGGCAAGATTGTACACACAAATGTGTGTCCTAGGAGAAATTTGCACTAAAATGCTGATGAACCTCCATGAAGACTTGAAAATAAATAAATCAAGAAACTTAAGTGGAAAACTGAACTCAAGAGTGGAAAAATAAGAGAAACTGAAAGTAACCCATCCCTAGTTGCTATATCCGCCTTTGATTATAGAAATGTAAAATATTACACTACTGTTAGGCCTGGAGCCAGAGCCGCTGGTATAGTGATCATAGGATCCATGACTTTATGTCTCAGCTGCACTTCTTAATTGCAAAAATTAGATCTCTCCCACCCAAAACATGCAAATACTTTCATATCCTACGTTTTATTGTGCGTAAAGCATTCATTATTCCACATTGTAAAAAGTAACCACACACATATTCATTCACAAATTAGATTATCTTTATCATACACCAATATATTTTAAAAAACAGATTTCTGATATCAATATAGTTTTGCTGATTGCATTTCTGAAATAGAGAAGCTGACAATAGCTTCATACAGTCTCTCTCAAGTATTGGCATAAATAGAACTTTTTAAATAGAACTGCATGTTGCAGGCAAATTTTGATAGAAATGTTAGGATGAATACAAACAAAATGCCGTTGACATAGCTAAAAGCATGATAGCTTGAAATAACAACTAATTAAAAACTAGATTGCATTATTTCTAAAGTGTTGGATAAAGAGAAACTACAACCTGAAATACTAGAAGTTAAAACAAAGTATTTATACAATGAAACTGAGATATGAAACTCATGAATAATCATTTGTATGCATTTTTGGAGGTATTTGTTCTTATTAAAAGTTGAAAAGAAAACCCTCTTGAGAATTTGTATACACCAGGTAAGCAATCTTACTTAAAATTATAGCACAACTGTATTGTAAATGACTACTCAATATTTCTTTGTCCATGCTTCCAGGTTCAATACTAAAGCTTTTTTTTCCAGAGATAAGATGTTGCTTGGTCGGTTAATCCTATATGCAGAGCAATTTCACCTATATGGTCCTATTTCCATAGCAAATATATAGTAGGAGCCCTACACTCATAAATAAGTATATTTTAAAGTAGGGGGCACTTGTATTCCAATTTGAAGAACCTGAACTATTAAAAGGCATAATTGAGAGGGAGGAAGGGGAGGTAAAACCCTGTCTCTTTAGCTGCAGCAGTTTTTAAGCACATTGCTAAAGTAACATTGAATTAAACACTTCACTTACAACATTGGAATTCTGCACATATTACATTATTTCTATGAAGATATTTTACAACATAGGAATTTATTTAACTGACAGAAGATGTTAACATTGTGAGATGCAGTCAGTCTCTCCTCTCTGGTCCTTATTGTTCAAGATTTTACTCCAACTCCTGCCAATCTTTCACCCACGTTGCCTCCAGTGGTCTTTGGTGTGCATCCTTTTTTTCACCAGCTCTAGGAGTTTGACTTCCTGTTTTTCCTTCAGGCAAAAACAAAAGAACCCAAATCACACAAGTCAGATTGGAATAGCATAAAGCAGAACTGCTGAACTTCACTGCTTTTAAGTATATCAATGGGGGGGGGGAAATATTGACTTAGTACAGTCATATTTTAAAAGTTCTTTCCTATGGATTTTGTGATCCTCAACACATTTATTGCAAGGTAAAAACCCAAAGCCATTCTCCTCTCTTGACTAGAACAAGAAGATATCATATCCGTGCCTCAACTTTGGTGTCTCACGTGTCCCATCCCTGTACCCCTCCAACGTCACCTTGGCAACCATAAAGGCTTTGGTGTACAGAAGTCTTTTGTTTGGCTTCCCAAATGCAGGTGGAATTCTCCCTCACATGAAAGAACTTGCACATCTCTTTCTATGCAGAGAATCAATTAATGAATGAATGAATTCTTTGGTATTGATTCCACCATTCCATACTTTGAAATGAGTGTGGAAACTCGCATATGCTAAACAAAGGCACACATTGGGGCCTCAACTGAGGCAACAATCTAGAGAGGACTAAATCTATTAATGCTGAGTATTTTATTAGAAATATGAGCCATCACAGTATTATTTCTCATCAGTTTTTAAAACTGATCAACAGTTCAAAGTAGGCAGGATGTGATCTGCTTCTAAATTTCACACTGGTCCATATGGGGCTCTTAGTCAAACTGTGCCTTGGCAATACATTTCCTCCTGATTCAAAAGAGGAGCCACAGAGCATAAAAACCCATTAAGTATCACTGAATACAGCATACAGTCTACAGTGGGAACTATGGCACGGCAGTGGTGAGGGATAAGAATGTTCTGTTCCCCACCTCCCTGTGCATATGCTCAGTGTCATCTGGAAGGGCCATTTCAAGTGGTTAACCGGCAATTACATCTTTGTTTCTCCCAGCTAGAGGCTGATGCCTTGGCAGCCGACTAAGACTGACTTTCTAAACTCTTTGGCTGGGATCCAAAGAACTGCACTTCTAGTTCTGTACAGCTGGGGGGAAGTAGCACATCATAGCATGTATCAAACTGCTTTGGAAGCTGGGGTTTTCGTATCAGTAAGGGGGGAAATCAACAACTCCACTGGGCACACCCAAGTCTAACCATTAGCTCACTTGATCTTAGCCATAAACCACATATTGGAGGCATGCATACACACACACACATACACACACACACACACACACACACCTGCCTTCCTCATCTGATCTGTGTTGATCAGGGAAGGAGAGGGGAGAGGGTTTATTGTCCCCTTCTACTCTTCAGCTGATTGATCTGAGGACTGAGGAGGAATGATTTGCATTTGTATGTCGGGGGATGAAAAGAGTTATTGAAATCTTTCCACCCATGACACTGCCATCATAGATGGAAATCACCCACTCCTTGATCAATCTGGAGAGGAGATGATTTACTCACCCAGCACACTTTGGCCCTGCTCTCTGGCTTTGCTGTGGTGAGCAATTTCGACCCTTTCTCTTTCTGTCCTCACTGTTTGGCAAATCTGTGTGTGTGTGTGTGTGTGTGTGTGTGTGATTCCTTCATTGTAGTTCTACGCTGATCAGAGCAGATCAGAAACAGGAAAGGGCACTAAGGTCTTACTTATGTCTCCCAAGTGCTAAGGACTCAGGAAATGTTAAAGCATGCCAAAGTCCCCCCTCCTTTTCTGCTCTGCTTCAGTTGAGGGAGGGGTGGTTCAAGAAAAGAGGGAAGGATGGTTCTTCCTCAGAGGTGGTCCAGGGGGTGGTGTGCAGCTCAGACCTCTGTATTTCCCCCCACAACTCTCTCCACAGATTCCACCCAAATGGATGGTGGTCTTGGCGCCAAAAACAAATGGGTGGGGGGAATCAGACCCAGTCTATGGGGCAAAGTAGTTTTCACTCCTGTTCTTTATCTTGTCTTCAGCAAGGACTTGTTTCCATAAACTGTGAGAAAATATGACCTAAAAGCAACCACCTTCCTTAAACGTAAGACAGTAACAGAGCTCGGCCTAGAAGTCAAGTCCTCCCAACTCACACTGTGTTCAGTCAACACTGAACAATGTGTCTTAAAGTATACATGAAAAGATGCATTATAGATCACTGATATGTGAACATCTCACTTCTCGTTAAAGATACCTGTCTTTTGGGAACAGATGTTAAATTACTGGAATTAATTAGAATGTTGCCATGTACTTCAGCACTGTATGCCCATGTGGTAAATTATTACGCACACTCTCGCCCTAACCCATATTGCAGTGATTCATCTTACAAAGTAAGGACACCTGATTCCTCTCCAGATATATATTCAAATCTGTTGCCATGTAGGAGTGTAAGTGTAAGCTATTATGTTGAGAGAAAATTTCTAAAGCCCTTCACAATGAGCAGACACACAGAGGATAATAAAACCAAGCCCAGCATAATAGTAACAGAACAGATTCTTTTGTTAATCCCCATGTTTATGATTCAGGGCTGCCGTCTATTCTAGGATGACTCATTTAATGCAAACTCCTTTAGCAATGAGTTTGTATGTGCTTCCTTCCTGCCCCCCGAAGAATACCTCCCCTATGTGTGGTCTCCTGCGGGTTTGAGGCACTTGCTGGATGAAAACCTTTCACATTCTACCATGTGCTACAAATGAAATTCATGGGCCTTCTGTAGCAGAGGGCTGATTCAGATATCTGGGGATTCCCAGTGCTCCGAGCTAAGTAGTACCAAAACACACACACACGCTGGGGTGCAACCGTGTGTAACACTCATATTTTCAGGTGGAAATAATACATAACCAGCAAAACCAGATTAAATACCGCCTGTGTGCACACTGAACACATGTGCCTTCTGGAATCTCGCATTTCTCTGATCCATAAATCTACAGGTAGTTAACCTCCTTCCAGCATTCATATATTGGGGGCACACAGATGCAGTCACACAAAGTTTAGCTATACTAGACAAACCTATGTTGACTTTCCTCAAATAATCCCAGGAACTGTAGTGTGGTGAAGGTGCTAAGAATTCTGTCACAAATTCTCAGCACAATCATCTGTTACAGTCCATGGAGGGTGAATTTTTTATTTTAAAAAAACCTTATAGTTTGCTCTTCCCCCCGCAAGAAGTAACCCAAAGCAGTTTACATCAATTAAATATATATCCAATGAGACAAACACAAAACGCATTAAAATATCATCAGAAAATACCCTCATCATAAAAATGAAAACCAGGTAGGAGAAAATTACTCTTAGCAGTGTAGCTTACAGACTTATATACTTAGAGAAACCTCTTCAGCGCAGACATTATTCTAGCCCTCATGCTAGCCAGGCTGCCAGAATTCTAGTTTTCCTTACATCCAGGGAACAAGAACACCATATTTGTAGTTAGTTTGCAATTCTCATTGCAGGCCCTGTTTCTTTCTCTCTTCCTCTTTATTATTGATGTGAGCCATTTTGGGAAACAGTAATTTTAGGAAATAAAGTAAATATAAAAATAAGGTAAAATAACAAAGGAAGGTTGCACATTTTAAACTGTTTTTTGAAGTTTTGATTGTATTGTTTTAGAATGGACATATTTGCCGCTCCATCAGAGGAAGAGAGGGACATAAACCTTAAGAAATAAATAGCAATAGTTTTCAAGAGAACAGAATAGGCACAGCCTCCCCAAAAAGAAATTATCAAATACCAAAGCAGAGGGCTCAATTCTTATTTGCTTAGCTCTGGCTTGTTCAGTCCTATTAATGAATAGGCATGGCAACAACTGCAAATCTACTGCAACCACCAGCTTCACACTGATCCTGAGGCTGTGGGTAAATGCAGTAATTTTAAATAACCAGGCTCCTTATATACTTGCATAAATGTCTACATGGAGAACATTCTCATCATAAAAGCTAACTAACTAAAAATTCAAGGATGGAAAATTAGCCTTTCACTTTAAGGCTGCATAGCCTTAAAATTGTGCCCTAACTTTAGTTGATCACTTACAAGCTAACCTTCCGCGAATGGCTTTCTTTGCTCCCATTGCTCTTCTGATCAACTGAATTACTTGTATTACGAGAGGAAGATGGTAAGGTGGAAGCAGAGGAGAACGCAGCAGTCCCACTGGGGTTGCTAGAGCGAGCACGGAAGGAATCGTCTGAAAGACAATGAGGAAATGCTAACACAGTAATTGGCAGTATGTGGGTGCAGCTGTTGCTACCAGAGCTGTGATTTTGTTAGCTGCTTGTACTGAATGTTTATAAAGATCATGTGTGCTTGTTTATTTATTTCATTTCTTAAAAAAAATATTTTTATTGAATTTTCAAAAATTTTACATTTCAAATTAATTATCTTTTATTATACCATGCCTTTTCTGACTTCCCTCCCTCCCCTTCCAAGCTTCATTTAACTTATTCACCATTCCTGCATATTTTAGTGTATCCATCTAATTCTGTTCTCCTATCTTACATCACTTCAATATATGTAATACTGTTGAATTTACTTTAATATTGCCCATGTTTTCAACTGTGCACAATTATTTTCAATACACTCAACAACAAAAATCCACTCCTCTTTAAATACCTGTTATTCTTGCTCTCCTATTCTACACATTAGACCTGCTGCTTGCTTATTTATTTCAGTCTGGCCAGTGCTAAGGACAATGGGCCCTAAATGTCTTTGAGCACAAGGGGAAACTAATAAAAGAATTCTAATAAACACATTCCCCCCGCCCCCCAAAAAGTAACCAAGCTGCTTACCTGAAAAGGAGAACATAGAACCTTTTCCTACTGTTGAGACTGAAGTATATCCTGTTGAAGAACTTTTGCTGAAGGGGTACAAAAATATGTGGTGATGTTAACCATAACCATCATTAGTCATGAGCAGGCCCTCCCCCTCGCATTTCAGAATGGGCCCAGGTAAATAACAAATAATTTCCCTTCCCAAATGGAAAATAACTTGCATGATTTAAAATCCCATTCTAAGCACTTCTACCAAACCTTCTCCCACGAGCCCCTCCCCCCACTTTCCTTTCCCCTTCCCCCAAATGTGCCTGGTGAATTCGCAGCAACGAAGGCTGACACCAGGACTTCCATTATGTATTTATTGCAAAACATTTGTACCCTGCCTTTCAGTTCAAAAATCTTCATGGAAGCTCACATCAGAAACTAAAACTATCTACAATTCGTTAATAACACAAAGGCTTTAAAGGAGGGGAGAACCAAATTAATGGGTCACAAAATACAGCAGAGACATAAAACAACTGCAAGACATAACAGTGCAAGAATATCCTAATGGTCCATAAATATCAAAACTGAGGCTACTGGTGCTGGGCCTTAAAGGTAAGATAATTCTGCAACCTGGATGCCACTACAGAGAAGGACCTGTCCTGCATCCCAGCCAATCAGAACACTGGTAACTGACAGATATGGAATATGTCCTCCAATGATGGACACGGTACGTGGGGTGGTTCACATGAGAGAAAACAGTCCTTCAGGTATGGCCCAAAAATGTTTAGGACTTTATACATACTGTGTTTCCCCTAAAATAAGACACCATCTTATATTTTTTTTCCTCAAAAAAACACAGTGTGGCTTATTTTCAGGGGATGTCTTATTTTTATTACGTCAGGAGCAGCGTGCCTCTCGCTCACTGGCTCCCTGCGTGCGAGGAGCAGGCGGGCCAGGACTTGGGTGAGAGGAGTCTGTTTGTGCGCGCCTTTTGCTCGCTGGCTCCCTGCACACTGGCTCCCTGTGAGGGGGCGAGAGAGAGGCTGAGGAGGCGGCAGGGCTGGGACAGGGACAATGGCGGCGTTTCCTCCGAGCTGGCGACGGCAGCGGGGCCGCTGAGGCAACAATGGGTGAGTTGCCTGCTCTGTGCCTCGCAGCTGACCAGCCTCCGGCTCTCCCCTCAGCAGGAGGGGAGGAGGGCATTCTCTGGAGGGGCCTGGCAAGCACGGGGAGAGAAAGAGAGGACGCGGGCCAGCAGACTCTCCTTTGCTTTCAAAGCCCTCGTCCCCTCTGCCATCCGCACCAGCTCCGGAGGGCAGATGCTGCTTGGCGCGGGGAGGAGGGTCTCAGAGGGCTTTGTGGGGGCTTTTGGCACCCTCCAGAACTCCGCCTATCACTATGGCTTATTTTCGGGGTACGGCTTCTATTTCGCAAATGCGTAGAAATCCTGCTATGGCTTATTTTATGGCTACGTCTTATTTTAGGGGAAACACGGTAGTGACCAGAACCTTCAATTTGTGCCCATAAATGTACTGGTAACTAATAAAGATGGCATGGCATTGGCCCAGTTATGATTCTTGCTGCCACATTCTGTACCAGCTAAAGCTTCTGAACCCTCTGTAAGGGCAGCCCCACACAGAGCATGATCCACTCATCTCATTTAGATAACACAGAATCATAGAATTGTAGAGTTGGAAGGGACCACAAGGGTCATCTAGTCCAAGCCCCTGCAATGCAGGAATCTTTTCCCCAATGTAGTGCTCGAACCCACCACCCTCATATTAAGAGCCTTGTGTTCTACCGACTGAGAACTAGGGCATGTGAGGTAAGGGTGCATATGGTATACTAACTGAAACTTTGCAAAGGCAGTCCTGTAAAACTGACTCCAGCAGCACCCCAGATGTCAAACCTGGTCAGCAGAAGTGCTACTCCATCCAGAACAGGCTGTAGCTTTCATCCCTGACCGGTTCTGCTAAATGACCACTGTATCATTACAGTGTATCACTGTTCTTGCAGATGGAGGAGAAATCAACGTGAAGTTACATGGGGATTAGAATGAAACTTTTGCAGTGTGGTTTTTGACCAAACATATGCACAAAATGTTTATTTTTCAGACAAGAGGCACACAAAATGCATATTAGGAAAAATGCATATAAAACAATAATAGTTTAGATGTGCTTTTTTTTAAATCTGCAAAAAAACTGGGAAAGAATCGGCTGCTAGCCAAACTAATGCAGAAAGGAAATTGTCTGATCCATCCATCCCTAACTGTCCTTCATTTCTCTAGAAATCAACTAAAGAATAACACCATGCTATTAGTATACAACTAAAGAAAGATAAGTATGTTTCCATAAAGAACAACCATAGTGGTCTATAGGATTACTATCTCTGTCACAGACACATAAAAAAATAAATATTACATACCTGGGACACTTGTCTATGTTTCCATATTTTGAGTGCAAGGCTTGACTACTGAAAGACTGACTTCGAACCAATTTTGACTTTTTCACTTCTTTGCCTAGGGGACAATTAAAAAACCCAACACAATTTATTGTGGGCTTATTGCATTTCTCATTTGTTTTACTACAGCAGTTCCATCAGGTATGTGCCTCCTCCTCAGCACAACATGAGACTGAAAATGCTGTAGCAATACACAGTCTATAATTTGCTGGCAACAATAGGAGGATTCAGACTGCAGGGAAAGAACAATTGGAACAGAGACCTAGAAAAGCATGATGGAGTTCTGGCAATCAGTTTTCATCACTGATCGTAAAGATCTATCTATAATTTCGTGTGATTTTTGGTAAAAACATGTAAGCAGTTACCCGAATTTACAGGGCCTGATATAACTGAAGGTGACTGAGCAGAAAAAAAACTTGTATCAGGTACATGGCAATGAAACCTAAGGAGAGAGATTGCGGAAGCAAAGCCAGCAGGCAGGTTGTCTGAAACCCAAACTGTCCAGTTAGCTAAAGGACAAGGAGGATGTTCAAGCAACAAATGCAGAGGGGTGGGCAGCCACAGGGAATATACCTGTAGAAGCTATGGTTGCAAGGACACCTGTTCCTGGCAGCATGAGAGCATGAGACTGCAGGGACATTCACAGAGCACCTTTGGATCTTGGCTCCTACTGTTCACCATTTGTTCAACTCTGCACTGGCAGCTTGAGAATGAATGGGTTTGGAGCCCACTCAGCTGTCTATCCTGGGGTTTTCTACCTGTGTTTTCTTATGTTCACTGTGGCGTGGACATATATTTTAAAACAGACAAAAGGTGGGTTTTTTCCCCTTACCTGCTGCAGCACCCGGATTTCCGGAAACAGACATTGGTATAGTTTTGGCCAAAGTTGTTGATGCTTTACTGTCTCTACCTAAAACAAAGGTAATTTTAAGCATTCCACTCAGATTAACTGAACAGGTAAAGCCTGCACAACATGACAGTCTGTCATAACATCTTAAACACCACACAACCATATTGAAACTCTAGAAGAAAGTAGATGGGGTAATACATTATCCTGGAGAAAAATCTGTGACGGTGTCCCATCAATGTATCAATGCCATGCTTTCAATCACAGCAGAAACTGACTATACTGAAGAGCAGACCACTATCTATTGCAGATGTTTTAGATGTGATTTTTTTCCTGCTACAGGGCATGAATTGGACTAAGTGCCCCATGTTATTTCTTTCAGCTCTAAGGGGCTGACCATTGAAACTGATGCATGAAGCACTTAGGAAAGTGTGGTTTGGGGTCTACATCTGGATTGTATTTGTTGCTGATGCAGCAACAGGTATTGGCCTAGTGTAGATATAATGCTGGCTCCCGGAAAACCATGGTTTTACACCCCTTTTGCTTGTATTTAGTTTTGATTCAGATTTGTCATGCCCAATGGCTAGTTCAATAAAGTTATCTTGATTGGATTGAAATCAGGAGCAAATATATTCCTTCCTTTTCTATTTTCCAAAGTGATTCCTCCCAACTTCTCTTCCAGTACTGACTATGGTTTTGTGCTACCTATGCAGGACATGTTCTCTTATAGCTATTGTTTGCAAGCCCACTTCAAATTAGAATTTCTGAGCCTGAAAGGAACATAGCTTTCACTAACAATAGTTTGCATCAATGCACATGTAACACAAAAACATAGTCAGGCCTAGTAATGGAAGGAGGGCTAGATGGCTGTAGATTACAGGAGGCAGGCAGGAGGCAGGGTCAGAGGAACCTCACAAGTTATCCAAAAGGACATTTTCAGATTCCACAGATCCAGAAAGCCTGGCACCCTGCTACTCTGGAACCATCTGCTCTAGTGTATTGAATGAGGTTTTGCCTGGTAAGCAGCAGAGAACAGGATCTGCCCCAGTTGCCCACTTCAGTCACACAAGTTATTGATTGTATGACCCCGGCCAAAGCATTTCCTAAATGTTGGGTTGTAAGAGTGTGCTTTGACATGCATTTCTCACACTAAATTAGTAGCAGCCAGAAGATTAATATCGCCATCCCCGGTGTTTGTGAATGCAACATTAACCCAGTTTAGAAATAGTCCTTGCCACCTCCACCTCAGCATCCTCCACTCCCCATAGAAAGAAATTAAGAAGCCTCTGGGAAAAGAAACAAAAGAACACTTACGCTTCTTTTCATACATTTTATCGCTCATACTGGTAGACCTGCCCTCATTTTGCTGTTTCTCTTTTTCTAATTGTTCCTGTTGTGGAAACAATTTAACAACAGTGGTAATGGAAACTTAAAAACCTAAAATTTGTTGGCTGCAAGCTGCAGACAGGCATGCTTCCACAACCCAGTCAGCTTCAGAAGAGAGGAAGATGCAGCCTGAAATGCCACCAATTATAAGTAATAAATTATTATTATTATTATTATTATTATTATTATTATTATTATTATTAAACAGCCGTTTGCTCATAGCACACTCTCCCCAGAAATTGTCCCTCCCCTCTGCCCCCCCCCCAATTACAAATACCTCTCCAGTAATATCACACAGGGTTGTGATATTTTATACAAAGCAGAATGTGGTCGCTTTCCCTCAGCTTTCCCTCTCTGAAATGTCGAGGTAGACTATAGGAATTATGTTGAAAATTGAGCAACCCAAACTTGAACTCATGTGCAAGGTGAAACTTTTCGAGACTACTGCAAGAAAACAGTTTTTAGCACAGAGACTCAGAATATAAGCTGGGAGTCAAGATGTTCCCAGTTAAAATATTGCCTCGGTCATGAACAGGGACAGGTCTGCCATGCAGCAGGGTGAAGCAACCTCACCACTGGCCACAGGGAGGATAAACGAGGGTGTTCGAATAGTGCAGCAAAGTGTCATCCTCAGTAGGGTGTGTGTACCATTTGGGCTCCATTTCACGCAGCGAAAGCTCTTCTGCTAGAACTGACTATGAAATCTGATACCCTAGGGCACTATTCCTTTATTTGCATCGCAGTGCCAGCCTACCTTCAAAAGCTGCTTGCCAGGAAGGACGGAGCTGCCACACTAGCTTTCTGGCAGGTGGACCACTGTTGCTTACCAGGAGACAGAGGCAAAGGGGCAAGGCAGCAGAAAGGGTGGCACACTGCAAACACACTATTAGGAGTGGCAGATTTGCTCCGTCAGTGCGGCTGCAACACTCTGACCTCCCCACCACTTCGCCCTCCTGGTAAGCAACAGGGACCCATCTGCCCGGAAGTGAGCAAAGCAGCTCTGCCTAACCCAGCAAGCTGCTTCTATCTTGGAGAATTGCTGTGTGGGTTATTGAGATAACGTTAGGTTACACTATATAAATACTATTATTACTGCTAAAAGAATCACAAACCTGATGTAGTTTACAGGGCATTTTCTCCCGCCAGTAATATTAAATCTATATACACAGACTGCAGCTGCTAAAGGCTCTGTCCGTTTCCTCCTGCACCAGGACCTCCTCTCAGATAAATAAGTACTGTGACACAGTTTGTCTTGGGTTACATATATGGAGAATGTTTAGGATTGTTGTTCCCTGGCCCTGCTTTGTCAGGGAATTATTTTAAATCTTCACTCTGGATCCACTGGAAAGTCTACATGATACTCAGTTAGCTTAATGTCTATTGTAAACATACCATTTCCAAAAGTAGGTGCTCCTCTCTTTCTTTTTGCTGGTCCAATAGATCATTTTCATAAAACCTCTTCTGAAACTGTTTGAAGGTTAAAACAAACAAGCCATCAGTGATCATGCCAACAGTTTCAGCTTGTTATTTCAGGTTATCATCTTAGAAGATACTTACAGCATCCAAAGAGGTTTCCATTCTGTCCAGTTCCAGCACCATCTATTTAAAAAGTTTAATTGTTATTTTAGGTTGTTTCGTTTATTAAAAAGCCAGTTTGATCTCCTAACAGGAGTCTTGAAATATTTGTGGGATTTTTCACAGAGATTTCCACATAAATGTGGGTAAAGGTGTTGCAAAAAAGAAAAGGAACTAACTAGCAACATGGGAGTCTCACTAAAGTTTTTCGTGTGCATACATTTTGCATTGTTAGAGTAGAACAGTAAGACATTATAGTAAGGAAGCCCAACTAGTGTTCTGTCATCATCAGCATTCTCTGATCTATTGAAATCTAGATGAACACAACTGAAAATTATTTCTAACAACTGTGAAATTTACTGTCTTTTACTGTCTCAGCTCTAGAAACAGGCACTAAATCACAGTTCACACTTTTGCAAATAGGTGAAACATATTCAGAATTCTTCCCACTACACTATATAAACACAATTTTAAGAAGTATGACATTTGCAATCACTGAATGACCAAGGGTTGTGTCCAACTAAATTATACTGAGTAGATACATTGAAATTAATGGGGCTAAGTTAGTAATGTCCATTATATTTCATGAGTGGTATTCAACACTAGTCCTACTCAGAGTAAAACCAATGAAGTTAATGGTCATGAGTAAGGCCTATTAATTTCAATGGATCTACCCAAAGTAGGACTTAGTTAAGCACAACCCAATGGGTTTACTCTGTGTGTGACTAGCATTTGATACAACCCCAGGAAATTACTAAAATGCACTTGCAACATGAAAAAAATACTGGATGAGAAAAGAAGAAACCACCCCACATACTTTTTTAACAATGCTCAGAACATCTTTGTCTTTCTCCTCACACAGAAGTTTTCTTACACACAGTTCTAGCTGCTGCAGTAAATGCTTATCTGTGGGAACCTTGAGAGTAGACTTCACTTTTGGCAATAAATAACAAAGCTTCATTCTACAGAGGGAAAAGCAAGATTTATATAGGAGGAAAGTAAAGATCTGGCAACAGGTTAAGAAAAACAAACAGTGTATCTCTCCTTTATTAGTATCCCTTTGGTTTATGTACATAGGATGACAGGAAGTGGCCTTATATCAAGATAGACCTTTGACCCATCTAGCTTAAGAATGTCCACATTGACTGGTAGCGGCTTAGTGAAAAATACTGTGGTGCACATCACACTACCCCAGCCTCTCAAACTTACGTCCCTCAGATGTTGCTGGACTACAACTTCCATCATTCCTAGCTCTGGGTCCGGTGGTCAGGGATGATGGGAGTTGTAGTCCAACAACATCTGGGGACCCAAGGTTGAGAAAGACTGCTCTATCCTATATATTTTGTTTTGTTTACTCTTTTTAAAAGTGTGCATCCACCTTGACCCATGCATCTCTTCTGCCCTGTCACTTCAAATGCTCTCCCTTTTCTAGGTCAAAAGATTGCTGAGTTCTCAATTGCAAAGGAGCAGAAAGTACTGTCCTTTTCTTTAGCTTGGTCCTGTCTATCTATATAAGGTTTTAGGCCTCTGAGGCAAGGACCATGCTATTTATGTGTCCTCTCAACAGTACAATAGACACTGTACAATATAGAAACGCTAAACAATAAATGTTATGAGCTGTTGGAGAGATATAATGTTCCATCACTTAACAGCAACCAATTTCTCCTGGCCTGCTTTTTAATTATCCTTTCGTGTACAGTGTAGGGCAATAAAGTAATAGTAAGGGAACCAGGAAAAAACTGCAATCTTTGCTAAAATAAGGCAATGCAGTAACAATCTGCTGAACATTTCGGAGCAACGGGACATGCCACTTTGGGCAAAGCCCCCCTTCAAAGCAACCATTCTTAAAACATACGCTATCCTTTATGTATGTGAATTTGTGTAGATGTGTCCACAAGTCAAACAAACCAGCTGGTTCACCAGCCACAGCCATTTCTGGGTAGAAAGAGCTTGACCACAATAATCCATTCTCTAATAACCTCCTTTTTGGACTACTGCAATGTACTTTAAGATGACTTAGAGGCTTCAACTACAGCGGAATGCAGCTGGCATAGTATTAGTTCAGTTCAGTTAGTTGGAATCATGTGACGCTGATTCTAGAAGATTTACATTGGCTATCTACATGCTTCTGGGATGAATTTGAGGTGCTGGTAACCTATAAAGCCCTAAAAGACTTCGGGTCCAAAGAGCTGGAGGGACACCTCTCCCTGTATCTGTCTGCCCATGAGCCAAGATCAGGAGAGGAGGCCCCTCTTGACATTCTACCATTAAGACACATACATCATGCAATGAGACATAAAAGTGTCTGCTCTGCGGTGGCACTCCATCTATGGAATGTCATTCTCCTGGAAACATATTTGGCACTGACATTATTACTGCCAGAGAAAGATTCATTTGTTTCCCTGGTCATTTGCATCAGTCTTGTGGTTTTTGTAATTTTAAAGTTTGTACTGCACTCTAAGTTATACTTGTTCTTTGTTTGATTACTGTATTATAGTATTTTACATATTGGGGGGGTTGCAATTTTTTTTGCTGTACCCAGCCCTGAGAACTTATGATGAAGGGTGGGTTAGAAATGTATTTAATGTAATGAATACATAATAATCATGACAAGCTCTGCTACACACCCATTAGGGTCTTGCTGGAGTGTGGCCCTCATCTCCACCTCCTTTTTTGTGTCTGAAGTTGTCTATTACAGAGTCCCTTTCAACTTCAAAAAGTTATTTGCTCATGCTTCCTTTTTATATTATCTGGAAGGGTACATAGAAAACCACTTCGGCTTCTTCCTTGTAAATATTTTTCACACCTCTCTCCTCATATTTTCTTCTCTCCTCCATATGCCTCTGGGCCACATCATGCCTATTATATATTTTAATTTCTGTGCTGCTTAATACACAATTTGTCAAACAGCCAATATCAAACCTGCTTAAATCAGGAGAAATGTTAGCTTCAGACTTCAAAAGACTAAGGACTGCACTCAGAATAGATAACCTCTTCTAAGGATTGCCATGCCACTGTTACACAACAGTACAATATATTGCAGCATTAATACTGAGATAATACTGGGTAACAAACAAGGTGGCGTAGAGGTGAATTCTTACCACAATACTCAAGAAATGAATGCAAGGCTTCCCAAACAAATTGCCAATCCGCTATATACAACATCGATATAAAACATCTTGAACAAGCCACATAGATTTTTTTTTAACACAACTTGTGCAGTACCTCACGTTTGCAACTGGATCATGTGTAAGCTCAAGCACTGGGAGAAAGAAGTATTCACAGAAAAATGATTTGGAAAAGAGTTCTATGATGAATTCACATGTATCTAAAAAACGCAATCTGTTCCAGTAGCTTTTTCCTTGGCCCAACTCTGAAAAAAAATGATTAAAAGAAACTGACAATCACCATATGTAGATTTTCATTTTATTTTATTGCACAAGAAATGCATAGAAATGCAATATATAATCTCAAAGTTAATTTAATGGGATGAGCTCAATACAAACTGATCCTGAAAAATGTTGTATGTCAGTTTCAATAATGTGAAAAGATTAGTCATAAGTCCTGTCAAGACTCAAGACATAACACTGTTAATGTTTTAAATAAATCTGAAAGATCAAGAGATGACCGTGGGCTCCCTCCCCCTTCTTCCTGTTCTCTAGCATGAACTCCACCAGGGTTTAGCATTACATTGTACCAACAGCCAGCCTCCCACTTAAGGTGGGTCAGCAAACCAGTTTCAAGCCAGCTTGCTTTTCAATCTTAGTTAAGAGAAGCTTACCATGGTTAACACTAATCAAGGTTGACATTGGTACCATGGTACAGGGTTAAAGCTGACAAGAGAAAGAAGTGGAGGTAATTCATGTTAGAGAGCAAGAAAAGCAGAGGGGTCCCATGACCACACCCTAACCACAGCTGAGATCAGCAGTGTTTCATCTACACTGGACCCATTTATTTTCTCAATATGATTTGACCACCAGAAAAATGCAGCTTCCCATGGGAATAATTAATGCCTGGATTGGAAACAGAGATATATTTCATGCTATTGCCAATAAAGTTTGAAGTAAGAACATTTAAACTAATCAACTGTCTCTCATCCTTTACGTATTCTTTTGGTAGACCTACAAGTGCAGATCAGAAAGTCGGTGTCTGTCAGCCATTGTTACATTATTTAAAACCTCTAAATTTATAGATATAGATATATAGATGTAGATTAGATAGTTTTCAGAAACTTTAAAATGCAGCACTTTGAAAAATGGAGGCTCTGGTTACTCTGATACCAATATAACTGTGTTGAAGTGTCTCTGAACATGTTACACCACCATGGTTTCAGACCACTGGTCCATTTCTATTCCAGTTGGCAGGGGTTCTATAAGGTCTTGCTATATTGAGATCCTTCATTTATTTTACTTTATTTATTTATTTATTTATTTATTTATTACCTTTACATACCTTCCAAGAATGGTGTACATGGTTTCCCTCCTCCCTATTTTATTTCCTCCTTATAGCAACCCTGTAATGAGGTAGGTTAGGCTAAGAGATGGTGACTGGCCCAAGGTCACCAAGGGAGCTTCATGGCTGAATGGGGATTCGAACCCTGCTCTGTCAGGTCCCAGTCCAACACTCTGACCATTATGCTACACTGGCTCTCTCACACCTTTAGCTCAGAGATAGGGAACCTGAAGCCCTCCAGAGCTTATTAGACTAAACTCCTCACAGTCCCAACCTGCATGGCCCACTGATGAAGGATGGTGGAAGCTGTACAACAATGTCTACGGCCACAGGTTCCTCATCCCTGCTTTATCTGAAGATATAACTGAATCTGGGACCTTAAGATTGTAAAATGTTTGCTGCACTGTAAAGAGAGGAACCTTCCCCTCTTGTACAACTCTGCACACAGTTGCCACCCCTTTTTCCAAATTACACTGCTGTCCTCAAAACAAAGAGAAAATCAGGACTTACGCTCAATCAGTTTCTGGATGACTTCATGCCTCTGTTCTTGCTTGCGATTGTAACGTAAATATACACACAGGGTTCGAGCAGCTGCTTTTTGGACAGGTAAAACGTTCTTCAAGAAAGAAAGGAAATACATTTAATCCTACAGTCTCTGTAAGTATTCAGATAGGCACAGTGTTGATTGAAGAGCATTAAGGATAATTAATGGCTAATGGTATGCGAAGTGGGGGGTGAAGGGAGAGAGTAGAAAGCAACTGAAGAATTGGTACATAAGAAATCTGAAATGCACGTAAATTGAATTTGCCACTACTCCCCAAAGCCTAATCCTTAAAACTTGAATCTCAAAAATGAAGCATTTTCAAATGTTTATGTGATAGCGGGTAGTAAATTCTCAAAATCATTCCCAATTGATTGGTTTATATATTGCGTTTTACAGCTTATTTTATTTTGCTTATTTTTGCACATAACATATGCTAAGAGTGTTCATAATGTGACATTATTCCTACGGGGAGACAATCGGGCAGGGAGGGGAGCAGGGAAATGTGTGAAGTCAGTGCAAGTTTTTATTTCACTCATGAACACAGTCAGGAAATGGGGGGAGGGAAACACTTTTGTTTAAATGCAGAAGTCAATCTGCCCAATCCACTGAAGTGAATGGAGTAGGCTTTGGAGTTAGGCAAACCCCATTTGCTTCTGAACCGCTAACCTTGCAGCAATCAATAGATTAACACAGATGCCTTTGAGGTCTTCATCCAAAACATACAAGAAGCTGACTTTCCAAATGAGTGGATTTAGAATAGAGGTGTAAACCCTCTGGGAGGCTTCAAATAGAGCTCTTTCTCTTTTTGCTGTCTCAGCACAAGTAGTAGAGTTTTGACCACATTCCACTTTACTTTTAATTTTCAGAAGTTATGCTACCTGCTGAATACTTCAGTGACAAAATATACTTAATAGTAATGAAGAACATTAAAATAAAACAAAATAAAGTTCTCATGCTTCACACTGCTAACAAATGTTTTTCTACTACCTGGCATTTCATACTGCCGTGTCGTTTACTCTTTAAGGTTGAAATTCTACATCCAATTACCTGGGGATAAGACCCATTAAGGACGTGGGTGGTGCTGTGGTCTAAACCACTGAGCCCAGGGCTTGCCGATCAGAAGGATGGCAGTTCAAATCCCCGCAACGGGGTGAGCTCCCCTTGCTCAGTCCCAGTTCTTGCCCACCTAGCAGTTCGAAAGCACGTCAAAATACAAGTAGATAAATAGATACCGCTCCAGAGGGAAGGTAAATGGTGTTTCCGTGCACTGCTCTGGTTTTGCCAGAAGCAGCTTAGTCATGCTGGCCACATGACCCGGAAGCTGTACACCGGCTCCTTGGCCAATAAAGCGAGATGAGCGCTGCAATCCCAGAGTCATCCGCGACTGGACCTAACAGTCAAGGGTCCCTTTACCTTTACCTTAAGACCCATTGAACACAGTGGGGTTTACTTCAGATTAGATAGCAGCCCTGCTCAGAGAGCAGGAGAGCGAAAGATCCACCACTGCACCTGAAGCTCTGGCAGATAGTGCCAGCAGGGTGGAATCAACTTGCCAAGTTTGTCTGCAAGGCCATTTCCCCCCAAACCACGCCCACCCACTGACATCACTCCTGACACATCTAACGGGTGCTTGGGCATCGTTAAATTCTGCATTGGCTGCACACCCATTCCCAGCAGTTTGAAGGATTTAATCTCTGCTCATCCCACCCCATACAACTACACTAGTGGCCAAAATTGCAGAAACCTTTTGCAAAACGTGTATTTCTGAGGTTTGGTGACTAATAACACCACTTCTTTTTGGAGTAATACCATAAAATTATATACCAGCCCTCTCTGAGCAGGGCTGCTATCTAAGCTTGCTTTTGCCCTTCCCATATCTGAATCCAATTGTATCGAAAGAATGCACCACAACATCACCTAGGTGACCTCAGAGATCATTTCAATTTCAAATATTCTGATTATTTCTACTTTTTGTTAAGTATTTTTGTTTTTTTACTTGGTTTAGGGGGGCAACTGCCCCCCCCCGGCTATGCCCATGCCTCCTAAATTTCAGAAGGAAGTACAAGGAAGAAAGAGAGGGGTCACAGGGAACTCACGTTTGTCATAATGATGCTCAACATTCTATGCAAAAAGCGATAATAAATTTGATCACTTGAGATGACATGAGGCAGGCAGGCATATTTTTGTAGTAGCTTCTCATGAGTCCTCCATTTCAAAGAGGTTGCTGCTCTCTGCTCCGCTCTTGTTAGCGCTGGGATCAACTCTGGGAAATTCAATAACTAAAGAATGGCAAGGATCCAGGGGATGGGAGAAGAAATGCAAATTATATCATTGAACAACAAACTGCCATCTTTCAAATGCACACAAAGTCTACTTACTCTGCTATATGTGGTCTTCTGGACATTCACTGTGGTTCTCCCCCACCCCCAGTTGAATTCTCCCTAGAGCGACAGAGCAGGGGGCTACAGCTGAAAAGGAGGACTAGGACTCCCACCCAGTGTGCACACAAGTGCTTTGCATATGCACATGGGCTCTTTGGATCCCAACCGAATCCTCAATGTCAACTCCAGAAATAGCTTAGGTGGTGTGAGTTTGATACTTGGGCCATGTCTACCAAGCAGCAGAAGGAGTAATCTTGGTTGCTTTGTGCTACAAGATGGTAGTCAGTTGCCCCAAAGAGGCAATTGGGAAACACTTCCGATGCTCAGAACAGGATTCTGCCACCTTACCTTGCTCTCTGTTCCAATGCTTTCTCCTCCAGTAGAAAATAGTTCAAGAATTTCAGGAAGGTAGCCTATTAATGCATCTAACACCTAGTTAAAGAAAAGACGAGTCACTGTCATTTATGTGACAAAGACATATCATTAACGTTACATCTCTCTAGTTTTCATTTTAGTCTTCTCCACAGGACTACAGCTACTGCTGTGTGGGGAATTGAAGGGGAAAGGAAAATCCCCACCCTTATCTGTAGGATCCAGGAGGCAGTGGTGGAGGTAAGATACTATACAAGTCTACAGTCACTGAGTGGACAGTTAGTTGGCTGTGGTGCAGATGAAGGCTGTTAACATCAACAGAGATGCCTATCCAGTCAGCAACGGTATGTTCGTATGGTGCTAAAACATCTTTTGTCTCCCAGAACTTACAAAAAAGAGCAAATATCTGAAAGGCTGTCACATGGAAGAGAGCAAAATCTTGTTCACTGTTGCAGAACTAGGTGTAATGTGCTTAAAGTCACAAGATGATTAAGTTGGCTGAACATTAAGAAAACCTTCTTAATTGAAATAACAGTTTTACAATGCAACCAAATTCCTAGGAAAGTAGTAAGCAGACCCTCCCTGGGGGGTCTTCAAGCAGAGACTAGATAGCTATCTATCTCTGAATTTCCTGCATCAAGCATTGGTTAGACAGAGGCCTAAACCCCCTCCTATTCCACAATTCCTCTTCTTTCCAGCATATATTAAAATACTGAGAAACCATCAACATATCTATTGAACAATTCTTTTCTAATTTGAACATGCTTCAATCGGCTCATTTTTTCTTCTTATAACTTACTGTATTTTTCGTCTGTAAGACGCCCCCATATATATTTTAGGGGACTCCGATTTAAGAAAATGGAGGGAAATTTATCTGTATACAGTATAATACGCCCCCAAATTTTGACATTATTTTTTAGGGGGGGAACCTAGTCTTATACACAGGAAAATATGGTCTATTCTACAGCCTGACTTCATACATTTTGATTTACCAACATAAATTTTGTGACACAACTAAACACTTCATTGCAAAATGAGTTGTTATTAGTGTTAAGTAGAGAATTATTACTGATGACTCCTGAATATTATTTTAAACCTAGCCTATAAAATATCAGTAGTCTCTCACTGCTTTGTGCCATCATCTGCTGATAAATGATGACTTGATCAAGTCCAAGTATTCTACAAAGGTATTGAAGGATAGTAAATCCAAGATTGACCCGTTAATCCACGAATCAGTACTGTTTGAATGGCACTTCTGTGTTTACTGTACATTAGTTCATTTGGCTCCACATTTTTTAACCTCTCTTGGGAAGATGACATATGGGCTTAGGTGAAAAGAGTTCAGTCATCACTTTCAAATAAATCTTTACTAAACACTTATCATGTTCTTTATGACTAGACCATGCAACAAGCAGAAATGATTCATTCCACCAAGCCTTTCTTACTTAGTTTTGTTATAGTGTCATTTAGGATAATTGTAAATGATCTTAACGTAAGCAACAAATAGGTTTTTATTACCTCTAATGACTCATCCTGTAATAGGGCTACCAGTTCTTTATGTATTACATACACATCAGTATTTAAAAGCTTAGCAACCTGAAAAATACAGAACCAACAAAACAGGGACATTAGCCTTCTTAATCTGGTCGTATTTATTTTTCAGCAAGGTCTGAATAGCCAAAAGGAAACAAGGATGTAGACTAGATCTCTAATACCAACAATCATACTTAAGAGAGTTGAGGTCATGTCCTTTTCTCACTACTAAGCAGTGTGGCATCACACAGTAGCACAGAAAATGAACATCCTGGCAACAGCACACTTTCAAATTGTGCCCTTGGGTACTGAGATGACATTTTGCTTCTTTTTACATTTCAAATATCCAATATTTTGACACAGCCAAACATTTTAGCCTTCTGCCATGTAATTCCTATTAACTTAAAATAATATAGCTGATCTTCTCCTAGTTGGTCACGTATACTACTATACTAAACACAGTTCCCTCACTTTTTCCTCATTTCCAACAGAAACCATGGGTTGCATTCAGCTAGGTTTTACTCAGTTGACCCACTGAAATTAATGAGTACATTTACTTTGAGTAAAATATAGTTGAAAACCACCCCATATATTTCCACCATCCCACACAGGTCCATGGAATAGTGACGTTGACTGGACTGAATGACAAGTAGCTTCGAGGTTACGCAATATAATGGAAACTTTAAAAATAAAAAATATATATTAATGAATTGTCATCATCTGATAGATTCTATAAAATGGATTGGTTGATCACCTAGAACTTTTTCTTATGAGGATGTCAAAACAATAGAAAAAAAATTATCTAGCTCCCTGGATGAAACATACTTGTTAAGAGCTATGATTGTTTACTATCAGAACAGAAAGAGGGATCTGTAGTCATCTGCAGAATAATATATATTTAAAATATATCCAGTAGCAGAAATAAGTAGATTACTATGGTACAGGACAGCTGATGTAATCCAAGGTTGAAATTAACAAAAGGCACCAAAGATATGTATTTTTAAAGTCTAATAGGTAATTTTTAATTCATATGAAAAGTGTTTCAGATGAGTACATAAAATTATTATACAGCAACAGCCAATTAAAATGCCAGGTCTTACAGTCCTACATAAGTTATGCAGAAGCATTGCCAAGTACTGTATTTTTTGCTCCATAAGACGCACTTTTTTCCTCCTAAAAAGTAAGGGGAAATACCTGTGCGTCTTATGGAGCGAATGGTGGTCCCTGGAGCTGGATTGCCCAGGAGCCAAAAGCAGATTGTGCTTTTTATTTTACAAAGAGAAAAGGAAGTGTTGAAAGGACCCCGCTCAGCAGCTGATCAGAAATAGATTGGGAGAGAGATAAGAGTCCGGGCTCCCTTTCAGCCCCGCCCTCCTTTGTTGAATGTGCTGCAGAGGGAGGTTGTTTGTTTCCCCAGGACATGTGACTGGCTGATTAGATTATCTGTCTGGAAACAGTAGAAATGGCTCCTTTTCCTTAAGATTTTTCAGAAATGTGAGTTAAACCCCATAAAAATGGGGCTTTTCCTCTTTGTTTTTCCCCCTTTGCAAAAGGAGCTTTGCTTTCCCCCCTTTGCAAAAAAAGCTGCAAAACCTTTAGCTGATCCTCAAAAAAAACCCCAAAAAACAAACAAACCAGGGCTTTTCCCTTTGCAAAAAAGCTGCAAAGCCTTTAGCTGATCCTTAAAAAAAGGCCTTTTGCCTTTGCAAAAACAGCTGCAAAACTTTCAGCTGATCCTCAAAAAAGCCAGGGCTTTTCCCTTTGCAAAAAAGCTGCAAAACTTTTAGCTGATCCTCAAAAAACAACAACAAACAAACAGGGCTTTTAGAGGAGGAAAACCAGAAAAATGTTTTCTTCCTGGGTTTCCTCCTCTAAAAATGAGGTGCGCCCTATGGTCCAGTGCGTCCTATGGAGCGAAAAATACGGTACACCTCTCCCACCTCATCTCACATTTGTATCGAATTCCCTTCTGTTTTGATTCCCTCTTTCCCCTGTCATTGTACTGTTTCTGTCTGCTGACAAGGAAACAGAACTCTCCTTTGGCCCAAATTAATTTTCTAAAGCAAGACCCTAAAATCTAAAACTACATTATGCTGGGTTAAATCAATTAGAGCATCGTGCAAGAAACTTCCCTTCGCTCACCTCCCCCACATGCCTCTGCATTCCCCTCCTGATTTGCTTGGAGGGGTTGGCTTAACCCCCCAGAGCAGATTTGGGGGTGTGGGGTACATAGAGGGGGGGAGAAGGAGGGGAAGAATGAATACAGCCAATAGCTTTATTTGTTCATTCAGCCTTTATTGGCACAATTTAGACAATAAAAACCATTAAAAACCATGCATAAAACATTGGTTGTGCAGACATATTAAACACATAAAACATATAGAAGACTCAGTAGCCACCATTAAATAAAATGAAGGAGTTTTACATTTGAGTTTAAAAATCTTGACTACAATAGCTTTATTAAACTGTTGTCCTTTACTTCCTGTAAACAATTGGAAAAATCCAGAGTCCTAATAACACAATTTGAGTTGAAAATGAGCTGCGCATGGCCTCATGCACTTTATTTGTTCATAATGGGAAAAGTATACATAGATTTATATTATATTATATTATATTATATTATATTATATTATATTATATTATATTATATTATATTATATTATATTATATTATATTATATTATATTATATTATATGTATTATACATAAAATACACCTCAATGCAGTCATATGAAACAACCATAAACCAGTAAGAATCCAAGTTAGTAAGTTGTAAGTTGCACTAGTTTCAGTTAGGCAGGTTAGCATACACTAATACTGTCAAAGATGAACATATCAATGAGATTGTATACAATGAATAGTTGCTGAAATTAATCTAAGGAGTATTCCTTGACTTACTTCATAGAAGCCAATAGCCATCGTGTGCCTGACTAGGACTTCAGGGTCATGACATAGACAGAAGAATGTTGAGTACAGTTCCAAATTGAAATTTTTGGGATCCACGAAAACCATCATGGCCTAGGAATAGAAATGATGTAACATTTAATGTAGACAGGAACATATCATAACCACAAAGAGTGGACTCTTTCCCCAAATGCCTACCCTCATGTAGCCAAAAAGGAACAATTCAAATATAAGAAGGAAGCATCACAATGGGCTGTGTGGAATCCCAAGGTGTTTTTTTAAAAAACAGCAGCAGCAACAACAACTTTATATTAAAAACAAACCAACTGGGGGGTGGGGGACAGTGTGTTGTGGCCACATAATGCTGACTGACATTCAGGAGAAAGGGGACAGAAAACAGAGGATGGGGGGTGGGGGGTGGGAAATGGAACGGAGCGGA